>NC_140012.1:2053339-3375839 GCF_964263955.1 Coregonus lavaretus
TCTCTCTCTGCCATCCTCACAGTTCACTCACTCAGATGGTACTGTATGTAGGCTGTTTGGTGGCTCCTACAGCATGTTTGAGGTCAACTGGACATAACATTTCAGAATGCTTTGACATCAGCTGAGACTCTCCTCTCCTTCCCTGTCTTTTAAGGAAAGCCCCCTCTTTACACTTCCTGTTTGGCATGATGCTCTCAAGGTGTCTCTTTCCCATGTTGTATGGTATTACCTATAGTTTAGTATTTTTTATTTGTATTTATTATGGATCCTCATTAGCTACTGCCAAAGCAGCAGATACTCTTCCTGGGCTCCAGCACAATTATGGTAGTTATACAATTTTTTTAACATTACAATACATTCACAGATTTCCCAACACACTGTGTGCCCTCAGGCCCCTACTCCACCACTACCAAATATCTACAATACAAAATCCATGTGTACATGTGTGTATAGTGCGTTGTCACAGTGTCAGTGTAATGCGGCAGACGAAGTCAAGCGCAGGACACAGAACTAAATGAAAACGTAACTTTACTGAACACGTAAAGAAACAAGTAAACCTCCACGCAGGGAGGAACAAACCCGCTCACCAACGACACCCGAAACAATAAACAAACACGCACAGAGCACAATGGGAGCCACAGGGTTAAATAGGGATGGAGTAATTACAAGATGGGAAACAGGTGTGAAACAATCAGACAACAACAGGTAGAACATAGAAACATAGAACATAGATCGGCAGCAGCTAGTACTCCGGTGACGACGAATGCCGAAGCCTGCCCGAGCAAGGAGGAAGGGCAGCCTCGGCAGAATCCGTGACGTGCGTATGTTATCTTGTGTGTGTGTATGCATGTGTCTGTGCATATGGTTGTGTTGCTTCACAGTCCCCGCTGTTCCATAAGGTGTATTTTTATCTGTTTTTTTAAATCTAATTTTACTGCTTGCATTAATTACTTGATGTGGAATAGAGTTCCATGTAGTCATGGCTCTATGTAGTACTGTATGCCTTCCATAGTCTGTTCTGGACTTGGGGACTGTGAAGAGACCTCTTGTGACATGTCTTGTGGGGTATGCATGGGTGTCCGAGCTGTGCGCCAGTAGCTCAAACAGACAGCTCAGTGCATTCAACATGTCAATACCTCTCATAAATACAAATAGTGATGAAGTCAATCTCTCCTCTACTTTGACTCAGGAGAGATTGACATGCATATTATTAATGTTAGCTCTCTGTGTACATCCAAGGGCTAGATGTGCTGCCCTGTTCTGTGCCAATTGCAATTTTCCTATGTCGTTTTTTTGTGGCACCTGACCCCACGACAAAATTAGGGCCTGTAGGACCTGCCTTGTTGATAGTGCTGTTAAGAAGGTAGAGCTGCGCATTATTATGGACAGACTTCAAATCTTTAGCTTCTCCCCATCTTAGCTACTGTTGTATCAATATGTTTTGACCATGACAGTTTACAATCCAGGGTTACTCCAAGCAGTTTAGTCACCTCAACTTGCTAAATTTCCACGTTATAACTTATTCCTTGCCACCCACTCTGAAACTAACTGCAGCTCTATGTTAAAAGTTGCAGTCATTTCAGTCGCTGTAGTAGCTGACGTGCATAGTGTTGATTCATCTGCATACATAGACTCACTAGCTTTACTCAAAGCCAGTGGCATGTCGTTAATAAAGATTGAAAAAAGTAAGGGGCCTAGACAGCTGCCCTGGGGAATTCCTGATTCTACCTGGATTACGTTAGAGAGGCTTCCATTAAAGAACACCCTATGTGTTCTGTTAGACAGGTAACTCTTTATCCACAATATAGCAAGGGGTGTAAAGCCATAACACATATGTTTTTCCAGCAGCAGAATACGATCGATAATGTCAAAAGCCGCACTGAAGTCTAACAAAACAGCCCCAAAACAATCTTTTTATCATCAATTTCTCTTAGCAAATAATCAGTCATTTGCGTAAGTGCTGTGCTTGTTGAATGTCCTTCTCTATAAGCGTGCTGAAAGTCTGTTGTCAATTTATTTACTGTAAAATAGCATTGTATCTGGTCAAACACAATTTTTTCCAGAAGTTTACTAAGGGTTGGTAACAGGCTGATTGGTTGGCTATTTGAGCTAGTAAAGTGGGCTTTACTATTCTTAGGAAGCGGAATTACTTTTGCTTCCCTCCAGGCCTGGGGGCACACACTTTCTAGAAGGCTTAAATTGAAAATATGAAAATAGAAGTGACAATATCATCCACTATTATCCTCAGTAATTTTCCATCCAAGTTGTCAGACACTGGTGGATTTTGATTGTTGATAGACAACAATAATTTTTTTCACATCTTCCACACTCACTTTACGGAATTCAAAATTACATTCCTTGTCTTTCATCATTTGGTCAGATATAATTGGATGTGTAGTGTCAGCGTTTGTTGCTTGCATGTCATGCCTAAGTTTGCTAATCTTGCCAATGAAAAAATCATTAAAGTAGTTGGCAATATCAGTCAGTTTTGTGATGAGTGAGCCATCTGATTCAATAAATGATGGAGCTGAGTTTGCCTTTTTTCCCAAAATGTAATTTAAGGTGCTCCAAAGCTTTTTACTATCATTCTTTATGTCATTTATCTTTGTTTCATAGTGTAGTTTCTTATTTTTATTCAGTTTAGTCACATGATTTCTCAATTTGCAATTCGTTGGCCAATCGGTTGTGCAGCCAGACTTATTTGCCATTCCTTTTGCCTCATCCCTCTCAACCATACCATTTTTCAATTCCTCATCAACTCACAGGGATTTAACAGTTTTTACAGTCATTTTCTTAATGGGTGCATATTAGTAACTGGGATAAGCAATTTCATAAATGTGTCAAGTGCAGCGTTTGTTTGCTCCTCATTACACACCATGGACCAACAAATATTTGTTACATCAACAACATAGCAATCACTACAAAACATATTTTATCACCTCATATACACTATATTAGGCCCAGCCTTTGGAAATTTGGTTTTCCTAGATATGGCTACTATATTGTGATCACTACATCCGATGGTTCTGGATCGAGGCACATTTCTGCAGCATTAGTAAAGAGGTGATCAATACATGTTGATGATTTCATTCCTGTGCTGTTTGTAACTACCCTGGTAGGTTGACTGATAACCTGAACCAGGATTGTCACGGTTTCGGCCGAGGCTGCCTCTCTTCCTTGCTCGGGCAGGCTTCGGCGTTCGTCGTCTCCGGAATACTAGCTGCCACCGTTGCATGTTTCTATGTTCGTTTGCTTTTGTCTGATTGTTGTCACACCTGTTATCATTTAGTGTCATTAGTGTCCTATTTAGTTCTCGTTGTGTTTGTCAGGTGTTGTGTGTGATTGTTTTACTGTCGTGCCGGTAGGCTGGATATTTACTGTTTGCTCGGTTGAGCTAGTTTGCTCCTTAGTTTTGGAGTATTTTGTCGCACCTGTTTGTGCGCTTGTGTTTACGCCTACGTGCGGAGCTTTTGCCTCAGGGCATTTATTTCGTGTTTGTTTTGCTGTGCCTCACTAAAGTCTGTTGGACTAACGTACTGCGTCCTGCGCCTGATTCCACCCACACCCACCTACATCTACCTTGACAAGGATGCAGGCACTAGTTACAGTTTGAAGCTTTTTCTTGAGTGGGCAGCTTGATGAAAGCCAGTCAATATTTAAATCACTCAGAAAATATACCTCTCTGTTGATATCACATACAGTACCAGTCAAAAGTTTGGACACACCTACTCATTCAAGGGTTTTTCTTTATTTTTACTATTTTCTACATTGTAGAATAATAGTGAAGACATAAAAACTATGAAATAACACATATGTAATCATGTAGTAACAAAAAAGTGTTAAACAAATCCAAATATATTTTATATTTGAGATTCTTCAAAGTAGCCACCCTTTGCCTTGATGACAGCTTTGCACGCTGTGGTGGATATTTTAAAAACTATCAAATGAGGAGAGACAAACTTATCACAAGTCAGAGTTATACTTAAACTAAATCTTTATTCAAATAACTTATCGATAAGGTAGCTGGTCGCAATACCCACACAACCAAGTGGATTTAGTGAGAGCCCAACGAACAGGAAATACTGACGTCTTATATAGTGGACCTAAAAATGCTTAGTCATGGCTGGTTCCACCCATCCCCGGCAGATCAGGATCTACCTTGTTTTCCTCTTGTGGCTATGTGTATCGGGTCATAGCGCACAAAGAAGTGATAGCGTTAGTTCCGTTACTACTCATATCTCCACACAGCTGTGCCCTTGGAAGATAGTAAAAGACAGGATGAACTGAAAATCTGTGGTCACTCTGAGGCTCTTTGTCTTACACCGTGTGACCAGGTTACTCAGAAGCAACGAGAAATTGAAACAATACAGGTCTATCTGTTCCTCAAGTTAATCTCTATCCCATGTCCTTGACTACACGCCCAGACCAGCTGCAGGGAGCTAGAGGGAACCGTCCTTTCTCAGAAGCACAGCATTTGCTCTAAAGAAATGTATCTACTATTGTCAAGAATATTAATTTTTTACTATTAATATTAAACAAATCAGGTAAATTATCTTTCTCTCATATTCCCCTCTTAGAAGATTCAATCTTCTATAAAATAATATGACAAATTCACACCATATGCAAAAATAAAAAAAATATATATATATATAAAATCTTCCAGATGTAACATATGACATGTATGTCATCCTTATGAGGAACCTCCCTTCGGGTTACTGAGTCTCAAACCTTTTACATTCTACACATACCATATACAGTTCTAACTTGCCAGTGTCTGCTGATGATTAGGCATAACCAAAATAGCCAAGTGCATCCTTTCTCAGAAAAGCGTTTGCTCCCAGAGTGCGGCTGCCTAGGAGAGAACACCTGGCAATCACAGCGTCTGGGTGTTCAGCCAATGACATTGTGAGCAAACCTCTGTCTACAACAGGCACATCTCTAGGTATGCACCAGGTCAAACATCACAGTCCTCAGCAGTAAAAGATAGCTCAGCTAATCCTTCACATCCTGTATTCTGGCCCTGGATATGGCAACATTTAACATTACATTTGGCCTTGAATTTGTTACCAGTTTTAAGACATATTGCAGCAAAACTTCAACATGAGGATGAACAGCAAAATCAATACATGATCCGAATCACACATAGGACTATTGCTAAATTATACACTTTTTCCTAATCATTAGTGTTTATCCTGGACCGTCAGACATTAGTTAAAGACATTTCAGACAATTTGTGTACCAGGTTTACATTGGGTTTTTCAGTACATTTGTTATCAGGATAATCTACATGTGTGCAACCAAAACTCTGGCAATAGAAACCTCAGAAAATGTAATTTATGTGCCCTTTAAGGTGTATGATTTCTAACCTGTGAAAAATCCACTAAACCAAAAACAAAACACACAATAAATCAAACACAGTATTAACACCATTAACAAATATTGGTCCTCTGTAGCTCAGCTGGTAGAGCACGGCGCTTGAAACGCCAAGGTAGTGGGTTCGATCCCCGGGACCACCCATACACAAAAATGTATGCACGCATGACTGTAAGTCGCTTTGGATAAAAGCGTCTGCTAAATGGCATATTATTATTTATTATTATTATATTCACAACATAAACATTTCATTAGCTTTCCCTTTGCTAAAACTGAATCAGTCCAAATCATTTAAAATGTGAATTCTTACTCTAACTTTACCTTCACATGGTGCAAAACATTCTTAAGGGAATCATTTAGACAATTAAAAAGTTATACAGAAGTGAACTCTTCATCTGTACAAGGAGGACAATCATCACGTTGATGCATCGATCTCAGTCTTCTTAATCAATGGGGCGGCTATTGTTTGCTGGACTCCTGTCCTGAGCCTGCCGTTGGCTCGAGCTGGAGTGGCTGTTATTTAAGTCCCGCCATGGGACTGTGCTGGTATTCTTCAATTGCATTGTGGCCACTTCTCCCAGGGCCCATACAACAGCTGCAATGAGAAGACTGACCACGAAAGCAACAAACATGATGTGTAGAGTCCGGTTCTGGTCCTCCCATGGCCACTGTGGTCGCCTATGATGATTCATCGGCTGGTGCATCTTCGTCTGGGTTGTGGTGCACCTTCCTGCAGTGGCTGATATGAACCCACGTCGACCTCTCTGCAACCGTCAGGAGCACCTGGAATGGACCAGTCCAGCGCTGTTGGTGCCAAGTCTTTCTGCGGAGGTCCTTGATGACCACCCAATCTCCTGGCTGCAATTTGTGGAGCTGTCCTCCCTTTGGTTCAGGCAAAGCCGCTTTTATCCTGGGGAGAATAGACTTCAGAACATTAAGTGCAGCACAGTAGCTTACCATTTGATCCTCGCAACCCATCAGTGTCAATCTGTTCTGTGGGAAAGGGGTTTACACATTTTGCACAAAATTGCTCCGCAAATACAGGAACATTCCCACTACTCCCCTCTTTGTCACATGGGAATCAGGACCTAGGCAAGGCCGGCAGGCCAGTATATTTTGTAGACTGCAGGTCAGACACATCCTGTAAAGAAGACATGTTTTTAACAGAGACAGGAAGTGCAACAAAATAGCCTCCAACAATTTAAAATGTGAAATTGTCTTACCAGATGAGGTGAGGAGCCCACGTTGCTTCCAGAGCATACCGAAGTCATGCACAACCCCAAATGCATACCTGCTGTCAGAATAAATCATAACAGTTTTATTCTTAGCCAAAATAAGAGCGAACAATTCTGCAGCCTGAGCTGACAGATGGGGCGGTATTTTAGCACTTTCTAAGGTAGTGGCAGCCGTGGTTACTGCATAAGCCACTAAATGTTTTTGAGCGGAACCATCAACGAATAGTTCCAAATCAGCATTCATTAAAGGCACGTCAGATAATCGGGCGTGGCTTACAGACCTGGTCAACTAGGACAGCACAATCATGGGGCTCACTCTCATCGTCAGTTGGTAGGGACATGGCACATTGACATTGCTACAGCTCTGAGGCAACGCACCAACCCTCTCACCACACTGTCAAGTCTCTTAGAGTAGTATGCAACGGGCCGCTGCTTCCCCGTGTGATACTGTATAAGAATGTTTGCCTGGTATCTTTGGGAGTGACTACAAGGGGCTCAGCACCCTTCATCCTGCCAAAACAATACTTATCCCTTGCATATAGGCAACAGGGACCCCTCTCAAGAGGGGCAAGTCCTCACTCAAAAGCATGATATTGGTCACAAAGGAGGGCTGATCAAGTCCATGCACACCCCTCTCAACTGCTGTGTCCCAGTTGATGGGGTAACAATATGTCAGTGTGCTGGGTGAATAAGTCGACCCATCTGAACCCATCTCCCAATCAACAGCATTGACCAGGCCCTTTATCCAAACCCCAGTATCCTCCCACTCAACTCTTCATGATTTTGCCAGGGACACATGTGGTGCACTATCTTCAAACATGTAGAGCTCTTTCTGTGCAGGGGTTAGATGAACCCCTAAAGCACATAAATCACTGCTACAGTACAACCCTTCACACTGGATAAATTAGCAGCCATTTGTTCTCATATCTCAGGTCTCTTGTCAATGGTGAGAAATGGGAGGTGTAATGTAAGCCTGTTTCAGACATGAAACTGCTCTCGTGACCCCAATGGGTTTTGGCCACACAAGCAATATTGGGCACCTCATTTATCAACGCGTCATGCATAATACCAGTCACAAAACTCAGACATTAACATCAATTGCTCCTCCTCTTCCTCCTCCTCCTCATGAATAACGGATAAACCAATTGGGCCACATGTTATGTTGATGCCCAGTTACACAGGAGGTCCCTGCACATCAGATTGACAGGACAGTGGTCAGAGTAGAGAAATTGATGCTGGCAAAGGCATAGTTACATGCTCTCTGAATGGGAGGCCTGAAGCCCCTACAGTTTTGACTGTTTCACTAGACATGGGAGGTTTTGTTATAGCCTTACAGGTAATCACAGACATCGTAGCTCCCGTGTCAACAATAAATATTATTGACTCACCATTGATGTCTCCACTGTTGGCCCGATTCGAGGAAGGGTATGGCTCTTTAAAAACAAATGTTCTGGTTGCTCTGACGATTCTAACTCAACTACTACTTCCCCCTCCGCCCGTCAATATTCTCCCTCCTCCTCCTCTCCTGGATTTGTACAGGGTCGTCTGTGCCGGCGGCCCCATATGCCAGGCTGGCCTCTGCCTTGAGGGCCCCCTTGTGGGCCCCATTGTTGCTGAAGCGCCCCCTGTTGGGGTGGCCCTGGCCATTGGTTGGTTGGCGGATGCAATGGCTGTTGAGCAGGGGGATACCACAGTCCTTGTCCTCCCGCTGGGCCTCCCTCTCGAGGGGCCCCCCTTGGGGCTCCTCTACCTCTTGATCTGCCTCTGCCTCTTCCCCTCGGCTGCTGGGCAGTTTGAGTGCAGCTTGCGGTGAAATGGCCTGGTTTTTGACAGTTGTAGCAGATTCTTCCACCACTCGCACCCCCTCCAACAGCTGCCAGTGCGGCCACCTGGTAGAATGTCAACTGAGCAGCTTGTAGTTTCTGAGTCTTATCGTCGTCTGGGCTGGTTGGGGGAGCGCCCTCGAGGAACGGGTTGCGACTCTTTCTGTCCGCTTGTCTGGCTCCCCCAGCCGCACCCTTCCTCTGTGGTCTGGGAGTTCACGTCATTCCCACCGCCAGCATGGCCAGTCCAGAGAGCAGTTTGTCCACCGCTGCTACTACAAGGGGAGATTCATACGTGAGGGGAGGCACAGGAGTGAACTGTGGAGTTGGGAGGAGGCGCAGTGGGGTGTAGAGAAGGGCGTCCACTGGGTCTGCTGGATCAGGTGGAGGCGGGGAGGGAGGTCATCAGCCACAGCCACAGGCCCAGGCAGCACTGGGTAGAGAGTGGTCAGGAGAAAAGTAGGGAGGGGGGATTTTTTTTCTTCTGTTCTTTCTCACTGTCTCGTCTTTATCTGTTCTCCCTTCCTCCTTAGTCTGCACTACCATATTCTGACGGGGCTGTCCTTAAAATGGGTCCTGTCTCTGTGTATGCCTTTCTGCCTCTCTTTCACATTTTCTGAATTTAACCCAATCTATTTTATATTTTTTACCTTTTTTAGTCCCTTCATACTCTGTCAGTCTGTCCCTGACTTTGTCTAACATTATTACACTCAGTGTCCCTGTCAACAGAAAAAACACCTTCCCTATACATGATTTCACCTGGCCCAAAATGTCCCTTCCCTACTTATCTGCACATAACCTTCAGGGTCCCTTGGGGGGGATCTGGAATGCCATGTCCCTTGCTCCCATGTGCTCCCATGGTTCCTGTTCCACGAACACACTCACAAATAACACAGACACACACACACACAGGGGTAGACAAACAAAGAAAACCGATTAGCGCTGTTTATGATTTTATATTTTTCCATATGAACAGGGAAATTCATATCTCCATTAAAATATTGCCTAATTAGTGGCCCCAGAACGGGGTGTTATCTCCACACGGGGATATCACCTTCTGCGATTACTTTGGTACAGACTTCACCAAGTGCAGGCTTCTCTACAGACACTCTGGCTCCTCCAGGGCATACCTGGCTAGCACATTTAAAATAATCGGACCACTTCTAAATCACACCCTTCAGACAGAGGTCCTTCATCCAATGGGACTTCACCAAGTGCTGGCTTATCTACAGACACTCTGGCCCCTCGTCCCTACAGACCGCACCAATCCCCACTGTGATCAATTCAGTGTCAGGACGGCTCTAAATCGTCTGCAACCGACCAGTGGCAGATTATCTTTTGAGTCTGACAGTGCTCTCAGATTACTCTCCTCTGACTCTGCCCTGCTTACGCCTCCAAGGTGCCCCCTCTCACAGGAATACACACTCAGAACCCACGTAACAGAGACTTTTCTTAAAACCTCGACTTTGTGTTGTTCGCTCACCTCCTTTTCAGTAATGAGGAGAGACAAGGTCAATCACCAATCAGGATATTGGTAGATCATCTTGCTCCCCTCTCTCAATACTATGTTCAGGATCTGGTATCCACCCATGCCCACTTCCTCTCAGATCTTAGGTGGTCCAGCTGCTCCTTCAGGAGTGCGGCTCCCCTGAGATCCCAATTTGGGGATCCCCTGTGCACCGTTTACCCAGATCTTCAGGAGCGAACAACAGGTGAAGTAACAGATCCCATCCTCGTCGCCAAATGTGGTGGATATTTTAACAATTATAAAATGAGGAGAGACAAACTTATCACACAAGTCAGAGTTATACTTAAATTAAATCTTTATTCAACATTGCTGGTCGCAATATCAACACAACCAAGTGGATAGAGTGAGACCCCAACGAACAGGAAATGCTGACGTCTTATATAGTGGACCTAAAAATGCTTAGTCATGGCTGGTTCCACCCCTCCCCGGCAGATCAGGAGCTACCTTGTTTTCCTCTTGTGGCTATGTGTATCGGGTCATAGCGCAGAAAGAAGTGATAATGTTAGTTCCGTTATTACTCACATCTCCACACAGCTGTGCCCTTAGAAGATAATAAAAGACAGGATGAACTGAAAAACTGTGGTCACTCTGAGGCTCTTTGTCTTACGCCGTGTGACCAGGTTACTCAGAAGCAACGAGAAATTGAAACAATACAGGTCTATCTGTTCCTCAAGTTCATCTCTATCCCATGACCTTGACTACATGTCCAGACCAGCTGCAGGGAACACAGTAGCACAGCAAGTGCACTAAATAAATGTCTCTACTATTGTTAAGCATATTAATTGTTAACTATTCATATTAAACACATCAGGTAAATATGAGATCTTTCTCTCACAACACTCTTGGCATTCTCTCAACCAGCTTCATGAGGTAGTCACCTGGAATGCATTTCAATTAACAGGTGTGCCTTCTTAAAAGTTAATTTGTGGAATTTATTTCCTTCTTAATGCGTTTGAGACAATCAGTTGTGTTGTGATAGCCCTATTTGGTAAAAGACCAAGTCCATATTATGGCAAGAACAGCTCAAATAAGCAAAGATAAATGACAGTCCATCATTACTTTAAGACATGAAGGTCAGTCAATACGGAACATTTCAAGAACTTTGAAAGTTTCTTCAAGTGCAGTCTCAAAAACCATCAAGCGCTATGATGAAACTGGATCTCATGAGGACCGCCACAGGAATGGAAGACCCATAGTTACCTCTGCTGCAGAGGATAAGTTCATTAGAGTTACCAGCCTCAGAAATTGCAGCCCAAATAAATACTTCACAGAGTTCAAGTATCAGACACACCTCAACATCAACTGTTCAGAGGAGACTGTGTGAATCAGGTCTTCATGGTCAAATTGCTGCAAAGAAACCACTACTAAAGGACACCAATAATAATAAGACTTGCTTGGGACAAAAAAACATGAGCAATGGACATTAGACCGGTGGAAATGTGTCTTTTGGTCTGGAGTCCAAATTGGAGATTTTTGGTTCCAACTTCCGTGGTTTTGTGAGACGTGGTATGGGTGAACGGATGATCTCCGCATGTGTATTTCCCACCATAAAGGTGTTATGATGTGGGGTTACTTTGCTGGTGACACTGTCTGTGATTTATATAGAATTCAAGGCACACTTAACCAGCATGGCTACAACAGCATTCTGCAGCGATACGCCATCCCATTTGGTTTGGGCTTAGTGGGACTATAATTTGTTTTTCAACAGGACAATGACCCAACACCTCCAGGCGGTGTAAGGGCTATTTTACCGAAGAAGGAGAGTGATGGAGTGCTGCATCAGATGACCTGGCCTCCACAATCCCCCGACCTCAACCCAATTGGGATGGTTTGTGATGAGTCGGACCGCAGAGTGAAGGTAAAGCAGGCAACAAGTGCTCAGCATATGTGGGAACTCCTTCATGACTGTTGGAAAAGCATTCCAGGTGAATCTGGTTGAGAGAATGCCAAGAGTGTGCAAAGCTGTTATCAAGGCAAAGGGTGGCTATTTGAAGAACCTCCTCGTGGAAAAAAATGGATGTGTTGTCTTAGGTAAACAAAGTCGGGCTGCTGGGCAGGTCTGTCTCACTGTCTATGCTATTGGATAGAGAGCAATCACCACAGCTCTTCACCCAATGTTCAGTGGCAATTTTAGCATGTCAATCTTGGTGGGGCAAACAACCCATTTTATTAAATGAATGCCAGCGAAGCCACTACACAACTCTAAACAATACATTTACATTTTAGTCATTTAGCAGACGCTCTTATCCAGAGCGCATAAAGAGTTAGTGAGTGCATACATTTTCATACTGGCCCCCCGTGGGAAACGAACCCACAACCCTGGCGTTGCAAGCGCCATGCTCTACCAACTGAGCTACACTGGGCCCATTAAATGCACTATAACGGAGACAAGCGGTGCCCACAAACTTTTAGGGTCTACATAAAGCTGTCCCGACAGTGGAGCTTATGGCTGACTTGCTTAAATAAATATGGTTTCTACTGACTCCTTGTGGATTTGTGTAACTAGATAAGAACCGCATTGTCCTTCAATAATAATGAATGTCGACATGAGTTATGACTTTTGAACCATACACAACCATTATTACATTTATGTTCAGTAAATTCATAATGTTTGTTCTTATATAATTAACACTTAGCTCTAAGTATAAGCAAGTGCAAGCAAATGAGCTGCCATGAGGTTGGCCTATTTGTTCAGCAATTTCGAAATGTACAGCGACAGAAATTCAGATAAATTCTGCAAGATGTTGAGGGCTTAACTTTACTCTTCTTTAAGTCACCACAGAGAGAGAAAGAGAGAGAGAGAGAGTGACCCAGACTCTGCGGTTAGCCTACCATTTGAAGTATTTTATTAGGCCTACAGTGGGGGGAAAAAAGTATTTAGGCAGCCACCAATTGTGCAAGTTCTCCCACTTAAAAAGATGAGAGAGGCCTGTTATTTTAATCATAGGTACACGTCAACTATGACAGACAAACTTATATATTTTTTTACAGAAAATCACATAGTAGGATTTTTAATGAATTTATTTGCAAATTATGGTGGAAAATACGTATTTGGTCACCTACAAACAAGCAGGATTTCTGGCTCTCAGAGACCTGTAACTTCTTATTTAAGAGGCTCCTCTGTCCTCCACTCGTTACCTGTATTAATGGCACCTGTTTGAACTTGTTATCAGTATAAAAGACACCTGTCCACAACCTCAAACAGTCACACTCCAAACTCCACTATGGCCAAGACCAAAGAGCTGTCAAAGGACACCAGAAACCTGCACCAGGCTGGGAAGACTGAATCTGCAATAGGTAAGCAGCTTGGTTTGAAGAAATCAACTGTGGGAGCAATTATTAGGAAATGGAAGACATACAAGACCACTGACAATCTCCCTCGATCTGGGGCTCCACGCAAGATCTCACCCCGTGGGGTCAAAATGATCACAAGAACGGTGAGCAAAAATCCCAGAACCACATGGGGGGACCTAGTGAATGACCTGCAGAGAGCTGGGACCAAAGTAACAAAGCCTACCATCAGTAACACATTACGCCGCCAGGGACTCAAATCCTGCAGTGCCAGACGTGTCCCCCTGCTTAAGCCAGTACATGTCCAGGCCCGTCTGAAGTTTGCTAGAGTGCATTTGGATGATCCAGAAGAGGATTGGGAGAATGTCATATGGTCAGATGAAACTAAAATATAACTTTTTGGTAAAAACTCAACTCGTCGTGTTTGGAGGACAAAGAATGCTGAGTTGCATCCAAAGAACACCATACCTACTGTGAAGCATGGGGGTGGAAACATCATGCTTTGGGGCTGTTTTTCTGCAAAGGGACCAGGACGACTGATCCGTGTAAAGGAAAGAATGAATGGGGCCATGTATCGTGAGATTTTGAGTGAAAACCTCCTTCCATCAGCAAGGGCATTGAAGATGAAACGTGGCTGGGTCTTTCAGCATGACAATGATCCCAAACACACCGCCCGGGCAACGAAGGAGTGGCTTCGTAAGAAGCATTTTAAGGTCCTGGAGTGGCCTAGCCAGTCTCCAGATCTCAACTCCATAGAAAATCTTTGGAGGGAGTTGAAAGTCTGTGATGCCCAGCGACAGCCCCAAAACATCACTGCTCTAGAGGAGATCTGCATGGAGGAATGGGCCAAAATACCAGCAACAGTGTGTGAAAACCTTGTTAAGACTTACAGAAAACGTTTGACCTGTGTCATTGCCAACAAAGGGTATATAACAAAGTATTGAGAAACTTTTGTTATTGACCAAATACTTATTTTCCACCATAATTTGCAAATACATTCATTAAAAATCTTACAATGTGATTTTCTGGATTTTTTTTCTTCTCATTTTGTCTGTCATAGTTGACGTGTACCTATGATGAAAATTACAGGCCTCTCTCATCTTTTTAAGTGGGAGAACTTGCACAATTGGTGGCTGACTAAATACTTTTTTCCCCCACTGTAGAGACAGGTGTGTGCCATACCAAATCTTGTCCAATCAATTGAATTTACCACAGGTGGACTCCAATCAAGTTGTAGAAACATCTCAAGGATAATCAATGGAAACAGGATGCACCTGAGCTCAATTTAGCATAGCAAAGGGTCTGAACGCTTATAAGGTATTTCTGTTATTTATTTTTAATACATTTGCAAACATTTCTAAAAACCTGTTTTTGCTTCGTCATTATGGGGTATTGTGTGGAGATTGATGAGGGAAAAAATAATTGTATCAATTTTAGAATAAGGCTATAATGTTTTTACACATTGTAGTTAATTTTGACAGAAGAATAACTGTTTCTGACTCATATTGATTCCACATAGGCCGTTTTCAAAGGGATTAGTTGCTTTTTAAAGGCAGTCGCTCTTTAAGCTTGCACCATCTCTGTCTCTATCTGTCTCCTACTCTTTGTCTGTCTCTGCCCCCTTCCTCAGCAGAAACCAGTTGAGCTGTCACTTAATGTTTCCCCTCCTCCCCCTGCACGAACTTCTGTCTCATTCTCTCACCTTCTCCCCTATCCTTATTCCACTGACTATGCATGTTCCAAAAACAGATCTCATTTTCATCCATGGTACACCCCCTCCCTTCAACTCCGTACTCCCCCCCACCCCACACACCCCTTCCACCCTACTACCCCCTCCTCCACCTAGCCAAGCCTTGTCCACAGTTCCTGTCCAAGTCTACCAGCTCACCTCCCCTATTACTCCACCTCTAGCCCCACCTTAACCATCCCATATCTCTCATGCTGGAATTTAGAGGCGTGTACCTGTGGGGTCCCCACCAATAGTGTGGCCCGTGTTGATATAAAACCCTGCAGCAGTGTTTGCTCATTCACCTTTCTGTCAGTCCAGCACTCCTGCTTGTGGAGGGGTCGAAAAAACCAAGGGACCAATACAAGTCCTAGCACCACACTTAAAAAAAAGGAGCAACGCAACAAAAATCTAAAGAGTACGGATAGACACGGCTAGTGGCAAGGATGGAGAACGCGCACACGAAGACGCCGGCAGAATGCCTGGCCTTCTTCGGGGTGAACATGGAAACCGGTCTTACCCCAGACCAAGTCAAGAAGAACCTTGCCAAGTATGGCCCCAATGGTGAGACCCACGGAGGGATGTAGGGGTGCATGAATGAAGGGGAACATAGAAAATAAATGGCAACTGACGGTAGAATAGACAAAGTACAGGAGGTGTGCACTGTGCCGAGAGATTAGAGACCACTGTGGTAGATATTTACAAGTAGTAGATGGGTGATGTTTGCATTTATTGTCATGAATCTTGCCCTGGCAGCTCTACAGAGTGGTCACTCGCTGGCACAGCCACAGACATAAAATCTGATTTTAAACCTAAACCTAACCTTAACCCTAACCTTAACCACACTGCTAACTGTAACCTTAAATTAAAATCAAAAGTATTTATTTTATGATATAGCCAATTCTGACTTTGCAACTGGCCGGAAATCGCTCAGTTCTGCCTCCAAGACAAGATTCATGACAATAAATGTCAACCTGCGTAATGTTTAGTATGTGAAAAAACGATAATATCTCTTAACGATATCACAAGTCATGCTAACTTTGAAGTTGACAAGTTGTCAACAACAAGACTGATTTTTTTGTTAGGGACACTTGCAGCACGCAGTAATGTTCTGTGTTCGATTCTTTTTTAGAAATGGGTTAGGTTAGTTGCAACAGGTGGTAGACAAGGACATACAGAGACTTGGAGAAGCAGATACTTTTTGGGGCTTTGAAGAGCTAATTAAAGAGGAAAGGAAGAGTGGAGAGCGAGACAGGTGACGGCTCAAGAGTCTTCCTGGGTAATATGCAGGGCGAGCATTAACAGAGAGGGGGGATAATTTTAGGCCCAATGCAGAGGGGGAGGTCCTTAGATGGCTAACGGGGATGAATGATCTGAAATATGATCACTGATCAATGACCATTTTAATGCAGCGTGAACTACATAGACCAAGCAAAGTTAGATGGAAGTCTGCTTCGATTGGCTTGCTGAAATGCCCACACCTTTCTGTGTTCATTTAGCATTGCACAAGCTGGCTACAATTTGCATTTATGGCCACAATTTGCTAACGATGATGCTTTTGTAGCAAAAAAATGATTTGATGAGTAAGCAAGTGTATCAATAAACGTACAGTAAAGACTACAATCAGCAACATGGCAATTGCTGTTATCAGATAATTGTCGACAATTCCATGGGCTACATTTCATTGCATTTCTGGTTTATGGCTAGTTTATGGGCACTCAGAATTCAATGTTTAATTTGTTTGTTCTTCCCGATTTTAATAATAATATGCCATTTAGCAGACGCTTTTATCCAAAGCGACTTACAGTCATGCGTGCATAAATTTTTTTGGTGTGTGTATGGGTGGTCCCGGGGATCAAACCCACTACCTTGGCGTTACAAGTGCCATGCTCTACCAGCTGAGCTACAGAGGACCACAAAGCAATAGTTGAAACACAGATACATTATTTATCGGATGTGTTGTGCACTAAGACACTTTAAAGCACAGTCTGGCTTGGTCTGATTTTTGTTATTGGTTAATCCAAAATGGTTGAAAGTCAGGATATAGAAATGTAATGTCATGACTAAAACATTTTTAGTCATGACATTACATTTCATTAGTCAGTATATCAGATTTTTGACACAGCTTTTCACTACTATTAGAACCACGATTAGGGAAAATAGAACATGCTGGAGATAAATAGCCCATATTTTTCATTGAATATATGCACAGTCCAAGTGGTTATGAACTAAGCTAAGTTTGACATATCATACAGTTATGATTAATAATAACTTTTCTATTGTGCTCATAATTATTTTCTGTTCTGCCCTCCTTCTCTTCCCTGCATCATGATTGGACAACCCCAGCGCTGCCAGCTGAGGAGGGTAAGTGTTTTTGTCACTTGAACTGTCACAAATAAGAACCACATTGTGGAAATGTACCAATCTTTTATAAATATTATTGCTACTTTTTACACGTGATTCACGACACTGGCTTCAATCCAAAATAAAATCAACCTTTATCAGGGGTTAATTGTAACATGCAAGCAACCGTTTGATTGTGGAATTCCTTGCACAGTACTGCATAATCCTCACACTCTTGTATAATCCTGGTAACTGGGCTTCCACATTTATAGACATATGACTCCAAATCAATGCAAATCAATCAATAGATAATAGGTAATTTTCCCTCACCTGTTTTGGGTTTGAAAACAAGCAAAACATTCCATACATTATCACTCTCACACATCCTTCAGCATAATAATGATTTTGCCCCCCAGACACTTAAACAAAAATAACAAATACACACAGATTCTCAGATTATTTAAAAATAATACTTGTTTCTATATTTCTCTCTCTCTCTCTCTCTCTCTCTCTCTCTCTCTCTCTCTCTCTCTCTCTCTCTCTCTCTCTCTCTCTCTCTCTCTCTCTCTCTCTCTCTCTCTCTCTCTCTCTCTCTCTCTCTCTCTCTCTCTCTCTCTCTCTCTCTCTCTCTCTGTGTGTCAGGTAAGACCACCTGGGAGCTTATTGTGGAGCAGTTTGAGGATCTGTTGGTCAGAATCCTGCTGCTGGCTGCCTGCATCTCTTTTGTGAGTAAACAAAGACTACGCTAGTATTATTTAATCCCAGGCTATTTTGGTAATGATTTGGTCACAATAATAGTAGTCGTAGTAATCGTAGTAGTAGTAGTAATAAGTCACTGGAAAAACACACAAATTACACACTCTAATATCGTATATATTTTTTTAAGTGCAGATCTTATTGGGTCTCGTTATTTAACAATAATTTAATTGATTGTCAATTCAATTGAATCTTAGTAGATTTGGCTTGCCCCAATTATTCATCCCACCTGAACAAGATTTTTGTAAACTTTGTGAAAATTGCTCCCCAATAACAAATTATTTCAAGATTTTAAGATTATTATTTATTTATTCGTTTTCATGTTTCATTCCCTTCCCAACCCAGAGTGAGAAGAAAATACTTATTTTATAATTTTTGGGGGCGGACCACCCCCCATACCCACTCATACCCCCTCTGCACTTTTTATGTTAATACCCTTTAATTAGTATGACCATTAATTGATACTAAACAGCTGTGGAATTGGCCTATATGGATAGGGCTAAATTGAAATGTTTCTTACAGAAGAAATATGGAAAACATATGCATAACCATGGTAGCAATTAAAAAGGAACACTTTGTAGACTATTGGAAAATTATTAGTCTAAAGGTCAGGACACTACAGTTCACCTGACACAAGACTGAATCCAAACATTACACTGTTGATTTTAGCTCCATTTTACATTTACTGTACTTTTTGCCGAATTTGTTGATGCAACATAAGACAAAAACATGACAAGGCTTTGAGTGAGACGTCTAACTGGTGTTTCGAAGTGGCCACACACCTCTCCAAAGTGTGCACAGTTCCTAAGTAATTTCAATGCACTTTTATGATTCAAAGAAGAATCTTCATCTATAATGCTTTTTTTTTTGCTCTCCTAGCTGTGCTGTTGAGTAACCACAGCAAGCACACTTTTCTGGAACAGCCCTGCATCCCAGCCTTTACACAATTACCTTTGTTGTTTACGCAATCCAAAAACGGTCCATTATAAATCAGAATCTGGGTCAGGTGTGCATAATTTGAAAACGTATTCTATTGCCAACATGACTAGCTAAATTATAAAATATGATCTTAAGGTGTTAGACTTTCACAAGGCAATTCAGAGAAGCAGATCTTAATTTTGGAGCTCATAGAATGGAGTCATAAGTGCATTCAGATGCGTGGTCCGTGCCATATTTTCTTCACAATACAAAAAACAAATACTCATTCTGTTAAGGACAACGCAGGGTAAAACACAATGTCATCTTGTAACTGTACATCAGACATAGTGATCACAAACATTGACCCTGTATATTACATGAGTTTTATGATATGGAAATGTGAAGTGCACATTAGGACTCATGGGTGTTTGGCTTGCTCGTATGACCTCAAAGCGGTATTTTTATTATTGTCCTCAATGTCTCCTCATAATTTACAGCATTTCCAAAACATTTGCAAAAGTTGACCAATTAGAGGGAGGGATGGGTGCAACTTCTTGTCATGCGTGGTGCTCAAGTTCAGTCAAAACCCATACAGCGCTGTGAAGCGCAGAGCCTGAGCTCTGACGTCATGTATAGCATGTTACTGTACAGCCACTGTTTTCCAATTTAGCAGCTTATCAGTGTCCAAATCTGCCATTTTGAACCCGTATAAGGGTACGAGTGTAAAGGGTTAAAGTTGTAGGACTACAACTGTAACCCAAGCCACTGGCCTGAATGATGATCCCGCATAGCACTGCCTGGTCATTGCTGTCTTGTCACTTTGTCAAACAACTTCTAGCTTCTCTTGGCTCTCTAAGTCCCCCTCCCTCTTAAAATATGTTTTTGAACGGGAGAACTTGGGGTGGGGTACATTGACAGGGGTGGAGGTGTATTAATTCCTACCCGAAGCTTTCCACCACTTTGGGCAGCTGTCACGATGGCCTTAGAAGGTGAATATTGAGGAGTGGGTGAGAGACAGTGGGTGCGGGGAGCGGGGGGGGGGGGGGGGGTCGAAGGGCTATTTATTTTAAGAAAGACTCAAGTCGGGGAAGAGAAACTGTATCCTTCGGTAAAAGGTCAGGTCTGAAGGAAGGAACGATGGGCTTCCACAGAAAGAGAAGGTTGAAGTGGATACTGTAGGAGCATGGAGTTATGGGACATGGAGATCAAGTGTACAGGGATTGTGTCATAATATTGTGAAAGACAGCACTAAACTGCATTCTGGAAACTGCAAACTGGAATGGTTGCTCAACGTTGGACCACAGCTGAACAGCATCAACACGTTTTAAGAAAACATTTTAACTCAACCTGCTGATTCGGTGTTTACCCATTAAATTATTAAGAGCATATACAGTATAGAGAACGCGACTATCTTTATTTTTACATAAGTTTATTATTCCAAAATTGCAAATACACAAATGCAAAATGTCAAATACACAAAACATACGATTTACACAATTCAAAATGTTTCTCCCACTTCATTTATAAATGAATTTTTAAAAATGTAGTTCCAGTCGGTCTATTTCTAAACCTGGCACAGTGTTGCCTCCTGTTGTTGTGTTCATGCTTTTATGGACACTAGCACTGAGTTTGTGTAAGAGTATCAGACAGTAAACAGACTAAGCTCTAAATAGAACAGTGATGGAACCATAGAGATCCTATTAAATTACTAGAGTGGCTATGCAATAAACCCTCAAAGTTCCAGAATGGGGTCAAAATGGCAGCCATGTTGGTCAGGGAGAAATCCAACCCAGTCTAATTGGAATGAATGGTAGTAGAGGCATAATCATGATTTTACTTATTTAGGAAAATAAAAATAAGGCATGTGATATATCAGAAATTGTCATATAATTCTAAATACAGTTTATACACATTTTCTGTATAAATACCCTCTAAAATATATGTAAACAGACCATAAATGTGTCCAATTTTGGGGGGGGCAAAATGCTGTGAGTGCTATTATATGATACAATATCAGTACTTGTTGCATTTACAACTTGTCTAAGTCCTATCATCAACTGATTTCAGACAGTGAATGGCAGTTTTTCCATCATAAGAAGTGAGAATGGCTTACCAAGAAAAACTTCCAAAAGGACTAATTTGAGGAAAAAAGCATTGGTGCACTCAATAAAAAAAGGCAGAAATTGATTTATTTTTGCTCACTTTAATCCATTGTACAGGATGCGAACAGGTGACTGATGTTTCGACGTCAAGGTAACATCTTCCTCAGAGTGACCTGACCATTGCTATTAGCTCCTATTTAAGCCTAGTGACCCATTGAGACACAACAATGTAAACAACTTATAATTATATTATGTTTCAAGGTAAATGGCAAATTATAGCACAAATTAATAAGATTAATTGTGTTTCTCATTAATCAATAGGCCATGTCAAAATATAAATACAGTGGGAGAAAAAAGTATTTAGTCAGCCACCAATTGTGCAAGTTCTCCCACTTAAAAAGATGAGAGAGGCCTGAAATTTCCATCATAGGTACACGTCAACTATGACAGACAAATTGAGAATTTTTTTTCCTGAAAATCACATTGTAGGATTTTTTATGAATTTATTTGCAAATGATGGTGGAAAATAAGTATTTGGTCACCTACAAACAAGCAAGATTTCTGGCTCTCACAGACCTGTAACTTCTTCTTTAAGAGGCTCCTCTGTCCTCCACTCGTTACCTGTATTAATGGCACCTGTTTGAACTTGTTATCAGTATAAAAGACACCTGTCCACAACCTCAAACAGTCACACTCCAAACTCCACTATGGCCAAGACCAAAGAGCTGTCAAAGGACACCAGAAACAAAATTGTAGACCTGCACCAGGCTGGGAAGACTGAATCTGCAATAGGTAAGCAGCTTGGTTTGAAGAAATCAACTGTGGGAGCAATTATTAGGAAATGGAAGACATACAAGACCACTGATAATCTCCCTCGATCTGGGGCTCCACGCAAGATCTCACCCCGTGGGGTCAAAATGATCACAAGAACGGTGAGCAAAAATCCCAGAACCACACGGGGGGACCTAGTGAATGACCTGCAGAGAGCTGGGACCAAAGTAACAAAGCCTACCATCAGTAACACACTACGCCGCCAGGGACTCAAATCCTGCAGTGCCAGACGTGTCCCCCTGCTTAAGCCAGTACATGTACAGGCCCGTCTGAAGTTTGCTAGAGTGCATTTGGATGATCCAGAAGAGGATTGGGAGAATGTCATATGGTCAGATGAAACCAAAATATAACTTTTTGGTAAAAACTCAACTCGTCGTGTTTGGAGGACAAAGAATGCTGAGTTGCATCCAAAAAACACCATACCTACTGTGAAGCATGGGGGTGGAAACATCATGCTTTGGGGCTGTTTTTCTGCAAAGGGACCAGGACGAAAGAGGAAAGAATGAATGGGGCCATGTATCGTGAGATTTTGAGTGAAAACCTCCTTCCATCAGCAAGGGCATTGAAGATGAAACGTGGCTGGGTCTTTCAGCATGACAATGATCCCAAACACACCGCCCGGGCAACGAAGGAGTGGCTTCGTAAGAAGCATTTCAAGGTCCTTGAGTGGCCTAGCCAGTCTCCAAATCTCAACCCCATAGAAAAGTCTGTGTTGCCCAGCGTCAACCCCAAAACATCACTGCTCTAGAGGAGATCTGCATGGAAGAATGGGCCAAAATACCAGCAACAGTGTGTGAAAACGTTGTGAAGACTTACAGAAAACGTTTGACCTGTGTCATTGCCAACAAAGGGTATATAACAAAGTATTGAGAAACTTTTGTTATTGACCAAATACTTATTTTACACCATAATTTGCAAATAAATTCATTAAAAATCCTACAATGTGATTTTCTGGATTTATTTCTCATTTTGTCTGTCATAGTTGACGTTTACCTATGATGAAAATTACAGGCCTCTCTCATATTTTTAAGTGGGAGAACTTGCACAATTGGTGGCTGACTAAATACTTTTTTCCCCACTGTAGGTGATATTTGGTTGTAAGTGAATCCGGAGACACGGAGCCCAAAAAAATCAAGGCAACAACATTATAGAAGTTTCAATGCTTGTTTAGTTTGACCGCTGTCACGATCGTCGAACAGAGAGGACCAAGGCGCAGCGTGGAATGCGAACATACTTTTATTTTTAATGATCGCACGAAACAAAACAACAAACGATACGAAACGTGAAGTCCTTGGTTACAATACAAACCATACGGAACAAGATCCCACAACACACTGTGGAAAACAGGCTGCCTAAGTATGGTTCCCCAATCAGAGACAACAAGCAACAGCTGATACACGTTGCCTCTGATTGAGAACCACACCGGCCAACATAGAAACAAATGAACTAGATAATCCCTCTAGCACACAAAACACATAGAAACAACACACCCTGGCTCAACATAACAAAGTCCCAGAGCCAGGGCGTGACAACCGCTATAAGTAGTCCTGCAGATGCATATGAGCATGTACATTACATGCTCAATTAATTAAGCTTTGGATTTTGTATTCTTTACCTGTTCTCGGGTGGTAAAAAACGAGTATTGGTCGTATTGTCACAGTGCACACACTTGCAATTGCCGTTGGGCGGGCCTGGGAGCCAAGTGTCACACATCTTGGGTAGCTGCATGCTGTGCGTAACATGCTGATCACACCATTCGAGTGAGCGAGTGTTGCAAAATAAATGTACACATACATGTTATTCAATCGTTGCACCCACACTGCTCGCTCACGTTAACGAGCGTCTGCTTAGCCAGGTGCTAAAATAGAACTTGGTTCTATTTGTGACGCTTGACGCGCTGCAAGATCCGCCTCTCCCATCTCCTCATTGGTTTTTAGGAGCATATTCCCACGTGGGTGATTGAAAGATTAACTAAGGTCCACGCTCCAGTCCAGTTGGTTGTGGTAATGCACCTTAAAGTTGGTTGCCAACTGTGGATTAATTGTCAGTGTAGAGGACCTTGTGCATTTCAGGTAAAATAAACCCAATGTTTATATCCCAGGACAAATTATCTTGCAAAAGCAAGCTAGCTTGCTAAATTGGCATAAATGTTTAATGCTTTTTGACCTGTCCCCAAATGAATATACAGTTGAAGTCGGAAGTTTACATACACCTTAGCCAAATACATTTAAACTCAGTTTTTCACAATTCCTGACATTTAATCCAAGTGAAAATTCCCTGTTTTAGGTCAGTTAGGATCCCTACTTTATTTTAAGAATGTGAAATGTCAGAATAAAAGTAGATAGAATGATTTATTTCAGCTTTTATTTATTTCATCACATTCCCAGTGGTCAGAAGTTTACATACTGTCAAGGCGTGCTGAAGGTGGGACGTCCACGGGTGGCCAGCAGGGTGTCCAGACGGATGGACATATCGACCAACTGGTCGAAGATAAGATGGGTATCCCTGCAGGCCAACTCACGTTGAACGTCCTCTCGTAGGCTACATCGAAAATGATCGATGAGAGCCCGTTCATTCCACCCTGCATCCGCCGCTAGAGTCCGGTACTCTAGAGCGAACACCTGAGCGCTCCTCCTCCCCTGTCTCAAATGGACTTGACGCTCCCCCGCCGCTTTGCCCTCAGGTGGATGGTCGAACACGGCCTTGAAGCGGCGGGAGAACTTGGCGTAGGTGATGGTGTTGGCGTCCATCTTCCTCCACTCAGCGTTAGCCCACTCCAACGCCTTGCCCGTGAGACAGGAGATGAGGGCGGAAACGCTCTCGTATCCCGAGGGCACCGGGTGTACAGTGGCCAGGTAGAGCTCCACCTGCAGGAGGAACCCCTGACACCCGGCAGCTGTTCCGTCATACGCCCTCGGGAGCGAGAGCCGAATCCCCCTGGGTTCCGAACCTGGGACTGGTGGACCGACCGATGGGATGGACAGGGTAGGTGGAGGTGTGGGTACCCTGCTGGCCTCCCATCGGTGCATGATGTTGATTACCTCCTGTAGAGCGGTCTCCAGTTGTCGGATCTGGTCCTCTTGCCCACGGAGATGCTCCTCGAGCGACACAGGCGTCACTGCCGATCCTGCTGATTCCATGGTGGTGTGTGATTCTGTCAAGGCGTGCTGAAGGTGGGTGTGGTGTAGGAATCAAGCGCAGGACGCAGAGGCTCAGTCCAAAGGCTTTAGTGCAATATATATTATATATATATACAACAGAAGCACAATAAGCCCGAAGGCAAAATACACGACGCACACAGGCGACAAAACAAATGACGCACAAACATGTGCAAACAACCCTCTCCAAAACACTGGAAGGAAAATGTAGCTCCAAACACGAAACAGAAGCGCAATCACACACAACGACAAGCACACACAACGAGAACTAAATAGGACACTAACGAGGACTAACAAGACACAGGTGTACAACATCCAGACAACACCAAACGAACATGAAACATCGATCGGTGGCAGCTAGTACTCCGGGGACGACGACCGCCGAAGCCTGCCCGAACCAGGAGGAGGAGCAGTCTCGGCCGAAACCGTGACACATACACTCAATTAGTATTTGGTAGCATTGCCTTTAAATTGTTTACCTTGGGTGAAACGTTTTGGGTAGCCTTCCACAAGCTTCCCACAATAAGTTGGGTGAATTCTGGCCCATTCCTCCTGACAGAGCTGGTGTAACTGAGTCAGGTTTGTAGGCCTCCTTGCTCGCACACGCTTTTTCAGTTCTACCCACACATTTTCTATAGGATTGAGGTCAGGGCTTTACTTTGTTGTACTTAAGCCATTTTGCCACAATTTTGGAAGTATGCTTGGGGTCATTGTACATTTGGAAGACCCATTTGCGACCAAGCTTTAACTTCCTGACTGATGTCTTGAGATGTTGCTTCAATTTATCCACATCATTTTCCTTCCTCATGATGCCATCTATTTTGTGAAGTGCACCAGTCCCTCCTGCAGCAATGCACCCCCACAGCATGATGCTGCCACCCCGTGCTTCGAGGTTGGAATGGTTTTCTTCAGCTTGCAAGATCCCCCTTTTTCCTCCAAACATAACGATGGTCATTATGGCCAAACAGGTCTATTTTTGTTTCATCAAAAGTACAATCTTTGTTCCCATGTGCAGTTGCAAACCGTAGTCTGGCTTTTTTATGGCGGTTTTGGAGCAGTGGCTTCTTCCTTGCTGAGCGGCCTTTCAGGTTATGTCGATATAGGACTCGTTTTACTGTGGATATAGATACTTTTGTACCTGTTTCCTCCAGCATCTTCACAAGGTCCTTTGCTGTTGCTCTGGGATTGATTTGCACTTTTCGCACCAAAGTACGTTAATCTCTAGGAGACAGAACGTGTCTCCTTCCTGAGCGGTATGACGGCTGCGTGGTCCCATAGTGTTTATACTTGCATACTATTGTTGGTACAGATGAACGTGGTACCTTCAGGCGTTTGGAAATTGCTCCCAAGTATGAACCAGACTTCTGAGGTCTTTGCTGATTTCTTTTTAATTTCCCATGATGTCAAGCAAAGAGTCACTGAGTTTGAAGGTAGGCCTTGAAATACATCCACAGGTACACTTCCAATTGACTCAAATAATGTCAATTAGCCTATCAGAAGCTTCTAAAGACATTACATAATTTCTGGAATCTTCCAAGCTGTTTAAAGGCACAGTCAACTTAGTGTATGTAAACATCAGAGCCACTGGAATTGTGATAATTATAAGTGAAATAGTCTGTCTGTAAACAATTGTTGGAAAGCGCAAAGTAGATGTCCTAACCGACTTGCCAAAAGTATATTTTGTTAACAAGAAATTTGTGGAGTGGTTGAAAAACGAGTTTTAATGACTCCAACCTAAGTGTACGTAAACTTCCGACTTCAACTGTAGTTGGTTCAGAGTTTGTTTTGATATTTCAACCTGCGTGTCCTGATCGCATCTGGTGTGTGTGGACAAACTCAACATGCGCGCGAGCGGTCTGGTCAGCATATAACGGAATCGGCTAGATTGCACGCAGAGCGAAAACAAATGCAAGGGGGCAATGTTGTGAACTCTCTTGCTGTGAACTCTTGCAGATTTTGACCACTTTTGAGGATGTTCCAGTGTTTCATTAACATGGATTTGACGCGACCGGCACATGGGCTGTACTGGTGTCTATTAGTGCCAGTGAGTAGGCTTTGACGTTCAGTCTCTCTAGCACGGGTACAAGCCTGTTCAATGATACTGTTATCATACCCGCATTGCAGGAACCTGGTGCATATATCATTAGGGTCTTAGGAATTGACCCACCAGTATGTTCAGCTTAAGGTGTACCGGGTGGTTACTGTCTGCACATAAAAGTGCAATATTACTCTGCGGCTTACTGAAGATAGTAGACTTCAACTTGTTTTCTTTATTTTTGTGGATTGTAAGATCTAAGAAGCCTATTTTTTCCGACTTCTCTCTGCTGTGAATTTGAGATTTGGGTCAGATAAGTTAATATAAGAAATTATCTCTGAGAGGAGAGCATCAGTCCCGTTCCATACCAGTAGGATGTCATCTATGTATCTTTTCCAAATGGCGACATTCTGGAAATATGAGTTTTTCTAGACATCATAAATGAAGGTCTCCTCCCAGTGTCTCCCAGGATTTTTCCATTGGATTCTTGTATTGGAATACTATAGGATCCTATAAGATTCAATCCTATAGCATAGAATCCAATGGGAGTCCAATTGGACTGGTTAAAAATCATACTGCAAATGAACTTGCAGCCTCACTCCCATATTGTGATGGTGGGTTGAAGAGGTTGAGAACCTCAGGGAATTATCACTGGTGCGAGTAGGCAAAGACATGGAGATTGTGCTCCAGAGACAGGGAGAGAGGCTTTTCCTCAGTTTACTGGTGTTTAATCTTGATTGCAGTTTAACATAAATGTTCAGGTTTCTGTGGGATATTTAGCTGTGAGATTGTCCAATAAAGCTGTATTTATCCAATTGTAGTGCCCATACACTGGTCTGAAATAACAATGAATAGAATACTATCAATACTATGGCTTGACAGGTTATAGTAAGTAGGACTTTGGGAGCTCTTTCTAGCGCGCCCGGTTAGATCGTGCATAAGAGCATTTTTTTACTCTGTAAATGGTTAAACTAGTGAGAAATATATGTGTACATTATCAGCCTAAATTTAAATGTTGATTTATTTTTTACATATTTGATTATTTTATATTGTGCTAATTTCCTGTACGTGGACAGTGTGTGTTACTACATTACACAACCTCATGTTTTGACCACATCGAATTGAGGGTAATTGCACATCCTTTTTACCTCAGATTAGTGATGTTAGTATAAACGTTTATAGTAAATCACAATGGCACAAAATCGATTCCTTAAAACAGATCAGTATCATTGGTTTTGTACCGTTGATTTTGTCATATGAGCGGATGGTCTTAGGACTTTTATTACCATTTTCAAACTCAAATGGCAGGGAAAATTCGGGGTACTCTCTGTATGAAAGTAGCTGGCCTCACACTCAAATAACAGTCAACCCTTGTCACTTGATATCCCATGGTGGTTCTTGATTCGTTGAAGTTAAATGACAAAGCAACTGATTTGTTTCCTTCCCCGTTTCGGCAGCCTCATAAACTTCCATCTGACATTCAAAAACGTAGATGACGTAGTCTTCAGCAAATTCTCTTCTAACACAGATATGAAAATTATTCTCAGATTCAGTGTGGCCTTTGAATAGTGTTACAGTAGTTTAAACAGTGCATACACCCCAAACGTTTGCCCCCGCTCTATTGATATCGACATGAGTGATTGACAAAATAGTGTTGCGTTTACCTTTCAGCAATGGCAACCCACTTGAAACAAAATGCAACAATCCAAAATGTAGCTGGCAGTCTTCAACAAGTTGTCGTATAACCAGAGATATACAGTACCTGTCAAAAGTTGGACACACCTACTCATTCCAGGGTTTTTCTTTATTTTTACTATTTTTTACATTGTAGAATAATAGTGAAGACATCAAAACTATGAAATAACACATATGTAATCATGTAGTAACCAAAAAAGTGTTAAACAATTCAAAATATATTTATATTTGAGATTGTTCAAAGTAGCCACCCTTGGCCTTGATGACAGCTTTGCACGCTATCTACCTTTATGGTAGAGTGGCCAGACGGAAGCAGCTCCTCAGTAAAGGCACATCACAGCCCTCTTGGAATTTGCCAAAATAAACTTAAAGACTCTCAGACCATGAGAAACAAGATTATTTGGTCAGATGAAACCAAGATTGAACTCTTTGACCTGAATGCCAAGCGTCACGTCTGGAGGAAACCTGGCACCATCCCTACGGTGAAGCATGGTGGTGGCATCATCATGCTGTGGGTATGTTTTTCAGCGGCAGGTACTGGGAGACTAGTCAGGATTGAGGCAAAGATGAACGGAGCAAAGTGCAGAGAGATCCTTAATGAAAACCTGCTCCAGAGCTCTCAGGACCTCAGACTGGGGCGAAGGTTCACCTTCCAACATGACAACGACCCTAAGTACACAACCAAGACAATGCAGGAGTGGCTTTGGGACAAGTCTCTGAATGTCCTGGAGTGGTCCAGACAGAGCCCGGACTTGAACCTGATCGAACATCTCTGGAGAGACCTTAAAATAGCTCTGCAGCAACACTACCCATCTAACCTGACAGATCTTAAGAGGCTCTGCAGAGAAGAATGGGAGAAACTCCCCAAATACAGGTGTGCCAAGCTTGTAGCGTCATACCCAAGAAGACTCAATGCTATAATCGATGCAAAAGGTGCTTCAACAAAGTATTGAGTAAAGGGTCTGAATACTTATATAAATGTGATATGTTAGTTGTTATTTTTTTATACATTTGCAAACATTTATAAAAACCTGTTTTTGCTTTGTCATTATGGGGTATTTTGTGTAGATTGAATTTTAAAAAAGGTAATCAATTTCCGAAGGCACTGTATATACTGACCAAAAATATAAACGCAACATGCAAAGTGTTGGTCCCATGTTTCATGAGCTGAAAAAAACATCCCATACATTTTCCATATGCACAAAAAGCTTATTTCTCTCAAATTTAGTGCACAAATTTGTTTACGTCTCTGTTAGTGAGCATTTCTATCAAGAAGCTGATTAAACAGCATGATCATTATACAGGTGCTCTTTATGCAGGGGACACTAAACCGTTGAAATTTTCTGCATGTTGCGTAAAATTTTTTGTTCAGGATATATATATTTTTAAAAACAATTCAAGGGTTTTTCTTTATTTTTACCATTTTCTACATTGTAGAATAATAGTGAAGTTATCAAAACTATGAAATAACACATGAAATAATGTAGTAACCAAAAAAGGGTTAAACAAATCAAAATATATTTGATATTTTAGACGCTTCAAAGTAGCCACCCTTTGCCTTGATAGCTTTACACACTCTTGGCATTCTCTCAACCAGCTTCATGAGGTAGTCACCTGGAATGCTTTTCCAACAGTCTTGAAGGAGTTCCCACATATGCTGAGCCCTTGTTGGCTGCTTTTTCTTCACTCTGTGGTCCAACTCACCTCAAACCATCTCAGTTGGTTTGAGGTTGGGTGATTGTGGAGGCCAGATCATCTGATCAAATCAAATCAAATCAAATTGTATTGGCCACATGCGCCGAATACAACAGGTGCAGACATTACAGTGAAATGCTTACTTACAGCCCTTAACCAACAGTGCATTTATTTTTAATAAAAAAAGTAAAATAAAACAACAACAAAAAGTGTTGAGAAAAAAAGAGCAGAAGTAAAATAAAATAACAGTAGGGAAGCTATATATACAGTGGGGGTACCGGTGCAGAGTCAATGTGCGGGGGCACCGGCTAGTTGAGGTAGTTGAAGTAATATGTACATGTGGGTAGAGTTAAAGTGACTATGCATAATAATTAACAGAGTAGCAGCAGCGTAAAAAGATGGGGTGGGGGGTGGGGGTGGGGGTGGGGGGCAGTGCAAATAGTCCGGGTAGCCATGATTAGCTGTTCAGGAGTCTTATGGCTTGGGGGTAGAAGCTGTTGATAAGTCTTTTGGACCTAGACTTGGCACTCCGGTACCGCTTGCCGTGCGGTAGCAGAGAGAACAGTCTTGACTAGGGTGGCTGAAGTCCTTGAAAATGTTGAGGGCCGTCCTCTGATACCGCCTGGTATAGAGGTCCTGGATGGCAGGAAGCTTGGCTCCAGTGATGTACTGGGCCGTACACACTACCCTCTGTAATGCCTTGCGGTCGGAGGCCAAGCAGTTGCCATACCAGGTGGTGATGCAACCAGTCAGGATGCTCTCGATGGTGCAGCTATATATCTTTTTGAGGATCTGAGGACCCATGCCAAATCTTTTCAGTCTCCTGAGGGGGAATAGGCTTTGTCGTGCCCTCTTCACGACTGTCTTGGTGTGTTTGGACCATGATAGTTCGTTGGTGATGTGGACACCAAGGAACTTGAAGCTCTCAACCTGTTTCACTACAGCCCCGTCGATGGGAATGGGGGCGTGCTTAGTCCTCTTTTTTTTTGCTGTAGTCCACAATCATCTCCTTTGTCTTGGTCATGTTGAGTGAGAGGTTGTTATCCTGGCACCACACGGCCAGGTCTCTGACCTCCTCCCTATAGGCTGTCTCATCGTTGTCGGTGATCAGGCCTACCACTGTTGTGCCGTTGGCAAACTTAATGATGGTGTTAGAGTTGTGCCTGGCCATGCAGTCATGGGTGAACAGGGAGTACAGGAGGGGACTGAGCACGCACCCCTGAGGGGCCCCCGTGTTGAAGATCAGTGTGGCAGATGTGTTGTTACCTACCCTTACCACCTGGGGGCGGCCCGTCAGGAAGTCCAGGATCCAGTTGCAGAGGGAGGTGTTTAGTCCCAGGATCCTTAGCTTAGTGATGAGCTTTGAGGGCACTATGGTGTTGAATGCTGAGCTGTAGTCAATGAATAGCATTCTCACGTAGGTGTTCCTCTTTTCCAGGTGGGAAAGGGCAGTGTGGAGTTTAATAGAGATTGCATCATCTGTTGATCTGTTGGGGCGGTATGCAAATTGGAGTGGGTCTAGGGTTTCTGGGATAATGGTGTTGATGTGAGCCATGACCAGCCTTTCAAAGCACTTCATGGCTACAGACGTCAGTGCTATGGGTCGGTAGTCATTTAGGCAGGTTATCTTAGTGTCCTTGGGCACGGGGACTATGGTGGTCTGCTTGAAACATGTTGGTATTACAGACTCAGTCAGGGACATGTTGAAAATGTCAGTGAAGACACTTGCCAGTTGGTCAGCACATGCTCGGAGTACACGTCCTGGTAATCCGTCTGGCCCTGCGGCCTTGTGAATGTTGACCTGCTTAAAAGTCTTACTCACATCGGCTATGGAGAGCGTGATCACAAAGTCATCCGGAACAGCTGGTGCTCTCATGCATGCTTCAGTCATGCTTGCCTCAAAGCGAGCATAGAAGTGGTTTAGCTCGTCTGGAAGTGTTGTGTCACTGGGCAGCTCGCGGCTGTGCTTCCCTTTGTAGTCTGAATATTTTTTAGGTAGAACGGATTTAAGTTTCCCTGCATTAAAGTCCCCGGCCACTAGGAGCGCTGCCTCTGGATGAGCGTTTTCCTGTTGACTTATGGCCTTATACAGCTCATTCAGTGCAATCTTAATGCCAGCATTGGTTTGTGGTGGTAAATAGACAGCTATGAAAAATATAGATGAAAACTCTTTTGGTATTATTTATGGTATATTATATGATTACTATTGTGGCACATGTATGTGTAGGTAGTACATTTTATGTATATAAAGACTCAACATCAAAACTTAAAAGAACAGACAATGACTCTTTTGTTTCACCACTCAAGCCACCCTTTCTGCATCGCACCAAACGACGAGCATCACAAACACCGGGTATCTTCCCCTTCAGTTGGTCAACTTTCACATTTACCATTTTCTTGAGATCAAAACAATTCACATCTCTTGTCTCCATTCGTTTGACGCGGAGCGCCATCTCTCTCTCACCAGCAGAAACACAAACAATTATCACAAGACCACTTCTGGTTACCTTCACCTTCACCGATTCCACAGCCACCAACTCTTTTTTCACCAACCCTGAAACCACAAATGGATCAGCCAAAAGGCAAGGGTACACTTTTTTTTTTTATGGCACTCCTACCGTCACAGACTCATCTTTATCCTGACCTTGGTCTCCGAGAACTTACCACCTATGATAATTCGCCCTCACTCACTTCCGTCTTCGATCCGGTGTACAGCTCACTCTAATTACACTTTCTACCATTCTACTTTAACAAACCTTATCCTCTTTTCCCACCATTTCTAACCGATTCAAGCTCACCCTCTTCCTCCCTCTCTCTCTTCGACCTACTCTGCCTGTCTTTTTCCCTCCTCTGTATTCCAAGTATACGTCTCCTTATGATAATATTGTACTTCCCCTAACATACATCTCGTTCTTGCCCTCTCAAGGGATGCCATTCCCCTCGCTACCTGGGGAACCCACCAATAGCAAAGTTCAATCGTCTCCTGGTTAAATATTTGTTGATAAACTTTGAAGCCCTTTCAAAAGAACCGCGCGTCTGCCATCGACCTGCCATGTCTCTTCCCCTTCATGATTCCTATGAACTGGCCCCTTTTTTCTACTCTTCCATATTGTTACATTTCGTTACAATGAATCTGTTAACAGCTGGTATAGAAACAATTACTTTGTTTAACTGAAAGTGTTTGGGGTTGTGGTTTTGGCAGAAAGAGCTGGTCGTAGATCATCATTTCAATAATATCCGGGAACGCGTATGAAAGTCAGCTGATAGTATTGGTGTGTTTCAATCTTAATCTTCAGTTTAGTACTCTGGCTAGATTTGGTGATTTAACAATAGTCTCCACCACAGGAGCCTGGAAACCATGTGTTTGATGTATTTGATACCATTCCACTAATTCCGCTCCAGTCACTGGCACGAGCCCGTTTTCCCCAATTATGGTGCCACAACCTCCTGTGGTCTCCACAGCCACCGGTGGCAAGCTGAACTTGAGAGTTAGGTTAATTAACACTGCAAGCTTGCGCTAGCTGTGATGTCATCAGTCACTCTTAAAGGGACAGGCTTTCTTACAGGTGAATAAAACATAAATGAATATAGAACTGTTGTTTCCGATCAACAAATATAATTAATTAATATTGTTGTATTTTACTGGATCTAATGACAACAAACTATAATTTAATGGTTCAATTAAGTTAAATCTAATAGAATTCTAATTGGGCGGATACAATCTGACTACTGATGATTTCCAATAGGAAAACAGTAGTTCAATAGGATTCCAATAAGATTGATAGAGGTGATAGAGATGACACAAAATCCTGTAGAATTGTGAGAATCTTATAGGATTCTATTGGAAAAATCACTAATCCTATAGGATTTTTTGACTAGTTAGATGGAGGTAAGATACCCTCCAGTCTGGTGTTGAGATAGCGAGATAGCGCTCGTAGGCCTGTGTCATGAGGGATATTAGTGTAGAGAGACTGAATGTCAAGTGTAACCAAGATGCTTTCGGTAAGCCATAATAAACTGGACAGTTTATGAATGAGAATGTCCTTCTCCATTTCCATTATCTAACCCTCTGAAAGAGGGTTATCAATTAAGCGATATCCTTTTTTATTCTGTCTGTGGGGTTGGAACAGAGAGGGACATATAACTTAGTGTCAGAGAGTTAAGCATATTGTTCCCTGCTAAATACCACAATAGGATTGTCTTTCAGTTCCTTCAAAGTATTTTGTTCATCATTACTGAGATTAGCTGCTTGTTTAGGGGTATTGTGGGCTAATTTAGTAAAATCATGTTCTATCAGCCTACTGTAGGTGAGAATTGAGGGACTCAAATTAGCATAAGGCACAAAACTCGACTTCTTTTTGAAAGTCGTTTGTCTCTCACATCAGAAATACCAGATGCATTATAGTTTCTAAACGCTGCATTGCCATTACACGATGGTTGCCTGTTAGCATAGAATACAACTTTAAATGTAATTAGCGAACAAATTTGAAAGTGTCAACTTTTAATGCAAAAGGGTCGATCCTATTAGAAGGGCAGACAGAGAGTCCTTTATTCAGGACTGAAACTTGGGCATCAGTGAAAGGCCCTGGTGATATGTTGATCAACGAAAGTTCTTGTTGCGGTTCCGACTGGACCTCCTCAGGTGGGCTGGGGGTGGATTTCCTCCCCCTCGAGCCCCGCCTCGTCTTCCTTGCCTCGTGTCCCTAAAAAAGCTGAGTTGGTTCTGGAGGTATCAGAGTCACTATGCTCTCATTCTCTGCCTTTTTTTGTTGAGTGCTCTAACTCCTTTTTACCTCGAATTAGTCCTTTTGGAATTTTTTCTTGGTAAGCCATTCTCATGATTTTTTGTCATTTCCTCCTTCCCTTTGTTTGCTGAAGCGTGAAGGCCCATCTGATCTCCTATCAAAATAAGTTTCATGTCCATTCTAGTATTCTAATTCCTAATTCTATGGATGGAACAAACACTTGACACCATTTTTCTAAATGCCAGATAGTTCCCTATAGTGCACTCTGCTTATTCACAATCACCTCAAACATCCTCACAGAGAAATCGTGAGCCCTCCACACACTACATTCTCCATTGCAAGGGGCTTCCCTAAGGCTTTTAAGCCAAGGGCTTCCCTCAGGAGAATTGTCGTGCCCTAAGATCCATAACATCATTATAAACATGTGTAAACCATATAGAAATCAACAAAAACTCTACAGACAACCACTGCCTATCAAATAGCCCACAGGAGTTCTTTGCTTTGCAGCAGATTCAGAATAAGAAAACTTTATTGCCATGCCACAAATGTTACAAGGAATTTCTCTTGATGTTGTTCACAAAAGCACTCAGATAATAATTTCAGTGATTTAACTGCGATTCAACACTGTTTCCCCTGCAGACAGTGTGACTGCAAGCTATGATGCAAATGCTGACACCAAATGCTAACTCTTTTCCGCTTATGTCCATCTCTTTGTGCTCAGGTGCTGGCTTGGTTCGAGGAAGGTGAGGAGACCGTCACTGCCTTCGTCGAGCCCTTCGTCATCCTTCTCATCCTTATCGCTAACGCTGTTGTTGGAGTGTGGCAGGTCAGTGGTGTTGATGTACACACACGTACACGTTGAGCAACTACACACACCCGCAGCCTTGATAACATGAGCACGTGGGTTGATGACATAGAGCATGTGGGTTAGGGTTACTGAGAAAGAGAAGTTGCTCAATTGACCATAATTACTTTTGGACACCAGTGAGAATGACAGCCGGGTCAGGGGTGTTTTGAGTAATAACAAACAAGAAGACGAACACACTAAAAACAAACAACCGTCTGTAGTATTGACTGTGGCTATTAGTTGTGACTGTAACATGGTCTATTTCATTAAAATGTTACATTTTAGTGATTTAGCAGACACTGATACTGGTCCCCTGAGGGAATTGAACCCACAAGCCTGGCATTGTAAGCACCATGCGCTACCAACTGAGGCACACAGGGCCTCTAACACAGTTCTAGCAGTTGTACTGCGTGTACTTATGTTATAAGTGGTTTATAATTAGGGCTGTATGTTATGGCTAGGTGTATAGTCATGATTTTATTTTATGGCTAGGTTTTTAGTTATGACTGTATGTTATGGCTAGGTGTATAGTTATGACTGTATGTTATGACTAGGTGTTTGTATGGTCTGTGGTTATGTCAGTGTTGACTGCAGTCCTGTGAAATGGTGTTTATATTGACTGTAGTTGTGTTGGAGTAGACAGTGGGTGTTTGTATTGACTGTAGTTGCACGTGTGTCTGGTTGTCTGCCACAGGAGCGTAATGCTGAGGACGCCATCGAGGCTCTGAAGGAGTACGAGCCTGAGATGGGCAAAGTATTTCGTACTGACAGGAAGAGCGTGCAGAAGATCAAGGCCAATGTGATGGTCCCCGGTGATATCGTGGAGGTGTCCGGTGAGAGACCCATCTTTCCCTTCATTATCTATGTTTTTATTGTGTCCTACATTTTTCACTATTTCAAAGCCCTAGGGACTAGGGATTTTAGTGTAGAGACTCATGCTGCAAATTAGCGCAAGCTAAAGCATGATGGGACAATGCATCTGACTGTCGATGACTCAATGTGTCAATGTTTTAATTGTTTCTGTCCCCCTAACAAATACATAGAATTTATTATCTCATACTCAATATAATTTGTTCCCTCCTTTTTTAACACTGACTTAACACTTTAGGTGTTAAGGGGCTTTACCGCGTAAACTGTTTAGAAAGAAAGGTAGGGACCCACAGAGTGTATTTTTGAAAGGATTCTCAAGTGCAGGACATGCGAGGACGAGAGATAGGGGAGATGGGGAGGCTTACTGCCCATATAAGGCAGTGAGATAGAGGGAAGGAGGGAGGAGGCGAACGGCTGCGAAAACATGCTGAGGGAAGGAAAAGAAAATCTTGGGTGTAAATATCCCCCTTGCACCTGCCCCACCTCTTCTCCCCTTCTTGCCCTCTCTCTCTCCCAGCTCTCCCATAACCCACTGGTGTTCATTTATCAATGTATATCTGTTGCCCTTCAAGTCAGTCATTTCCATGGCATTCCTATGGCTCATTCTGATTGGTTGGTGTATAATGTGTCAGTTGAGGTTAAGCATGCATACCCTCTCTCTCTCTCTCTCTCTCTCTCTCTCTCTCTCTCTCTCTCTCTCTCTCTCTCTCTCTCTGTCTCCCCCAGTCGGTGACAAAGTCCCTGCTGACATCAGAATTGTTGCCATCCGTTCCACCACCCTCCGCATTGACCAGTCCATCCTTACTGGTGAGGATCCTCCCATACTATAATACATATCATGTTGTTTTAACTATGCAGAAAACAACAATACAGGATAAGGATTAAGAACACAATAAAGTATACAGACCTATTTACTACTTTACACCTATAAGGCGTTGCCTTGCATACTGTTCTCTTGTTATGTATCCTCTCATTGACCATTGTCTGTATGTCCCCTCAGGTGAGTCAGTCAGTGTGATTAAGCATACTGACCCTGTCCCCGACCCCAGAGCCGTCAACCAGGACAAGAAGAACATGCTTTTCTCTGTCAGTATCCCTACATCTATCCTTCCCTCCATCCCTCTATCGCTCTATTCCATTCTCCCCTCCATCCCCTCCTTCTTTTCTCTATTCACCTGTCCCTCCCTGCCTCCATTCCTTTTCTACACCTCCATCTCTCACTCTGTCACTCCATCCTCTGTCCCTAAGTCCTTCCCTTTCCTTCATAAAACACCCTTTAGTGTTCTCTATTCATGATTAGTATACTTTACTTAATTCTCTTAGTTCCTAGAGGAACAAAATGCCTAAAATAGTGTATAACAGTGTGTAACAGGTGTACAGTGTAACAATGTTTGTATAACCATATAAAACATCAACAGAGTATACTAAATTCTACGTTTATGCTCGTCGTTTTTCTCACCTTTTATTCTCCACCTCTACCAACCACAGGGCACCAACGTTGCTGCCGGGAGGGCCATTGGCGTGGTTGTGGCTACAGGCGTCTCCACCGAGATCGGCAAGATCCGCGACCAGATGGTCGCCACCGAACAAGAGAAGACCCCCCTGCAGGCCAAGCTGGACGAGTTCGGCGAGCAGCTGTCCAAGGTCATCTCCCTGATCTGTGTTGCCGTGTGGGCGATCAACATCGGCCACTTCAACGACCCCGTCCATGGAGGTTCCTGGATCCGTGGGGCCGTCTACTACTTTAAGATCGCCATTGCCCTGGCTGTGGCCGCCATCCCTGAGGGTGAGGAAGAGAGGGATGGAGGGAGGGATAGAGGATAAGGAAAATATAGGTGTTATGGGTGGGGGGGGTGCATGAATGTGTGTGTTTTGAGGTGAGATGGGTTGTGGGTGTGTATCAAATAAAATCAAATGTTATTTGACACATGCTTCATAAACAACAGGTGTAGACTAACAGTGAAATGCTTACGGGCCCTTCCCAATAATGCAGAGATTTTGGGGGGAAATAATAGAAAAATAATGACCCAAGGAATTTATACACAATGAGAGACAATAACTTGGCTACATACACGGTGTACCAGTACCGAGTCGATGTGCAGGGGTATGAGGTAATTGAGGTAGATATGTACATATAGGTAGGCAGTGGTGATTTTAGCATTTTAGCATCTTGGGGGGGCCAGCAAAGCCACAACGCAACACTAAACAATACATGAATTGCACTATAACGGTGACAAACGGTGCCCACAAACTGTTAGGGCCTACATAAAGCTGTCCAAAAGCAGAGCTTTCTTTTCAGGACCATGGAGTGAATCCGTACCACTGCTACACCTAGCAGTGGAGCCTTGTCTGGCAGCGAAAAAGTTAATTCAGCCTCAATTACTGTTTGGTTTCTACTGACAATTGAGATGTACAAACTATGGCATAAGGGGACGACCAGCAGATAAGAGGCAATCCGTAGTTTCGATTTTAGACATTAATGAGCGAGCTCGGACGGACGTAGTCAATATAACTATTTGTTCAGCACTTTTAAAGTGTACAGCGACAGAATTCAGAACATGAGCCGTTTTTACAGTATTCTCCCTGTACACCGAGTCAGAACTGTAGGATAAATAAAGGGGGCACATGCATTCGGAAAGTATTCAGACCCCTTGACCTTTTCCATATTATTTTACATTACAGCCTTATTCTAAAATGAATCCCTCATCAATCTACACACGATACCCCATAATGACAAAGCAAAAAATGTAATAATAATTCTTTAATATGACATTTACATAAGTATTCAGACCATTTACTCAGTACTTTGTTGAAGCACCTTTAACAGTGATTACAGCGTCGAGTGTTTGGGGAATTTCTTCCATTCCTCTCTACAGATCCTCTCAAGCTCAGGTTGGATTGGGAGCATCGCTGCACAGCTATGTTCAGGTCTCTCCAGAGATGTTTAATCAGGTTCAAGTCCGGGCTCTAGCTGGGCCACTCAAGGGCATTCAGAGACTTGTCCCGAAGCCACTCCTGCGTTGTGTTTGCTGTGTGCTTAGGGTCGTTGTCCTGTAGGAAGGTGAACCTTTGCCCCAGTCTGAGGTCCTAAGCGCTCTAGAGCAGGTTTTCATCTGCACTTTGCTCCGTTCATCTTTGCCACGATCCTGACTAGTCTCCCAGTCCCTGCCACTGAAAAACATCCCCACAGCATGATGCTGCCACCACCATGTTTCACCGTAGGGATGGTGCCAGGTTTCCTCCAGACGTGACGCTTGGCATTCAGGCCAAAGAGTTCAATCTTGGTTTCATCTGACCAGAGAATCTTGTTTCTCATGGTCTGAGAGTCTTTAGGTGGCTTTCGGCAAACTCCAAGTGGGCTGTCATGTGCCTTTTACTGAGGAGTGGCTTCCGTCTGGCCACTCTACCATAAAGGTCTGATTAGTGGAGTGCTGCAGAGATGGTTGAGTTTCTGGAAGGTTCTCCCTCTACACAGAGGACCTCTAGAGCTCTGTCAGAGTGACCATCGGGTTCTTGGTAACTCCCTGACCAAGGCCCATCTCCCCCGATTGCTCAGTTTGGCCGGGCGGCCAGCTCTAGGAAGAGTCTTGGTGGTTACAAACTTCTTCCATTTAAGAATGATGGAGGCCACTGTGTTCTTGGGGACCTTCAACGCTGCAGACATTTTTTGGTACCCTTCCCCAGATCTGTACCTCAACACAATCCTGTCTTGGAGCTCTACGGGCAATTCCTTTGACCTCATGGCTTGTTTCTTTCTCTGATATGCACTGTCAACTGTGGGACCTTATATAGACAGGTGTGTGCCTTTCCAAATCATGTCTAATCGATTGAATTTACCACAGGTGGACTCCAATGAAGTCAATGGAAAAAGAATCCACCTGAGCTCAATTTTCGAGTCTTATAGTAAAGAGTCTGAATACTTATGTAACTGAGGTATTTCTGTTTTCGCTTTGTCATTATGGGGTATTGTGTGTAGATTACTGAGAAAAAATATATATTTAATACCTTTTAGAATAAGACTGTATTGTAATAAAATGTGGGAAAAGTGAAGGGGTCTGAATACTTTCCAAAGCCACTGTAAGCAGACAATGAAAGCTCTTACAATATTCAATGAGTACATTTCTCTAAAACAGGCTATAGGCTACAAGTGCACAACCAAGTCATAACATAAGCTAAGTTATGAGGGGGAAAGGGACCAAATTATTAGGGTGTGGCACATGGGCTACTAACAGCTTACTACACAACATACACTTAGTATTACCTTCTAAGCTACAGTATACAGTTAAGTCGGAAGTTTATATACATCTTAGCCAAATACATTTAAACTCAGTTTATCACAATTCCTGACATTAATCCTAGTAAAAATTCCCTGTCTTAGGTCAGTTAGGATCACCACTTTATTTTAAGAATGTGAAATGTCAGAATAATAGTAGAGAGAATGATTTATTTCAGCTTTTATTGCTTTCATCACATTCCCAGTGGGTCAGAAGTTTACATACACTCAATTAATATTTTGTAGCATTGCCTTTAAATTGTTTAACTCGGGTCAAACGTTTTGGGGAGCCTTCCATAAGCCTACCACAATAAGTTGGGTGAATTTTGGCCCATTCTTCCTGACAGAGCTGGTGTAACTGAGTCAGGTTTGTATGCTTCCTTGCTCGCACACACGCTTTTTCAATTCTGCCCACAAATGTTCTATAGAATTGAGGTCAGGGCTTTGTGATGGCCACTCCAATACCTTGACGTTGTTGTCCTTAAGCCATTTTGCCACAACTTTGGAAGTATGCTTGGGGTCATTGTACATTTGAAAGACCCCATTTGCGACCAAGCTTTAACTTCCTGACTGATGTCTTGAGATGTTGCTTCAATTTATCCACATACTTTTCCTTCCTCATGATGCCCTCTATTTTGTGAAGTGCACCAGTCCCTCCTGCAGCAAAGCACCCCCACAGCATGAAGATGCCACCCCCATGCTTCACGGTTGGGATGGTGTTCTTCAGCTTGCAAGCGTCCCCCTTTTTCCTCCAAACATAGCGATTTTCATTATGGCCAAACAGTTCTATTTTTGTTTCATCAGCCCAGAGGACTTTCTCCAAAAAGTATGATCTTTGTCCCCATGTGCAATTGCAAACCGTAGTCTGGCTTTTTTATGGCGGTTTTGGAGCAGTGCCTTCTTCCTTGCTGAGTGGCCTTTCAGGTTATGTCGATATAGGACTCGTTTTACTGTGAATATAGATACTTTGTACCTGTTTCCTCCAGCATCTTCACAAGGTCATTTGCTGTTGTATGGGATTGATTTGCACTTTTCGCACCAAAGTACGTTCATCTCTAGGAGACAGAACGCGTCTCCTTCCTGAGCGGTATGACGGCTGCGTAGTCCCATGGTGTTTATACTTGCATACTATTGTTTGTACAGATGAACGTAGTACCTTCAGGCATTTGGAAATTGCTCCCAAGGATGAACCAGACTTGTGGAGGTCTACAATTTTTTTCTCTGAAGCCATGGCTGATTTCTTTTGATTTTCCCATGATTTCAAGCGAAGAGGCACTGACTTTGAATGTAGGCCTTGAAATACATCCACAGGTACACCTCCAATTTACTCAAATGATGTCAATTAGCCTATCAGAAGCTTCTAAAGCCATTACATAATTTTCTGGAATTTTCCAAGCTGTTTAAAGGCACAGTCAACTTAGTGTATGTAAACTTCTGACCCACTGGAATTGTGATACAGTGAATTATAAGTGAAATAATCTGTCTGTAAAAAATTGTTGGAAAAATTACTTGTGTCATGCACAAAGTAAATGTCCTAACCGACTTGCCATTAGATTGTCAGTGATTCATGATGATGACTGCTTGTCTAGCTTGCTAGCTAAGATTTTAAAAGTATGACATGATCAGTCCAATCAAAGCTACGTTAGATATAACGAGATTATATATTCTGTATATATTTTTAACCCCAATTCCGTGATATCCAATTGGTAGTTACAGTCTTGTCCCATCGCTGCAACTCCCCTACGGACTCGGGAGTGTCAAAGGTTGAGAGCCATGCGTCCTCCGAAACACGACCCTGCCAAACCACACTGCTTGCTTAACCCGGAAGCCAGCCACACCAATGTGTCGGAGGAAACACCGTCCAGCTGGCGAACGAAGTCAGCTTGCAGGTGCCCGGTCCGCCACAAGGAGTCGCTAGAGCACGATGGGACAAGGAAATCCCAGCCAGCCAAACCCTCCCCTAACCCGGATGACACTGGGCCAATTGTGACACAGCCCGGGATCGAACCCGGGTCTGTAGTGAAGCCTCAAGCACTGCGACCTCTGCGCCACTCGGGAGGCGACATAATGTGATTTGACGTAATTTTATCTGTGGCCAATGACCTTCTTGGATGGGCACTTCTAACTCTATGGCAGCACCCAGGAGGCTTGAATTTTCGAGTTCTACCCGTAGATTTTGCGGTGACATAGTTTCCCCATGAGTGACAGAACACTGAGCCAATCATGACACAACTAGAAAACATTACCAAACCTTACGCTTCGAATTATCCGCTGGCTGCCCCACCCCACAGAAAGCACTGAGCTAGGCTGAAACATCTGCATTTTGGAGCTGCCTTACTCAAGAAAGCAAAAAAGAGACCATGTTTGTATGCAGCTTTATTACCTCAATGATTCACTGATATGTGACACATATTAATGCCAAAATAACACGCAAAACAGGCAACAACACAAAAGTATATATGTATATATTCTATTTTGCTAAACAGGTGGGGCTCAAAACAGGTGATAAAGTGAATAGGCAACAGGATAGATAATAAACAGCAAAAGAGTTAGTGTAAAAAGGGTCAATGCAGATAATCTGGGTAGCTATTTGGTTAACTATTTAACTAACTATTTAGCAGTCTTATGGCTTGGGGCTAGAAGCTGTTCAGGGTCCTGTTGGTCCCAGACTTGGTGCATTGGTACCGCTTGCCATGCAGTGGCAGAGAAAACAGTCTATGACTTGGGTGGCTGGAGTTTGACAATTTTTAGGGGGCTTGGCTCCAGTGATGTACTGGGCCGTACGCACTACCCTCTGTAGCGCCTTGCGGTCGGATGCCAAGCAGTTGCCATACCAAGCGGTGATGCAACCAGTCAAGATGCACTCAATGGTGCAGCTGTAGAAGGCCCATGCCAAATCTTTTCAGTCTCTTTAGGGGGAAGAGGCATTGTCGTGCCCTCGTCATGACCGTGTTAGTGTGTGGACCATGATAATTCCTTAGTGTTGTGGACACCGAGGAACTTGAATCCCTCGACCTGCTCAACTACAGCCGTGGGCAGTGTGGAGTGCAATAGAGATTGCGTAATCTGTGGATCTGTTGGGGCGGTATGAGATTTAGAGTGGGTCCAGGGTGTCTGGGATGATAGTGTTGATGTGAGCCATGACCATACTTTCAAAGCATTTCATGGCTACAGATGTGAGTGATACTACGTGGCGATAGTCATTTAGACAGGTTACCTTGGCATTCTTGGGCACAGGGACTATGGTGGTCTGCTTGAAACATTTAGGTATTACAGACTGGGTCAGAGAGAGGTTGAAAATATCAGTGAAGACACTTGCCAGCTGGTCAGCGGATGCTCTGAGTACACGTCCTTTTAATCCTTCTTGTGAATGTTAACCTGTTTAATGATCTTACTCCCATCGGCTATGGAGTGTGTGCACGTGTGCGTGTCCGTGTGTGCTGTGTGTATGTGTGTGTGTGTGTGTGTGCGTAGTTGTTCAGGTATATGCGGTTGTGCGGTTGACACACAATGTATGTTGTTTGTGATATTCAGTTGTGACAATGTGCATGTCATTCTCACTATGTCACTACTATTTGATTTACTCACGGTTTCCACCATCATCTCTCTACAAGGTCTTCCTGCTGTCATCACTACCTGCCTGGCTCTCGGTACCCGCCGTATGGCCAAGAAGAATGCCATTGTCCGCTCTCTGCCCTCTGTGGAGACCCTGGGTTGCACCTCCGTCATCTGCTCTGACAAGACCGGAACCCTGACCACCAACCAGATGTGTGTGACCAAGGTGGGTCCATGTTTCGTCCCCCGAACTTATATAATGGTGCCTGCCAAGGTTGCCAACATTGGGCAGAGTATTGTTCACAGGTGACCGATTTGGGCACATTCAGACACCTACGCACACAAACTGAACAGTAATTTCACAACTTCCCTTCATTTCTTTCTGTCTAGATGTTCATCATCAAGAATGTTCATGGCAACCATGTCAACCTGGACATGTTTGACATCTCCGGCTCCAAGTACACCCCCGAGGGAGAGGTGTAAGTAGTCCCGCTTCCGTGGCAACCGCCTCTAACTTTATGACAAATGTACCATTCTTGTCCAACATAAAGCTTCCAACCTCATTCTCTTTATTCCCCCTTTCTCCTCATATATTCACCCTTTATCCTCCCTCTTACCCTCTGTCAATCTCTCTCTCTTTTTCTTCCACCTGTGTGAGTGTGATTTGAAGGAGTCAGGCACAGGAGGGTAAATCACAGAATACAGAGTTTATTCCGTAGGACACAGTTACGCTGGATAGCGTCAACAGCACAGGGCGTAATACAGGCGCACTGGAACACAATACAGGCACACGGGGAGAAATAACCCTGGCAATACAACGTACGGGTAGCTCAACCGAGCTACACTCATCTTCACATAAAACAATCTACCACAAGGACAAGGGGGCAGAGGGAACACTTATACACAGACTAATGAGGGGATTTGAACCAGGTGTGTGTAATTGACAAGACAAGACAAATGGAATGATGATATATGGAGCGGTAGTGCCTAGTAAGCCGGTGACGACGAACGCCGAAGCCTGCCTGAACAAGGAGGGGAGGCAGCCTCGGCGGAAGTCGTGACACCACCTCTCCATATCTCTTCCTCTCTTAGCTCCCAGGAAGGTGTTAAGACCCCCTGCGGATCCTATGATGGCCTTGTTGAGCTGGCAACCATCAGCTCCCTGTGCAATGACTCCTCTCTGGACTACAACGAAGTAATTAATTGATTTATTTGTTATTTATTTATCTCATTCATTCCTTCTATCAAAATGTCAGTTTTCATATCAAGTTCTTGGTATGACGCTCATTTTCTTCTGTAGTCCCCTAAACACAGATAAAACAACATGGCTAACACAGATCTATGCTCTGACAATGTCATTGTGATAGAAAGCTTGGCAACTGAAATGTGCTTCTTTGCAGTCATGGTTACACACATCAAATAACACGTTTTATGATTACAGAACATGTCCCGTTGCTGTAGATTTTGCCCTCTGCTTCTTCTTAACTTCCTTCCTCTGACACTTTCTCTCTATCTCTCTCCCTTCCCTTCAGGCGAAGAAGATCTATGAGAAGGTGGGTGAGGCCACCGAGACCGCCATGTGCTGCCTGGTTGAAAAGATGAACGTGTTCAACTCCAACGTTACCGGCCTGTCCAAGCCTGATAGAGCCAATGCCTGTTGCGCTGTGATCAAGCAGCTGATGAAGAAGGAATTCACCCTGGAGTTCTCCCGTGACAGGAAGTCCATGTCTGTGTACTGCACCCCCGTCAAGGGCGATGGCGGAGCGAAAATGTTTGTGAAGGTCAGCTCCTCTCTCCACTTTCTAGCTCTCTTCTTCTATTCCTCTTCCTCTAATGCCTTCGTGTCAAATTATTATGCCATATTATTCCGTTGCAAGCAGTTTATTAGCCAATCAATTATAGCCTGATCGCTGAGGCTTTTAGCTGGACAGCAAATTAGAAATACAGTGGGGGAAAAAAGTATTTAGTCAGCCACCAATTGTGCAAGTTCTCCCTCTTAAAAAGATGAGAGAGGACTGTAATTTTCATCATAGGTACACGTCAACTATGACAGACAAAATGAGAAAAAGAAATCCAGAAAATCACATTGTAGGATTTTTATTGAATTTATTTGCAAATTATGGTGGAAAATAAGTATTTGGTCAATAACAAAAGTTTCTCAATACTTTGTTATATACCCTTTGTTGGCAATAACACAGATCAAACGTTTTCTGTAAGTCTTCACAAGGTTTTCACACACTGTTGCTGGTATTTTGGCCAATTCCTCCATGCAGATCTCCTCTAGAGCAGTGATGTTTTGGGGCTGTCGCTGGGCAACACGGACTTTCAACTCCCTCCAAAGATTTTCTATGGGGTTGAGATCTGGAGACTGGCTAGGCCACTCCAGGACCTTGAAATGCTTCTTACAAAGCCACTCCTTTGTTGCCCGGGCGGTGTGTTTGGGATCATTGTCATGCTGAAAGACCCAGCCACGTTTCATCTTCAATGTCCTTGCTGATGGAAGCAGGTTTTCACTCAAAATCTCACGATACATGGCCCCATTCATTCTTTCCTTTACACAGATCAGTCGTCCTGGTCCCTTTGCAGAAAAACAGCCCCAAAGCATGATGTTTCCACCCCCATGCTTCACAGTAGGTATGGTGTTCTTTGGATGCAACTCAGCAATCTTTGTCCTCCAAACACGACGAGTTGAGTTTTTACCAAAAAATTATATTTTGGTTTCATCTGACCATATGACATTCTCCCAATCCTCTTCTGGATCATCCAAATGCACTCTAGCAAACTTCAGACGGGCCTGGACATGTACTGGCTTAAGCAGGGGGACACGTCTGGCACTGCAGGATTTGAGTCCCTGGCGGCGTAGTGTGTTACTGATGGTAGGCTTTGTTACTTTGGTCCCAGCTCTCTGCAGGTCATTCACTAGGTCCCCCCGTGTGGTTCTGGGATTTTTGCTCACCGTTCTTGTGATCATTTTGACCCCACGGGGTGAGATCTTGCGTGGAGCCCCAGATCGAGGGAGATTATCAGTGGTCTTGTATGTCTTCCATTTCCTAATAATTGCTCCCACAGTTGATTTCTTCAAACCAAGCTGCTTACCTATTGCAGATTCAGTCTTCCCAGCCTGGTGCAGGTCTACAATTTTGTTTCTGGTGTCCTTTGACAGCTCTTTGGTCTTGGCCATAGTGGAGTTTGGAGTGTGACTGTTTGAGGTTGTGGACATGTGTCTTTTATACTGATAACAAGTTCAAACAGGTGCCATTAATATAGGTAACGAGTGGAGGACAGAGGAGCCTCCTTAAAGAAGAAGTTACAGGTCTGTGAGAGCCAGAAATCTTGCTTGTTTGTAGGTGACCAAAGACTTATTTTCCACCATAATTTGCAAATAAATTCATAAAAAATCCTACAATGTGATTTTCTGGATTTTTTCCCTCAATTTGTCTGTCCTAGTTGACGTGTACCTATGATGAAAATTCCAGGCCTCTCTCATCTTTTTAAGTGGGTGAACTTGCACAATTGGTGGCTGACTAAATACTTTTTTTCCCCACTGTAGCTTTCTACTCAACAATTCTACTCGACAACTCTGTTCAAAGAGGTAAAGAAGGAGTTTGATTTGGTCCATTTGTGAAAACCCAGCCTCTCTCCGTTTTCCTCCTCGCCCAATAGGGTGCCCCCGAGGGTGTCATTGACAGATGTGCCTATGTTCGTGTTGGAACCACCCGCGTTCCCCTGACTGGTGCCGTCAAGGACAAGATCTTGGCTGTGATCAAGGAATGGGGTTGCGGCCGTGATACCCTTCGTTGCCTGGCCCTCGCCACCCGTGACACCCCCCTGAAGGTTGAGGAAATGAAGCTTGAGGATTCCACCAAGTTCATTGATTACGAGGTCTGTATCTGTAGATAGATGGATGTATGGATGGAAGGGTGGACAGGAGGATGGATAGATGAGAGGATGGATGGATGGATACATGGCTAGATTGTTTGATGGATAGATGAATGGGTGGATGTCTACCATCCTCACATTACTCCCTCTCTCCCCTCATCCCCAGACTGACTTGACCTTCGTTGGCTGTGTTGGTATGCTGGATCCCCCGCGTAAGGAGGTTACGCCTGCCATTGAGCTGTGCAAAGCTGCTGGAATCCGCGTCATTATGATCACTGGTTAGTGTACCACTACCTCCTCTCCTCTAGCACTCATACCCAATACAGACTGCTACCCTGTTTGTTGTGGCTGCTTCAGCGGATTCGGAAAGTATTCATAGCCCTTCACTTTTTCCACATTTTGTTACGCTACAGCCTTATTCTAAAATGGATTAAATACATGTTTTCCCTCATCAATCTATACACAATACCCCATTAAGACAAAGCGAAAACAGTTTTTTTGAATAAAAAAAAACAGAAATTCCTTATTTACATAAGTATTCAGACCATTTGCTATGAGACTTGAAATTGAGCTCAGGTGCATCCTGTTTCCATTGATCATCCTTGAGATGTTTTTACAACTTCATTGATGATGGGATGGGGGATGGCTGCCGTTTTATGGACTCTTAACCAACTGTGCTATTTGAATGGTGGTCCTCTGTAGCTCAGCTGGTAGAGCACGGCGCTTGTAACGCCAAGGTAGTGGGTTCGATCCCCGGGACCACCCATACACAAAAATGTATGCACGCATGACTGTAAGTCGCTTTGGATAAAAGCGTCTGCTAAATGGCATATTATATTATTATTTTGTGTGTTTTTTCCGCATTGTTTGTAACTTATTTTGTACATAATATTGCTGCTACCGTCTCTTATGACCGAAAAGAGCTTGTGGACATCAGAACAGCGATTACTCACCTTGAACTGGACGAATAATAGTTATTTTATGAGTCGGAGGAGAGAGATTCGCTCCAAACACCCTACAGGGCCCTCATCCCCGTCATTCGCAGTAGAAAGAAAATGAGATATCGCGGAAGGAGATCGGGGTGCTTGGTAAGGAGCCGGCGACGAGTGGCTAATCTGCCTTTGCCATAAATGCTATTGGCCAACTTACAATCGCTTGATAATAAAGTGGATGAACTACAGGCACGAATATCCTACCAACGGGAACTTAAAAACTGTAATATCTTATGTTTCACTGAGTCGTGGCTGAACGATGACATGAATAACATACAGCTGGCGGGTTATACACTGTATCTGAAGGATAGAACAGCAGCCTCTGGTAAGACAAGGGGTGGCGGTCTATGTATATTTGTAAACAACAGCTGGTGCACGATATCTAAGGAAGTCTCAAGGTTTTGCCTGAGGTAGAGTATCTCATTATAAGCTGTAGACCACACTATCTACCAAGAGAGTTTTCATCTACAGTGGGGAAAAAAAGTATTTAGTCAGCCACCAATTGTGCAAGTTCTCCCACTTAAAAAGATGAGAGAGGTCTGTAATTTTCATCATAGGTACACGTCAACTATGACAGACAAAATTAGAAAATAAATTCCAGAAAATCACATTGTAGGATTTTTAATGAATTTATTTGCAAATTATGGTGGAAAATAAGTATTTGGTCAATAACAAAAGTTTCTCAATACTTTCTTATATACCCTTTGTTGGCAATGACACAGGTCAAACGTTTTCTGTAAGTCTTCACAAGGTTTTCACACACTGTTGCTGGTATTTTGGCCCATTCCTCCATGCAGATCTCCTCTAGAGCAGTGATGTTTTGGGGCTGTCGCTGGGCAACACGGATTTTCAACTCCCTCCAAAGATTTTCTATGGGGTTGAGATCTGGAGACTGGCTAGGCCACTCCAGGACCTTCAAATGCTTCTTACGAAGCCACTCCTTCGTTGCCCGGTCGGTGTGTTTGGGATCATTGTCATGCTGAAAGACCCAGCCACGTTTCATCTTCAATGCCCTTGCTGATGGAAGGAGGTTTTCACTCAAAATCTCACGATATATGGCCCCATTCATTCTTTCCTTTACACGGATCAGTCGTCCTGGTCCCTTTGCAGAAAAACAGCCCCAAAGCATGATGTTTCCACACCCATGCTTCACAGTAGGTATGGTGTTCTTTGGATGCAACTCAGCATTCTTTGTACTCCAAACACGACGAGTTGAGTTTTTACCAAAAAGTTCTATTTTGGTTTCATCTGACCATATGACATTCTCCCAATCCTCTTCTGGATCATCCAAATGCACTCTAGCAAACTTCAGACTGGCCTGGACATGTACTAGCTTAAGCAGGGGGACACAGCAGGATTTGAGTCCCTGGCGGCGTAGTGTGTTACTGATGGTAGGCTTTGTTACTTTGGTCCCAGCTCTCTGCAGGTCATTCACTAGGTCCCCCCGTGTGGTTCTGGGATTTTTGCTCACCGTTCTTGTGATCATTTTGACCCCACAGGATGAGATCTTGCGTGGAGCCCCAGATCGAGGGAGATTATCAGTGGTGTTGTATGTCTTCCATTTCCTAATAATTGCTCCCACAGTTGATTTCTTCAAACCAAGCTGCTTACCTATTGCAGATTCAGTCTTCCCAGCCTGGTGTAGGTCTACAATTTTGTTTCTGCTGTCCTTTGACAGCTCTTTGGTCTTGGCCATAGTGGAGTTTGGAGTGTGAATGTTTGAGGTTGTGGACAGGTGTATTTTATACTGATAACAAGTTCAAACAGGTGCCATTAATACAGGTAACGAGGGGAGGACAGAGGAGCCTCTTAAAGAATAAGTTACAGGTCTGTGAGAGCCAGAAATCTTGCTTGTTTGTAGGTGACCAAATACTTATTTTCCACCATAATTTGCAAATAAATTCATTAAAAATCCTACAATGTGATTTTCTGGATTTTTTTTCCTCAATTTGTCTGTCATAGTTGACGTGTACCTATGATGAAAATTACAGGCATCTCTCATCTTTTTAAGTGGGAGAACTTGCACAATTGGTGGCTGGCTAAATACTTTTTTTCCCCACTGTATATTCTTCGTAGCTGTCTATTTACCACCACAAACCGATGCTGGCACTAAGACCGCACTCAATGAACTGTATACGGCCGTAAGCAAAAAGGAAAACGCTCATCCAGAGGCGGCACTCCTAGTGGCCGGGGACTTTAATGCAGGGAAACTTTAATCCGTTTTAACTCATTTCTACCAGCATGTTAAATGTGCAACCAAAGGGAAAAAAACTCTAGACCACCTCTACTCCACACACAGAGACGCTTACAAAGCTCTCCCTCGCCCTCCATTTGGAAAATCTGGCCATAATTCTATCCTCCTGATTCATGCTTACAGGCAAAAACTAAAGCAGGAAGCACCAGTGACTCGGTCAATAAAAAAAGTGGTCAGATGAAGCAGATGCTAAGCTACAGGACTGTTTTGCAAGCACAGACTGGAATATGTTCCGGGATTCTTCCGATGGCATTGAGGAGTACACCACATCAGTCACTGGCTTCATCAATAAGTGCATCGATGATGTTGTCCCCACAGTGACTGTACGTACATACCCCAACCAGAAGCCATGGATTACAGGCAACATCCGCACTGAGGTAAAGGGTAGAGCTGCCGCTTTCATGGAGCGGGACTCTAACCCGGAATCCCGCTATGCCCTCCGACGAACCATCAACAGGCAAAGCGTCAATACAGGACTGAGATCAAATCGTACTACAGTGGCTCCGACGCTCGTCAGATGTGGCAGGGCTTGCAAACTATTACAGACTACAAAGGGAAGCACAGCCGCGAGCTGCCCAGTGACACGAGCCTACCAGATGAGCTAAATTACTTCTATGCTCGCTTCGACGCAAGTAACACTGAAACATGCATGAGAGCATCAGCTGTTCCGAATGACTGTGTGATCACGCTCTCCGTAGCCGATGTGAGTAAGACCTTTAAACAGGTCAACATTCACAAGGCCGCAGGGCCAGACGGATTACCAGGACGTGTACTCCGAGTATGCGCTGACCAACTTGCCAGTGTCTGTCTGAGTCTGTAATGCCAGCATGTTTCAAGCAGACCACCATAGTCCCTGTGCCCAAGAACACTAAGGTAACCTGCCTAAATGACTACTGACCTGTAGCACACACGTCTGTAGTCATGAAGTGTTTTGAAAGGCTGGTTATGGCTCACATCAACACCATTATCCCAGAAACCCTAGACCCACTCCAATTTGCATATCGCCCCAACAGATCCACAGATGATGCAAGCTCTATTGCGCTCCACACTGCCCTTTCACATCTGGACAAAAGGAACACTTACGTGAGAATGCTATTCATTGACTACAGCTCAGCGTTGAAAACCATAGTGCCCTCAAAGCTCATCACTAAGCTAAGGACCCTGGGACTAAACATCTCCCTTTGCAACTGGATCCTGGACTTCCTGACAGGCCGCCCCCACGTGGTAAGGGTAGGTAACAACACAGCCGCCACACTGATCCTCAACACGGGGGCCCTTCGGGGATATGTGCTCAGTCCCCTCCTGTACTCCCTGTTCACTCATGACTGCATGGCCAGGCACAACTCCAACACCATCATTAAGTTTGCCGATGACACAACAGTGGTAGGCCTGATCACTGACAACGACAAGACAGCCTATAGGGAGGAGGTCAGAGACCTGACCGTGTGGTGTCAGGACAGCAACCTCTCCCTCAATGTGATCAAGACAAAGGAGATGATTGTGGACTACAGCAAAAAGAAGAGGACCGAGCATGCCCCCATTCTCATCGACAGGGCTGTGGTGGAGCAGGTTGAGAGCTTCAAGTTCCTTGGTGTCCACATCACCAACAAACTAACATGGTCCAAGCACACCAAGATAGTCGTGAAGAGGGCACGACAAAACCTATTCCCCCTAAGCACACTGAAAAGATTTGGCATGGGTCCTCAGATCCTCAAAAGGTTATTCAGCTGCACCATCGAGAGCATCCTGACTGGTTGCATCACTGCCTGGTATGGCAACTGCTCGGCCTCCAACCGTAAGGGTAGTGCGTATGGCCCAGTACATCACTGGATCCAAGCTTCCTGCCATCCAGGACCTCTATGCCAGACGGTGTCAGAGGAAGACCCAAAAAATTGTCAAAGACTCCAGTCACCCTAGTCATAGACTGTTCTCTCTGCTACCGCACGGCAAGCGATACCGGAGCGCCAAGTCTAGGTCCAAAAGGCTTCTAAACAGCTTCTACCCCCAAGCCATAAGACTCCTGAACATCTAACCAAATGGCTACCCAGACTATTTGCATTGCCCCCACCCCTCTTTTACGCTGCTGCTACTCTCTGTTTCTTGTCTATGCATAGTCACTTTAATAACTCTACCTACATGTACATATTACCTCAATTACCTCGACTAACCAGTGCCCCTGCACATTGACTCGGTACCGGTACCCCCTGTATATAGCCTCGCTATTGTTATTTTTACAGCTGCTCTTTAATTATTTCTTACTTTTATTTTTCGTATTATTTTATATTGTATTTTTATGTGATTTTTTGGGGGGTATTCTTTCTTAAAACTGCATTGTTGGTTAAGGGCTTGTAAGTAAGCATTTCACTGTAAGTTCTACACCTGTTGTATTCGGTGCATGTGACAAATACAATTTGATTTGATTTGAGTCCACCTGTGGTAATTTCAATTGATTGGACATGATTTGGAAAGGCACACACCTGTCTATATAAGGTCCCACAGTTTACAGTGCATGTCAGAGCCATGAGTTCGAAGAAATTGTCCGTAGAGCTCTGAGACAGGATTGTGTCGAGGCACAGATCTGGGGAAAATATTTCTGCAGCATTGAAGGTCCCCAAGAACACAGTGGCCCCCATCTTTCTTAAATGGAAGAAGTTTGGAACCACCAAGACTCTTCCTGGAGCTGGCCGCCCGGCCAAACTGAGCAATCGGGGGAGAAGGGCCTTGGTCAGGGAGGTGACCAAGAACCCGATGGTCACTCTGACAGAGCTCCAGAGTTCCTCTGTAGAGATGGGAGAACATTCCAGAAGGACAACCATCTCTGCAGCACTTCACCAATCAGGCCTTTATGGTAGAAGGGTCAGACGGAAGCCACTGCTCAGTTAAAGGCACATGACAGCCCGCTTGGAGTTTGCCAAAAGGCATCTAAATGACTCTCAGACCATGAGAAACAAGATTCTCTGGTCTGATTAAACCAAGATTGAACTCTTTGGGCTGAATGCCAAACGTCACGTCTGGAGGAAACCAGGCACCGCTCATTACCTGGCCAATACCATAGCTACGGTGAAGCATGGTGGTGGCAGCATCATGCTGTAGGGATGTTTTTCAGCTGCAGGAAATGGGAGACTAGTCAGGATCGAGGGAAAGATGAATGGAGCAAAGTACAGAGAGATCCTTGATCCTTAAGCACACAGCCAAGACAACACAGGAGTGGCTTCTGGACAAGTCTCTGAATGTCCTTGAGTGGCCCAGCCAGAGCCCGGACTTGAACCCGATCGAACATCTCTGGAGAGACCTGAAAATGGCTCTGCAGCGATGCTCCCCATCGAACCTGACAGAGCTTGAGAGGCTCTGCAGAGAAGAATGGGAGAAACTCCCCAAATACAGGCGTGCCAAGCTTGTAGCGTCATACCCAAGAAGACTCCAGGCTGTAATCGCTGCCAAATGTGCTTCAACAAAGTACTGAGTAAAGGGTCTGAATATTTATGTAAATGTGATACTTTGGTTTTTTATTTGTAATACATTTAGGTGAAAAAATAGTCCTGTTTTTGCTTTGTCATTATGGGGTATTGTGTGTAGATTGATGAAGGGGAAAAAAACAATTCAACCCCACGTGGAATCCATTTAATCCACGTAGAAAAAGTTAAGGGGTCTGAATACGGCGGCAGGTAGCTTAGTGGGTAAGCTTAGTGGGTAAGAGCGTTGTGCCAGTAACCGAAAGGTCGCTGGTTCTAATCCCCGAGCCGACTAGGTGAAAAATCTGTCGATGTGCCCTTAAGCAAGGCACTTAACCCTAATTGCTCATGTAAGTCGCTCTGGATAAGAGCGTCTGCTAAATGACTAAAATGTAAATGTAAAATACTTTCAGAAAGCACTGTATGTGTCCGATTTCTGTGCCTATTGTGTTTATATCTCTTTACTGTACTGTACACCTTTCTCTTTATCCCTCATCTGATTGGCTAATGTCACCCTTTGACTTCCTCAGGTGACAACAAGGGAACTGCTGTGGCCATCTGCCGTCGTATTGGCATCTTCACAGAGGATGAGGATGTGACTGGAAAGGCTTTCACTGGTCGTGAGTTTGACGACCTGCCCTCATTTGAACAACAAAGCGATGCTGTCAGAAAAGCTAGCTGCTACGCCCGTGTGGAGCCCTCACACAAGTCCAAGATCGTTGGGTTTCTGCAGGGCCAAGACGAGATTACCGCCATGGTGAGGCCATGACATATGTGTAGATATACTTGCAATATACTATGAAATACACATGTCTTCAAACATTTGATAGTAGTGAATCCAAAGTTTACCCCAAAGTCCTGTAACGTAACTGTTAACACACTCAACGTGATAGTGTTCCTCCGCCGATCTTTGAATGACTGACGTGTAAATGCACTTCTTCAACCGACCCTCTCTCTCTCCCTCCCTTAAACCAGACCGGTGATGGAGTGAATGATGCCCCCGCCCTGAAGAAGGCCGAGATTGGCATCGCCATGGGCTCTGGCACTGCCGTTGCCAAGTCTGCCTCTGAGATGGTCCTGGCTGACGACAACTTCTCTTCCATCGTGTCCGCTGTCGAGGAGGGCCGTGCCATCTACAACAACATGAAGCAATTCATCCGCTACCTCATCTCCTCCAACGTTGGTGAGGTAGTCTGGTGAGTGTCCTGTCCATACGGGACCAACTGGGTTTGAACCACGGGCTCTCCGAGACTGTGTTAGCCAGTCAAGCTAAAACCTAGGCATTAGGTTGTATGGTGAGTGTCCGTACGGGACCGACTCGGTTTTGAACCTGGGCTCTCCGAGACTGTGTTAGCCCATCAAGCTAAAGCCTACACATTAGCTCAGGGACCTAAAACTTCTCTCCTCCTTGTCCTCCCCATCCTTTCAACTGTAGTCTGCTTTCATGTGTTATCCTCTGGAATTTGTACTTTTCTTTACATTAAAATTAAAATCTAAATCAATTAATCCCCCTTTTCCTTCCTTCTCTCTCTCAGTATCTTCCTGACTGCCGCCCTGGGTCTGCCCGAGGCTCTTATTCCTGTCCAGCTGCTCTGGGTCAACCTGGTGACTGACGGTCTGCCCGCCACCGCCCTGGGATTCAACCCCCCCGACCTGGACATCATGGGCCGCCGCCCCCGTTCCGCCAAGGAGCCCCTGATCTCCGGCTGGCTGTTCTTCAGATATATGGTCATTGGAGGTAAGCGTGGAAGAAGAGGACAGGGGAACTATCTGTATATGTCCCAAATGGCAACATATAAGGCTCTGGGCTCTGGCTCAAAGGTATTGCACAATGAAGGGAATTGGGTGCCATTTATGACGTATCCCCTGTCTGTTTTGCATTAGTAATATCCTGTAAGGGCTGGTTGAACACCGACAAGGTGTTCACCTCCTGAGTCCATGTCTGACGGTGAGTCTCTTTGGTTCGCTCCAGGATATGTTGGTGCCGCCACTGTCGCAGCTGCCGTCTGGTGGTTCATGTACGATCCCACCGGCCCCGGAGTCACCTTCCACCAACTGTCCCACTTCATGCAGTGCCACGACGAGAACGAAGACTTCACCGGCATTGCATGCAAGGTGTTCGAGGCCTCTCCCCCTATGACCATGGCCCTGTCCGTGCTGGTCACCATTGAGATGTCCAACGCCCTCAACAGGTCAGACACAGACCATGCACACACACACACACACAACACACACACACACAGGCACATGCAAAGACACACACATACACAGACGTACATACAAATGCAAGAGCACAGACACACAAGCACATGCACAGGGACTCAAACACGCACACACACACACACACACTAATCATGTGATGTTACATTGGCTCCTTTACCCCCCCTTTCCCTTCTAGCTTGTCTGAGAACCAGTCTCTGCTACGCATGCCCCCGTGGAGCAACTTGTGGCTGGTTGGAGCCATGGCTCTCTCCATGTCCCTCCACTTCATGATCATCTACGTTGACCCCCTGCCCGTAAGTACTGTCGCTGTGGAAATGATCCCATCACAGTCCTCTGTCACTGTGGAAACGTTCTCATCACAGTCCTCTGTCACTCTGGAAATGATCCCATCATATGCTTATACACTGAGTATACTAAACATTAGGAACACCTTCCTAATATTGAGTTGCACTCCGATTACAGCCTGGAGCCCCCCTCCAAGTTGGCTGGATGTCCTTTGGGTAGTGGACCATTTTTGATACACACGAGAAACTGTTGAGAGTGAAAAACCCAGCAGCATTGCGGTTCTTGACACAAACCGGTGCACCTACTACCGTACTCCGTTCAAAGGTCCTTAAATCTTTTGTCTTGCCCATTCACCCACTGAATGGCACACATACACAATCCATGTCTCAATTGTCTCAAGGCTTAAAAACCTGCGTTAACCTGTCTCCTCCCCTTCATCTACACGGATTGAAGTGGATTTAACAAGTAACATCAATAGGGTTGTGGCGGTCATGAAATGTTGTTAGCTGGTTATTGTCATGCAAAAGACTGCCGGTCTCATGGTAATTGACTGTTAATTAACATAAACACGTTTACCATCTCCAGTCCTACATGCATACAAGCCACATACAAGCCGCTGATGCGCGCCTTTGGTACATCTGCATTTAAAAAAGTATAATACATCAATTGAATATACACCATCACAATAAATACATTATTTATTTTAGGCAGTAAGTATGGTATAGGCTGTAGGCTTGTTCATTTAGCAGACAAGATATGCTTATAAGTCCTGTGCCATTATTTTATATTACATGATTTTGCAGTAAGAAGAATATAATTGAACTTAGCTGAATAAAATAGAAAGGATATTTCTTTCTATTCTTCTGTCGAGAGTGCGCATAAGTTGCTATGTTGAGCGTAAAAGTGATCATTTGAAACAGGTCCTATATGCTAGATTTAGAGTTATTGGGCAACTTTAGTTGTGAATGATGCAAACCTTAGAATGTCTTAGAAATCAAAACATATATGGGCTGCATGATGCGACTATAGGCTATTAAAGATTTGAGAAAGTCGCAAAAAAAGTTTGCGCTCTGTTCAAATTGCCTCAGGCTGCACACATCAGACTATTCTCAATTTTTGTCTTTACTAATATGTAAAATGAGTTTTGATTTAGAATGGCCCATTATCAAATAGGCAGGAACAGGGGCAAGAGGAAAAAGACATGTCATCCATATGCACTCCAATAGCAAATGGAGGCCACTTTCCCACTGGTTCATTTCACTCATGTCAGGTAGGCTACTCCAGTTATTTCGGTGCGCAACAGGTGATATTCCGCCCAAACTCTGTATGCCATGGGCTCTCCAACCCTGTTCCTGCAGCTTCCCAGTGCTTAATTTTGGAAACCAATTGAAATCTATTCGGGAACATCAATAGTAACATGTTTTCACAATGAACTATTTCATTAAACTGTTGACAGCCCTTCTCTGTATTGTATAACGGAACAATCATTATTTTAATTCAAGGTGTTTTTCAGGATTGGGCTCATATATAGTACTATGAATGTGTATAAGCTCAAAAATGCATATGATTATTGAATTAAACATCACCTTAGAAAGCACTGCCCATTTCATTGTGTTAGGCTTTGAAACAGCATCCACAATGACCATGTTTTCCACATAGTTTCAACCTGTTGTTGAACTTCTTTCTTCAAATTGATCAATCACAGTGAAGTCAGTTTTAAAGTGTTTGATGTGATTTTCGACTGCATTTGCATTGATGTCAGAGTGGTTAGAGGGACAACAGAGCCCTGAGTACCAGGTCGTTAGCGACTTGATGATCATTAGCGAGTTGGGCACTACCAACACATGTCCAGAGTGCATAAGAGGACATTACTGTGACTCAACAGTCACGTAGAATTTTACTGTGTTCATGACCGCCGGTGTGACGGTAATACGGTCACCGCAACAGCCCTAGACATCAATAAGGGATCATAGCTTTCACCTGGATTCACCTGGTCAGTCTATGTCATGGAAAGAGCAGGTGTTCTTAATGTTTTGTATCAGTGTATGCTTAATCAATTAATCAATTAGACATTTATATTGCTGAGTGGACCTATGGTCTTTTTGTGCACCTTGGGGACTATTTTTTTGTCAGTAGTTTGTCAGTAGTTCTTCCCTAATAACCCTCTCTTTTCCTCTCCTCTTCTCCCACCCAGATGGTCTTCAAGTTGACTCACTTGAACCCAGAGCAGTGGATGATTGTCCTGAAACTCTCTTTCCCTGTCATCCTGATTGACGAGGTGTTGAAGTTTGTCGCCCGTAACTACCTGGAGAGTAAGTGTGCCTCTAACACACACAGATATACACACACACACACACACACTCTCTCTCACACACATGCACACACTGAACACATTGAACACATCTTTACAATGGTAACCAAATGATGTTATTCTATCCTTGTATTTGCAAGCAATTCTGCTTCTAAAGTCTTTGGAATAACAGTTATATCCTAGCATTCCTCGGTTCTCTATTTGAATAACAGCTTTGATAAAATTCTTACCTTCACCCTTGTTATCTTTTATTTGGTATGAACTGAATAATCCTTCCATCTGGTTAAGACAATTTGTATCATAATTATCATGATTCTCTTCTTGTTAAACCTCCTCTAAATGTCTCGCGCCATCCTTAATTATATTGTTTCTATCACTTTATCATCTGCTCTCACTGCCTGCATTTCTTCATTGTCTCTAAACTCCCCTTTCTCTTTCTCTTTCTCCAACTCCCTGTATTCCATCTGTATCTTTATACTCACTCGCACCTCTTTCTTTTATTTCATCATATAACTCCATCCTTTCATCCCTTCATCTTTTTTACAGACTAATCCTGCCTACCACCCACCATTAGCCTGTAACTACAGCAAGGTATCCCACCATCTGCATCGCTAGCGGTTCTCTCTTTGTGTGTATGCCATTGTGTTTGTCAGGAGAGTGTGTGCAAAGTGAATCTGTACAACCTGCCGAAGTTGTATTCTTGTTGTTTTCAGTCATTCCAGTGATCTCTAGCCTATATGCTCAAACATGTGTTGACATATGCGACTTCTGTATTGTATATTTACTGCCCTGTATTCTGCTGGTCTGGTCAATGGATGTTGTTTTCCACTCTTATATGTATCATTTGTATCAGTGAGATGTTAGTATCAGTGGGCTTTGGGGATTTGTTGCTGGAGAGAACCTGGATCTAGCCTTGTCCCAGATCTGTTTGTGCTGTGTAGCCAACTACAATGGTTTTTACATAGAAGTTGGCTATACAGCACAAACAGATCTGAGACCAGGCTATCATGCATCATGTCCTGTTGTTGATGTTGCCAGATGGGTTGTCTAGATGCTTGAGCATTGGTGTGGGGGTCTGAGGGGGTTGAGGTTGTTGCCATGAAATATGAGCTACTATTCCATTAAATTGTGACATACTTTTGGTGATGTAGTGTATGTGGACACCTGCTCGTCAAACATCTCATTCCAAAATCATGGTAATTAATATGGAGTTGGTCCCCCCTTTGCTGCTATTACAGCCTCCATTCTTCTGGGAAGGTTTTCCACTAGATGTTAGAACATTGCTGCGGGGACTTGCTTCAATTCAGCCACAAGAGCATTAGTGAGGTCGAGCACTGATGTTGGGCGATTGGGCTTGGCTCGCAGTCGGCATTCATATTCATCCAAAAGGTGTTCGATGGGGTTGAGGTCAGGGTTCTGTGCAGGCCAGTCAAGTTCTTCCACACCGATCTCGACAAACCATTTTTGTATGGACCTCTCTTTGTGCACGGGGGCATTGTCATGCTGAAAATGGAAAGGGCCTTCCCCAAACTGTTGCCAAAAGTTGGAAGCACAGAATTGTCTAGAATGTCATTGTATGCTGTAGAGTTAAGATGTCCCTTCACTAGAGCAAAGGGGCCTAGCCCGAACCATGTAAAAGCCCCAGACCATTAATTCAACTTTACAGTTGGAACTATGCATTCAGGCATGTATCGTTCTCCTGGCTCCGCCAAACCCAGATTCATCCGGCGGACTGCCAGATGGTGAAGCGTGATTCATCACTCCAGAGAACGTGTTTCCACTGCTCCAGAGTCCAATGGCGGCGAGCTTTACACATTTACATTTACGTCATTTAGCAGACGCTCTTATCCAGAGCGACTTACAAATTGGTGCATTCACCTTATAGCCAGTGGGATAACCACTTTACAATGTTTTTTTTGTGTTGTTTTTTTTTTTTTGGGGGGGGGTAAGGGGGGGGTAGAAGGATTACTTTATCCTATCCCAGGTATTCCTTAAAGAGGTGGGGTTTCAAATGTCTCCGGAAGGTGGTGAGTGACTCCGCTGTCCTGGCGTCGTGAGGGAGCTTGTTCCACCATTGGGGTGCCAGAGCAGCGAACAGTTTTGACTGGGCTGAGCGGGAACTATGCTTCCGCAGAGGTAGGGGAGCCCGCAGGCCAGAGGTGGATGAACGCAATGCCCTCGTTTGGGTGTAGGGACTGATCAGAGCCTGATCACTCCAGCCGACGCTTGGCATTGTGCATGGTGATCTTAGGCTTGTGTGCTGCTGCTCGGCCATGGAAACCCATTTTATGAAGCTCCCGACAAACAGTTATTGTGCTGACGTTGCTTCCAGAGGCAGTTTGGAACTCTGTAGTATACACTGTCAGCAACGGGTGTGGCTGAAATAGCCGAATCCACTAATTTGTATTATGTATTATGAAATAATATAATTATAGTTTCTATGTAATATCATGACATATTACATATCTCTGCTGCTTATGTCATCAGCTTTCATTTAAAACTAACATTGTAGTCAACTCTTTCACTCTGATTTCCTGCTTTTCTTCTTTCACTCTAGAAAAATAGTAGTCTAAAAGAAGAGGAATTAGAGAGGTGGAGAGAAAGACGACGAGGAGAAGGTTGAAAAAGAGGAAGATCACAACCAATGAAACAGGAGCTCTTGTGAGCCAACCAATAAGAGAGGACAACACACAGGAAAATCAATTAAAAAAAACAATAAAACATTCCTGAAAATCCACATAAAAACAACCTCTGTATATGGAAAGAGATTCAACTGGATTGGGGTTCTACCCCACCAAAACAATATTCAGATTTTATTCTAACAAACAATGTATTAAAAATATATTTTTTTGTTAAACCTGGATACTCTTGACTGTTGTGTTTTTTGTTAAGTTTTACCACAATTCATCTCCACAATCCAATTTGTGTTACATTTCTCTACTACTCATTGCTCTATCTGAGTCTCTGCCCCTCTGTGCTCTACATCAGTCCAATGTAGGAGAGAAGTAGAGCGTCTGCTAAATGACTGAATATGTAAATGTAAAGTACTCCCCGTGGCTCAGTTGGTACATTTACATTTACATTTTAGTCATTTAGCAGACGCTCTTATCCAGAGCGACTTACAGGAGCAATTAGGGTTAAGTGCCTTGCTCAAGGGCACATTTACGTCATTTAGCAGACGCTCTTAACCAGAGCGACTCACAAATTGGTGCATTCACCCTATAGCCAGTGGGATAACCACTTTACACATTTTTTTTTTTTTTTTGGGGGGGGGGGGGGGGGGCGTAGAAGGATTACTTTATCCTATCCCAGGTATTCCTTAAAGAGGTGGGGTTTCAAATGTCTCCGGAAGGTGGTGAGTGACTCCGCTGTCCTGGCGTCGTGAGGGAGCTTGTTCCACCATTGGGGTGCCAGAGCAGCGAACAGTTTTGACTGGAATGAGCGGGAACTATGCTTCCGCAGAGGAAGGGGAGCCAGCAGGCCAGAGGTGGATGAACGCAATGCCCTCGTTTGGGTGTAGGGACTGATCAGAGCCCGAAGGTACAGAGGTGCCGTTCCCCTCACTGCTCCATAGGCAAGCACCATGGTCTTGTAACGGATGCGAGCTTCAACTGGAAGCCAGTGGAGTGTGCGGAGGAGGGGGGTGACGTGAGAGAACTTGGGAAAGTTGAACACCAGACGGGCTGCGGCGTTCTGGATGAGTTGTAGGGGTTTAATGGCACAGGCAGGGAGGCCAGCCAAGAGCGAGTTGCAGTAATCCAGACGGGAGATGACAAGTGCCTGGATTAGGACCTGTGCCGCTTCCTGTGTAAGGCAGGGTCGTACTCTCCGAATGTTGTAGAGCATGAACCTGCAGGAGCGGGTCACCGCCTTGATGTTAGCGGAGAACGACAGGGTGTTGTCCAGGGTCATGCCAAGGCTCTTCGCACTCTGGGAGGAGGACACAACGGAGTTGTCAACCGTGATGGCGAGATCATGGAACGGGCAGTCCTTCCCCGGGAGGAAGAGCAGCTCCGTCTTGCCAGGGTTCAGCTTGAGGTGGTGATCCGTCATCCATACTGATATGTCTGCCAGACATGCAGAGATGCGATTCGCCACCTGGTTATCAGAAGGGGGAAAGGAGAAGATTAGTTGTGTATCGTCAGCGTAGCAATGATAGGAGAGGCCATGTGAGGATATGACAGAGCCAAGTGACTTGGTGTTTAGGGAGAAAAGGAGAGGGCCTAGAACTGAGCCCTGGGGGACACCAGTGGTGAGAGCACGTGGTGCGGAGACAGCTTCTCGCCACGCCACTTGGTAGGAGCGACCGGTCAGGTAGGACGCGATCCAGGAGTGAGCCGCGCCGGAGATGCCCAGCTCGGAGAGGGTGGAGAGGAGGATCTGATGGTTCACAGTATCAAAGGCAGCAGACAGGTCTAGAAGGACAAGAGCAGAGGAGAGAGAGTTAGCTTTAGCAGTGCGGAGAGCGTCCGTGACACAGAGAAGAGCAGTCTCAGTTGAATGACCAGTCCTGAAACCTGACTGGTTTGGATCAAGAAGGTCATTCTGAGAGAGATAGCAATAGAGTTGGCTAAAGACGGCACGCTCAATAGTTTTGGAAAGAAAAGAAAGAAGGGATACTGGTCTGTAGTTGTTGACATCGGTGGGATCGAGTGTTGGTTTTTTGAGAAGGGGAGCAACTCTCGCTCTCTTGAAGACGGAAGGGACATGGCCAGCGGTCAAGGATGAGTTGATCAGTGAGGTGAGGTAGGGGAGAAGGTCACCGGAGATGGTCTGGAGAAGAGAGGAGGGGATGGGGTCAAGCGGGCAGGTTGTTGGGCGGCCTGCAGTCACAAGTCGCAGGATTTTATCTGGAGAGAGAGGGGAGAAAGAAGTCAAAGCATAGGGTAGGGCAGTGTGAGTAGGACCAGCAGTGTCATTAGACTTAACAAACGAGGATCGGATGTCGTCAACCTTCTTTTCAAAGTGGTTGACGAAGTCATCCACAGAGAGAGAGGAGGGGGGGGGGGGATTCAGGAGGGAGGAAAATGTGGCAAAGAGCTTCCTAGGGTTAGAGGCAGATGCTTGGAATTTAGAGTGGTAGAAAGTGGCCTTAGCAGCAGAAACAGATGAAGAAAATGTAGAGAGGAGGGAGTGAAAAGATGCCAGGTCGGCAGGGAGTTTAGTTTTCTTCCATTTCTGCTCCGCTGCCCGGAGCTCTGTTCTGTGAGCTCGCAATGAGTCATCAAGCCACGGAGCTGGAGGGGAGGACCGAGCCGGCCGGGAGGATAGGGGACACAGAGAGTCAAAGGATGCAGAAAGGGAGGAGAGGAGGGTTGAGGAGGCAGAATCAGGAGATTGGAGGGAGAAGGATTGAGCAGAGGGAAGAGATGATAGGATGGAAGAGGAGAGAGTAGTGGGAGAGAGAGAGTGAAGGTTGCGGCGGCGCATTACCATCTGTGTAGGTGCAGAGTGAGTAGTGTTGGAGGAGAGCGAGAGAGAAAAGGAAACAAAGTAGTGGTCGGAGACATGGAGGGGAGTTGCAGTGAGATTAGTAGAAGAGCAGCATCTAGTAAAGATGAGGTCAAGCGTATTACCTGCCTTGTGAGTAGGGGGGGAAGGTGAGAGGGTGAGGTCAAAAGAGGAGAGGAGTGGAAAGAAGGAGGCAGAGAGAAATGAGTCAAATGTGGACATAGGGAGGTTGAAATCCCCCAAAACTGTGAGGGGTGAGCCATCCTCAGGAAAGGAACTTATCAAGGCGTCAAGCTCATTGATGAACTCTCCAAGGGAACCTGGAGGGCGATAGATGACAAGGATATTAAGCTTAAATGGGCTAGTGACTGTGACAGCATGGAATTCAAATGAGGAGATAGACAGGTGGGTTAGGGGAAAAATTGAGAATGTCCACTTGGGAGAGATGAGGATTCCTGTGCCACCACCCCTCTGACCAGATGCTCTCGGGGTATGCGAGAACACATGGTCAGACGAGGAGAGAGCAGTAGGAGTAGCAGTGTTTTCAGTGGTAATCCATGTTTCCGTCAGCGCCAGGAAGTCGAGGGACTGGAGGTTAGCATAGGCTGGGATGAAGTCAGCTTTGTTGGCAGCAGAACGGCAGTTCCAGTGGCTGCCTGAGACCTGGAACTCCAGGTGTGGGGTGCGTGCAGGGACCACCAGGTTAGAGAGGCAGCAGCCACGCGGTGTGAGGCGTTTGTGTAGCCTGTGCAGAGAGGAGAGAACAGGGATAGGCAGAGGCATAGTTGACAGGCTGTATCAAATGGCTACAATAATGCAGAGGAGATCGGAATGAAATGAACTAAGCATCTGGGAGAGGAGAGAGCAGGGCCTCCCTCACCAAAACTTCCACCTCAGAAACTATAATTGTTTCACTGAACCACCCGAACAAAAACTCTCCCAACTTCCACCTTTAGAAACCAGAATTGTTGTGAACCACAGCGGTTCAATGTTTAAAGGAATAGACTCAACCCACTTTATTCAGCTAGCTAACTATGACACCATAGCTAACTAGCATGCTAGCATCCAATAACACACAGTTTAGCACCAACACTTGGTCACAACAAACCACCAATAGTGTGTTAACACACTAAGCAGATAATTCGTGTCCGTATCTAGTTCCTTTCATAACGCAGCAATAATTAAACGTTGGCTAGCTTAGCACAAATATATTGTATTTAGCTACCACAGTACAGCACACAATGGCTACTGTGTTGACTCTGTTCGAAAAACGGCTAGCTAGCTAGCTTCGTGCTACACAGAAGACAATGCCAACCTACAGTAACTACCCACAACAGCCCACGATGCCTAACTATGACACCATAGCTAACTAGCATGCTAGCATCCAATAACACACAGTTTAGCACCAATACTTGGTTACAACAGACTACCAATAGTGCGTTAACACACTAAACAGATCTTTCGCGTCCGTGTCTAGTTCCTAGCATAACGCAGCAATAATTAAACGTTGGCTAGCTAGCATAAGTATATTGTATTTAGCTACTACAGTACAGTTAGCTGGTCGTGTTGGTTAGCTAGCAATGGCCACTGTGTTGACTTTGTTTGAAGAACGGCTAGCTAGCTAGCTTCGTGCTAGACCCGGCACCGCCGAAAAACAATGCTAACCTACAGTAACTACCCACAACAGCCCACGATGCCTAACTATGACGCCATAGCTAACTAGCATGCTAGCATCCAATAACACACAGTTTAGCACCAATACTTGGTTACAACAAACTACTAATAGTGTGTTAGCACACTAAACAGATAATTCGTGTCCGTGTCTAGTTCCTTTCATAACGCAGCAAAAATTAAACGTTGGCTAGCTAGCACATTAACATTGGAAACAACTCTCCACCGTTGCTAAACGTTACCAGTAGCTACCCGCTAGCTAGCTAGCCTCGTGCTTTCTCCGGGCTCCGCCGTAAACAATACTTACCTACAATAATTACCTACGGAAACCTACAATAACTACCTAAATAAACTACCTACAATACCTAACTACAACTACCTACCTACGATCAAATGCATGGTTTAAGCTTTACTCAACACCATATAAGAAGCCAAGCTTACCTCAAGCTTACCTCCTGGTAGAGCATGGCATGGGCATGTTTTATTCATGTTAGGCTGTCAACCATGTCCAATTACCATCTCCATGCCCATGTTTCAAAAGCCAATCTTTTATAGCTTCTTTTTTCTTTGGAAGAAAGACACAGCCTATAGACTGGTTGGTTGTTTCGCAACAAAACTGACGCGTGCACAACTATGGAGCAAAATAGATGGGATTGGCTTAGATTGTTGACAACATGTTAACTATATTTAGTCTCCAATGTTTATTGAAAACATAAATACATTTGCACAATGAGCACTTGTTGCCTCTCAAATAAATCGTTACAGTTGTTGGTTAGCTAGCTAGCTAATTTTTGCCATATTAGCATTGAAATGAAATCAGTCAAAACATCTCAAAGCAAGACATGGTATCAAGAACAAGATGAAATTAGCAGAAACCAGTCACTTACGATTCCGACATGGCAGTATCTTGTCATTGTTTGTAGCTACAGTTGAAGTCGGAAGTTTACATACACCTTAGCCAAATACATTTAAACTCAGTTTTTCACAATTCCTGACTTTTAATCCTAGTAAAAATTCCCTGTTTTAGGTCAGTTAGGATCACCACTTTATTTTAAGAATGTGAAATGTCAGAATAATAGTAGGGAGAATGATTTATTTCAGCTTTTATTTCTTTCATCACATTCCCAGTGGGTCAGAAGTTTACATACACTCAATTAGTATTAGGTAGCATTGCCTTTAAGTTGTTTAACTTGGGTCAAACGATTCGGGTAGCCTTCCACAAGCTTCCCACAATAAGTTGGGTGAATTTTGGCCCATTCCTCCTGACAGAGCTGGTGTAACTGAGTCAGATTTGTAGGCCTCCTTGCTCGCACACACTTTTTTAGTTCTGCCCACAAATGTTCTATAGGATTGAGGTCAGGGCTTTGTGATGGCCACTCCAATACCTTGACTTTGTTGTCCTTATGCCATTTTGCCACAACTTTGGAAGTATGCTTGGGGTCATTGTCCATTTGGAAGACCCATTTGTGACCAAGCTTTAACTTCCTGACTGATGTCTTGAGATGTTGTGTCGTATCGGATGAATGGTGGCAATTATTGCTGATGAACAAAAGGAGTCTGCTCATACTGCACGTTGATCATAAGGTTTATTCAGATCACAAGCTTCAGCATGGGTGACAGACTCGCGAGGTCTGGAGAGCAGTGTCCTCCAATTCTAATTGCTGCTCTGGGGTTTATGGTCTAAAACCCTTCTTATATAGACAATAACAAAATAAGGGTTACCCCCTCTTCTGGCCAATCACCAGTCTCCCCTCGGGCGTCACCCTCCAAGCGGCACATTTCAAATAACATCATAAAACATCCCCCCTCTGGCCTGAACAACCAACATTCCATTTCGTCATGAAAAACATTTAACAAAGACATAATTTTAATACACTACATATTCCCCCCTTTCGAGACAACCTAAACGTCTCGAAACCAAACAGAATAGGATTATGACTATTAACCATTTATCTTATTGAGTATCTTTAACATTAAACCAAACACATTCTCCTCTAGAGTGTAAATACCTTTCTATGAAATACCTGTTTATGAAGTGTGAATACATTACTATGACATATGAAGTGTGAATACATTACTATGAAATATGAAGAAATCTCTATGGAGTGTAAGAGCGAAAAACTGTCTGGCAGCCATCCATCCATATCAATCAAGACAGTAAAATTCTCTCACGGTCCCTCTGCCCCAGGCAACCACCGTCGGTACTCCAGATAACCTCATTAACCATGTAAATGCATTTGAAACTATGATGCAATTAAATACACATGTAAGCCCCTGCAAACATGCAAACAAAATCCTATCCATAAACATCCATTGTACGGCTGGTCAACCCATAGAACCGGACAATGAAACTCTCCCTTCCTAGCCTCTCTGTCCCTAAACATTCACCGAAATAAACAAAAACATCTAAGATCCTTACATGTATCCAATTACATCAAACATCATTCTACAAAAATTAATCCCTGAGGCTATTACACAATTATGTATTACACATGTCTATATTTCATTGCAGACACTGGAATGTAGTCCACTACACTTCATCTCCCTGTAGTGTCCTCTTCCAATGGACTTGTTGATGATGGAATCAGCCACACCCTCCTTGTTTCATCTCCTCCAGTCATATTGTCCCTTCATATTGTCTTTGTTTGAGTATTCCAATCTCCACATGTTCTCCCAAATGCTTCTGGAATGACAAGAAAATAAACGACCAAACAGTATCTTTTGCAAAACAACATTTTCAAATTAAACCTCAACATCAATTTAAGAATATAAAAATGACCTATAAATGATGTATGAATCACATTAACCTATCCCCCCCTTGACTCATAAATCATACCAACATCACCCTACTATTGAAAATTTTTTTTTTTTTGAAAAATAATCAACTCATAAAAAAATGATATTTATCCATCAGTAGTCCATCCATCTTTATCCAGATCAGGAACAGTCAACACCGGCATCTGAGTGTTGTCTCCAGGAATCACTCTCCAACCTATCTCAATATCATAACTTTCTCAAAGGTAAGTAACAAATTACAAACATCACCCAGTGTTATCAAAGCTGAAACTAAAATCTGACTCATCACTGCCCCTACTGGCCTAATTGATCTTGCAACCAAATCTTCTCAGATCTCCCAAACACATCCCTTATAATGCATCTATAACCCCAGTGATCTTATCTGAACTATCTGGACTCAAAGTATAACTAATATTTATCAATATGATCTTCCCAAATGTTACACCATACCATTAATAAAGTCCCCCCTTCTCCCTTAGACTTATTCTTCAATGATAGGCTTGAAGCCTATGACATGTCCCTTTTCATCCTATTTTGAACTCTAGTTTCAAATTGATCTGTGTTCGGTGCTATTCCTCTTTTAATAGTAAAAGCCTCATATGGAAGCTTCAACGTTGACATGTAACCAAATCCTGTTAATTCATAATGTAAGAATATATATTTTATCATCACAAACCCACCAAATATCTCTAAAATTCCCCATAGTCATAAGCAAAAGCTAATCTTTTACCCATCAAAGTCCTGCTCTTCTTACTACCTGATACCTAAAAAGTAACATATTTCTCATTACTACCCTTAAGGTCATGCTTATCCAAAGTTATCATATAACATCCCAATCTGATCTTCCCATAAACACACCCCTTACCTCATATGTTTTATTAGAACAAAAACAACTTTTAGCCCTCAATATTTCACCTGAATACTTCATGGTTCCGTTGTTACCTAATTTTCCTTTCCCATTTAACAATTCCCATAGGGTAATTCATTTACCCAAGAACACTACTTAAACCTAGGCTTAAACCACTGTTCTGACAACAACATTATTTTATCTGTCAATGACTGTTGCCAATACCACAGTCATGACAAATCATAAGACTGACCCATACCTGATAGAGGCCGCGCGACCGTCTAACATGCCTGGTGCTGGCATCCCCAACAGACATCAACCCACAAGATTCCTCACTGATTCTTACAGAATGAGTTAATCTATCTCTAATTTCCACAACAGACGAACAAGCGGCACTGCAGATACCTCTTCCCGCCTGTCATCAAAATCAAAGACCTCATCCTGTAGCTCCATGATGAATCTATATTCTCCATTTCAGATTAATCTATATTGTTTCTATCTGCTCTCCTATTTTAACCCCATTCGTACCATAACCTCCTGAGTCCTTCTTGCTAACCCCCTTTAATTTCAGAACAGTTGTTGTCGGTATCATACTCCTATATTTGCTATTGCCATAGTATCATTAATCCCTTCCAAAGTTACCCTTAAAGTAGTTGATTTAGCTACTGTATCAACCCTAATTACTTCTAGTGCAAAGTTTCCCATTATCCTCTGTGTATTATCTACTGTTGGAGTGACTACTGTCCATTCAGTTCTACTCCTCCTGAACTCCCTCAATGACTGTGGAGGCTACCACAGACCTCAACTCTTCCATTATAAGCGTTACTTTATGAATTACATAGCCTTTTAACCAATAATTCGTAACCGGAACAAATTCTAATGCTTGCCCTAAATAAGTACACATATATTCTCCCTGACCTTTCTCTGTAACATTACGCAACATAAGTGAACAGTCACTCCTAACCCTCTTCTAAACTATACCTCCTTTTACTCCTGGTCCTGATAACAATACTTATTCTCCATAATTATCTCTCCATATGGGAGGAACGTCCCCATCCAAAACCCTAATAAGTATTTTTCCCTAACATTGGTGCTGTATTGGTTCCCTTATAATCAAATGCGATATATTTATGACTTTAATAACTATCAATGTTGAAAGAGTTAAATTGCTTCTTACTGTTGTTATAATAGACTGAAGTGTTAATGTCCTTATTTACTCCTAGTTTTCCCCCAGTTTTCCCCTATATCTCAGTCCTTTCTCTAAATCCCTGACTTTCAAACTTTTGATTACACAAAATACACCTATAATGACCTTGATCTCCCTGCTGGAAACTGTAAATATAGATACTCAATCACTCTCAATCTTCTCTTATCATTCAGCAACACATACTTTCTCAATGCATCTGCCCCTATCAGATCTAAACTCCTACCCTATCTTCCCACTAAACTTTAAAATGTCCTTCCTCACTGTTCTCTCTCTGTCTTACTACTAACTTTGAAACTTAGCTTACTGTCTCAGAGTTCTTCCAACCCTAATCTACTCCTAACTTATTTTAATCTAATCTTTTCTCTCATAACATTTAAAACCTTTTCCCCTGATTTATTGACAAAATCTCTTACCACCAAATTTTTGGAATATGTGATTGGGAAAGTTCCCCACCTGCTTCTGACTCATTACACATACGTGGCAAATGATTAAACCTCCTTTAGCCTAGCCTCAAATCTCTTTGTGTAAGAATGTAACCCCGAATAACAGTCACCCTATTAAGTTTATTTTCCCAAACAGATTGTCTAATAGGCAATCTAATAAATTATCATCCTTCCTATGATATTATCTTTTTAAGCAAATGATTCCCAAAAACCCTACTTTTTAAAATATTCTACCAGACAGTCAGTCGTCTAGTGTACATCTTATTGTACGCTTCAACTTACACCATGCATCTCTTTCCCAACAATGCCATAGGTATATTGTCCTAATATCAGTATGTCTCTTTTACTTCCTCTTTGACTTTTATAGCAGAGCTCAATTGATTCCCTAAGAGTAATTAAACTGTTTTACTACATCAAATCCCTATCCTACCCTAATTCATTTTACATAGTGAGATGTTTAACCTATTTAGGCTGAACACATAAATTTTCCCACTCTTCACTATCACAGTCCTCTGTTTTTACTTCAACTGTTAGCTATTTTCTCTTCCCCTCTAATCGAGGCTCTCAGCAATGCACCCCCCTTCCGGATCTTCTAGACACTAACAGGTGCCATTATGTGTCTGTCCAGAAACTGGCTTTGGATATGAATCAACTGGTACCCCCTTGGCTGGTACAATTGCATTGGATATTGTTCAGTTAAAGCTGTAACAGTGATTGTTGATTTGGTTCACTCTGATTCTTCATAACCAAAACTTATCTTCTCCACCCGTTGTATGATTGAGTTTTCAGAGTTTCTTCTTCTCCAATTCTTGGGATCCTCTCAGCAGTTTTCTTAGTCCTGTTCCTTCTCGTCGTTGACATATCAGTATTCTTCAACCTTAGTTCTAAGTTCTGTCCTCGAAATATCATCTTCCATCATCTTCTTACTTTTCTTCTGTGCCAGTCCTTGTAGGACAAACTCCTCTTGAAAATAAAGCACCTTTAATCTCCAAATCTTCATCGCTTTCTTCATCTTCAACTTCCATCAGAGATCAAATCTCGTGTACCCTTCTTTCCTCTCTTGCCACTTCCTTCTGATCACAGAGTCATATCCACCCATGCATGACCTCTCTCAATCACTCTCATCTTCATCATCCTCATCTCCTTAAGTTCCCAGACATCCCGGTTTTCTTCCTTCTGGAGTTTTGAATTCATCTTCATCGTCGTTTCTGCTCGTATTCGTCTTCATCTCTGATGCCATAATCACCCTGCTGGATGATGTCTTTCTGCTGAATCCATATGTGAGAAAGGTGTACTAACTTCTGCCATTAGTCTCTCCTAACACTACTCTAACCCTACTTTGATTAAAAATGACTATTTTAATCAATTTTCCCCTATATCAAGCCTTTTATATTCCTTTATTGTGAACTATGTTATTTTAGACTGTATAGCCTATGGCTATGGCTTCCCCCCTTAAATTATTAATATAACCCTAAGAACCCCCCAAAAAATTAAATTAAATAAAATATGAATATTAAAAAATTAAATTGAATACCTTATTCAAAAACCATTTAATTAAAAATAAAAAACCAATTAAAAACTCAATTAAAATTATGAATAATTTAAAACCAATTTTTTATTCCTATATTCTATGTCACCAATTTATCAATTAGTGGTGGCTATATTACCACAACCCATCAACTGCAAGTAAATGCAAGTTAGTCATCTTCAGACTAAAATACCCATAAACAAAGCCTTTAACCCCTTGCTCTATAACCCCTAATTATCATAAATTTACAGAAGAATCCTCAATCCATCCTGGATTCCCAACACATCTGTAATCAAACCCCAGTGATACACAGAGCCACCAAAATACAACTTTTAATGAAATAGTATTTGCCAAGCCTATGTAAAATTGTCATAACATCACATATCTTGTTAGGATGATTTTGTGCACTAGCCTGATCTGATCCTCTCGTCTGACTCTGCCTCGTCACACCTTGTCACGTGACGCACGTCAGTCACACGTTAACCCCTCCTCTCTCCTGTCGTATCGTATCGCTCCACTCATATGACAGGAAAAAAACAGAGACACAGAATCACATTTTAGTAGTTAATGCCATAACTGAGTATTTCCAACCATTCAATATTCATTCGTTCTACATTATTCACTCTAAGACTAAACTCAGAACTAAATAGATCGCTCAAACATTTTTATTTTATTTTAACAAAACATTTTTATTTTAATCCGTCATTTAATTCAATGCATTATTCTTCGCCAACATATATTTAATTTATCAATTCAATAGGACACCCCACAAATTTAATCTTTAACCAATCTCAGTTTAAACTAGAATCATCGTGCTAAAATTTCTCCTCTGTCTATCTATTTTCCTTGCAGGGTAACGCCAAATGGGACCTATGACCTGTACCCCACCATTTTGTTTTGTAGGCTTAGCCCACCCTCATTTCGTAGTTTTTAGCCCCGTAAAATCAACACGTGTCCTAATCTCGTGTCATAAACTCCCCCTTTCTGTCGGGTAGTATCGCAAAATTAAACGCATGCGCACAACCATTCAAAAATCCCTTTTCACCGTGAAAGGAAGATTTTCTATTCTCTCTCCCCAAACAGACAGAATAACACTCCAACTGTAACTCTCGTTTTCCCCTCCTAGTCAAACAACATTTAACAGCGCTCACAAAACATACAACCTGACTTACAGACAGAGACAAATTTAAGAGACTTTAATCCATCGCAATGGAATCTCTAAGGATATCCGTTAGCATGTAGCACGCAACACAATTAGCATGTATCATTAGCATTTAGCTTAGCCTAAGGTACACTGCGACACAAAACACAGTTAGCATTTAGCCTTAGCATCCACCTCAGCCACCCTGTAGAATGTAGCATGATTCACACTATAGCCTTACAAAAATTAGCCCTAGCAACGATGTACCACGTGGCTTGAAACAATCAAGCATTAGCGCCAACCTCTAGCTAACTGCAGCCTACTAGCTATACAAATGAACACCCCGCACCGTGGCCAAATCATTGTCTATCAGTAATATCTCCTTCTAACTTTTTGTTGCCGTAAGTTCTGGATAATCATAGAGAGGTTACCCCAAGCATTATAGTTCGTCAACCATACGATGAGTATATAACATGCATATAATTCGTCCAGCTTAATAATTCCCAGAATTAACCTTACACCACATAACGCGTTGCAAGGATTTTATGGCCCATTCCTAAAGAATCGCCTCGATCAAGAGGTCTTGTCCGTATTCACGGTGCCCTAAAAATGCATACGTATCCCAACATTATTCTCTACCAATCCATTTGTACAATCCATTGTTGTAAACAGCGTTTACACATCAACCAAATTTAGAATATTTTCGTTCAGACTCCCAGTTAACAGCCATAACACCACCCGAAACACGGTCATAAGGGTACATTCCTCCAGTGTACACAAGCAGTAACAAAACTAACAACTTAGCTGTATTTAGTCGGGTCATGACTCCAGACCGAAGTTAGCTTGAGTTAGCTTGGCGACTCCAAATGCAGCAAAGAAGGATTGCATAATCCCTCCTGGCAAGCTCGCCATTTGTCGTATCGGATGAATGGTGGCAATTATTGCTGATGAACAAAAGGAGTCTGCTCATACTGCACGTTGATCATAAGGTTTATTCAGATCACAAGCTTCAGCATGGGTGACAGACTCGCGAGGTCTGGAGAGCAGTGTCCTCCAATTCTAATTGCTGCTCTGGGGTTTATGGTCTAAAACCCTTCTTATATAGACAATAACAAAATAAGGGTTACCCCCTCTTCTGGCCAATCACCAGTCTCCCCTCGGGCGTCACCCTCCAAGCGGCACATTTCAAATAACATCATAAAACATCCCCCCTCTGGCCTGAACAACCAACATTCCATTTCGTCATGAAAAACATTTAACAAAGACATAATTTCAATACACTACAGTTGCTTCAATATATCCACATAATTTTCCTTCCTCATGATGCCATTTATTTTGTGAAGTGCACCAGGCCCTCCTGCAGCAAAGCACCCCCACAGCATGATGCTGCCACCCCGTGCTTCACGGTTGGGATGGTGTTCTTCGGCTTGCAAGCCACCCCCTTTTTCCTCCAAACAAAACAATGGTTATTTTGGCCCAACAGTTCTATCTTTGTTCCATCAGACCAGAGGACATTTCTCCAAAAAGGACGATTTTTTTCGCCATGTGCAGTTGCCAACCGTAGTCTGGCTTTTTTATGGCGGTTTTGGAGCAGTGGCTTCTTCCTTGCTGAGTGGCGTTTCAGGTTATGTCGATATAGGACTAGTTTTACTGTGGATATAATACTTTTGTACCTGTTTCCTCCAGCATCTTCACAAGGTCCTTTGCTGTTGTTCTGGGATTGATTAGCATTTTCCGCACCAAAGTACATACATATCTAGGAGACAGCACGTGTCTCCTTCCTGAGCGGTATGACGGCTGTGTGGGCCCATGGTGTTTATACTTGCATACTATTGTTTGTACAGATGAACATGTTACCTTCAGGCATTTGGAAATTGCTCCCAAGGATGAACCAGACTTGTGGAGGTCTACCATTTTTGGGGGATTTTCCCATGATGTCAAGCAAAGAGGCACTGAGTTTGAAGGTAGGCCTTGAAATACACTGCTCAAAAAAAATAAAGGGAACGCTTAAACAACACATCCTAGATCTGAATGAATGAAATAATCTTATTAAATACTTTTTTCTTTACATAGTTGAATGTGCTGACAACAAAATCACACAAACATTATCCATGGAAATCAAATGTATCAACCCATGGAGGTCTGGATTTGGAGTCACCCTCAAAATTAAAGTGGAAAACCACACACTACAGGCTGATCCAACTTTGGTGTAATGTCCTTAAAACAAGTCAAAATGAGGCTCAGTAGTGTGTGTGGCCTCCACATGCCTGTATGACCTCCCTACAATGCCTGGGTATGCTCCTGGACAGTCTGTGGTGCAACGTGGCATTGGTGGATGGAGCGAGACATGATGTCCCAGATGTGCTCAATTGGATTCAGGTCTGGGGAACGGGCGGGCCAGTCTATAGCATCAATGCCTTCCTCTTGCAGGAACTGCTGACACACTCCAGCCACATGAGGTCTAGCATTGTCTTGCATTAGGAGGAACCCAGGGCCAACCGCACCAGCAAATGGTCTCACAAGGGGTCTGAGGATCTCATCTCGGTACCTAATGGCAGTCAGGCTACCTCTGGCGAGCACATGGAGGGCTGTGCGGCCCCCCAAAGAAATGCCACCCCACACCATGACTGACCCACCGCCAAACCGGTCATGCTGGAGGATGTTGCAGGCAGCAGAACGTTCTCCACGGCATCTCCCGACTCTGTCACGTCTGTCACATGTGCTCAGTGTGAACCTGCTTTCATCTGTGAAGAGCACAGGGCGCCAGTGGCGAATTTGCCAATCTTGGTGTTCTCTGGTAAATGCCAAACGTCCTGCACGGTGTTGGGCTGTAAGCACAACCCCCACCTGTGGACGTCGGGACCTCATACCACCCTCATGGAGTCATTTGTGGCCTGCTGGAGGTCATTTTGTAGGGCTCTGGCAGTGCTCCTCCTGCTCCTCCTTGCACAAAGGCGGAGGTAGCGGTCCTGCTGCTGGGTTGTTGCCCTCCTACGGCCTCCTCCACGTCTCCTGATGTACTGGCCTGTCTCCTGGTAGCGCCTCCATGCTCTGGACACTCCGCTGACAGACACAGCAAACCTTCTTGCCACAGCTCACATTAATGTGCCATCCTGGATGAGCTGCACTTCCTGAGCTACTTGTGTGGGTTGTAGACTCCGTCTCATGCTACCACTAGAGTGAAAGCACCGCCAGCATTCAAATGTGACCAAAACATCAGCCAGGAAGCATAGGAACTGAGAAGTGGTCTGTGGTCACCACCTGCAGAACCACTTCTTTATTGGGGGTGTCTTGCTAATTGCCTATAATTTCCACCTGTTGTTTATTCCATTTGCACAACAGCATGTGACATTTATTGTCAATCAGTGTTGCTTCCTAAGTGGACAGTTTGATTTCACAGAAGTGTGATTGACTTGGAGTTACATTGTGTTGTTTAAGTGTTTCCTTTATTTTTTTGAGCAGTGTACATCCACAGGTACACCTCCAATTGACTCAAATGATGTCAATTAGCCTATCAGAAGCTTCTAAAGCCATGACATCATTTTTTGGAATTTTCCAAGCTGTTAAAGGCATAGTCAACTTAGTGTATGTAAACTTTGACCCACTGGAATTGTGATACAGTGAATTATAAGTGAAATAATCTGTCTGTAAACAATTGTTGGAAAAATTACTTGTGTCATGCACAAAGTAGATGTCCTAACTGACTTGCCAAAACTATAGTTTGTTAACAAGACATTTGTGGAGTGGTTGAAAAACGAGTTTTAATGACTCCAACCTAAGTGTATGTAAACTTCCGACTTCAACTGTATCTGGCCATCCAGAATCACAACAGCTCATGGACTTTTGCCCCATTGAAGCATGTGCATAATTTTCGTGACATTGTCAGCTATCTATAATCTATAATAATAATCTAAAATCTATAATGTTGCACCCCTCCATCTTTCGAAAGATGAAGGGGTAAGACGCTATTGGTTGACTCAACCTGGCAAAAAAGAGCAACATCCAGACAGTGCACAATCGAGACAGAACTGTAGCTAGCTAGCTAGCCAACCTTCTCCAACTTTCTCCTGGACTATCAGCTTTTCATACCACAAGGTAAGTTTAAAAACATAAATTATACTGCAATGGTGATATTAACCGCTAACGTGTGGTTATCGATAGTTTCTGCTTGCTTAGCTGCCTGGCAACCTAGCTAGCTAGCATGGTAGCTGTAAAAAACTATTGGTCGCTAAATCCAAAAAAATGAAGGACCATGTAAAAAACTGTTGGTCACTAAATCCGGCTAGAAGGACCACGTAAAAACGGTTGGCTGGTATGCCATCACCCGTTTGAGCGGTCGGCTGTGAATTCCTTCACCCGCTATATACTTATAACTGATTGGTTTGGTTCTGCCCTCTATAGTGCTGTCCATTTAGAACATGATGTTGAGGCCCATCACTCTACTCTTGATAGTCACCACCACACACACACACACAGACACAGCTGTTTCCATTTGAGGATGTTTAATGATTTTTTTGGTAATCTGAATGACATGGAGTCTTATTGTTGTGGTTCTATAAGACAAATATATGCAGTCATGTAAACAGTATTAGTTAAGGGTTATACCTATGCAATACACATATATGTACATGAATAAATGGCAAATGGTATTACACTTACAACATGTCTATAAAGGGCAATAAACACAGCATCAATATCAACATAATCTTCTCTTGGATATAGAGAAACTAATTACTTGGATTGACAAAGGGTCAAGATTTATGGCAGCTGGTGCAGGGCAGCTGGGCCCCATCCTTAGATGCTGAGTGCAATGCCGGAGGCTGGCCACGGCTGAAGCAGGTGGCTTGCCTCCTGCAGCGGAGGAATGTGGCATGCCGTCCACAAAAATGTTGTTGGCAGCTCACTGGCTGCGGCTGGTGACTCTTTCCCCACTGCTGAAATCGATGGCTCCCATGGTGGAGCATGTGGGGACCCCTGCGCGAGGATCATCAGGGATCTGGAGGCAGGGGCCGGCTGGGCCGCAGAGATGAGGTCAGGTGGTCTCCCACGTGGGAAGGGCTGAGGGTCGTTCAAGGCAGGAGGCGGGTGCCCCCCAGAACTAGAGACAGCATGCCCCCCGGGTCAGGGAACGGTGGTTCACCCAGGTCAGGGAGCTGAGGGCCTAGCAGGGCAGGGGACTTGGAACCCACTACTAAGTCTGAGGACTGCAAGCCAGGTATGGTGGGAGGCTGCAAACCTAGCCAAGCAGGGAACGTATAGTCTAGCGCTAGTGTAGGCAACTGAGTGCAGGCTGAGGGCTGTGAAATGTCTAACTGCACACCTAGAGGAGCAGATAACTCCGGGTCTAGCAGGACGGGAGACCCAGGGCCTAGAACTAGGGCAGGTGGTTTGGTATGTAGCACTGAGGGAGCTGACTGCTTGCCAACTGAGGCTGGGGGCTGACGACCAACTGAGGGCAGATGTTGCAGACCTAGTGGGGCAGAGAACATATAGCATGGCGGAGCAGTGGACTGAGGGCCGACTAGAGCTGGAGACAATGAAAGTAGAACGGCTGATGGCTGGGAGCCTAGTGCTGATAACTTTAGGCTTGACAGGGAGAACGCCTCTGGACCTGATAGGGAAACCGACTCTGGACCTGACAGGTAAACTGACTCTGGACCTGACAGGGAAACCGACTCTGGACCTGACAGGGAGAACGACTCTGGACCTGACAAGGAGAATACTCTGAACCTAACAGGGAAAATGACTCTGAACTTGACAAGGAAAACGATGCTGGAACTGCCAGGGAAACTGACGCTGGACCTGACAGGGAAACTGACTCTGGATCTGACAGGGAGAATGACTCTGAACCTGACAGGGAGAATGACTCTGAACCTGACAAGGAGAATGACTCTGAACCTGACAAGGAGAATGGCTCTGAACCTGACAAGGAGAATGACTCTGAACCTGACAAGGAGAATGACTGTGAACCTGACAGGGAGATCGATTGGACCTGCCAGGGAAACTGACGCTGGACTTGGAGAATAGTAGAGCTCTGGGCCTACTAGAGAAACTGGTACCTTTGAGCCTAGCATGGCATGAGCCTGATGACCCACTTGGGCTAGAGACTGAGGGCCGACAAATGCTGGAGACAACAGACCTAGTGCAGCTGGAGACCAATGACCTAGTGCTAGGGACTTAGGGCAGATGAGGGCTGAGGACTGAAAACCTAGCACAGGTAACTTGTGGCTTAGCAGGGCAGGAGGCGCTAAGCCTGGTGGGCTAAAGAGCTGTGGGCTGACTATGTCTGGAGACTGCGAGCCTAGTACAACGAACTTGGGGCCTAGTAAGGAGGCTCTAAACCTGGTGGGATAGGCAACTGCCTAACAACTAAGGCAGGGGGGTGCAATCTGAGCAGGGAAGAACACTGCAGACCTGCAGATGGGGAAGCTAACTTATGGCCTAGCATGGCAGGTGGCTGGCGGGCTAGGACGCTGCATACCCAATAAGGAGGGGGTCTGCGGTCCATGCAGGGCAGGATACACTAGACCTACTTGAGGGTCAGGACATACTTGGCCTACTGGGAAGGAATGGAACTCTAAACCTGACCCTACCAGGAAGGAAGAGAACTCTGACCCTACCGGGAAGGAACGGAACTCTTCCCCTACAAGGAAGGAAGGGAACTCTGAACTTACCGGGAAGGAGGGGAACTCTGACCCTACCGGGAAGGAAGGGAACGCTAAACCTACCATGGAGGAAGAATACACTGGACCTAATAATAATAAATAATAATATGCCATTTAGTAGACGCTTTTATCCAAAGCGACTTACAGTCATGCGTGCATACATTTTTGTGTATGGGTGGTCCCAGGGATCGAACCCACTACCTTGGTGTTACAAGCGCCGTGCTCTACCAGTTGAGCTACTACTTGTTGACTACCGACCTACTTGAGGGGCGGGACACTTTACACCTGCCAGGTAGGCCCGAAACTGTAACTCTAACCCTACCGGGAAGGAAGAGAACTCTGACCCTACCGGGAAGGAAGGGAACTCTGACCCTACCAGGAAGGAAGGGAACTGGACAGCTAGGTCAGGGGAGACATCAGGGGTGACTTCTGGTGGGTCACCTGGGGTGATGTCTGGCAGGTCCCTGGAGGCGAGGTATGGAGGTAGTAGGACCCTCGGGCCGGAACAGAAAGTTGGTTGCAATTTCAATGTTATCCTCCAGAAACGACAGAACAAATAATGCAACAAATATTGTGGTTAAATTCAAATATACTAATTGACAAATAACCTTTATTTTTTGACAGAATGTTTAAAAAAGGTATAATCTTCGTAAATGATATCATCGGTAGGACTGGTGGAGTTATGTCGCACATGCAGCTAACAAAAACATATGGAAATGTCTGCTCTACCCAAAATTACAACCAAATAATTGCAGCCTTACCGCAAAAGTGGAAGAGGAAAGTTGAAGGGGGAGAAAGTAAGGAACTTGTCTGTTGGCCTTGCATTAAAGAACATAATTGGTTAAGGAAAACTGTGATAAATAAAAAAGTATATCAGTTTCACTTAAGGACCAAAGGATTGACAGCAGTCCCATATAGATTGCAAAATAGTTGGGAAGAGATCTTTGACGTACCGATCCCATGGCATAGTGTTTATGAACTGACACGCAAAACGACACCGGATTCAAAAATTAGAATCTTTCAATATAAATTATTATATACAATTCTTGCTACCAATAGAATGTTATTTATATGGGGGATACAATCTTCCCAGCTCTGCAGATTTTGCTGTGAAGAGATAGAATCATTAGATCATTTGTTTTGATTCTGTCCATTTGTAGCTTGTTTTTGGACACAGGTCCAGGAATGGCTAAAGGATTGCAATATTTACCTGGAACTAACCTTGCAGATAGCATTACTGGGTGATCTGAAAAGTCATAGTCAATCAATCAATAATATAATAATACTTTTAGCAAAAATGTTTATTTTTAATTCACAATCTGTAGAAGCAATGAGAATAGAAAGGTTCAGAACTTTTGTAAAACATCACAGTACGGTTGAAATATATATGGCAAATAGAAATCCTATATGGATGGTGTTAAGAGATAGATGGGAGGTATTGAATAGAGTTGAAGGATGGGACTAATAACAAACAACAACAAATAATAACAAAGATAGCTAATAATGTAAGAATACTGTGTCCATAATAAGTATATAGGTTGTATGTTGGGAGCTTTTGGGAAAGAGCACAGTTAGAAAGATATGGCATTTAGAAGCAAACCGGATGGACATCATGAAAATGATCGGAGATGTTGAGAGTAGAAGAAGTTCAGGAGCAAAAAAATAAATAAATATATATATTTTTATATAAATATAGATATAGAATTATTGTAAAATTAACTCTGTCCATAAGGTGTATATAGTAAGTATAGACCGGAAGTAGAGGCCTGGACATTGTTGTTCACTAATTTACTCCAAGTAGGGAAAGGATGGTGGGGTTGAAAAGTAATAAAGGGGAATATATATATAAACAATTTTAAAAAAACATGGGGGATTGGAAGTGATGCAGACAATTACATTGATAGAAGATACAATCTATCTGCAATATTAAGCTGATCCCCCCCCCCCCAAAAAATAAATAATAATAATAATAATAATAATAATAATATGCCATTTAGCAGACGCTTTTATCCAAAGCGACTTACAGTCATGCGTGCATACATTTTTGTGTATGGGTGGTCCCAGGGATCGAACCCACTACCTTGGTGTTACAAGTGCCGTGCTCTACCAGTTGAGCTACTACTTGTTGACTACCGACCTACTTGAGGGGCGGGACACTTTACACCTGCCAGGTAGGCCCGAAACTGTAACTCTAACCCTACCGGGAAGGAAGGGAACTCTGACCCTACCGGGAAGGAAGGGAACTCTGACCCTACCAGGAAGGAAGGGAACTGGACAGCTAGGTCAGGGGAGACATCAGGGGTGACTTCTGGTGGGTCACCTGGGGTGATGTCTGGCAGGTCCCTGGAGGCGAGGTATGGAGGTAGTAGGACCCTCGGGCCGGAACAATCACGGTGCTAGCAGGTGGGGCCAGCAGGGACTCCAGGCCTGGGACCGGCATGTCCCACCAGGCTGTGACTGGAGAGACCCCAACATCTGGGCTTTACTTGACCTCTGCAGTAGCTGCAGGCTGTGGCTCCATCCAAGGAGAGGGCGACGAATTCAGTGCAGGCTTGGGCTCTGGGCCAGGAGCAGCGAGGGGCTCCTGAGGTAGAGCAGGTGGAGTCTTTGTGGCTAAAGGTTCCAGGGTAGCAGACAGTCGAACCTTGGGCACCCGAGCATCTGCATCGACTAGCAGGGGATCCCCACTGGTAGGAGAGGACGACTCTGCAAAGGCACCCAGAACAGGTCCAATGGCAGCAGCTGGCTGTGTTTCCACGCGTGGGAGTCTCTTTAACTGTGGCTAGTCGAGGAGCTGGCTGAGGGTGGTGCAGACCTTGGTGTCGTGGACTGTGCACTCTGGAGTTGTCTTCATCTGCTTGGGAGCTAGGCTGCTTTGGGGAGCAGAAGTGGACCCGACGCACCCGTGCCTCTGGCCGAGTTGGCTCCCGTGGTGGTGACGATGGCTCTAGCCAGGGAGGCCTAGAGCGGTGTTGGTCAGGAAAGTAGCAGCAGTACCGGTGCTCCCGCAGTGGTGACTCAGGCCGGGAAGGCCTAGAGTACACCCTCCTGATCTCTTATTGCTTGTGATGAAGGTACAGGTATTCCTTGATCAGCTCCCAACTGGTGAGGATGTGGTCACTCCCTGACCACTGTGGAGGCCTGGAGCAGGGCTGGTAGACTCTTAGATGAGAGAGGTGTGTAGGGCCTCGCAACTCATCTTCCTCAGGTGCATGACGGCTTCATGTGGTGGTGTGGGCTGAGGTGGGTGGTGACAGCAGCCCCATACATCTTATGGATGCAGGGTAACTCGTCTGCATCCTGGGGCGCGGAAACAACTCCTCTTCTTGGTACTTCAACATCTCAACTATAGCCGATCAGAATCCATCTCGAAGGACCATATAAAAACTATTGGTCACTAAATCCGGAGAAATGACGGACCATGTAAAAAACTGTTGGTCACTAAATCCGGTTAGAAGGACCACGTAAAAATGGTTGGCTGGTATACCCTCACCTGTCTGAGCGGTCGGCTGTGAATGCCCTCCCCCGCTATGTACATATAACTGATTTGTTTAGTTCTGCCCTCTATAGTGCTGTCCGGTTAGAACATGATGTTGAGGCCCATCTCTGTACTCGTGATAGTCACCACCACACACACACAGACACATCTGTTTCCATTTGAGGATGTTTACAGTGGGGGAAAAAAGTATTTAGTCAGCCACCAATTGTGCAAGTTCTCCCACTTAAAAAGATGAGAGAGGCCTGTAATTTTCATCATAGGTACACGTCAACTATGACAGACAAATTGAGAAAAAAAATCCAGAAAATCACATTGTAGGATTTGTAATGAATTGATTTGCAAATGATTTATTTGCAAAATAAGTATTTGGTCACCTACAAACAAGCAATTTTTCTGGCTCTCACAGACCTGTAACTTCTTCTTAAAGAGGCTCCTCTGTCCTCCACTCGTTACCTGTATTAATGGCACCTGTTTGAACTTGTTATCAGTATAAAAGACACCTGTCCACAACCTCAAACAGTCACACTCCAAACTCCACTATGGCCAAGACCAAAGAGCTGTCAAAGGACACCAGAAACAAAATTGTAGACCTGCACCAGGCTGGGAAGACTGAATCTGCAATAGGTAAGCAGCTTGGTTTGAAGAAATCAACTGTGGGAGCAATTATTAGGAAATGGAAGACATACAAGACCACTGATAATCTCCCTCGATCTGGGGCTCCACGCAAGATCTCACCCCGTGGGGTCAAAATGATCACAAGAACGGTGAGCAAAAATCCCAGAACCACACGGGGGGACCTAGTGAATGACCTGCAGAGAGCTGGGACCAAAGTAACAAAGCCTACCATCAGTAACACACTACGCCGCCAGGGACTCAAATCCTGCAGTGCCAGATGTGTCCCCCTGCTTAAGCCAGTACATGTACAGGCCCGTCTGAAGTTTGCTAGAGTGCATTTGGATGATCCAGAAGAGGATTGGGAGAATGTCATATGGTCAGATGAAACCAAAATATAACTTTTTGGTAAAAACTCAACTCGTCGTGTTTGGAGGACAAAGAATGCTGAGTTGCATCCAAAGAACACCATACCTACTGTGAAGCATGGGGGTGGAAACATCATGCTTTGGGGCTGTTTCTCTGCAAAGGGACCAGGACGAAAGAGGAAAGAATGAATGGGGCCATGTATCGTGAGATTTTGAGTGAAAACCTCCTTCCATCAGCAAGGGCATTGAAGATGAAACGTGGCTGGGTCTTTCAGCATGACAATGATCGTTGACGTGTACCTATGATTAAAATTACAGGCCTCTATCATCTTTTTAAGTGGGAGAACTTGCACAATTGGTGGCTGACTAAATACTTTTTTTCCCCACTGTAAATAATTCTTTGGTAATCTGAATGAGTCTTATTGTAGTGGTTCTATAAGACAAATATATGCACACATGTAAACAGTATTAGTTAAGGGTTATAACTATGCAATACACATATATGTACATGAATAAATGTCAAATGGCATTACACACAGCATCAATATAAACATAAACTTAAATATTCACCTCTTACTTGGATTGACAAAGGGTCAAGATTTATGGCACTCTCTCTCTCCAGCCTTGTGTGAGAATCTGCCAGGCTGAGATCTTATCAGATCTGACCTGGCGCCACAGGGTCGTAAATTACTCTATGCATGAGCAAGCTCCAAGAACAGTCTGGGATGACTCTAGAAGCTCGCTCATGGCAGCGCAATAAAACACCTTAATAAAGGCCACTATGGAAAACGCTACGGTAGCGTGTGCATGCAAAATACTGTGGTTACCAATACAACAATTAACCCACTTCTGTAAAAGTACTTGTGCAACCATTGCAATAATAACATGGCAGGGCTATGATGGATGAGGGATAACTAAGGTAGGCTTAGCAGCCAAACTAACAGGACTTAAGAGAAACTGAAGTGACTGTGAGTGGAAGTTTGGTAGAGAGGAAAGGAGCAGTACAGTAAAGTTACAGTAGCTCTAGCATTCGTTTTCTTAGGTAAGAGAATTGTCAAAGTTCGTGAGATCTAAAATATAATGCAATCTGCTAACGTTACCAAGATTAAGTTATTGCCCATTTAAGTAAATGCTATTCAGCTAGCTAAGTTTGTTAGTCATCTAGCTAACGTTTGCTATCTAGCTAACTATGTAAACAGCTTACATTACGGTCACACATATCATTTGGTTACATTACAGTAGCATTCACTTTTAATGGGGGGAGGTGTCAGAGTTAGTGTCACCTGATTTTCTTTTGACTTTTTTTAGCTACGTAGCTACATTATTATGCCAGCTAAGTTAGATAATGCTTTGATATCTTGGGGACGAACTTCGTTATAAACATGTCTAGCCATAGCTATGTATTTGTTTATTAATTAAAATCAGTCAGTCCATGATATAGCTTAGCTGATGTAGCTTAAGTTGACACCTTTTCCATGATGCTTGATTAGCCTACTTGCTTGAATACTGTCCAATTTCCCAATAATACCATTTATTCTTGTAGGCTGACTATATTAGCCTAGTTTACATTAGGTTTTCTATGTATTTGATAATTGTTCTTGTGGTAGTGTGATACATTCTTCCTGCTGGTTTCATATGTCTAAAAATGCCCATAAGCGAGTGGATGTCCCACAGACATTTACCACCACAGGGGTTTGGCCTGCCGATGTGGGCAACAGGCCAGCTCCGAGGCAGAAAAGGTGGTATGACCTCTTTCATTAGGTATGTATTATGACAAGAGATAAAGGCAAAACATACATAGGCCTATGACATTTTAACTTTGTGTTCATCTAGTAAACATACTGTATTTCTAGAAATACCTGTCATTAAATGTTGGCCTTTACTACTATAATAATATGCCATTTAGCAGACGCTTTTATCCAAAGCGACTTACAGTCATGCGTGCATCATTTTTTTTGTGTATGGGTGGTCCCGGGGATCGAACCCACTACCTTGGCGTTACAAGCGCCGTGCTCTACCAGCTGAGCTACAGAGGACCACTACTAATGAACAGCAACGTTGTTATAATATTTGGCCATCAAATTGTCATTGTATATTGTAAGAGAATATACACAGTGTCAAAGTCCCAAGCTGTGATCTTGTCAACCAATCACAACATGTTAAGGAAAGCTATAGTTAATCACCCCTTGACTCCCGGTTTTCGGGTGTGGGGGATGGGTAGTGGGGTGAGTTGCTTGAGTGTGCTGTGAGATGGTGAAGTCACCATCCTAACACAGGCTTCCTTATGTATTGTTACAGATAGAGAATTGTCCAATGCAGGTCCGTGGACAACTCTGCTCGGGGGGCTTCAGAGATGTGTCTGTTGATTTCACCCCCAGGAGGTAAAATTAACTAAGCTTACACGCTAAAACAACATGTATTCTCTTTTCTGATTAACTGAAATTAGATACCATGCTCTAGTGTTGTCTCTGTATCCCCCCCTCCCCCCTATATTTTAAGCAAGTCTCTACCAGTGGACCTGCTGGGCCAGCACCTGGGCCAGCACCTACCCCACCAGCGTCTGGGTCTACTGTTCAGACTCCAGCATTGAGGACTGCATTTAACTTGTTGTCAATGATAAATATTACATTTTTTGTCACATTATTTTTCCTCAACTACCATGGCTCTGCTGCTATGACAGAACACTGAATCAGATAATCCTTTTGACAGGTGTCTTGGTTTCCTCCTCTGTTCATTGTGACTATTATGTTTTTCTCTCTCTTTTGCAGTTCAATAAGCAAAGGATTTGGGGGCTCTCGTTTGTCTGCAGCAAAACCAAACCTTAACTTGGCCAAGAAGCCTGATCAGGTAAATAAAGTACAGGCTAACCTGTCAAAAGCTTGGTTTGTATTGATCTGTTTTGATAACAGTATAACTTTAAATAATCTTAAAGCAACTACATATGTTTTACAGACACAACATGTCCGTAACCTGGCCAAGTTGTCTACAGCCTCTGTGAGTGCCCCCACCCTTGCAACGGCCTCTGTGAGTGCCTGAAACCTTCCTCTGGCCTCTGTGAGTGCCCCCAACCACTGTTTGTAAGTAGCATTTTAACTACTACATCATGCACTGTTGTCATTTTAGAACTGAAACCTAACTTATAACTTACATAAATCAAAACATGATGGAGAAAAACAATTGTGTGTCATGTTTTAAATATCACGTGACCGTATTGTCGGTATTCATATACAGTTGAAGTCGGAAGTTTACATACACTTAGGTCATTAAAAATCATTTTTCAACCACTCCACACATATCTTTTTAACAAACTATAGATTTGGCAGGTCGGTTAGGACATCTACTTTGTGCAAGACACAAGTAATTTTTCCAACAATTGTTTACAGACAGATTATTTCACTTATAATTCACTGTATCACAATTCCAGTGGGTCAGAAGTTTACATACACTAAGTTGACTGTGCCTTTAAACAGCTTGGAAAATTCCAGAAAATTATGTCATGGCTTTAGAAGTTTCTGATAGGCTAATTGACATCATTTGAGTCAATTGGAGGTGTACCTGTGGATGTATTTCAAGGCCTACCTTCAAACTCAGTGACTCTTTGCTTGACATCATGGGAAAATCAAAAGAAATCAGCCAAGACCTCAGAACATTTTTCTGTAGACCTTCACAAGTCTGGTTCATCCTTGGGAGCAATTTCCAAATGCCTGAAGGTACCACGTTCATATGTACAAACAATAGTACGCAAGTATAAACATGGGACCACGCAGCCGTTATAGCGCTCAGGAAGGAGACGCGTTCTGTCTCTTAGAGATGAACGTACTTTGGTGCGAAAAGTGCAAATCAATCCCAGAACAACAGCAAAGGACCTTGTGAATATGCTGGAGGAAACAGGTACAAAAGTATCTATATCCACAGTAAAACGAGTCCTAAAAAAAGCCAGACTACGGTTTGCCACCCCCGTGAAGCACGGGGGTGGCAGCATCATGCTGTGGGGGTGCTTTGCTGCAGGAGTGTCTGGTGCACTTCACAAAATAGATGGCATCATGAGGAAGGAAAATTATGTGGATATATTGAAGCAACATCTCAAGACATCAGTCAGGAAGTTAAAGCTTGGTCGCAAATGGGTCTTCCAAATGGACAATGACCCCAAGCATACTTCCAAAGTTGTGGCAAAATGGCTTAAGGACAACAAAGTCAAGGTATTGGAGTGGCCATCACGAAGCCCTGACCTCAATCCTATAGAAAATGTGTGGGTAGAACTGAAAAAGCATGTGCGAGCAAGGAGGCCTACAAATCTGACTCAGTAACACCAGCTCTGTCAGGAGGAATGGGCCAAAATTCACCCAACTTATTGAGGGAAGCTTGTGGAAAGCTACCCAAAACATTTGACCTAGGTTAAACAATTTAAAAGCAATGCTACCAAATACTAATTGAGTGTATGTAAACTTCTGACCCACTGGGAGTGTGATGAAATAAATAAAAGCTGAAGTAAATCACACTCTACTATTATTCTGACATTTCACATTCTCACAATAAAGTGGTGATCCTACCTGACCTAAGACAGTTAATTTTTACTAGGATGAAATGTCAGGAATTGTTAAAAACTGAGTTTAAATGTATTTGGCTAAGGTGTATGTAACCTTCCGACTTCAACTGTACATCTTTTTCTTTTTCCTTTATCATTTCAGCATGATGTACCTAGGAAGCCTGTTCAGGTAAATATAATATAGTGTAACCTGTCATGAGCTTGTTTGATTACATATATTTGTCTTTAATACTGTTTACCCTAAAATAATTGTCATATTAGGTTATATAATAATATTCTACCATTTCCCCTTTCTCCCGGCCCCTCTCCAGCCCTGCTATGGGCCTCTGTGAAGAGCACCCCCCCTTTCTTCCAGACCCCTTCTGCTACAGCCTCTGTGAAGACCACCACTGCCTCTGCTGTCTCTCAGGGCACTGCCAGCTCTGCTAGATTCTCTGTAAGTGCTCTCCTCTGCTACAGCCTTGATGAGGAACCTCGGTACATAACACACTATCATTTCTTAAATAATATTATTACATCCATTAAAACATGGTAGAAACAAAACTATGTGTCAGTGTTTTGATTTGATTAAGATATTGTGAGTATTCATCTTAATCTATTTTTGTCTTGTTTTGCCTTCAATTGTCTTTTTCATTTTCAGGAGAGCTGATTGGTGTGTGGACTACAGGTCCTCAAGGGTCCAAAAAGTTGGATCTGTTCCGAAATCGATCCGTGGTTTCCCACCCGACCAGATATGCATAAATTAATAAAAGAATATTTTTTTTATTTTATTTTTTATATATTTTATATTTGAGACCCGTTCCGAATGAACCCGAGGACAGTCAGACCGGTTCCAAAAAAGGACTGTTTAAAACAGACCCAAATAGACCCGTGCTGATTTGGACCCGAGAGACCTGTTCAGATCCGAGAGAAAAAGAGAGAGAATGAAACCTCTAACTAGGCGCTGCCAGCGCCATCAATTAACAAGCATATTGGCCAAATTACAAACTGCCTAGAACAAATTACAACAAAATTGTTCCTTGTGTTTCAATATGAAGCATATTAAAAACTATTGTTTTATTGGTTTTTACTTTCCTAAAACAATAGTTGTCTACCTCACGGTTCAGCTGTCGGAGATTTAAGGGCCATTGCATGCATATAGTCATATAGGGCTAAGCGTCCACTGTATAATATTCATATTTTAAAAAAGGAATATTAAAGGAGACAAACTTAGGCCTAGCCCTAGAAAGACCCAGAGAAAGATAGAGATATGCCGGTGCCATGTTTCCAACATCGACATGTATTCCTTTATACTTGTCAGATAGGCTACTACTGCTATACAGATATAGGCATACAGAAGGAGGCTAATTCGTATACTTTCTATCAGAATATATTTTATAAAGATAAGTATTATATTGTTAGATTAAAGGAGTAACTCTGGATGGCTTAAAACCTTCTTCCTCACCTGAAGTTTAACTTTAACAGAGTCAATTGGAGTGTCGGTGCGCACTTCATTCATAGGTCTGCTGTAGCTAAGCCTAATAATAGCCATAACACACCAAACCTTTATAAAAGTTGCTTAACTTTATTAGGGTAATATCAAAAGTAAGTCAAGTCATTGTTTATAGGGAAATACAAACAGGTTATTATATTGTGGCATTAAATTAATTACCACATAGACCTGCCCAATAAATGACAGCAATAGGCTAATACTAGGCTATTTTACAAAACGCCTACTTTTAACCTTCAACTAAATACAGAGCACAAAATTAAAGACTGTTAGAACTTAATTTAGCCAACAAAAACGTCTCAACAAAATGAAACAAAACTTTTTGCATAGGCTTTTTAAAGAACTAATTTAGATTATTAAATATATCTACAATAATAATAACAATAATAATAATAATAATTTACAATAATGATAATCACTAAAAAATTGATAGTAAATACAAAAATAAATACATTCAAGGTAGAAAAATGCATCAAACCTGAATAGTAAGTTGCACACAGTCCATTTGGCCGTGCCAACGTTCTTCTCATCTTTGTCCACTACAAGCCTTGTCGGCTTCTTTCACTATAATCTGTCACCTCTACCTTTCGTTTTACTTCAATTAAAAATGACTCCATCTTCACAATCAACAGTCCAAGGCTCATGGACCCTGACTCAGAGGAGACTGATTTTCAGGACTATGCAATGGACCCCACAGTTGGTAGTCTTCTGGATGACATCACCACCACTGCTGACTTCTCTGCTGCCAGCCCCACCGAGACGGCTTCCACTACAGTCAACCTGCTTCCTCCAGTGCCAAGTCTGCCGCCACCAGTACCTTGCCTGCTTCACCCACAGCTCAATCTGCTGCCAGCCAACTCCACCCATGCAAAAAACTTGATTGGTTTGATAAGTGGAAACGCGTCACTAGTTTCCATATAGACTCTGCTGTACTCCAGCCCTTTTTTATCTTCTTTCTAAAATTAGAGGCTCAGTTCAATCAGATCGAGCATTAACCTGTGGTTGCTCATGTGTCACAAACCACTCCCTTCCTACAGGGCACACACTGGTTGAATCAACGTTGTTTCCACGTCAATTCAATGAAATGATGTTGAACCAACGTGGAATAGATGTTGAATTGATGTATGTGCCCAGTGGGTTAATATCCATTCCGCGTTAGAAGTTCAAAACGGCGATAGAAAGTGTAGGCTATTGCATAATTTAATTTGGATGAGTCTAATCGGGAGTAGGGCCTATAGCCTACAATAGAACTTCACACATTCAAGTGTATGAACTTGTAACGTGGCTGCAGGAACTGCTAACACGGCTGCATGGGGTTTGTCGGATATAAAGTCAGGTGGTTTCGTTGCATCAATGGTAGTGTAGGCGATAAGGTAACACAAGAAGCCGCTTGTAGATTTGACAGCTCTAACACAGTTCCACCTTTGACACCACCAAAACAACCGCTATGCTGGTGTCGACCAACCCTATTCTGATCGAGTCCTAGAACTTTCTGATGGAGTTTTTCCTCTGTTTGCATGGATGTTGTCATATGTTTGGATCCTGTTGTATTATTCACTCAGAATCAGTCAGTTGCCATTCCCACTCATGACCTTGGGCCCCTATGTGTGTGTGCGTGTAAAGTTTCACATTTGTCATTAATAAACATATATTTAATAAAGAATATTTGAACCAATTCGTCATACCATCACGACCACCTAATCATCCCCAGCTTCTAATTGGATCATTCATCCCCCTGCTCTCCCCTGTAACTATTCCCCAGGTCGTTGCTGTAAATAAGAATGTGTTCTCAGTCAACTTAACTGATAAAATAATGGTAAAATAAATGTATTGAACATTCCAAATTACCATGGCAATTATGCATCACAATAGTCATTATATTTCTGTGGAGAAGGGCCTCATGTTATGTAGGGCAGGCCAGTAAATTAGTAGTAATCCCATTTCTATGGTGGCCAGTAACTTTTGCAACTCAATTATTTACACAGACTTTTATGGTTACGCACAAGGTGCCACCCTAATCAAAATGAGTAGCCTAACAATTATTATCATGGCAATAGTTGCATTCGCAACCATATTATTTTTCTGTGCGAAATCAATATGAATAGTTGTCCATCCTATTAAACGATTGCTGTACATATACAGTACTATTCTATCCACGTATTCTTCTGATATACTATGTATTCTATCCTGTACTGTCCATAATGTCTATACATCCCATTAAAAAACATTGCCTTGCAAAAGTATTCATCCCCCTTGGCGTTTTTCATATTTTGTTGCATTACAACCTGTAATTTAAATAGATTTTTATTTGGATTTCATGTAATGGACATACACAAAATAGTCCAAATTGGTGAAGTGAAATGAAAAAAGTTACTTGTTTCAAAAAATTCTACAAAATAAATAACGGAAAAATGGTGTGTGCATATGTATTCACCCGCTTTGCTATGAAGCCCCTAAATAAGATCTGGTGCAACCAATTACCTTCAGAAGTCACATAATTAATTAAATAAAGTCCACCTGTGTGCAATCTAAGTGTCACATGATCTGTCACATGATCTCAGTATACAGTGGGTAGAAGAAGTATTTGATACACTGCCAATTTTGCAGGTGTTCCTACTTACAAAGCATGTAGAGGTCTGTAATTTTTATCATAGGTACACTTCAACTGTGAGAGACGGAATCTAAAACAAAAATCCAGAAAATCACATTGTATGATTTTTAAGTAATTAATTTGCATGTAAGTAGGAAAACATGTAAGTAGGAAAACCTGCAAAATCGGCAGTGTATCAAATACTTGTTCTCCCCACTGTATATACACCTGTTCTGAAAGGCCCCAGAGTCTGCAACACCACTAAGCAAGGGGCACCACCAAGCAAGCGGCACCATGAAGACCAAGAAGCTCTCCAAACAGGTCAAGGACAAAGTTGTGGAGAAGTATAGATCAGGGTTGGGTTATAAAAAAATTACCGAAACATTGAACATCCCACGGAGCACCATTAAATCGATTATTAAAAAATGGAAAGAATATGGCACCACAACAAACCTGACAAGAGAGGACCTCCCACCAAAACTCACGGACCAGGCAAGAAGGGCATTAATCAGAGAGGTAACAAAGAGACCAAAGATAACCCTGAAGGAGCTGCAAAGCTCCACAGCGGAGATTGGAGTATCTGTCCTTAGGACCACTTTAAGCCATACACTCCGCAGAACTGGGATTTACAGAAGAGTGGCCAGAAAAAAGCCATTACTTAAAGAATAAATCAAATCAAATATTATTTGCCACATGCGCCGAATACAACAGGTGCAGATATTACAGTGAAATGCTTACTTACAAGCCCTTAACCAACAATGCAAAGTAAAACAAATAAAAGCAAATAACTAAAGAGCAGCAGTAAAATAAAATAACAGTAGGGAGGCTATATACAGCGGGGTACGGGTGCAGAGTCAATGTGCGGGGGCACCGGCTAGTCGAGGTAATTTAGGTAATATGTACATGTGGGTAGAGTTAAAGTGACTATACATAAATAATAAACAGAGTAGCAGCAGAGTAAAAAAGGGGGACGGGGTGGGGGTGGGGGGGCAGTGCAAAATGTCTGGGTAGCCATGATTAGCTGTTCAGGAGTCTTATGGCTTGGGGTAGAAGCTGTTGAGAAGCCTTTTGGACCTAGACTTGGCACTCCGGTACTGCTTGCCATGGGGTAGCAGAGAGAATAGTCTATGACTAGGATGGCTGGAGTCTTTGACAATTTTGAGGGCCTTCCTCTGACCCCGCCTGGTATAGAGGTCCTGGATGGCAGGAAGCTTGGCCCCAGTGATGTACTGGGCCGTACGCACTACCCTCTGTAGTGCCTTGCGGTCGGAGGCCGAGCAGTTGCCATACCAGGCGGTGATGCAACCAGTCAGGATGCTCTCGATGGTGCAGCTGTAGAACTTTATGAGGATCTGAGGACCCATGCCAAATCTTTTCAGTCTCCTGAGGGGGAATAGGCTTTGTCGTTCCCTCTTCATGACTGTCTTGGTGTGTTTGGACCATTATAGTTTGTAGGTGATGTGGACACCAAGGAACTTGAAGCTCTCAACCTGTTCCACTACAGCCCGTTGATTAGAATGGGGGCGTGCTCTTTTTTTCCCTGTAGTCCACAATCATCTCCTTTGTCTTGATCACGTTGAGGGAGACGTTGTTATCCTGGCACCACATGAACAGGTCTCTGACCTCCTCCCTATAAGCTGTCTCATCGTTGTCGGTGATCAGGCCTACCACTGTTGTGTCGTCGGCAAACTTAATGATGGTGTTGGAGTTATGCCTGGCCATGCAGTCATGGGTGAACAGGGAGTACAGGAGGGGACTGAGCACCCACCCCTGAGGGGCCCCCGTGTTGAGGATCAGCGTGGCAGATGTGTTGTTACCTACCCTTACCACCTGGGGGCGGCCCGTCAGGAAGTCAAGCATCCAGTTGCAGAGGGAGGTGTTTAGTCCCAGGGTCCTTAGCTTAGTGATGAGCTTTGAGGGCACTATGGTGTTGAACGCTGAGCTGTAGTCAATTAATATAATTCTCATGTAGGTGTTCCTCTTGTCCAGGTGGGAAAGGGCAGTGTGGAGTGCAATAGAGATTGCATAATCTGTGGATCTGTTGGGGCGTTATGCAAATTGGAGTGGGGTCTAGGGTTTCTGGGATAATGGTGTTGATGTGAGCCATTACCATCTGGAACAGCTGATGCTCTCATGCATGCTTCAGTGTTGCTTGCCTCGAAGCGAGCATAGACGTAATTTAGCCTGTCTGGTAGGCTTGTGTCACTGGGCAGCTCGCGGCTGTGCTTCCCTTTGTAGTCTGTAATAGTTTTCAAGCCTTGCCACATCCAACGAGCATCAGAGCCGGTGTAGTACGATTCAATCTTAGTCCTGTATTGACTCTTTGCCTGTTTGATGGTTCGTTAGAGGGCATAGTGGGATTTCTTATAAGCATCTGGGTTAGAGTCCCGCTCTTTGAAAGCAGCAGCTCTACTCTTTAGCGCAGTTCGGATGTAGCCTGTAATCCATGGCTTCTGGTTGGGGCATGTACGTACGGTCACTGTGGGGACGATGTCATCGATGCACTTATTGATGAAGCCAGTGACTGATGTGGTGTACTCCTCAATGCTATCGGAAGAATCCCAGAACATATTCCAGTCTGTTCTTGCAAAACAGTCCTGTAGCTTAGCATCTGCGTCATCTGACGACTTCCTTATTGACTGAGTCACTGGTGCTTCCTGCTTTAGTTTTTGCTTATAAGCAGGAATCAGGAGGATAGAGTTATGGTCAGATTTGCCAAATGGACGGCAAGGGAGAGCTATGTACGCATCTCTGTGTGTGGAATAAAGGTGGTCTAGAGTTTATTTTCCTCTGGTTGCACATTTAACATGCTGGTAGAACGGATTTAAGTTTCCCTGCATTAAAGTCCCCGGCCACTAGGAGGACTGAAACAGATGCCTCACAGGTCCTTAACTGGCAGCTTCATTAAATAGTACTCGCAAAACATCAGTCTCAACGTCAACAGTGAAGAGGCGACTCCGGGATGCTGACCTTCTAGGCAGAGTTGCAAAGAAAAAGCCATATCTCAGACTGGCCAATAAAAAGAAAAGATAAAGATGGGAAAAAGAACACAGACACTGGACTTTTTCTTGGCAACTCTATCTAGAAGGTCAGCATCCCGGAGTCGCCTCTTCACTTTTGACATTGAGACTGGTGTTTTGCGGGTACTATTTAATGAAGGTGCCAGTTGAGGACCTGTGATCCACACCTACCCCTGCCCAGCCATCTAGAAGTGTGAAGAGGCCAGCCCAGAAGCGGCACACTGTGGTAGAATATGATGTGGAGCCACTTCCACCAACATTTCGACCGAAAAGGCATCCAGGACCTCAGCTGGACATGACTGGAAAGTACAGCCCCCTTCATCTTCACCCCTCTTCTCCTGGCACCAGTGGTGTTCACCTGCCAAAATACATAACTGCTGACATGAATGTGCCTCAGGGCCAAAATAGTTATATTTGTATTTATTATGGATCCCCATTACTGGGGTCTAGCAAAATTAAGGCAGTTTATACCATTTAAAAAAATTACAATACATTCACAGATTTCACAACACACTGTGTGCCCTCAGGCCCCTACTCCACCACTACCACATATCTACAGTACAATATCCATGTGTATGAATAGTGCGTATGTTATCGTGTTTGTGTTCGTATGCATGTGTTTATGCCTATGTTTGTGTTGCTTCACAGTCCCCGCTGTTCCATAAGGTGTATGAATGAGGGAGCTACATAACACTTAGTATGAAGTCACCAAGGTGTCTTCACAAGAAATCTCCTATCACCTGCACAACTTTTTCTGTTCCCCTCTGCTTTACAGCAGAAAGAGACTGCTATGGGACTTGGCATCAGCAGCACAATCTTGTGTAGAGGACTGAGGGTGTTCTAAATGCTGTAATTGTAAATAGTGTGTAAATATATATATATAATTTATATATAGAGGTTTTTTTCACTTTGTGTGTGGTTTGTGGTGTGTTCACTTACGACATTAGATCAGTGTTGGCCCTTAACTTAAATAGTTCACTTCTGTGTTGGGAGACATTGGATCAGCATTCTCGTCGTGTCTCCTGTGAGGGACACCTGGGTGACTTCATACTAAATGTCCCTCATTCTTGAAAGTCTGAAACTTTGCACATACACTGTTGCTCTCTTGTAGACATCTAAATTACCTTCAGCTTCCTATCTGAATGTATATGGCTTTTCTTTTTCATGTCAAATATGATGCAACAAAAATAAAAATGTTTTTTTGTTTGTTTTATCTTTCACCAGATCTATTGTGTTATGTTCTCCTACATTAATTTCACATTTCCACAAACTTCAACGTGTTTCCTTTCAAAAAGTACCAAGAATATGCAAATCCTTGCTTCAAGTCCTGAGCTACAGGCAGTTAGATTTGGATATGTCATTGTAGGCGGAAATTGAAAAGAAGGGTCTGATCCTTAAGAGGTTAACATAACTTACATTCAAGCATTTTGCATGTCATCACCCCAGACAGCACATATACACTACCTGTCAAAAGTTTGGACACACCTACTCATTTTTGACATTTTGACATTTTAGTCATTTAGCAGACGCTCTTATCCAGAGCGACTTACAATTAATGAGTGCATACATTCTTCATACTGGCCCCCCGTGGGGGTTTTCTTTATTTTTTACTAATTTTACATTGTAGAATAATAGTGAAGACATCAAAACTATGAAATAACACATGGAATCATGTAGTAACCAAAAAAGTGTTAAACAAATCAAAACATATTTTATATTTGAGATTCTTCAAATAGCCACCCTTTGCCTTGATGACAGCTTTGCACACTCTTGGTATTCTCACAACCATCTTCACCTGGAATGCTTTTCCAACAGTCTTGAAGGAGTTCCCACATATGCTGAGCACTTGTTGGCTGTTTTTCCTTCACTCTGCGGTCCGACTCATGTTTTCAAAATGTCTCCAGCTCACATTGTTAAGTTGTGGGTGCTGATAGCCTGTTGCCTGCACTTGAATGGTGAATGGGAGGCGTGCTTCAATTACCGGCTTAAAATAAAAATAGACACACAAGCCAATTTAATTCCACTAAATTATGCAAATTATTGTATAGACTGATAATCTTGGCTGTACTAAAGACTTTAAAACCTTTTTTGTTAGAACAGACTATATGAGATTGATTGTAAAGTGTTTGAAAACACGTTTTCAAAATGCCTCCAGCTGACAATCATTACTGTAAACCGAGAACTGTATTCTAAAAATAAAAATACAGCATCTACAGTGGTAGAAATATATTATATAAAGTGGGGAAAAAAAGTATTTAGTCAGCCACCAATTGTGCAAGTTCTCCCACTTAAAAAGAAGAGAGAGGCCTGTAATTTTCATCATAGGTACATGTCAACTATGACAGACAAATTGAGAGAAAAAAATCCAGAAAATCACATTGTAGGATTTTTAATGAATTTATTTGCAAATGATGGTGGAAAATAAGTATTTGGTCACCTACAAACAAGCAAGATTTCTGGCTCTCACAGACCTGTAAATTCTTCTTTAAGAGGCTCCTCTGTCCTCCACTCGTTACATGTATTAATGGCACCTGTTTGAACTTGTTATCAGTATAAAAGACACCTGTCCACAACCTAAAACAGTCACACTCCAAACTCCACTATGGCCAAGACCAAAGAGCTGTCAAAGGACACCAGAAACAAAATTGTAGACCTGCACCAGGCTGGGAAGACTGAATCTGCAATAGGTAAGCAGCTTGGTTTGAAGAAATCAACTGTGGGAGCAATTATTAGGAAATGGAAGACATACAAGACCACTGATAATCTCCCTCGATCTGGGGCTCCACGCAAGATCTCACCCCGTGGGGTCAAAATGATCACAAGAACGGTGAGCAAAAATCCCAGAACCACACGGGGACCTAGTGAAGGACCTGCAGAGAGCTGGGACCAAAGTAACAAAGCCTACCATCAGTAACACACTACGCCGCCAGGGACTCAAATCCTGCAGTGCCAGACGTGTCCCCCTGCTTAAGCCAGTACATGTCCAGGCCCGTCTGAAGTTTGCTAGAGTGCATTTGGATGATCCAGAAGAGGATTGGGAGAATGTCATATGGTCAGATGAAACCAAAATAGAACTTTTTGGTAAAAACTCAACTCGTCGTGTTTGGAGGACAAAGAATGCTGAGTTGCATCCAAAGAACACCATACCTACTGTGAAGCATGGGGGTGGAAACATCATTCTTTGGGGCTGTTTTTCTGCAAAGGGACCAGGACGACTGATCCGTGTAAAGGAAAGAATGAATGGGGCCATGTATCGTGAGATTTTGAGTTAAAACCTCCTTCCATCAGCAAGGGCATTGAAGATGAAACGTGGCTGGGTCTTTCAGCATAACAATGATCCCAAACACACCGCACGGGCAATGAAGGAGTGGCTTCGTAAGAAGCATTTCAAGGTCCTGGAGTGGCCTAGCCAGTCTCCAGATCTCAACCCCATAGAAAATCTTTGGAGGGAGTTGAAAGTCCGTGTTGCCCAGCGACAGCCCAAAACATCACTGCTCTAGAGGAGATCTGCATGGAGAAATGGGCCAACATACCAGCAACAGTGTGTGAAAACCTTGTGAAGACTTACAGAAAACGTTTGACCTGTGTCATTGCCAAAAAAGTGTATATAACTAAGTATTGAGAAACTTTTGTTTTGACCAAATACTTATTTTCCACCATAATTTGCAATGAAATTCATAACAAATCCTACAATGTGATTTTCTGGATTTTTTTTCCTTATTTTGTCTGTCATCGTTGACGTGTACCTATGATGAAAATGACTGGCCTCTCTCATCTTTTTAAGTGGGAGAACTTGCACAATTGGTGGCTGACTAAATACTTTTTTTCCCCACTGTACTTTTGTACCTGTTTCCTCCAGCATCTTCACAAGGTCCTTTGCTGTTATTCTGGGATTGATTTGCACTTTTCGCACAAAGAACCCTCATCTCTAGGAGAGAGAATGCATCTCCTTTCTGAGCGGTATGACGGCGGTGTGGTCCCATAGAATTCCCACGGGGGGGCAGTATTAAAAAAATATGTATTCACTAACTGTAAGTCGCTCTGGATAAGAGCGTCTGCTAAATGACTAAAATGTAAATGTAAATGTAAATATGATTGTTTGTACAGATGAACGTGGTACCTTCAGGCGTTTGGAAGTTGCTCCCAAGGATGAACCAGACTTGTGGAGGTCCACCATTTTTTTCTGCTGTCCTGGCTGATTTCTTTTGATTTTCCCATGATGTCAAGCAAAGAGGCACTGAGTTTGAAGGTAGGCCTTGAAATACATCCACAGGTACACCTCCAATTGACTCAAATGCTGTCAATTAGCCTATCAGAAGCTACTAAAGCCATGACATAGTTTTTTGGAATTTTCCAAGCTGTTTAAAGGCACAGTCAACTTAGTGTATGTAAACTTCTGACCCACTGGAATTGTGATAAAGTGAATTATAAGTGAAATGATCTGTCTGTAAACAATTGTTGGAATAATTACTTGTGTCATGCACAAAGTAGATGTCCTAACCGACTTGCCAAAACTATAGTTTTTAAACAAGAAATTTGTGGAGTGGTTGAAAAATGTGTTTTAATGACTACAACCTAACTTACAACCTAACTACAACCTAACTACAACCTAACTTCCGACTTCAACTGTATTGTTGGCTCACTATATATTTTTGGGGGTTCACTTGGCTGAGCCAGCTCTATATGTACTTTATATATGTCAAGTAAAATTAATTAATTAATTCATATGTGAGTGGACATACTTTCCATGTCGATATGGTTGTGTCTGCAAGCTATATGAAACTAATGAAACGGTCCAAGGCTTTGATAGTGACACATAAGCTAAGGGAAGTGGTAACAATATGAATAGAATGGGTGTTAACCACCTCATTATACATTTCAGAGCAAGTTCTGTGCTGTAAGGGAATTTGTGCCACATATACAGTGGGGGAAAAAAGTATTTAGTCAGCCACCAATTGTGCAAGTTCTCCCACTTAAAAAGATGAGAGAGGCCTGTAATTTTCATCATAGGTACACGTCAACTATGACAGACAAAATGAGGAAAAAAAATCCAGAAAATCACATTGTAGGATTTTTTATGAATTTATTTGCAAATTATGGTGGAAAATAAGTATTTGGTCAATAACAAAAGTTTCTCAATACTTTGTTATATACACTTTGTTGGCAATGACACAGGTCAAACGTTTTCTGTAAGTCTTCACAAGGTTTTCACACACTGTTGCTGGTATTATGTCCCATTACTCCATGCAGATCTCCTCTAGAGCAGTGATGTTTTGGGGCTGTCGCTGGGCAACACGGACTTTCAACTCCCTCCAAAGATTTTCTATGGGGTTGAGATCTGGAGACTGGCTAGGCCACTCCAGGACCTTGAAATGCTTCTTACGAAGCCACTCCTTCGTTGCCCGGGCGGTGTGTTTGGGATCATTGTCATGCTGAAAGACCCAGCCACGTTTCATCTTCAATGTCCTTGCTGATGGAAGGAGGTTTTCACTCAAAATCACACGATACATGGCCCCATTCATTCTTTCCATTACACGGATCAGTCGTCCTGGTCCCTTTGTAGAAAAACAGCCCCAAAGCATGATGTTTCCACCCCCATGCTTCACAGTAGGTATGGTGTTATTTGGATGCAACTCAGCATTCTTTGTCCTCTAAACACGACGAGTTGAGTTTTTACCAAAAAGTTCTATTTTGGTTTCATCTGACCATATGACATTCTCCCAATCCTCTTCTGGATCATCCAAATGCACTCTAGCAAACTTCAGACGGGCCTGGACATGTACTGGCTTAAGCAGGGGGACACGTCTGGCACTGCAGGATTTGAGTCCCTGGCGGCGTAGTGTGTTACTGATGGTAGGCTTTGTTACTTTGGTCACAGCTCTCTGCAGGTCAAACCAAGCTGCTTACCTATTGCAGATTCAGTCTTCCCAGCCTGGTGCAGGTCTACAATTTTGTTTCTGGTGTCCTTTGACAGCTCTTTGGTCTTGGCCATAGTGGAGTTTGGAGTGTGACTGTTTGAGGTTGTGGACAGGTATTTTATACTGATAACAAGTTCAAACAGGTGCCATTAATAAAGGTAACGAGTGGAGGACAGAGGAGTCTCTTAAATAAGAAGTTACAGGTCTATGAGAGCCAGAAATCTTGCTTGTTTGTAGGTGACCAAATACTTATTTTCCACCATAATTTGCAAATAAATTCATTAAAAATCCTACAATGTGATTTTCAGGATTTTTTTCTCTCAATTTGTCTGTCATAGTTGACGTGTACCTATGATGAAAATTACAGGCCTCTCTCATCTTTTTAAGTGGGAGAACTTGCACAATTGGTGGCTGACTAAATACTTTTTTCCCCCACTGTAATGTGAGGTATCATTTGTTAACTGCTCAACATAGAATAGCCTCAAATCGTTTGGAGAAAATATCCTTTATATTTTATTCAGCTTTGTTCAATTGTATTATTCATACTATAAAGTCATATAAAATAATGTCACGGAATTCTAACCAAAAGTTTTCTGCTAAATGAATTATTGTAGCCCACAGCCATATGGCATAGCCATATCAGGACCTAACATAAGGACAACTCAGAGTATACTATTCTGTTCTTCTGAAATACACTACATTTTCTTCATATCATGTTTCTTTAGACCTGTCTAAAATAAATAATGGATTTATTGTGAAGGTGTAGGCTATATTACATGGATTTATTTGACTTTTTTAAATGTAGATGTTCCAAAGGTCTGCATCAGTGGCTTGTAGGCTATGCTTGTCACTGGCCTACACAAAATACCCCATAATGTAAAAGTGGAATTATGTTTTTAGAAATTAAAAGCTGAAATGTCTTCAATAAGTATTCAACTCCTTTGTTATGGTAAACCTAATTAAGTTCAGGAGTAAAAATGTGCTTAACAAGTCACATAATAAGTTGCATGGACTCACTCTGTACAATAATAGTGTCTAACCTCTACGGGATCGGTGTCCCGTATACGGGACGGTTGAGCTAACGTGCGCTAATGTGATTAACATGACTGTTGTAAGTAACAGCAAACTTTCTAGGACACAGAGATGTCTTATATGGGCAGAAAGCATACATTCTTGTTAATCTAACTGCACTGTCCAATTTACAGTAGCTATTACAGTGAAACAATACCATGCTATTGTTTGGGGAGAGTGCACAACAACAAAAAACTTATCACAGCAACTGGTTTGATACATTCACCTCTGAAGTTAAATAATGTACTTACATTCAGTAATCTTGCTCTGATTCGTCATCCTAAGGGTCCCAAATATTACATGTAGCATCGTTTTGTTTGATCAAATCCATTTATATATTCAAATGTAGGAACTGGGTTCTACAGTTTGAACCCCTGCTGTCTCTGGCACAACACTCACCCCCGCCCGGCCATCTAGATGTGTGAAAGTTAGTGTATAAGCTAATGATCCATCATGTATGACATTCCTGGGAGTGTGTAAACTTACATTGTGTATTACCATATCATGTTCTCTATAGTTATGTACTTGAAAATGTATCAATTGACCAATTCGGCACATTTGGGCAGACTTTAAACAAAATAGTCTAGTATTGCACTGCTTCACTGGATAAATCTGAAACTTTGCACACACACTGCGTCCATCTAGCGGCCAAAATCTAAGTTTCGCCTAAACTGCAATATTATATTGTGGCCTTTCTCTTGCATTTCAAAGATGATGGAAAAAAATAATTATAATAGAAAACGCATGTTTTTTTGTTTGTATCATCTTTTACCAGATCTAATGTGTTATATTTTCCTACATTAATTTCACATTTCCACAAACTTCAGTGTTTACTTTCAAATGGTATCAAGAACATGCATATCCTTGCTTCAGCTCCTGAGCTACAGGAAGTTAGATCTGTGTCTGTCATTTTAGGCGAAAATGGAAAAAAAGAGTCAGATCCTTAAGACATTATTTTTTTAATTACTACCTCATCTCTGTACCCCACACATACAATTATCTGTAAGGTCCCACAGTCAAGCAGTGAATTTCAAACACAGATTCAACCACAAAGACCAGGGAGGTTTTCCAATGCCTCGCAAACAAGGGCACCTATTGGTACATGGGGAAAAAAAGTGAATATCCCTTTGAGTATTATGAAGTTATTAATTACACTTTGGATGGTGTATCAATACACCCAGTCACTACAAACATACAGGCGTCCTTCCTAACTCAGTTGCCGGAAAGGAAGGAAACCGCTCAGGGATTTCACCATGAATTCAATGATGACTTTAAAACAGTTACAGAGTGTAATGGCTGTGATAGGAGAGAACTGAGGATGGATAAACAACATTGTAGTTACTCCAAAATATTAACCTAAATGACAGAGTGAAAAGAAAGAAGCCTGTACAGAATCAAAAATATTCCAAAACATGCATCCTGTTTGCAAGAAAGCGCTAAAGTAAAACAAAAAATGTGGCGAAGAAATTAACTTTATATCCTGAATAAAAAAGCGCTATGTTTAGGGTAAATCCAACACAAGACATCACTGAGTATCACTCTTCATATTTTCAAGCATGGTGGTGGCTGCATCATGTTATGGGTATGCTTGTAATCTGCAAGGACTAGGGAGTTTTTTTAGGCTAAAAAGAAATGGAATAAAGCTAAGCACAGGCAAAATCATAGAGGAAAACCTGGATCAGTCTGCTTTCCAACAGACATTGGGAAAAAAATTCACCTTTCAGCAGGACAATAGCTTAAGCCTCCTGTAGCTCAGTTGGTAGAGCATGGCGCTTGCAACGCCAGGGTTGTGGGTTTGATTCCCACGGGGGGCCAGTATGAAAAATGTATGCACTCACTAATTGTAAGTCACTCTGGATAAGAGCGTCTGCTAAATGACTAAAATGTAAAACACAAGGCCAAATATACACTGGAGTTCCTTACCAAGATGACATTAAATGTTCCTGAGTGGCCTAGTTACAGTATATATTCTGTAGTTTTGCCCATGTTGATTAAGGGCACTTCACTCTTGCTGGCTCTAGGGGTCTCTAGTCGCCCATTAATTCAGGCCATATGGTCCGATTCAAGTCAGACCCATGGGGGTGTATAGTGAAGTTGCTTCTAGACACTGATCTTGGGTCAGTTTAGCATTTCCCCCACTAATGTTTAAGTTTAGGGGAGGGGAAGCTGATCCTAGATCTGTACCTAGGGGTAACTACACCCCCGAGTGGCATGGGTAAAGGGGAACTTTTCTCTCATAGGGTATGTTTTCTGTCATTATGATAAGTATTGTGACCACATCATGTACCATTTGCACTAACTGTGAAAAAAGATTGCGGAAAAAAGTCTGTCTAAAATTAAATAAAAGTTGTGGTCCTCTGTAGCTCAATTGGTAGAGCATGGCGCTTGTAACGCCAGGGTAGTGGGTTCGATCCCCGGGACCACCCATACGTAAAAATGTATGCACACATGACTGTGAGTTGCTTTGGATAAAAGCGTCTCCTAAATAACAAATAAATATATCTCCTAAATATATATTATTATAAAATAATCAGACCATTTTTCCATTTTCTTTCACTTCCCCTATACTGTAGGTTCATTTGATTATTTTTCTGCCGATAGTCACAAGTATTAGTTTATAATGTCTATTAGTTTCTAAACATTCATAATGTCTAGATTAGTGCCTACATTTCTAATATAGCTCACTCTCATGGACGATTAGTAGGCTATAAGATATTTGTGAAGCACTGTATAATGCTATGTATAATTGAGATGGTAAAAAAAACTGTCTGACACTCCAAAAGTAGTGGTTCAAAAAGTGGTTCTCACATAAGTTACTGTGCAGCTAATTTGAACCTCCAACATGGTCTCAGAGCATTTCGTATTATTCCGTACGTAAATCCAAGACACTCCATTTAGTATGAAATGTTACGTTTAGTATGGTATGTATTAATTTGTGGATGTCCATCCATTTCGTATGATATGTTACAAATTGCAATTCGTACAATATGTTGCGAATTTGCTAAATATATAGTATGTTAAGAATTTGCTAAACGTATGATATGTTATGAATTCCAATTTGTTGTTAGCTAGCTCTAGAGGTTAGGGTTTGGGGTTAGGAGTTCAGTTAAAGTGTTAAGGTTAAGGTTAGGAGAAGGGTTAGCTAACATGCAAAGTAGTTGCAAAGTAGCTAAAAAGTAGTAAGTACTGTAGTTGCAAAGTTGCTAATTATCTAAAGTGCAGTAGTCCATGATGAGATTCGAACACCCAAACTTTGAGTTGCTAGACGTTCGCGTTATACATCCACCCCGACCAACCAACCTCCTTTAGTTTTTTCCTTAAGTAACCTTCTATTTTATGTGACCATACCAAACATATCATACTATTTTGAGTGTCCCGAATGTACTTTTATTATGTAATGTCTAATCTATGAGACCAGTCTGCCTCCCTTCCTCCCTCACTCACTAATTTCATATAGTTTAAACTATTGCGGTCGTGAGTCACCATTACTGTAAACATATGAGAACATGTCTCACACTGTTTTGACATATTAACTACACTTTGTCCTGATGTTGTGTTGCAGTTTCATGCTTTTATTTATAGTGTTTAATTGATATGGTCTTGATATGACTAATCATGCAAGTTAAAATCCATAACTGACATGTAACGTACATTTGAGACTATAAGCCGCGAAAGCTGATGCTGCAATCACCAGACCTTTGAGTGGGGCTGATTCTCAATTCTGTGTTGCTTCTTTACAGCAAGTCAAAATCCAATCAAATCTAATTTTATTGGTCGCATACACATATTTAGGAGATGTTATTGCGGGTGTAGCGAAATGTTTGGGTTCCTAGCTCCAACAGTGTAGTAATATCTAACAATTCACAACAATACACACAAATGTAAAAGTAAAAGAATGGAATTAAGAAATATAGAAATATTATGACGAGCAATGTCGGAGTCCGGAGTGTTTGTGTATGTATGTATGTATGTATGTATGTATGCATGTATGTATGTATATATATATATATATATATATATATATATATATATACAGTGCCTTCGGAAAGTATTCAGACCCCTTCACTTTTTCCACATTTTGTTACGTTACAGCCTTATTCTAAAATGGATTAAGTAAAACAATTTTCTCAGCAATCTACACACAATACCCCATAATGACAAAGCAAAAGCAGGTTTTTAGATTTTTTTTGCCAATTTATTAAAAACAAAAAATAGAAATACCTTATTTACATAAGTATTCAGACCCTTTGCTATGAGACTCGAAATTGAGCTCAGGTGCATCTGATGAGGATTTTTCAGTAGACTATAGTTAAATCTCTTCAGACTCAGTAGACTATAAGACAAACACGGAGCCAGGGTTAAACATGGGTACATCTCTGTTGCTAGGCAAGACCTTAATTGGTTCCTCTCACTGGTGTAGTCATTGTGTGTGAAATAGGACTGTTTTATTCTCTGTTCATCTGACCTGTCTTCGGGTCAAATTCCTCGCTCCTCCCTAATCCACGGCTGTCCTGCCTTATCAGTGACTGAAACCAGACTGCTGCCCATTGCCTCTCTCCTTAGTCATATTCCTGGAACGGAGCAAAGATTGAACAGAGTTCAGACTAAACATGGTTAAATCACAGCATGATGGGGGGGTGGGACGAAGTGGTACAGAGGGAGGAGGCTTGTATATGTTTGAGAGATTGATTATGGACCTGCCATGTTTAAGTACCGATTTGATAGGTTTGGGAATCAATTAAGGGGTCAGAGCGGAGTCAGGGAATGGCTCTGTTATTTTTGCATGAAAGGGCTTGGTCCCACCACTATTGTTTCCAGACACGGAACTAGAAGAGAGGGAAGTCAGATACCGCCATTAAGGAAGTGGGCGGAGCGGTCAAGATGTGAAAACTGGAGACAGTGGTGGAGGAACCAAAGAGGGAGAGATTAAGCTGAAATGTATGTAAAATGATGATATAAACTGAAAGCTGAGTGTCACGTTCGTTGTATAAAGGATCAGACCAAGGTGCAGTGTGGTATGCGTACATGTTTAATTTATTTAAATAAACACTTGACAAAATAACAAAAGCAACTGAACGTGAAGTTCTAAATGCTAACAGCAACAAGCCTAAACAGAATCAGAAACAAGATCCCACAACATAGGTAGGCAAAATGGCTGCCTAAGTATGATCCCCAATCAGAGACAACGATCAACAGCTGCCTCTGATTGGGAACCACACCCAGCCAACATAGAAATAGAATACACTAGATTCTATCCAAATCACACCCTGACCTAACCAAACAGAGAATACAGGTGATCTCTAAGGTCAGGGCGTGACACTGAGAGGTGGAAAGTTAGATGCTCTACAGACGACCTCGGCTATATTGATTGTAATAAAGTCTATCTTAATTCTACAAAAACTCTGAAAATACTTTGTGTTTGACTGAGGTCAAAGGCAATGTTCTACAACACATCCTGTTTCCATTGATCATACTTGAGATGTTTCTGCAACTTGATTTGAGTCCACCTGTGGTAAATTCAATTGATTGGACATGATTTGGAAAGGCACACACCTGTCTATATAAGGTCCCACAGTTGACAGGAATCGTCTGTAGAGCTCTGAGACAGGATTGTGTCGAGGTACAGATCTGGGGAAGGGTACCAAAAAATGTCTGCAGCATTGAAGGTCCCCAAGAATACAGTGGCCTCCATCGTTCTTAAATGGAAGTTTGGAACCTCCAAGACTATTCCTAGAGCTGGCCGCCTGGCCAAACTGAACAATCGGTGGAGAAGGGCCATGGTCAGGCAGGTAAGAAAAAACCAGATGGTCACTCTGACAGAGCTCTATAGTTCCTCTGTGGAGATGGGAGAACCTTCCAGAAGGACAACCATCTCTGCAACACTCAACCAATTAGGCCTTTATGGAAGTGTGGCCAGACGGAAGGTACTCCTAAGTCAAAGGCACATGACAGCCCGCTTGGAGTTTGCCAAAGGCACCTAAAGACTCACAGACTATGAGAAACAAGATTCTCTGGTCTGATGAAACCAAGATTGAACTCTTTGGCCTGAATGCCAAGCATCACGTCTGGAGGAAACCTGGCACCATCCCTACGGTGAAACATGGTGGTGGCAGCATCAAGCTGTGGGGATGTTTTTCAGCGGCAGGGCCTGGGAGACTAGTCAAGATCGAGGCAAAGATTAACGGAGCAAAGTACAGAGAGATCCTTGATGAAAACCTGCTCCAGAGCGCTCGGGACCTCAGAATGTGGCAAAGGTTCATCTTCCAACAGGACAATGAACCTAAGCACACAGCCAAGACAACGCAGGAGTGGCTTCGGGACAAGTCTCTGAATGACCTTGAGTGGCCAAGACAGAGCCAGTCAAAAGTTTGGACACACCTACTCATTCAAGGGTTTTTTTTTATTTTTACAATTTTTTACATTGTAGAATAATAGTGAAGACATCAAAACTATGAAATAACACATATGGAATCATATAGTAACCATAAAAGTGTTAAAAAAATCAAAATATATTTTATATTTGAGATTCTTCAAATAGCCACACTTTGCCTTGATGACAGCTTTGCACTCTATTGGCATTCTCTCAACCAGCTTCATGAGGTAGTCACCTGGAATGCATTTCAATTAACAGGTGTGCCTTCTTAAAAGTTAATAATTTGTGGAATTTCATAATGTGTTTGAGCCAATTTAGTTGTGTTGTGACAAGGTAGGGGGGGTATACAGAGGATAGCCCTATTCGGTAAAAGACCAAGTCCATATTATGGCAAGAACAGCTCAAATAAGCAAAGAGAAACGACAGTCCATCATTACTTTAAGACATGAAGGTCAGTCAATACGTAACATTTCAAGAACTTTTAAAATTTCTTCAAGCGCAGTCGCAAATACCATCAGGCACTATGATGAAACTGGCTCAGTTGAGGACCGACAGGAATTGAAGACCCAGAGTTACCTCTGCTGCAGAGGATAAGTTCATTAGCCTCAGAAATTGCAGCACAGAGTTGAAGCAACAGACACATCTCAACATCAACTGTTCAGAGGAGACTGTGTGAATCAGGCCTTCATGGTCGAATTGCTGCAAAGAAACCAATACTAAAGGACACCAATAAGAAGGAGAGACACGAGCAATGGACATTAGACCGGTGGAAATTTGTCCTTTGGTCTTGAGTCCAAATTTGAGATTTATGGTTCCAACCGCCGTGTCTTTGTGAGAAGTGGTGTGGGTGAACGGATGATCTCTGCATGTGTATTTCCCACTGTAAAGCATGGAGGAGGAGCTGTTTTGGTGTAGAGGTTCTTTGCTGTTGACACTGTCTGTGATTTATTTAGAATTCAAGGCACATTTAACCAGCATGGCTACCACAGCATTCTGCAGCGATACGCCATCCCATCTGGTTTGGGCTTAGTGGGACTATCATTTGTTTTTCAACAGGACAATGACCCAGGCTGTGTAAGGGCTATTTTACCAAGAAGGAGAGTGATGGAATGCTGCATCAGATGACCTGGCCTCCACAATACCCCGACCTCAACCCAATTGAGATGGTTTGGGATGAGTCGGACCGCAGAGTGAAAGAAAAGCAGCCAACAAGTGCTCAGTATATGTGGGAACTCCTTCAAGACTGTTGGAAAAAAATTCCAGGTGAAGCTGATTGAGAGAATGCCAAGAGTGTGCAAAGCTATAATCAAGTCAAAGGGTGGCTATTTGCAGAATCTCGAATATAAAATATATATATATTGATTTTTTAAACACTTTTTTGGTTACTACATGATTCCATATGTGTTATTTCATAGTTTTGACGTCTTCACTATTATTCTACAATGTAGAAAATCGTAAAAATAAAGAAAAACCCTTGAATGAGTAGGTGTGTCCAAACTTTTGACTGGTACTGTGTGTGTGTGTGTGTGTGTGTGTGTGTGTATATACAGTGAGGAAAACAAGTATTTGATACACTGCCGATTTTGCAGGTTTTCCTACTTACAAAGCATGTAGAGGTCTGTAATTTTTATCATAGGTACACTTCAACTGTGAGAGACGGAATCAATTTTATCCCTGATGTCCTTACACAGCTCTCTGGTCTTGGCCATTGTGGAGAGGTTGGAGTCTGTTTGATTGAGTGTGTGGACAGGTGTCTTTTATACAGGTAATGAGTTCAAACAGGTGCAGTTAATACAGGTAATGAGTGGAGAACAGGAGGGCTTCTTAAATATAATCTAACAGGTCTGTGAGAGCAGGAATTCTTACTGGTTGGTAGGTGATCAAATACTTTTGTCATGCAATAAAATGCAATTTAATTACTTAAAAATCATACAATGTGATTTTCTGAATTTTTTTTTTAATTCCGTCTCTCACAGTTGAAATGTACCTATGATAAAAATTACAGACTTCTACATGCTTTGTAAGTAGGAAAACCTGCAAAATCGGCAGTGTTTCAAATACTTGTTCTCCCCACTGTATATATATATATATATATATATATATATATATATATATATGTATGTGTGATGGGATGTATAGACATTATGGGTAGTATGTTGATGGAATATGTAGTATACCTGTAGAATATGTAGGATAGAATAGTATATATATATACATCAATAGTTGAATGGGATGGCATTCACAAAAATACAGTATATACAGTGGGAAAAAAAAGTATTTAGTCAGCCACCAAATGTGCAAGTTCTCCCACTTAAAAAGAAGAGAGAGGCCTGTAATTTTCATCATAGGTACACGTCAACTATGACAGACAAAATTAGAAGAAAAAAAATCCAGAAAATCACATTGTAGGATTTTTAATGAATTTATTTGCAAATTATGGTGGAAAATAAATATTTGGTCACCTACAAACAAGCAAGATTTCTGGCTTTCACAGACCTGTAACTTCTTCTTTAAGAGGCTCCTCTGTCCTCCACTCGTTACCTGTATTAATGGCACCTGTTTGAACTTGTTATCAGTATAAAAGACACCTGTCCACAACCTCAAACAGTCACACTCCAAACTCCACTATGACCAAGACCAAAGAGCTGTCAAAGGACACCAGAAACAAAATTGTAGACCTGCACCAGGCTGGGAAGACTGAATCTGCAATAGGTAAGCAGCTTGGTTTGAAGAAATCAACTGTGGGAGCAATTATTAGGAAATGGAAGACATACAAGACCACTGATAATCTCCCTCGATCTGGGGCTCCACGCAAGATCTCACCCTGTGGGGTCAAAATGATCACAAGAACGGTGAGCAAAAATCCCAGAACCACACGGGGGGACCTAGTGAATGACCTGCAGAGAGCCTGGACCAAAGTAACAAAGCCTACCATCAGAAACACACTACGCCGCCAGGGACTCAAATCCTGCAGTGCCAGACGTGTCCCCCTGCTTAAGCCAGTACATGTCCAGGCCCGTCTGAAGTTTGCTAGAGTGCATTTGGATGATCCAGAAGAGGATTGGGAGAATATCATATGGTCAGATGAAACCAAAATAGAACTTTTTGGTAAAAACTCACTCGTCGTGTTTGGAGGACAAAGAATGCTGAGTTGCATCCAAAGAACACCATACCTACTGTGAAGCATGGGGGTGGAAACATCATGCTTTGGGGCTGTTTTTCTGCAAAGGGACCAGGACGACTGATCCGTGTAAAGGAAAGAATGAATGGGGCCATGTATCGTGAGATTTTGAGTGAAAACCTCCTTCCATCAACAAGGGCATTGAAGATGAAACGTGGCTGGGTCTTTCAGCATGACAATGATCCCAAACACACCGCCCGGGCAACGAAGGAGTGGCTTCGTAAGAAGCATTTCAAGGTCCTGGAGTGGCCTAGCCAGTCTCCAGATCTCAACCCCATAGAACATCTTTGGAGGGAGTTGAAAGTCTGTGTTGCCCAGCGACAGCCCCAAAACATCACTGCTCTAGAGGAGATCTGCATGGAGGAATGGGCCAAAATACCAGCAACAGTGTGTGAAAACCTTGTTAAGACTTACAGAAAACATTTGACCTGTGTCATTGCCAACAAAGGGTATATAAAAAAGTATTGAGAAACTTTTGTTATTGACCAAATACTTATTTTCCAACATAATTTGCAAATAAATTCATTAAAAATCCTACAATGTGATTTTCTGGATTTTTTTTCCTCATTCTGTCTGTCATAGTTGACGTGTACCTATGATGAAAATTACAGGCCTCTCTCATATTTTTAAGTGGGAGAACTTGCACAATTGGTGGCTGACTAAATACTTATTTTCCCCACTGTACATATGAAATGAGTAAAACAGTATGTAAATATTATTAAAGTGACCAGTGTTCCATTATTAAAGTGACCAGTGATTCCATGTTTATGTACATTGGGCAGCAGCCTCTAAGGTGCAGGGTTGAGTGACTAAGATTTCCATGGTAAAACTGAGGTTGACTCGAATGCTATTTCAGACACGATGTGCATCATTTCAGAACTGTAAAGATGTGTGACATGAGCTGTCTGATATCACATTATGACTTGCCCCAGCATGTAGCCAACATTTGGTATTTGGAAGCTGCAGCCCACTTTAACTCTCACAGTGAACACACAAGGCCTTTAGATTTCTAAATGAGATTAGATGGCAAAACCAAACCAGTAAAAAAACTCACAAACTAACAACATAAATAGGGTCAGAAAGTGAAACAGACTCGAGGTAAGACCAATGTTTGCATGCATGTTCAACCTTTACCAAGACACCCACCTGACCCCGTCCTGCGAAGCAAAGGCCATAGAACAGTCAAGAAAAGGTCAAGGATCATTACACAGTGTTGCCATGTCGGGATTGGATTTCTAAGAGCAGGTTAGCCATGTTGTCACATGCTTGTGTGCCCTGGGGTTAACTTCCTGGATTGCTCTTTCAGAACCTTCACGCTGGTGGAACTATATGAACTCACAGCTGGTTAGCTGGTTACACTTTCTACTAAATTAACTTAGCTGGTTACACTTTATAGTAACTTAACTGGTAACACTTTACAATAACTTTCATGAATTAGCCATTATAAATGTTTAGCAATATTGTCACGATCGTTTAATGACTCGTGGAATCAAGGCGCAGCTTGATAAGCGTACATATTTATTGAATACTTAACACGACACAAAACAACAAACAAACGATACGTGAAGTCCTAGGTTACACAAAACAAACCTTACGGAACACGATCCCACCCCGACTAGTGCCAAACAGGCTGCCTAAGTATTGACCCCAATCAGAGACAACGAGAAACAGCTGCCTCTGATTGGGAACCACCCTGGCCAACATAGATCAACACGATCTAGAAAACACAACATAGAAAATATAACGTAGAAACTCCACACCCTGGCTCAACATTTAATAGTCCCCAGAGCCAGGGCGTGACAAATATTTATTAATCTTTAAATGCTTTTTAATTATAAATGTTATAAATGCTTATAAATTGTAATGCTGATAAATGTTTACAAATAATGAACTACTTAATAATAATTTATACATGTTTTTTAAATTCTTATTCATGAAAGTTATTATTAGCGTGCAAAATAAAGCGGACTGACTGAGAGTTGAGCAGTTCATTCAGCCTTTCAGATGGAGGTGAACGGACAGCCTGGTATCAGCAGATAAGCATCAATCTGGTATGGTTCAGCAAAAAGAGAGGCTTCAAGGGACATGATGCTTATGTGAATACCCAGCAAACGGGACATCCTAAGGACGTCCGGGGACCATGACAGAACCTGACATTCCAGGGAAAGGGGATATCTAGTCATTTGCACAACTAAATGCATTCAACAGAAATGTGTCTTCCGCATTTAACCCAACTCCTTTGAATCAGAGAGGTGCGGGGGGCTGCCTTAATCGACGTCCACATCATCGGCGCCCGGGGAGCAGTTGTTGGTGGTTAACTGCCTTCCTCAAGGGCAGAACAGCTGATTTTTCCACCTTGCCAGCTCAGGGATTTGAACCAGCGACCTTCTCGGTTACTGTCAGAAACAGGATGCCTAAGTGAATACATTGCATTCAAAGAGATTGACGCATAGATATGCTTCAAGGAGTTGAAACAAGTCAATTGCACTCATGTCTGTCGGTTTTCTCTCTCTCTCACTCCCTCTCTCTATTCTCTAATCCCCCTCTCTTTGCCTCCCTATGTCTGTGTCTCTCTCTCTACCTCTTTATCCTCCTCCTTTTCTCTCTCTCCCCCTTCTTTCACCCTCTCCCCCCTCTTTCCCTCCCTCTCTCTGTTCTATCGCTCTCTTTGAGTTTGAGTTTGAGTTATTTATTTTTACAGGGACAGTGCACATTAATCAACGTTTCAGTAAAAGTGCCGGTTTTAGCCAGCCGGCTAATTTTCAACCGCAGTCCCTGGGCAGGTTATTAAAAACAATTACAATATAGACAATAACAACATAGAACAAGACATAGCATACAGACATAGCAACATAGGACAAACAAGACGTAGCATACAGACCGAGCAGCATAGAACAAAAAGCAGCAAGACAAAATTCATAAAAGCAACAAAGTGTTTCCACACCTCACAAGTTACAGACAACAGACATGGAAAGCGGCAACACACAGCTAGGGACCATGTTCACAAATCTGATTGACCTTTAGCCATGTCTTCAAGCATTTTGTGAAAGTGTGATATGTGGTGCAGTTATGTGTGTCTGATGGCAGTGTATTCCAGACATGGGAAGCTCTCACAGAAAAAGCGGATTTACTAAAGGTGCTTTTCCTTAGGGGAACTACACAGTCACCTCTCATGGCAGACCTTGTGGATCTGCTGCCATATGTTTGGGTTTTCTGTTTAACAAAAATACTGAGTGGAGGGGGAGCCAAGCCATTTAGGATCTTGAATACAAGACATGCATCGGTGTATTGCACAAGATTTTCCCAACTCAGGAGCTCATGCTTTCTAAGGATGTGACAGTGATGATGGCTATTGGGCTTCCTATCAAGCACTTTGAGAGCCTGTTTGTAGACAGACTGAATAGGTCTTACTGTTGTACAGCAAGCTTGGGCCCAACTAGTCAAGCAGTATGTTAAGTGGGGGAGTATCATAGATTTGAAGTACAGTTTTGCTACCTCTGTAGTCAAACAATTTCGTATAAATCGGAAATTAGCTAGGTTGAATTTGGTTATTTTAATTACCTTTTTCACATGCTTTTTAAAAGAGAGGTTGGAATCAAGTATGATGCCAAGGTACTTAAAATCAGATACCCCCTGGAGCTTCTCCCCTGACACATAGACTTCTGGCTCAGTAGCATCTGTTGCCCCCTTTGTGAAGAACATGCAAACAGTTTTTTTCACTTTGAGATGCAAACACGAGTCACTGAGCCACTTTGTAACCTGGACCATTACAGTAGTGAGTTCTTGTGGAGCTTGTTGTTTGCTCTTTGCATGCACATATATCACTGTATCATCTGCATACATTTGAACTTCAGACCCAGTACAGACAGAAGGCAGATCATTAATGTATAGGCTGAACAGGAGGGGCCCCAGTATTGACCCTTGGGGCACACCCACATCATAGCTAAGAGTGGGCGACAGCTCATTGCTCACTCTGACACACTGAGTTCTGCCTTCAAGGTATGATTTCATCCATCTCAAGGCATCGGGGGAAAAGTTGAACTTGGACAACTTTGTGATGAGAATCTCATGGTTAACAGTATCAAAAGCCTTCCTTAGGTCCAGAAACACAGCCCCAACAACGCCCCCTTTGTCCATCTTGGACTTCACATTTTCCAGAAAAAAGCAGTTGGCCATTTCTGTGGAGTGTTTCGCTCTGAAGCCAAACTGCATGGAATGTAATGTGAAGTGGCTGTTGTTGAGGTGGGCAATCAGTTGTTCTTCTACACACTTTTCAACAATCTTTGACACCACAGGTAGTATACTAATGGGCCTGATTTAAAGATGGCCGTTATTATGGCCGACTTCCATACCCTTGGAAACACCACGAGACCAATAGATGTGTTGGTGACCTTAGTAATGGGGCCAATGAGTGACTCTTTGTAGTTTTTAAGAAAGGTAGAGTCCATCCCAAACACATCTTTGGCTTTAGAGTTCTTTAGTGAGCTAATCACCTTGTCTACCTTTGACTCAGAAACCTCCCTTATGATGAAGACAGGTTGAGCATCATTTACTAGCACTGAGCCCAAGAAACCAGTGGAGGGGTTCTGTGTCAGTACCCTGACAGAGTCAATAAAGTAGGAATTGAAGGCTATTGCTATTTTGACTGCATCCTGTGTTAGATTGTTATTCACCATGATTTCTAGTCTTTTTGCAGTGTTACTATGGTCTTTCCCTGTTAACTTTTTTAGATTCTCCCAGATCAGTTTAGAATTTCCCTTTGCTTCACCAATTATGTTAATGAAAGGTTTGCCTTGGCCTGTCTGATTTCTTTCATCACCTTATTTCTCACCATGGTAAACCTACGTCTGTCATGCTCTAATTTGGATCTTAGGGCTATTTTTAGATAATAATCTCGTTCTTTCATCAATTTCCAGATTTCTCCATTTAGCCAAGGAAGAGTGCTCTTTTGGCCAGGTTTGGATTTGATTTTCTTTAGGAAACCATTTAATGTAGTCTGGATTGTGGATAGAAAAACTTGACTATCAGCTTCCACGTCTACATAGGACAAGAGATCATTCCAGTTAATTCCCTTAATTGCATTTTCAAAATAGCTTAATTCACTCTTAGGTATTCTTAGTTGATCAGGCTTTCTAACAGTAGAGAGGTTAAACCTGCTCTTAGACAGCTTTCTCCATCTCTCTTTCCCTCCTTTTCTCTCTCTCTCTCTTTCTCTCTCTCTCTAGAAATCTCTCTCTGTCTCTCTCTGTCTCTCTGTCTCTCTCTGTCTCTCTCTGTCTCTCTCTGTCTCCCTCTCTCCTCTACCCAGTCTCTCCGTCTCTCCCTCCTTCTCTCTCTCTATTCTCTAATCTCCATCTCTCTCTTCTCTTTCCCTCCCTCCTTCTATTTCCCTCTTTTTCTCTCCCTTTGTTCTCTCCCCTGTGTCCCCTCCCTCACTCTCCCACTTCTCTCTTGCTCCTTCTATCCCTCCCTCTTCCTATTTTCTGTCTCTCTCTCTCTCTCTCTCTCTCTCTCTCTCTCTCTCTCTCTCTCTCTCTCTCTCTCTCTCTCTCTCTCTCTCTCTCTCTCTCTCTCTCTCTCTCTCTCTCTCTCTCTCTCTCTCTCTCTATCTCCCCCTCCTCTCTCTAACCTCAGACTCAGATTAATGAATAGAAACTGTAAAAAATGTTTAAAAAAAAATTGTTTAAAAAAATGAAATATCTCAATTTAGGAATGTCCTATCAACATTACATTTTCATGGGTTATGCAATAACATTAGCATGTTAAAATTCAATACAATTAAATAAATGTATACATATGCACATTGGAACATTGGTTAATTGATGTGCATATTTCATATTATACACAATAAATCATTGACAATCATTGATAGATTAGTATTTTTCCACCTAACTAACCAGAGGTAATACTTTTAGGGTTTTAGTGTGCTTATAACAGCAACACTTATGTAATTCGACTCGACATACTCATATAATTTTTTCTTCTGCCCACCCCTACTATAAACATTGTAGCTAGAGACAGGAAACTAATATGCATACAATTCAATGCATTCCAATGGCCATAGACCTTCAATACGGAAATATCAATTCGAAACTCCTCCCACACCTTCTATGCTAGACTCACCAAACGTTTACCCCTCCCTTAGACTACACAGTGTGTGTGTATGTGTGTGTGTCTGTGTGTGTGTGTGTTAGCGGTTGCATCTAACCTTCCTGAGCCATTCTAGCAAAGGTGAGATTGCAAGTGTTCATAAATTTGTGCACAACAAATCGCTTTCCAAATATAGATTATTGATTGGGTCTGTTGTCTATTTATTAGCAGCAAAGATTTTAAAAACAAAATCCATACAGTAGGTGCATATCTTAAGTTCCATAGTTCATAGTGAAAATACAAAGAATACAGGTCTATTAATATCAAACAAAAACAGAATGAGTATCTGTACTTTTCACAGAACCAATAAACTATGTGTGTGTGTGTGTGTGTGTGTGTGTGTGTGTGTGTGTGTGTGTGTGTGTGTGTGTGTGTGTGTGTGTGTACTTACAATATATACAGTGCATCACATTATGACTTGCCCCAGCATGTAGCCAACATTTGGCATTTGGCATGTGCAGCCCACTTTAACTCTCACAGTGAACACACAAGGCCTTTAGATTTCTAAAAGAGATTAGATGGCAAAACCAAACCAGTAAAAAAACTCACAAACTAACAAAGATAAATAGGGTCAGAAAGTGAAACAGACTCGAGGTAAGACCAATGTTTGCATGCATGTTCAACCTTTGCCAAGACACCCACCTGACCCCGTCCTGCGAAGCAAAGGCCATAGAACAGTCAAGAAAAGGTCAGGGATCATCACACAGTGTTGCCATGTCGGGATTGGATTTCTAAGAGCAGGTTAGCCATGTTGTCACGTGCTTGTGTGCCCTGGGGTTAACTTCCTGGATTGCTCTTTCAGAACCTTCACGCTGGTGGAACTATATGAACTCACAGCTGGTTAGCTGGTTACACTTTCTACTAAATTAACTTAGCTGGTTACACTTTATAGTAACTTAACTGGTAACACTTTACAATAACTTTAGTGAATTAGCCATTATAAATGTTTAGCAATATTTATAAAGGTTTAAATGCTTTTAAATTGTAATGCTGATAAATGTTTACAAATAATGAAATACTTAATAATAGTTTATACATGTTTTTTTAATTCTTATTCATGAAAGTTATTATTAGCGTGCAAAATAAAGCGGACTGACTGTGAGAGTTAAGCAGTCAATTCATCTTTCATCTCTTTATCCTTCTCCTTTTTACTCCCCCTTCTTTCACCCTCTCCCCCGTCTTTCCCTCCCTCTCTCTGTTCTATCGCTCTCTTTCTCCGTCTCTTTCCCTCCTTTTCTCTTTCTCTCTCTCTCTCGCGTGCTCTCTCTCTCTCTCTCTCTCTCTCTCTCTCTCTCTCTCTCTCTTTCTCTCTCTCTGTCTCCCTCTCTTCTCTTTCCCTCCCTCCTTCTCTTTCCCTCCTTTTCTCTTTCTCTCTCTCTCTCTCGTGCTCTCTCTCTCTCTCTGTCTCTCTCTCTCCTCTACCCAGTCTCTCCGTCTCTCCCTCCTTCTCTCTCTCTCTCTATTCTCTAATCTCCATCTCTCTCTTCTCTTTCCCTCCCTCCTTCTCTTTCCCTCTATTTCTCTCCCTTTGTCTCTCTACCTCCTCTTTATCCCCCTCCTTCCCTTCTATCTCCCTCCCACTTCGTTCACCCCCTCCACCCTGTCTATCCCTCCTCTCTCTCTCTCTCTCTCTTCTTAATTATTTTCCTCTCTCCTCTCTTTCCCTACCCCCAATCTCTCTCGCTCTCCCTCCTATCTCGCTCTTCCCCTTCTCTCTCGCTCCTTCTATCCCTCCCTCTTCCTATTTTCTCTCTCTCTCTCTCTCTCTCTCTCTCGCTCTCTCTCTCTCTCTCTCTCTCTCTCTCTCTATCTCCCCCTCCTCTCTCCAACCTCCACCTCTCTTTCCCCTCTCTCCCACCTCCACAGACTGGACATTGACGCATAGAAGTCAATACATTGCATTCAATGCAAATAGATATGCGTCAATAGATTTGACACGTACACTACCGTTCAAAAGTTCGGGGTCACTTAGAAATGTCCTTGTTTTCCATGAAAACATACATGAAATGAGTTTGAATAGGAAATATAGCAAAATGCATAGGAAATGTAGTCATTGACAAGGTTAGAAATAATGATCTTTAATTGAAATAATAATTGTGTCCTTCAAACTTTGCATTCGTCAAAGAATCCTCCATTTGCAGCAATTACAGCCTTGCAGACCTTTGGCATTCTAGTTGTCAATTTGTTGAGGTAATCTGAAGAGATTTCACCCCATGCTTCCTGAAGCACCTCCCACAAGTTGGATTGGCTTGATGGGCAGTTCTTACGTACCATGCGGTCAAGCTGCTCCCACAACAGCTCAATAGGGTTAAGATCCGGTGACTGTGCTGGCCACCCTATTATAGACCGAATACCAGCTGACTGCTTCTTCCCTAAATAGTTCTTGCATAGTTTGGAGCTGTGCTTTGGGTCATTGTCCTGTTGTAGGAGGAAATTTGCTCCAATCAAGCGCCGTCCACAGGGTATGGCATGGCATTGCAAAATGGAGTGATAGCCTTCCTCCAGCATCTTTTCATTTGGTCTGCGTCTCACAAATGTTCTTTTTTGTGATCCGAACACCTCAAACTTCGATTAATCTGTTCATAACACTTTTTATTCCAATCTTCCTCTGTCCAGTGTCTGTGTTCTTTTGCCCATCTTAATCTTTTATTTTTATTGGCCAGTCTGAGATATGGCTTTTTCTTTGCAACTCTGCCTAGAAGGTCAGCATCCCGGAGTCGCCTCTTCACTGTTGACGTTGAGACTGGTGTTTTGCGGGTACTATTTAATGAAGCTGCCAGTTGAGGACCTGTGAGGCATTTTTTTTTTACATTTTACATTTTAGTCATTTAGCAGACGCTCTTATCCAGAGCGACTTACAGTTAGTGAATACATTTTTTTTTTATTTATTTTTTTATACTGGCCCCCCGTGGGAATCGAACCCACAACCCTGGCGTTGCAAACGTCATGCTCTATCAACTGAGCTACGTCCCTGCCGGCCATTCCCTCCCCTACCCTGGACAACGCTGGGCCAATTGTGCGCCGCCCATGAGTCTCCCGGTCGCGGCCGGCTACGACAGAGCCTGGATTCGAACCAGGATCTCTAGTGGCACAGTTAGCACTGCGATGCAGTGCCTTAGACCACTGCGCCACACAGGCATCTGTTTCTCAAACTAGACACTCTAATGTATTTGTCCTCTTGCACAGTTGTGCACCGGGGCCTCCCACTCCTCTTTCTATTCTGGTTAGAGCCAGTTTGCGCTGGGGAGTAGTACACAGCATTGTATGAGATCTTCAGTTTCTTGGCAATTTCTCACATGGAATAGCCTTCATTTCTCAGAACAAGAATAGACTGACGAGTCTCAGAAGAAAGTTATTTGTTTCTGGCCATTTTGAACCTGCAATCAAACCCACAATTGCTGATGCTCCAGATACTCAACTAGTCTCAAGAAGGCCAGTTTTGTCACGCCCTGGCTCTGGGACTCTGTTATGTTGAGTCAGGGTGGGTTGTTTCTATGTGTTTTGTGTGCTAGGTTGTTTATCTAGTTCATTTGTTTCTATGTTGGCCGGTGTGGTTCTCAATCAGAGGCAACGTGAATCAGCTGTTGCTTGTTGTCTCTGATTGGGTGCCATACTTAGGTAGCCTGTTTTGCCACAGTGTTTGTGGGATCTTGTTCCATGTTTGGTTAGTGTCTTTTGCCAAGGACGTCACGTATCGTTTTGTTGTTTTGTTCGTGTGATCATTAAAAATAAAAGTATGTTCGCATTCCACGCTGCGCCTTGGTCCTCTTCATGACAGAAGATCCCACCATAACTGGACCAAGCAGCGTGTCCAGGAGCCAACGCCAGAGAGGGCTCTAAAGGATATCAACCTCGACTGGGTCAAGCAGCGTGAGGAAGAGAGAGGCTGGACTTGGGAGCAGAGGAGCGAGAGTCTGGCGAGAGCCATGGAGGCCTGGCCCACGGGGAGGAGAGACGCCCAGAACATTTTTAGGGGGGGGCTCACGGGTAGAGTGGTTCAGCGGGTTGGCAAAGGAGGCCGCAAGGTTACGGGAGTCACTGGTCACCAGGGGGAAGGAGAATGTAGAGGCACGGCGAGAGGTACTGGGGTGTGTTGCCAGTCCATTCTGGCCCGTTCCTGATCCCCGCGTAGGGCCAGTGGTGTGTGTCCCCAGTACGGTCCGGCTTGTTCCTGTCCCTCGCACCGAGCCTGTGGTGCGCGTCGCCAGCCCGGTCCGGCATGTTCCTGCCCCTCGCACCAAGGCTGTGGTGCGCGACGCCAGCCCGGTCCGGCCTGTTCCTGCCCCTCGCACCAAGCCAGTGTGGTGCGCGTCGTCAGCCCATTTTGGTCCGTTCCTGCTCCCCGCACCAAGCCAGTGGTGCGCTTCGTCAGCCCGGTTCGGCCCGTCCCTGCTCCCCGCACCAAGCCAATGGTGCGCGTCGTCAGCCCGGTCCGGCCTGTTCCTGCTCCCCGCACCAAGCCAGTGGTGCGCTTCGTCAGCCCGGTTCGGCCCGTCCCTGCTCCCCGCGTAGGGCCAGTGGTGTGTGTCCCCAGTACGGGCCGGCTTGTTCCTGTCCCTCGCACCGAGCCTGTGGTGCGCGTCGCCAGCCCGGTCCGGCATGTTCCTGCCCCTCGCACCAAGCCTGTGGTGCACGTCGCCAGCCCGGTCCGGCCTGTTCCTGCCCCTCGCACCAAGCCAGTGGTGCGCGTCGCCAGCCCGGTCCGGCCCGTTCCTGCTTCCCGCACCAAGCCAGTGGTGCGCTTCGTCAGCCCGGTTCGGCCCGTCCCTGCTCCCCGCACCAAGCCAATGGTGCGCGTCGTCAGCCCGGTCCGGCCTGTTCCTGCTCCCCGCACCAAGCCAGTGGTGCGCTTCGTCAGCCCGGTTCGGCCCATCCCTGCTCCCCGCACCAAGCCAATGGTGCGCGTCGTCAGCCCGGTCCGGGCCGTCCCTGCTCCCCGCACCGAGCCTGTGGTGCGCGTCGTCAGTCCGGCACAGCCCGTGCCTGTTCCACCGGTGCCTGGTCCGGCACCGGTCAGCTGCTCCACTCCGAAGCTAGAGCAATCCGCTCCACCAGTGTTCAGTCCAGCTCCGGCCAGCAGGGCCAGACCGGACCAGGGGCGCTTTGGGGGGTTAGAGAGGGAGTGGGGGTCATGCCCGGAGCCGGATCCGCCGCCGAGGTGGAGTGCCCACCCGGCGCCTCCCCTGTTGTGTTTGGTTGGCGCGGTCGGAGTCCGCACCTTTGGGGGGGGGTACTGTCAAGCCCTGGCTCTGGGGACTCTTGTATGTTGAGCCAGGGTGTGAGTTTTCATTGTTTTGTGTTCTAGTTTGGTATTTCTATGTTGGCCAGGGTGGTTCCCAATCAGAGACGGCTGTAGCTCATTGTCTCTGATTGGGAGCCATACTTAGGTAGCCGTTTGGCATTGTTTTGGTGTGGTATCTTGTTCCGTTTGGTTTGTGTAACCGTAGGACTTCACGTTTCGTATCGTTTGTTGTTTTGTTCGTTGTTTTGTACATTCAATAAATATTATGTACGCATATCACGCTGCGCCTTGGCCCGCTTCTTCTCAGGACGATCGTGACAAGTTTTATTGCTTCTTTAATCAGCACAACAGTTTTCAGCTGTGCTAACATAATTGCAAAATGATTTTTTAATGATCAATTAGCCTTTTAAAATGAAACACTTGGATTAGGAAACACAACGTGCCATTGGAACACAGGACTGATAATGGGCCTCTGTACGCTTATGTAGACATTCCATTAAAAATCAGCCGTTTCCAGCTACAACAGCCATTTACAGTATTAACAATGTCTACACTGTATTTCTAATCCATTTTATGTTATTTTAATGGACAAAAAATTTGCTTTTCTTTCGAAAATGTTAGGCCTACTGCTGGTAGGTAGCACTCTCTCTGCTCTCCCCCTCCCCTCTGTCTGTTCTTGATTGCAGGAGTGAAGTCTGGTGTGCGGGAGTCAGGGTTCCAGCTGCAGCTCATTCACCATAATCACCTCAGCCTTAAAGACCCGGTCAAACTTGCCACTCATCGTCAGATCATAGTCAAGACGACCATGTTAGTCTCGCTGCTGACTCAACCTGCTTGTTTTCGCTCTTTGTGTTTTTGGCCTGTTCTATTTACTTTTCTCCTGTGCCACAGATTATTGGAACCTGACTCCTGCCTCCGCTTCACTCCTGCCACCACCATCCTGCTTTCCACTACTGGACCTCCCTTTTGGACTCACCACGGACACTAGGACGTTACGGTACCACTCCTGCTCAGAACCTGGATCTGTTACCCTCCCTGTAGACCTGGACTTGCTCTTCCCCTATTTTTGGAAACCTGGACAATTGAACTTTGTAAATAAACCTGTTAAACCTTCTCTGGCTCGGTGTAGTTGTCTGCATTTGGGTTCATATCCAGTTAAATCGTGACAGTATGATCTGACCAACATGAACCCAGCAGACAGTAGCTCGGATACCACCCCAGAGTGCACTCAAATTCGGACTGCCATAGCCAATCAGGGCATTTTACTTGGCCAACATGATACTTTGTTTAAGACTATTTCTGAGAACAGTCAGATGCTGCTTAATCAGGTTCAATTACTCACCAATCAAGTGTCTGCCCTTACTACCCAAGTTAATAATGCACCTCTCGTTCATGGCATACAAACTACTATTTTTCCTGCTCCTCCAGCCCAGATCAGAGAGCCTTTTGTTCCTGCTCCAGAGCGCTATGACGGGAACATGGGAACCTGTGGTGATTTTTTGACTCAATGCTCGTTAGTGTTTGAACAACAGCCCCTCACCTACGCCTCAGAAAGAGCCCGTATTGCCTACCTTATCAACTCTACTAGCGGTTCCGCTCGTTCCTGGGGATCCGCGGTCTGGGAGAGTCAGTCGGACATTTGCAACGCTTACGTTGCCTTCACCACTGAGATGAGGAAGGTTTTCGACCACCCCGTACGGGGCAAGGAGGCTGCTAAACGGTTGTTTTCTCTTCGGCAGGGGTCTCGCAGTGTGGCGGAGATGGCAGTGGAGTTTCGGACTTTAGCGGCAGTGAGTGGTTGGAATGACGAGGCATTACAAGGAGTGTTCATTAATGCTTTGTCTGAGACTTTGAAAGATGAATTGGTGTCATATGATGAATCGCCTACGCTGGATAATCTTATTTCACTCACCATCAGGTTGGATAATCGGATTCGGGAGCGCCGCCGGGAGAGGAGTGTTAGTTCCAAGCAACCTGTCTGTCGTCAACCAACTCCTCCCCGCCTCTTCCCTACGGAGAAGGCCGAGTCTTCCCGAGTCGATACTAGGAGCACTGAACCCGAAGCCATGGAGGTGGGTCGTGCACGGTTGTCCTCAGAGGACCGTGCACGTCGTATTCAGGCTCGGGTCTGCCTGTATTGTGGAGAAGCTGGTCATTTCGTTCCTTCCTGCCCAGTTCGTCCGGGAAAAGGGCCGGCTCATCATTAATGGGAGAAGTTTAGGTGAGCCGAGCAGCAGATTCTTCCTCTTCTCCCTGCATTCTGCTCCAGGCATCCCTCCAGTGGCAGTCCCAGAATTTCCCTGTTAGTGCGCTGGTTGACTCTGGTGCTGATGAAAGCTTTTTGGATCGAGAGTTGGCTCAACAAATGGATTTAGAGACTGTTCCTATGGACCGTCCGCTGCAGGCTAAGGGTCTAAATGGACAATTGTTGACCCGTATTACTCATCAGACTGTTCCTGTTTGTCTCAGAGTGTCGGGTAATCATCAGGAGAACATTCAATTTCACATAATTGACTGCCCCCAGACCCCCCTGGTCCTTGGTATCCCCTGGCTCATAAGACACAATCCACACATTGATTGGGTGACAGGTAGAATTGTTTCATGGAGCACATTTTGTCATGTGAACTGTTTGTGTTCTGCTCAGACCCCTGCCAGCACTGTGCCTCAACCTCCACTGGAGTCCATGGATCTCTCTGCTGTCCCTGACGTGTATCATGACCTGGCATCCGTTTTCTGCAAACACAGAGCTACTTCTCTTCCTCCTCACCGGCCATACGACTGCGCCATTGACCTCCAGCCTGGAGCCCCTCTCCCTAACAGTCGCCTGTGCAATCTCTCCCGCCCGGAGACGGAGGCTATGGAGAACTACATTCGGGACTCCTTGGCGGCAGGTATTATTCGTCCTTCCTCGTCACCTGTAGGAGCGGGATTCTTTTTTGTTGGAAAGAAGGATAAGACCCTCAGGCCCTGTATTGATTTCCGTGGACTTAACAACATCACCATTAAGAACAAATATTCTCTGCCTTTAATTAATTCTGCTTTTCCCCTCCTTCATGGTGCAACGATCTTTACGAAACTGGATCTACGAAATACGTATCACCTGGTGCGCATTCGTAAAGGTGATGAATGGAAGACTGCCTTCAACACACCCTTGGGACATTTTGAGTATCTGGTTATGCCTTTTGGTTTGTCTAATGCCCCTGCTGTTTTTCAGGCACTAGTGAATGATGTCCTTTGGGACATGTTGAATCGTTTAGTTTTTGTCTATCTGGATGATATCCTGATTTTCTCAGAGTCCTCCCAGGAACATGAACTGCATGTGCACCAGGTGTTGCAAAGGTTGTTGGAGAACAAACTATTTGTGAAGATGGAGAAATGTGAATTTCATGTGTCTGAAACCTCCTTTTTGGGTTACATAATAGCTCAGGGGGAGTTGCGGATGGACCCAGCTAAGATCTCTGCTGTCACGGACTGGCCACCCCCCTCCACCCGCAAACAACTTCAACGATTCCTGGGGTTTGCGAACTTCTACAGGAGGTTCATCAAGGACTACAGCCGCATTGCTGCGCCACTCACCGCTCTCACCTCCATCTCACTACCGTTCGCTTGGAATGAAGGGGCCGAATCAGCGTTCGAAGAGCTGAAACATCGCTTCGCCTCGGCTCCCATTCTGATGCAGCCTGACCCCGACCGCCAGTTTGTCGTGGAGGTGGATGCATCCGACACTGGGGTAGGTGCGGTGTTGTCACAACGTTTTCCTGAAGATAACAAACTGCATCCCTGTGCTTTTCTTTCACGGAAACTTTCTCAGGCAGAGAGGAATTATGATGTTGGCAATCGTGAACTGCTCGCCGTTAAGCTGGCTCTCGAGGAGTGGCGGCATTGGTTGGAGGGGGCGGAACAATCCTTCATCGTCTGGACGGATCATAAAAATCTTGCATACATCCAGTCAGCGAAGCAGCTCAATCCCCGTCAAGCCAGGTGGGCACAATTTTTTGGTAGATTCAATTTTTCTCTGTCTTACCGTCCTGGGTCACGCAACGTCAAGCATTACACCCTGTCTCGTGTTCATTCTGCTGTTGATACTGGTAGTAACCCTGAACCCATCTTGCCTCCTACCTGCAGTATTGCTGCCATTACATGTGACATCGAAGGGATTGTTAGACAGGCTCAACATCTACAAGCTGACCCTGGGAGCGGTCCTCCTAACCGGTTGTTTGTCCCTGAGTCTGTTCGCTCCCAGGTACTTCAGTAGGCTCACTCGTCTCCCCTTACCTGTCACCCTGGAGTTACTCGGACCCTTGACTTTTTGCGACGGAAGTTCTGGTGGCCCAGGATGGAGGCGGACACTCGAGCCTTCATTGCTGCTTGTACGGTATGTGCACGAAGTAAGAACTCAACCCAGGCCAGCGCTGGTAATCTACGACCTCTGCCAATACCCAGCCGGCCCTGGTCCCACATTGCATTGGATTTTGTCACTGGACTTCCCCCCTCGTCTGGAAAGACTGTCATTCTTACTGTGATTGATCGTTTTTCTAAGTTTGCTCATTTTTTTGCCCTACCTAAACTGCCCACTGCCAGAGAAACGGCTGATATTTTGGTTGAACATGTGTTCCGCTCTCATGGTCTACCCACTGATATTGTCTCTGACAGGGGTCCCCAGTTTGTCTCCCAGGTATGGAAAGCTTTCTGTAAAGCTTTGGGCATCACATCCAGCCTGTCCTCTGGATATCACCCCCAGACCAACGGGCAAGCCGAGAAAGCGAACCAGGAGATGGAGACCGCTCTCCGCTGTGTCACAGGGTCTAACCCTGGGTCATGGAGCTCCATGCTCCCCTGGGTGGAATATGCTCATAACACCTTGACTAACGCTTCCTCTGGTTTGTCTCCCTTTCTGTGTGCTCTGGGTTATCAACCTCCCCTGTTCCCTTCTCAAGAGAGGGAACTGGCGGTACCCTTGGTGCAGTCCCACATGCGCCGCTGCTTCAAGGTCTGGGCTCCCGGTTACTCTCCTGGTCAAGAGGTATGGCTTAAGTCACGTGATCTTCCATTGAAAGTGGAATCTAAGAAGATGGTGCCGCGTTTTATAGGACCGTTCAAAATACTGTCTATTGTTAACCCCTGCGCGGTTAAACTACAGCTTCCTGCCTCCCTACGGGTTCATTCCACTTTTCCTGTGTCCCAGATTAAGCCTGTGTCTGTTAGCCCTCTGTGCCCGCCCTCTCGTCCCCCTCCTCCGCCCAGGATCGTGGGTGGGGGTCCTGTCTACACTGTCCGGCGACTACTGGATGTTCGCCGCCGGGGTCGTGGTTTCCAGTACCTGGTGGATTGGGAGGGTTATGGTCCTGAAGAACGTTCCTGGGTTCCCAGGAGCTTCATTGTGGATCCTGCTCTGGTCCGTGATTTTCATAGGTTACATCCTGAGAAACCCTGTCGGCCGCCGGGTGGCGTCCATAGAGGGGGGGGTACTGTTAGGCCTACTGCTGCTAGGTAGCTCTCTCTCTGCTCTCCCCCTCCCTTCTGTCTGTTCTTGATTGCAGGAGTGAAGTCTGGTGTGCGGGAGTCAGGGTTCCAGCTGCAGCTCATTCACCATAATCACCTCAGCCTTAAAGACCCGGTCAAACTTGCCACTCATCGTCAGATCATAGTCAAGACGACCATGTTAGTCTCGCTGCTGACTCAACCTGCTTGTTTTCGCTCTTTGTGTTTTTGGCCTGTTCTATTTACTTTTCTCCTGTGCCACAGATTATTGGAACCTGACTCCTGCCTCCGCTTCACTCCTGCCACCACCATCCTGCTTTCCACTACTGGAACTCCCTTTTGGACTCACCACGGACACTAGGACGTTACGGTACCACTCCTGCTCAGAACCTGGATCTGTTACCCTCCCTGTAGACCTGGACTTGCTCTTCCCCTATTTTTGGAAACCTGGACAATTGAACTTTGTAAATAAACCTGTTAAACCTTCTCTGGCTCGGTGTAGTTGTCTGCATTTGGGTTCATATCCAGTTAAATCGTGACAGAAAACAAGGACATTTCTAAGTGACCCCAAACTTTTGAATGGTAGTGTAAGTCAATACATTGTAGCCTGGGTACCAGTTTCTTTAGCTAACATTCCACTCCATGTCATGTACCAAAGAGACTGGCCTTTCTGCCATCGTATCATTAATGAGCTCTAGGAGAACAAAGGATTTGATCCTGATTCGATAACCCTCACAGCTATCCTCCAATCACAACGATTATGGAAATATTGGAACTCTTATCACTAACAGTATTTTCTCTCCACAGAACACTGTTGGTATCCGGTTGCTACTCAACCATTTTTTGTTTGTCCAGACCAAACAGTCTGTGAAAAGTTGCTAGCTCAGTCTAAATTCTCAAACTAACTAAATACATACTGCAATTCCAAAAACAAAATGTCAAAATTCAACAACTTGCCTAGCTAAATGTTTGTTTTTGACTTTGTTATAAATTCTAATTCTATTTTCGAGGCTCCACATGTTGTCATGTAAAATATTAATGTTATTTCAAAAACCATAAGTAGTGTGTTATTGGGTAAAATAAACTTTGCTTTTAGAGCTGATCTAAGTAATACCAAATGATACAGCAGACTCTCAGAAGCACAGTGCACTTTGTTTCATGTCTGTAGGCCTTACCATTTCTGAGATATTAACAATTTGTTTGTCCGAATTCTGCGACAAAAGGTTGCGGGAGATAATGCACAGGTCAATGGCTAAGCCTTTTCCAAAAATGGCACCACAATGATACAGGTAGACTCAGATTAATGAATAGAAACTGAAATATCTCAAGTTAGGAATGTCCTATCAACATTACATTTTCATGGGTTATGCAATAACATTAGCATGTTAAAATTAAATACAATAAAATAAATGTATACATATGCACATTGGAACATTGGTTAATTGATGTGCATATTTCATGTTGTACAATCAGTACAGTAGTATTTTTCCACCTAAGTTATTTGTTTTGACCTACTAACGTAATTAATTCCACACATGTTCTACTGAACTAACCAGAGGTAATACTTTTAGGGTTTTAGTGTGCTTATAACATCAACACTTACAGTGGGGAAAAAAAGTATTTAATCAGCCACCAATTGTGCAAGTTCTCCCACTTAAAAAGATGAGAGAGGCCTGTAATTTTCATCATAGGTACACGTCAACTATGACAGACAAATTGAGATTTTTTTTCTCCAGAAAATCACATTGTAGGATTTTTAATGAATTTATTTGCAAATGATGGTGGAAAATAAGTATTTGGTCACCTACAAACAAGCAAGATTTCTGGCTCTCACAGACCTGTAACTTCTTCTTTAAGAGGCTCCTCTGTCCTCCACTCGTTACCTGTATTAATGGCACCTGTTTGAACTTGTTATCAGTATAAAAGACACCTGTCCACAACCTCAAACAGTCACACTCCAAACTCCACTATGACCAAGACCAAAGAGCTGTCAAAGGACACCAGAAACAAAATTGTAGACCTGCACCAGGCTGGGAAGACTGAATCTGCAATAGGTAAGCAGCTTGGTTTGAAGAAATCAACGGTGGGAGCAATTATTAGGAAATGGAAGACATACAAGACCACTGATAATCTCCCTCGATCTGGGGCTCCACGCAAGTTCTCACCCCGTGGGGTCAAAATGATCACAAGAATGGTGAGCAAAAATCCCAGAACCACACGGGGGGACCTAGTGAATGACCTGCAGAGAGCTGGGACCAAAGTAACAAAGCCTACCATCAGTAACACACTACGCCGCCAGGGACTCAAATCCTGCAGTGCAAGACGTGTCCCCCTGCTTAAGCCAGTACATGTCCAGGCCCGTCTGAAGTTTGCTAGAGTGCATTTGGATGATCCAGAAGAGGATTGGGAGAATGTCATATGGTCAGATGAAACCAAAATAGAACTTTTAGGTAAAAACTCAACTCGTCGTGTTTGGAGGACAAAGAATGCTGAGTTGCACCATACCTACTGTGACGCATGGGGGTGGAAACATCATGCTTTGGGGCTGTTTTTCTGCAAAGGGACCAGGACGACTGATCCGTGTAAAGGAAAGAATGAATGGGACCATGTATCGTGAGATTTGGAGTGAAAACCTCCTTCCATCAGCAAGGGCATTGAAGATGAAACGTGGCTGGGACTTTCAGCATGACAATGATCCCAAACACACCGCCCGGGCAACGAAGGAGTGGCTTCGTAAGAAGCATTTCAAGGTCCTGGAGTGGCCTAGCCAGTCTCCAGATCTCAACCCCATAGAAAATCTTTGGAGGGAGTTGAAAGTCCGTGTTGCCCAGCGACAGCCCCAAAACATCACTGCTCTAGAGGAGATCCGCATGGAGGAATGAGCCAAAATACCAGCAACAGTGTGTGAAAACCTTGTGAAGACTTACAGAAAACGTTTGACTTGTGTCATTGCCAACAAAGGGTATATAACAAAGTATTGAGAAACTTTTGTTATTGACCAAATACTTATTTTCCACCATAATTCGCAAATAAATTCATTAAAAATCCTACTATGTGATTTTCTGGAATTTTATTTCTCATTTTGTCTGTCATAGTTGACGTGTACCTATGATGAAAATTACAGGCCTCTCTCATCTTTTTAAGTGGGAGAACTTGCACAATTGGTGGCTGACTAAATACTTTTTTTCCCCACTGTATGTAATTCGATTCGACACACTCATATTATTTTTTCTTCTGCCCACCGTTTACTATACACATTGTAGCTAGAGACAGAAAACTAACATTACAGACTGCTTCAAACTAGATTACCTGAGAAAAGATTTGTCATACTATTTCTACTTTTTAAACCATAGTAATATACATACAATTCAATGTATCAAATGGCCATAGACTTTCAATAGGGAAATATCCATTCGCAACTCCTCCCACACCTTTTCTATGCTAGACTCACCAAACGTTTACCCCTCCTTTAGACTACACAGTGTGTGTGTGTGTTAGTGGTTGCAGCTAACCTTCCTGAGCCATTCTAGCAAAGTTGAGATTGCAAAAGTTCATAAATGTGTGCACAATAAATCGCTTTCCAAATATAGATTCTTGGTTGGGTCTGTTGCCCATTTATTAGCAGCAAAGTTTATTTTATTTTTTATCATGAGGTAGTCACCTGGAATGCATTTCAATTAACAGGTGTGCCTTCTTAAAAGTTAACAATCCCCCGACGGTGAGATGGTTTGGGATGAGTTGGACCTCAGAGTGAAGGAAAAGCAGCCAACAAGTGCTCAGCATATGTGGGAACTCCTTCAAGACTGTTGGAAAAGCATTCCAGGTGAAGCTGGTTGAGAGAATGCCAAGAGTGTGCAAAGCTGTCATCAAGGCAAAGGGTGGCTACTTTGAAGAATCTCAAATCTCAAATATATTTTGATTTGTTTAAAACTTCTTTGGTTACTACATGATTCCATATGTGTTATTCAATAGTTTTGATGTCTTCACTATTATTCTACAATGTAGATAGTAGTTAAAATAAAGAAAAACCCTTGAATGAGTAGGTGTGCCCAAACTTTTGACTGGTACTATAGTTATAATTGATTAAAATTAAGTCAGGATAGGCTAAACATGTGTTTGGTGTCTCTAGCTTGAACAGTTCAAGAGTTAAGGTTGGTGAGTTATTTTATGCAAATGTATGCACATTTATATAATTATAGTTGATAAAGGTTTTAAAGAAGTTCAAGTTGGTATAGCCTGAATGTTTCAAAGTTGGTCTTGTAGCTTAATTGGCCAAGTAACAGGTCCATTTTGAAAAGCTACCCCTGTATTCCTATTGTTCTCATTTAAACCCATCTTAATTTATGCACATTTTAAATCGTTATAGTTAAAAAAGTATACATAGTATGAAAACTCCTTTGACAATCAATCTAAGTTGGGCCAGTCTGAAAATCTCAACGTTGGTTTGGTGTTGATAGCTTAAATGGTGTGGGAGGAGATAAATCTAGATTATTATATTATATTTTTACCATTCAATTCTATGGGCCTTTTTTTGCCTTTGGAATTCATTGGGAGCTCATTTAAATATTGTTATAGTTCAAAAAGTATAAATGCTATCAACAAAAAAAAATATTCAGCAATCCGAGTTGGACATTTGGAAGTTGGTGTTGTGTTAATATCTTAAATTGTTTAAATCAAATCAAATCAAATCAAATCAAAAATTAAGTTCTAGAGCGGGCTAAAAAAATCTATGAAGAAGAAGAAGAATATGACTATGTAAGAAATCTAGAGTTGTGCTTTGCAAGCACACCTAATTAGAGAGTGTAATTTCCCCAAATCTGAAACACGTATTCAAGGTTTTAAAGACCTCTCTGATGAGAATAGGCTACCCATCCTATTGGGGGAGGACGCAGAGTGAATCACTTAATTTCCAAAGTAAGCTTTGGCAATATGTATATTGTTACATCATGCCAATAAAGCAATTTGAATTGAATAGAGAGAGAGAGCGAGAGATTGTCCCCCACATGTCATCCATGACATTAACATGGACATCACACAAAATTCTGCATCACTACCCAACGTCCACCTCGCATCATCATACAAACATTGGTGCATGGGACCTGCACCTAAACAGAAATGGCATTGCCATCGGAACCCCAGCACCCCCACCCACAATCCTGCCACAACAAGAATCCACAGGCCTCCATGATACACACAAGTGAACCTGGCCAACACTACCCCTTGCCCCTTTCCTGCTCCTCGCCCCTCTGCTGCCTCTCACCCCACTCATCCCCCACCCAATCCCTGCCCCCCTGCCCCACACATTCAGAGCAGAGGCCCCCAACCAGCAGACCCCCCCCCCCAAACCACCAGCAGCAGCTAAACTATGCTGCTACTCTGGCCAGTCCTCTACCTGCCTCTCCACCCCACCAACATCAGAACTGGAAGAGATTAAACAGATGCTCCACAGCATCTTCAACAAACTCCTAGGCAAGTTAAGGTTACATTGATTGGTTACTTTATAATTGCTTACCTCATAGTTGTTATTTTATCTGTTTTGTTTTGTTCACCTTTTTACTGAAAATAATTACAGTGAGGGAAAAAAGTATTTGATCCCCTGCTGATTTTGTACGTTTGCCCACTGACAAAGACATTCCCCCTCAGGAGACTAAAAAGATTTGGCATGGGTCCTCAGATCCTCAAAAAATTCTACAGCTGCACCATCGAGAGAATCCTGACTGGTTGCATCACCGCCTGGTATGGCAACTGCTTGGCCTCCGACCGCAAGGCACTACATAGGGTAGTGCGTACGGCCCAGTACATCACTGGGACAAAGCTTCCTGCCATCCAGGACCTCTATACCAGGCGGTGTCAGAGGAAGGCCCTCAAAATTGTCAAAGACTCCAGCCACCCTAGTCATAGACTGTTCTCTCTGCTACCGCACAGCAAGCGGTACCGGAGTGCCAAGTCTAGGTCCAAAAAACTTCTCAACAGCTTCTACCCCCAAGCCATAAGACTCCTGAACAGCTAATCATGGCTACCCGGACTATTTGCACTGTCCCCCCACCCCATCCTTTTTACGCTGCTGCTACTCTGTTAAGTATTTATGCATAGTCACTTTAACTCTACCCACATGTACATATTACCTCAACTACCTCAACTAGCCGGTGCCCCCGCACGTTGACTCTGCAACGGTACCCCCCTGTATATATAGCCTCCCTACTGTCACTTTATTTTACTTCTGCTCTTTTTTCTCTCAACACTTTTTTTGTTGTTGTTGTTTTATTTTTACTTTTTTGTTTAAAATAAATGCACTGTTGGTTAAGGGCTGTAAGTAAGCATTTCACTGTAATGTCTGCACCTGTTGTATTCGGCGCATGTGACCAATAAAATTTGATTTGATTTGATTTGATCACTCTATAATTTTAATGGTAGGTTTATTTGAACAGTGAGAGACAGAATAACAAACAAAAAAATCCAGAAAAACGCATTTCAAAAACGTTATAAATTGATTAGCATTTTAATGAGGGAAATAAGTATTTGACCCCTCTGCAAAACATGACTTAGTACTTGGTAGCAAAACCCTTGTTGGCAATCACAGAGGTCAGACGTTTCTTGTAGTTGGCCACCAGGTTTGCACACATCTCAGGAGGGATTTTGTCCCACTCCTCTTTGCAGATCTTCTCCAAGTCATTAAGATTTCGAGGCTGACGTTTGGCAACTCGAACCTTCAGCTCCCTCCACAGATTTTCTAGAGGATTAAGGTCTGGAGACTGGCTAGGCCCCTTCAGGACCTTAATGTGCGTCTTCTTGAGCCACTCCTTTGTTGCCTTGACCGTGTGTTTTGGGTCATTGTCATGCTGGAATACCCATCCACGACCCATTTTCAATGACCTGGCTGAGGGAAGGAGGTTCTCACCCAAGATTTGATGGTACATGGCCCCGTCCATCGTCCCTTTGATGCGGTGAAGTTGTCCTGTCCCCTTAGCAGAAAAACACCCCCAAAGCATAATGTTTCCACCTCCATATTTGACGGTGGGGATGGTGTTCTTGGGGTCATAGGCAGCATTCCTCCTTCTCCAAACATGGCGAGTTGAGTTGATTCCAAAGAGCTCCATTTTGGTCTCATCTGACCACAACACTTTCATCCAGTTCTCCTCTGAATCATTCAGATGTTAATTGGCAAACTTCAGACGGGCCTGTATATGTGCTTTCTTGAGCAGGGGGACCTTGCGGGCGCTGCAGGATTTCAGTTCTTCACGGCGTAGTGTGTTACCAATTGTTTTCTTGGTGACTATGGTCCCAGCTGCCTTGAGATCATTGACAAGATCCTCCCGTGTAGTTCTGGGCTGATTCCTCACTGTTCTCATGATCACTGCAACTCCACGAGGTGAGATCTTGCATGGAGCCCCAGGCCGAGGGAGATTGACAGTTCTTTTGTGTTTCTTCCATTTGCGAATAATCGCACCAACTGTTGTCACCTTCTCACCAAGCTGCTTGGCGATGGTCTTGTAGCCCATTCCAGCCTTGTGTAGGTCTACAATTTTGTCCCTGACATCCTTGGAGAGCTCTTTGGTCTTGGCCATGGTGGAGAGTTTGGAATCTGATTGATTGATTGCTTCTATGGACAGGTGTCTTTTATACAGGTAACAAGCTGAGATTAGGAGCGCTCCCTTTCAGAGTGTGCTCAAATCTCAGCTCATTACCTGTATAAAAGACACCTGGGAGCCAGAAATCTTTCTGATTGAGAGGGGGTCTAATACTTATTTCCCTCATTAAAATGCAAATCAATTTATAACATTTTTGACGTGCGCTTTTCTGGATTTTTGTTGTTGTTATTTTGTCTCTCACTGTTCAAATAAACCTACCATTAAATGTATAGACTGATCATTTCTTTGTCAGTGGGCAAACGTACAAAATCGGCAGGGGATCAAATACTTTTTTCCCTCACTGTATGTTTGTTTAGAATGTGTTCTTTCAATATCAGTTGCTGGAATATACAGGGCCTTTATTCATCAGCATTTGTCCTGAAGAGTAGAGACCCTGATTTTATTGAAATCATTAATGAGACATACATAATAATTTTGACGGAAACATGGTGTAGAGCCGTTGTAGCTATCCACTGTCCCTGTAATTGCAGAGAGCTCATTGTAAAATCACAAAAAAATAAAAAATATAAGACAGGGCAGAGACTCAGGGGGTTAATAGTTTGGTACAAATCAGAAATTCATGATTTTATACAAACCCTAAAAATAGGAAACAATCACATTTGGTTGAAAAAAGAAATACAAATAATTCCCTCACAGAGAGAGGTATTTCTCTGTGCCATAAATAAGTTGAATGCACCAATTTGTAAGTCGCTCTGGATAAGAACGTCTGCTAAATGACGTAAATGTAAAATAAATGTACCGCCCTCAGAGTCTCCTTACTATTCAGATGACACATTCTCTAACCTTGAGTTGGAGATATGCCCTTTTCAAGCCCAAGGTTATGTGCTGGTATATGGTGACCTTATTGCCAGAACAGGAACTCTTCCTGACATAACCAGCACACAGGGAGACAACTATATAATTGACCATCATTTATTTAATCATTTGAATAGGCCCCCCAGAAATAATTATGACACCACCATCAACAAAAACGGGAAGGATCTGCATCAGCTCTCTCGAAGCCTGGATCTGTACATTGTCAATGGTACGGCATGAGGGGAACTATTGCTCATCTCTTGGCAGTAGCACAGTTGATTTTATGGTCACAGGTATGGACCCTTTCTCTTTCAGTGTATTCACAGTTAAACCCCTGACCCCTCTGTCTGACTCAGCCAAATCCCTGAGTTCCTCAAAAGGACAGAGACTTACATTGTAAAATATACAAAACCCAGTTGTCACGATCGTTGGAGGAAGTGGACCAATGCGCAGCGTGATAAGTGAACATTCTTTTTTTATTAGAGTACCACACGAACAAAACAACAAACGATACGTAACGTCCTTGGTAACAGACACTAACCATACTCGGAACAAGATCCCACAAAACACTGTGGCAAACAGGCTGCCTAAGTATGGTTCCCAATCAGAGACAACAAGCAACAGCTGATACTCGTTGCCTCTGATTGAGAACCACCCCGGCCAACACAGAAACACAAGAGCTAGATAATAAACCTAGAACACAAAACACATAGAAACAACACACCCTGGCTCAACATAACAGAGTCCCAGAGCCAGGGCGTGACACCAGTAAGCTGTACAACATCCCTAAATCATACAGATGGGCCCAAAACAGCACAGATGAATTTCAAAAAACAATCAAAAGTCATGAACTTTAAACACTATTGGACACTTTCTTTGGAAAGTCATACCCTCACTGTATAGAATGAGTAAATTTAACTGTTGAAAACATTAACTATATATTTAAAAGACCAGCAACAAAATCCCAATTGAAGTCACAAAAAATACATAAATAGGTATATTAAAAAGTTTGCTGGTATGACAAAGAATGCAACATTCTGATTACAGAATTAAGGAAATGTTCAAATCAAAAACATAAATATCCAAACAACAATTTTTTACAAATTGGAATTGATCATAAAAGATAACCAAAATCCACTAGATTTCACCATCTTTAATTAGGTTTCCATCCAACCTTTTTAATGCGAGTAAAGTACATGTAGGATAAAACATCTAATGACAGGCCTGATAGAAACAGAACATTTGCTGGTAATCTTTCCAAATATTGATTTTAAAAAATTTGCTAGACAAGGTAGCATATTTTTGTGTCTGTAAAATTAATTATGCGAGAAATGGCAGTGGAAATGCCTTTATGCGCAAATATTTATATAATATCCATTATATCGAAGTAAACTTAGAGTCATTCGATGATGTGGTGTGTGGTCCTCCCACTATGACTTGGGAAACCATGCAGTTTATTAGGCTACAAATGAAAAAACTTACGATGAACTTCACAGGGTGGTGAAAGTGCATGGTGATCTTGATGCTCCTTTCCAATAAATATCAAGGGTCTGATTCTGGTGACATGCTGATCGATGGTTAACTGCCGTTTGACAAATAAAAATATACTCGCTCTTATACATAATAATCTCATCATGTAGACTAGCCTACCCGCACTGTATCTGAAAGCTGTTGACTAGAGTGCTATTTAACGCAACAGTTTTTGTGACAAAACTATTGGTAGAGTTGAAAATGCGATTTTTAAAAAATGCGAAAATGCGATTTTTAAACTTAAGCGTTAAATAGCACGTAATTACATTTTGTGTGCACTACATCATCACACACTGATTTTTATCCGCAACAAGTCAGTTTGGTGGAAACGCACCACTAGCGGGAAAAAGCACATATTTTCTTTATGTGGATTTTAGAATATTCGCATGAAAATCTGTCACCAATTGGATGGAAACCTAGCTACTGAACAGGAATTGAGGACAAAAATTCAGTCACGCATAGCCAAAAAATCCTGTGGTCCGGATGGCATCTTAAACAAGATGATTAAACACAGTTCTGAAAAATTCAATTTGGCTGTAGTATTATAAATTCTAGACTTTTAAACTCCCTTATTGAACACAGTGTCTTGAGCAAGAGCCAAATTTGATTACTGCTCATCTCGTTATATTTACACCGGAACTTCCTTATTGACACCCACGTGAACCAAAATATAAACATTTTCTCACATTCTAATTTGATCAAATCTATGTATACAAATATTAAACGTGCAACAACAAAAAATAAGCAAACAAATAATACTTCTCTCAGGGTTCGGGAGTCCGACAGAGTTGTAGCCTAAGCCCCACTCTATTTAACATACACTGTACAAAACTTTCCATGACATAGACTGACCAGGTGAATCCAGGTGAAAGCTATGTCCATTATTCATGTAACTTGTTATATCCACTTCAATCAGTGTAGATGAAAGGGAGGAGACAGGTTAAAGAAGGATTTTTAAACATTGACACATTGAGACATGGATTGTGTATGTGTGCTATTCAGAGGGTGAATGGGCAAGACATTCACCCTTTGAACGGGGTATGGTAGTAGGTGCCAGGCACACTGGTTTGAGTGTGTCAAGAACTGCAATGCTGCTAGGTTTTTCATGCTCAACAGTTTCCCGTGTGTATCAAGAATAGTCCACCACCCAAAGGACATCCAGCCAACTTCACACAACTGTGGGAAGCATTGGAGTCAACATGTGCCAGCATCCCTGTGGAATGCTTTTGACACCTTGTACAGTCTATGCCCCGACAAATTGAGGCTGTTCTGAGGGCAAAAAGGTCTGCAACTGAATATAAGGAAGGTGTTCCTAATGTTTTGTACACTCAGTGTATGCAGTGCATTTGGAAAGTATTCAGACCCCTTGACTTTTTCCACATTTTGTTACGTTACAGCCTTATTCTAAAATCAATTAAATCATTTTTTCCTCATCAATCTACACACACTACCCCATAATAAAAAAGTGAAAACAGGATGTTAGAAATAAAATAAAATGTATTTACATAAGTATTCAGACCCATTGCTATGATAATCGAAATTGAGCTCAGGTGCATCCTGTTTCCATTGATCATCCTAGAGATGTTTCTACAACTTGATTGGAGTCCACCTGTGGTAAATTCAATTGATTGGACATGATTTGGATGTATAATGTCCCACAGTTGACAGTGCATGTCAGAGCAAAAACCAAGCCATGAGGTCGAAGGAATTGTCCGTAGAGCTCCGAGACAGGATTGTGTTGAGGCACAGATCTGGGAAAGGGTACCAAAACATTTCTGCAGCATTGAAGGTCCCCAAGAACACAGTGGCCTCCATCGTTCTTAAATGGAAGAAGTTTGGAACCACCAAGACTCTTCCTAGAGCTGGCCGCCCGGCCAAACTGAGCAAACGGGGGAGAAGGGCCTTGGTCAGGGAGGTGACCAAAAACCCAATGGTCACTCTGAAAGAGCTCCAGTGTTCCTCTGTGGAGATGGGAGAACCTTTCAGAAGGATAACGATCTCTGCAGCACTCCACCAATCAGACCTTTATGGTAGAGTGGGCAGACGGAAGCCACTCCTCAATAAAAGGCACATGACAGCCCTCTTGGAGTTTGCCAAAAGGCACCTAAAGGACTCTCAGACCATGAGAAACAAGATTTTCGGGTCTGATGAAACCAAGATTGAACTCTTTGGCCTGAATGCCAAGTGAAACGTCTGGAGGAAACCTGGCACCATCCCTACGGTGAAGCATGGTGGTGGCAGCATCATGCGGTGGGGATGTTTTTCAGGGACTGGGAGACTAGTCAGAATCGAGGGAAAGATGAACGGAGCAAAGTACAAAGAGATCCTTGATGAAAACCTGCTCCAGAGCGCTCATGACCTCAGACTGGGGCGAAGGTTCACCTTCCAACAGGACAATGACCCTAAGCACACAGCCAAGACAACGCAGGAGTGGCTTCAGGACAAGTCTCTGAATTTCCTTGAGTGGCCCAGCCAGAGCCCGGACTTGAATCCGATCGAACATCTCTGAAAAGACGCTCCCCATCCAACCTGACAGAGCTTGAGAGGATCTGCAGGGAAGAATGGGAGAAACTCCCCAAATACAGGTGTGCCAAGCTTGTAGCGTCATACCCAAGAAGACTCAAGGCTGTAATCACTGCCAAAGGTGCTTCAACAAAGTACTGATTAAAGGGTCTGAATACTTATGTAAATGTGATATTTCCCATTTTCATTTGTAATAAATATGCAAAAATTTATAAAAACCTGTCTTTGCTTCATCATTATGGGGTATTGTGTGTAGATTGATGAGGGGGAAAAAATAATTTAATCAATTTTAGAATAAGGCTGTAACGTAACAAAATGTGGAAAAAGTCAAGGGGTCTGAATACTTTCCGAATGCATGTATATAAATGAATTTGCAAAACTATTAGAAAAGTCTGCATGACACAGAAGTTAAATTCCTGCTGTATGCAGACGATCTAGTTCTGTTGTCACCCATTAAAGAGGGTCTACAACATAATCGAAATATCCTACATACGTTCTGTCAGACATTTTCCAAAAAAGTCCCAAGACTTAAAACTTAATTTCATAGTAGGAACAAATGACATAGAACACACTAAAGTCTATTCATATCTTGGCATAAAAATAAGCTCTATGGGTAATTTCTTCTTGGATGTTAATGAACTTAAAGAGAAAGGGCTTTTTACGATATTTGAATACTACATTCAAATTGGCATACCAATTAGAACCTGCTTAAAAATATTCAAATCTAAAATGGAACCAATTGCCCTATGTGGAAGTGAAGTGTAGGGTCCAATCAAGATTTTAAAAAATGTGACAAACATCAAATTGAAATCCTGCATGCAGAATCCTGCAAAATCCTTTTTAGAGTATAGATCAAAGCCCCAAATATTGCATGCAGGGCAGAATTAGGTCAATATCCGTTACTAATTAATATTTTAAAAAATTAGCCATCAAATTCCACCTATAAACAAGCGACCCCCATTCCTACTACTACAAAGCCCTGAAATGCCAAGAAATGAACATAGAAAAAAGTCCCCTCATCCAGCTAGTCCTGGGGTTAAGTTCACAAACCACTGCCAACCCAACAAAGCCTCCGGACAGAACTTGGGAAAACATGACAAAATCTAACAGTAAACTTAAATGCTATTTGGCCCTAAACAGACAGGATATGGTGGCAGAATATCTGACCACAGTGACTGATAGAAAACAGAGGAAAAAATGTACAATGTACAGACTCAGTGAGCATAGCCTCGCTATCGAGAGAACACAGGCAATGTGCCCACTGCCGACAGAATTAGGTGGAAACTGAGCTGCACTTCCTAACCTGTACGACCATATAAGAGAAATGTGAAATGTGAATTTGAAATGTAATTATACAGTGTTTCCCTCAAATTACAAAGAGCCAAAAATAATTTGAAAACAAATCAAATATTGACAAGCTCCCATATCTGTTAGTTTCAAGTTTCAAGTTTTATTAGTCGTGTGTACGAGATACGCATGGTATACATCGTCCAACTCAATGCTTACTTGAAGGTTCCTTCTCAACAATGCAACAACAATAAGAAATAAGAAGAAGAAAAAAATTACAAACATGAAGTAAATGGCAGTAGAATAAAATCAACATTTTAGCATAAGTATCATACAGGAAGTCACACTTTATAGTTCAATATTTACATGTGTATTGGGAAAGAGGGGGATGGGGCAAGTGTATAAATTGAGCAGTAAGAGTCTGGTAGCAGCAGTTGTGATGTGTGTGTAGCATGAATGTATGTGTGTGTGTGTCTGTGTGGGTATCTGCATGAGTGAGTGCATGTGTGTTCAGGTGCAGAGAATTAGAGCAGGTGGTCAGTCCAGTTCAAGTGTTCAGCAGTCTGATGGTTTGTAGATAGAAACTGTCTCTGAGCCTGTTGGTATCAGACCTCATGCTCTGATACCGTCTGCCCGACGTTAAAGGAGAGAAACGCCCGTGGCTGGGATGTGTGGGGATCCTTGATGATGATGCAGGCCTTCCTCAGGCACCATTTCAAGTAGATATCCTAGATGGGTGGGAGCACGTCCCAGTGATGTACTGGGCCATCTTCACCACCCACTGGAGGACCTTGCAGCCATGGACGGAGCAATTCCCGTTCCAGGCCGTGATGCAACTGGTCAGGACGCTCTTGATGGTGCAGCGGTAGTGTTTGGAGAGGACCACTTCCTTTGGCAATGTTGACATATGTTTCCATGCCAATAAAGCTCCTTTGAATTGAATTGAGAGAGAGAGTGAGAGAGAGACATAGTTGTCTCTCTCTCTCTGACCACTGTGACTGACCCAAAATTAAGGAAAGCTTTGACTATGTACAGACTCAGTGAGCATAGCCTTGCTATTGAGAAAGGCCGCCGTAGGCAGACCTGGCTCTCAAGAGAAGACAGGCTATGTGCACACTGCCCACAAAATGAGGTGGAAACTGAGCTGCACTTCCTAACCTCCTGCCAAATGTATGACCATATTAGAGACAAATATTTCCCTCAGATTACACAGACCCACAAAGAATTTTAAAACAAATCCATTTTTGATTAACTCCCATATCTATTGGGTGAAATACCACAGTGTGCAATCACAGCAGAAATATGTGTGACCTGTTGCCACAAGAAAAGGGCAACCAGTGAAGAACAAACCCCATTGTAAATACAACCCATATATATTTATTTTCCCTTTTGTAGTTTAACTATTGCACATCGTTACAACACTGTATATAGACATAATTTGAAATGTCTTTATTCTTTTGGAACTTTTGTGTAATGTTTACTGTTAATTTTTTATTGTTTATTTCACTTTTGTTTATTATCTATTTCACTTGCTTTGGCAATGTAAACATATGCTTCCCATGCCAATAAAGCCCCTTGAATTGAATTGAATTGAATTGAGAGAGAAAACCGATAGACATGAATGCAATTGACCTATGTGTAAACTACTTGAAGCATATCTATATGTCAATCTCATTGAATGCAATGTACACTGCTCAAAAAAATAAAGGGAACACTAAAATAACACATCCTAGATCTGAATGAATGAAATAATCTTATTAAATACTTTTTTCTTTACATAGTTGAATGTGCTGACAACAAAATCACACAAAAATTATCAATGGAAATCAAATTTATCAACCCATGGAGGTCTGGATTTGGAGTCACCCTCATAATTAAAGTGGAAAACCACACTACAGGCTGATCCAACTTTGATGTAATGTCCTTAAAACAAGTCAAAATGAGGCTCAGTAGTGTGTGTGGCCTCCACGTGCCTGTATGACCTCCCTACAACGCCTGGGCATGCTCCTGATGAGGTGGCGGGTGGTCTCCTGAGGGATCTCCTCCCAGACCTGGACTAAAGCATCCGCCAACTCCTGGACAGTCTGTTGGTGGATGGAGAGAGACATGATGTCCCAGATGTGCTCAATTGGATTCAGGTCTGGGGAACGGGCGGGCCAGTCCATAGCATCAATGCCTTCCTCTTGCAGGAACTGCTGACACACTCCAGCCACATGAGGTCTAGCATTGTCTTGCATTAGGAGGAACCCAGGGCCAACCGCACCAGCATATGGTCTCACAAGGGGTCTGAGGATCTCATCTCGGTACCTAATGGCAGTCAGGCTACCTCTGGCGAGCACATGGAGGGCTGTGAGGCCCCCCAAAGAAATGTCACCCCACACCATGACTGACCCACCGCCAAACCGGTCATGCTGGAGGATGTTGCAGGCAGCAGAACGTTCTACACGGCGTCTCCAGACTGTCACGTCTGTCACATGTGCTCAGTGTGAACCTGCTTTCATCTGTGAAGAGCACAGGGCGCCAGTGGCGAATTTGCCAATCTTGGTGTTCTCTGGCAAATGCCAAACGTCCTGCATGGTGTTGGGCTGTAAGCACAACCCCCACCTGTGGACGTCGGGCCCTCATACCACCCTCATGGAGTCTGTTTCTGACCGTTTGAGCAGACACATGCACATTTGTGGCCTGCTGGAGGTCATTTTGCAGGGCCCTGGCAGTGCTCCTCCTGCTCCTCCTTGCACAAAGGCGGAGGTAGCAGTCCTGCTGCTGGGTTGTTGCCCTCCACGTCTCCTGATGTACTGGCCTGTCTCCTGGTAGCGCCTCCATGCTCTGGACACTACGCTGACAGACACAGCAAACCTTCTTGCCACAGCTCGCATTGATGTGCCATCCTGGATGAGCTGCACTACCTGAGCCACTTGTGTGGGTTGTAGACTCTGTCTCATGCTACCACTAGAGTGAAAGCACCGCAAGCATTCAAAAGTGACCAAAACATCAGCCAGGAAGCATAGGAACTGAGAAGTGGTCTGTGGTCACCACCTGCAAAACCAGTCCTTTATTGGGGGTGTCTTGCTAATTGCCTATAATTTCCACCTGTTGTCTATTCCATTTGCAGAACAGCATGCGCAATTTATTGTCAATCAGTGTTGCTTCCTAAGTGGACAGTTTGATTTCACAGAAGTGTGATTGACTTGGAGTTACATTGTGTTGTTTAAGTGTTCCCTTTATTTTTTTGAGCAGTGTATTAACGTAGGAGTCATGTCTCTGATGACTATCTCTAGGTATCAATATTGTGACACTAATCTTCCCCCCACTGAATGTAATGTATTCACATAGGTTTTATGTCTCTGATACCTATCTGCATGCATCAATATTGTGACACTAATCTTCCCCCTATTGAATGCAATGTATTCATTTAGGCATCATGTCTGTGAGGCCTATCGTTTTGCAAAATCGTACCAGATTTATGCTTATCAATGATATCATGCTGAAAAGGAATCACATTTGAATAGACAGTACCAAAGTAGAATGAATCCCGATTCAAACTGTGGCAGGATAATTCCTACATGTGGTTTCCATCTTTCGAAAAGATGCAGAAAAGAAACCTTGGCAACACTTTACTCAAAGTCAACAGGTATAATGCATTACGTTGTGGTTTTAACACATTGTACAACTTGTCAAAAGCACGTATGAGCCCTTTATAATGTTTTATAACCATCTCAGTTGAAAATGTGTTACATAGACAGACATAAAATATAATTATTTATGTTATATAGACTTATAATAAGACATGGAGACGCATACATGCATATTACAAGTATTAACACAATTGAACTGTCAGCTTAGTGTTACCGAAGTGTTATCGAGCATCTCAGCTCTTTTCCCCTCTCTTCCATAGATTTTGCTTCGTATTCCCCTCTTTTTACTCCTACATGGCTCTTGCAACTTAATGATCATGGGTTTGAGTCCCACTGGGATGAACCATATTGAAATGTGTGCACGCACTACTGTAAGTTGCTTTGTATTAAAGTGTCTTCTAAATGGCATGTATCATTTTATTTTCTATGACTATGTGCACCCACTCTTATCTGTTCTCCTCCCCATCCTTCTCTCCCGCTCACGATCTCATGCCACCCATCGAATTACTCTTTGTCCTTTCCCCCGATAACATGGGACGCTTAGCTGCGTTACTCCAACATGTTTTTTTAAAAGTCATCGCCCTTCTCCGGTTGCGAGCTGTTCTTATTTTAGCCAGGCGGCTGAAATGTGAGAGGTCACAATGGGAGGATAAATAGTGGCCCAGGCAAGCCAGGAGGTTGTCGCAAACTTCAGTTGGATCTTCTCCCCTCTCTTCTCCCAGCTCTCCTACAACCCTCCAAGGTAAACGAATCTAATCATATCTTAATAAGACAAAATTATGTATTTTTTTTTTTTTATCTAGGATAGCAAATGTTATTGAGGCTCTGGGTGATTGTACATTATATTTTAATATATTGCTTATGCAGTATGAGTGTGATATAGAATTGAAAGAGCACTGCAAACATCGTCTGCTGGCATTACAAAACTTCTATTAGACTGCAAGTGCAAATGCCAGAGTAGAATTTTCAGAAGCGTTGTTGTTATAATACAATCAATGGTGCATCAATGCTAATAAAATTATTACGCATGCATTAGACACATCTCTATCCTCAAAACATTCATACAAGATTCATCTCTTAAATGCTCACTCAAGTGAGCATACCATAATGTTGCTTTGCTACATTAGGTATCATTGCTTAATTGCTTTACGCTAGCCTCCTTAGACCAAAAAAGTGGAGACAACTTGACCCACTTATAGCTTTTACTCACGCTGTACACTTTTAACTCAGCCTATAGTGTACTTATTAACTGTACTGTACTACAAATACTCCACAGAATGAATTCTCTATACAGCTCTATCAAATAAAATAAAAGTTTATTGGTCTTAGTTCTGACACCACCACACTGAGTTAGCAACTGAACGGGGCTGCACACATGCACACACAGTACTTTTTACATAACCACTTACATATGTTTCAATGTTTATATTTAGTTTGACCTTTTTGATTGAGTTGTTCTGTAACAAGACAGGGGTTGGATAAAGGAGGTAAAGTGTGAGTGGTGGAGGGGAGGGGAGAGGAGGTGGATCATCCAAGGGAAAGGTCAGGGTTAAGAGAGACTAGAAAATCTAAAAGGTCATTCACATGCCTGTCATGGCTGTGGGGACACCTGCTGCAATAGATACCAGAGCTTAACAACGACAGTCACACAGCACTCTCAAATGGACAGACAGACAGACAACCACAGCTACATAAAACACTCAAACAGACCTACAGACAGACAACGACAGTCATATTGCTCTCTCAAACAGACAGACAGAATATGGGCATGTTAAGCTTACATATTACAAAAAAGGAAGATAGACAGACACACTGACAAAAAGAGGAACATTCGAAAAGACACACAGACAATCACCCAAATGGACGGTCTTCACTAGTTACCACAGCCACAAAATCAGAAGGCACGCCTACTCGACCAATCAGATGAGGGAGTGTGATGACACATATGCCGACTGGCTTGCAGGGGCAGACGAGAGACATGCATTTATTTTATCTATTGATCCATCAATGGCTTGGTTATTTATTAGATATAGTAAAACCAACCGTTATAAATGCAAAATGTTAATCGGATGTCTTATTCAAACTCAGCTTTCAAGCTTAGCATGATGTTTGCCCTTAATCATAGTTGCTTGTCTTAACCCAAAATAGGTTTACTCAAAAATATGTATTGGTTTTAAAATGGCGTATAGACACACAAATTCGCACATCTTGAGCTTAGATTTTTTTTCTTCAAAATCCACAAGTAAAACGTAGACAGTTTCACAGAAATGTTTACGGATTTTTAAAAAAATAGAAATTGGCAGATTTTTTTCGATGATTTAAGATTAAAACTTCAACCCTGTTACTTTATTTGGCACCTAGTCAATTACTATAGTCATTTATTTATTTAACTTAACATAGCCTTGCAGTCCACCTTTTTGGTATTTGGTGAGTTTCCATCTCTGTACAAAGGCATCAAATCAAATCAAAATGTATTTGCCACATGTGCCGAATACAACAGTGAAATGCTTACTTACAAGTCCTTAACCAACAACGCAGTTTTAAGAAAAATAAGTGTTAAGTAAAGAAATAGATAAGTAAAAATACAAAAAAAATAGATAATTAAAGAGCAGCAGTAAAATAAAATAACAGTAGGGAGGCTATATACAGTGGGTACCGGTACAGAGTCAATGTACGGGGGCACATGGTCTTCAGGCTATGGAAGATGCATCAATGAATGTAGGCCTACTCAATGGCAATCACTGAATGTCATTAGGCACAGTTTCTGGTGTTTTGTAACATCTGATTGTCAAACAAATCACTTAAAAAAGTAGGCTACCTGTGCATGTTTGGTCCACTCCAAAATAATTCCAGCATCCAAACTGCATGTATAGGCCTACTCGTGACATTTGATGAATGGAAATAGCCATCTGTTACGAAACACCAAAAACTGTGCCTAATGACATTCAGTGATTGCCATTGAGTAGGCCTACATTCATTGATGCATCCTGCTGACAAATTGACCTTTTAGTAGCCTGAAATGGGGATGAAACTGTCCCGGGAAAAACAGGACTGAAACTGTCCCGGGAAAAACTGGATGGTCACCCTAACACACAGGGTCAACTTACTAGACTAGGCTACAATGTGTATTACCATGAACTTTCAAATTGGCCTACCAATAGTGGGTGTAGGCCTAGTGTTAAAAAAAAAAATAGGTGGGTAAAGTCTGATTTCCATTCGTGGTGAAAAATTGTAATGCTCCCTATACTTTCAATGCATTTTTTTAGAAAGGTGGGTAACATTTACATTTACATTTTAGTCATTTAGCAGACGCTCTTATCCAGAGCGACTTCCAGTTAGTGAGTGCATAAATGTTTCATACTGTAGAATAAGAACTCACATCAGCTCTATTCATGGCATTTCTATCCACTAGGCCTATATCACTGCCAGTAGCCTACCCTCTCAGCCGAGGCAATTTTAAACACATGAACACATGCAGAATATCTAGCCTATATTCAATATAATACATGAGTTGAATCAAAACATGTTTTGCACCCTAGTTCATGAGTTGTCCATAATTCATGAATTAATGCTTGGAGTTTTCACAGATCGTGTAATATAAAACCTTACCTTTCTTTCCTTACATTAATGACATTTATGACAGTGTTATTTGTAATTATTAAGCATTTAACAATTGAATTTGAACATTGAACTTAAACCCTGTACAAATCATGGATCTAGGAAATCTTGGAAAATGCACTGTAAATGTAACTATGCCTATGTAACATTTTATTATGTTTCGCCGTGAAAACAGTTCTCATGGGCACAAAAATCCAAAATAATGTAGGCCTACGAAATTGCAAAATCAAGTGCCTCCAAACAAAAAAGTAAACTATAGGCCTACTGACATTAAGGTATACTTGTTGGATGGATTGGATGTGCATTGGTGTCTAGCTGTAGGTTAGTTGTCTAGTGATATTGTCGACCATCATCAGCTGATCCAGGAAAGAAAACAAACATTGATAGAAAATAATAAAGCTAACTAAATGGTCTACTACTTCTGGCCACGGACGGCACGGAGAACACCAGTAGGCCTGCCCGCATACACCTGAAAAACAAAGCAATGAGCGCTCTAAACAGCTGACTGACAAAAGCAAACAATGATAAATAAACGGATAAATCTAATGCATTGGAGTAAAGGCTATTTTGTTTATCAAGGACACATGGTAAACAAATGGCGAAAATGAGGAAGTACAATGGCAAATCTATGCGTAAAGGAGCTCAGCCGAGGCCAAAATTCAACACTACTGGATAGACAGTTCTGCCACATAGAAATAAATGGTTTAAACCAAAACAGAGAGGTGGGGGTGTTCGTTTCATTGGAATATTTTATTGTCATATTTACCACTGCATTTGAAACAAATACGAGAATGGTTAAATTAGCATTATTTAGAGACCCTCCCTGAAGTATGACTTTTGCTGCATTTAGGGGAGCTGTCTCACAAGTTGCAATTTCGAAATTTGTTTGTGCATCAGCAGTTTTTTTCTTGTTATGTCAGTCACTGACAGTCACTCAATTAGCCATGTCAGCAAAAAATATATATTATTGGTAAATTAATCTAGCCAGCTATCTAAACTTGTAGTAATCATGGGCGAATATCGACTGGGCACGCAGGACACGTTCCCAGGGGCCCTGACATCCAAGGGGCTCCCATTGATTTTGTCAGTCACTCTCAATCAGATATCATATTAAATAATTATTATTATTAACATGGCAAAATGTGTAGATTGCAGGAAATTAGCTTTAAAACTGTAAAGATGTCTCTCCACGCCATGGCAAAATGTGTAGAATTGCATGACATTTTGTCAAATGTCAAATGCTGCGAGGTGTGGGGGCCGCCGACCAAATATCTACCACTTATCTGTGTCTGTATGCACTTTTATGTATCTCAATCACTCTCTCTCTCCTCAGAACACCTCATGTTAACCAGTGTCTCCCCCCTTTTCTCTTCCTTTAGTCAAGATGCCTCACGCATTCCCCTTCCTCACTCCTGACCAGAAGAAGGAGCTTAGTGACATCGCTCTCAAGATCGTCGCCAAGGGCAAGGGAATCCTCGCAGCTGATGAGTCTACTGGTACGCAGAGCAAACACTGGTTGGACACACAATGTACACACAGACCCACACCTATGGAATGAAAAGGCACACATGCAAAGACATATTCATAATCAGAGCAACAACATTGTCACAAGGGGTTTGTTTTTTCACCTTATTATAACTTCTCCAAAACATTCCATTAGAACCACAAGTAAAAATAAAAATAAACATTTTGCATTCAAAAAAAAGACCTGGAGCAATTTGAGGATGAAATAAAAAATCAAATCAAATTTTATTGGTAACATACACATTATTCATTTTTTTGCAGATGTTATTGCGGGTGTAGCGAAATGCTTGTGTTCCTAGCTCCAACAGTGCAGTAGTTTCTAACAATTCACAACAATACACAAAAAAATCTACAAGTAAAAGAATGGAATTAAGAAATATATTAATATTAGGACGAGCAATGTCGGAGTGGCATTGACTAAAATACAGTAGAATAGAATACAGTATATATATATATATATATGAGAAGAGTAAAGCAGTATGTAAACATTATTAAAGTGACTAGTGTTCAATTATTAAAGTGGCCAGTGATTCCATGTCTATGTACATAGGGCAGCAACCTCTAAGGTGCAGGGTTGAGTAACCGGGTGGTAGCCGGCTAGTGATGGCTATTTAACAGTCTGATGGCCTTGAAATAGAAGCTGTTTTTCAGTCTCTCTGTCCCAGCTTTGATGCACCTGTACTGACCTTGCCTTCTGGATGATAGCAGGGTTAACAGGCCGTGGCTAGGGTGGTTGATGTCCTTGATGATCTGTGACATCGGGTGCTGTAGGTGTCCTGGAGGGCAGGCAGTGTGCTCCCAGTGATGCTTTGGGCAAACCAAATAGAGCAAACCAAATAGAGTAAATCTGTAAAACGACTATAATAAACTAATGGCCAGATTCTCACCAAATTCACTAAACAGGTGCCTCACAAACCCAACAACAAACAAGGCCTACCTTGGTTCAATGACACTCTATGGCAACTTATGAAGAAGAGAGATGCTGCTCTGAAACAGTCTCTAAAATCTGTCCTAGATGTTGACCGACTAGTCTATAAAGGACTGAGAAACAAAGTGACAATGAGCCTCAGGAAAGCCAAAGCCAATTTATTTCTCAATATCATTAATGAGGCAAAAATGGAACAGCAAGGTCATATGGAAAAATATTAACAAACTCACTGGGAAGGGTCATGCCAAGTCTGGTGAACTACAACTGAAAGTCAATGGAAAGCTTCAAGACAACAGCTAAGTCATTGCAACCACCTTTAATGACTATTTTATTGACTCAGTCCAAGAGCTGGGCCAAAAGTTTAACCCAAGAGTCCTATCCATGATCCCCAGCAGCGATAGCCATACCAGTTGTTATTTGGAGTCCACTAGTGAGGAAAAGGTCAAGAAAGTCCTCTCCTCACTTTCAAACTCTAAAGCAAAGGATGTGTATGGTCTTGATACTGTATTTAAAAAAAATGACAGAGACAGCCTAGCCACCCCATTTACCCAGATAATCAACTTATCAATGCAAGAAAGTTCATTCCCAAAGGCATGGAAGACTGCCATCGTGACCCATGTACATAAATCTGGAGACCAGCAGGAAGTGAGCAACTACAGGCCTATCAGTATACTCCCTGTCATCTCTAAGGTTGCTGAAAACGTTGTACTGGAACAGCTCACAGCACACCTGAACACAAGGACTGTCTCCCTTCACCCAATCAGTTTGGGTTTAGGGTGAACCACTCAACAGAGACAGCATATTTCTATCTCCTAGAGACGATCAAGGCCAAGCTGGATACAGGGGGCGTGGTAGGGGCGGTCTTCCTCGACATGCGGAAGGTGTTTGACACCGTCAAGCATAATGTCCTTCTCTCCAAACTCTCCTGGTTCAACCTCTCGCAAAGTGCTCTTCACTGGATGGAGTCCTACCTAGCCGACTGGGTCCAGTGTGTCCGGATAAACGATGTCCTGTCACCACTAAGGAGGTGCACCATGGGAGTGCCCCATGGGTCCATCCTTGGGTCCCTGTTATTCAGTCTATACATCAATGACCTTCCTTTTGTGTACCAGGGAGTGGAGATGTATGCCGACGACACCGTCACACCCATGGAGTGCTGAGCAATGGCTTCCAAGTTATCATCTGTTATTTCTTAAGAGTCTATTGAGTCTATTGACGCACATGATGGTGATGTCTGTGTTGCTCTCCAACCCCCACAAGTGTCACGGGACTCGTCTGAAGGTAACCCATTCAAATGAATGGAAGATGGAGATAGTTTTGTGCCAACAAAAATAAGGGGTTAAATATGTGTCCAAAAAAACAATAATATTACCTGATCTTTCTTATATCTCCTAGATATAGGACAGACACTTCAAAACCTTATTCCTTATCATTCATTTTGTGACTGTCTTTTTTGCCATTTATGAATGTGTTATTCATTGCGTTTCTATGGGCTACAGTAGTAAAGGACAAATTCAATACTTTATCAAATAATGTTTTTATATTTGTTTTTATAACTAAAGGGGTCCTAAAATTCTAAATCAAATAGCTAAATGATCCATGGTACAGATGGAAAGTAGCTATTAGCTAAATATGGTGCGACACATAATTTCTCAGTGCTCTGAGGCCTATGTTTTGTTGTGCATTGTCCCTGCCAAATAAACTTAATAAAATAAAAACAATACCACATTTCAACTTTAAATGCTACTTCCAATAAGCCACCATTCCATAGTTCAGTTCAAGTTAATTTCATTTCATTCACATGGCTAAGGACAATTGAACTACTAAATTGTGCAAATTCGGAATTCAGTTTAACCACAGAGATATAGCATAATGCTCTATTTCATTCTGTGAATCTAATCCTCACTCCCTCTCTCACTTTCCCCCCAACAGGCAGCGTTGCCAAGCGCTTCCAGAGCATCAACGCTGAGAACACAGAGGAGAACAGGAGGCTGTACCGCCAGCTCCTCTTCACCGCCGACGAGCGCGCCGGTCCTTGCATTGGTGGCGTCATCTTCTTCCACGAAACCCTGTACCAGAAGACCGATGCCGGCAAGACCTTCCCCGAGCACGTCAAGTCCAGAGGCTGGGTTGTAGGCATCAAGGTTGACAAAGGTGTCGTCCCCCTTGCCGGAACCAACGGAGAGACCACCACCCAGGGTAAAGAGGAAGAATAGAAAATCTATGGGATTCACAACTAATATAAATACATACAATCAATCAATACAACATACAATCAATCACATTTGTTTATAAAGTCACAATATGCTTGAATAGTATTCCAACCTAGATACAATACACACATACAATACAATACCCTCACATAATACCCTCCTATACTCATCTCTTTTTTCTGTCCCTGCCTCAATCCCTTTCTCCCTCAGGTTTGGATGGCCTGTATGAGCGTTGCGCCCAGTATAAGAAGGACGGTTGCGACTTCGCCAAGTGGCGTTGTGTGCTGAAGATCACCTCCACCACCCCCTCCCGCCTGGCCATCATGGAGAATTGCAATGTCCTGGCCCGTTATGCCAGCATCTGCCAGATGGTAAGAATCACATAGAAAATACCCTTTCTCAAGGTCTCAGTGGTCTTGTTAGTTCATTAGCTCAAGTAGTCAAAACAGTGTCAACAATGGCAAGTTTGTGGGTTCAATTCCCATATGGGCCACAAGTTACCTTCGAATCATTGACTCTCTGTATACGTGTGGGTTACACTATATTAACATTCATGAAATAAGCCATTATAAATGTATTAAATGCTTATAAATTCTTCAGAAATTATTACAAATATTATAAATGCATACCTAAAAGTGTTATTAAAAGTGTATAAAGTAGTACCAGACCAGGCAACACTTTAGTTTTTTGAAAGATATGAACGCTACAGTATGTTCTGTCATGAGTAAGGTATAGCAGATTTTCTGGTGTGTGTCCGGGCTCACTTGGTGACTCAGTGGGTAGCGCTATCAGTGAGATATTAAGATCAATGAATAGAGCTATGTGTTTCCAAATGCTCAGTTAAACATGAGACTAGTAAATAACAGTCCCTTCTGATCTCTTCACAACCATAGTTCAGGGACATCAGTTTAGCCAGGACTGCTCACTGTTATGTGTCCAGTAATCCTAGGAAAACAACACACACATATCACAAATCACACATTGGAAAATCACAATATCTTAAAACACCGTTTTTCTCTGTTAGTTTTTATTGAAAAGATAGCTGTAGAGGGATAGACAGGAACGATGGGAGAAGAGCCACCATTAAAGTCTCACTGTTCTGACTGTTAACTGTCATGATCAAGAACATGCTCTGTTGGCTAAAAGTGTATTTTAGTACTCATGACCTCTGCCCTCTTCTAGCACGGCATTGTCCCCATTGTTGAGCCCGAGATCCTCCCCGACGGTGACCATGACCTGAAGCGCACCCAGTACGTGACTGAGAAGGTCCTGGCCGCAATGTACAAGGCTCTGTCCGACCATCACGTCTACCTGGAGGGTACCCTCCTGAAGCCCAACATGGTCACCGCCGGACACTCCTGCTCACACAAGTACACCCACCAGGACATCGCCATGGCCACCATCACCGCCCTGCGCCGCACCGTGCCCCCAGCAGTCCCCGGTGAGCGGCCAACAACACACTGAAAACAGCCCAATATACAGTAAAGCACGATACACTTATACATTTCTAAACTTCCAGCTTCATCCACTCACACTCAATGTTATCACACGTTTTCACAAACACAAACTCACCCTCCATGACTATGGCACTTACACATAGTGTGTAGTTACATTATTACATACAGTATTTTATTATATATTTCACATACAGTTCTAGACACACACCAATTTGTTGATGTATCTTCTTTAAGTAGATAAAATAGAAAGTAGTAAAAAGTAGTAAAAAGTAGTAAAATAACCCCTCTTCTTCCCCGCTTCACCCACAGGCATCACCTTCCTGTCCGGTGGCCAGTCTGAGGAGGAAGCCTCCATCAACCTGAATGTCATGAACCAGTGCCCCCTGCACAGGCCATGGGCCATTACTTTCTCCTATGGCCGTGCCCTCCAGGCATCCGCCCTGAAGGCATGGGGTGGCAAGCCCGCGAATGGCAAGGCTGCCCAGGAGGAGTTCATCAAGAGAGCTCTGGTACAAATAACCAAATATATTTTTTCAATTTATTTTCATATATTTCACATATATTACATATGTGATTGTCATATATTTTGCTTATATTTCATATGTGATTATTAATGGCTGTATAGAAGCCACATCCCACTGGGCACAGACTTCAAATCAATGTCTATTTCATGTTGGTTCAACGTAATTGAAATGACGTGGAAACAACATTGATTCAACCAGTGTGTGCCCAGTGGGATATTTATAGTATGGATGTATAGGAAGCCACAGTATATTCCGCACTTAGAAAATATCAGCAGAAAACAAGTTTATATTGTTCTTATATTGCGTTTCTTTCCTTCCACAGGCCAACAGCCTGGCCTGCCAAGGCAAGTATGTTTCTTCCGGAGACAGCGCCGCTGCTGGAGAATCACTGTTCGTGGCCAACCACGCTTATTAAGCATGGACACTCATCAGCATCCCTCTCCTAACCCTCCCCCCACCTTCCCGTCTCCTCCACTCCCCTCCCCCACCATGGGGAGTGCCATGTCATTTCTGGCACCTCCTAAGAAGCCGTCTCTACTTGACCCTCTGCGACACCACTCGTTCGGTACCTCGATTCGGAAAAAAGAAACGCAAACCTTTCTTTGGACTCTTGCTTCAGAGAGAAGATTCAATTAAAGTCCTGCCTCCATTCCCTCTCCCTTTTACAGCTTTTTTTTTTAAGGTAAAATGATTCCCATCGTCATGTTTTTACATAACATGTAACATTATTCCTTGGTCTGTAACACCTAACTCTGTGTAATGTTTGTACTGGAGCCTTGGAATAAAGTATTTTATCCACAAATTGTTGCTTTGCTTCCTTCCTTATTACATTTCATAGTAACTCTGAAAATGTACCTTACATCATTGAACATCCTGCTCGGCTCAATGACTACTTCCTATTTATTTGGAATGTACTGTTGGATGTCGGTAAATATTACCATACAAACAAGAAGAGGGGAGATACAGTTGAGACTGTTTAACACACCTCTTTTGGAGCCAATTAATAAGACACTTGCAAATAATTATAATAGTAATAATAGAAATTACGGTATTTATTACCAAGACCATCCACTGGGTGATACCAGCAGTTTACAGTAGATAGACGGCACAGCAGTTGACCTCAACATGGGGCTCTTCGGAAAGTACAAGTGAGTCTGTAAAAAGATGGTTGGAATATATTCTGTTGATTGAAAAATAGCTGTCATGACTGACCACGAGAATCCAAATAGGTCAGATCAGGTTTGCAATGAATAACTTCAATCAGACTCCCTCTCACCCGTAGAGGGGGAAGGAAAGAACTAGTGGGGATTAACAACTCACGTCATGTTGTAAATCAAGGAAGATGATCTAGGCCTGTGCTTTGTCTCAACAGACACTTCCCCCCTGAAACTCTAACCAGTTCAAAAGCGAATACTGGAACAATATTTCTAACGTAGAACGTGGGGAATGGTCAGAGGCGATCTATAGAACACTAATGTCATTTAGTTTGTTATTTTGTGATGTCATTAAAAATGTTATAAAGGAAATACTGTAACTTGGAAAGTATACCCATTACTTAGATTAAGTTTCCATACTATGGGTTGTGTATGTAATATGAAAAATTATGAAAGTGTTTTTGTTAAGAGAGGGATGTGATTTGAGAAGTTATAAGAGATAATTGTTTTCCATAACTTGCACAGTGAGTAATCACCACCCCGAAGTGAGGTCAGGGAGCGTGATAGCCTGCCGGAACCGCCCCTTTCGAGCAAAAGGTATAAATTATGGGTTACGAATTAACACAATAGACCAGGAAAGCGTGAAGCTGCAGCTGCGCTTTTAAAATGGTTTGAACTTTGAATCTCAACACGAGGTGGAGACGATAAACTCACCTCCCGGACAATCACTGGTACCGCTGATTAGCTGTCTGTCCTAAGTAAAGCATCTACGAATGCAAATTTAAGTAGGACTATCCTGTTACTCTGCTCAAACCATCGTATTACGCTACTCTCATCACCCCACTGGGGAACCATTGATACGGCTGGCTAGCCTATCTTCAAAGAAGCATCTTCAAGAGCGAATGGAAGGAAAATCAACTCTGTAGTTCTGTTCAGGACTACATGACAAGTCACCAGATATCGGACAACTACGAAGAAGGACAACAGGAGAATAGTTGTTGGAACCATTTCGGACAATCAGAGTCTTACAAGCGTGCCGCAAAAGGGCCCAACCCCCTTTCCAAGGCTGCCCCGTTCACCGAGAGATCCCTGGCGAACCCAGGCATTTCACTTAAATACATTCATGATTTCTTGCTCAAAGCCGGCGGCAGTTTGTTTGCAAAGTATATGGTTACTGTAGATGAGAGTTGTTCCTGAATGTGGCAATGTTAAGTGTCTCTGTCCCTCTCTCTCCCTTTCCATCTCTTCTTTAACAAGCATCCATGTTGTTGTCATTCCGCTAGGGACCTGTTTTCAGTGTATTAAGTCAATAACCGGTGCAGAGTGTGTGTGTTTATCCTGTGTTCCCATTTAATTAGCTAGTGAATAAATAATTCAACCAATTTGTGTAGTACTGAATCATAAGTAAGGCTCAGGTTTTTGCAGATGCAAGGAGGTTATGACTGTTCAGAATGATGATATGATGCGAGGTTGTGATTCATAAGTTAATTGTTTATAGATGTGATAGGTAAAGACCTTTTAGAGTTTTATTCTGAAGATTGTAACTCTTTAAAGAACTGCTCTCGTGGTGCCCCAGATCCTAATGAGTTAATCGGGTAACAATTAAACATAGTTAGTTAATTAGATAAATAACAGTCTTCAGATTAATGTTAAAGTCAAGTCACGACATATTGGTGCCCCCTGTGAGGAATCTAAGACAAAATTAGGACTTACTGTTGAATTCAGTCTACAGGAATTGCGTAGCAAATTATACCCCAAAGAGCAGTAGGCAGGATTGTCGTTGAGTGGTGTGTGTTTCCTTTCCAGGGAGAGATTGTCTCCAGTGTTGTATATCTGAGAAAGGGTCAGAGTGTGTAGGGTGAATTATACATTTTCCAGAGCTAGGACATAAGGGCCAGCCGATTAAGGAAATTTCAGAAGATATATTTGTTTGGCCGAAGCAAAGTCTCTCTGTCTCTCGCACTTCAGGGGTGTGAGTAGACACGTCCAGTATTTCTTTATGTTACCGCGTGTTCCGGTAACATTGCTAGCAAGAAATGCTGATTGGGTTGAACGTGAGACGTCGTTTGTAAACCCCCGTTCCCGAATTGAAGGGGATCTTTTTGTGCTTGAAGTGAACATTCTTGTACAAGAACGGCTAGCTTTGCATTAGAAGCTAAGCTAACAAACAGAGAGAAGCCATTTTTCTTTGTTTACAGAGGAAATCCCGCGCTTTAGGCGACGGAAGTCCCGCCTTTGCTGGAATCCCGTGTGATTTCAGTTTTCAGGGTCAGTGACCCCTTGTGGTGAAGAATCAGCCAATTTATTTGGGGGGAAATAAAAGATTCCAATGTGAGGGCAAAACGTCTTCTCACATCTGTAACATCTGGTTACACTTTATAATATCCAACCAATCTCAACTGATTGGATATCGTTGTCTCATTCTATTTAACAAGGATGTTAAATTGCCAAACAGACCTTTTTACCAGGTTGATCATTCAGCTAAGGATCAAATTAATTTGTTCCAACCAATGAGACATTTTAAACTTGTCAATCTTAACCTAGATACAGCGACGCTTTCAGGTTAATAAAAGTTTAATTCCCAGATAGCCTATACATGTATGATTAATCAATAACATTGCTGAATCAATTACATTTGCAAGTTCATTGAAGTCCAACTCCCACATTATTGATCCAGTATTAATGATTAATTAACGTCTATAAATTGATGAAATTTGTTTTTGCAGCTTCCAACGAGTCAAAACCCAAACTTTACCCCCGCTAATAAGTGAACCCTCCCCCACGGAAAGATTGATCGCTGACCTCAGCAGTGATATAAACCCAAACTATGCTGAAGGGCTGAGAACTTTAGATCACAATGCCATAAGCGAAGAAAACTGCAGAAATTGCGACAGACGCCCTCCAAAATAGACCATCAGGCACAGGCCTTGTAAAGGTTCTCTCCAGTTTAGCCCTGAACTATGGCCACCAGCAGAGATTGACATTACTGCAGTGCCCAGCAGAAGCACGAGCAAGAAACGGTTGATATGAAGGGACAGGTGGAGAGAACCCGGAAACTAATGACAAAAGCTGAAAAGAAAAAGATACTGCTAGCCGAGGACCTGCGTTTGAGACGGAACAATTAAATGTAATGGCAAAAACATATGACGACGAACGAGCACAAACTCTTGAACAAAATCGTCTTCTACAGGAACAGCTCAATTTAGCCAAAAATAAATACGACGAAGTCCACGCAAAACTAGATAAATCTGATGAGTTAGCTAAAAACAAGGGCGCACAACTTGATACCCTGCAAGCAGTTTTGAATGACACCACTCAAAGCAATAATGTTCTAGTCCAAAAGCTGCAGACCAAAGACAATCAGTTAATGAACATAATGACCAAGTTGGATGACAAAACAGTGGAACTCATTGAAGTCACTGACCAAATGAATCATTAGAGAACTTAGGTGAGGAATATGGACAAAGTGATCTCTAAGCAAGCGGAGGAAATCTCATCACTGAATCTCTCGCTCCGCACTCAAGACCTCTCCCTGCAAACCATGACAGATAAGTATGAGGCCGAACGGAGCAAGTGCAACACTCACGTGTCTAAAATAAGTACTCGAAGCGCCCTAGTGGACTCTGCTATGCAGCAGAATACCACCCTTAGGTACCACCTGGAGGAACTCCAGAACAGTCACGCGCTACAGCGTTACTACCCAACCAAGCAACCAAGCTCGCAACCGGAGCTCGGTACACAAAGGAGTGAAGACAACAGAAGGTTTCAGACCTTACCTCTCTCAGGTGTCCCTCAGTCTTTTCCTCTTGGCCATTCAGCACAGAGTAATATGGCACCTCCGTGCCGACAAAGGCAAAGCTTGGCTTCTCCTCTTGGCCTTTCGGCCCAAATTCCCCACATGATGAAGCAAACCCTCTCCGTGCACTTGGCGCGCAACGCCTTGACAAAATCATCAACAACTTCCGCACCTTTGACCCAGTGCCAGGGAAGCTAAACGGCACTGAGACATTCGTAGCAGACATAGAGGACGCCTTGGATGGCTAACTGAATGCTACGGGCACTGACAGGCAATTTACCTGTTGAAGAGAACATTGAATAGACAAATTACATGGTTTATTCGTCTACAACAGCAACACGTGCAAAACGACTATGCGAAACTTGCCACGGCTTTGAAAATAGAATTCAGTGGTTCTGAGACTCTCAAACACGACGTCAAACAAGCTCGGAATGAACACCCACAAGCATACTATCATAGGCTTCGTTCAGCTTACTTTGGCCAACTCACTGAAACAGGAATGGAAGAGCTATTACCATTCAAACAAATGTTTCTGTCCAACACATATCCCAACTTCATTAACTACTTGGGCCCTCAGCCCACGTTGGTTTGCCATTCCAGAACTCAGAGAGCTTGCAAGCACAGCTTTGAGGCATCAAAAGTGAGCCGCGCTAAGAGCCCTGACATCTCGGTTTTCAATATTGAGCAGGAGCACTCACTCCAATTAGAGGGATAGGAGCGGTGAGGGATAGGAGCGGTGAGAGATGACGCACAAAAATGGTGTCTACCACGAAACCACAACACCAATTACCACCGCAGTAAAAATAACTATAAAGAACATTGGCAACCAAACAGGTACCGCAACAATCAACCTGGTTGCTACGTTCCTTCACCCAACCCACACAAAGGGTCTGGGCACAAAGGTACCAAGGGTAGAAAAGTTTCAATGACGATCAAAACATAAACTGATGCTCTCTAAAAGTTCTGCTAAGAGAAGTACAGAAGAGCAAACATTTTGAGAAAGAGGAGAAAGGTAAGTCAACATGACTAGGCGTGGAATTGCCGGAGAACGGGTCCGCCGAAATTAACTCCATTAGCGAGGACGTAAACAATCAAATTACCCCAGTTCTCACTCTAAACCCAATCCAGGGCCCGCTCGATCAAGAAACAAGCCCACGGGCTTTGACTATAGACTCAGATACAAATGTTGCGAAGCACAAGGTAAGCAACATCGCAATAGCAGATTCCACTCAAACTCTGATAGAGGACCCAATTGGTCATGAAGTACGCCAGTCTGTCTTGACAATTGACACAGAAAACACACCACACCGTTGCAAACATCCAATCCACTTTGTTGGTGATATGACGAGGAAAAACAACTCAAAGAGGCCATACCTCAAAACAGTCTTAGAGGACTGCGTAACCTGTGATGCGCTGATCGAATCAGGCTTGACAATTTCCCTCATATCTCAAACTTTGCTGGACGAACTCAAAAGGGTGGTGGACCCAGCAAAATGTTGGTTAAAAACGGAACGATGCGACACTATACTTCAAGGTTTCATTCAGGCTACCTCGCCTCTCACCAGGCGTCTCCTACTAAAACAGAACTTCCAGAGCGTGTCACTTATCCACCCTGTGTACGTGACAAGCATTGACACCGAGCAGATGCTGATTGGGGTAGATTTAATAGACCATTTGGTACCACTAATGGATTGGAAAAACAACCAAGTATGGTCACAAATAACCATGCCACCTCCACTGAACCACCGCCTTCATCGAAGGCTACCTGCAATACATTACGCAACGATGAAGGAACGGCAAAATCTACAGACAAACCTCTGGTGAACTTGGTCATAAGTCCGCCATTAGTGGCACATGACAGTGTGACAACTTCAACTCGTAAGTGGACCGAACATGAGGTTTTCCTGTGTGGCTTGGGTGAGTCTCCAGCCGACACATACCGCCCTCTACTGATAGGCGGCGTGTTCCTAAACGGCACAATGGTTGAGGATGCCATACTGGCAACCTGGTCGGAAAAATAAGCAATACATTTGGAAATGTTCAATAATATTTAAAAAGCGGCTAACTGCCACCCCCTTGTTCAGACAATGTTCAGATTCCCACCGGGAACGACTCCCCAGACAACACTTACTGCTTTAGGGGTGTGTGCGATATCACTCCGCATTGGCCCCAAGGAAGTATCTCACCACCTACCGGTTGTCGCGAACCTCCCACATACAGTCTATGTGGGAGCTGACATTTTGGTGAGATTGGATGTTAAAAACGATACCATAAGCCAAGTTCTGTGGTCTTTTGCGCAGCCAGCTCAACACGCCTTTTCTTTCGACCCTGTGCGGATGGCGTCTGGGCAGACTATTCCTGAAGCTTGCAAAGTGATATGTTTCCATATCTCGGCACACTCAGTCAGGAACACTGATCGATTACTCCTTCCATGATTTCGAGCTGGTTGTTCCTGTGATTGGGCCACTTCCTTCCTCCTAACACCCATGTGGTGAGGGAGAGGTGCTTTTTACTTGTCCGTCAAAGGCAATCGCAATAACTCCCGTATTGCCAGTTGACAACACATCCACGTTCAGACTGGACGTCGACTCAGACCACGACATGTTGATATACTCCATCATCACGGAGGAAGAAACCGCCTCTTCTGCATTGGAATTACATACTGATGAGGCAACAGCAGGTGATTCCCCCACCACTGACAAGCCGTCACCAAGTGATGAAGACCTGTACGATATCACTGAACCATATCCTGGTTTCCATTTACAGGTACTGCAGCTGGTGACGGAGGCAAATGCACTTGTCAATGACACTGAACGACAACAGTTGTGGGACTTGTTTAAGAAACACAGGGACATCTGGTCGACAGACTCGCTGGATTGCGTGGTTATGGGTATTCATGTGGTGCGTATTCCTACGCAGCTCCTACGTAATGGAAACAGATTATCGTTTTAGAATACATTCCATTTCTGCTCAAATTCACTGGTGTTACCTAAACTACAAAACCGAGCAACAATAATTAGAAACTGTCAAAGAACGTTTCCGATTCAACTATTCATACCTCTGCTCCAAATGTCCCACTGCGTCCCTTACAGCCTGATATAGCCCAGCGAGCATGACTCGCTTTCCCCCGTTGACTAAAACATGGCATTATTAGAGTCTATCCAAAAACCACTAATAACATATTTCCATTCACATTATTAGAAGGCATTGTTTTCATTTCAGTCTACCCAAACAATATTATTCTATTTTTTTAATACCAACCTCTATTGGATATTCCCTTCCTGCTTCACACTTATTAAAATGTCAATTATTTTAAGATTAACATGTAATGCGCCAAATTAATAAAATACATCAGGCAATTCCCAAGGGAAAAGACACATTTCGGTGGGAGCTAAAACAGTTCACAATGCTAGACCCTCTTTCTGCCCACAACATCAGTTCATTGCTGTTGTAGCCTTGTATTATCATGCAATAATTAATACCCATGTTTAGTTATCAATTATAATATGCACTCACTCTGGATAAGATAAGAGCGTCTTCTAAATGACTGTAAATGTAAAAAAAAATTATCATGGTCACAGCTCTATCGCAATTGCCTATCCGCTATCATTAAAATGCATTAGATATAGGTAAAAGTCCCTTCTGATTAGACTAGAGGTAGTAAAACAAACCCTTGCTGCTGTTGACAAGCATATATTCAATTCATATCCATAGCACATAGTATTACTATTCAATTTAGTGATTTAAATTATGACACCATACTCAGTAGTTTCCACCAGCAAACCATTAGGCAACACGAAACATTATTACCTCGAAATCGTCCCGCTAGTCATGTTGAATAAATTAGCCTTTCAATTTGAACTAAGCAAGCTGCTAAATCGTTCAGTTTACAAAACAAACACTGGCTGCTATATCTATCTAAGCAAAACATACCGATAGTTCAATTACAATCATAAACCCAGATTTTAGTCAGTAACATTGAACCTATGCCTATTGAAATGACAAGTAAATCCCGCAAATAATCCAATTACAATGGTTTGTAGTCTTAACATCTGGCACATAATAATGACACAATTACCAGTTCGTCAAAGTGCTCCTCCGCAGAGATTTCACATGAGCAAAGGGGATGTACAGTGGGGGAAAAAAGTATTTAGTCAGCCATCAATTGTGCAAGTTCTCCCACTTAAAAAGATGAGAGAGGCCTGTAATTTTCATCATAGGTACACGTCAACTATGACAGACAAAATGAGAAAAAAAATCCAGAAAATCACATTGTAGGATTTTTAATGAATTTATTTGCAAATTATGGTGGATAATAAGTATTTGGTCACCTACAAACAAGCAATATTTCTGGCTCTCACAGACCTGTAACTTCTTCTTTAAGAGGCTCCTCTGTCCTCCACTCGTTACCTGTATTAATGGCACCTGTTTGAACTTGTTATCAGTATAAAAGACACCTGTCCACAACCTCAAACAGTCACACTCCAAACTCCACTATGGCCAAGACCAAAGAGCTGTCAAAGGACTCTTTCTCTTGCGACATATTGAAATTACTTTACTACATCACATTAGCTCCGCAATTATAATTATTTTGATGGAAACCCTAATTTGGTTTTGTACTATGTTATAAATTATGTCGAGATTACACCTTAATTCGCTGTAACTGTATGGGAAAAAGGGTTGTTGTTTTCACAGATTCTCTAAATCCTGCTGTTTTATCCCTCTCTCTGGTCTACCTACCGCTCACCAGGTCGCTGAGGCACTATTCCAGCAGGTCTTCTGGTACTATGGCCTTCCGGAGGACATCGTTTCTGACGTGGTCCCCAGTTCACGTCGCGGGTCTGGAAAGACTTTATGGAGAAGGTGGGGGTCACGGTCAGCCTCACATCCGGGTACCAGCCTCAGTCCAACGGGCAGGTGGAGAGGACCAACCAGGAGCTGGGGAGGTTCCTGAGGAATCCTGGCAGGGGGATTGGGACCGGTCAATCCCCCAACCCATTGTGCTGGGTTTATGTCACAACCCAACACACTAGGTTGTTTTAACCTAGCAATATAGTATAATTTATACCCAGTAGTTTGGTCAAGCGCTCAACCCAATGCACGCTGGGTTTGAAGCACAACCCAAACCTGCTGGGTTGAATTAACCAATTTGGGTTATTCTTAACCCAGCATTTTTTTTAGTAACAATAATTATTTTTGGAAAGATAATATGAATTGCCATATTAGGCATAACTCAATTTCTACCTTTTTAAGATGCCAAAATATAACTAATTGTTTTCAGTATCCTAATTTTGTTTTGTTTTCTGATTGTTTCAGTGCATGAATTCAACAAGCTTTGGACGAAGAACTTCCACAGGGTCGCCATCTCCAAGGTTCACTCAAAAAAGCAATAGTTCTGAACTGGGTTTGATTTCGTTTTTTGTTTTAATTTTTCAAATGTTGTTAATTATCTTTTAAACTTCCATTGGTTAATCGATGGCTCAGTTATAATTTGGCTCATGTAAATAATTATGTAGTTGTCCCTTTAAACATCCGAAAATCAACATCCCAATAGTGTTCACATTTCCCTCATGTAAATGTTGTAGGTACATAAAAATATTAAATAAACAATTTATTTCTGAAATATCCAGCCTTTGCTATTTTCTTCATTACCCTGCTGATTTTGTCAAGTTGTATTGCATTTATTTTTATCTTAAATATATTTAATACATGTTGTTTAGTATATTTACTACATTTAGTATGTTTAGTTATTTTTCTCAGTGAAATAAGTTCATTTAAAGCTGTAATTTGATTTATGTAGATACATTTTAATGTTGTTTAACACACAGTAACCAAAAACCTGATCTAATTTGCATATTCATACTGAGTTTGCAGCAGACAGAATATTCACCACAGGTTTCCCAGAATTGTTTGCTAGAAGTTCACAAGTTGCCGCAAATTTACCGCAACAGTTTTCCACAAATGTGTAAATATGAGCTTGCCCCACATTTGTGGCAAATTGGCCAAAGGTGTGCCACAACTGTTTGCTAGAAGCCTGTTTTTTCAGTAAGGGAACTTTTTCCACTTTAATTCAAAGACATAACATTGCATTTTTTTGTTGAACTGATGTGGAAACAACATTGATTCAACCAGTTTGTGCCCAGTGGGAAAGATCATACCTCCCCAGTGTTCAGAAACGTTTTATCTACTCACTTAGAAAGAATATTACTCCAGTCATCATTCACCATTAAGTTACTATGTGGCAAAACATAACAAAAACAAAACTAGTTTGTAGAGTCACAAGCTTGATGTAGTCATTGCCTGCAAGGTAGTTTGACTACTTTAGTACCCTATAAGGGAACTTGTCCAAATACTTATGACTAAACAGATGTGTGAAAATACACTGCTCAAAAAATAAAGGGAACACTTAAACAACACATCCTAGATCTGAATGAATGAAATAATCTTATTAAATACTTTTTTCATTACATAGTTGAATGTGCTGACAAAAAAATCACACGAAAATGATCAATGGAAATAAAATGTATCAACCCATGGAGGTCTGGATTTGGAGTAAACCTCAAAATTAAAGTGGAAAACCACACTACAGGCTGATCCAACTTTGATGTAATGTCCTTAAAACAAGTCAAAATGAGGCTCAGTAGTGTGTGTGGCCTCCATGTGCCTGTATGACCTCCCTACAACGCCTGGGCATGCTCCTGATGAGGTGGCTGATGGTCTCCTGAGGGATCTCCTCCCAGACCTGGACTAAAGCATCCGCCAACTCCTGGACGGTCTGTGGTGCAACGTGGCGTTAGTGGATGGAGCGAGACATGATGTCCCAAATGTGCTCAATTGGATTCAGGTCTGGGGAACGGGCGGGCCAGTCCATAGCATCAATGCCTTCCTCTTGCAGGAACTGCTGACACACTCCAGCATTGTCTTGCATTAGGAGGAACCCAGGGCCAACCGCACCAGTATATGGTCTCACAAGGGGTCTGAGGATCTCATCTCGGTACCTAATGGCAGTCAGGCTACCTCTGGCGAGCACATGGAGGGCTGTGCGGCCCCCCAAAGAAATGCCACCCCACACCATGACTGACCCACCGCCAAACCGGTCATGCTGGAGGATGTTGCAGGCAGCAGAACGTTCTCCACGGCGTCTCCAGACTTTCATCTGTGAAGAGCACAGGGCGCCAGTGGCGAATTTTCCAATCTTGGTGTTCTCTGGCAAATGCCAAACGTCCTGCACGGTGTTGGGCTGTAAGCACAACCCCCACCTGTGGACTTCGGGCCCTCATACCACCCTCATGGAGTCTGTTTCTGACTGTTTGAGCAGACACATGCACATTTGTGGCCTGCTGGAGGTCATTTTGCAGGGCTTTGGCAGTGCTCCTCCTTGCACATAGGCGGAGGTAGCGGTCCTGCTGCTGGGTTGTTGCCCTCCTACGGCCTCCTCCACGTCTCCTGATGTACTGGCCTGTCTCCTGGTAGCGCCGCCATGCTCTGGACACTACACTGACAGACACAGCAAACCTTCTTGCCACAGCTCGCATTGATGTGCCATCCTGGATGAGCTGCACTACCTGAGCCACTTTTGTGGGTTGTAGACTCCGTCTCATGCTACCACTAGAGTGAAAGCACCGCCAGCAGTGGCGGCTCCTGAAAAAATTCTCAGGAGGGGCAATTTTTCTGATGATTTAGGTGACCTACACACATTTTAAAAAAGATATGTCCAGCAACAACATGAAGACAGGGGCAGCATATAAGTCAATACCAGAAGCATTTATTGACTGATCTGGGGAGATGGATTCCAGTTTCTGTGACAGATTATAAATAATCTCTGATGCCTTTGTTATATTAGCTTTTGGTTGAATGTACTGTCGTAGTAAATATATAATGTTATAGCTTGGTCTGACTAAAATCTTGTGCATGACCCATTTTGTGTTGGGCGTTTGTTTTCAATCAATGCTGTTCCTATCCTATAACAATGGACAAAAGAGTCCTATCTTGTCAGCCTTGTCAGCAGGTGGCCAAGGACAACACCCACGCCATAGGTCTCTCAGTTCTTCCAACTCACGAGTTCTTGCTCTGAGGACACACACACACACACACACACACACACATCATCACTGATAACACACACACACACACACATCATCACTGTTAAACACACACACACAAAAATCCCCTCTCTTTAGGCTGAACATTTGAAGACAGAGAACCCAACTCAGAGCCAATGCAACAGTGGAGGGGACCTCGCCCAACTCATCAGGACCAATCAGAAGATCAGAACTACTAGATTCAACCTACATCATTTATTGTATAAAATGTCTGCACACAATGTTTTCGGGGCTCTCTTCAGATAGCTCCCTAAGAGTTTGACGAACGAGTCCGTGCACGCGATTCCAGATATCTTTACCTCTGAATAAACTGCCTTTATTATACCATATCTACCCTGTCCAAAGTCTCTACTTGGTCTCAGTTCTCCAGTAAACTTGTGATTATCAACAGTACACAACGGTAACAAACAATTGGGGGAACTCACGGGGCAGATAGTAAGGTCGCAGTGACACAGAAAGCAGTTCAATGTCGGGGTACAGAGTCGCTCTCTTACCAGGATCGATCTGTGACTGTCAGATCGCGGTCCGCTCTGACCAGGGTGAAGCCGGCCGGCTCCACTTCTCCGGGACTCTGTCATCCAGCCAAGTCTCCCAGCTGTATTGGATTCCGCTGCCAGCAGCGTTTTCATTATTTAGTCCGTTCGTAGCGGGTATGTACACGATCAACAAGATCAGTCCAAAACCCACCACTGGAAATCCATGGTTGGCAGAATGTTTGTAAACTAAGTGTACAAATTAAAAACATAAAATAACGCCACTAAGTGTACAAATTAAAAACATAAGATAAAAAACACTGCAGGTCGCAACAGAGACGCTGCTAGCCGCTATTTGCTTAGTTACGTTCATGGTTACGTCACGTATGACGAAAGCGCGTAAGTGCAAGCCCACAGACCCCCATAGAGATTGTATTGAAAGCTTTGAAATTTGAAAAAAATAGATTTTACATGACAGGCTATGAGAGACTTCTGGGCGATTTTCAACCTGACTGAAATCGCCCAAAAACGGGCGGGGCCATTTGAAGCACGACTTTAGCCTGATTTGACATTTAGTGGCAGTCAGATCAGATTACAACACTGATAACTACTGTTGCCGTGATATAATTGATTAGAAAAAAAATCCCTTCCTTTTCCCGTTTGGCAGTGCGTCGCCCATATCGCCCTATTGAACAGGCCGTCCCTGTCCGCCAGCATTCAAAAGTGACCAAAACATCAGCCAGGAAGCATAGGAACTGAGAAGTGGTCTGTGGTCACCACCTGCAGAACCACTTCTTTATTGGGGGTGTCTTGCTAATTGCCTATAATCCCATGTTTCATGAGCTGAAAAAAAAGATCACCGAAATGTTCCATACACACAAAAAGCTTATTTCTCTCAAATGTTGTGCACAAAATTGTTTACATCCCTGTTAGTGAGCATTTCTCCTTTGCCAAGATAATCCATCCACCTGGCACGTGTGGCATATCAAGAAGCTGATTAAACAGCATGATAATTAAACAGGTGAACCTTGTGCTGGGGACACTAAAAAGCCAGTAAAATGTGCAGTTTTGTCACACAACACAATGTCTCAAGTTTTGAGGGAGTGTGTAATTGGCATGCTGACTGCAGAAATGTCCACCAGAGCTGTTGCCAGAGAATTGAATGTTCATTTCTCTGCCATCTACCAACGTCGTTTTAGAGAATTTGGCAGTACATCCAACCAGCCTCACAACCTCAGACCACGTGTAACCACGCCAGTCCCGGACCACCACATCCGGCTTCTTCACCTGCGGGATCGTCTGAGACCAGCCACCGGGACAGCTGATAAAAGTGTGATTTTGCACAACTGAATAATTTCTGCACTAACTGTCAGAAACCATCTCAGGGAAGCTCATCTGCGTGCTCGTCGTCCTCACAAGGGTCTTGACCTGACTGCAGTTCGGCATCGTAACTGACTTGAGTGGGCAAATGCTTAACTTCGAAGTTCATTGGCATGCTGGAAAAGTGTGCTCTTCATGGATAAATCCTGGTTTCTACTATACCGGGCAGAGAAGGGTCCACTGCTGGGTCCACTGCTACCCTAAGGTGGCAACGTGGGCTATTACAAGCTGCCCACCCTGGGCCCACTGCACTCAACAGGGAACGGCAGCAAGCAGCGACTGCTGTCCTCGCTCTCCTTAATCTCCCAGATCTCTATCCACAAGGGGGCTGTGTTCAAGTGCCAGGTGTCCTATGTGGGGAAAGACAAGGTGGTGGTGAAGAGGGTGTCGGACAAGTTCACTATTGTAGGTAAGGGACAGCTCTCGCACCTGGGTTGGGGTCAATTTCACTTTAATTTAGGACGTTTGATTGAATTTAAATGGAATTGTACCCAACACTGTCTCTCTTACAGAAACACTTTCTCATTCTTTGTGCTTTTCCTCTTCCTTTTGACTCAGTGTATTTGTAATAATTGTATTCAAATTACTTGTCCTGTCCTCTCTTACTTTTCTTCAGCTCCCCCTGAGGTCTCAGAGATTCAGCTCACAGAGGCAGGTGATGACTCCGGTAAGATTAACTCAAGTTCAAGTTCTTGTGTTTTTAAATACAATACAAATGACAGTACATTGCATATCAGGATTGGAGTCCATCCCATTTCAACTCAACAAATTGCCCTTTTAACAGTCATTTAGCAGCCATTTTTATCCAAAGCAACTTAAAACAGTGAGCGCAAAACATGCTTTGTGTGTGTATGATCCCTGCGGGAATTGAACACACAACCTTGTCGTTGCCAGCGACCACTGGCGACCCGTCATTCATGGCAGGTGTGGCAGAGCCCCACCTGTTTAGAGCACCACATTTTTAGCTAACAAATAAGAAAGTAAGGCAGCTCCAGAAAATAAAAAGTAAGGCAGCTCCAAAATGCAGGTGTTTCAGCCTAGCTCAGTGCTTTCTGTGGTGGTGGGGCAGCCAGCGGAAAATACGGAGCATAGGTGTTGGTAATGTTCTCTAGTTTCGCCGTGATTGGCTAAGTGTTCTGACACTCATGGGGACACTACGTCACCGCCAAGTCTAAGGGTAGAGCTCGAAATTTCAAGCCCCTTGGGTGCTGCATAGAGTTACATTAGAAGTGCCCATCCAAGAAGGCTCAAGGTCATTGACCACAGATAAAATGACATCAAATCACGATATATCTACAGTAGCTTTGATTGGACATATCATGTCAACACCATACTTTCTAAATCTTAGCTAGCAGTCATCATCATGAATCAAGTCGACAATCTACTGGCAAATCATTTTTAATCCTTGTCATATCAAGAGAAATAATGAAGAGAAATTATAGATAAAACATATTGGTGCTCATCGGCCATTGGACATAAACAACAAGTTGGAAATCACAAAAACCTTACGGCTAAGGGTTTTAACTTTCCTCTTGAGAATTAGAATCAGAAGTATAGCCATATAGCTCATCGCAATACTTCACCCCTTCGGGCAAATAGTACTCTAGACTGTCCTGATCATCTAGTTGAGCATTACAGATAATTCCTCCATCCCAGCAGAAATATCTTATCTACATAGTAGGATTTTAGATATGCAGATAGAGCAAAGCCCAGTCTATGTTACAGTTACTATAGTCAAGTCTGTGGGTTATTGTATTTTAACATAGATGTTACCATTTTAGTAATCAACTTAACTAGCTAGTAAAAGTAACTTTTTTGTTTGTCTTTCAGATGGGCGGACCGGAAACCCAGTGACAACACCCGGGTCTGCAGCTGCCATTTTCCGGTGGGAAAGAGAAATGGCACTGTATTTACCAGAAAAGGTAGCTCATCCACCATGGCAGAAGAGGAAGATCCAGACTGTTGATTGGGAAACCAGAACAAACAATGAGGCATGAGGATTGGGTGTTAAGTATGAAAACAATGCATTTTCTGTCCAGATAAAGATGGTGATACAGCATTGAAAAATACCTACAACTGACCAAATGTCTCTTTGTTTTCCAGTCCAACAGGAGCGCATCCCACAGGCCACCCGGTGCATGGACATCCTGTGCCATTGTGATCTGGTTGTGGAGACTACAGCAGATTGAGCCTGTGGACAGACAGGTCAGTAACTCATCAAATATGATACAATATTGTGTAAAACATTGAATTTGTAGATGCATCAAAATTGACTTCATGTCCCCTTTTCCCCATGTTTTAGACATGAGGCGTGACATGCGGAACATCAGGCTCACCCCACGAGAAGAAGTGCATGATCAACACCACCCTCGGCAAGGAGATCTGCTGGAAGTGATGTACTCTCACTCTGGGGGTAAGACATAATTTAAACATCACAGATATAAATTCCCACTGTGCCCATGATAAAATGCAATGTGAATTGTGTTGTACTACTGAATGAAACTGAGGAGATGCACTCAGACCAGCCTTTGTGATTGAACTTACATTAACGACATTACTTTAATTGCCTGCTTTGAGCAAAACTTTAATGTATTATAACCTATTCTAAGAGCTTATTGTTTGTGTACGATTCTTATTCATTGTTCACTTGTTTTTCAACAACGTCAGGTAGAGGCAGGGATGACTGGGGTCTCCAGAAAGGAAGACACGGGGGGTAAGAAAGAATTTGAACATCACAGATATCAATTCCCACTGTGCCCATGTTAAAGTTAACTAAATTACCTTAGTTGGCTGCTTTGAGCAAAACTTGTATGTAATTTAACCTATTCTGGGAGCCTAGTGTGTGTATGAACTATGTGGAATATCTTTGGACCATTGGCTTCCCTGAAAACAGGTACTGACAGGAGGAGCAATATGAGTCAGTTAGAGGTCGTCATGCTGGATGGGGATGGTGATGGAGGCTTTGGTGGTCCACACAACGAAGAAGCAGGTGTCCCTTCCAGTGATGTGGAGCTGACCTTGGACCTGGTGCCAGTAAGGATGGTCTTCACGGAGGCGGTAAGACCCTCCCTCCTTGATATAGAAATCCTTCCCAGCATAGGGACACTAGACTGCCACCACTGCTGTGGTGCCCACCAGACTATCCAATGAGGCACCCAGGATCCCAGACCCCGTGACCCAATGCCCTGACTCCTGCACATCCATCCCTGTAGCAATTTTGAATGCCTTGATGCCTTCCTCTTTGTTATCTGTGCCCCACTTTACAGACAACACCCCATCCAACGACTGTGAACACCTTGAAATGCATTTGTTGTAAGAAATGTGCTATATAAAAAAAGTTTGATTTGATTGATGACATTACAGCTGTAGAATATGAAGTGCAGTTTTTCCATAAACTTTTAATTGAGAACTTGGAATTGTATCACTTGACATATCAATCATATAGTGGGAAGGATCCCATAAATCAAGACTGTGTGAATGCATGTACCACTCTGAATAAATAAATACTGTGCCTTTGAAGATTTGTCGCTGGTCATGAAACTACAATAATGGCTGGATGTCTACACAAAGTCCATTTTGAATGTCAATAGATTTTTAGATTCATTCTCATCAATGACAACATTCTAGAACTGAGTTATCACTCATCAAAGTCTGGTATCTGGGGTAATCTGGTTAATTATTATATAATTGATGAAGTGGCTCTTTCCTTGTAGAATGTTGACAGCTGTATAGAACACATTGTATTGCTAAGATGCTCAAACTTAACTTAATAGCTACACTCACAGACACAGGATCAACTTGATCCCTCATGCTGGCCCTGACCAAACCGGTAAGTTGCTCCTCACTATAGCTGCACTTCTCCACATGGCCAGACTTCTAGTGGTTTTCTCCCCTTTTAATGCTCTTATGCTCATCCTTGAAAAATGCCATAAGGTCTGAAATAGACACCAAAGTGGACATACTGTACAAACTATTATCTAGGCTAAGTAAAACAAAATGATTTTTTTATCTTCCGCTAACTAGCTAGCTAAAGTGTAGTCAGTGGCTAGCTTGACAGAAAAAGGGAACATAAATTGGGCACAGATCACGCTGGTGAAGTGTAGCTGACAGTGTCTGCTAGAGATGAGGTGCAAGAGCTTCCTGCAGGAATGTGTAGTCTTGCTGAGGTCTTCTCTGTTGCTAATTTCCATTTAGAATTTTTTAGAGTAAATTGAGGCGAATATATTGACAACTCACCTTGTTTGAGAGAGAATTACATGGATATCAACACGTCACGCCAGGGTAAGCCTACACGAAACACAGACCTTATATAAAGTAGTTCTAAAATTCCAGACGCAAAAATGAATGGGGAAAAAACGATTGGAACCATTACCGGGTTTTACCGCTAGGTTTTATGTGTATTATGAAGCGTCCACTGTGCCTGACCACAGCGCTTTCTGCAATGATGCGGATGCGACTTGCCTTAACCAGAGAGGAAGAGGCGAAGCGAGAGGGTTTACTCCTCCCAAAAATAATACTTTTTGTATGGACGTCAATGATAGTCTCAAATTTGGCAAAAGAAGAAATGTAATTGCACATTTTCTACATTATGCTTATTTGATCAAATAGAAGTTTCGTAATGGTTAGGTTGTTAAAAATGCACTGATATAAGTGGACGCATGTGGCATTTCGCCAACTTAGAAAACAACAACTTTGTATCAGAGTTGCGCCATTGTTCACACGCTTATCTGCCCTCTCATTGGCTAGAATGGTCCCACCTGCTCTCGCCTCTCTTCCATATTTGAGGACATGTATTTCCATTGTTAAAGAGGTCACTCGACCATCTTGTCAATATAATAGATATTATTCGCCTAAACTAATCATGCGAGTTTCCTAGTTCAAAGTAGCATATGAACGCAGCATTATCCTCTTCCTGGTGTATACTCGACTGTATTGCATTAGTTAAAACCAAGACTGTTCTCATGGCAGGTCTGCCACTTTTCACTAGCAGAAGTGACTTACGCAGCAGTTTAGCAGAATTACCGTGGCCAGTTAGGGTAATTAAATTGAGGTTAGAGAAAGGTTTAGGGTTAGCTAAAATTGTCTCTGACGCGACTTGAACATATTTAGCTACAACGAGGCCTGCCCTGAAAACAGTCTTGGTTTCCACTAATGAGATGACGCGTATACCGGACATCTCAGCTTCAGGAACTAGCTACATATATGACGAGCTGTCACCAAAATGCGCATTTTAATTTGCTCGCGTTTAGACCTCTGGAAAAGTTAATAGGTCTATTTGACAATTGACTAATGTCATTTTTTTTGTTGTCAACGTTTGACAAAATAATTAATAGGCCTATCAAGATGAAGTAGGCTACCCAGGTTCCAGTTACTTTGTTGTAGCCTACTCTGAAGAGAAGTGTATTATTTTATCGAAGAAGGCACTGAAACACCAAAAGATGGACTCACCAGCAAGCGCCCTCTCTCGTGCTGGGAGGACTTTCTGGACAGTTTGGGTGAGTTTCTGCTCTGAAATAATTTACTACAGAAGGACACCGTTTTTATAGCCTACCGTGATTGGTTTATTATTTCCTATTGTTACCAGTACTATAGTTCTATTTTAGACTATTTAATAATTTGCTGATGAACAATTCATTTGAATTGAGAACTTCCCCAAGCAGGAGAAAAATATAATGACAGAATTAACTGTATTTCACTGTACCTGGTTTGATGTAATGTGATCATATGTTATCATATATGGACTCTCTCTCTCTCTCTCTCTCTCTCTCTCTCTCTCTCTCTCTCTCTCTCTCAAACACACACACACAGAACTACTTAACGGAAGTTGTGGGAAGGTATCTAAGCCCAGAGCCCACTAACATAGGAACCAATGACACAAACTCAAGACAGGAAGTTACTGCTGCACCACAAACAGAAGACCATGTTGATGGTGCGAAAAATGAGATAAAGGCAACTGAGGTCACTTTTGAAATAGGCTCTGAGCTTAAGAAACCACGACATGCCGTTGCCTGGGAACAGTGCAATGTTATCATTGGTCCAGGGCTCGGCAGAGAAAATGTGCAATACACTGGACAATCCAACAGAGGGAGTGATAGCAAAGCATCCCATGAGGAGGAGGATATAAAACAAGAGCAGGTGGACCAAACAGAAAATAAAGACACAATCCAGCATGTTACTAAAGAAGAATTAAATATGGGGAAAGGGGTCCAATCGGTGTTATTCACTGGGGTCCAGATCTTATTCAGAGAGCCGACATCTGAAAGGTCTAAGGATCAGGGAGCACAAGGACATGCTGAGAGTTACAACTGTGCTGAAGCAAATAGATTAAGAGGTGCAGTGGCAGCAAGAAAAGAGGAAGAAGAAGAAGTTACTGAAGAATTCCACTGTGGTGAAGAAGGAACCAAAACAGAGGAACATGAAAATAATAGAGATGGAGAACTACATTTTGATATAGAGTCCCCAAACCTTACATCAGCCTGTGCTGAACCTGCCGCGCTTTTAGATAAGAATAGGGACGAGGAAAATAAGGACAGATTAACGATACACGATGAGCAAAGTACAGAGGATGAAACCATGGTAAGAGTCAATGAAAAAGTTGGAGAGGAAGAAACGGCAGTGCTCTTCATGGAGACAGACAAAGAAGGGTGGAACGTAGCAGAAATAGTAGAATTCTCGGGGGGAGGGGAGAATAGCGATGATCTGTGTGTAATCAAAGATGAAATTAGTCAAGATGGTAATGAAGGGAAGAATGGCATAGACATGGAAGAATTTAGGAGGAAGGAGGAGAGCGAGGAAGAGAATGGAACAATAGAAGAGATGGACACAAGAGAACAGGAAGAGATATTGGACGGGGACTTTGGACCATACAATGATTTCAAAGTCTCAGAAAACAATAACAAACATGAATATGGTGACAATCGTTTGAAGTTTGATGAAGGAACTATAGAGAAGCTTGATCAAGAAAATGACCCCAACCCACGACTGCTTTGTGAAGGATTATCAGACTTAGATAGAAAATTGGGAAGAGGCCAGGACATTTTTGCTTCTGAGGCAGAGTTAGAATTACAAATAGCCTATGACAAAAGAGTCTTTGTGTCAAATGATGAGATAACTGTTGTTACAGACGAGCAGAGAATGGAGTGCAATATTGAAAGAATTGACAGCCCAGTGTTAGAGGATGGATCCAAAGTGATTGAGGACGGGGGCAGTAACAAGATAGAAGACGTTGTAATCAACATTGGGACGAAGGTGGATACAGAGGCAGAGGATGTGAAAGATAAAGTGACTGGACTGAATACTTTTTTTGATCAGGAGAGAAATAAACTAGAGGAAGAAAAGATCTCAAAAGAAGACGAGGACCCCCTTAATGAAGTGGAGGAAAAACTTATTTCAGTGGTTGATACTGTGGAAGACAACAATAGAGTGGAAATCGGAGGCGTGGCGAAATACATTTCCCTTGGGCTATGTGAGGATCCTGTTGTGGCTCAGGAGCCAAAACATGTAGCGTGTGAAGAAACTCGAGAGGAAATTCCGGAAATCAACAATGGCAAAGAGTTAGACGAGAATACGGCACCGAAGATCCTGGAAGTTGACGACGATGATGTCAACACCACCCATTTACAAGAAGTACACACCGATAGTGATACCAAACAGTTAGAAAGTGTAGAGAACACTGGAACTAGTTTTAAATCGGACAATTCACCAGTGAGTGAACTCATGGAAGGGAAAGAAGATCCGAAAACTGTTGAAGGATTATTTGAAAGTGAGGATATTGAGAATGCCTCTGATACAGTAGTAGACGAGTGCGCGGTCGAGAAAGCAGCGAAATCACTGTGGGAAACGGAGAGAACAGATTCTGTATTACTGAATGAAACAGACACTCAAATACTAGAGGACCTAGCAAAGACAAAAGCTGAATCACATGAATCAATGGAGATTGAGGTAGGACTGTCAGAGGAAGCAGCAGAGACAGATGAGACACTGAGAACAGAGGCTGGATTATACAAAGACACAGAGGAGATAAAGGCAGAGTTTAGAGAGGGATGGATGGAGTCAAAGGCAGGGGAGACAGTGGGGACAGAATTTAAATCAGTGAAGGAGACACAGGCAGAAATACCAGCAGCGAAGACAGGGGTTGTGCCATCAGAGGACAAAGATGAGACAGAGTCTGGATTAATGCAGGAATCAGCAGATACCGATCTTGGATTACTAAGGAAAACTGTGGAGGAAGGGGTACAACAGGGGGCAGAGGTAGACACACCAGATGTGAGGACAGAGACCGTGCTATCAATGGAGACAAACACAGAGGAATTAGTGGAATCTGAGGCTGGGGACACGTTGGAAACTGAATCTGGATTAGTGAAAGAACATGAGGCAGAAATACCAGATGTGAGGACCGAAACTGCATTATCAGAGACAACTGTGAAGACAGAGGCAGGATTATCAAGGAAAGTGACATTGTACCCATTATCAATTCATACAGAGGCTGTGTTTCTCACAGAGACAAAGGCTGTTTTTTCTAATGAGTCACTGGAAACAGACAATGGATTATCAGACAAATCATCTGAGGCTGGGACTAAATTACAGGGAATGGTAGAGACTGGTTTACCAGGTTCAACAGAAATAGAGGCCAAATTATTCGAGACAATGGTTTGTGGAGAAGTTGTACTATCACAGGACACAGAAAATGGATTATCAGAGGAAAAATATAATATAACATCTACATTAATGGAGGAATTGGTGGAGTCAAGGGCTGGGGAAACATTGGAGACTGAAAAGGGAATCATGAATGAAACAGACGCAGCAATACTTGATATGAGGATAGATCCATCGCCATCAGATGAAACAGAGTCTGGAATAGTTGACACAGAGGCCAGAATGTTTTTGGAAACAACAGTGATTGAGTCTGAATTATTGGAGGAATTATCTGAGACTGAGTCTGGATCACAGAAGGACAAAGAGGTAAAAAGACAGAGGACTGAGACAGAGCCATCGGTGGAGACAGATGTAGAGGAATTAGTGGAATCTGAGGCTGGGGATACGGTGGAGACCGAAGTTGGATTAGTGAGGACAGTAGCCAAATTACCAGAGGAAGTTAGGCCAAAGATTGAGCTATTAGAAAAAATGAATAGAACAGGTGCTGATTCATCAGAGGACACCGATGAGACAGAGGCCAGATTTTCAGAGGAGATAGAGACTGATTTAGTAGAGACCAAGTATGGGTTACAGAAGGACATGGAAGAAGACATACTACATATGAGAACAGAGACTGTGTTGTCGGTGGAAACAGTGAAGACGGATACTGACTCATCAGACGAATCACTGGAGTCCAGATCACTTGAAATATCAGAGGCTGGATTATCTGAAGAATCAGTGGACAGTGAGGCTGGATTACAGGAGATTTACACAGAAATACCAGATGTGGAGAAAGAGTCTGGATTATCAGAGGAGACCATAGATGCGGGATTATCAGAGAAAACAGATGTGCCAGACACAGAATTCGTGAAAAATACAGAGGCTGGATTAATGCTAGAGGCTGAACTTTCAGATGAGACAGAGGCTGGAATAGTTGACACAGAGGCCAGACTTTTTTTGGAAACAACAGTGATTGAGTCTGAATTATTGGAGGAATTACCTGAGACTGAGTTTGGATCACAGAAGGACAAAGAGGTAAAAAGACAGAGGACTGAGACAGAGCCATTGGTGGAGACAGATGTAGAGGAATTAGTGGAATCTGAGGCTGGGGAAACGGTGGAGACCGAAGTTGGATTAGTGAGGACAGTAGCCAAATTACCAGAGGAAGTTAGGCCAAAGATTGAGCTATTAGAAAAAATGAATAGAACAGGTGCTGATTCATCAGAGGACACAGATGAGACCGAGGCCAGATTTTCAGAGGAGATAGAGACTGATTTAGTAGAGACCAAGTATGGGTTACAGAAGGACATGGAAGAAGACATACTACATGTGAGAACAGAGACTGTGCTGTCGGTGGAAACAGTGAAGACCGATACTGACTCATCAGATGAATCACTGGAGTCCAGATCACTTGAAATATCAGAGGCTGGATTATCTGAAGAATTAGTGGACAGTGAGGCTGGATTACAGGAGATTTACACAGAAATACCAGATGTGGAGAAAGAGTCTGGATTATCAGAGGAGACCATAGATGCGGGATTATCAGAGAAAACAGATGTGCCAGACACAGAATTCGTGAAAAATACAGAGGCTGGATTAATGCTAGAGGCTGAACTTTCAGATGAGACAGAAGCTGTCTTAAAAGAGAAGACAGAAGATAACACGCCAAACAAATCACTGGAAATTGAGGGAGGATTATTTTGGGAAACCGATGAGACCGAGGCTTTGGTAACAGAGGAAGTTGTGAAGACAGGGCCTGGTGTATCGAAGCAGACAGATTTTGGATCACAGGGTCAATTACTGGAGATCGAGGTTGGAGTAATAGAGAAATCCCAGGTTGAGTGGTCTGAGGAAACTGTGGAGACAGATGCAGGATTACCAGAGGAAAACAGAGGGGATGGTGCAAAAGCAGGATTCAGTTCCCCATCAGGAATCAAAAATGTAGACCAGAATCTTCAGCTTCAGGTAATAATAATAATACTTTCCCTAATAAAGGGATACTTAAGGATGTTGGCAATGAGGCCATTTATCTAGTTCACCAGAGTAAGATAAACTTGTGGAAATCATTTTTTTGTCTCTGTGTCCAGTATGAAGGAAGTTAGAGGTAGTTTCGTGAGCCTAATGACTGGAAGTCTATGGGTATCTGCTAGCATTGGCTATCGAAACTACCTCTAACTTCCTTCATACTGGACACAGATACATAAAAATAGTATCCACAAGTTCATCTGAATCTGGGGAAGTAGATAAAGGGCCTCATTGCCAAAATCCTGATGTATCCCTTTAAAAGAATGCAATCAAATACATATGATTATAATATCTAATCGTAAGAGATAAAGCAAACATTAGTCTCTTTCATATATTTTATTGAATTTGTTTCCCTTATTTTTATGTTATCGAAATTAAGCTTAATCTAAAAGGATGTTATGAATTTGAAAACTTGTCAGTAAATCAGTTGTGTTTATCATACCATTGCAGTTTGACGCCTCCGCTTTGGACTTCACTGCTCAAAAGTCTCGCATTGCCCTCAAGAATCCACATGCCCGTCCACCCAGGGATCCCCGTACTCTTCTACAGATGCCATCTTTGACCCCCTCCCCTTCAAAACCCACCGTACACGTGCCAGTTAGAGGTCCAATAGGGATACCAATGAGGGGCATGGGCGGCATCGGAATCAAACTGCCTGGTAAGTTGAAAATAGGAATTTAATGTGTTGTCCTACTCTGTGTGTTCTTTCATTCTGTTATCGTTGGTGACACAATGTTCTATGACAGATAATGACGATGCCCAAATTGAAGTGTGAATGGATATCTTTGTTTGTTGTTTGTGTTGCTATGATGTTGTTCAGGACTCAGTGCTTCAGGGCTCACCATCTTAAGAAAGACCGAAAAGGGGGTGAGAGATGAAAAAAACACAGAGAACATCCCTCAGGTACCTATCAGATACTTGCACTTTTTGAGCTCAACCTTTGAATAGGTCTAGTAGTATGCTTTATTATTCTGACTCTTGATTTGATTTGGCAATGTCATCTATTCAACAGAAATCTGAGATCGAGCAAGATGTAAGGGATGAATCTCCCAAGAAAGAAGAGACGCAAAACAAGCAAGAGGAGCGCAAAACTAAATGGACACCGCCTAGACATCCAGGGTAGGGAATCAATCTACAAGATTCTCTTAATTTCTTGTTTGAAATAACTTATATGAAGATATTGCCTATATAAATGTCACTACATTTTTATTATAACACCTTTGTTCAATATATATCCACCAGATTTGGAAGTCCCCTGATGATGAATGAGCTGAAGAACAAGCTGAAGAAGACTACAAAAGAGAGCGGAGATGATTGACAGGACCTTTTTTCTCATTGGTGAAACATGGTCCATGAACGATGGGCTTTAATTTAGTCATAAGTATCTCCATTTTATTGAAAACTCTCTTTGTCTATTTCTTTTGGATGTCTTTGTAAGAACAGTTTCAAATAAATAATATATTTTTGTTTTGGACAGTGTTTACTTGTTCCAGAGTGTTTTTAAAAACTGGTGTGATAAAAAAAAAGTTGACTGCTCAGGGCATTACATTGATTCAAGAAGACTATTTGTGACATTTGTTTATTTCTTTATCAGTGGGTTTGCTTCAGCAAACATCTCTTATGCATTATTTCCATACTAAGTATTTCTATAGCTACTGTAAACCAGTTATAGCATATTGCAGTTTTTTTATTTTTTTTACGATCACTTTGGCCTTTTCCAATTATAGATATTTGGGCTAGCCTATAATAGCCTATATACTGATTGGTCTTATAAAGCTTTTGTATAAACATTAGATTAATTACGTGATTCATAAGGTGAAATAAAAGAATTAAAAAAATTACCAATCTTTTTTACAAATATTTTCCTAAAAGCACTAGTCTCGGCTACATATTCTATCTACATACTGTGTCTAGATACTAACCTTGCATATTAGAGTAATTATATTGATAGGCTATACCTACTACAGTCACTACAACTAAACTATTTTACTACCACTACAATTAGACCAAGTTACTACCATAAAAACTGAAGCAACAAAATGTACAAACAAATGTTAATGTCAGAGAGCATGGGCAACAAGTAGGCTAGAGGTAGAGAGGCTGACCAGTTGCCAGAAGGTTGTGCCTTCCTAGAGCAAGACTAGCAAAACTGCTCTCCATTAAGGGTGCTGCTTCGTTGCTGCACTCGTGCCTCGTGTGTACCTCTTTGGGGAACGTTGAGAAGAAAGGTAGAATAATTGATTACAAAATCAAATGTAGATTATATTATATGCTACATAGGACTACAAATGCATGAGGTTATTTGAGCAACTTCAGTTTTCAAGATACACACTTTTAGTCAAAGCTGAGCTATCATGGTAGACCTATGCCGTAAACTAAACTAGGCTACTGCATATTATTTGGCAACATCATCAGGCGAGTTTGTGATGTCGTATACTGGAAACACTTCCTGAAATCGATGGTCGGTGCCTAAGGAGACATTGGGCTTGTTCAACAGTGCAGGCGACTGCCGACTGACTGATCTATAAATAATCTTGCATTTACCCATGATACATTACGGGTTTTATCCTCTCGAACATGGCCAGAGTTGCTACACCGGAGACCACTGCCACAGCCGTGAGAAAAACGAGGAGAATCCTGAACACAACTGGAATAAATTAATTCCGGATTTTGTCCTAGCTAGGTAGGTAACTTTAGCGTTTATTTGTAACGTTATTTCTGATAGCTAACGTTAGCTACTGTACCGGTAGTTATCTAGGCTAGCTAGCTATCAACTACGAGTCATCCAGCTATCAAACTCCAAAGAACATTCGATAAACGGATAACTAGGAAATCGGAGTTTTATAAAGATGCCAGAGTTTGCGAGTTGGAAATCCGTGTTGGATGACCGTTCAAAACTATTTTTCACAGTAGGGACTCGAGTTCCCAGTTCGTTGTTTGAACGCGGCATAACCTAATAGCTAAGCTAACGCTACAACACAACTTCTGAACAGAAGAAGAGCTATGATATGATTGATTTAACTCCGTTTTGATTGTCGTCGACGCAGAAGTAAACAATCAATGTTTGTTTGCGGGCTAGCTAACTAACGCGTTAACTAGCTAAATTCGTTGCTAGTTAGTTAATAACTAGTTAGCTATGTAGCAATGATGACTTGATAACGTTAGCTAGCTAGCTAGATAGGCCCATTTTATTGTTTACTACTACAGTAGCTACTAGTACTAGCTACATTTAGGCTGAATCTGCAGAAAATGTTATATAATTAACGCCTTGTTATTTCGGTCATACAAAAGTTAACAGGAAAAGTCTATTCAGTGTGGGGTAAACATTCCATCCTGTTGAGTGGCCTCAAAATAGCCTATTTTTGGCCCAATAAATATGTATTGTTTTCCATATGGTCTGGTTGGTAATATCACCCACATTAGACAGTTGAATGTGAGGCTTGTATGTGTACTCAGGTAAGAGTAATAGCTAACATTTCCTTCCTCCTCTCAGTCTATACAGGTGAGCACCCTAACATACTTTACACTGGCCTGGCCCCTCTCTCCCATCCCCTCTGCTTAACTGCGTGTGGGGGTGACTGAGAGAAACGCACAGTCCGATTTACAATATCCCTGTGTCTGGGCTGGGGAACCATAGACAGTGACGTGAGTGAGCAGCAGTCAGTGTGTCAATCTCACTCACAACCCGTTCACCATGGGTGACATCAGCGATCTGGACAGGCAGATCGACCAGCTGAGGAGGTGTGAGCTCATTAAGGAAAATGAAGTCAAAGCCCTTTGTGCCAAAGCAAGGTAACAACGAAATGACAACTGATTATTTCTCTGTCCATTACTTCTTAATGATTGTGTGGTGCATGAAATTGTTTCTTCAAATTAATTTGAGCTATATCATATTCCTAATACATTGCATGGCAGTCTACAGAAGAATATCCTTGCAACGTAAACTCATTTGTAAACTTTTTTCTTTTTTTATAACTATGTTCTAACTAAGCAAGGGGAAGTTTGACATCTGTGTCCCTTTCTACTTTATTTCCAGAGAGATTCTTGTGGAGGAAAGCAACGTACAGAGAGTTGATTCCCCAGTTACAGTATGTGAAGCGGATACTTAATGTCTCTCTTTAACGTGTACATTAAAATGTATGACATTGATTTGTTCTCAATTCTGTGCCATTCCAGGTGTGTGGCGATATTCACGGGCAGTTTTATGACCTAAAGGAATTATTCAGAGTAAGTTTGATCAGGCCATTTTAAGATTTGGTCCTTAGCCCAAACTTAGACCCCTTTGTTAATTATTTCATTTATTAATAAGACTGGGTCTAATCGTATTCAATAGAGAATGTGTTCGAGAGAACTCACGATCAAATGACTGTACCTGTGTAGCAGCACGTGTTCCACGTCGGAATGTACAGTACCAGTCAAAAGTTTGGACACACTTACTCATTCCAGGGTTTTTCTTTATTTTTACTATTTTTTACATTGTAGAATAATAGTGAAGACATCAAAACTATGAAATAACACATATGGAATCATGTAGTAACCAAAAAAGTATTGAAAAAATCAAAGTATATTTGAGATTCTTCAAAGTAGCCACCCTTTGCCTTGATGACATCTTTGCACACCTTTGGCATTCTCTCAACCAGCTTCATGAGGTAGTCACCTGGAATGCATTTCAATTAACAGGTGTGCCTTGTTAATTTGTGTAATTTCTTTCCTTCTTAATGCGTTTGAGCCAGTCAGTTGTGTTGTGACAAGGTAGGGGTGGTATACAGAAGATGGCCCTATTTGGTAAAAGATCAAGTCCATATTATGGCAAGAGCAGCTCAAATAAGCAAAGAGAAATGACAGTCCATTATTACTTTAAGACATGAAGGTCAGTCAATCTGGAAAATGTCAAGAACTTTGAAAGTTTCTACAAGCGCTATGATGAAACTGGCTCTCATGAGGACCGCCACAGGAAAGGAAGACCCAGAGTTACCTCTGCTGCAGAGGATAAGTTCATTAGAGAACTTAATATTTCAGCCCTAATAAATGCTTCACAGAGTTCAAGTAACAGACGCATCTCAACATCAACTGTTCAGAGGAGACTGCGTGAATCAGGCCTCCATGGTCGAATTGCTGCAAAGAAACCACTACTAAAGGGCACCAATAAGAAGAAGAGACGTGCTTGGGCCAAGAAACACGAGCAATGGGCATTAGACCGATGGAAATCTGTCCTTTGGTCTGATGAGTCCAAATTTGAGATTTTGGGTTCCAACCGCTGTGTCTTTGTGAGAAGCAGAGTAGGTTAACGGGTTATCGCATGTCTGGGTCCCACCGTGAAGCATGGAGGAGGAGGTGTAATGGTGTGGGGGTGCTTTGCTGGTGACACTGTCTGTGATTTTATTTAGAATTCAAGGCACACTTAACCAGCATGGCTACCACAGCATTCTGCAGCGATACGCCATCCCATCTGGTTTGCGCTTAGTGGGACTATAATTTGTTTTTCAACAGGACAATGTTGAAAAATGTTGTGTAAGGGCTATTTGACCAAGAAGGAGAGTGATGGAGTGTTGCATCAGATGACCTGGCCTCCACAATCTCCTGACCTCAACCCAATTGAGATGGTTTGGGATGAGTCGGACCGCAGAGTGAAGGAAAAGCAGCCAACAAGTGCTCAGCATATTTGGGAACTCCTTCAAGATAATTGGAAAAGCATTCCTCATGAAGCAGGTTGGGAGAATGCCAACTGTGTGCAAAGCTGTCATCAAGGCAAAGGGTGGCTACTTTGAAGAATTTATAATATATTTTGATTTGTTTATCACTTTTTTGGTTACTACATGATTCCATATGTGTTATTTCATAGTTTTGATGTCTTCACTATTATTCTGCGATGTAGAAAAAAATAAAGAAAAACCCTTGAACGAGTAGGTGTCCAAAGTTTTGACTGGTTCTGTATATCCATAGTCGGTAGGCTTGGGCGGTATGCCTTATACAGTATACCGGGGTATTTGGAAATAGCCACGGGATGATTTTTCAATACCTTTGAAACTATGTCTTTTGAAGTTTTTTATTTTATTTATTTGAATATTTGTAGCTACTTAAGTAAATACCTGCAATCAACTTGTGAAATATATTAGGAGATAAAGAAGATCGCGTTCTTCATGTCACAACTTTTAATTGAGGTTTACCGGTAGTCCCAAGTCACGTGCTGTTTGTTTACAAGCCCACAGCGACAAGAGACCGGAGCCTTGTGAGTCACTCACTTTTGTGCAGCACCCGCCAGGTGATGATGTTACAGTATGGAATTCACAACTAAATGTTTGCCAGCAAGATATCTTATAACTAAGTTAACTGTCTAAAATTAGCTAAATGCTCTGCAGTTGTGTATTTGGTTTGCTAATTTAGTAGCTAGCTAGCTATCTAGCTAAGTGCTTAGCTTCTTCCAAAATCAAGTTTCACTTGGTAACTGCATAGAATACCCTCCTGGATTAAGAGCCTTGCTGTCTATTTGTTTTGTGCGTGCAGCAAACCGTGAGTAGTATTTTTGCAAATGGTTAGGTCATAGACTGTATAAAATGTTCGCACTGCGCTCGTTAGCATTTAGTTAGCATTCTCTATGGGATTTGACATGTACTTGTTAGTATTGCTAACCTTCGGATTATAGAGGCTCAGGGGGTTTGAAAATAGCGTCCCTTGTGTTCAGTGCCGGTATTACCGAATATCCCAGTATGGCACAAGGTTGGTATGACAATCTGCATACCGCCCAAGCCTAATAGTCGGTTGACAGTACTTCTTAAAAAGTTGTCTTACATCACCGAGCAGTGCACAATAAACTATTAAATCCAATTGTTAGATGCTACCACCCACCTCCAAATCAATGTTTGCGCACGCATATGCCATTCTACTTTTTGTGTTCATCTCTGTGGCAGCATGGTGCCCGTATTGCAAGGCTGATTTAGCTAGGACAAACAGCTGTGAAACACAGAGGCAGGTGTGCGTGCAAAGTGAGAAAACAACATGGAATCCATGTTTGGTTTTGATTTGGAGGGGGATGGTAGCATTTAACAATTGGATTTAATAGTTTCTTGTGCACTGCTCGGTGATGTAAGGGACGACTTTTTAAGAAATGTCTACCGACTATGGATATATATTCCAACGTGGAACAGGTGCTGCTACACAGGTGCAGTCATTTGATCATGAGTTATCTCGAACGCATTCGCTATGGAATACGATTAGACCCAGTCTTATTAATAAATGAAATAGTAAAGGGGTGTAAGTTTGGGCTAGGTGGTCCTCAACCCTCATTCTGTTTGTGTTGAGCTTTGGGCTCTGTTTTTTGAATTAATACTTTTTGAATTGTCTTGACTAATAGTGTGACCTATGCATTTCAGGTTGGCGGTGATGTTCCAGAGACAAACTACCTCTTCATGGGAGATTTCGTGGACCGAGGATTCTACAGTGTGGAGACGTTTCTGCTGCTACTTGCTCTCAAGGTACAGACCAAAGCTTATTGGCTTTTGTGTAATTCATTTGCGCACAATGGTGTCTCCCATACATTAGCCTACATCTGTGGCTGAGTCGGAATAACCATACTTGCGTCCTAAATAGTAAGGCGTTTGAGTGTGCGAAAAAAAAAAAATAGTAGTATTTAACATTTTGAAAATCAAGTCTACTTTAAATGCCTGGATGTCCTACTCATTTTGGCTTTGACAACAGCTGACAATCAGAAATGGGGATGTGCTACCGAATTTAACCAATAACGTGAAATTACGCATTCTCAGTATGCAAAAATAAAACGTTTTTATAGTGTGAATTTTTTCGAGAATCGAGTATGGTTTAAATGCCAGGATGTTATACTAATTTCGGCTCTTCATCTAGTAGAATTCGATGCAAATTTTTCCAGAATGCATTCGAAGAGGTGGGCTGCGAGTGATAGGCTGTAGTTCTCTTCAAGTAGCCAAACAGCAAAACTAGGCTACTTAATTGGGAAGATACCAAATAGCGACGCTTCTGCGGTGGTGTTCAAATGTAGGCTAAGTAGTTTTTGTTCTCCTTAAAATGATCATGAGTATTGCATCGTAGGCTACATCTTTAAACACAGAAGTTTTTTTTTTTTTTTACCCAAAGCATATTTATGTTCTCCATTAGTGTTTCTTGTTCTCATGGCCTTTGTCAGAGCTTTTAAACTAAACTAAATACTAACCCATCTTTTGATTTCTGAATGTGCTGTCACCAGGGACTCGGGATGTGGCTGCATTATTGATGCCATGTTAATCAGGCCTGTTGATTTGAACATATGGATTGTTTTAGTTTTGTAGGCTTGGCTACCTATTTAATTTATGGATCAAGCCTTAGCAGTCATTCTGATTTTGTTCCCAATGATCAGTGCTTTAGTTTGTTGCTGTCTAGCGGTTCTGAATTTGCGATGCACACAACTGCCCACTTTTGTCTATGCAATAGCTTTTTGATTTAAACATTAAAAAAGTTGAGTATGTACTAGGCTTTGATTGAATTTGATTGAATTTATATGTTACAGCACTTTGATTTCACTAATAAATATGTTGAAATGGAACCAAATGATCTGTCTTCAGTCTTTTTTAAATAGGACAGATGGGCGTTATGGGCTATGGTGTTGGTCGAATGTGACCAGCCTGAGTGGATCTATAACTCAATTCCTATTCTATTCAGAGTTTAAAGAAATTAAAGTTGTTAATTTAGAGAAAATCGAATTGGAAAGAGCCATTATCAGGCTGGTTAATGCGATGCATGTCTGAATTTGGAAAAATCCACTCACACTTGGCCCTGCCCCACCTACTCAGCCAGTCAGGAGATGTTACTGCATTGCAGCCGTGGCATACTGCATCATTTTTACTAAATGTTATTTGCTAAATAGTATGTGACGATGAGTACATAATATGCAGTTTAAGTATGTAGTACGCTAGTATGGGCATTTGGACAAGGCCAGTGTCTTATGACACTATGCTCTGTGGATCCAGTTGACTCTGTTCTTAATCTCTCTCCATACCCACAGTTCTTCTGAAGCTCCATACCGGCTGTCCGTCTCATTCTTTGCAACATGTCTCTTTCTCCTTATTCCTGTCTCTCTTTCCCTATACAGTCTCCTTTTAACTTTCTTTCCCTCTCTGAAATACCTGTCCAGAATACAAATCTTTATGGAAAAAAAAATCCAAGGCATTCTTCAACATTCTTGTAATCCTAATGCCTTTTTTAAACTGGCATGTCTGCAAGGATATTTAAAAATAACAGTTGTCTTGCCCTGTCCAGGTCCGCTACCCTGACCGCATCACGCTGATCCGCGGCAACCACGAGTCACGGCAGATCACACAGGTGTATGGCTTCTATGACGAGTGCTTGAGGAAGTATGGCTCGGTCACTGTGTGGCGATACTGCACCGAGATCTTTGACTACCTCTCCCTCTCCGCCATCATCGACGGCAAGGTACAGGACTCCTTTTTTAAAGTTTTGTTGTGTAACTTGTATGCGACTGAGATATTCAGTTGTTTACAATATTATAATAAAATTGTCTAGTTATGTCCCAACTCTAAACGGCCTCAATGATCATACAGAGATCTGTCGATGGGACTAATTCAATGCTTTGTATGTTTCAAATAAGTATTTATAAGAATGATGTCCTTGTGGTGTGCAGTCATTTAAGGGTTATGCCGTTTCTCTCTGCAGATATTCTGTGTGCACGGTGGCCTCTCACCCTCCATCCAAACGCTGGACCAGATCCGAACCATCGACCGGAAGCAGGAGGTGCCTCACGACGGGCCCATGTGTGACTTACTGTGGTCGGACCCAGAGGGTGTGTGTGTTTGTGTGTGTCCAAAACATACCAATGACTTTCAGTTACTCAATCTAAAGAGGCAGACAGAAACCCCACTTCCTCTGTCCAACCACAATCTGTTTTTGTCTCTATTGGTGGTGTTATTGATATTTTAGTCTATGACTGTGTCCCAGTACTCTTTAATGGCTTCTTCTCGCCTCTTCCCTCTTGCTCATAAATCTATCACTGGACTTGATAGGTTTTGACATTGTTGCTTCTTTCTATCAAGTTGATTTCAGATCCGTGGTCATGAAGGACATGGCCTGTATGGATTTGGAGTCTTCTGCAACAGCTTTGTTTTATAGTGAATAAATACAATCTTTTGTGATCCAGACACCACGGGGTGGGGTGTGAGCCCAAGGGGGGCAGGCTACCTGTTCGGCAGTGACGTGGTGGCCCAGTTCAACACGGCCAATGACATTGACATGATTTGCAGAGCCCACCAGCTTGTCATGGAGGGCTACAAGTGGCACTTCAACGAAACCGTGCTTACCGTGTGGTCGGCACCTAACTACTGCTACAGGTATCGCCATCTGTACTACATTTTGTATATAAGAAGAAGAATGATAATACTAAGCCCAAGTGACCTACATTCACCTACATCAAGCTGGATTCACTTACCAACCAAATGCATGGTTCTGATAGCATTAAAGGAGAACCGATGTCCTCTCTAGAATGCCAGATGAATGACTCGCATCCATAACGACAGGGTCTTAATTATTAGTAGAGCTGTAAATTAACCTGATTTGAGTCCCTGTCTCTTCCTCTCAGGTGTGGTAATGTGGCGGCCATTTTGGAACTTGACGAGCACCTCCAGAAGGACTACATCATATTCGAAGCCGCCCCACAGGAAACCAGAGGCATCCCCTCCAAAAAGCCTGTGGCCGACTACTTCTTGTGACCTTATGTTTGGAAGGAAAGCAAAAATCGACTACGGGAGATTTATAGTATTTGTATTTCCCCCTCCCCCACCCCATTGTCTTAACTCTCTTTTTAGCCCTTCCATGTTTCTACTCATTATCAGCTCCACTTTCTCGTGCTGTTCATCTTCCACCTTTCTTAAATCGGTTTCCATGGTAGTCCTTTGTTGTGCCCCTCTCTTTGCTACAGACCCCCTCATCTCTATCCCTGACTTCCATTCCTCTCCTGCAGCAACGTTTTCTCTTAATGCTGAGATGGCAGCCACACTTGAAGTATTAGCTCTCTTCTCAAACCCCTTTGTATGCCGTGGTCTTTTTTTCGTTTAATGTTGATACTGGTGCTGCTAAGGAGATTGAAAAAGAAAGACCGCATACATGGGTGAAGAGGTGTAGTATTTCAAAGCCCTCACTAGGGTGGTTGTCAAACTCCAATACTGGTGGATGTAGGGCTGTATGAAAATTGCATGATGATTTTCTTAACTCTTTTTTTTATTTTTATTTTTTTATGTTGAGGGTGGAATTGACACTTTTGAAGTTTGGGATAGTTTTCGTGTCTCTTTTCCAAGTGGCTGAACTGTTCGATGCATCCGTTGCAGGTAACACATTTTACTTACCGTGAAGGAGCAGCTACACATGCTGACGCTGCATTTTATGGACAATTTTAGGACAAGTTGCAAAGTAATGTAAACGTCATACCAAACTTTTTTTTTGGGAACATGCTCTCTCTCTGACCAGTCTTTCTCTAGGACTAATTGTTGATTTTTGATGAATTATTTGTGGAAATAAAAACCAATTTCTTTGGTATAAATGGCTTATTCTCAGTGCTTTTGTCAGGCATGTGATCAAAGAATGTATGCAGAGGTGACTGGCTAAATGTATACTAATAGAGTATCAGTGTCATTTGTGGTAGATTACGCAGCATAATCAATGCCAGTTTCCTGTTGGATATTCTGAATAAAATACACTGAGTAAGAAACTTGAAACGGGCATGATAGAAGTAACTCAATACCCTATACTACTCTCAATAAACCAGAAAACCATATCTGAGTGTTCATGAAAGTTAGTCAACCCTGCACCTCAATAAAAATTGATTTTGTTCCCTATTTTTCATGTGAACCACACACACAGCTTTCGCAAGGCTTTTGAAAGGGAAGTAAAATTGGCAAATGTATCAGTTCCTCAGTTCACATGAGCTCAAAGGGAAGTTTTGAAGAAGTTAAACTACATCAGAATGGCCCTCATGTTATGCCAAAATCACACTGAAATATATGGAGGTAAATCATTGACAATGATTTGAGGGTAAAATAAATGTGTAGTTGTAAACAATTTCCAAGTGTGTAACTGATGAGTTGTAAACGAATCATATGTAGTTGTAAACATTCTCAAACGTGTAATTTACGAGTTGTGAACATGAACAAAACAAATGTGTAATTGTAATGGCATTCGCAAACTTGTAACTTAATATTTGCAAGCAATAATTGCATCTGTACACCTGCTCATGTCAATTTCGTGCACTCATTTGGCAGTGCTTTAGCACCCTAACATGACAAAAAGATTTGTAGATGTGCAAACGAGGTATAACGTGGTCCAGGTTCCAGGGACATCACCGGATAGAAAATCCAATATGGCTGCCAACACAATGCCATATATCGATGTGTGTGGACGTCCGAACTCAATAGCTCTACTCTCATTTGTCCAAAGGATTGGTTTATGTTTTTTTGCATTTAGCTTGCGACACATCATGGATGAGATCAATAAATCATTACAAAGGGTATAGATAGATACATGGGCGCAACTTTGGTTTTAGAAGTGGGGAAGGGACACAAATATGTTTTTTTAGGGGGTAGATCAGCTTTAATATTGCCGATAGATTGTGGCTTCCATCAATGTAATTGTCTGCATCATTTCCAATCACCCATATATTTTTTTGTAAATATATAGATTTAAAAAATATATTTTGCTTTATTATTTTCCCCTAACCCTACCATTCCTCCCCTAATGGACAACAACACTTAGGCTTATACTTCCAGCTTATACATACTATATACATTTTACGGACACAGTATATTTTACAATAGTTATCTTTTGTTTGTTTTTAGTCCCATCCTTCAGCTCCAATCAATCCCTCCCATCTATCTCTGAACACCATCCAGTTTTGATTTTTATTTGCCATATATTTTTCAACTGTGTTGTTTCACAAAAGTTCTGAACCTTTCTATTCTCATAGATTCTACATATTGTAAATTAAAAATGAAATTGTTTGCTAAGAGTATTATATTATTGATCGATTGACTATGACTTGAAATGACCCAGCAGTGCTATTTGCTGTGATGAGTTCTGAGGATACGAAGAGGCAGGACGCAGACGCAGGAATCAACAATGTAAAGGTTTACTTAACACTGAGCAAGAGAACAACAAAGAGCGAGTACACAACATTACACTAACAATCACACACAACACAACAGTGAACAGACCAGGGCTATATAGGGGTGGTGATGAGATGATGAGGTGCAGGTGCGCTGGAGGTGATCAGGGTGCATTGGGTTTCCATTCCGGTATTGCGCTCAGTACCATAAATTACTACGTTTTTGGTCACAAAACTGTTTTTTTTGTCACTACCATGGCAGAAATATACCATGGTACTGGTGCAAATACCATGGAAAATACAATTTTATTTGCACTAGTACCATGGTATTTTCCTGCCATGGTAGTGATGAAAAAAACATAATAGTACCATGGTCTTTTTTTAATTGTACTACCATGGTACATTTTTGTAAGGGAAGTAGATCTAGCAATTAATCACATCATCTCTATTCATAACATTAGGCCTACTACTAAAATAACTAAAGAGCAGCAATTTATTAAAATAACTGTCACGACTTCCTCCGAAGCTGCCTCCTCTCCTTGTTCGGGCAGGCTTCGGCGTTCGTCGTCACCGGCTTACTAGCCACTGCCACTCCATATATCATACGGGTAGCCATTTGATTAGCTGTTCAGGAGTCTTATGGCTTGGGGGTAGAAGCTGTTAAGAAGCCTTTTGGACCTAGACTTGGCACAATTTTTAGGGCCTTCCTGAGACACCGCCTGGTATAGAGGTCCTGTATGGCAGGAAGCTTGGCCCCAGTGATGTACTGGGCCATATGCACTACCCTCTGTAGTGCCTTGCGGTCGGAGGCCGAGCAGTTGCCATACCAGGCAGTGATGCAACCAGTCAGGATGCTCTCGATGGTGCAGCTATATATCTTTTTGAGGATCTGAGGACCCATGCCAAATCTTTTCAGTCTCCTGAGGGGGAATAGGCTTTGTCGTGCCCTCTTCACGACTGTCTTGGTGTGTTTGGACCATGATAGTTTGTTGGTGATGTGGACACCAAGGAACTTGAAGCTCTCAAACGGCTCCACTACAGCCCTGTCGATGAGAATGGGGGCGTGCTCAGTCCTCTTTTTCCTGTAGTCCACAATCATCTCCTTTGTCTTGTTCACGTTGAGGGAGAGATTGTTATACTGGCACCACACGGCCAGGTCTCTGACCTCCTCCCTATAGGCTGTCTCATCGTTGTCAGTGATCAGGCCTACCACTGTTGTGTCGTCGGCAACACTTAATGATGGTGTTGGAGTCGTGCCTGGCCATGAAGTCATGGGTGAACAGGGAATACAGGAGGGGACTGAGCACGTGGTAAATAGACAGCTACGAAAAATATAGATGAAAACTCTCTTGGTAAATAGTGTGGTCCACAGCTTATCATGAGATACTCTACCTCAGGCTAGCAAAACCTTGAGACTTCCTTAATATTCGATTTTGTGCACCAACTGTTGTTTACAAATATACACAGACCGCCACCCCTTGTCTTACCAGAGGCAGCTGTTCTATCTTGCCGATGCAGCGTATATCAGCTGTATGTTATCCATGTCGTCGTTCAGCCACGAGTCGGTGAAACATAAGATATTACAGTTTTTAATGTCTCGTTGGTAGGATATCCGTGATCGTAGTTTGTCTATTTTGTTATCCAATGATTGTACGTTGGCTAATAGGACTGATGGTAGAGGCAGATTAATCACTCGCCGTCAGATCCTTACAAAGCACCACGACCTATGTCCCCGATATCTCCGTCTCTTTCACATGCGAATTACGGGGATTTGGGCCTTGTCGGGTGTCTGAAGAAAATCCTTCGCGTCCAACTCATTGAAGAAAAAATCTTCATCCAGTACGAGTTGAGTAATCGCTGTCCTGATATCCAGAAGCTCTTTTCGGTCATAAGAGACGGTGGCAGAAACATTATGTACAAAATAAGTTACAAATAACGAGAAAAAACACACACAATAGCACAATTGGTTAGAGCCCGTAAAACGGCAGCCATCTCCTCCGGCGCCATTCTTTAAGAAGTTGACTATCAGTCTGCAACCACCATAAGACGGTCATATCTTCTTCCTTCCCATCGTGACTGTGATGTAAGATACCTGCCTTTTAATATTCTCTCACATCAAAATAAAGGTTAGGTTAGTCAGATAAATAATTGATGTGACTGAGGGGGAGTAGAGATTATTTACCTTCTCTTAAATATTTGCCCTGAGGGGTAAGAAGGTATGGCGAGGAGGAGGAGAGATGTCTTCCACTGTTCTGTTTTCGCCACAACATGCTCTTGTGCACATTCTCTCACTCTCACACACATTCCTCGCTGTTGCAGACCTTAGCCTGAGTCCCAGTCTGTTTGTGCCATCATGCCATTTCCTTGTCACTCATGGTGATGCCAAATGTTTGGCTTGACAATGACAGCAATGGAGTTGGCAAGAGCACAAATCTAGGCTACAGACACCTAGGCTTATTCCTGTAGCCAACTCACACTGCACCACAAACACACACACACTAACCCCACTACCTGTATGTCCCCCTCCATCTAGGAGCACTAGCTGTGTGGGTCTGTTTGAGTTCAGCCGGCTGTTTGAGTTCCTGTTCTTCCTCTACCTGCTGGTGGTGCTGTTCGTTCAGTACATCAACATCTAAAGGAATGTGTGGTGGTACCCTTACAGTTATCCTGCCGCCTCCATGTCACTGGTGGTGTTGCCATCAGACGGGGGAAGACCCGTGACAGGGTCCAGGGATATGTGAGACCAAGGACGGTGGCAGAAACAGGCAGAGGTAGGAGGAGACCAGCCGGAGCTTGCCGAGGAGTCTTGTTCTGCACACAGATCGTGCAGGCGGCGATGAACGCGGAGACGTCAGGAACCATGGTAGGCCACCAAAAGCGTTGTCGCACAAAGGCCAGGGTCCGACGGGATCCCGGGTGGCAGGCAAGCCACTCCAGGACCGGGTAGCGGACAGTGTCAGGAACAAACATCCGGTTATCTGGACACGTTGCAGCTGCACTCTGGACGTAGGGTGGAGCCAATCCACCATCGCTCTCACCTTCCCGGGATCCATCTGTACACTCCCTGCAGCAATGATGTAGCCCAGGAAGGGGATGGTGGAGCGATGGAATTCGCATTTCTCCGCTTTCACAAAAAGCTGGTTCTCCAGGAGGCATTGGAGGACCTGTCGGACCTGAGCTCATGTTCTTGGGTGGAGTGGGAGAAGACGAGGATGTCATCGAGGTAGACGAAGACGAACCGGTTCAACATGTCGCAGAGAACATCATTAACCAGGTCCTGGACACAGCTGGAGCATTGTTAAGGCCAAATGGCATGACCAGATACTCGTAGTGACCGCTGGCCATGTTGAAGGCAGTTTTCCACTCGTCTCCCTCCCTTAACCGCACCAGCTGGTAGGCGTTCCGTAGGTCCAGCTTGGAGAACACGTTGGCCCCCTGGAGCGGCTCGAAGGCCAATGAGATGAGTGGTAGCGGGTAGGGGTTCTTCACCGTGATGTTGTTGAGGCCCCGGTAGTCGATGCACGGGCGCAGGGTTTTGTCTTTCATCTCCACCGGCGGGGGAGGCAGAAGGACGGATGAACCCGGCAGCTAGGGAGTCCTCAATGTAGGTCTCCATGGCCTTGGTCTCTGGACACGACAGCGAGTACAGTCGTCCCCGGGGCAGAGTGGTGCCTGGGAGAAGGTAGATTCCGCAGTCGTAGGGTGGGTGCGGCGGAAGCGAAGTGGCCCGGGCTTTACTGAACACCTCCCAGAGGTCCTGGTGCTCCGCGGGAATGGTGGAGAGGTCCGAGGCAACTTCCGAGCCCCCAGGAAGACGTCCCGGGGCCGGCTGCGCTGACTTCAGGCAATGAGCGTGGCAGAACGGGCTCCAGCCCATGATGGCACCAGTAGACCAGGTCTTCCTGGGGGTTGTGTCGCCAAAAGAAACCCAATACCACGGGAACCTGAGGAGACTTAATTAGCAGGAATTGGATCGTCTCGCTGTGGTTCCCTGATACTTGTAGGTTGATGGGGGTGGTATTGTGGGTGACCCGGCCTATAGAACGCCCGTTCAGCTGGGAATGGAGAGGGGGTGAGTGGGGATGCCCAGCTCGGACGCAAGGGTAGCGTCCATAAAGCTCTCATCAGCACCAGAGTTGATGAGTACCTCAGAGAGATTTTGACTGGTTCCCCCACAGCACGATGGCATGAAAGGGGGTGCGAGTAAGGGGAGATGAAACGTTATCCGTATGGCCCACCAGAGTACTCGCTCCTACCGGTGAGCCTGGTCTTTTAGTAGACAGATGGACACAAAATGACCAGTAGTCCCGCATTACAGGCAACTCTTCGTGTGAAGCCTGTATTGCCATTCGGCTGGAGACAGCCTAGCTCTGCCTAGTTGCATCGGCTTGGGAAGAGGTGAATTGGCAGACTTCGGAGACTCTCGGGGGAACTCGGGTAGCCTCAGGTTCTCTCGGCAACGGAGCCGTTGGGGACTTCCGGGATGCCTCGGAGGCGAGGTGGAATCGGACTTCCTCTCCTTCCTTCGTTCCCGTAGTCGCCCATCGATCCGAATGGTCAAGGCGATGAGTGAGTCAAGATCCATCGGTAGTTCCCAGGCAGCAAGCTCATCCTTAACTTTCTCCGATACTCTGTGCAGGAACGTGTCGAACAGCGCTTCCGGGTTCCAGGCACACTCAGCTGCTAACGTGCCGAAATCCACTGCATAGTCTTCCACACTGCGGGATTCTTGCCGAAGCTGGAGTAACTTCTGGGCAGCCTCTCTCCCGGAAAATGGAGCATCGAAAACCTTCTTTACCTCCTGCATGAACTCCTCCAGACTGAAGCATACGGCCGACTGTTGTTCCCACACTGCCGTAGTCCAGGCGAGAGCCCTCCCGGACATCAGCGTGATGAGGTACGCTCTCTTAGAGCAGTCGGAGGGGAAGGAGGAGGGCTGCAGCTCGATGATGAGCAAACACTGAGCGAGAAATGCCCGACAGGTTCCTGACTCTCCAGCGAAGCGTTCCGGGGGAGGTATGCGGGGTTCTCTGGAAACCGGGGTGGCCGGGGAGGCCGTGCTGCTAACAGCCGGGTTACTGAGGGGCTGTCCTGCAGCAAGCGTTTAATGCCATAGTGGTGGTCCGTCACATGAGGCGTCTCCAGTTGGGGACCAGTCAGGAGCCTCCCAGCCAGACCACTCTGCCCAGCCCCTGTAGAAGACACCTGCTGCTGGTCGAGGAGGAACACACAGGTCAGTGGCTCACAGCACCATCCATTAGGATGACATGTAGTAGAATAGCAAAACAAGTGTCTCACTTAGTAAAACTATGATAGTTCTCACTCACTAAAATTAGTAAAGTTTCAGTAAAGAGCTTTGATTTCCAAGATCACAATGTGTCTGCTCCTGAACTCTCCGTCTCTCTGTTTCAGTCTCCAGTTGAGGGGGGCTGCTCCCAGAGTGCGGTCCGTCGGGGCAGAACGAGACCCCTGGCCAACTGTTCCTACTGCTGCCATCCAATCAGCTGCGTTTGATCGCCCGGGCCAACTGGAGTGTGGCAACCACTGACTTTCCCACTATTTACATATAGAGTCCAGAGAAACTCCCCAGTCTGGCCCGGAACACAGAGTTGTTGTTCCAGCGTCCCGCCACCAGATGGTGCAGGCATGTTAAGAACCCAGGGTGGGGAGGAGGGAAGAGGGACTCCATGATGCCATTGCCAAAGGAGAAGGTCACTTCACCTAGATTGGGGTGAGTGGAGGATGAGCTGAGAGAGGAGAAGAGAGGAAAGGAAAGAAGGAGAGGAAAGCTTAAGGAAAGGTGTCGTACATTTTTGTTTGATTTCCTGGGTGATATTATTTTGGGAGTGAGACAGAGCTTGGACAGTGTTTTTACTCATGCTTTTAAAAATATTAAGTCTGCTTTTTTTTTATCTTTGTATTTCTTAACATGTGTTTTTTTTTATCGTCATTATCCTTCCCCCTTGACAACATATAGAGGATTTATCCACTGACATTACCTGCATGATCAGAGGACAGACAGACAGGTCCTCATGCATGTTGACTGGCAACAGGTGTTTTTATAGCATGAGAAGTCCACTGCAGAACTATGTGTATGTGGCACCACCCATTGTGGAATAGTTTCTGTACAACAGATAGTGTAGCTAATAACTCACAAGAAATGGACTTACATGCAGGGCCGTTCCTCCAAGAACTAAGAATAGGTCTCAGTTAACCCACAGAGGTCTCAGTTAGCCCACAGTTTTAGTTGCTTAATAGATGTGTGTGAATACAAAGCCAGAGGTGGATATGTTTTTCACAGTGTAGATAGAAACCAATGGACCTTTGCTTCATTTATATTGGGGTTGTTTTTTCAAGCTATTGTATGAGAACAGAGAGAACTTAAATTAAAGAATGTATCTAATAATCCAATCGTCACACTTCATCATTACATCTGTCACTCTCACTCTCACCATAAGGTCACGTTAAATTGTTGATACTTTTGGTAAGCTATTGCACACAGAAAAGTGGGATTTTATGTTATTCACTGAAGACTACACATTTTTTTACATGTTTTTGCACCACCCTATTTTTCCCATGACTGTTTAAATGTCTATTTTAATGGATGTACAAGGACCAGCTTGACCTGGCAACCTTTGGGGTCTAAGATGTTGAGAAAAGTGGCATTGAAGAGTCTGACATGGAATATCACGCCTAATCCAAACCTGTGATCTGTGTAAGAGGCGATATCTAGTGAGAAATTGTCAGTTGTAACCCATTCAGCTGAGGTTTTCAGCCCTCTATCAAAATATCACAAATCATATTAGCTTAAAAATAGCTAATTAACAACATTCTAAGATGTTGAGAAAAGTGGCATTGAAGTGTCTGACATGAAATATCACACCTAATCCTAATCTGTGTAAAATGTATGTACTACCACAATATCCTACCCCCAATTCAGTAGTGGTCTTCAGAGAGGTGTACAGCTGCATGTTTCTGTCCTCTATGACTGGGAAAGGCATATAAGATCCTACAATCATCTCATTAGATCAGAACAGGATGGATCAACAGTGATTCATATTTATGGTTTAAATCCCCAAATATATTGTGTGTTCATTGTTTTCACAGCCCTTTATGTAATGAGAATATGGACATGTGTCACATGATGGGTTAAACATGTTTGGAGAATCAAGCATAGTGGTTCCCAACTTGATTTATTTGACACATGCTAAACATCATGAGAAAAATGCAGTTTAAAACCATTCAGCTTTGGATAAAAATGTCCTATATCAGTCTACAAGGTTTTCATTGTAATCAATCAGGGAGTCACGTGATGACTGTGACCCTATGAATAAACCTGCTATTCAACATGTTTGGCTTGCGGTATGCTTGGCTTGGAGTCTTGCATCGGCAGTTATCATCTGGCTGCTGTGGTGATGGCAGTAATACTGGAGGAGGTCCTTGGTAAACCCCAGGATGTAGACCATAGGATATAGAGTTAGTATTTTGTCAGGTCTTATCTATTCATATTCGCCAATGTCCCCCTTTCTGAGAATATGGAGACACCAACAAAAGGTTGGGTGAACCTCACAAAGCAATCAGTCTATTAAGGAACAAGAATTTGTTCTCATGCTATTTTCACTATCAGGGATTCAACAGTCTTAGTCAAGGGTTTCATAAAATTGGTTTTATTTAATCTGGTACTTTTTCATATATGAACTGTTCTCACACACACCCACCCACACATACTGTAATTGTTTATATGGTTTATGAGTTCAATCAGTGTATAACATGGTTTATGGGGACCCACCTTTCCCATGGTCCTATCAATGAAATTCAATGTTTTATGTAGAAGACACATCTGACTTCAGATGTGTTCATAGGATCATATTGAAATAACATACCTGTAAATACATACACACATTTGATTTGATATCATTCTTCTTACTCCTACTATTGAGGAGGGCTGGATGGACAGCTAGCAACTTCAACCTGAAAAACAAACACATACACGCTCAGGTTGTACAACACATTGCACACAAGTTGTTTGGCACAAATATTTACACAACCATTGTGGCAAATGCTTTGTATATCAGTTGTACAATTTGAGTGCATACAGGGGCCATTAAGGGAAAAAAGACACTGAGTATTCAAGCTGTAATTTCAATAAGATTTGTAAAGTCATATAGTGGTTGGTGGTGAGTGACATACATATAACTTACTTTTCTTTTAGCTCCTAGTGGAGTAGAGGACCTCCACAGCATTTAGGGATCAGCCCACAGGGTCATGGCGACACGTGACGCAAGCAGCCCCACCACCACAGCGTACAGTAAGGTACAAAATTATTGGCATCCTTGATAAAGATGCGCTCAGCGGCATTATAAACTTTCCCAGCACCAGAACATTTTAGCCAAAAACCTGGTTGCCTCTGCCAGGAGGCTGACACTTGGCCGCAAGTGGATCTTCCAGCAAGAAAATTAACCCAAGCACATGTCAAAATCCACAAAGAAATTGGTAATTGACCACCAAATCAACATTTAGCAATGGCCATCTCATCTTCTCCGGACTAGAACCCCATTGAAAACCTGTGGTTTGAAGTGAAGAGGGCAGTCCATAAGCACAGACGAAGGTTATCAAGGATCTGGAAAGATTCTCTATGGATGAATGGTCTAAGATCCCACCCAATGTGTTCTCCAATCTCATAAAACATTTTAGGAAAAGGCTCAGTGCTGTTATCCTCGCAAGGTGAGGTATTGAAAGGTACTGAAAACGGGTGCCTTGATTAACAAAATATTTTTCTCTAAGCAATTGTATTCATCTAAAATAATATAATTTCCCCATATTTTTTAGCATACAATATAGCTCAGTATTTGTATTATACTGTCGTTTTTTTCTCATCTTTATTAAGGGTGCCAATCATTTTGGACCTGACTGTAACTCCATTAGGGTTACTTTTTTTGTGTTCCCGGGGTGTGATAAACCTTATACATTTACATTACATTTTAGTCATTTAGCAGACGCTCTTATCCAGAGCGACTTACAGTTAGTGAGTGCATACATTATTATTATTTGTAATTTTTTTCATACTGGCCCCCCGTGGGAATTGAACCCACAACCCTGGCGTTGCAAACACCATGCTCCACCAACTGAGCTACATCCCTGCCGGCCATTCCCTCCCATACCCTGGACGACGCTGGGCCAATTGTGCGCCGCCCCATGGGTCTCCCGGTCGCGGCCGGCTACGACAGAGCCTGGATTCGAACCAGGATCTCTAGTGGCACAGTGGCCGAGTGGCGCAGTGCCTTAGACCACTGCGCCACTCGGGCAGTGTTGAGCTTGGATGAGGAAATCATAGCCGATAACCACTGTATTTTCTGGTTGCGGAACATCATTATCAGTTCGCTCTTCCTCTCGCAAGTCCAGAAAGATTGCAAAATCAAAGCAAAATCATAACATTTTGCAGAACAGGTTGTGGAACGAGGATGCAGTTATCTAAGTAACATACATGACACCGCTTAGTGAACCACAAGATATCCTGTCATTTTATCGATGTGATCTAAATACACTTATAAAGTCACAAATATAGGCTATATTCTATAGGCTATATTCTATTTGAAAATGTTCTTAGTTAGATAAGGTAAAAATTATATTTTAGCCTGCATTTATAATTTTTCTTTAAAGACATATATTGTGACTATATCTGTCAAAAAAAATTTGTACTTCACAGGCTACTGTGGAATTGTATTCGTCATAATGACATTAATTTTTTTCAGTAGACTGCCAGCGTGAGTAATGGAACCTCTGCTGTTTCTGGCTTTCATTTCTCATCTGGAACTTGGGTTTCTTGGAAACAGAAGTAAATATAATTAAGAAACATAATTAAGAATCATCATGAACACAGTCTGAATGGTTCTACAGGCATTACAGCTGTAGAACTCTGAAACGATTCTGGAATACTGGAGCTAAGGTGGCTGACAGTTTTGCCACCGATTGGATGCTGCAAAACATCGGCCACAAGCTTGACCCAAGACAGCTTGGATGCAAAAAGGGCAGGTTGACGACAGATGTCTTCGTCAGCCTCCTAGACATGATGTAAAATCCACTGATGCAAGTAAGACCATTATATATGCATTATAATAACAGCAGATTTTGCTAAAGCCTTCAACAAAGTTGACCTTACAGTGGTAACAAAGGGCCTGATTCAGCTAGGAGTCAGAGAGTCCCTTATCCCCTGGGTCTGTAGCTTCATTTCCAAATGGAAGCAGAGGGCGATTTCCTATGGCACCCTTTCAACGAGGCAACATCTGACCTGTGGAGTGACTTAAGGTACACTTATTGGTCCCCTTATCTTCCTGGCCCTCATCGACAGCGCACTTCAGAAGTTTGATCACAGGTGGAAAGACATTGATGACATGAACATTGCAGAGTGCATTAGGGTGGGGCAGCTCTCCAGCCTTCAACACGGTCTAGAAAAGATGTGCTCCTAGCTGGATGAGCATTCCATGCATCTCAACCCAAACAATTGCATAGTCCTGCATGTTTGCTTTACAAACAACCCACCCCCTTTGGAACCCCTGTACCTAAATGGACACACTCTGCAAACAACATCTAATATTAAACTGCTGGGATCCCGGATGACCTGACGTGGACCAGCAGGTGGAAAAGGGTATCCAGAAACTCTTTGTGGTTCTCTGTGGCTCAGTTGGTAGAACATGCCCATGGCATTCCATTCCCAAATGGATTCCATTCCCAAACCTGGCCTCATCACCATCTACACAAGCAACTTTGGGCCTGCACTAGAATACAGCTTCCCCGAATGACACTATCCCACCTCAACCGTGACTGGACAATTGGAGTAAATACAGAAGTGAGCATGCTGGAATATCCTTGGACCATGATACAGCAGCTACACATCAGCACACTCAAACCTCAACCTCTGCCCACTGATTGAGAGAAGAACCAAACACTCTGCCTCCAGTTTGCCCATCATCTCCTCCAGTCTGACAACAGGAACTTCCTACCACCACCCATCATCACAACCTCTGGAAGAAAAACACACCACTCACAAGAACTCAGACCTGTCAGAGCAAGAACTGAACAAGCTCAAAGATCATCCATCCCCTACAACTCATAACAACATCCACAACAATAGTTCCTTAAATGTATGTTGAATGTATGTTCGTTTTGAATTATTCTTTTATTTTATCATGCAATTCAGAGTTCAATTGTATTCTGCCATGTGAATTATGTAAATTAATTTGAACTGGGGCTGGGCGTTATACCGTATTTTACGATATACCGGTATTGATGCACAGACCGGTTTGGGTTTTTACTTTACTTTCTATAACAGTATTTGAAGGTTTGGTTGGTTAAATGTGATACACCGTGTGTAACGTCAATTTTTATAGTTTACTTAACTACTTGAGTCATCTCTCTCTGCTCTCTCTCTCTCTCCCCGTGCCGCTTTCCACACATACCTAGCCCCGCCCCCTGTCACTCAAAGACCGCATTTGTTGTTCCTCTACCACGAGAAAGTTGCGTTCAGTCTCTGCATGGTTAATGCATCACATGAAAGTGACAACGATGCTGTTTTCACTTTGCTTCTTAATATAAATCCACTAGAATTCTATAATTACACTATTCGTTTGTGTTTCTTACTTCTGCAAACTGCTAGTTTGTATTTTCTTAGTAAGTTGGGCGTAAGTCTTGTTAGCCGCTAATGCTAATCGCTAGCCACCAAATAAATGTAGTCAGAGCAAACGTAATTACCTATAAAGCCTGATAATACCAGTGATGGTGTAGACCAACATCTGCATGTTTTTTGTGCAACAGTATCTTCTAAATCAAAGAGGAATAGGCGAAGCAAGAATATGTTAGCTACATTAAGTAGATGAGAGAAAACATTTAAATGTAGCCAAAAGCAAGAATATGTTAGCTACATAAAATAGCTAAGAGAAATCGTTCAATGTAGCCAAATATCATAGGGTCCCCTAGGAAACACTTGTCAACACTTTGGTTCCTATCCTGTCACAATAACCCCTCCCTGGCATCTTCATTTGTTATATCAAACACTGTATTCAAAGTGCCCACTATTATATTATAACTATAGCAGTTCACCCAAATATTTTGCTCTTAACTCACAAGTCAAATTGCAATTGCAACATTTGGTTAAAAATAAGGCCTAGATTGTTTGCCCATGTCGTGCAGCCCTACGTGGCAGTGTGAAAATGATCTCATATGAGTGCAGGAAATGCAGAAATTGATGAAAATGCTGGGAAAAAATGTTGGTTGAAGTTTCATTGAACAGTATAAAACAATCAGAATAGAGAAAGACCCATTGAAATCACTTAGAATGTATGTGTTGCCACACTAGGATCACGCACTACTCAAAGCACATTTTCAACTTGTATTATTTAAAAACATAAAATACCGTCAAATACCGTCATACCGTGTAGCTCAGTTGGTAGAGCATGGCGCTTGCAACGCCAGGGTTGTGGGTTTGATTCCCACAGGGGGCCAGTATGAAAAATTTACACAGATGGTTCAAAAGATCCAAGAACAGGACATACTGGGTCAGCATTTGTAGTGCAGGAATGTGGGGTGGCAGTCAGGAAACGTATGACAGATCTTCTGGCTGTATATACGGCTGAGCTGATGGCCATACTGTTGGCCTTGCAGTGGGAGGAGGAAGTCAAACAAGACCGAGTAGTTATTTGCTCTGATTCATGTGCAGTGTTAATGAGTCTCCAGTCCTTTAGCTCACGTAGCAGACAAGACCTGCTTTATGAGGTGCTACAAACCCATGGCAGGATTAAACAGATGGGTATTCAGATAAGATTAACTTGGGTCCCAGCCCATGTGGGGGTGGAGGGGAATGAGGCAGTTGATGAACAGGCTAAACAAGCACTTAGTAGTGGGGATGTTGAAGTTTCAATGAGGCAGAGGCAAAAAGACTGATATATACAGTGATGGTGCAGAGATGGCAGGAGCAGTGGAATAGAGATAAGGGAAGGCATTTATTTCAAGTACAGAGGAAAGTCGGGGAGGGGAGGACGGCAGGAAGGGACAGAAGAGAGGAGGCTATTTTTTACCAGATTAAGGGTGGGACACAGCCAGTTGAATAAGACCTTAAATGTGATAGGAAAGCATCCAACAGGAAAGTGTGATTATTGACAGGAAACAGAGACCGTGGAGCATGTATTGCTACAGTGTGGGCAGTATCAGAGGGAAAGAGAGAGGATGAGATCTAGTATGAGGGAGAAGGGGATACAGGAAATTAGTTTAAAGAGTATATTGAGTAGAACGTCATTAGATATAGTCTCAGATATATATATATTTTTTTAAGAGCAACGGGGCTGGCAGGTAGGATTTAGTTTCTCCCTGTCTCAGGCCCACACTCCAGTACAGTAGGTGGCGGTAATGCACCATAATGTTGGATGCCAACCGCTGATAAACCCCACTGAAGAAGAAGAAGAAGTACTGTCCCTGGAACCACGTTATACCTCTTTCCTGACGCCAATGCATGAAAGAGGCTTTGCGCTCTGTCAGTTGTACCCGTAAAATTGCAAAGGTGGATTACAATTAATTCCCAAGTGATCAGACACACCACAGAACGATTTTCCTGGACATAGGTGAGTCCCTTGTAATGATTAGTTGGAGCTGTGTTCGATTTAATTTACATTTGCTGGCATGTCTGGGCCTAGTTTTGGCTAGGCATGTCTGGGCCTAGTAGTAGTGCGTCAGCAGCACACTAGCTAGCGGGTCGTCGTTTTTGACTTGAAAAGGAAGCGTTCACTGTTTAATTGATCTTGTTCGCTATGTATACCCTTTACCAATTCACAGTGCGAGAAATATGTGAAGCAAATGGTTAGTTTACTTGCTAACTAGTTTGTGAATTAACTAATCGACAACCTTACCCCGCCAATAATGGATGGTCGTTCCCAGAGCCATATATTTATAGCCAGCTACATTTACGTCATTTAGCAGACGCTCTTATCCAGAGCGACTTACATTATTATTTTTTTCATACCCAGTGTTGGAATCGAACCCACAACCCTGGCGTTGCAAACGCCATGCTCTATCAACTGAGCTACATCCCTGCCGGCCATTCCCTCCCCTACCCTGGACGACGCTGGGCCAATTGCGCGCCGCCCCATGGGTCTCCCGGTCACGGCCGGCTACGACAGAGCCTGAATTCTTACACCAGATAATGTGATTTAACCAATGATTTTTGGTATCCATTACTGGGAGTTACAGGTTTGCCGATACAAAACTTCGCCAGAGATTTGTTCAATTAACCTGGTATTTCTCTACTATCTTAATTCTCGATTCGCCCAAAGATTTTTCTAAAATGTCCAGTTGCAGATGGTGCGTTTGAATTTATAAAATGCTCCGTTAATAAAATAAATTAATGCTCCATGAAGTAATCCAACAATGTGTAAAGCGCCATATTGTCTATTTCAAATCTTCTCCAAAGATTGTCTATTATTGACAAGATAGTCAAGTGACCGCACTAACAATGGAAATGCATATCCTCAAAGATGGAAGGCATACGGGAGGAGGAGAGTTCAGGTGGGACCATTCTAGCCAATGAGAAGGCAGATACGTGTGTGTTCAAGGCCATCTCCATTTAAAAGTATTGAATTTTCTTCATTGGCTGATTTGAGCCCCTCATAGGAATCCCCAACCAGTTGACTACTTTAAAATGGCGGAAGCCCGCAATTGAAGTGTCCATTCTAAAACGGGTTATATCCATGATGAGTCCTTGATCACGTTGAGGGAGGAGGTCAGAGACCTGGCTGTGTGGTGCCAGGATAACAACCTCTCCCACAACGTGATCAAGACAAAGGAGATGATTGTAGACTACAGGAAAAAGAGGACCGCGCATGCCCCCATTCTCATCGATGGAGGTGTAGTGGAGCAGGTTGAGAGCTTCAAGTTCCTTGGTGTCCACAGCACCAACAAACTATCATGGTCCAAACACACAAAGACAGTCGTGAAGAGGGCACAACAAAGCCTATTCCCCCTCAGGAGACTGAAAAGATTTGGCATGGGTCCTCAGATCCTCAAAGTTATACAGCTGCACCATCGAGAGCATCCTGACTGGTTGCATCACTGCCTGGTATGGCAACTGCTCGGCCTCCGACCGCAAGGCACTACAGAGGGTAGTGCGTACGGCCCAGTACATCACTGGTGCCAAGCTTCCTGCCATCCAGGACCTCTATACTAGGCGGTGTCACAGGAAGGCCCTAAAAATGGTCAAAGAATCCAGCCACCGTAGTCATAGACTGTTCTCTCTGCTACCGCACGGCAAGCGATACCGGAGCACCAAGTCTAGGTCCAAAAGGCTTCTTAACAGTTTTTACCCCTAAGCCATACCACTGCTGAACAGCTAATCAAATGGCTACCTGGACTATTTGCATTGTTTCCCCCCCACTCCCTCTTTTACGCTGCTGCTGCTACTCTCTGTTTATCTATGCATAGTCACTTTAACTCTACCTACATGTACATATGACCTCAATTACCTTGACTAACCTGTGCCCCCGCACATTGACTCTGTATACCCGTACCCCCTGTATATAGCCTCGCTGCTGTTATTTTACTGCTGCTCTTTCATTATTTGTTTTATTTTTTAGTTATCTATTTTTTACTTTAACACTTATTTTTTTAAACTGCATTGTTGCTTAAGGGCTTGTAAGTAAGCATTTCACTGTAAGGTCTACACTTGTTGTGTTCAGCGTATGTGACAAATATAATTTCATTTGATGTGTCCTCTGTCTCTGTTAGTGTTGTCACGATACCAGATTTTTGACTTCGATACCAGGTTTAGTATCATGATACTCGATACCAAAACAATACTTGATGAAAAGAGAAAAAAAAACTGTTGGGAGGTTCTCATCTGCACTGTTCAACCAATCCAGTAAATGTGGAGGAGGTGTTAATATGGAGTGTCGCCTTGTTAACGTACAAAAGCAGAAGTCGCATCACAGGCTCTCGTTCCATTTCCCCTGAAAACCGGAACATCTGGTTGTTGGGGACTCGTTAGAGGCTAGCTCCCCATTTAACATTACATGGGGAATATTAAAAAATTACTATAAAACTGAATGTATAGACTGAGCATTATGATGCATTTACATGACACTACAACATTCTGAAGGAGCGATGTAACCTCATTACATTACATGGGGAATATTTAAACAATGCTATATAACTATGTTTAGAATTATATTCTAAAAGTTGGCCTACCTCTAAATATATGGCTCTGTTCTTGCGCTATCATATGCTTTTCTGCTTACTGGTAGCTAACGTTAGTGTTAGCATGCTAGCTTGTCAGCCATTATACAACGTTTGTCATATAGCTAGCTAGCCGCTCTGACCACAATAAGATTGGTATCAGCTATTTTGCCAGGGAGGATATGCTGTCTTTTTGGTTATACGACTTGTACATCAATAAAACATCGCTTGCGAGCTAGCTTACGTTAACTAGCTGTTGTTTTTCACTGGGCAAGTGTTAGCTAAACTGCTAGCTAACTAGCTATTAGTCTTGTGCCATAAAATACTGACTTTAACATCTACTGGCCAGCAATCTAGCTTGCTAGCTGCATCATTTCAATAATGATGTGGGGTATTTCCACATATTTTTCTGGTTCAACTGGTACGTGTATTTAGCTTCTAGCTAGCTAAGCTTGCTATGTACTTTAGACAAACAACACTTTCCATCAATGTTGAGTTAGCTAATAGTATTGCATGCAGTAGACTGTCATTTAGATGTACATGCGAAAAGAGTAGTCTTTCCAGTTGCATGTTGGCCTACATCTGACACATGGAATTTGTACAGATAAATACAGTATGTGGTCAGGGAAGTGGATTGTAGAATAGTAAAAAAAAATATATACAGCTGTGGAAAAAATTAAGAGACCACTGCAAATTGTTCTTAAATCAGCATCTCTACATGTATGACAGCCATTCCATTCCAGTTTCTGATGAATTCTTACACAGGCACACCTCATTCTACTGAATGAGGTACTGATTAGGTGATCACCTGAACCAAATCCTATTTAACGAGGAAAAGTATAAAAACCAGTGCTGTGGTCATCACTATCCTCTTGCAATAGGACCAGTTTGATGGCATAAACAGTGCTAAAGGTACCTCAAAAGTAATATTAATCCAAAAATAACTATTGACCATGCCAAAAGAGTTGAAAAGGAAAGTTTTGAGTGAGGAAAATAAGGGTTCAATTCTGGCTTTACTGGCAGAGGGATACAGTGAGCGTCAGGTTGCTTCCATCCTTAAAATGTCAAAGACTGCGGTTCATAAGAACAAGGTCAAGCAGCAGACATTGGGACAACAAAGCTACAGACCGGCAGAGGACGAAAACGACTCTCTACTGACCGGGATGACCGCCAACTCATTCGAATGTCACTCAGCAACCGTAGGATGACATCAAGTGACCTACAAAAAGAATGGCAAACGGCAGCTGGGGTGAAGTGCACGGCGAGGACGGTTCGAAACAGGCTCCTAGGGGCATGGCTGAAGTTGTGCAAAGCTAGAAAAAAGCCCTTCATCAATGAGAAGCAAAGAAGAGCCAGGCTGAGGTTTGCAAAAGACCATAAGGATTGGACCGTAGAGAACTGGAGTAAATTAATCTGCTCTGATGAGTCCAATTTTCAGCTTTGCCCAACACCTGTTCGTCTAATGGTTAGACGGAGACCTGGAGAGGCCTACAAGCCACAGTGTCTCGCACCCACTGTGAAATTTGGTGGAGGAACGGTGATGATCTGGGGGTGCTTCAGCAAGGCTGGAATCGGGCTGATTTGTCTTTGTGAAGGACGCATGAATCAAGCCACGTACAAGGTTGTCCTGGAAGAAAACTTGCTTCCTTTTGCTCTGACATTGTTCCCCAACTCTGAGGATTGGTTTTTCCAGCAGGACAATGCACCATGCCACACAGCCAGGTCAATCAAGGTGTGGATGGAGGACCACCAGATCAAGACCCTGTCATGGCCAGCCCAATCTCCAGACCTGAAACCCATTGAAAACTTCTGGAATGTGATCAAGAGGAAGATGGATGGTCACAAGCCATCAAACAAAGCCGAGCTGCTTGAATTTTTGCGCCAGGAGTGGCATGAAGTCACCAAACATCAATGTGAAAGACTGGTGGAGAGCATGCCAAGACGCATGAAAGCTGTGATTGAAAATCAGGGTTATTCCACCAAATATTGATTTCTTAACTCTTCCTAAGTTAAAACATTAGTATTGTGTTGTTTAAAAATGAACATGAACTTATTTTCATTGCATTATTCGAGGTCTGACAACACTGCATATTTTTTATTTTGACCAGTTGTCATTTTCTGCAAATAAATGCTCTAAATGACTTTTTTATTTGGAATTTGGGAGAAATGTTGTCAGTAGTTTATAGAATAAAAGAAAAATGTTAATTTTACCCAAATATATATATATATATATATATATATATATATATATATATATATATATATATATATATATATATATATATATATAGTAAAACCAGAGAAACTGATAATTTTGCAGTGGTTTTCCAGAGCTGTATATATGTATGTAATTTCATGTTGCTCCTTCGCACCAGATGTTTGCGCCTCATTAAAAGATATCATGATTCCACAGTTTGACGGCGGCCTTCAGCAATGTCACGTTTCTTTGCCACCGGGTCCGACAGCGAGTCGGAGGAGTCCTCGTCAGCTGACGAGATCACCCCTAAAGCACCCGGAACTACTTTCACCAAACAGTCAGTACTACTTTCTCTCGCCGTAACCTCAGTCACACTAACTTTTGTTTCTGCAGCTCTCTCACTTTTCCACATTTGGTCCTTGTAGGTCATTGCTACTTAGTGACGATGAGGAGGACACCAAGAGAGTGGTGCGCAGTGCCAAGGACAAGAGGTAGGTCATTTACTCTACTCCATGATCCAAAGAACCATCTCCTTAGCCTTGTCCCTGATCTGGTTGGGCTGTATAGCCAACTCCTTTGGTAGTTGTCATGCCGTTTGGCTAACAACGATCATAGGAGTTGGCAATACAGCAAAGGCATAACTGATCTGGGACCAGGCTACCACCTATAGGAGTTGGCTGCACAGCGTAAACATATCTGGGACCAGACTAACATCCCCCGACTGTCTGAGGCAGTCCAGTATGTGTTGTTAGTATGCCTTCCCTGGACTATGCCATCTAACCCATTCTTATGTCCCAGGTTTGAGGAGCTGACTAACCTGATCAAGACGATCCGCAACGCAATGAAGATCCGAGACATGTCCAAGTGTCTGGAGGACTTTGAGCAGCTCTGTCGAGCGTTCCTCAAAAGCAAGACTATAGTGGACAAGGAAGGGGTGCCCCCCTTCTACATCCGTCTTCTGGCCGACCTGGAAGACTATTTGAATCAGGTAAACCTTCACAGTTCACACTGTTTCTGCATGTGAAACTGCTCGACTGTCAGCCCTGTGACATCTTGGGACTATAAGGTTCTATCTGTGCAATGCATAGTTCTGAGATGTTGAGCATCAGTTTTCACATCCCAGATCTCAGAGTTGTTTTGTAGTGGATTTTTCTTTCATAACCCATTAAGGGTCTCGCCTTAAAGGTACATAGGGCTGTGGCGGTCACGAAATTTCGTCAGCCGGTGATTGTCAAGCAAATAACTGTCAGTCTCACGGTAATTGATGTTAATTAACATGAACACATTTAGCATCTCCTGGCTTCCACACACAGCCTACAAGCCACTGATGCAGACCTTTGGAACATCTACATTTATAAAAGTATAATAAATCCATGTAACATAGCTTACACCATTTATTTAATTTAGACAGGTCTAAAAAAGCATGTAGTCTATTTCAGAAGAACAGAATAGCCTACTCTGTCCTTATGTTAGGTCCTGATCTGGCTATGCTAAATGTGATTTATGAAGACGCACTCCTACCTCTATCCTAAACACGATGATGTTTAATGTTTTCCTACAGCTTTGGGAGGACAAAGAAGGCAAGAAGAAGATGAACAAGAACAACGCCAAAGCCCTCAGCACCCTGCGGCAGAAGATCCGCAAGTACAACCGGGATTACGAGACAGAAATCACCAGCTATAAGGAGGTGAGGCTTTTCACTATGACAACAAAGGATGGTAGATTCTTAGGAATCTCTTTCAAAAACGGTGCAAATAACATTTACCAATAAGGAACGCACATATGAAACTACATTTGAAGAATCCACATATTCATTATGGCAAAAGAAATTGAACATTCAGTGCCTTCAGAAAGTATTCACACACCTTGATTTCTTCCATATCTTGTGTTACAGCCTGAATAAAAAATTGATTGCGTATGAAAATGTATGCACTCACTAACTGTAAGTCGCTCTGGATAAGAGCGTCTGCTAAATGACTCAAATGTAAATTTAAGTTACGATTTTTTTTGTTACTGGCCTACACACAATACCCCATAATGTCAAAGTGGAATTATGTTTTTCGAAAATGTTTCAAATGAATGAAAAGCTGAAATGTCTTGAGTCTAAGTATTCAACCCATTTTGTTATGGCAAGCCTACATAAGTTCCGTAGTAATAATGTGCTTAACAAGTCACAGAGTAAGTTGCATGGACTCACTGTGTGCAATAATAGTGTTTAACATGGTTTTTTGAATGACTACCTCAGCCCTGTACCCCACACATACAATTATCTGTAAGGTCCCTCAGTCGAGCAGTGAATTTCAAACACTGATTCAACCACAAATACCAGGGAGGTTTTCCAATGCCTTGCGAAGAAGGGCACCTATTGGTAGATGGGTAAAAAGAAGCAGACATTGAATATCCCTTTGAGCATGGTGAAGTTATTAATTACACTTTGGATGGTGTATCAATACACCCAGTCACTACAAAGATACAGGCGTCCTTCCTAACTCAGTTGCCAGAGAGGAAGGAAACCGCTCAGGGATTTCACAATGAGGCCAATGGTGATTTTAGTATAATGGCTGTGATAGGAGAGTACTGAGGATGGATCAACAACATTGTAGTTTTACTACACAAGACTAACCTAATGCACAGAGTGAAAAGAAGGAAGGCTGTACAGAATAAAAAATATTCCAAAACAGGAAACAAGGCACTAAAGCAATACTGGAAAAAAAGGCAAAGCAAGTAACTTTTTGTCCTGTTGTGTTTGGGGCAAATCCAATACAACACATTACTGTGTACCACTCTCCATATTTTCAAGCATAGTGGTGGCTGCATCATGTTATGGGTATGCTTGTAATCGTTAAGGACTGTGGAGTTTCAGGATAAAAATAAATAAACGGAATGGAGCTAAGCACAGGCAAAATCTGGTTGTCTGCTTTCCAGATGAATTGACCTTTCAGCAGGACAATAACCTAAAATACAAGGCCAAATCTACGCTGGAGTTGCTTACCAAAAAGACGGTGAATGTTCCTGAGTGGCCGAGTTAGATTTTCAAGCAGATTTAAGTAAAAACTATGGCAAGACCTGAAAAATGGTTGTCTAGTAATCATCAACAACCAATTTGACAGAGCTTGAAGAATTCTGAAAAAAATAATTGGCAAATGATGCATAATCCAGGTGTGGAAAGCTCTTAGAGACTTACCCAGAAAGACTCATAGCTGTGATCGCTGCCAAAGGTGATTCTAACATCTATTGACTCAAGGGGTTGAATACTTATCTGATCAAGATGTTTTTTTCTCCTCCTTTTTGTAATTGTTAGAATTTTTCTTTGTAGGTTGTTGTCCAAAAAATGACAATGAAGTCCATTTTAGGCCCTCTTTGTAACAACAAAATGGGGAAATATTCAAGGGGAGTGAACACTTTCTGAAGGCACTATTCCAAAGCCCAAATCACACAGGGAGAGTTTGAGTTTTTTTAGCGTGCTTATGCTGGAAATCGAATGCATGGGAGCGAATGAGAGAACAGATGTGCCGGGAGCGTCAACGGTGTCACAAGCATATAGAGCGTCAAGCTAGGAAGCAAGTCTATTGTTCTTGTCTACGCGGAGCAATGCGGGTCAAATTTGATTATAAATAGTCCGTACAGTTGTGGTAAAAAGTTTTGAGAATGACACAAGTATTGGTCTTCACAAAGTTCGCCGCTTCAGTGTTATGAGATTTTTGTCAGATGTTACTATGGTATACTGAAGTATAATTACAAGCATTCCATAAGTGTCAAAGGCTTTTATTGACAATTACATTAAGTTTATGCAAAGAGTCTTTTTCAAGACCTCTGCAATCCGCCCCGGCATGCTGTCAATGAACTTCTGGGCCACATCCTGACTGATGGCAGCCCATTCTTGCATAATCAATGCTTGGAGTTTGTCAGAATTTTTGGGTTTTTGTTTGTCCACCCGCCTCTTGAGGATTGACCACAAGTTCTCAATGGGATTAAGGTCTGGGGAGTTTCCTGGCCATGGACCCAAAATGTCGATGTTTTGTTCCCCGAGCCACTTAGTTATCACTTTTGCCTTATGGCAAGGTGCTCCATCATGCTGGAAAAGGCATTGGTTGTCACCAATCTGTTCTTGGATGGTTGGGAGAAGTTGCTCTCGGAGGATGTGTTGGTACCATTCTTTATTCATGGCTGTGTTCTTGGGCAAAATTGTGAGTGAGCCCACTCCCTTAGTTAAGAAGCAACCCCACACATGAATGGTCTCAGGATGCTTTACTGTTGGCATGACACAGGACTGATGGTAGCGCTCACCTTGTCTTCTCTGGACAAGGTGTTGTCCGGATGCCCCAAACAATCGGAAAGGGGATTCATCAGAGAAAATGACTTTACCCCAGTCCAATCCCTGTACCTTTTGCAGAATATCAGTCTGTCCCTGATGTTTTTCCTGGAGAGAAGTGGCATCTTTGCTGCCCTTCTTGACACCAGGCCATCCTCCAAAAGTATTCGCCTCACTGTGCGTGCAGATGCACTCACAGCTGCCTGCTGCCATTCCTGAGCAAGCTCTGCACTGGTGGTGCCCCGATCCCGCAGCTGAATCAACTTTAGGAGACGGTCCTGGCGCTTGCTGGACTTTCTTGGGCGCCCTGATGCCTTCTTCACAACAATTGAACCTCTCTCCTTGAAGTTCTTGATGATCCGATAAATGGTTGATTTAGGTGCAATCTTACTAGCAGCAATATCCTTGCCTGTGAAGCCCTTTTTATGTAAAGCAATGATGACCTTACGTGTTTCCTTGCAGGTAACCATGGTTAACAGAGGAAGAACAATGATTTCAAGCACCACCCTCCTTTTAAAGCTTCCAGTCTGTTATTCTAACTCAATCAGCATGACCGAGTGATCTCCAGCCTTGTCCTCGTCAACACTCACCTGTGTTAAGGAGAGAATCACTGACATGATGTCAGCTGGTCCTTTTGTGGCAGGGCTGAAATGCAGTGGAAATGTTTTTTGGGGATAAAGTTCATTTTCATGGCAAAGAGGGACTTTGCAATTCATCTGATCACTCTTCATGACATTCTGGAGTATATGCAAATTGCCATTATCAAAACTGAGGCAGCAGACTTTGTGAAAATTAGTATTTGTGTCATTCTCAAAACTTTTGACCACGACTGTAGTCCACCGCACACCCAAAACCGATAAGTGAAGGTGCTGGAGGCAAAACTAAAAAAACAGGAAAAACTTAGGGTGTCGATTTACTGAGTGACATGCTAATCAATTCAAATTACGAGTGGAATCTTACTCTGTGGCTATGGAAGCTAGTGGAAACCGAGAGGGAGCGAGCCTGCGACAGTGTATTAGATGGGAAAATCTCTAATCAAAGTAAATGTTCTATCACATTAGCAATATTTATTTTTGGGAAGCCGAATTGATTCTGCGTTCGGGCATATCAAGTTTTAAATGTGAAAACTGTTTATAAGATGCATGTGTACTTTCAGATTTTCCGAACTCTTTCCCTTGTTTTAATCAGTTGCGTTGCTGGCGCTTTGAAGTCCAGAATGCAGGGGGATGGTTCTAGATGGTGATTGACTGAGAGATCAGCCAAATTTAAACCGCCGGCCGTTTTCGCTGATCCTGCCATTAACCTATGCGGAGTCGGCAGAAAACACTAACATCTGTTTTTTTGGGATACAGCATTTTCAACCTAACTTCCATTTCCACTGAAAGACTGAAGTGGGAACTCCGCTCAGGTGTCTTTCTACGCCTGCTATGTTAGGTTACCTGCCATAGACTCCCATAGTTCCATTCTGAGGCGCTGTGAAACCAGACTGTTTGACAGAGACAGAAGGTGGATGAGATTAATCTCCACCTGACTGACCGAAAGCTCCGGTACTATTAAAATACATTTAGTATCTGACTGGAAGTGTGCAGAGTTTTTCCAGTTTTACCTCTGGAATTGTGAAATGTATAGTTGGTGTCTATTTAATGTTACATTTAACTGCAAGCCAACGTTTTGTATAGGCTTGTGCTTATGAAAAACGGCATGACTGCAACGACATTCTAGTACATTTATAAACTGGATTGTGTTTCAGAATTATATCAGGTTGTCAATGTAATTTCTTGACAGTATCATCGTTGTTGCTTACAACCGAATTGATTTGATACAGTTCAAACAAAGTGCATGGTTAGTGGTTCAAATGAATCAAATGTGGTTGTGGTTTAGAGATTGAGTGGATCGTTTGTAGAAAGGGAATTTGAAGAATTGCTATGATCGTCCATACTTTGCTAGGTAAAGTTGTATGGTTAAAAACATATGTTGGGCTGTAGGCTATGGTTTATCTGACAAATAGGCTACCTATTTGAAATCAATGCAGTAGCCTACCTGTGATTTCGATCATGGGCATATAGCCTAGAATACGACTGGTAAACTTGTATGAGGTTGCTCCGATTTTCAAGAGAATATAGCTGTTTTTATAATGGCTTTTCATGACAATTATGCTGGCGTACACTACGCAGTCTGGGAATTAACTCTTGCACGCATAAATTCACTCCGACGTCCCCCTTGTGATTTCGACTTAATAATGAACCTTTCCCAAGACACTCCGAGCCAGGGTGAGATGCTTGGTTCCTACTAATGGCAATCTTACTTTTCTCGCTCTCATTCAGAACCCAATGGCGTCAGCGGATGAGGAGGAGGAGAAGGATGAGGTTGAATCAGGTGAGTTTCTTACCACACCTTTTCATTACACCTCGAGCTATGCCTACAGTAAATGCCAGTAATGGAAGACTCAAGTCTGCTTTTGTCATTTGGGTGCTAGCCCATAGTAAAGTAAGTAGCCTTGTCCAAGCCAGAACCGACCATAGGGCAGGAGACTACCTCCTGTTTTGGTATAATGAGACGGCTTGATGTACTAGTACACCCCCTGGATGCTAATCTATTGCAGGGCTTCTGTTCTGCTGGAGGCTAGGCGAACTGAACGAGTGTGCTCACATACTCTCTTAAAAGACATTCTCTTGAGAAATGAGAGAAAAGCGGCCATAGTACTGTTTGCCCATTTAGAGAAGCTGTAGCCAGTATACATTTCCTCGAAATAGTCAGAATTAATTTAAGATAACTCAAGAAATCTGTCATTTAATTTTGAAGTTTTTGTCGAGGAGATATTAGTCGCGCAATTTTACATCTTAAGATGTTGTTTGCAATATTTGTCAATACATTTTTTTACATTAAAACGAGGCGTGTCTCGTTGAACGACAATACTTTACTAAAGAACCCCTACTGTTGACCAATCACCAACGAAGGGGTGTAGACTTCGGCTACTGACTTCGGCTTGCCAAAACGAACAACAATGTCACAAAATGTTGTCATAATATATTCACGACTGCTTCCGAACTGTTTCGGCTGGGAAGCATGCGGACACCTTTACCCCCAATCATCTCCTTAATGCTGAGTGCCAAGCAGAGAGGCATTGGGCCCATTTTTAGAGTGGTATGATTTGACTGGGGATCAAATCCCCAACTTTACAGTCACAGGGCGCCATTGATACATTAATTCTATGGACTATCCACTGTTTTTTAACTGCTGTTTTCTTTCTAATCACCTTGGTGTCTGTAGGGTCGTCGTCAGATAGTGACGAAGAGCCGGGAGCTGCCAAGAGCTTCCTGAAGAAGAAACCAGCTGCCGAGGCGGCAGCACCACCGCCGGACGCCAGCAAGTTCCTGAAGACAGCAGCGGTAAGATGGAGGATGCCCTCAGTGGCTCTATTGCAGTGCGCAGTTATTGGCAAGCACAATCGCTTGAAAATTAAGTAAGCCAGAAATGTGACATTTCTCTGTTTTGGCTGAGGGGGCTGCCTAATCAGAAAGCACTATCATTTCTCCCTACCAAGCCAGTCAATCTTTGTTATTGTCCACCATCACTTTAATCTAACATGTGTGTATTGTGTAATGACTGTGTACATTGTCGTCTTCTACAGGACAAGGAAGCTTCCAGCAGCAGTGATGAGGATGACGAAGACTGGGACTCGGACACTGCGGAAAGCGGCAGCGGTAGTGAAGATGAAGAGGGCAAGAATGCCTCAATGGCCCAAATCTTCCTCAAGAAGTCAGTCCCTTTCCCTGTCCTTTTTACAACATCATCCTTTTTACCTCACGCGTTAGGACAGAATGATTGTGGATTGAGTCTATCACTGCCTGTGTAGCCGAACATTGCTCTACTTCTAAACATCCTGCCTCTTACTTTAATTCAGGAGCTCTCACTCTGTATGTAAAACTATACTCTAGAGCAGGGGTCGGCAACAGATGCCCTGCGGGCCAAATTCAGGCCCATGATTTCATTTGGCCCCTCAGTTTTCTTAGTTAAGAAAAATAAATTAGGTTCTGGCCCCCCGACCTTCTGTTCCGGGAAGAAATCAGCCGACAACAGAATCTAGTTGCCTACCCCTGCTCTAGAGACGCGTGTCTCTGACCTCAGATCAGTTTTAGACACTGTCTGACAAAGTATTTACAACATCCCATTCTGTCTCGCCAGGCCCGGTAGCGAGGCCGAGCGACACACCAGCGAGAAGAAAAAGGAGGATAGGAAGAAGAGACACAAGCGGAAGGAGCGCCTGGAGGAAGAGGCAGAGGAAGAGGCCCAAGAGGAGGGTGAAGGCGAATGGGAGAAGGTGAAGGGAGGAGTGCCCCTCGTTAAGGTGGGTAATCAAGTCATGTCATGACAATACAAAGAGTATCCTCACTACACTTATCTATATATATGGTTCATGTTCATTAGGCACCAAATGTAAGAAAACTGATTGAAACGTGGAGGGACCACTTGGACTTTACCAACAAGAAACGCTAATTTTTGTTTTCCATTGCAAAACGTTTTAAAGCATTTTCTGTTGCGTGTCCAAATGAACACGACCCAATGGTCCTATAGACTTGGGCCCGGAGTCATAACGCGTCTGAGTAAAAGTGCTGCTAATTTAGGATCAGTTCTGCCTTTTCGATTGTAATGAATAGACGGGGGACCTGATCCTAGATTAGCACTCCTACTCTGAGACGCTTTGTTAATACAGACCCAAACCTGCCAGAGGATGTGTTTGGTGTGCTAATTGCTTCTCCCGACAGGAGAAGCTTCAGATGTTTGCCAAGGGAACAGAGATCAACACAACAGTTGTGGTAAAGAAACTCAATGAGATTCTGCAGGCCCGTGGAAAGAAGGGAACAGACAGGTACAACTCATTTGACCACATTTACATAAATGCTCTGTCCCCCCCCAAAAAATGGGGTTTCTTTTGCGACCAGACAAAAACTCCATTGAGTAAAAGCCCTAGCCGATATGACACCAACGCCTGAAAAGACCCAAAACTAACCTAACACTGTCCCTACACCCCTTGTTCTCTCTACCTTCTGCTCTGTTCAGAGCTGCCCAGATCGAGCTTCTCCACGCTCTGGCCAACATCTCCAACGAGAACAACCTGGGTGAGGGCATCCTGGTCAAGATCAAGTTCAACATCATCGCCTCCCTGTACGACTACAACCCCAACCTGGCTGCCTTCATGAAGGTCAGACTCACTGCTGTTAAATGATAATTTGTTAAATGCTTAATTGTTAATTTACTAATTGCCAAATGCTAAAACCTTCCTGCCTCCTCCATGGATGTGTGGCTATGCTAACCGGATAGAAAGACTTTCCGTCGTTGTCTGAAAGGGTTGAGCCTGAGCGACCTTAATTCCGCCAACTCTATGAAATGGAGAAAATCTGCAATCCTACAATAATGGCGATTCCATCCCTTTTAATAATACCCCAATAGTAGTTCAAGTTGTACTTTGTCCATTTTTTAAAATGTCTTCTCAGAATCACGTTTATTCACCAAGTACATTTACAAGTAATTTGTCCTGGCGTAATGGTGCTGACAACCATAAACTCCCGTGTCCAGCCCAGATTCTCCTGTATCCGTCCCTGAGCGTGGCCCCAATTCCCACTAATATTCTCCACATCCCCTTTACATGTTCCGCACCACCCCTCTCCCAGGCTGACATGTGGAAGACCTGTCTGGACTGCATTGACGAGCTGCTGGACATCCTCTTTAACAACAACAACATATTTATCGGCGAGAACATCGCCGAGGACAGTGAGAACCTGGCCATCGCCGACTCTCAGGTAATTCTCTCACAGAAAACTCTTAAAGTGAATGTTTGGTTGATTGAATTTCTTACAGTGAATTATTGATTGGTTGGTTGAATTTATTTGAACTACTCCAAACAAGAAGTTCCCTCACAGGAAAATAAAGCTCTAATATAATTTTAAAATGAATAAATACGTATACAATCAAGAACAAGCATTATGTACGTTAGAAAAACCTATCAAATATAACAATCTTTTACTTATTTCCATATTGGTCCTTTTGGCAAGAATAGGCAGGCTTGGCAAGAATGACAATACACTTCATGTGATAGGTTACAGTTTACAGTAGAAGTAGATTGTCCAGCTAAAGTCAGTTTCTCCATTTTCCTCAGCCATTCAGGGTGCGCGGCTGCATTCTGACCTTGGTGGAGAGGATGGACGAGGAATTCACCAAGATCATGCAGAACACTGACCCCCACTCTCAAGGTGAGGCCCTCCCATAGTGTATGTGCCATTTTGGATCCACATCCCCATTTTCACATTATAGAGGTCACTTGTGCGTTTGCCAAGGACAAAACTAAATTGATACTCAATCACTATAGACACATATGAAGTAAAATGATTTATAGAGTAGACAGCAATAGAATTCCTATGAAAACCTGTACCATGTACCCTTAACACATTGGGATCACTTTTTCAGCTACGAAAACCCATACCCATAATTAGTGTGTTTCCTTACCACTGCGTTTTGATCTGATATCTCTTTCACACTCACTTTCAATCTTACATGATCATATTCAATCACTCACTCTCCATATCTCCCCCAGAGTACGTGGACAACCTGAAGGACGAGGGGCGTGTGTGCGGCATCATCGACCGCCTGCTGGGCTACCTGGAGACCAAGGGCAGCACGGAGGAGGTGTGCCGCGTCTACCTACGCCGCATCATGCACACCTACTACAAGTTTGACTACAAGGCTCACCGACGCGCCCTGGGCCTCCAGGGAGAGACCAAGGTAAGAAAACTGACAGAGACCCCAACATAGACATAAAATGACTTCCTTGTTATGGGTACACTAAATATGGCAGCCGGTCCACACATAGAACTTGAATGGGAATGTCTGTTTTGGTAATTCTATTTCAATGGACCCCAAGGCTGCATCTCAATTGTAAAAAATGACTTCCTCGTCTCCTCTTTCTCGTTTGAAATTGCAGGATAGGAGAGGTGTAAGCAATATGGCGGATACTCACTAGGAATTTGTGTAGAACTTATCAGACTATTGAGGGCCCCCTAAATAGTCAATTGAATGCTTTTCCCGACTATGAATACTTTCCCAAGTGTTAATTGGATACAAAATAATTATTATCCATGAGCTAATGTCATAACCCAACCTTGTACTCAGCTCACATTGAGTTCCTCTCCACCTTTGTCTCTCTACCTCCTTCCTAGTCTGAGCAGGATGCGGAGGAGAGCGAGGGTGAGGACAGTGCTTTCATCATGGACCGCCTGTGCAAGTTCATCTACGCCAAGGACCGCACGGACCGCATCCGCACGTGCGCCATCCTGTGCCACATTTACCACCACGCGCTGCACTCGCGTTGGTACCAAGCCCGTGACCTGATGCTCATGAGCCACCTGCAGGATAATATTCAGCACGCCGACCCACCTGTACAGGTATGAACACGTGAGTGTAGGGGCACACACACACACACACACAACACAGGGCAGCAGCCAAGATGTTCATACAAGCCTGCTGGGCAACATCTGCAGTGGTGTAAAATACTCAGGTAAAAATACTTGAAAGTACTACTTCAGTAGGTTTTTTGGGGGGTATCTGTACTTTACTTTACAATTTTATAATTTTGCCAACTTTTATTTTTACTTCACTACATTCCTTGCTCCCAAGGATAAACCAGACTTGTGGAGGTCTACAATTTTTTTCTGAGGTCTTGGCTGATTTCTTTTGATTTTCCCATGATGTCAAGCAAAGAGGCACTGAGTTTGAAGTTAGGCCTTGAAATACATCCACAGGTACACCTCCAATTGACTCAAATGATGTCAATTAGTGTATCAGAAGCTTCTAAAGCCATGACATCATTTTCTGGAATTTTCCAAGCTGTTTAAAGGCACAGTCAACTTAGTGTATGTAAACTTCTGACCCACTGGAATTGTGATACAGTGAATTATAAGTGAAATAATCTGACTGTGAACAATTGTTGGAAAAATTACTTGTCATGCACAAAGTAGATGTCCTAACCGACTTGCCAAAACTATAGTTTGTTAACAAGAAATTTGTGGAGAGGTTGAAAAACGAGTTTTAATGACTCCAACCTAAGTGTATGTAAACTTCCGACTTCAACTGTGTGAAGTGTGTGTATGTGTAGATATATATATATATATATATATATATATATATATATATATATATATATATATAGATATATAGATATATAGATATCTCCCCACTTCTAAAACTAAAGTTGCGCCCCTGCTAATATCACATAGGCTTTACTTTATTCGGGGCTTATTCACCATCTAAGAAGGTGGAAACTCAACTTACTAAATATAATAAGCTGCTAGTTAGATGAATTACAACTAACAATACATTTAATGTCCTAAAAACTTTGCCACATACTACCCAATGATATCTATATAGGCCTATGCAATGGCCAATAAGCGCTTTGCTCGCGCCGAATCTCAAAGTTAATTTGTTGTAAAAGCGTTGCTAAAACACTCAATATTTAGAGTTCAGAAAATAAACAAATGCATGTAATACCTACATAAAGCTGAGACTCTCCTCAACTGTCTCAACAGTAGTTGCTTTCAAAACCGTTTTTTTCCGCGATTTGCATTTTGAAATGTTGCGCAATCAGAACACATTTTCTCTTTCTGTCTACTCAAAGTGCCCAGGGGGGAGGGAGTGAGTCGCTCCCGCCAGCGAAACGGGCACAGGAGCAGGGCAGACACTTTGATTGCAGGGATCAGGATAAGCCTGCTTGACCAAATCAAGCTTTTAACCACCCCAAAAACAGAAAGCTTTGAGTAAAGTGATCAACTACAATTTGAAGCTCGCACCGATGTGACCAAGAAAACATTGAACTTGCACAACCACGTCAAACAGACTCAAAATCCGACTAAATTATTGCACTCCGAAGCCCTACGCTAAAAAAATTGTGCGTGTGTACACCTACACAGACTGATAGAACTGTGTGTGTGTGACCATGTCTTCCCCCCCTCCAGATCCTGTACAACAGGACCATGGTGCAGCTGGGGATCTGTGCCTTCCGCCAGGGCATGATCAAGGATGCCCACAATGCCCTGCTGGACATCCAGTCGAGTGGCCGCGCCAAGGAGCTGCTGGGCCAGGGCCTGCTCATGAGGAACATGCAGGAGAGGAATGCAGAACAGGAGAAGATCGAGAAGAGGCGACAGGTAAGCTGCGGCTTGGCTAAGCTAAACTCAGCGGTAGAAACCACTGGTAGGCTACAGCTAGGCTAGGCTAAACCCAGCAGAAAATACCACAGATAAGCTAAGGCTGGGATAGGTTGAAGCCAGCAGAACAGTAGTGGATCGAATACACTACAGGTAGGGTTTGGCTAGGCTAGGCTAGGCTAAACCCAGCCGAGCAGGAAACGATTGAAAAGAGACGACTGGTAGACCAATCTCGGCTACACAGGTAGGCTAAACATGTGGGCTAGGCAAAACCTGACCACGTCGGAGTCACAGACCTCTTCTGCGTAGCTTCCGAGCTGTAAAGCCTTTGTCTGGAAAGATGAAATACAGATTTTCACGTTATTAGGCCTAAAGATCTTTTTATTAATAATGATAATATAATATGCCATTTAGCAGCTGCTTTTATCCAAAGCGACTTACAGTCATGTGTGCATACATTTTTCCGTATGGGTGGTCCCGGGGATCGAACCCACTACCCTGGCGTTACAAGCGCCGTGCTCTACCAATTGAGCTACCGAGGACCAGAGTCTGTTATACTAGTCTGTTTTGACTATTGTACAGTTTTACACTGATACACTACACTGACTGGGTTTGGTTTACGACGTGACAATGTTGTCCATCTTGTTCCAGGTGCCCTTCCACATGCACATCAACCTGGAGCTGCTGGAGTGCGTGTACCTGGTGTCTGCCATGCTGCTGGAGATCCCCTACATGGCGGCCCACGAGTTTGACGCCCGCCGCAGGATGATCAGCAAGCAGTTTCACCACCAGCTGAGGGTGGGCGAGAGACAGCCCCTTCTTGGTACGTGCAGTAGACAGTGGTGACAAGGCAGGGTTGTGTTCAATAGGCACCAAATGGAAGAAAACATACTGAAATGGAGAGGGACTATTCTGGAACTGTCCAAAAAGAAACTCTCATTTCGGTTTTAGAAAATTGCGTGCCCTAATGAACACTAGTTTAGGACCAAAAGGTGGGTGGGCACAAGTAACTCATACCTAGAAAAGAGACTGACAGACAGGACTTAAGTAAGACATAGGGGTGAAAACTGTCGTTTTATTCTGATTGGCCTTCAAAATATCCAGTAATCCTGAGATGTCAACACACAATGTACATTTAGGGATGTTGCGGTGACCGTAATACCGCCACACCGGCAGTCATGACCGCAGTCAAATTTCACATGACCGTTGAGTCACGGTAATCTCCTCTTATGCACTTGACATGCGTTGGCAGTACTCAACTCGCTAACGACCATCAGGTCCTAATGGCCTGGTACTCAGGGCTCTATTGTCCCTCTAACCATCAGGTCCTAATGGCCTGGTACTCAGGGCTCTATTGTCCCTCTAACCATCAGGTCCTAATGGCCTGGTACTCAGGGCTCTATTGTCCCTCTAACCACTGTGACATCAATGCAAATGCAATCGAAAATCTCATCAAACACTTTAAAACTGTATCTTGCTTTTAAAACTCACCGTTAGGCTACATTTTTGGACCTCGCTGTGATGGTCATACTGCAAACACTGTAATCTGGTAGGCCTATAGTGCACTTGATTTGCTCTCCGGGTCCGCCGGTAAGGCAGAGTTTGTACCTTCAGACGCATGAAATGGTTCAAAATCAGAACACTTTGCCTACCTGGCGCACAGGGCAGTTGAATCTGGTGCACCTACCGCGCGATCGACCGGTTGGTGACCACTAGTTGGTACATTGATTGTGCAAGGCGGCTTACAGAGGTGTCTTACAATTATAGTGTATTTGATTTAGACTAGCCTAGTAATGGGGCTTTTTTTTTTGTGTATATATAATTTAATAGGCTGGCTCACCACCGTGCGTTTCCATCTCCTCCTCCTCTCTCTCCTTCATTCCTTTCTTGTGTGTGCAGAGATGGGGGCTGTCAACAGTTTTATCAAATATGTTTTGTTGTGAAACGTTCCCAAACAGATTTCACTTGGTTTACCAAATTAAGCACTGGGTAGCTGCAGGAACATGATTGGAGAGCCCATGGCCTAAAGAGTTTGGGCAGAATATCACCTGTCGTGCAGCGAGTGGCTGCATGCTCCTCAAACAGGGTTGATGCGTGAAGTGAAATAAGTGTTCTTATAAGCCCAGATATTTCTAAATACAATCCCGTGTGAAAGTATAATTTTTTATTTTATTTTTTAATGATTGCCACTAAAAAGAGGAGGATCCCACCTGCTACTAAGCTATATTTATTTCTCAGTTGCTCTACTATAAAATCGGAGTTACTCCGGCTTAAAATGAACTGCGGGAAAGCGGCCTCCATTCGCTATTCGAGTGCATACGGATGACATGTATTTTTTCCCCTGCCCATTTGATAATGGGCTATTCCAACTCAAATACATTTGACATATTAGTAAAGACAAGATTTCATTGAGAATAGTCTTAATGGGTGAAAATATGATCACTTGATGAGAGAACACCGTGTGCAGCCTGAGGCAAGGAACAGAGCACAATCTTTTTTTGCAGCTTTTTAAAATAGTCAATAGCCTATAGTCTCATCATGCAGCCCATATGTTTTGATTTCTAAGACATTCTAAGGTTTGCATAATTCACAACTAAATTTGCCAAATAACTCAATCTAGCGTATAGGACCTGTTTCAAATGATCACTTTTACGCTCAACATGAGCACTTCATATGCACACTCGCTCCGGAATGGGAAAAGGGTATGTTGTATTTTATACTGCTAAGTTCAGTTATATTCTTACTATAAAAGCATGTAGAATAAAATAATGGCACTGGACTTATAAGCATATCTTGTTTGCTAAATAAACTAGCCTACAGCCTATGGCATGGCACATAGCCAGATAACATACAGTAAGCAGACTCCTGTTCGGTTCTTCTGAAATACATTTTCTTCATATCATAATGTTTATTTAGACCTGCCTAAAATAAATAATGGATGTATTGTTATGGTGTACAGTAGCAGTCAAAAGTTTGGACACAACTACTCATTCAAGGGTTTTTCTTAATTTTTACTATTTTTTTTTACATTGTAGAATAATAGTGAAGACATAAACTATGAAATAATACATATGGAATCATGTAGTGACCAAAAAAGTGTTAAACAAATCAAAATATTCTTCAAATAGCCACCCTTTGCCTTGATGACATCTTTGCACACTCTTGGCATTCTCTCAACCAGCTAATGAGGTAGTCACCTGGAATGCATTTCAATTAACAGGTGTGCCATCTTAAAAGTTAATTTGTGGAATTTATTTCCTCTTAATGCGTTTGAGCCAATCAGTTGTGTTGTGACAAGGTAGGGGGGCTATACAGAAGATGGTAAAATACCAATTCCATATTATGGCAAGAACAGCTCAAATAAGCAAATAAAATTGTACAAATAAAGTAAAACCCTTGAATGAGACGCACATCAGCAGCTTGTATGTGTAATATTGTGAAAGTTATGATGATGCCCTCTTAGTGTAAGAGCTGTTTGAAAAGGCCCCCAGAAATTTCAGTCTGTTTTGGTGGGATGGAGTTTTGGCCTGCCTGTTGACATCCCCAGGCAGAAAGAGTTCTAAACCTCTCTGCCAATAACGACTCGTTTTCAGTTTTCCCCTCCCTACTCAGACCACTCCCAGACAATCCTAGCAAAATTCTTGATTGAGAAATTGCTCTTTTCTAAGAAGCTATTTAAAAAGTATATTTTTGACCATTTTAATAGACAAGGGTGCTTAATGGTTACTCAGAAATGATTGGATATTGAGATAAAAATGGCTGCATTTGACCTTTTTTGTACAGCTAATACAGACAAGTACCAATACAGACACTACAATGGACATACAAACACTAAACAAATCCATCCTTCTTCGTGCCCCCTCCAGGTCCCCCAGAGAGCATGCGCGAGCACGTGGTGGCGGCCAGCAAGTCCATGAAGATGGGCGACTGGCGCACCTGCCACTCATTCATCATCAACGAGAAGATGAACAGCAAGGTGTGGGATCTGTTCCCTGAGACACAGTGTGTACGAGAGATGCTCGTCAGGTGAGTGTTTCGAGAATTGACGATGAATAAGGTCTGCATCAACCCCCTCTTGTGCAACTGTCCCTAGTTTTATCAGTAGTCGTATTTCAGTAGGCAGTATCAACCAATCGCAGCCTGGAATGGTTAAATAAAATGAATTCAATCAAGATTGTCAAATGAAAATAAAACACTACCTTTTTAGAAGCTTTCTTTTGAAAAATTAAGTTTCACACTCTATTACTCACAGTAATTGGTTATTTCATGACTGAACTAACGTTTCGGCATCACAGTGCCTCCTTCAGAGGTAGCGTTCCTGTAACGTTTCCTGATTGTTTGTGGTTGCAGGAAGATCCAGGAGGAGTCTCTGAGGACGTACCTGTTCACCTACAGCAGCGTTTATGACTCCATCAGGTAATAACTTTTACAACTATTAGAGGTGGTTTCTCAGTTACAGAATACGCCTAGTCTTGGACTAAAAAGCACATTCAGTGGATATTCTTAACTGCTGTATCCTGGTCCCCATGCTAGTTTGTTGCAAGTCAGATTTTTAAACATGTCTTTTTGGAACTCCACTGCGAAATACTTCACTAGTTTCCATCTAGACCAGGGTTGGGCGACATTACGAAAGCATTGTCTATCAACGATGATTGACAGCAATCGTCAATGGTGACGACATTGTGATATGACAACGATGTTTTAGCCCAGTGGTATTCAAAGTCGGGGTCGCGAACCCAGGGAATTGCAGAAATTAAGATGACATATTATTGTATGGGATAATATACAAACGTTTTTGAGAAGGGTAACAAAAATACAATTTGAGTAAATGTATTCATTGGACTCTTCATTTTGATAAGAGATTAACATTTAATGAATTGAAGGATATTTGTTGTTGTGAAAATGAAAAATCTAAACTATTAAAGGTTGCGTCATTAGATTTGGGGTTCGGTCCCCAGAAATTCTGGCGAATAAATTGGGTCCCTGCTGAAAAAGGTTAAATACCACTGGTTTAGCCGATTTGAACTTGACTGGCGCAGAGCAGTAAAAAACGGAATGCAGGCCAAAAGGAGCATGACTTTCTCCCGATCAAACAAATGTAACTGAGTTCCATCTGTTATTTGAATAACCTAAAAACTTAAGGTAACCAGAGCGCTAATAATGAGAGAGAACAAACAATATCAATAGACTATAGAAAAATGGAATTACAAGTTTAATCAAGTTAAAGCTTTTTAAGAAATAAATGATTTATGCTGCTGGGAAAATCCCTCCATGCAAGGTTGAAAACCAAATGGCCAATAGCCTATCCTCTTACTAGGCCTATCATAAAAGGTTTAAGACAACTTTATGAACAGTAGCTTATTTCCCAAATATTCTAGCCTACACAGGTGTTGTGGCTTTCAAAAAGAACAAGAATGAAAGTCTATATCCTAGGCATAGGCTATTCTCAATCACCGCTTTATGGGAGAGAGAACAACAGGGTCGATTAGCATTGTATATCACAATGTTTTATGGGTACATAATCACAATAGGACAAAGGTTTACATCACCCTCTAACAAACCCAAGCAAGACTACTTTGCTGTCAAACTAATGTGAGAAGACTGGGTTTCTGAGGCTACCATTTGGTTATACAGCACAAAATGATCTGGGACCAGCCTACATCTACTGTGCCTCATCATATAATTGGCTTGCCTGGTTAAAGAATGGAAAAATAACATGAATACATTTCTCCTTCCCCTCTCTTTGACTCAGTATGGAGACGCTGAATGAAATGTTTGAGCTGGAGCTGCCCACGGTGCACAGCATCATCAGCAAGATGATCATCAATGAGGAGCTCATGGTAACACTCACGGCATCAATGATCTCACAGGGATGTGTGGTGTCATGTGTAGACCGCCACAGCCCCATTTGACTTAATTAAGCTAGATATGATTGTATGAATATGAAGGTGTAATATGTTAATGTCTGTGTTTGTCTGAATGGCTTTCTCCTGTGCGTATCTCTGTCTGTCCATGTGTCATCTGTGTCTCCCCTCCCCCAGGCATCTCTGGACCAGCCCACCCAGACTGTGGTGATGCACCGCACAGAGCCCACCTCCCTGCAGAACATGGCCCTGCAGCTGGCCGAGAAGCTGGGCGGCCTGGTGGAGAACAATGAGCGTATCTTTGACCTCAAGCAGGGCGTCTACGGCGGCTACTTCAACAGAGGTTAGTGGGGCAGCCCCATAGAATACATGCCAACCTGCACGCATTTTGTGTATCATGCACACAATTTGAGGTCAAAGTACGCTGGTACGAAAAACAACCCAGAAATATGCCAAAATAGGCTTCTAGTTATCACGTTGTTTTTGACTCAAATGTTTGAAGTTGGAGCCAATCAGAGGACTTGGGCATGGTGAAAAAATCTCTAGCTCTCCAACCCGCCCCCGTAGTCATAGTAGTTTCCTCTCTCAAGCTGGATGGCAGCACCCCACTTTGTCTGATACCACTGATGTGTGAGGAAAAAGGGTAGGGAAAATGGAGAACGAACTGTTTGCCAAATACATGTTCCAAAATTGTATGCGTTAGTCAAGCACATATCCACTATTATTTCGTAGTTGGGTCCTTAGCTAAGGCGTCATTATGACAAAGGTAGATAGCTACAGCGTTTAGTCAACTAAGCCAGAACACGTTCTTGCCCACACATTCTTTGATCTCCGCAACGGTAATGGGCGCGAGCACATTGACTAGCAAGGAAACGTGCAGTGTTGCGATTAGTTCAGTGTGCGTCGCTGCGCGGATGGAAACAGACATGGCAGACAGGGCTGTTCCGCAAAGGTACGTTAGGCCTAATAATCTTTAGTCTGTTAATTCATCAGTTTTGATCTGTCCTCTTGATATAGCTGTATGTCAACAGTAGGCTGCTAATAATGGGATAATAGCCTAGTCAGTTCACCAATAACAACAAGGCATGTTGAATGAATGGTAGCCTAGTAGTCAGATCTAACTTGATGGATTAGGTCAGGGATAGAGATCTGAAACAAGCTCAGATAGGTCTAGTTCAGTTCTTTCATATTCCAAATAGCCTACAGTAAGCTAGACTACTACATTGCATCCAGTAATTGAATTTTTCAGAATTTTCTTCCCAAACAAAATTAAGAAGCCCGTTTACATTTTCATTAGACTATCCACATAAAGACAAATATTAATAAGAATAATCATTACCCCTAAATTGTACCTAAAATAGAGACCAGCTCAATTTCATTGAGGATCAAGCACAAGACTTCTGTGTTGGCTACATTTTTAAATATAATTTAAGACTGTTTCAGGAAATGGCAGTTACAGGTTTAAAAAAAAAAAAAAAAAAAAAGCTAAATGCTCAGTCTTCGGACCTCCCCCCTACCCAAGCATAGGTCTACATCAGCACAACCTTGTCAGAAAATCCTAGGGAGAGACTTGATTTGTACATTTAAATGTATTTCTAGTTGGCTACTGAAGAGCAGCCAATTACCAAGTACATTTACATTTACATTTTAGTCATTTAGCAGACGCTCTTATCCAGAGCGACTTACAGGAGCAATTAGGGTTAAGTGCCTTGCTCAAGGGCACATCGACAGATTTTTCACCTAGTCGATTCGGGGATTAGAACCAGCGACCTTTCGGTTACTGGCAATACGCTCTTAGGCAATACGCTCTTAACCACTAAGCTAAGTACCCATACGTCTATAGACTACCATTCCTACTGAGGCAGTCTTCTGCCAACATCATTATTAGGCTAAAAAAGTGCATTTGCCTATGATTTAAGCAGTGTGGGGTGTCGCATGCGCGCCATTGTGGTGTCCGGAGCCAGGGGTGCCGCTGCGCGGAAGTGGTACTCATAAAAATTATTCTAGGTTGGCAGCTCTGCATGTGCAGAGCCTTTGGTCTAGTGTATTCGGTCTTCTCCAAGGTCCGGAGGGCCACACTTAAATGTTTTTGTAATTCCCCGCTGTCAAAAATTTGCTAAAAATAGTCCCATATCCATCGCTTTTGGAATTTAATGCTCCCTGACTGTCTAGCATTCGTTTTAGAAGACTATTAGCAAGCTATAAAATATATTTAGGTTTAACACTTTTTTGTTTACTACATGATTCCATGTGTTATTTCATAGTTTTGATGTCTTCACTATTATTCTACAATTTAAAAATTTAAGAAAAACCCTTGAATGAGTAGGTGTGTACAAACTTTTGACTGGTAGTTTATATCTGTTTACGAAGCATGAGACGGTCCCGTGTCCACCTTTTCATACGGTCTACCCTTCATGTATCTCACCCTCTACTTCTTAATATGTGCAAATAAAACATAAAATTACTCAACACTACAGAGACATAGAGGAGAGGCTGTTTATCGTTAGCCATGTAGGAGTCAATTTAAACCAAAATGAAGTGAGTACGCGTCAGGGATGGCAGGTAGCTTAGTGGGTAAGAGCGTTGTGCCAGTAACCGAAAGGTCGCTGGTTCTAATCCCCGAGCCGACTAGGTGAAATATCTGTCTGTGCCCTTGAGCAAGGCACCTAATTGCTCCTGTAAGTCGCTCTGGATAAGAGCGTCTGCTAAATGACTAAAATGTAAATGTAAAATGTTATCACCCACCATTACTAGAGACACGGTTTAGTTCACCCAGGATCTTAATCAGATCAGTCTTTTATCAAATCAGTCATATAGAGTAGTCCCATCTATCGCACTATCAAATTAACTGAAATGTGCTTAAAATGTGGCAGCTTTCGGGGTAGACTGAAATGCCTTACTCATTTACATTTGTCATTTAGCAGACGCTCTTATCCAGAGTGACTTAGAAATTGGTGCATTCACCTCATAGCCAGTGGGATAACCACTTTACAATGTTTTTATTTTTTATGTACTCCTACATAGTCCAACAAGAGCACAAATACTAGCATACTGATTATATATCAGTATTTTGTTGAAATATGCCCCGCTACATGAGATGATGAAAGTTGCCACAAATACCACTTACTGAATCCTCTTGGTGCTTAGGGACATGACACATAGGCACCACATACAACAAGTAACACTGACTGTAAGTGATTTGTTGGGTCCTGTGTGCGTGTGTCTATTACAGATCAGAAAGGAGGCTACCAGCAGAAGCAGGGTGGTTACAACAGAGGTAAGTGCCAATCTTGTACAAACAGGGCATCTGCCGTTGACCCTTAGAGTGTGTTTCCATACCACTGACCACAATATTATCCTTAGCCAACCTGGACATTTCTTACAGTAGATGCATCGCAGGAAGTCGCTGTCCTGTATTTTGTGAATGTTTTAAATGACCCCCCCCCCCCCCCACCATGTATTGAAATTTAATTATGATGCATGATTCATTGAATATGTTAAGATGTTTGAGTGTATTGCCTATTTCACAGTACTGGGTCGGGCCAAGGTGTATTGCGATGGCCTGGTTACACATCCACTATAAATGCTGGAACTGTGCCGGAGAGAGGACAATGTGAAAATAAAATATTAAGCTAGCACAGTACGATACTGGCTGGCACGATAGTATGAAAAAGACATGTGTCCGCCTGTAGGCAATCAACATGTATTGTGTGAAAAAGAAAATGTATATACAGTGTATTCGGAAAGTATTCAGACCCCTTCCCTTTTTCCAAATTTTGTTACGTTACAGCCTTATTCTAAAATTGATTGATTAAATGTTTTCCTCATCAATCTACACACAATACCCCATAATGACAAGGCGAAAAACAGGTTTTTAGAAATGTTTGCAAATGTATTAAGAATAAAAAACATACCTTATTTACATAAGTATTCCTACCCTTTGCTATGAGACTCGAAATTGAGCTCAGGTGCATCCTGTTTCCATTGATCATCCTTGAGATGTTTCTACAACTTGATTGCAGTCCACCTGTGGTAAATTCAATTGATTGGACATGATTTGGAAAGGCACACACCTGTCTATATAAGTGCCGACAGTTGATAGTGCATGTCAGAGCAAAAACCAAGCCATGAGGTCGAAGGAATTGTCCGTAGAGCTCCGAGACAGGATTGTGTCAAGGCACAGATCTGGGGAAGGGTACCAAAAAAATTCTGCAGCATTGAAGGTCCCCCAGAATGCAGAGGCCTCCATTTTTAAATGAAATAAGTTTGGAACCACCAAGACTCTTCCTAGAGCTGGCCACCCGGCCAAACTGAGCAATCGGGGGTGAAGGGCATTGGTCAGGGAGCTGACCAAGAACCTGATGGTCACTCTGACAGCTCTAGAGTTCCTCTGTGGAGATTGGAGAACCTTCCAGAAGGACAAGCATCTCTGCAGCACTCCACCAATCGGGCCTTTTATGGTAGAGTGGCCAGACGGAAGCCACTCCTCAGGAAAATACACATGTCAGCCCGCTTGGAGTTTGCCAAAAGGCACCTAAAGGACTCTGACCATGAGAAACAAGATTCTCTGGTCTGATGAAACCAAGATTGAACTCATTGGCCTGAATGCCAAGCATCACGTCTGGAGGAAAACTGGCACCATCCCTACGGTGAAGCATGGTGGTGGCAGCATCATGCTGTGGGATGTTTTTTAGCGGCAGGGACTGGGAGACTAGTCTGGATCGAGGGAAAGATCTTTGAGATCCTTCATGAAAACCTGCTCCAGAGCGATCAGGGCCTCAGACTGGGGTGAAGGTTCACCTTCCAACAGGACAACGACCCTAAGCACACAGCCAAGACAACGCAGGACAAGTTTCTGAATGTCCTTGAGTGGCCCAGCCAGAGCCCGGACTTGAACCCAATCGAACATCTCAGGAGAGACCTGAAAATAGCTGTGCAGCAACGCTCCCCCAGCCAACCAGCTTGAGAGGATCTGCAGAGAAGAATGGGAGAAACTCCCCAAATACAGGTGTGCCAAGCTTGTAGCTTCATACCCAAGAAGACTCAAGGCTGTAATCGCTGACAAAGGTGCTTCAACAAAGTACTGAGTAAATGGTCTGAAATACTTATGTAAATGTGATATTTCCATTTATTTATTTTAGATTGGCAAAAATGTCTAAACCAGTTTTTGCTGTGTCATTATGGGGTATTGTGTGTAGATAACAAAAAGAAGAGAAATAATTTTAATCATTTTTAGAATAAGGCTGTAACCTTACAAAATGTGGGAAACATTCAAGAGGTCTGAATACTTTCCGAAAGCACTGTATATTTGAGTTTGTGATTTTCTTTTTTGTTATCCTTGTGTTTGTGTGTGTGTGCGCCAACGCTCATTGCATGCCACAGCTGTGTGTTTCTAAACTGTTTTCACTGTACGGTTTCAGACCAGAGAGGCAGTTACCAACAGAAGCAAGGCGGTTACAACCGAGGTGTTTGAAATAACTGATTGAAATGCATGATTGTCTGAATATTATGAGAGTGACTGTGTATGTCTTATTTCAGTGTGTATGTGATAGTGAGAGACATAGTATACGTATGTAGTAAAAAATGCTGTTTTTTGTTATCCCCTTTGTGTGTGTGTGTGTGTGTGTACGCTCACACACGACGTTTCACAGCTGTGTCTAAACTGTTTTCATTGTGCGTTTTCAGATGGTCAAAGAGGCAGCTACCAACCGAAGCAAGGCGGTTACAACAGAGGTGCTTATGAACCATTTTATTCCTCCTTTATTTTCTAATGGAAGTGTTTATTTTGAAAAAAATATCAATTCTGATATTTTTTTAATCACTATTCGTGAGCTGCAGTCCCCTCTGTCTATGAATGATAAGACATCAGGATTTGACACCTACCGAGTTGCGGCAACAACTCTTTTTAACGTCTTCATTTTAAAGAGTGTAATAATTCCATGTAATGTATTCTATCACTAATAATATGCATTGGTTGTGTTTAGGCAGTTCTTCAGAAACATTGCAATACCATAAATTAGAATTTCTAAGAACACAATGTATTCATGAGTGTACTGTACATACTGTGTAATTGTTTTTCATGTTTGGTACATTTTAATCTATGGCTTGCTCAAAATTGATTGGTTGCTAAAACTATGAAACCAAAAGAACATATAATTGAACCAAGTAACGGCTTCTTGCTATGATGAGATGATTATATATATTTTTTACCTAAACCTGCATGCAAGATGCAAGCTCAAGTGATGAAAACAGCTAAACGACTAGCTTGATAAAGTGTGAATATGCGCATGTATAGACATTATAAAGGAAAATAACTGTAGTTATAAAAGTGCACAAGTAAATAAAAGTCATTTGTAAATTATATTGGACACGTTAGTTGTGGCCTCGCACATGCTTACCTTTTTTATGGTTGGTTTCAGACGGAGGTGGTTACCAACAGAGGGGTGGTTACAACCGAGGTGCTTATGAACCATTTTTATACCACCTTTATTTTCTTATGAATATCTGAATTGTTCTGCTGTTTCTTCTAAAATCGACCGTCTGTGAGCTGCACGCCCCTTTTTCTCCCATTCCGCTATGCCGAGCCTTGGGCACTATTATCAGTAGTCTAGAACAATGGGATTTGACGCCTATAGTATTTGAATAATAGTAAATAATAATTCTACATTTTTTAAGTGTACAAATTCCGTGTTATATATATATATATATAAAACATAACTAACCACTGCATAAGCACCAATGCAAACAAACCAAAAAGTAATTTGTAAATTATATTGGACACGTTAGTTGTGGCCTCACACATGCTTACCTTTTTTATGGTTGGTTTCAGATGGAGGCAGTTACCAACAGAGGGGTGGTTACAACCGAGGTGCGTATGAATTTATGCCACCTTTATCCTATAGATGTCTGAATTTTACTTAAATTTTTTCTTAAAGCCACGGTCTGTGACCTGCAGTCCCCCCCCCATCCTCCCTCCATGCCTGAGCCTTTTGGCCACTCTAAAAACATCCCACCCCACATTTCATTTTCTCTTCATTCTCTCTTGCAGTCTTTCACTTCCATTCTTCGCACAACTTGTTAGTATTAGCCCACACGTATTGTGATAGATATGGCTTGTCAGCTCATTTTGTCTGGACATTTTAGTGTCACTGTTCTGTTCACATTTTCCTAATTTAATCTCTGAATCGTTATTTTCTTTCTCTCTCCATCTCTTGTCCTCTCCACAGATGGAAACAGAGGTGGCGGTGGTGGCTACCAGGGCCAGAACAGGGGGGGCTACCAGGGAGGCGGGGGCTACCAGGGAGGCGGGGGCTACCAGGGAGGCGGGGGTTACCAGGGAGGCGGGGGTTACCAGGGAGGCGGGGGCTACCAGGGAGGCGGGGGCTACCAGGGAGGCTACAGGGGGGGCTACAAGGGGGGCTACCAGAACCAGGACAGGAGAGACTACTGAGCCAGAGGAGGAGCCAGAGGAACCTGGTGTAACAGAGCCAGCCAATCTTCATTCCAAAACAACAACATTTTGGGTTACATCACTTGACATTGCACCTACTACACTATTCTCTCTTTGTACAACATTAATCAGCCCTATAGCATGCTTGAAAACTGTCAGCTTCCCTATCTATGAAAAGTTTGTAGTGTAATATCAGTATTGCCTACACTTTTTGTCGAGCGTGAATGGGTTTTTGGGCTAATTGTGTATTCACAAGATAAATGCATTTGCAGTGTGACAGATTTTCTTTTGGCAGGGTCAGACGTGTCAAGTGAAGTTTTCAGTTGTAACCTGCGAAATAAATATTATTGAATGAATACATGCTTTGCCTGATTCTTTATGACCATTGTAACATCAAAAACATTGTCTAATAATGATGACTACAGCATCTAGTATATACACAAATTGTCAGTGATTGCTGCTTGAACAACTGCTTTAATCTTTTCTGCACACATTAATTTCCCTATTCTATTTGTCTGCTCAGTTGGTTTTCAACATGTTAACACATTTTCTGAAGTTTGGCTTGTATAATTTTTTTTTTTTTTTTTATCCTCTGAATAACATATGCAATGACTAGACAAGGCAAGGTTTGCCCCAACGTCCTCTGCCACAGAACAGAACGTTCTACCTCTGGAACTCGAGGGCATGCTGAGGGTGGGTTACTTCCGCATTTGTGACAACACTTCCTCTATTTATTAACCTCTAAAAGTCTAATGCCTTGATCACACTGATGGCGTCATTGCGCAAAATGGTACGCAACATCATCTGGAAATGTGCGCAACAAATGTTCAACATTCACCTTCTGCTACCATTTCTGTCAAGCCGTCTGCATACAGTTTGATGCATACGTTCGATAAATCCAATGTATGCACCACACAGAACGCACTGCAACTGCCTCTGCAATGCTGCAAGGCAAATCCAATGTTCAATTGGAAATGAATGTACTTCTGGTGTACCAAAACGCAATGATGCTGTCGGTGTGATTGAGGCGTAAGCCTTTGGTGGTGTGGGCGTTCTACTAAGCTAACATATTGAATAGTTTTAAGATGGTCATACCATGGATAATTTAGCTATTTGATTTGGAATTTTAGGACCCATGTGTGTGTATGTGTGTGTGTATATACAGTGGGGGAAAATTTTTTTAGTCAGCCACCAATTGTGCAAGTTCTCCCACTTAAAAAGATGAGAGAGGCCTGTACATTTCATCATAGGTACACGTCAACTATGACAGACAAATTGAGAAAAAATAATCCAGAAAGTCACATTGTAGGATTTTTAATGAATTTATTTGCAAATTATGGTGGAAAATAAGTATTTGGTCACCTACAAACAAGCAAGATTTCTGGCTCTCACAGACCTGTAACTTCTTCTTTAAGAGGCTCCTCTGTCCTCCACTCGTTACCTGTATTAATGGCACCTGTTTGAACTTGTTATCAGTATAAAAGACACCTGTCCACAACCTCAAACAGTCACACTCCAAACTCCACTATGGCCAAGACCAAAGAGCTGTCAAAGGACACCAGAAACAAAATTGTAGACCTGCACCAGGCTGGGAAGACTGAATCTGCAATAGGTAAGCAGCTTGGTTTGAAGAAATCAACTGTGGGAGCAATTATTAGGAAATGGAAGACATACAAGACCACTGATAATCTCCCTCGATCTGGGGCTCCACGCAAGATCTCACCCCGTGGGGTCAAAATGATCACATGAACGGTGAGCAAAAATCCCAGAACCACACGGGGGGACCTAGTGAATGACCTGCAGAGAGCTGGGACCAAAGTAACAAAGCCTACCATCAGTAACACACTACGCCGCCAGGGACTCAAATCCTGCAGTGCCAGACGTGTCCCCCTGCTTAAGCCAGTACATGTCCAGGCCCGTCTGAAGTTTGCTAGAGTGCATTTGGATGATCCAGAAGAGGATTGGGAGAATGTCATATGGTCAGATGAAACCAAAATAGAACTTTTTGGTAAAAACTCAACTCGTCGTGTTTGGAGGACAAAGAATGCTGAGTTGCATCCAAAGAACACCATACCTACTGTGAAGCATGGGGGTGGAAACATCATGCTTTGGGGCTGTTTTTCTGCAAAGGGACCAGGACGACTGATCCGTGTAAAGGAAAGAATAAATGGGGCCATGTATCGTGAGATTTTGAGTGAAAACCTCCTTCCATCAGCAAGGGCATTGAAGATGAAACGTGGCTGGGTCTTTCAGCATGACAATGATCCCAAACACACCGCCCGGGCAACGAAGGAGTGGCTTCGTAAGAAGCATTTCAAGGTCCTGGAGTGGCCTAGCCAGTCTCCAGATCTCAACCCCATAGAAAATCTTTGGAGGGAGTTGAAAGTCTGTGTTGCCCAGCGACAGCCCCAAAACATCACTGCTCTAGAGGAGATCTGCATGGAGGAATGGGCCAAAATACCAGCAACAGTGTGTGAAAACCTTGTGAAGACATACAGAAAACATTTGACCAGTGTCATTGCCAACAAAGGGTATATAACAAAGTATTGAGAAACTTTTGTTATTGACCAAATACTTATTTTCCACCATAATTTGCAAATAAATTCATTAAAAATCCTACAATGTGATTTTCTGGATTTTTTTTTCTCATTTTGTCTGTCATAGTTGACGTGTACCTATGACGAAAATTACAGGACTCTCTTATCTTTTTAAGTGGGAGAACTTGCACAATTGGTGGCTGACTAAATACTTTTTTCCCCACTGTATATATATATATATATATATATATATATATATATACTGCTCAAAAAAATAAAGGGAACACTTAAACAACACAATGTAACTCCAAGTCAATCACACTTCTGTGAAATCAAACTGTCCACTTAGGAAGCAACACTGATTGACAATAAATGTCACATGCTGTTGTGCAAATGGAATAGACAACAGGTGGAAATTATAGGCAATTAGCAAGACACCCCCAATAAAGGAGTGGTTCTGCAGGTGGTGACCACAGATCACTTCTGTTCCTATGCTTCCTGGCTGATGTTTTGGTCACTTTTGAATGCTGGCGGTGCTTTCACTCTAGTGGTAGCATGAGACGGAGTCTACAACCCACACAAGTGGCTCAGGTAGTGCAGCTCATCCAGGATGGCACATCAATGCGAGCTGTGGCAAGAAGGTTTGCTGTGTCTGTCATCGTAGTGTCCAGAGCATGGAGGCGCTACCAGGAGAAAGGCCAGTACATCAGGAGACATAGAAGAGGCCGTAGGAGGGCAACTACCCAGCAGCAGGACTGCTACCTCCGCCTTTGTGCAAGGAGGAGCAGGAGGAGCACTGCCAGAGCCCTGCAAAATGACCTCCAGCAGGCCACAAATGTGCAAGTGTCTGCTCAAACGGTCAGAAACAGACTCCATGAGGGTGGTATGAGGGCCCAACGTCCACAGGTGGGGGTTGTGCTTACAGCCCAACACCGTGCAGGACGTTTGGCATTTGCCAGAGAACACCAAGATTGGCAAATTCGCCACTGGCGCCCTATGCTCTTCACAGATGAAAGCAGGTTCACACTGAGCACGTGACAGACGTGACAGAGTCTGGAGACGCCGTGGAGAACGTTCTGCTGCCTGCAACATCCTCCAGCATGACCGGTTTGGCGGTGGGTCAGTCATGGTGTGAGGTGGCATTTCTTTGGGGGGCCGCACAGCCCTCCATGTGCTCGCCAGAGGTAGCCTGACTGCCATTAGGTACCGAGATGAGCCCTGTGTTCCTCTTAATGCAAGACAATGCTAGACCTCATGTGGCTGGAGTGTGTCAGCAGTTCCTGCAAGAGGAAGGCATTGATGCTATGGACCGCCCATTCCCCAGACCTGAATCCAATTGAGCACATCTGGGACATCATGTCTCGCTCCATCCACCAACGCCACGTTGCACCACAGACTGTCCAGGAGTTGGCGGATGCTTTAGTCCAGGTCTGGGAGGAGATCCCTCAGGAGACCATCCGCCACCTCATCAGGAGCATGCCCAGGCGTTGTAGGGAGGTCATACAGGCACGTGGAGGCCACACACACTACTGAGCCTCATTTTGACTTGTTTTAAGGACATTACATCAAAGTTGGATCAGCCTGTAGTGTGGTTTTCCACTTTAATTTTGAGTGTGACTCCAAATCCAGACCTCCATGGGTTGATAAATTTGATTTCCATTGATCATTTTTGTGTGATTTTGTTGTCAGCACATTCAACTATGTAAAGAAAAAAGTATTTAATAAGATTATTTCATTCATTCAGATCTAGGATGTGTTATTTTAGTGTTCAGTTTATTTTTTTGAGCAGTGTATATAAATATATACATATATATATATATATATATATATATATATATATATATATATATATATATATATATATATATATACATACAGTTGAAGTCGGAAGTTTACATACACCTTAGCCAAATACATTTAAACTGTTTTTTACAATTCCTGACATTTAATCCTAGTAAAAATTCTCTGTCTTATGTCAGTTAGGATCACCATTTTATTTTAAGAATGTGAAATGTCAGAATAATAGTAGAGAGTATTTGGTAGCATTGCCTTTAAATTGTTTAACTTGGGTCAAATGTTTCGGGTAGCCACAAGCTCCCCACAATAAGTTGGGTGAATTTTGGCCCATTCCTCCTGACAGAGCTGGTGTAACTGAGTCAGGTTTGTAGGCCTCCTTGCTCGCACACGCTTTTTCAGTTCTGCCCACACATTTTCTATAGGATTGAGGTCAGGGCTTTGTGATGGCCACTCCAATACCTTGACTTTGTTGTCCTTAAGTCATTTTGCCACAACTTTGGAAGTATGCTTGGGCTCATTGTCCATTTGGAAGACCCATTTGTGGCCAAGCTTTAACTTCCTGACTGATGTCTTGAGATGTTGCTTCAATATATCCACATAATTTTCCTTCCTCATGATACACAATCTATTTTGTGAAGTGCACCAGTCCCTCCTGCAGCAAAGCACCCCCATAGCATGATGCTGCCACCCCCGTGCTTCACGGTTGGGATGGTGTTCTTCGGCTTGCAAGCTTTCCCCTTTTTCCTCCAAACATAACGATGGTCATTATTTGGTTTACTTATATTATATTGTTATATTTTTGTTATAGTTGTTAAATACGCCTGTACGTAATGATGTATACCTAACTGCACAAATGGTTTGTGATCAGACTGAAAATCTGACTGATTTCTGTTCATCCAGGTCAGCGATTGTCAGTGATGCCTGGGATGCGTTCAATGATAGAACGGTGTGCAACATTGAGTTCAAACGGAAACAGTACTGTACTGACCGACCAGTTGAAAAAATGGATTATGGTGGCCCAGAGGGTGATTCCAGTATGATGTGCTGCACGAGTTTTGCGATTTCAAATGGTCACACCCATATTGATCAGGCCCCACACCCACCAAATGGGAGCAAGGGTGAAAGTAAGCCCACTATGCCGGACCGGTTGAACATGAGCCTATCATAATAATGAAAACAAAGATGCCAAGAGAACAGTATGCTATTACACTATTATTACCACATGTCACCCGCTTGCAAAATTTGCGAATGGACTTGAAAACTTGTGGAATAAGCTCCAAGCTGAAAATGCGGTGTGGTTTGACCATAAGTGACATTTTCCGATGAGTGACCGACACGTGCCGACAGTGGACGCATCAAGTCAGGTTACAAGTGTAGGCCTAATGAATGACAATCATTACACTTTTGGTGTTTTGTTACTGATGTCTCTTTCTATTCCTAAAATGGTGGGTGCACAATATGGATGCAGGAATTATTTTAGAGTGGACGAATGTGCGCAGGTAGCCAAGCTTACAGGAGCCTTTTGAAGTGATTGTTTGTCAATCAGATGAAAACATCATGAGTGGTTATGTTAATGCCAGTCCATTTTAAAAGTGAAACAACACATTTTTACTATTAGGCCCAGATATCCTATTCAATTAATAGAGTTTCTACATATAATTCTATGTTTAGGCCCCCCAAAAACATTGGTGCATGCGCAAAATAAAACAATTCTGTACCGGGAAATGAAATCTACTTTCACCGCTGAACAGGAGCAAACATACCTCAAAGGCTGTTGAAGAACGGTGCGCACCGTTATGGGGAAACATGTCGTTCAGTACAAACCGTCACGGAAAGTAGCAAACGTTGAGGTGAACTGAATGCACCACTGTTCAAGGCAGTTTGGAGTTAATATTTTCCTCTGGGCCAGTTAGCTTGGTCTACTTTGGGGCAAAGTCTTTTACCTCCAACTCCTCTAAACTACTATCTCTGTTTAACACCTGTCACTTTCTCTCTGACATTTCTGGGTCATTCTAACATCTGTGGTTTTCCCAGCATCCTCTATGATCTATTGGTCGAGTCAAGTTCCTTCCCGACTACATTAACTGTAGTCGGGCATCAAATTGCTATGTCATATGAAGTGGTAGCTGATATGTTAAACACCTACCCAAGCATTGTGAGATCTGGCAGGCGTCTGCAATGTAGACAGACAGGAACGCCACCTTTACTTTATTTTGGGTGGTTGCCATTCTCTTGGTCTGGGAAAAGGGGGGAACAGAGGAGAAGTTGGGGTTTGGCAAAAGGTTGAAAAGGGGGAGGAGTTGGGGTCTGGGAAAAGGAAGAGTTGAGGTTCAGGAAAAATTTGAAATAGTTGGCCCAAAATGCGCAGAGAGGAGAAAATACCTGGCTTATACACCAATAAAATCTTGCCACAAATGGTCTATGATTTCACTGATTTATGAAGAAAAACAATTAAGTTCATCCAGGTCAATTATTTTTATATTGGTTGTTGTTGAGTCAATTATACCATGTCAATTTTTATGTAGTATTTCAAGCAATTCATAGACATGCAGTTGAAGTCGGAAGTTTACATACACCTTAGCCAAATACATTTAAACTCAGTTTTCCACAATTCCTGACATTTAATCCTAGTAAAAATTCCCTGTTTTAGGTCAGTTAGGATCACCACTTTATTTTAAGAATGTGAAATGTCAGAATAATAGTAGAGAGAATGATTTATTTCAGCTTTTATTTCTTTCATCACGTTCCCAGTGGGTCAGAAGTTTACATAGACTCAATTAGTATTTGGTAGCATTGCCTTTAAATTGTTTAACTTGGGTCAAATGTTTCGGGTAGCCTTCCACAAGGTTCCCACAATAAGTTGGGTGAATTTTGGCCCATTCCTCCTGACAGAGCTGGTGTAACTGAGTCAGGTTTGTAGGCCTCCTTGCTCGTACATGCTTTTTCAATTCTGCCCACAAATCTTCTATAGGTTTGAGGTCAGGGCTTTGTGATGGCCACTCCAATACCTTGACTTTGTTGTCCTTAAGCCATTTTGCCACAACTTTGGAAGTATACTTGGGGTCATTGTCCTTTTGGAAGACCCATTTGCGACCAAGCTTTAACTTCCTGACTGATGTCTTGAGATGTTGCTTCAATATATCCACATAATTTTCCTTCCTCATGATGCCATCTATTTTGTGAAGTGCACAAGTCACTCCTGCAGCAAAGCACCCCCACAGCATGATGCTGCCACCCCTGTGCTTCGCGGTTGGGATGGTGTTCTTCGGCTTGCAAGCCTTCCCTTTTTTCCACCAAACATAACGATGGTCAATATGACCAAACAGTTCTATTTTTGTTTCATCAGACCAGAGGACATTTCTCCAAAAAGTACGATCTTTGTCCCCATGTGCAGTTGCAAACCATAGTCTGGCTTTTTTATGGCGGTTTTGGAGCAGTGGCTTCTTCCTTGCTGAGCGGCCTTTCAGGTTATGTCGATATAAGACTCGTTTTACTGTGGATATAGATACTTTTGTACCTGTTTCCTCCAGCATCTTCACAAAGTCCTTTGCTGTTGTTCTGGGATTGATTTGCACTTTTCACACCAAAGTACGTTCATCTCTAGGAGACAGAACACGCCTCCTTCGCGTATGACGGTTGCGTGGTCCCATGGTGTTTATACTTGGGTACTATTGTTTGTACAGATGAACGTGGTACCTTCAGGCGTTTGGAAATTGCTCCCAAGGATGAACCAGACTTGTAGAGGTCCAAAACAAAATGTCTGAGGTCTTGGCTGATTTCTTTTGATTTTCCCATGATGTCAAGCAAAGAGGCACTGAGTTTGAAGGTAGGCCTTGAAATACATCCACAGGTACACCTCCAATTGACTCAAATGATGTCAATTAGCCTTTCAGAAGCTTCTAAAGCCATGACATCATTTTGTGGAATTTTCCAAGCTGTTTAAAGGCACAGTCAACTTAGTGTATGTAAACTTCTGACCCACTGGAATTGTGATACAGTGAATTATAAGTGAAATAATCTGTCTGTAAACAATTGTTGGAAAAATGACTTGTGTCATGCACAAAGTAGATGTCCTAACCAACTTGCCAAAACTATAGTTTGTTAACAAGAAATTTGTGGAGTGGTTGAAAAAACGAGTTTTAATGACTCCAACCTAAGTGTATGTAAACCTCCGACTTCAACTGTAGCTATGGATGCAAGGACTGACCATCCACGGGATCAAAATGACAGTTTTAACCATGTTAAGAGTTTTTATTTTATTTTTACAATTACATTATTTACGAACAAAAAAATGTATGTAGTAATCGCAGATTGCCTCTAAGCTACATTTCTGGTTAATAACTGGAGTAACAATGCACTTTGCGAAAAGCATTTATCTTTGTAGAAAACTAGTTAGTAGAAAAAAATGTGGGTTGATTTTGGAAGTCAATTTCATTGGGGTTACTCATCAGCAGAGAGACTAGTGCAGTTTTGTTTTAATGAATTAAAAGCTCTGTGAAATGTTTCACCTGTCTGTCTGAGATGGAACTACTACTACCATTGATTTGTAAGGTTTTGCCAATTACATTTTGGATCAAACGTGAGCTTGAGACTACTATTGCCATTGATTTGTAAGAGCTTGACAATTACATTTTGGATCCAACGTGGACTTGACACCAATTATTTCTGCTCTCCGAGGTGAACCTGATGTTTACTCAAGTTAGTCACTCAAGTTAGCCACTCATTAACTATCTAGTTACCCAATAAATGGTACAACACATCTGTGTCCACCCCCATATAACCTCCCTCTAGATGAAATTTCTCAATGGACTGGTGGCAGACCGTGTACTCTGGTAAGGTTTCCTTTGCTTTTTCTGCTTGGTCTTTATTAGTGATGGGCACCTATAACAAAAATCTATATATCGATTTGCATTTCATGGTATATGGACACATTCACATAATATCAAATGTCCCTTCTTTACATCAACTGTGGCAGTGCAACTAAGAAAATTCGTGCATTTTTTTTTAATACTACTGTTATACAAAACATGCATTTTTCTACTGAGTATCTGGGCAATATGACATGCCTAAAAGATTAAATGTTTTAATCTGTCCCATATACCATTACAATTAACCCTGCAATTGGGGTTAATTGTAACATCAGGAGTTTTTCGGATTAAGACAGAATTGTAAAAATTCCACATTTAGCACAGGTCTCTAAACTATATTAATAGTTAGCAGGCACATGTAAGTTGTCTTTGTGAAATGTAGAACTCTCTACATCAAACAGTGTAAGAATAAATAAAATTTTAATAAACAACTCCAAAATGCGTTACAACTGTCCCCGGTCTTCCCTACAGAAACAGTGCAGGAATGTAGGTTACACTGTTAACAATTACACCAACAGTTTCTCCTTCATCTGGAGTGGACATGGTGTCATGTGGGTTATGTCCACAAAGACAAAACAGTCTTCTTGCAGCTCAATACTCACAACAAAGTACAATATATGGACATCAGGTTTTATCTTAGCTAGACATTGCACTTGAACATCAGGCGAGCAATCTTACTGCTCTGAATCAGCAAAATAATGCAACAAAAAACACAAATGTGTCATACATTGAGTAATAGTTCTTAGTAAATCAGCATCACTTAAATAGAGTTAATGGGAATTTACAGTGGAGGGCTGGAGGGGAGGACGGTATAAGGAGGGAGAGAATGGAGGGACACAGCGTAGAGGAAAGTGGGGTAAGTTGAGCCAAAGGGTTAGTTGAGCTACCCCTTGTTTCTAGGAAACCATACACAAAATTCATAATGTGACCAAATATTTAGGAAGAGGTCATCATTTCATGGAGTCTGTGAAGGAAGAAATCACATGGAAAAAGTGGTAAGCAAGCTAGGCCCAAAAAACTTTAATTTATTGTGTTACAGGTTTCATGATGCTTGTATCTAAACCAAAGTAGATCGTTTTAAGATTGTTTTATACATCAGTTGGGGTCTCTATAAGCTACAATATGACACCCTAAACCAGGGGGGTCAAACTCATTCCATGGAGGGCCTAGTGTCTGAGGGGAGTTCCAACCAGGTGAGGGGAGTTCCTTACTGACCAGTGACCTTAATTCATCAATCAAGTACAAGGGAGGAGCAAAAACCACCAGACACTCCGTGGAATGAGTTTGACACGTGTGCCCTAAACCTAGCATGAAAGTGCATCTTTGTAGCTATGTGGGATAATATTGTGAAAATATTTGCTTTGGGGTATGTTTGCTTTGATTACATTGTGTCAGTTTTATGCATAATATACAGAGTATTTTTGCAATGTGTCGTGCATATGAATTCAAGACTGCATTTTTATTGTTACAGAGCAGACATCATCATGCCCCGTGTACACAAACATAAAACAAGCAGGGGTCTAGCCCCCCTTGAGGTTCTTGACAGAGCAGCCAAGGAAGTGAGAGAAGGGAAGAAGTCCATTTGAACAGCAGCAAGGGATGAAAAAATTGACTGAATTACACTGAAGAGGTACATTGACAAAAAATAAAAAGAACATGTACCTGTGTGAAAGAGAGGCTATGATAGAATAGCAGAGGCATACAAGGTCTTATCTGATGACATGGAGTCTGAGCTTGCTAAATATATCACGAATGGTCACTGAATGGTTTGATGAGCATGAAAACGATGTAAACCATATGTCATGGCCATCTCAGTCTCCAGATCTCAACCCAATTGAACAATTATGGGAGATTCTGGAGCGGCGCCTGAGACAGCATTTTCCACCACCATCAACAAAACACCAAATTATGGAATTTCTCTTGGAAGAATGGTGCCGCATCCCTCCAATAGAGTTCCAGACACTTGTAGAATCTATGCCAAGGCGCATTGAAGCTGTTGTCACGTTCGTTGAGTACAGGATTGGACCAAGGTGCAGCGTGGAATGCATACATGTTTATTCACTAAGTTAACACACAACAAACGCACCGTAACGTGACTCTCACAATGGCTACACACAAACAAGAGTCAAGATCCCACAACATAGGTAGGCAAAATGGCTACCTAAGTATGATTCCCAATCAGACTCAGAGACAACGATCGACAGCTGCCTCTGATTGGGAACCACACCCGGCCAACATAGAAATATATAATCTAGATCTACACATAGATACCTAGATATTCACATAATAACCTCTAGCATTCACACCCTGACCAACCTAACTAAAGAATAACAGCTGTTCTGGTGGCTTGTGGTGGTCCAAAGCCCTAGTAAGACACTTTATGTTGGTGCTTCCATTATTTTGGCAGTTACCTGTATATCTGAATGTAGGCATACATTTAAGATATACAATAAACTTAAAGAAGTGTATACTGGCTACGGTGTCTCAAAATGGAAAAACAGTACTATTGCCGCTTTTTTCTCGTTTCTCAAGCAAAGGTCTTTTAAGGGAGTATGAGGGCACACTCGTTCGGTTCGGCTAGCCGAGTTTGGCTAGGCACCAGCCGAACTGAAGCATGCTGACGCCTTAACCCTAACCCTTTTCCTCACCTTTACCTCATTCTCCTAACCTGCCACGTTAATTCACCTAACCTGCCATGTTAATTATCGTAACCTGCTATGTAAACAAACCATGTGTGGCGACATATATTTTCAGTATCACCAGACTGGACTTCATTTACGTTTTTTACATAAAACCATTTGTTATGCCTTGCTCATATCGATATCAAACATTATCGATATTGGTGCCCACCACTAGTCTTTATCAGAGCAATTGATATTTGTGGCTTAGTTTACTCGCATTTGGAAAATTACCAGCTAATTTAACAGGCATGGATTTGTAATAATTTATAATTGTCAAAGTTTTAATTTAAGTGGAAAGTAAATTTCATGCATGCATGGAGGGACACTTTATCGGCCTCTATTGGATTAAAATGGTGAATTGCTGTACTGTATTGATGGTCAATGTTTACTTGTACTGTATTTCTCTTTGTATGTGTTTACATGTTCTCTACCCCTCATCCCTCTCTTTCAGCAGGTTCTCAGCTGAGTGTATCATCACTTGTTTTTGTATGTGTGACCCTGTCAGACTGCTGAGCAAGAGTCCACACAACTACGCAAGCAAGGAAAGTAAACACACCAAAGACACACACACACGCACACATATTAACAGGCATATTGTTCACATACACACACACTCCTACACAGACGTCGGGTCAATCCAGACGCCCTCCATCAGCGATGATGACGTCTCCACTGCTTCGCCCGTCATTGCATCCCTTCCTATCGCTGAGGCTGCTGGGTACTGTGACCCCAAGGACGCTGGCGGCAGAACGGTTGGCAGTGGCGCCGTCACAGGGGTTCGCAGCGGACGCCCTCCCAGTGGCGTTGACCTTTGAGGACCCCAGCGCCTTCAGGGTAAAGAGCTTTGGGGAGCTGCTCCGAGCATTAGGGGTGTTCCGACTCTGCTCTGTCCCATTGCTGGTCAACAACTGTGGGAAGGTGAGAAACTGGGAGGGAGGGATAGGAGGAGAAGGGAAGAGATATACAGTACATGAGCAGCATGAACCAGATAAGGGATGAGAGAGAGAGGAATTGAGGGGAATGAGTGAGTGGTGAAGTGAGTGAGTGAATGAGTGAGTGTCACTACTTTGGACATTGGCTCACAGGGCTGTCACTACTTTTGACACCGGCCCATAGGGCTCTGGTCAAAAGTAGTGCATTATGTAGGAAATAGGGTGCCATTTGGGACTCAATCAGTAAGTGAGTGAGTGCATACAGGCAAATGCCTACACTGTTGCACTCGATGTGTCTGACAATGTATAAAGGTCAAGTATGTTTGTCCGTCTCGGTTTCCACTCTTTCTCTGCCTCTCATACTCCTTATGCGTATTTATCTCCCCCTCTCTTTACCTCTAGCCCAAATTAGCTCTTTATTTGTATCTGACTCACTCACCGGCTCTCCCCTTTCCTATAGTTTTGACTCACTCATCCTCCCCTTTCTTTCTTTCTTTCTTTCTTTCTTTCTTTCTTTCTTTCTTTCTTTCTTTCTTTCTTTCTTTCTTTCTTTCTTTCTTTCTTTCTTTCTTTCTTTCTTTCTTTCTTTCTTTCTTTCTTTCTTTCTTTCTTTCTTTCTTTCTTTCCTCTCTCTCTCTCTCTCTCTCTCTCTCTCTCTCTCTCTCTCTCTCTCTCTCTCTCTCTCTCTCTCTCTCTCTCTCTCTCTCTCTCTCTCTCTCTCTCTCTCTCTCTCTCTCTCTCTCTCTCTCTCTCTCTCTCTCTCTCTCTCTCTCTCTCTCTCTCTCTCTCTCTCTCTCTCTCTCTCTCTTCCTCCCACTCTCAGCTCATGTCTGTAGCGCGGACTCTGCTCGGGAAAAGGGGGTTTGCCCTGTTCCTGCGGCCGTCTGTGTATGCTCAGTTTGTGGCCGGGGAGAGCGAGGGCGAGATCACCCATTCCATGGAGAAGATGAGCTCCCTTGGACTCCGCCCCATGCTGGCTGTGCCCATTGAAGAGGACCTGGGAGAGAGCACTGGGTTAGACAACATCTTTCTATGTTAAACCCCTTTCCACACTAGCTTGCTGAACTGTACTGCGCTGCTGGGCTTGGATAGTTTAACTATGGTGGATATGTAACCAGGCTTGGTTCAGTTTGGCTCAGTAGTGTGAAAAGGGTATTACGCTGGCAATGCTCGGCTACCATACTCAAAGCAATTACATGGGTTTCATGCAGCATTGTACATAAATTGATGATAAAGATCCAACTTTTGTCAATGTTTGTTTTCGTTCAGAAATATTGAAGGGCCTCCCGAGTGGCGCAGTGGTCTAAGGCACTGCATCGCAGTGCTTGAGGCGTCACTACAGACCCGGGTTCGATCCCGGGCTGTGTCACAGCCGGCCGCTACCGGGAGACCCATGAGGCGGTGCACAATTGGCCCAGCATCATCCGGGTTAGGGGAGGGTTTGTCTGGCTGGGATGTCCTTGTCAAATCGCGCTCTAGCGATTTGTGGCGACTCCTTGTGGCGGGCCGGGCACTTGCACGCTGACATGGTCACCAGTTGTATGGCGTTTCCTCCGACACATTGGTGCGGCTGGCTTCCGGGTTAAGCGAGCAGTGTGTCAAGAAGCAGTGCAGCTTGGCAGGGTTGTGTTTCAGAGGACGCATGGCTCTCGACCTTCGCCTCTCCCGAGTCCATATGGGAGTTGCAGCGATGGGACAAGACTGTAACTACCAATTGGATATCATGAAAAACATTTTTTTAACAAAAATGTATATTTACATTTTTGTCATTTAGCAGACGCTCTTATCCAGAGCGACTTACAGGAGCAATTAGGGTTAAGTGCCTTGCTTAAGGGCACATCGACAGATTTTGCACCTAGTCGGCTCGGGGATTAGAACCAGCGACCTTTCGGTTACTGGCACAACGCTCTTACCCACTAAGCTACCTGCCGCCCCATATTGAATAACTTTCATTCTGAACGCATGTGGTCAAATATCAATTGTCAACAGGGAGCGACGGTACGACGACAACCTGGCGTCCATGTTGGAATGTGTCAGCATGTCCCATAGAAATGCCTGGAGCAAAGATCCCATGATGCAGCTGAAGATCACTGCCTTGCTCAGTCCAGAGCTGTGTGTAAGTGTATGACTTACTTGACTAAAACCCTTTTACTCTGCGAGGAGCATAGTTCATGCTTTTTTGTTTTTTTGGAATATACCCCAACCCTTCTGTCCTGTCCTTATGAAATATATTATATAAGCAATAAACACTACATTCCTGTGTAGCCTGAGTGCCGGTCTGTTTGTGCTATCATGCCAACTTCTTGTCACTCATTGTCATGCCGAACAATGTTTGCCTTGACAAGGACCACAATTGAGTTGGTAAGAGCACAAACAGGTCTGGGACCAGTCTAGCTCTTGTGTATAACTAGCACTCTATTATTTATTAACAATATCTTACAATAAAGGGCCGGTTACGTGGACACTCATCTAGGATCAGGTCCTCCCTGTCCATAATAATATAATTCAATATGATCTAAGAGGCAAAACTGATCCTGAATCAGCAATCCGACTCTGAGGCACTTGATAAATGCTGGCCCAGATCTCTGTTGACACATTTCCCTTTGTACTTAGGTGAAGCTAACCACTCAGAACAACAGTATGACCTAGACCTCCTAGTCAGAGCCATGGACGGAGAGGTGGGTGAGCCATTTTGTGAGATGTTCAGATGCCTCTCTATTTATAAGTCTAGAGTGATGACTGATCCACTGTCTGGTCCCGTCTCTCACAGCCAATCAGCTTCCCCGGTTTACAGGAGAGCGAGAACACACATTTCCTGTGCGGCCTACAGAGGCTCAACAAAGTGGGAGAGGTATGGAGAGAAAAACATCTGTATTTTCATCAATTCTGAAATATTGGCACCTGTTATTTGCTTATGCAAATATAGTAGCCTACACTGGTATTGTCCTATGATTATCACATATGTTTATTTATACTTTTATACTTTCTTACTTCAATGCCCCATGTGTCCTGTAATACATATTGTTTTCCACATGCAATGATATTCCTGTCATGAAGTTAGATGTAAAAGAGTCAGTAAAACGTTACCTTAAATAGCCCTTGTACCTACAGGTAACTGCCAAAATAATGGAAACACTTGAGTAGATGAGGGATACAAAGTATATTGAAAGCAGGTGCTTCTCCCATCCACAGGGCACCAGAGGTCACTGAATGGTTTGATGAGCATGAAAATGACGTAAACCATATGCCTTGGCCGTCTCAGTTATCAGATCTCAACCCAATTGAACACTTATTCTGAAGCGAAGCCTGAGACAGCGTTTTCCACCACCATCAACAAAACACCAAATGATAGAATTTCTCATGGAAGTATGGTGTCGCATCCCTCCAATAGAGTTTCAGACACTTGTATAATCTATGACAAGGTGCATTGAAGCTGTTCTGGCTCGTGGTGGCCCAACACCCTATTAAGACACTTTATGTTGGTGTTTCCTTTATTTTGGCAGTTACCTGTATGTAACTACTCATTAATAGCTGTAGTTACAACGTAATATTCACATGTACTAACATACTAACTGCTTTGTAATTACATGGTCATAGCCTACAGCAGGGCTCTCCAACCCTGTTCCTGGAGAGCTACTGTCCTGTAGGTTTTCGCTCCAACCCTAATCTAGCACACCTGATTCTAATAATTAGCTGGTTGATAAACTGAATCAGGTTAGTTACAACTTGGGTTGGATTGAAAACCTACAGGATGGTACCTCTCCAGAAACAGGGTTAGAAAGCCCTGGCCTACACATTATAGACATAAGAATCACTTTAGGTAAAGTGTTATCAAAGAGCCATTACTGCATGTGTTTCATTCTCAGGCCAGTGCCAACAAAGTGCGAGTTCTGGTCGACGCAGAGTACACATACATGAACCCCGCCCTCTCGCTCGTCACCATGGCCATGATGAAGAAGTTCAACCAAGATGGCGTCTGGATCTGGAACACCTACCAGTGTTACCTTAAGGTAGATCAGTGAGTCTAGTTTTCAGCTCCTTTTTGATTCATGTTCTTCCCTCTCTCGCTGTCTCTCTGTCTCTCTGTCTGTTTCTCTCTCTACTCTCTCTCTATCTTTCTCTCTCTCTCTCTCTCTCTCTCTCTCTCTCTCTCTCTCTCTCTCTCTCTCTCTCTCTCTCTCTCTCTCTCTCTCTCTCTCTCTCTCTCTCTCTCTCTCTCTCTCTCTCTCTCTCTCTCTCTCTCTCTCTCTCGCTCTCCCTCCCACTCTATTTGTTTCTCCACAATGAATGGTTGTGTAAACATTTGTGTGCAGACAAACTCATCAGAAATATCTATTCATTGTCTCAACCGTTGTCAAATGTGTTGTACATCAGTTGTAGAACTTACAGTGCATTCGTAAAGTATTCAGACCCCTTCCCTTTTTCCACATTTTGTTACATTACAGCGTTATTCTAAAATGGATTAAATAAGATTTGAATCTACGCAAAATACCCCATAATGACAAAGTGAAAAAAATTTTTGGGGAAAAAACTAAACGGATACCTTATTTACATAAGTGTTCAGACCCTTTGCTATGAGACTCAAAATTGAGCTCAACTGCATCCTGTTTCCATTGATCATCCTTGAAATGTTTCTACAACTTAATTGGAGTCCACCTGTGGTAATTTCAATTGATTGGACGTGATTTGGAAAGGCACAAACCTGTCTATGTAATGTCCCACAGTTGACAGTGCACGTCAGAACAAAAACCAAGCCATGAGGTTGAAGGAATTGTCCGTAGAGCTCCAAGACAGGATTGTGTCACGGCACCGGTCTGGGGAAGGGTACCAATGTATTTCTGCAGCATTGAAGGTCCCCAAGAACACAGTGGCCTCCATCATTCTTAAATGGAAGAAGTTTGGAACCACCAAGACTCTTCCTAGTGCTGGACGCCCGACCAAACTGAGCAATCGGGGGATAAAGCCCTTGGTCAGGGAGGTGACCAAGGACCGGATGGTCACTCTGACAGAGCTCCAGAGTACCTCTTTGGAGATTGGAGAACCTTCCAGAAGGACAACCATCTCTGCAGCACTCCAGCAATCAGGCCTTTATGGTAGTGGCCAGACAGAAGCCACTCCTCAGTAAAAGGCACATGACAGCCCGCTCGGAGTTTGCCAAAAGGCACCTAAAGGACTCTCAGACCATGAGAAACAAGATTCTCTGGTCTGATGAAACCAAGATTGAACTCTTTGGCCTGAATGCCAAGCGCCACGTCTGGAGGAAACCAGGCACCACTCATCACCTGGCCAATACCATCCCTACGGTGAAGCATGGTGGTGGCAGCATCATGCTGTGGGGATTTTTTCTGCGAAAGGGACTGGGAGACGAGTCAGGATCGAGGGAAAGATGAACGGAGCAAAGTACGGCGAGATCCTTGATGAAAACCTACTCCAGAGTGCTCAGGAGGTCAGACTGGGGCGAAGGTTCACCTTCCAACAGGACAGCAACCCTAAGCACACAGCCATGACAATGCAGGAGTGGCTTGGGGACAAATCTCTGAATGTCCTTGAGTGGCCCAGCCAGAGAGACCTGAAAATAGCTGTGCAGTGACGCTCCCCATCCAACCTGACAGAGCTTGAGAGGATCTGCAGAGAAGAAATGGAGAAACTCCCCAAATACAGGTGTGCCAAGTTTGTAGTGTCATACCCAAGAAGACTTGAGGCTGTAATCGCTGCCAAAGGTGCTTCAAGAAAGTACTGAGTAAAGGGTCTGAATACATAGGGTGGCAGGTAGCTTAGTGGGTAAGAGCGTTGTGCCAGTAACCGAAAGGTCGCTGGTTCTAATCCCCGAGCTGACTAGGTGAAAAATCTGTCGATGTGCCCTTAAGCAAGGCACTTAACCCTAATTGCTCATGTAAGTCGCTCTGGATAAGAGCGTCTGCTAAATGACTAAAATGTAAATGTAAAATGATATCCAAATGTGATATTTCAGGGTTGAAAAATAATAATAATCTTGGGCCTCCTGAGTGGCGCAGTGGTCTAAGGCAGTGCTAGCTGTGCCACTAGAGATCCTAGTTCGAGTCCAGGCTCTCTCGCTGCCGGCCGCGACCAGGAGACCCATGGGTTGGCGCACAATTGGCCCAGCGCCGTCCAGGGTAGGGTTTGGCCGGCAGGGTTGTTCTTATCCCATGGCGCACTAGCGACTCCTGTGGCAGGCCGGGCACTTGCACGCTGACTCAGTCGCCAGCTGTACGGTGTTTCCTCCGGCACATTGGTGCGGCTGGCTTCCGGGCACTCGGCTGGGTTGTGTTTCGGAGGACGCACGACTCTCGACCTTCGCCTCTCCAGTGTCCGTATGGGAGTTGCAGCGATGGGACAAGACTGTAACTACCAATTGGATACAAAAAATTCAACAACCCAAAAAGATTATAATAGTAATCTTAAAACCTGTTTTTGCTTTGTCATTATGGGGTATTGTTTGTAGATCAATCTTAGAATAAGGCTGTAACGTAACAAAATGTGGAAAGAGTCAAGGTGTCTGAATACTTTCTAAATGCTCTGTATATGTACAGGGCCTTGTTTTCTGGTGACTCCCATGTGTTAAATGTAGTTGTTATGACCCTTGATGAGGACAAGTGTCCTTAAATTACTATAGATTACTATAGATTGTAAATGATTGAAGCAGCAAATTAATTGAATTATCAGGAGTAACGTAGGAGCTTAATGACGAACCAAGTCATAGCCCACTATTCAGCAATTTCAGAACAGTTTCACCCCCCCCCCCCCCACACGCTCTCCCTCTCTCTCTCTCTCTCTCTCTCTCTCTCTTTCTCTCTCTCTCTTTCGCTCTGTTTTGCCCTTTCTCACTCTCTCTCTGCTTCTCCCCCCTCTGTCTCCCTCTCCCTTCAGGAATCGCGGTCCCTCCTGCTCGAGGATGTCCGCCTGTCCATCAGCGAGTCCTTCTGTCTGGGTGTGAAGCTTGTGAGAGGGGCATACATGGACAAAGAAAGGAAACTGGCCAATAATGAGGGGTGGTCAGAACCTGTTCATGAATCCTGGGAGCACACCAATGACAGGTAACTCTTTTGTGCATGTCGGCTTTTTGGGTGATGGAAAATGTTATATTATAGAGTGGTACAAGCAATCCCGACGTTCAAATAACCAATGTCCAAATAATCAGTTCTCTCTCCTCAAGTGTGCAACTGTGTACACTCCTCCCCATGCATTAAAACATTGGATTGGTGCAGTGCCTTTTTTTGTAAATCGGGAGGTCCTGGAACATATAGTGAATTCGAGGGGGAGGGGGGGGGGGGGGGGCTATGAGGTACCAGAACACATTGAGAGAAAAAAGTGTCAAACACAATGTGGCAGCGCAGCAGACAGAGTAAACAGCCAAGTAGCCTACTGTCTATGGTGGTGAAACGGACAGCACTCTCCAAGGTGCTGATGAATTCAAAGTATTTTAGATGTCACTGCAGTATGCCCACATACTTGAGTATAGCTTACACAAGTCCACATTTCTTATAGCCTAATTTTCTAGACATCAATGTACAGCAATATTTTTAGACGACACTGCAGAACACCTGCCATATGCATATGCGCACATACTCAGCTGTGGGGCTTACAAGACCCGAATGTCATATAATTTTCAAGACATCAATGTAGCAGTAGAACAAATATCACAATATTGGAATATAACTTCAAATAAAATAAATAAATGTAGGCTACAGCAGAACACACATATGAGAATATATAGGCCTCCTGCCTATGTGATAATATGAAGCACATATTCAGATTACCTTCACAGTACCGAACAAGTTTTTAAAGGAAAATAAAATGTCCTACCTTAGTTTTCAAAACCTCCCACAATGACTCTCCCCATGTCAAGTCTGTTTAACTCCTGAGAGTCAATTTCTTGCTCAAAGCCATGAGCGGGCCTGTGGCTGTGATGTTTAGCCTCATTCTAAGGCTGTTCTGAAGACACTGGCTGTAGTGTCTATTTTTTTCATTTTGAGTTTTAACTATATCCTGGGTGTCCTCTTTAGCCTTGTCTACAAGGCTTGCTGCCACCAAATGTGCCTTGCTTCGGGCATGTTCAAAAACCTTTTTTCTGAGGGCTCTTTGTTGTTGTTTTTTTATGTCTGAGGCAGAGGATGTTAATTTACTGCACATTCCACCCACTCTTTTGCTAGTTTAATCACTCCAGTCGTTTCTAGACCCAAGCTCCCTACCTTTTTGCATGTTGTACAGCCCAACTATTAATTCTGCATGACAAGCCAGGGGTTATACGTTTGCTTGTTCTTGAACTGCAAATTGCACCTGCTCCGAGCACTTCGTCGGTGGATGCACTGCCCCCCACCCCCCCAACTCCATGTCTCCCTCTCCCGCTGAGTCTGACTCACTAGTAGGCCTATTAGCTAGTGGAGGTGCCGGTGGTGATGCTGAATTAAGGCATCGCCATCAGGAACAGTTTGCCCCTCTGTCACGCCCTGGCTCTGGGGACTCTTATATGTTGAGCCAGGGTGTGGATTTTCTATGTGTTATTTTCTATGTTTTGTTTTAGTTCGTGTATTTCTATGTTGGCCAGGGTGGTTCCCAATCAGAGGCAGCTGTAGCTTGTTGTCTCTGATTGGGGACCATACTTAGGCAGCCTGTTTGGCACTGTTTATTGTGGGATCTTGTTCCGTAAGGTTTGTTTTGGTGTTAACCTAGGACTTCACGTATCGTTTGGTTTGTTGTTTTGTTCGTGTGTGTACTTCAATAAAAGATTGACTATCACGGCTATCACGCTGCGCCTTGGTCCGCTTCATCTAACGACGATCGTGACAGAAGATCCCACCATAAAAGGACCAAGCAGCGTGCCCAGGAGGAGAAGCTGGCGATGGCTCAGGTGGGCGAATGGTGGTCATGGGAGGACATATTCGCGGGCAGAGGGCCCTGGGCTAAGGTACAGGCCCTGGCAAGAGAGGAGAAACGGCACCAACCGTGCCGACGACGGACACGCGAGAGGCAACCCCAATAAAACATTTGGGGGGGGCACACGGCATGGACGACGGGGCTGCTGGAGGCAGCTACAGGGCGCATCAGCGATTTAGGAGAGGAGGCTACCAGGTTTGGGGGGCTGGAAGGGTGGTTGGCGGAGCCTAGAGGTAGAGCAGAGCCAACTCCCCGTACTCAGGCTAGGCAGCATGAGACTGGGCAGGTTCCGAGTTATGCAGAGCTACGTACTGTGCCGCGAGTGTTCCGGCACAGTCCTGTACGTCCTGTGCTAGCACCACGCACGTGTCGTGCTAAGGTGGGCATGCAGCCAGTACCCCTCCTCGGTCCCGGATATCCTGCGCCAGTGCCACGTGCTGTAGTGTCAGTACGAGTGCACAGCCCTGTACGTCCTGTGCTGATGCCTCACACAGAGTGTGTGGAAATAGGCATTCAGCCAGGACGGGTTGTGTCAGCTCTCCGTTCCAGACCTCCAGTCCGTCTCCACAGTCCAGCCCGGCCTGTTCCTGTCCCTCGCACCAAGCCTGTGGTGCGCGTCGCCAGCCCGGTCCGGCCCGTTCCAGCTCCCCGCACCAAGCCAGTGGTGCGCGTCGTCAGCCCGGTCCGGCCTGTTCCTGTCCGTCGCACCAAGCCTGTGGTGCGCGTCGCTAGCCCGGTCCGACCTGTTCCCGGCCCCTACCCTCTTGTGTTTGGCTGGCGCGGTCGCAGTCCGCGCCTTTGGGGGGGGGGGTACTGTCACGCCCTGGCTCTGGGGACTCATATGTTGAGCCAGGGTGTGGATTTTCTATGTGTTATTTTCTATGTTTTGTTTTAGTTCGTGTATTTCTATGTTGGCCAGGGTGGTTCCCAATCAGAGGCAGCTGTAGCTTGTTGTCTCTGATTGGGGACCATACTTAGGCAGCCTGTTTGGCACTGTTTATTGTGGGATCTTGTTCCGTAAGGTTTGTTTTGGTGTTAACCTAGGACTTCACGTATCGTTTGGTTTGTTGTTTTGTTCGTGTGTTTACTTCAATAAAAAATGTACGGCTATTACGCTGCGCCTTGGTCCGCTTCATCTAACGACGATCGTGACACCCTCACTCCTGTCCTCCGGCACTGACAGTTCTCTGGCTCGTTCTGGGTTCGATTCACCATCTTTCTTTGGATTTTTGGACTTGAAAAATGTAATCAAACTCGATTGCCTTTTCTTATCCATTTTTTAATAGGCTTTCCCATGATTCAAATTCAGTAGGGAGACGACTAGCTGACCACCACTGCCAAGATAAGTGTCAAGATCAGTTACTTACCCCACCGGCCCTCCCCATAACCTCTATGTACAAATAAGAGAGCAGGTCTGGAATCAGTGTAGCAGGAAAGGATGATTACACAGACTGGTCATGTGCTTTTGCATGATGGTCTTTCTGGGGGGTGGGAGAAATAACGAGGAGGCAACTTGATTTAACACTGATCGCTTTTATTAGAATGTCTACAGTGCGAATAGTGAAACAATGAATCATGCCTCGAGAGGTGCTGGAACAAACAAAGTAAAATCTGAGAGGTGCCGGATCCTGTTCCGGCAGGATCCGTCTCAAATTAAGCACTGGATTGGTGTTAGCCTGGATTAGAGGGAGTTTCCACCATATCTCTTATACCAGTCCTTTCATTTGAAATCCATGAACGGAAGTGAACAAGTGCACATTTCGCGAGAAAGGATAGATTATTGGGAATATTTTTAACCATTAAAGGTCTTGTTATGATATGTTCATTTAGAACTATCATTGATATGATAATGCTATGTCACAACATGCCACTGTGTATCTCCATAATGTTGTTGTGCTCCTGTAGTTATAACGGCTCGTTGGACATCCTGCTGGAACTCATCTCCCAGGACCCTGAGCGCTATCGGATCATAGTTGCCACGCACAACGAGGAGTCCGTAAGGCGTGCAGTTCAACGGTAAGATTATTTATATCATTCACTTAATTTTTTTTAAGAGGCTGTGCGGAAGTTTATTTATTCATTTCTTACCTCAAATTTAGAAATATTCCTGTCCATTTAGGGGACCCTCTTTTGGCTCAAGAGCACCCCGTGAGGCAAAAGTTCTGTAAAGCCACTAATGCAGCACATGCATTACATGACATTGAATTGGTATTGTGACATCTGTCCTAAGGATGGGAGAGCTGGGAATAGACAAAGATGGTGGATCTGTGTGTTTTGGTCAGCTGTTGGGGATGTGTGACCATGTGTCTCTCACTCTCGGTAAGCATCCTTTCTCCCTTCAAATTCAACTTATATTCAAGTGTATCGTCAAAGAAACTCAAGTCCCTATTCTGCCTTACCTTGCTTAGCTACACACATTAAGATAGTTTTGTGAATATTATTCACTTTTTTTCTTCCCCTATCCATCTTTCCTTGTTTCTCTGCCTCTCTCTATCCTTTCCTCTTCCTCTCCTCTCTCCCACCCATCCTCTCTAACCCCTCCCTCTTTACTTATTTGTCCTTTCTCTGTTCCTCTCTCCTGCCTCTCTCTCTCTTTCTCCTGTCCCCTCTCTATCCCTTCAACCACCTCTCTTTATCTCCTTGTCCTTTCCCTCTGTCTCTCTCTGTCCTTTGTGTCTGTGTCTCTTTTTCTCCACCTTTCCCCCTTTTCCACCCTATCTCCTCCCCCTAGCCCAGCAGGGTTACTCGGTGTACAAGTCGGTGCCGTATGGCTCGGTGGACGACACCCTGCCCTACCTGGTGCGCCGTGCCCAGGAGAACCGGACCGTGCTGCAGGGCATCCGCAAGGAGCGAGACCTCCTGAGACAGGAGCTCCACAGGAGGCTGTGGCAGGGGCTCAGACAGGGAAGATAGGGGTAGGGAGGACAGGGAAGCGGGGATGGTGTGGAGGGCGGGTTTGGGCTAAATTTGCATTAAAGACAGTCAATTCAGGAAGTAAACTGAAACTCCTATTCAATAATTGAAAAAAGACCATCTACTCTCAATAAAGGATAAGCAAATAATGTCAAATGTTTTTCAATTGTTTGAATTTTAAATTTAAAACACTGAATTGACTTTACCTCATTCCTCAAGATTTCTCGTGGACAGACGTATGTAACATTAATGGTACCATAGCGTCTGACGACTAACGAGGAACTTGTGGAACAGTATCCGGTGTGGTGATACTGATGGTTTGTTTACATAGCAGGTTAGGAGAACTAACGCAGCAGGTTAGGAGAACAAACGTAGCAGGTTAGGAAAAGTGTTTTTTGTTATTATTATTTTTAGTCATTTAGCAGACGCTCTTATCCAGAGCGACTTACAGGAGCAATTAGGGTTAAGTGCCTTGCTCAAGGGCACATCGACAGATTTTTCACCTAGTCGGCTCGGGGATTAGAACCAGCGACCTTTCGGTTACTGGCACAACGCTCTGAACCACTAAGCTACCTGGGGTTACGCTTAGCTAAAATGGTACAGTTCTCAACAACTGTAGTCCCTGACACGACAACCAGATAGAGCTGTAGACCTAAGCTATCGAGCCACAAGTCCAGACAAACCATAAGTGTCGACAAACTATCATTATAATAACACCTGTGCGCAGATTTACCATTACTGATCATTTTGACAAATCCCGGTTTTGCAGGTGCTCGCATCTTTGAAATATCTGAAGGGGAGAGGGAAATTTGGCCCATAGATTTGCCTGAAACTTGCAGAGAGATGGGGGTGGAGCTACCACGCTGCTTCCACTCCTCGTTCTAGTATATTTTCTAACACATCTCCCCCCAGAACTTAATCAAGCATCTGAGTCAGTTATGCAAGATTTTAGTTCTGGGTTTCCGAGATTAGCCTATACATCATGTAGGCTTGCAGTTAAACTTTTTAACTATACATTTTACAATTCCAGAGGTATCAATGCACAAACAGTCAATTTCTGACAGCTCATTTTACCAGCATTGCTCCACATAGATGCAAGAAAAATTGACTTGCTGCCTGTAACACCATTGATGCTCGCGACTCGTCTGTTTTCTCTCATTGACTTCCATGCGTTCTATTTCCAGCGTAAGCATGCTTGTTCACGCGTGTATAAAAATAACTGAATGGCTGTGTGGCTGGATTCTTCATGCTCCCAGGTAATTTTATTGTTATGATGGTTCGACCTTTAGGTCTTCATCAGGCATCCAGATCCCAGGTGGGGGTGGAAGGTCCTATACAGTGCATTCGTAAAGTACAGCCTTATTCTAAAATGGATACAATACATTTTGTCCCTCATCAATCTACACATAATGCCCCATAATATCAAAGCAAAAACAGGTTTTTAGAAATTTTTGCAAATTTATAACAAATAAAAAACGGAAATATCAGATTTGCATAAGTATTCAGACACTTTACTCAGTACTTTGTTGAAGTACCTTTGGTAGCGATTACAGCCTCGAGTCTTCTTGGGTATGACGCTACAAGCTTGGCACACCTGTATTTGTGGAGATTCTCCCATTCTTCTCTGCAGATCCTCTCAAGCTCTGTCAAGTTGGATGGGGAACGTCGCTGCACAGCTATTTTCGGGTCTCTCCAGATATGTTAGATCGGGTTCAAGTCCGGGCTCTGGCTGGGCCACTCAAGGACATTCAGAAACTTGTCCCGAAGCCACTCCTGCATTGTCTTGGCTGTGAGCTTAGGGTTGTTGTCCTGTTGGAAGGTGAACCTTCGCCCCAATCTGAGCTCTCTGGAGCAGGTTTTCATCAATGATCTCTCTGTACTTTGCTCTGTTAATCTTTCCCTCGATCTTGACTAGTCTCCCAGTCCCTGCTGCTGAAAAACATCCCCACAGCATGATGATGCCACCACCATGCTTCACCGTAGGGATGGTGCAAGGTTTCCTCCAGATATGACGCTTGGCATTCAGGCCAAAGAGTTCAATCTTGGTTTCATCAGACCAGAGAATCTTGTTTCTCATGGGCTGAGAGTCCTTTAGGTGCCTTTTGGCAAACTCCAAGTGGGCTGTCATGTGCCTTTTACTGAGGAGTGGCTTCCGTCTGGCCAATCTACCATAAAGGCCTGATTGGTGGAGTGCTGCAGAGATGGTTGTCCTTCTGGAAGGTTCTCCCATGTCCACAGAGGAACTCTGGAGCTCTGTCAGTGACCATCGGGTTCTTGGTAACCTCCCTGACCAAGGCCCTTCTCTCCTGATAGATCAGTTTGGCCGGGCGGCCAGCTCTAGGAAGAGTCTTGGTGGTTCCAAACTTATTCCATTTAAGAATGATGGAGGCCACTGTGTTCTTGGGGACCTTCAATGCTGCAGAAATGTTTCTGTCTCGGAGCTCTACGGACAATTCCTTCGACCTCATGGCTTGGTTTTTGCTCTAACATGCACTGTCAACTGTGGGACCTTGTATAGACAGGTGTGTGCCTTTCCAATTCATGTCCAATCAATTGACCACAGGTGGACATCAGTCAAGTTGTAGAAACATCTCAAGGATGATCAATGGAAACAGGATGCACCTGAGCTCAACTTCGAGTCTCATAGCAAAGGGTCTGAATACTTATGTAAATAAGGTTTTTATGTTTTTTATTTTTAATACATTTGTAAACATTTTTAAAAACCTGTTTTTGCTTTGTCATTATGGGGTATTGTATGTAGATTGATGAGGGGAAAATGGAGTGTAACGTATACGCAGGGAGTCAGGAAGCAGGTGCAGATGGTGAGTTTAATAATAAGAAACATTAAGATAATCAAAACAGGACTAGTGTACTGAATGTAAACAAAACCAATACTGCTTGAAGACTGAGGCTACTGAGGGCTAAATAAAGGCAGAGTAATCAGGGTGATGATGAAGTCCAGGTGTGCGTAACGATGGAGAGCAGGTGTGCGCAATGATGGTTGCCAGTTGTGCGTAATGTGGGTTGCTAGGACCGGAGGTTAGTAGACCGGCGACGTTGAGTGCCGGAGCGGGAGAGTAGGAGTAGGAGTGACAGTACCCCCCTCCTGACGCGCGGCTCCAGCCGCAGGACGACGCCGGCCAGGGGGACGGCCCCGAGGGCGAGGTGCGGGCCGGTCCGGGTAGCGGAGGTGGAAATCCCGGACGATGTTGGGATCCAGGATGTCGTCCCCCGGGACCCTAAAGCGCTCCTCTTGACCATACCCCTCCCAGTCAACCAGGTACTGGAGCCAGCCCCCAAGACGTCGGAAGTTCAGGAGGGACCTGACGGCATAGGCGGGGCTCCCATCGATGTCAAGGTGAGGTGGAGGGGTGTCGTGGGAGACGGCACCATCCAGGGGACAAGGAACCAACTGCCTGAGGGGGGAAACATGAAAAAGGGTGCGATTCCGTAGTTAGTGTGTTGTTGTAATCTATAGGTTACCTTGTTGACCCTCCGGAGGACCTTGAAGGGCCCCACAAACTGGGGGCTCAGCTTCCTACAGGGCAGGTGGAGCGGGAGGTTCCTGGTGGAGAGCCAGACGCGATCACCAGGATGGAACACAGGAGCCTCACTGCGGTGGCAGTGAACCACTCGTCCACCTGAACCAATCGTCCACCTCAGGAGCTTTGGTTTGGCTCAGGGTTCACAGAGACAGGGCTGGCTGATACCCCAGGTAAAACTGTTGCCAGTTCATCTTGTTTTGTGAGGTCTTACCAGCGTGTTTCCCGTTTCTCCTTTTCTCCAGTTTTGTTTTCTAGTCTTCCCGGTTCTGACCTTTTTGCCTCTCCTGACCCTGAGCCTGCCTGCCGTCTTGTACCTGCCTGACTCTGACCTTGTTTACGAACCTCTGCCTGCCCTCAACCTGCCTTTTGCCTGCCCCTTTGTTATATTAAATATTCAGATAATCGAACTATCCGCCTCCTGTGTCTGCATCTGGGTCATGTCTTGAGTCGTGATAGTACGAGCTGGCCATGACTGACCCAGCAGACTCGGACCCGCTTCGCAATGCTGTCTCCTCCCAAGGAGCTACCATCGGAAGGCACGAGGAGCTACTTCAAAACCTTATGAAAGGACTTGGTGGAACGCCAGGATCACAGTTTCAATGCATTGCTGGAGCAATTCCGTGGATTATCTACTAGGCAGCAAGCCACTACGGTAACCCCCCAGACTCTCAGTAACCCTGCTACAAGCGGCTCTTCTCCACAGCCTATCCTGGCTTCCTGAGAACCCTTCTTACCTCCTCTGCAGCAGGAGTTTCCCAGTGCCTCAACCAGCACCAGCAGCAGCTTGCCCAGTTGAACGCCTCCATGTAGGTAGTGCTCCAAACTCTGCATAATCTGCCCAGCGCTACGGTTCCACCTCAGGGAGCGGCGAGTGCATCCAATCCACCTGTTCCCGTGCTATCACCCACTTCTGAGGGAACCCTCGCCCTACCGGAGCGCTATGACGGTAAAACTACTAAATGTAGCGGCTTCCTGCTACAGGTTTCACTTTATCTGGCGCGTCAGCCTGGGGCATATCCATCTGACCAAGCCAGGATAGCACTGGTGATTTCGCTACTTAAAGGATAGGCGCCTGATTGGGCCACGGCAGTCTGGGAAAGAGAGGAGAAAGTGGCGCTTCCTTACTCCACCTTCCTCGCTCGGTTCAGGGCGGTGTTTGATCATCCCACGGAGGGAAGGACGGGGGTGAGCGTCTCCTCCATCTACAACAGAGAGAGGGGCCTGCGTCTTAGTACGCTCTGAGCTTTCGCACAGTGGCTGTGTCTTTCGGCTGGAATGAGCATGCTTTGTTCACGGCCTTCAGGAGAGTCTTACAGGAGGACATTAAGATGGAACTCGCATGTCAGGACGACGAGATGGACCTTGATACCCTCATCATCACGTCCATCCGTCTTGACGACATGTTGAGAGAGAGACGGCGTTCCCAACACCTCCCGGAGCCACGACTCTCACCCCATCTGAGCTATGGAAGCCGCCCTGCTTCCGAGTCCTCACCCATGGAGGTGGGCAGCACTCCCTAAAACACCACGGACCACAGATCTCCTGGTGGCTCCCTATCTAGGCGGGATGACTCCCGTCGCCACTCCGTGATTGTTACGTCATCTCCTATCACAAAACCATTGTTTTCAGTTGCCATAACGGTGACTGGTTATTCCTTCTCGTCCATTTCTACTGCAATGATAGATTCCAGATCAGCGGGGAACCTTATAGATAGGGAGCTGGTCTCTGAATGGGGGTTGCCCACCGTGCCACTGCCATCTCCGCTACACATCACCTCACTGCACAATAAACCCCTTGGATGAGTATGACAAATGTATTCACTCACTCTGGATAAGAGCGTCTGCTAAATGACTAAAATGTAAAATGTAAATGTAAATAAGGCATCATTACGCACATCACTCTCCCCATGACCATCACTATTTCAACACTACCGGAGCACCACGAGGAGCTGTCCTTCCACATCGTCACATCACCCCTTCACCGGATCGTCTTGGGATTGCCCTGGCTCAGACTACACGGAGCGAACCAATCATGACCTGGAGACGGCCCTTCGTTGCCTTGTCTCCGCCAACCCCACAACCAGGAGCCAGCAACTCATGTGGGTGGAATACGCCCACAAACACCCTTCCCTGCTCGGCCACTCGTCTCTCGCCCTTCGAGTGTTCCTTGGGATATCAACCCCAGCTCTTCCCCGAGCAAGAGGAAAAAGTCAGCATACTCTCTGCCCAGATGTTCATCCGCCGCTGTCGCCATACCTGGAAGACAGCCCAGTCCGCTCTTCTCAAAACCACCTCCAGGTATCGGCAACAGGCGGACTGCCACCGGACCCCTGCTACCCGCTATCGTCTCGGGCAGAGGGTATGGCTTTCCACTCGGGATCTGCCTCTCCGGGTGGACCCCGCAAATATTCCCCCCAATTTATCGGCCCTTTCCCCATCTCTAAAATCCTTAGCCCACTGCTGTTTGTCTTCTGTTTCCAGGCCCACCCCTCGCCCCGGTCTCATCGACGGCCATCCGGCGTACACGGTGAGAGGAGAGTTCTGCCGCCAGCACCCCGGTCAACCAAGTACAGTGAGGGAAAAAAGTATTTGATCCCCTGCTGATTTTGTACGTTTGCCCACTGACAAAGAAATGATCAGTCTATAATTTTAATGGTAGGTTTATTTGAACAGTGAGAGACAGAATAACAACAAAAAAATGCCCTGGCTGAGGGAAGGAGGTTCTCACCCAAGATTTGACGGTACATGGCCCCGTCCATCGTCCCTTTGATGCGGTGAAGTTGTCCTGTCCCCTTAGCAGAAAAACACCCCCAAAGCATAATGTTTCCACCTCCATGTTTGACGGTGGGGATGGTGTTCTTGGGGTCATAGGCAGCATTCCTCCTCCTCCAAACACGGCGAGTTGAGTTGATGCCAAAGAGCTCGATTTTGGTCTCATCTGACCACAACACTTTCACCCAGTTCTCCTCTGAATCATTCAGATGTTCATTGGCAAACTTCAGACGGGCCTGTATATGTGCTTTCTTGAGCAGGGAGACCTTGCGGGCGCTGCAGGATTTCAGTCCTTCACGGCGTAGTGTGTTACCAATTGTTTTCTTGGGGACTATGATCCCAGCTGCCTTGAGATCATTGACAAGATCCTCCCGTGTAGTTCTGGGCTGATTCCTCACCGTTCTCATGATCATTGCAACTCCACGAGGTGAAATCTTGCATGGAGCCCCAGGCTGAGGGAGATTGACAGTTATTTTGTGTTTCTTCCATTTGCGAATAATCGCACCAACTGTTGTCACCTTGGTCTTGTAGCCCATTCCAGCCTTGTGTAGGTCTACAATCTTGTCCCTGACATCCTTGGAGAGCTTTAACCTCCTAGGGCTTAGTGGTCACATACGTGGACAGCACTTTTTAGCTCTTATGTCCACAATTGTGTAGAAGTTCTGTCATATTTCATGGCTTATTCTGATTTAGATATTTATAAAAGCCTTGTATATTTGTCATGACATGCAAATTTGAAAAAAAAGTGTAAAACTAGCAACTTTGTAGGTCGCTAAACATGAAGTACACGTAAGTGTACTTATGGACTGAGGCTCCTCGAAACAGCTAATATGCTTGTAAACATGCACACACGTAAAATGGGAAAAAAGCTAGCTCTGATGCAGCTAAAAAGCTGTACATGGTCCCAATGAAATAAATAACAATTAAATCACTAAATACATACATACATACTTAAATTAGTTGTGTTGAAAATGTTAGCCTAATGCAATTCGGACCATGAATTCACATATGTGGACATCATTTTTCTCTAAAAGTACATCATATCAAAAGATGATACTTAGTTTTTATTCTAATTAGGTTCCAATAAGCCCAAATAGCAAAGAGAAATAAAAAATGCATGTAAAAAAACAGCTTGGGCCTTAAGAGGTTAAGAGTGTGCTCCTAATCTCAGCTCGTTACCTGTATAAAAGACACCTGGAAGCCAGAAATCTTTCTGATTGAGAGGGGGTCAAATACTTATTTCCCTCATTTATAACATTTTTGACTTTTTTGAAAAAATAAAAAATTATAAAACAAAAAATTATAATAATAATAATGTATGCACTCACTAACTGTAAGTCGCTCTGGATAAGAGCGTCTGCTAAATGACTAAAATGTAAATGTAGTAACCAAAAAAGTGTTAAACAAATCAAAATATATTTGAGATTCTTCAAAGGAGCCACCCTTTGCCTTGATGATAGCTTGCACACTATTGTCATTCTCTCAACCAGCTCACCTGGAATGCTTTTCCAACAGTCTTGAAGGAGTTCCCACATATGCTGAGTACTTGTTGGCTGCTTTTCCTTCACTCTGTGGTCCGACTCATTCCAAACCATCTCAATTTGGTTGAGGTCGGAGGATTGTGGAGGCCAGGTCATCTGATGCAGCACTCCATATCTCTCCTTCTTGGTAAAATAGCCCTTACACAGCCTGGAGGTATGTTGGCTCATTGTCCTGTTGAAAAACAAATGATAGTCCCACTAAGCCCAAACCAGATGGGATGGTGTATCGCTGCAGAATGCTGTGGTAGCCATGCTGGTTAAGTGTGCCTTGAATTCTAAATAAATCACAGACAGTGTCACCAGCAAAGCACCCCCACACCATAACACCTCCTCCTCCATGCTTCACGGTGGGAAATACACATGCAGAGATCATCCGTTCACCCGCAATGCGTCTCACAAAGACACGGCAGTTGGAACCAAAAATCTCTAATTTGGACTCCAGACCAAAGGACATATTTCCAACGGTCTGATGTCCATTGCTCGTGTTTCTTGGCCCAAGCAAGTCTCTTCTTATTATTGGTGTCCTTTAGTAGTGGTTTCTTTGCAGCAATTTGACCATGAAGGCCTGATTCATACAGTCTCTTCTGAACAGTTGATGTTGAGATGTGTCTTTTTCTTGAACTCTGTGAAGCATTTATTGGGGCTGCAATTTCTGAGGCTGGTAACTCTAATGAACTTATCCTCTGCAGCAGAGGTAACTCTGGGTCTTCCATTCCCGTGGCGGTCCTCATGAGAGCCAGTTTCATCATTGCGCTTAATGCTTTTTGCCACTGCACTTGAAGAAACTTTCAAAGTTCTCTAAATGTTCCATATTGACTGACCTTCATGTCTTATCTTCATGTCTATCTTCTGTATACCCCTACTAACTTGTCACAACACAACTGATTGGCTCAAATGCATTAAGGCAAAGGGTGGTTGAGAGACTGCCAATAGTGTGCAAGCTATCATCAAGGCAAAGGGTGGCTACTTTGAAGAATCTCAAATCTCAAATATATTTTGATTTGTTTAACACTTTTTTGGTTACTACATGATTCCATATGTGTTATTTCATAGTTTTGATGTCTTCACTATTATTCTACGATGTAGAAAATAGTAAAAATAAATAAAAATCCTGGAATGAGTAAGTGTTCTAAAACTTTTGACTGGTAGTGTATATGTATATTTTTTTATATTTCAAGTAATTACAGAGGTCTGGACCTAGGCGTCCTCCTATGTAGCTAGGGCCCTGATTGAAGGGCTAAAAGTGTTATTTGAGTCATTATGGTTCCACATAGATCCATCACTTTAATCAATCATCAATTTAATGACCCCTTTAGATATTAAAACAAATATTATTTGATAAAATATTGAATTTGGCCTTTACTACTATAGCCCATAGAAACGCATTGAATAATACATTCATATATGGCAAAAAAAAGTCTTACATCTACGAGATATAAGAAAGCTCAGGAAATATTTGTGTTTTTTTGGACACATATTTAACCCCTTATTTGTATTGTCACAAAACTACCTCCATACTTCCATTGGTTTGTATGGGTTACCTGCAGATGAGTCCGGTGACACTTGTGGGGGTCGTAGAGAAAAACAGAGAACACCATCATGAGAATACCAATTTTCGGTGTATCTCATGGTCTGACAAACACCGCTGTAGCTCAGCCACCTGGCGGATGCGGTAGATTGAGACGCAGCCCATGCAAAAAACCTGATATCTCTAGCTTAAACTGACGGAACTTGATGCTTCTACATCTGCATTGCTTGCTCTTTGGGGTTTTAGGTTGAGTGTCTGTATAAGCACATTGTGACATCTGCTGATGCAAAAAGGGCTTTATAAATACATTTGATTGATTATTATGTTACTTAGATTGACACACGGATGCGTCAATAGACTCTTAAGGATTAAGGAAGGATTACAGAATTCCACCAGGTCAGGAGAAGGGATCAACCAATGAATTATAATTCTGAGCACACATTCCATTACTGCAGGTGGCAGCAAATCACCAATCTTGGCTTTATGCCTGTTTAGACAGCACACTCCAGGTGGCAGTATGCATCCTTTCAGCACCACTCAACAGCAGAGCAACTTGTATTTAAATGACATAATTTTGCTGCTTCCAGGCTGTCTGCAAAGCAGTTACACACCAAATCTCTCAATGTCTGGATGTGTTCAACATGTTAGTAGCCACATTAATTTGATATCGCAATCTGATTCCTGAGTGCAATGTAGATGATGTGGCATTCAATCATTGGTTAATTTGTGCAGCGCGACTGCTTTACAAACAGTTTGGATAACAGCCTAGCTTATCCAACATGTCCATGTTCAAACATTGAAATTATTCAATATTAGGCATAAGAACTCACATTTTGGACTTTATATTTTTGTAAGTAAGTTTTATTAGAATGCCAAGAGTGTGCAAAGCTGTCATCAAGGCAAAGGGTGGCTACTTTGAAGAATCTCAAATATAAAATATATTTTGATTTGTTTAACACTTTTTGGATTACTACATGATTCCATATATGTTATTTCATAGTGTTGATGTCTTCACTATTATTCTACAATGTAGAAAATAGTTTAAAAAATAAAGAAAAACCCTTGAATGAGTAGGTGTGTCCAAACTTTTGACTGGTACTGTAGGTCTCAACATGTCTTCCCTGTTAAAATAAAGGTTAAATAAATACAAAATTACAAATAATTTCACTGTAATTGATTCACAAAAACATAGTCAAGAAAACACTTTATTATTTTAATACTGGAATGGATTTGAAAAATGTACAAGCTTTAGTCCAATTCAACAATTATTTTGGTTATAAAAAACAAAAACAAAACATGGAACTTGAAAATCACACACACAAACGTCACCATAGTATGATGCACAGTAGGCCAACACAAGCTTTTCGCACGGCCAAAGTAAAAAAAAAAAATCAAATTATTTTCCAACAACTTTAACTAATACTACACATTGGTTCCCTAAAAGCGCTATAAAATCTATACATTTGTATTTATTTATCATGAATACACTTGCTATCACAAAACAGATTAGCAAAAGGCCACATTTCCAGTGAACTGTTTTGACCACTGTAGCTCTTCTCTGTTGATTCATTCTCTTTCTCTCCATAGTACGCCATTTTCTGATGCATGTCATCTTCATAAATTAAAACATGGGGGCATTCGACATTGCAGTCGACTTTAAAGGTGAGTTGAGACTGACTGAGCTACAAATCACCTTGCATCATAAATAACTACTCGATATTATTTGTAGATCAGTCAGTCAGTCAAAATTTACCCATGATACAACACGATTTTGATGCTCTCGAACACGGCCATTACATTTTCCAATGACAACGGTTGAGTTCCTGCCCGACAACATTGCAGACACATTCCAGATCTTACAATGCCTGGATAGGTATTTAACATATCAGCTAACCACATCATATGATATAGCAATCTGATGGCCAACTGCACAGTCGATGACTTGGCACACAATGGAACGCAATGGAACGCCTGCACATCTAGTTGGGCTGGAACTCGACCATTACCTTCTAATCTCCTTTACCTCAGAATACAGCCCTCCCACTCATATCCATGTAGGACCCCTGAGGGTGGGTGTGGCCATGCTGGTGCTGCCTGTACATGTGCCTGAGAGGTATGGGGAAGGACGAGCGGGGGTCCTGACACAGGTGCAGAGGATAGGAAGAGAAGGGGGGATAGAGGGCAGGGGGTGTGGAGGAGGAGGAGAGACAGGATGAAAGAGAGGGATCCAGTGGAGGCAGGAGTGAGGGGTGGTGAAGTACCATTTCTGGCAGATAGGGTGCGCCAGGGTTGAACTGGGAGAAGGAGCCAATCTCGGTGGGCGCTATCGGGGGGTAGGAGGAGGGCGTGGTGGTCTGGTTCTGGGGACACGTCGTTGGAGGGAGGGAGTGGTTGGTCAGGGAAAAGGGGGGGATATGAGAAGAGGCAGAAGGCTGGAATGAGGGGACGGACGCAGAGGGAATGGCGGAACAGGAAGAGGGTTGGTAAACTGGATTAGGAAGGGAGGATGGGGGGTGAGTGAAGGAGGAAGGAAGAAAGGACGGCGCGAGAGAGGGAGCATGGATCTGAGTTGGGTTGGGAATAGACACAGCAGAGTGGACGGAGCCGGAGGAACCATTCGGAAGAGTCCAATTTTGAACTGAAGGAGAGCAAGAAGAGAGGGATGAAGGGAGAGCGGGAAAGGCATAAGATAGAGGTGTGGAATGGGAAGAAAGAGAGTAAGGGAGAGAGGGAACGGGGTGTGATTGAGAAGTTGGCTGACTTGAGAGGTTGAAGAGAGACGGAGGGGTGGTTTGGTTGACGTTGGAGAGAGGTAGGTTGGGGTATGGGTACGCTGTGGGGTTAAAGACCGACAGAGGGGGGGGGGTCTGGTTGGAGATGGGGACAGCTTGTAGAGCCTGGTTCGGGGGAGTGAGCATGGAATGGGTGGTCACCCCATTCTGCTGGATGGGTTGACAGCAGGGAGGAGGGAGTGATGGAAAATAGGTATTTGTGGGTGTATGAGGACTGAGCAGACCTTGCTGTGGGTCAGATGGAGGGATGGAGTGAAAGGAGGTGGAGGACAGGAGAGGCTTGGGGAAGGATGAAGTGGAAAGAGATAAGGTGGGGTAGGTGAAACTAGTTTGCTGAAGCAAGGGAGATGTGGTGGAGGAAGGGAGAGTTGGAGAAGAGGAGAGAATAGAGGGATAGTCACTGGTGACCATGGATGGATAATTAATAGAGGTGGGGGAGGGTTGGGGGATGGAGGGATCTGAGCGGTAGGAGGACGAAGACTGAGGATGAGGAGCAGGGGCGAAAGAGGAAGAACCAAGAGGAGTGGCTGGATATGTCTCATTGTAAGGGGAAAGACTCATAGTGATGGACCTGCAAGGTAAAAAAACAAAAAAACATCTCATTATTGTAACCTGCTGTGAATGTAACTGACATAAAAGCTGACCAAAGGTGTTGTACCAATGACTTGTTATTTATTTAAATATATGGATGGGGTACATCTCACTACTCTAACGTGGCTTTCTCTCGTTGTCTCCTTTCCTCAATCTGCACTCACTGACATTAAAGGATGTGGCAGGTGAAATCCAGCAAAGTCCAGGTAGGCATCCTTGATCTCTGCATTGCTTTTATATAGCCGGGATTTTCAAATCAGTGCAGATGAAGCAGAGGAGGCAAGAGTTGAGACAACCTTGGCCGCAGATCCCTACTTTAGACAATCAACATGCACCCATTGTAAGCTTAAATGTTTATGAATTCAAAACTCACCTGTCCATCATTCCATCGGTGACCTTGTTGCCCGATGCATCTTGCAGCCCATTGGTAATATCAGCGGGGATGTTAGCTGTGATGTCAGCCATCTGGGAGGCAATGAAGGTTTGGCCCACCAGGTCTAGAGCCTGCTGCTGCTCTGGAACAGGGCTCTCCTGGAAGTGGGTTTCGTTGGAGCCATACCCACACACAGACTCAGGGAGAGGGGGAAGTGAGGGGAGAGAGGCCAGGGCCAGGCTCTGGAGGTCTGAGGGGGAGGAAGAGGAGGACTGGGACAGGAGCTCAGTGGAGTCACATGGGTCACAGCTCACTGAGAGAGAGGATGGAGGGAGGAGATGGAAAATAGAGGGATGAATAGAGGGACAGAAAAAGGTTTTTAGTTGACCATTTTAAAAACACAAAACAAAGCATTTGCATAGATAAAATCATTGAGGATGACACAGAAAATGGTCAGAAAAGTATCTCCATTGCAATGAGTGATTGAAGGATGGAAGAGGAATTAACACATTGAAGAGAAATTTGAGTCACATTAAACTCACCAATATCTAGAGGTTCATTTAGCTTCCGCTTTTGCCTCACGTCCCTCTGTCTGGAAGAAAATAAAAATATAGATAGGTGAGTGTATGTGGAAAATTGGTGTGTGTGCTTGCGTGTGTGTGCATGTGTGTGTGTGTGCATGTGGGACTGTGTGCTATACCTTTTGCTATTCATGCCGTCCTCTCTAAAGCCCTTAGCGAAGGGATTGGATTGGATCTTCAGTTCAGTGATCTGCCAATCAGACACACAGTCAGTAACCATTATAAGAAGAATAGAAAGTACTGTATTGTAGAAGTGTATGAAAACATTATCTGAAAAAATATTATCTTCTAACCATTTTATATTTGATGCATTTATACTGTCACTCTCTCTCTCTCTCTCACACACACACACGCACACACACACACACACACACACACACACACACACACACACACACACACACACACACACACACACAAACACACACAAACACATACACACACACCCTTCACCCTTCCTTCCCTGTCCTCCTTACTTTGTTGTTCTGGTAGGCGGTGACGGTGAGAAACTGGGTCTCTGGGAAGATGAAGGAGTGTTGCCCTCCTCCCCACCTCAGCACATCCCTGGCCTCGATCACGTGCACCCGTGGCTGGTAGCGGTGGAGGGAGTGGAGGATGATCTACGAGAAAGAAGAGAGAGAGAGGGAGGAAGAAAGTCATTATAATGGTCATTATAGAAAGTTGGGTAATTGTTGTCTTTAAGAAATAGATAGGCCTAGATGCACACCTATAAACACACACATATCAACCCCCCCCCCCCCCCCCCACACACACACACACTCACACACACACACACACACACACACACACACACACACACACACACAATCACCCACCCATCCACTCACTCACTCACTCACTCACTCACTCACTCACTCACTCACTCACTCACTCACTCACTCACTCACTCACTCACTCACTCACTCACTCACTCACTCACTCACTCACTCACTCACTCACTCACTCACTCACTCACTCACTCACTCACTCACTCACTCACTCACTCACTCACTCACTCACTCGCTCACCTTCATACTTTCTTTCTCCCACTATACTCACATATCCCTGTGTGTCCAGCGTGTTGTTGGTGAGCTTGGCGCGGTGGAAGGAGATGCTCCTGCTCTGCCAGTGGGCACCCGTGGCTGGCGAGTCTGGATGGATAAACACCCGGTCGGGTAAGCGGGCCTCAGCGCCGCCCACCACCTGCCAGGTGTCACCCTGGAAGCGGTAGCGCGAGGTGTCCACGGGCACCACATCCAGCAGCAGGATGTAGCGCAGCCCCGGGTTCAGGCCTGACAGCTTGACCCTCAGCTGGGGGAACATCCGCCTTGGAGGAGGGAGGAGAGAGTGGATAAAGAGAGACATTGAGGGAGACAGAGAAATAAGGAGGGGGAGAAAGAGAGGGAAAGAGAATGGTTTTATTATACAATTTCATTACACCATTTTAGAAGCATTGCAACGTGTCAATGGCAGCTAGGCTGAATTATTTGATACAATTTACACATTACATAGGAAGAGAGGAAAAGATTAAGAGAGAGAAAGAAGAAAAGGGAAAGAGAGGGAGAGAAAGAGGTTGCGCGGGAGAAGGAGACAAAGGGGAGAGAGAGAAATAGAGAGGGATATAAAGAAAGAAAGGAAAGTGAGGGAGATGGAGAGAAAGAAACAGAAGGGGGAGAGAGAGAAAGAAGAAGAGGGAAAGATGGATAAACATAAGCATTTTCAACCATTAACACCTATTAGAAGACATTTCACAGTAGATTCATTTCCTTTCCTTTATTAACCTTTGACCTTTTAGCAGTGGAGGTACATATAAATCAAACTTTATTGAAAAGCACAGCACTCACCTGCCCTTCTTGGTGATGATCATCTCTGTGCCCACGGAGCAGAACTGTTTCCACAGTGAACCGTTCTCCAGCTCCATCTTGACGCTGTCCTGCTGGACTTTACAGGTTGGCTTGCTGGGGGCGGGGGGCGGGGCCAGCAGGTGAGAGGGCATGGCACGGGCAGCCATGTCACAGGAGGAGGGGTAGAGGGGCATGTGGGCAGGAGGTTCCCTCTCTGGTGGTGGGGGAGGGGGTATAATTATAATTAATTAGCTTCAGTTAGGATTCAAGTAACAGACGATGCATGGGAGTGCTGTGCAACCTAATTTCTAAATTAAAGGACATTCCACACAAAAACAGAAATACCACTGGTATGATGCATTTTGCATCATATGATGCAAAACGCAGCATCATATGATGCAAAATGCATCATACTGGATGTATTTCTGTATTTTGAAAGTTATATGTCTTGAAAACGTGATTGCTGACATGCAAAATATTTTGGGACTATATCAACAATGGACTAATGAAACAAATACCAAAATATAGTTTTGGGGTGGAGTTTTCCTTTAATAAGGGGCCAGGTCATCCCCATTTCAATTTTTAGCATTGGTGGCATCCTCATATGAAATGACACCCCATTAAGTAAATAAATCATTCCAATCCTGAATTTGGTGTTGATCAATGACCATTTTGGCATTGAGATAAGCGTTACCACATAATATTAATACTCTAATATTCATACTAATTAATTTTGGCTGATTTTATCACGAAACAATGGCAATGAATGACACATGATGACAAGGTCAACTTTAACCATTATCTGAATTGGACTGGGTAATTATGACAGTATTTCAAAGGATTAACCATATATTGTAAAGCACCACATGTCATTTGTGCATACCCATGCATACACACTGATGCTTTCTCTCAAATACACATTGACACAGGCACAGACAAACAGACAGACGCACGCATGCATGCACACACTCGCCTCTGTAGTAGCAGTCTCCCATTCTCTGGTGCCCGAGGGCCAAACTGGGGTACATCTCCACACTCAGCATCTCTTCGTTCACGCTATACCTCTCTTTCTCTCTTTTTTCTCTCTCTCCCTCACTCAGACTCACTCTATTTATCTCTTCCTCTCTCTGTCCATCTACTGCCAATCAGTGTGTTCTCCAGTGCGAATTGTCCTTGATGTTTCGATCCTGTCCATGTAGTTTTCTCTTTTAGTTTTCTTTTTGGCTATGGTCGCACCAAATCCCTTTATTTCTTCTTCTTTTCTCCTTTACTCTGTCTGTCTTGTCCCTCTCTTTCTCTTCTTCAAATGGCACTCTCGCTCTGGGCCTATGTGTTATATAGGTGAGTGAGGCTTCACACATTGGGCCAAATGGCCAGTTTTCACACTCCCTTATTTTTACCTCTCCCTAGGACCAACCTGCAGGCTGCAGTCCCCCTCTCTGTTCTCATTCTCTCCCCTACCTGCTATCTAAACAGACAGCAGACTAATACAAACACAGCACAGAGCAGCATCTCATGGGATACATCGAGAAATAAGGCCAGTTCGAAGTGAGTGAAAATCACAAGGAAACTTCCCTCAACATTTTAGTAATTCAATGAATTAGAATGAGATGAATACTATAATATTAGTCTCTTGTGACAGACTGTGTTAACATAAGTGCTTTCACTCAAACCATAGAAATTGAAAAACCAAGAAACCCAAAATGCAATATATATATGCAGTACCAGTCAAATGTTTGGACACACCTACTAATACTAGGGTTTTTCTTTATTTTTACTATTTTCTACATTGTAGAATAATAGTGAAGACATCAAAAATTTTCAAAAACACATTCCTTCTTAATGCGTTTGTGTTGTGACAAGGGGGGGGGATATGCGTTTGAGCCAATCAGTTGTGTTGTGACAAGGTATGGGGGTATACAGAAGATAGCCCTATTTGGTAAAAGACCAAGTACATATTATGGCAAGAACAGCTCAAATAAGCAAAGAGAAATGACAGTCCATCATTAGTTTAAGACATGAAGGTCAGTCAATACGGAACATTTCAATAACTTTTAAAATTTCTTCAAGTGTAGTCGCAAAAACCATCAAGCACCATGATGAAACTGGCTCTCATGAGGACCGCCACAGGAATGGAAGACCCAGAGTTACCTCTGCTGCAGAGGATAAAAGTTCATTAGAGTTACCATCCTCAGAAATTGCAGCCCCAATAAATGCTTCACAGAGTTCAAGTCACAGACACATCTCAACATCAACTGTTCAGAAGGGACTGTGTGAATCAGACCTTCATGGTTGAATTGCTGCAAAGAAACCACTACTAAAGGACACCAATAATAATAAGAGACCTGCTTGAGTCAAGAAACACGAGCAATGGACCAGTGGAAATTTGTCCTTTGGTCTGGAGTCCAAATTTGAGATTTTTGAAAATGATGTCATGGATATAGAAGCTTCTGATAGGCTAATTGACATCATTTGAGTCAATTGGAGTTGTACCTGTGGATGTATTTCAAGGCCTACCTTCAAACTCAGTGCCTCTTTGCTTACCTCAGAAAATATTGTAGACCTCCACAAGTCTGGTTCATCCTTGGGAGCAATTCCCAAATGCCTGAAGGTACCACGTTCAACTGTAGAAACAATAGTACCCAATTATAAAAACCATGGGACCACGCAGCCATCATACTGCTCAGGAAGGAGACGCGTTCTGTCTCCTAGAGATGAACGTGCTTTGGTGTGAAAAGGGACCTTGTGAAGATGCTGGAGGAAACAGGTACAAAAGTATCTACAGTATATCCACAGTAAAACGAGTCCTATATTGACATAACCTGAAAGGCCACTCAGCAAGGAAGAAGCCACTGCTCCAAAACCGCCATAAAAAAGCCAGACTATGGTTTGCAACTGCAAATGGGTCTTCCAAATGGACAATGACCCCAAGCATACTTCCAAAGTTGTGGCAAAATGGCTTAAGGACAACAAAGTCAAGGTATTGGAGTGGCCATCACAAAGCCCTGACCTCAATCCTATAGAAAATGTGTGGGCAGAACTGAAAAAGCGTGCGCAAGCAAGGAGGCCTACAAACCTGACTCAGTTACACCAGCTCTGTCAGGAGGAATGGGCCAAAATTCACCCAACTTATTGTGGGAAGCTTGTGGAAGGCTACCCGAAATGTTTGACCCAAGTTAAACAATTTAAAGGCAATGCTACCAAATACTAATTGAGTGTACGTAAACTTCTGACCCACTGGGAGTGTGAAGAAAGAAATAAAAGCTGAAATAAATCATTCTCTCTACTATAATTCTGACATTTCACATTCTTAAAATAAAGTGGTGATCCTAACTGACCTAAGACAGGGAATTTTTACTAGGATTAAATGTCAGGAATTGTGAAAAACTGAGTTTAAATGTATTTGGCTAAGGTGTATGTAAACTTCCGACTTCAACTGTATCCTAACCGACTTGTCAAAACTATATTTTGTTAACAAAAAATGTGTGGAGTGGTTGAAAAACATGTTTTAATGACTCCAACGTAAGTGTATGTAAACTTACGACTTCAACTGTATATATACGTACACTACATCAACAACAGTATTTGGACACCTGCTTGTTGAACATCTCATTCCAAAATCATGGGCATTAATATGGAGTTGGTCTCTACTCTTCTGGGAATGCTTTCCACTAGATGTTTGGAACATTGCTGTATGGACTTGCCTCCATTCAGCCACAAGAGCATCAGTTAAGGTCGGGCACTGATGTTGGGCGATTAGGCCTGGCTCGCAGTCTGTGTTCCAAATCTGGCTCGCAGTCCTGTTCTGTGTTCCAAATAATCTCAAAGGTGTTCGATGGGGTTGAGGTCAGGACAAGTTCTTCCACATCTCCATAAAGCATTACTGTATGGACCTCGCTTTCTGCAAGGGGGCATTGTCATGCTGAAGCAGGAAAGGGCATTCCCCGAACTGTTGCCACAAAGTTGGAAACACAGAATCGTTTAGAATGCCATTGTATGTTGTAGCGTGAATATTTCCCTTCACTGAAACTAAGGGGCCTAGCCCAAACCATGAAAAACAGCCCCAGATCATTATTCCTCCTCCACCAAACTTTACAGTTGGCACTATGCATTGGGGCAGGTAGCGTTCTCCTGGCATCCGCCAAACCCAGTTTCGTCCGTCGGACTGCCAGGTCGTTAAGCGTGATTCATCACTCCAGAGAACGTGTTTCCACTGCTCCAGAGTCCAATGGCGGCGAGCTTTACAACACTACAGCCGGCGCTTGGCATTGCGCATGGTGATCTTAGGCTTGTGTGCGGCTGCTCGGCCATGGAAACCCATTTTATGAAGCTCCCGACGAACAGTTATTGTGCTGACATTGCTTCGAGAGGAAGTTTGGAACTCTTTAGTGAGTGTTACAACCGGGACTTACGATTTTTACGCGCATACGCACTTCTGCAATTGGTGGTCCTGTTCTGTGAGCTTGTGTAGCTTACCACTTTGTACACGTTTCAACTTCACAATAACAGCACTTACAGTTGACCGGGGCAGCTCTAGCAGGGCAGAAATTTGACAAACTGACTTGTTGGAAAGGTGGCATCCCATGACCGTGCCACGTTGAAAGTCACTGAGCTCTTCAGTAAAGCCATTCTATGGAGATTGCATGGCTGTGTTCTCGATTTTATACACCTGTCAGCAACAGGTGTGGCTGAAATAGCCGAATCCTCTAATTTGAAGGGGTGTCCACATATTTTGGTTTATATTTACATTTGACATTTTAGTCATTTAGCAGACACTCTTATCCAGAGCGACTTACAGTTAGTGAGTGCATAAATGTTTCATACTTTCATATATAGTGTATATATTTATATACAGTGCATTTGGAAAGTATTCAGACCCCTTGACTTTCTCCACATTTTGTTACGTTACAGCCTTATTCTAAAATGGATTAAATTGTTTGTTTATTCTCATCACTCTACACACAATACCCCATAACAGGTTTTTAGACATTTTTGCAAATGTATTACAAACAAAAAACTGACGTAAGTATTCAGACCCTTTACTCAGTACTTTGTTGAAGCACCTTTGGCAGCGATTACAGCCTCGATTCTTCTTGGGTATGATGCTACAAGCTTGTCACACCTGTATTTGGGGAGTTTCTCCCATTTTTCTGAGCAGATCCTCTCAAGCTCTGTCAGGTTGGATAGGGAGCATTGCTGCACAGCTATTTTCAGGTCTCTCCAGAGATGTTCGATCGGGTTCAAGTCCGGGCTCTGGCTGGGCCACTCAAGGACATTCAGAGACTTTTCCCAAAGCCACTCCTGCGTTGTCTTAGCTGTGTGTTTAGGGTTGTTGTCCTGTTGGAAGGTGAACCGTCGCCCCAGTCTGAGGTCCCCAGCATTCTGGAGCAGGTTTTCATCAAGGATATCTCTGTACTTTTCTCCGTTCATCTTTCCCTCGATCCTGACTATTCTCCCAGTCCCTGCCGCTAAAAAACATCCCCACAGCATGATGATGCCACCACCATGCTTCACCGTAGGGATGGTGCCAGGTTTCCTCCAGACGTGATGGTTGGCATTCAGGCCAAAGAGTTCAAGCTTGGTTTAATCAGACCAGAGAATCTTGTTTCTCATGGTCTGAGAGTCTTTAGGTGCATTGGCAAACTCCAAGCGGGCTGTCATGTGTCTTCTACTGAGGAGTGGCTTCCGTCTGGCCACTCTACCATAAAGGCCTGATTGGTAGAGTGCTGCAGACTTGGTTGTCCTTCTGGAAGGTTCTCCCATCTACACAGAGGAACTCTAGAGCTCTGTCAGAGTGACCATCAGGTTCTTGGTCAGCTCCCTGAGGAACTCTGGAGCTCTGTAAGACCAAGGCCCTTCTCCCCCGATTGCTCAGTTTGGCCAGGCGGCCTAGACACAATCCTGTCTCGGAGCTCTACGGACAATTCCTTCAACCTCATGGCTTGGTTTTTGCTCTGACATGCACTAGCATATAGACAAGCGTGTGCCTTTCCAAATCATGTCCAATCAATTTAATTTACAACAGGTGGACTCCAATCAAGTTGTAGAAACATCTCAAGGATGATCAATGGATACAGGACGCACCTGAGCTCAATTTCGAGTGGCGCAGTGGTCTAAGGCACTGCATCGCAGTGCTAGCTGTGCCACTAGAGATCCTGGGTCGAATCCAGGCTCTGTCGTAGCCGGCCGCGACCGGGAGACCCATGGGGCGGCGCACAATTGGCCCAGCGTCATCCAGGGTAGGGGAGGGAATGGCCGGCAGGGATGTAGCTCAGTTGGTAGAGCATGGCGTTTGCAACGCCAGGGTTGTGGGTTCGATTCGCACGGGGGGCCAGTATGAAAAAATAAAAAATGAAAAATAAAAATAAAAAATAATAATGTATGCACTCATTAACTGTAAGTCGCTCTGGATAAGAGCGTCTGCTAAATGACTAAAATGTAAATGTAAAATGTCTCTCATAGCAGTCTCATAGCAAAGGGTCTGAATATTTATGTAAATAAGGTATTTCTGTTTAATTATTTTTAATACATTTGCAAAAATTTCTACAAACCTGTTTTCGCTTTGTCATTATGGGGTATTGTGTGTATATTGATGAGAAAAACTAATAATTGTATCCATTTAAGAATAAGGCTGTAACGTAACAAAATGTGGAAAAAGTAAAGGGGTCTGAATACTTTATGAATGCACTGTATGTACACTACCAGTCAAAAGTTTGGACACACCTACTCATTCAAGGGCTATCTTTATTTGCACTATTTTCTACATTGTAAAATAATAGTGAAGACATCAAAACTATGAATTAACACATATGGAATTATGTAGTAACCAAAAAAGTGTTAAACAAATCAAAATATATTTTTGATTTTAGATTCTTCAAATAGCCACCCTTTGCCTTGATGACAGCTTTGCACACTCTTGGCATTCTCTCAACCAGCTTCACCTGGAATGCTTTTCCAACAATCCTGAAGGAGTTCCCACATATGATGAGCACTTGTTGGCTGTTTTTCCTTCACTCTGCCGTCTGACTCATCCCAAACCATCTCTATTTGGTTGAGGTCGGGGGATTGTGGAGGTCAGGTCATCTGATGCAGCACTCCATCACCCTCCTTCTTGATAAAATAGCCTTTACACAACCTGGAGGTATGTTGGGTCATTGTCCTGTTGAAAAACAAATGATAGTCCCACTAAGCCCAAACCAGATGGGATGGCATATCGCTGCAGAATGCTGTGGTAGCCATGCTGGTTAAGTGTGTCTTGAATTCTAAATAAATCACAGACAGTGTCACCAGCAAAGAACCCCCACACCATCACATCTCCTCCTCCATGCTTTATGGTGGGAAATACACGTGCGGAGATCATCCGTTCACCCACACCGCATCTCACATAGACACGGCGGTTGGAACCAAAAATCTCAAATTTAGACTCCAGACCAAAGGACTAATTTCCACCTGTCTAATGTCCATTGTTCGTGTTTCTTGGCCAAAGCAAGTCTCGTCTTCTTATTGGTGTCCTTTAGTAGTGGTTTCACTGCAGCAATTCGACTATGAAGGCCTGATTCACACAGTCTCCTCTGTACAGTTGATGTTGAGATGTGTCTGTTACTTGAACTCTGTGAAGCATTTATTTGGGCTGCAATTTCTGAGGATGGTAACTCTAATGAATTTATAATCTGCAGCAGAGGTAACTCTTGGTCTTCCATTCCTGTAACGGTCCTCATGAGAGCCAGTTTCATCATAACTTTTCCGTATTGACTGACTTTCATGTCTTAAAGTAATGATGAACTGTCGTTTCTCTTTTCTTATTTGAGCTGTTCTTTACATTTTTTACATTTTTAGTTATTTAGCAGACGCTCTTATCCAGAGCGACTTACAGGAGCAATTAGGGTTAAGTGCCTTGCTCAAGGGCACATCGACAGATTTTTCACCTAGTCGGCTCGGGGATTAGAACCAGCGACCTTTCGGTTACTGGCACTACGCTCTTAACCACTAAGCTACCTGCCGCCCCGGCGTTCTTGCCATAATATGGACTTGGTCTTTTACCAAATAGGGCTATCTTCTGTATACCCCCATACCTTGTCACAACACAACTGATTGGCTCAAACGCATTAAGAACGAAATAAATTCCACAAATTAACTTTTAAGAAGGCACACCTGTTAATTGAAATGCATTCCAGGTGACTACCTCAAAACAAAAAATATATAAATAGCAGTATATACATCATAACTTTAGTAGTGATTAATAAATAAATGTCCATTGGGGTGGAGGAAGAGTAAAGACTGTTGAGGGGGTGGGGGGGAATGACCATAGGGGCAGTAGCATGACCATTGAGGGGGTGTGGGGACCAAGTGAAATAAAAACAATTTAAATGATAATAAAACAAATCAATAATATACTGCCCATCACTGTCAACACACACACACACACACACAAACACTCCCAACACACTATATTATATATATATTATATACGCAATATACGCCTATATTGGGGGGCTACTGGCAGGTCCCCTGTGGTCATTTGATGGCTTTAGTCTTCCTCTCTGGGACTCCCTGTCACTCTCTCCCGTAGGAGGCCAGGGGTCGTATGCAGGTGGAAGACTTGGACAGAGGCAGTTTGGTCTTTGGCTGCCAGTTTGGTCTTTACATAAACAAGGATGTCTAGAATTCTAAAAAGAAGCATGGCGTAAGCATTGAAATTTATGAAATAATCAATACCCTAATCAATAACACTGATGAATGTTCCCACTGGTTTAATGTACAACGGTTTGACCCGAAGGTCTTCATCAGGCTTGAACTAAATTGAAAGTATTTAAATTGCTACTTCAATTAATGGTTATTAATGGCTGTAATAACAATATCAGTTATTTTGTCCATAGTTGCAGTTCGACATATGCAGATTTTTCAGAATTACAGCACATTCCTCAGGGTTAACTTTAGTGAGTGTTGGTTAGACAGGGGTTAAATTGGGATTTGTAGGTGTTGAACTGTCCTCATAACAATTTTACATTCCATGGTAATTTTGGTCCGAAATCTATTTCAATATGATCCTCAATTTTACATGTTTTACTATTTTACAACAGAGTGACTTATTGTCAACATTCAACCATGCTGATTTATCCATGATTCATTGAATATATACTGAACAAAAATATAAATTCAACATGCAACAATTTCAACAATGTTTATGAGTTACAGTTCAAATAAGGAAATCAGTCAATTGAAATAAATAAATTAGGCCCTAATCTATGGATTTCACATGACTGGGCAGGGGTGCAGCCATGGATGGGCCTGGGAGAGTATAGGCCCACCCACTGGGGAGCCAGGCCCAGCCAATCAGAATGAGTTTTTCCCCACAAAAGGGCTTTATTACAGACAGAAATACTCCTCAGTTTCATCAGCTGTCTGGGTGGCTGGTCTCAGACAATCCAGCAGGTGAAGAAGCCAGATGTGGAGGTCCTGGGCTGCCGTGGTTACACGTGGTCTGTGGTTGTGAGTCCGGTTGGACATACTGACAAATTCTCTAAAACGATGTTGGAGGCGGCTTATGGTAGAGAAATGAACATTCAATTCTCTGGCAACAGCTCTGGTGGACATTCCAGCAGTCAGCATGTCAACTGCACGCTCCCTCAAAACTTGAGACATCTGTTGTGGCTTGTGATTTGGACAGAGTCAGGCGCAGGAGGGTAAATCACAGAATAAAGGTTTATTCCGTATATATATGTTGATACAAAGTACAAGGAGCTTCACCAAGCTCATATAACCTCCACAATAAACAATCACACACAAAGACAAGGGGGCAGAGGGAACACATATACAGGTACTGATGAGGGGAATTGAAACCAGGTGTGTGTAATTAACAAGACAAAACAAATGGAATGATGAGATGAGGAGCGGCAGTGGCTAGAAGGCTGGTGACGACGAACGCCGAAGCCTGCCCGAACAAGGAGAGGAGGCAGCTTCGGAGGAAGTCGTGACATCTGTGGCATTGTGTTGTGTGACAAAACTGCACATTTTAGAGTGGCCTTTTATTGTCCCCATCACAAGGTGCACCTGTGTTATGATAATGCTGTTTAATCAGCTTTATCACCTGTCAGGTGGATGGATTATCTTGGCAAAGGATAAATGCTCACTAACAGGGATGTAAACATATTTGTGCACAAAATCTGAGAGAAATATACGGAACATTTCTGTGATCTTTTATTTCAGCTCATTAAACATAGAACCAACACTTTACATGTTTTGTTGATATTTTTGTTCAGTATATCATCGCATTTGCAATTCTGCTTCATTTTACATGACTGGAGAATTTGGCAGAATCTTTTTTAATAACGCACAAATGATCGAAATGGCAGGCTACTTTGACACTGACAAACTGAGAATCTGAGATCAATAAAAATGACCTTGTCTTGAATCCATCAATAGCCTTGGCCTAGGTGTGTGGAGACACATATTGTAGGCTACAATATGAGGAGGAAATGATTGTCCTTAAAAGGCTTTCCAGTTTCACTGACTCACCCAATGACCCGCAGTTTTCCCTCGATTGTATTTGAAATATTGCTAAAGGCCTGTTTTGTCTGTGTGCTGTTTTTTCACTGACAGATTTACTGCGTGTTCCCGACTGTAGGCTATTCCTTCTTCTTGGGCTACAATCCACAGCTAGGATATTTTAAAAAATAAGCTATTGATCCTCTGTGATGTAGTAGACTATTCTGAATGATTTCATTTATTTCTAAACAGACAGCAGTAATTCTATAACTTTGGCAAATGTATTTACATTTATCAGTGGTGCTGCAGTTCCTTCAGAACCTTTCGCGCGGCTATGATTCTATAAGGAAATAAATTATGAAGTGCAACACTGGAGAGATGAGAGTTGCAGGCTCATGTCTATCAGAGCAGAGAGGGAGAGAGATCATAGAAAGTGAATCCAGCCAAATAGGTTCTGTAAAAAAAAACAGTCCAAAACGGAGAGGTGCCGGATCCTGTTCTGGCAGGATCTGGCTCAAACTAAGCACTGGCTCAAATACAGGTAAAAGCCAAACTAATGTGGTTCAGTTGGTACGTTGAGTGTTTGATTCCTGCAGGAAAAAGTAGATTTGGATAAAAGCGCCTGCTAAGTGCATATATCCCCGTTATGACTACAACTAATTCCTTTTTATGTCTTTATTGGCTTTTAATCAAATCAGATTTTTGCCATCTGTGTTCACTGTTAACCCCTGAATTTAACAGTAACCGCAGATGCCGATGACAAAAGTCAAATAAAAAGCAAATAAATAAATACATTGGAATTAAATCTAGTCATAAAGGGGCTTAGTGACAGACATTCCTGACAGGCCAAAGTAACAGATGGAGAGGGAAAACGGAGAAGGGGGATAAAGGGAGGGAGAGAGAGAGAGGCTGAATGTTGTTGTAGTTGTTGTTTTTCTTGTCCATTTGTGGGGGTTGGAGAGAGGGATGAAAGGCAGCCAGTGGGACGGAAGGGAAGTGGAGGTGAGAAGTGAGAACACCCCGCCTGTCTGCCACAGAGGGGGAGAGGGGAGGTGAGGAGCGAGGTTATTACCCATGTTGGGGGGGGGGGTTAATGTGTTTATGGGCCGACAGGTGTGATGGGGCACTTTGAGACCAGGCTTCCATTATCAGTAATGATGGGGACCATTGCCCTCGGTGGGTTCTGTTCATGACTACTAGAGTGAGCTGTTGGTATTCTGTACTGTAGCCTATGTTTGTTTAGTGTTGTTCTATAGCCATTACCACAACCCCCCTCGTTGTCATGTATGTGCAAAACGTTGTTGGCATCCACGGCTGTAGTGTGCACCAGCCTCTTCTGTCCTTTGTAAGCCTTATTTGCTCATCACATAGTGAGTTTACTTCTTTGTGAGTTTTTCCAAGACAATCTGCATCAAAAGTATGTAAGTAAGTTATGTATAATGCGTCTCAGAGTAGGAGTAATTCTAAATCAGCACTCCTACTTTGAGACCAGTGGAGGCTCCTCAGAGGAGTAAGGGGAGGACCATCCTACTCAGTGAATTTCAGAACTATACTAAATATACACTACATGACCAAAAGTACACCTGCTGAACATCTCATTCCAAAATCACGAGCATTAATATGGAGTTGGTCCCCCCTTTGCTGCTATAACAGCCTCCACTCTTCTGGGAAGGCTTTCCACTAGATGTTGGAACATTGCTGCGGGACTTGCTTCCATTCAGCCACAAGAGCATTAATGAGGTCGGGTATTGATGTTGGGCGATTAGGCCTGGCTCGCAGTCGGCGTTCCAATTCATCCCAAAAGTGTTTGATGGAGTTGAAGTCAGGGCTCTGTGCAGGCCAGTTAAGTTCATCCATACCGATCTCGACAAACCATTTCTGTATGGACCTCGCTTTGTGCACAGGGGCATTGTCATGCTGAAACAGGAAAGGGGCTTCCCCAAACTGTTGCCACAAAGTTTGAAACACAGAATCATCTAGAATGTAATTGTATGCTGTCCCGTGTGGCTCAGTTGGTAGAGCATGGTGCTTGCAATGGCAGGATTGTGGGTTCGATTCCCACGGGGGCCAGTATGAATTTTTTTTAGGCACTCACTAAAACTGTAAATCGCTCTGGATAAGACTGTCTGCTAAATGACTAAAATGTAAAATGTTAAGATTTCTCTTCACTGGAACTAAACAGCCCCAGACCATTATTCCACCTCCACCACACTTTACAGTTGGCACTATGCATTGGGGCAGGTAGTGTTCTCCTGGCATCCATTACACCCAGATTCATCCGTCGGACTGCCAGACGGTGAAGCGTGATTCATCACTCCAGAGAACGAGTTTCCACTGCTGCAGAGTCCAATGGCGATGAGTTTTACACAACTCCAGCCGACGCTTGGCATTGCACATGGTGATCTTAGGCTTGTGTGTGGCTGCTCGGCCATGGAAACCCATTTCATGACACTCCCGACGAACAGTTATTGTGCTGACATTGCTTCCAGAAAAAGTTTGGAACTTGGTAGTGAGTGTTGCAACCGAGGACAGACAATCTTTACGTGCTATGCGCTTCAGCACTCAGCGGTCCCATTCTGTGAGCTTGTGTGGCCTACCACTTCGTGGCTGAGCCGTTGTTGCTCCTAGACGTTTCCACTTCACAATAACAGCACCTACAGTTGACTGGGGCAGCTCTAGCTGGGCCGAAATGTTATGAACTGACTTGTTGGAAAGGTGGTATCCCATGACCGTGCCACGTTGAAAGTCACTGAGCTCTTTAGTAAGGCCATTCTACTGCCAATGTTTGTCTATGGAGATTGCATGGCGGTGTGCTCGATTTTATACACCTGTCATCAACGGGTGTGGCTGTAATAGCCGAATCCACTAATTTGAAGGGGTATCCACATTTGTTTATATAGTGTATGTTGTCCAATCAAAGGATCAGAGAATGAACCTAGTATTATACATGTGTGATTTAGGAGCTTGGTGAGTTGGTGACATTGTTGGATTGAAATTGAGATAGTTGATTTTTTTTGTTGATATTATTCAATTCAAATTAGTTTCTTTAAACTACAGGAGACGGAGGAGGTAGATTATATAATATTTTCTTGGTTTTAGAACTTTATTTTTGTGTCGAGTTAGAAATGTTTATTTCAATTTGCCTTGCTAACTTTAGCAGCAAGTAGCTAGCTAGCTACTAGAGTGCAGTTTTCTCCGCCAAAATGGCTTGCTAACGCTAACGACAATGTAGTGGATTTTTTGTTGAAGTACCCCTTTCATCAACCACATTCAAGCTTCAAGCTTCTGGGAAAAAGCCACATCGATCATGTAATGGACAAACGTCTGCATAATCAAACTGTGCAATACACTGAGAGAGTAAGAAGAAACAGCAATGTTCTCAAGCAGCTTATCGACACTACTGCATTTTTGGGCATGCAAGAGTTGGCTTTTACTTAGGGGCACAATGAGAGGGAAAGTTCCGCTAACAAGTGCAACTACAAGGAGCTTGCAGAGGTAATTGCACATTACGAAGCTTTACTTGCTGAGCATATGGACGTTTCTACTGTCTTCTCTGGGATGTCGAAATCAATTCAGAAGGATTCGATAGCTTTCATCGCATCTTCCATTAAAAGTTCAATTAAAAGAGAGGTTGACGCAGCACATTTTTTTTGCGCAACGCACGCTCAAGTGCGCTTTCCACTTTCCTCCGGTATTTATTTAGCAAACATGATGATCACACGTCATCACTCCCGACAGACACAAGCAAAAAATCTTTACATAAATGTTCCAGCGGTCTAGGCTACACCTAACATTAACGATCTGACATGCTGTTTGGGATAAAAAGTAGACAATTTTTCAGTCTGATCAACAGTAGGCTACTAACAACAGCAGCTGTATACAGCCTATGCGCCCTGTATGTATTTATAGTCCATTTGTTTGTCTGGAGAAATGTAAACGTGATCAAATTTGGTTTATAACTTGGGCTGGCTAGGCTGCCTAGACCTTCAATACAAAAGTATTGACTGAAGTTAATCAATCGACACAATAGCGATGACATAGACTAAGTTAAAGGGGAATATCACCCTGGCTCTGCCACGGCATATAGTCATTACTATATTAACAACATTACGTTTTTATCATAAACATCACAATTATCCAAACCACAAGCTAGAACTAGCAAATTTTCATTTCACTGGTAGAATCGGGAAGTTTCAACTTCCTGTGTTTTCGTCTGCTCATAGTGAACCACAAAGTCCGGCATTCATAGTGAATGCAGATACCGCCCGCTAAGGTAGCTAGTGCGTGCCCACATACTTGAACGATGCTGGCATTGTGTACTTCGAACAAGCAATCTAAGAACTTCTGTAGGCAAGATTATTTTTGACAATGTTTGTTTTTCACTAACGTTTGTCATCATGCTTGTGTGGTGTTCTGTGCCTGGCTGCGCTAATTACAAATGAGTGCGAAAATGAGTTATATTTCACTGTTCTACCTACCAGAGATTTACCCCGATGCTGCCAGTGGCTTGCGGCTACCAAGAATGATGCGCCTTACGGTGACAAAAGATTATCAGAGGGATGTTCCAGGCTGAACTGATGGGGAATCCATTTCGACGACAGCTGAGAAGTGATGTGACACCATATATTTTTTCCTTCACAACAAAACAGAAGATTATTGATTAGAGGTAACCTAACATTAGCTAGCTAGCTAACATTACAGTCCTGTATTGAACTGAAGGCCATCTGAAGGCCATCAGCTAAATCATATAGCTATCTTTTTTGGTATTCACACTGTCAATCAATTTCGCCTATGCCATGGTAGTCACTGCTATACTGGTAACTTCAGCAGAGTAAACATGTTTGTTTGTTCTAGTGGAGGCTCCTCAGAGAAGGAAGGGGAGGACCATCCTCCTCAGTGAATTTCATACTTTTTCAATTGTAAACATTAAAAAATGTATCCTTTATAGATAAAACTACACTAAATATAATCACGTCACCAAATAACTGATTAGAACACACTATTTTGCAAAGAAGGTCTACAGTAGCCTCAACAGCACTCTGTAGGGTAGCACCATGGTGTAGCCGGAGGACAGCTAGCTTCCGTCCTCCTCTGGGTACATTGACTTCAATACAAAACCTAGGAGGATCATGGTTCTCACCCCCTTCCATAGACTTACACAGTAATTATGACAACTTCCGCAGGACATCCTCCAGCCTATCAGAGGTCTTGTAGCATGAACTGACATGTTGTCCACCCAATCAAAGGATCAGATAATTAATATAGTACTGAACGCATAATCAACAGCTAGCAGGCACTGCAGTGTATAAAATGTGGTGAGTAGTTGACTCAAAGACAGAGAAAGACAATAGTTTAACAGTTTTTAACAACATTTATTTCTTCTAAAATAAAAGAGAAGCAAGAGAGAAATAGAGAGAGAGATTTTGTCATTTTGTTTCACTTTCACTTAGCTAGAAAATGCAGCTAGCTAGTTTAGCCTACTGAAACACCCTGCTCAAACAGAGGTATGCTATGTTAGCTAGCTGGAAATTACTTTCCAACACAACATTGGAACTCTTCCAAGTCAAGGTAAGCTTTTGGTATTACTAATTTATTGCCACCGGGGCCCACTGGTGTAACTACTTACTGACTGTACACTGTAACGTTACTGCATGATTGTAACGGGTTTACTAAAGTGTTAGTTCTATTAGCTATGCTAACTATGATGTTACTTTAGCTAATATGGTGAAATGGGAAAAGGTGAGAGAAGGAGGGCACATAGGACGTGGCTGCCATGAAAGTGAACTGTGTTTACGCGTGATCAGGGGTGTATTTATTCCGCCAATTCTGTTGAAAAATGTTTCTTAAACGGAAGCAAACGGAACAAAATGGGGATAAACATACCTGAACTTGTCCAATAGAAACTCTTGTTTGCAACTGTTGGACTAATGATTACACCCTATATCAGATAGATGCAGGCAAGATAGTATTGAATGTCACTGTCTGTCCATGTGTCACTGTCTGTCACCTCAAATTTGTCACTCGGCCTGTGTGCACCTACATTGTAAACTTTCATTCATAGGCTAGATTGTGGCAACCTCATGATGGGTATAGGGAAAATTCGAGTATCATGTAGTAGCCTAAACCTACCGCTGTTACATTGAACTGGATGAATGGAATATGAATGAGAGTCATCTGATATGCTGTAATACAAATTGGGCCATGCTCATGAAATAAAAAGGTCCTTCCTCATCTTAAACGGCACTGACTGCCACTGGTTTGTTCGTTCTTTGACTGACTTTAGCTAATGTACAGTGCATTTGGAAAGTATTCAGACCCCTTGATTTTTTACAGCCTTATCCTAAAATTGATTAAATTCCCCCCCCTCATCAATCTACACACAATACCCCATAATGACAAAGCAAAAACAGGTTTTTAGAAATGTTTGCAAATTTATAAAAAATAATTTTCAAAATATACCACATTTACATTAGTATTCAGACCCTTTACTCAGTACTTTATTGAAGCACCATTGGCAGTGATTACAGCCTCGAGTCTTCTTGGGTATGATGCTACAAGCTTGGCAAACCTGTATTTGGGGAGTTTCTCCCATTTTTCTCTGCAGATCCTCTCAAGCTTTGTCAGGTTGGATGGGGAGCGTCACTGCACAGCTATTTTCAGGTCTCTCCAGAGATGTTTGATCGGGTTCAAGTCCGGGCTCTGGCTGGGACACTCAAGGACATTCAGGGACCTGTCCCGAAGCCACTCCTAGGTTGTCTTGGCTCTGTGCTTAGGGTTGTTGTCCTGTTGGAAGTTGAACCTTTGCCCCAGTCTGAGGACCTGAGCGCTCTGGAGCAGGTTTTCATCAAGGATCTCTCTGTACTTTGCTCCGTTCATATTTCCCTCGATCCTGACCAGTCTCCCAGTCTCTGCCGCTGAAAAACATCCCCACAGCATGATGCTGCCAACACCATGCTTCACCGTAGCAGGTTTCCTCCAGACGTGACGCTTGGCATTCAGGCCAATGTTCAATCTTGGTTTCATCAGACCAGATAATCTTGTTTCTCATGATCTGAGAGTCCTTTAGGTGCCTTTTGGCAAACTCCAAGCGGGCTGTCATGTGCCTTTTACTGAGGAGTGGCTTCCGTCTGGCAACTATACCATAAAGGCCTGATTGGTGGAGTGCTGCAGAGATGATTGTCCTTCTGGAAGGTTCTCCCATGTCCACAGAGGAACTCTGGAGCTCTGTCAGAGTGACCATCGGGTTCTTGGTCACCTCCCTGACCAAGGCCCTTCTCCCCCGATAGCTCAGTTTGGCCGGACGGCCAGCTCTAGGAAGAGTCTTGGTGGTTCTAAACTTCTTCCATTTAAGAATGATGGAAGCCACTGTGTTCCAGGGGACCTTCAATGCTGCAAAAAATGTGGTACCCTTCCCCAGATCTGTGCCTCAACACAATCCTGTCTCGGAGCACTACGGACAATTCCTTCGACCTCACGGCTTGGTTTTTTCTCTGACATGCACTGTCAACTGTGGGACCTTATATAGACAGGTGTGTGCCTTTCCAAATCATGTCCAATCAATTGAATTTATCACAGGTGGACTCAAATTATGTTTTCACTTGATTATTATGGGGAATTCTGTGTAGATTGATGAGGGAAAAAAACAATTTAATCAATTTTAGAATAAGGCTGTAATGTAACAAAATGTGGAAAAGGGAAAGGGGTCTGAATATTTTCTAAATGCACTGTAAGCTAGCTAATGTTAGCAAATAAGAGTAGCTCAATCTGGTAGCCATCTATTCCATCCTTTTCTGGAAAACATTTAATGTCGATGTAGCTAACACACTCTCTGTTTTTGTGTTGGTAGCATCAGCAATGATAAATGTGTACAAATCATCTATGGTTGGTTAGTTGGTTCTCAGCTGGATAGCAATATTGCTGCCAATTTAGTGATGCTAGTTAGCTAACAGAAAGCAGACAATATTGAAATGTCCATGTTAGGTATGGTAAGCTAGCCAGTCTAATAGAGATCAATAGTGGGGTGGTTAAATTGTGTATTGTTGTGTATTTTGTTGTAGGTGGTACAGAATCTGATTCCACCAACATACGCTTCCAACCCCTCGCTCTGCACAAGGTGAAGGTAAGTTGGCAAAAATATTTACAAGCTGGCCGCTAAGATAATATAAACATGAATTGTGTAGTGTTTGTATGGTTTGTGTTTTAGGGTTACAAGTGGTTAGAGTTAGCCTGAGGACCACAGAGAACCTTCCAGACCATGTAATCAATTTAGTCTACCCCTCAGGTTATCTGGAGTCATTCCACAGTGCCGTGCTGAGAAATACCCCAAAGCGGCAGCATTTTGGGTACACAAGCATGAGGGACCGGACACACCTTGTGGTTATGGAGCACAACAACCCAGATAGCAAAAAATGTATTCCGAGCTGATAGAAAACTAGCTAGCCAACTTAACCACATTTACCATCATTTAGCTAGCAATGGTAAAGTTCATATTTCTAGCTAGCTAGCGAGCTAATGTTAGTAAGCTAGCCAAGTAATGTTAGCTAGGCTAGCTAGCTTGCGTTATTGTTCTTGTTGACGTTACACAAGTAGAACTACTCACAAATGAAGGAAAGCAGTAACGTTACTTAGTTGAGCAAACAAACTTTGCTTTCCAATCTGGTGCATGAACAGATGAGCACAAAAAACTGACAAAAAGTTAGCTAAGCTGTCTAGTTAACGAGGTAAATTGTCTCCGACGTTAGTTACCACATCCACAAAGTCCAACTTGGCTATATCATAAAATTGCATGAAAAAACAACATTTGGTTTTTGGGTATTAATTTAAGGTTAGGGGTGTGTTTAAGCTTAGGGTTAGGTTTAAAATCACATTTTACAACAACAAAAAATGTCGAAATAGGCTAGGTTTATGACTTTGTGGCTGTGGTAACTAGTAACGACCATGGAGGACGGTAGCTACGAATAACTTCCTGTTGAGGCGGGGGCCTTGCAACCTCTTCACCTCAAACCCCAATTAAAAATCCACCGTAGAAACAAGTGAAAGAAGATATTTCCATGTCTGAACTTCTCTTTGCAATCCAGACCCTGACTACTAAACAAGACGCCATGTTCTCCAAAGTGTCCATCATAGAGCGGGCTACCGAAGAAACATCAAATTCCTGATGTTGTCTGGAAAAAAGCTTGGTTGATGCCAAAAATAGAATAGAAATATTGTATACCAAACAAATTTAAGGAGGTGCACTTTCAGATTCTACATAAGATATATCCATGTAATTCTATGTGCTGAAATGTGTTGAAATGATGATATCTGCGTTTGCTGCGTTGTTCTATGAATGTAGATTTTTGGAAAAACTTGGAGAATACCTATTTACCTTTTTGAACACTACCCATGTTTTTGATATTAAGGACATACAGTTGAAGTCGGAAGTTTACATACACTTAGGTTGGTTGTTTTTCAACCACTCCACAAATTTCTTGTTTAAAAACTATAGTTTTGGCAAGTCAGTTAGACATCTACTTTGTGCATGACACAAGTAATTATTCCAACAATTGTTTACATACAGATTATTATAATTCACTGTATCACAATTCCAGTGGGTCAGAAGTTTACATACACTAAGTTGACTGTGCCTTTAAACAGCTTGGAAAATTCCAGAAAGCGATGTCATGGCTTTAGAAGCTTCTGATAGGCTAATTGACATCATTTGAGTCAATTGGAGGTGTACCTGTGGATGTATTTCAAGGCCTACCTTCAAACTCAGTGCCTCTTTGCTTGACATCATGGGGAAATCAAAATAAATCAGCCAGGACGTCAGAAAAAAATGGTAGACCTCCACAAGTCTGGTTCATACTTGGGAGCAATTTCCAAATGCCTGAAGGTACCACGTTCATCTGTACAAACAATCATACGCAAGTCTAAACACCATGGGACCACGCAGCCGTCATACCGCTCAGGAAGGAGACGCGTTCTGTCTCCTAGAGATGAGCGTACTTTGGTGGGAAAAGTGCAAATCAATCCCAGAACAACAGCAAAGGACCTTGTGAAGATGCTGGAGGAAACAGGTACAAAAGTATCTATATCCACAGTAAAACGAGTCCTATATCGACATAACCTGAAAGGCCGCTCAGCAAGGAAGAAGCCACTGCTCCAAAACCGCCATAAAAAAGCCAGACTACGGTTTGCAACTGCACATGGGGACAAAGATTGTACTTTTTGGAGAAATGTCCACTGGTCTGATGAAACAAAAATAGAACTGTTTGGCCATAATGACCATCGTTATGTTTGGAGGAAAATGGGGGACGCTTGCAAGCCGAAGAACACCATCCCAACCGTGAAGCACGGAGGTGGCAGCATCATGCTGTGGGGGTGCTTTGCTGCAGGAGGGCCTGGTGCACTTCACAAAATAGATGGCATCATGAGGAAGGAAAATTATGTGGATATATTGAAGCAACATCTCAAGACATACAGTGGGGAGAACAAGTATTTGATACACTGCCGATTTTGCAGGTTTTCCTACTTACAAAGCATGTAGAGGTCTGTAATTTTTATCATAGGTACACTTCAACTGTGAGAGACGGAATCTAAAACAGAAATCTAGAAAATCACATTGCATGATTTTTAAGTAATTAATTTGCATTTTATTGCATGACATAAGTATTTGATCACCTACCAACCAGTAAGAATTCCGGCTCTCACAGACCTGTTAGTTTTTCTTTAAGAAGCCCTCCTGTTCTCCACTCATTACCTGTATTAACTGCACCTGTTTGAACTCGTTACCTGTATAAAAGACACCTGTCCACACACTCAATCAAACATTCTCCAACCTCTCCACAATGGCCAAGACCAGAGAGCTGTGTAAGGACATCAGGGATACAATTGTAGACCTGCACAAGGCTGGGATGGGCTACAGGACAATAGGCAAGCAGCTTGGTGAGAAGGCAACAACTGTTGGCGCAATTATTAGAAAATGGAAGAAGTTCAAGATGACGGTCAACACCCTCGGTCTGGGGCTCCATGCAAGATCTCACCTCGTGGGGCATCAATGATCATGAGGAAGGTGAGGGATCAGCCCAGAACTACACGGCAGGACCTGGTCAATGACCTGAAGAGAGCTGGGACCACAGTCTCAAAGAAAACCATTAGTAACACACCACGCCGTCATGGATTAAAATCCTGCAGTGCACGCAAGGTCCCTCTGCTCAAGCCAGCGCATGTCCAGGCCCGTCTGAAGTTTGCCAATGACCATCTGGATGATCCAGAGGAGGAATGGGAGAAGGTCATGTTGTCTGATGAAACAAAAATATAGCTTTTTGGTCTAAACTCCACTCGCCGTGTTTGGAGGAAGAAGAAGGATGAGTACAACCCCAAGAACACCATCCCAACCGTGAAGCATGGAGGTGGAAACATCATTCTTTGGGGATGCTTTTCTGCAAAGGGGACAGGACGACTGCACCGTATTGAGGGGAGGATGGATGGGGCCATATATCGCGAGATCTTGGCCAACAACCTCCTTCCCTCAGTAAGAGCATTGAAGATGGGTCGTGGCTGGGTCTTCCAGCATGACAACGACCTGAAACACACAGCCAGGGCAACTAAGGAGTGGCTCCGTAAGAAGCATCTCAAGGTCCTGGAGTGGCCTAGCCAGTCTCCAGACCTGAACCCAATAGAAAATCTTTGGAGGGAGCTGAAAGTCCGTATTGCCCAGCGACAGCCCCGAAACCTGAAGGATCTGGAGAAGGTCTGTATGGAGGAGTGGGCCAAAATCCCTGCTGCAGTGTGTGCAAACCTGGTCAAGACCTACAGGAAACGTATGATCTCTGTAATTGCAAAGCAGAACTTATATTGTACCAAATATTAAGTTCTGCTTTTCTGATGTATCAAATACTTATGTCATGCAATAAAATGCAAATTAATTACTTAAAAATCATACAATGTGAATTTCTGGATTTTTGTTTTAGATTTTGTCTCTTACAGTTGAAGTGTACCTATGATAAAAATTACAGACCTCTACATGCTTTGTAAGTAGGAAAACCTGCAAAATCGGCAGTGTATCAAATACTTGTTCTCCCCACTGTACGTCTGGAAGTTAAAGCTTGGTCGCAAATGGGTCTTCCAAATGGACAATGACCCCAAGCATACATCCAAAGTTGTGGAAAAATGGCTTAAGGAGAACAAAGTCAAGGTATTGGAGTGGCCATCACAAAGCCCTGACCTCAATCCTATAGAACATTTGTGGGCAGAACTGAAAAAGCGTATACGAGCAAGGAGGCCTACAAACCTGACTCAGTTACACCAGCTCTGTCAGGAGGAATGGGCCAAAATTCACCCAACTTATTGTGGGAAGCTTGTGGAAGCCTACCCGAAACGTTTGACCCAAGTTAAACAATTTAAAGGCAATTCTACCAAATACTAATTGAGTGTACGTAAACTTCTGACCCACTGGGAATGTGATGAAATAAATAAAAGCTGAAATAAATCATTCTCTCTACTATTATTCTGACATTTCACATTCTTAAAATAAAGTGGTGATCCTAACTGACCTAAAACAGGGAATTTGTACTAGGATTAAATGTCAGGAATTGTGAAAAACTGAGTTTAAATGTATTTGGCTAAGGTGTATAAAAATTTCCGACTTCATCTGTAATATGTTACTATTGCAATGATAACAAGACCATTTAAATGATTGTGATTTTTTTTATTCTTGTTGCCAAAACTTTATACACAATCAAAAATTCCAGAATTCTATACCAAATTTACAAATAGTTTTGATTTAATTTAATCATCTTGTTAAGACATTATCCATAGTGGAAAACTAAAAGAATAACATCTTTCTGAATCATTATAATGAGATTTCTTCTGAGTGAATACAATTGCACTAGAATTGTCATATATATATACATTTTTTAATTGTAAATGTTATTTATATATATATATATATATATATATATATATATATATATATATATATACAGTACCAGTCAAAAGTTTGGACACACCTACTCATTCAAGGGTTTTCTTAATTTTTACGATTTTCTATATTGTAGAATAATAGTGAAGACATCAAAACTATGAAATAACACATATGGAATCATGTAGTAACCAAAAAAGTGTTAAACAAATCAAAATATATTTTATATTTGAGATTCTTCAAATTGCCACCCTGTGCCTTGATGACAGCTTTGCGCACACTTGGCATTCTCTGAACCAGCTTCACCTGGAATGCTTTCCAGCAATCTTGAAGGAGTTCCCACATATGCTGAGTACTTGTTGGCTACTTTTCCTTCACTCTGCGGTCCGACTCATCCCAAACCATCTCATTTGGGTTGAGGTCGGGGGATTTGGGAGGCCAGGTCATCTGATGACTCCATCACTCTCTTTCTTGGTAAAATAGCCCATACACAGCCTGGAGGTGTGTTGGGTCATTGTCCTGTTGAAAAACAAATGATAGTCCCACTAAGCCCAAACCAGATGGGATGGCGCATCGCTGCAGAATGCTTTGGTAGCCATGCTGGTTAAGTGTGCCTTGAATTCTAAATAAATCACAGACAGTGTCACCAGCAAAGCACCCCCACACCATAACACTCCATGCTTTACGGTGGGAAATACACATGCGCAGATCATCCGTTCACCCACACTGTATCTCACAAAGCCACGGCGGTTGGAACCAAAAACCTCAAATTTGGACTCCAGACCAAAGGACACATTTTCACCGGTCTAATGTCCATTGCTCGTGTTTCTTTGCAGCAATCGACCATGAAGGCCTGATTCACACAGTCTCCTCTGTACAGTTAATGTTGAGATGTGTCTGTTACTTGAACTTTGTGAACCATTTATTTGGGCACCAATTTCTAAGGCTGGTAACTCTAATGAACTTATCCTCTGCAGCAGAGGTAACTCTGGGTCTTCCATTCCTGTGGCGGTCCTCATGAGAGCTAGTTTCATCATAGCGTTTGATGGTTTTTGTGACTGCACTTGAAGAAACGTTCAAAGTTCTTTAAATGTTCCGGATTGACTGACATTCATGTCTTAAAGTAATGATGGACTGTTGTTTCTCTTTGCTTAATTGAGCTGTTCTTGCCATAATATGGACTTGGTCTTTTACCAAATAGGGCTATCTTCTGTATACCCCTCTTACCTTGTCACAACACAACTGATTGGCTCAAACACATTAAGAAGGAAAGAAATGTCACAAATTTACTTTTAAGAAGGAACACCTGTTAATTGAAATGCATTCCAGGTGACTACCTCATGAAGCTGGTTGAGAGAATGCCAAGAGTGTGCAAAGCTGACATCAAGGCAAAGGGTGGCAAGTTGAAGAATCTCAAATATAAAATATATTTTGATTTGTTTAACACTTGTTTGGTTACTACATGATTCCATATGTGTTATTTCATAGTTTTGATATCTTCACTATTATTCTACAATGTTAAAAAAATAGTAAAAATTTGATAAACATGTTTGATGTAGGGATGTAAGTTGTTGATAATATATAATAATAAAAAATTTAAATGTTTCCTGTTGAGATTTTCCACGTTTTCTGTGGGGTTTAAAAGGTGCCGCCACCTACTGGCCATTGTGATCAACACTTTTCTTCAAGTGGGTGAGGCGGTTTAGGGAGTGTTATTTATTGCTTGAAAGGAACCGTTTGTATTGCCTCATATGTAGTAGCTTATATTAAATCAATGGTAAAATGTAGGCTATTTTGGGGTATAATCAATATATCATTAATATTCTTAAACTGTAAATTATTAAATGTTTGCCTATCACTTTTGTGCCATCGGCAATGATTGTAAATTGATTATGTCCACATGTGTGGTTGTATTGTTTTTAAATTGGTGTATACATTTAATCAAATTAAAATAACAACAAATGTATGGTATTTATAGAAACAACAAGAACAGTTTTCAGCCTCTGGCTGGCTGTGGTTAGCTGGAAGGTGGCAGGCCAAATTTGAGATCAGAGAAATTCCTTGCTATTGTCTTTCAAATTGACTCATGGCTAAAATGCAAGCTGCTTTGTTGTGATCTATAAACCTTAGCTTACATTTTTTTGTGATTTAAATTTGATTGAATAATTTTGCCAATTTATAAACAAAACAACCACACACGAGGACACAATGCATAAAAAATAGTTGAGGATGATACAAAAGTGATACACCTAATAATTTACTGTTTATAGCCTACATTTTTTTCATTCGTTTTATATACTAGGCTATATTTTCAAGGCAATACCAACTGTTCTTAGCAACTGTTCCAGTTGCTTTGTTAAAGCGATGCCACCCCCTAAACCACTTCACACAGTGTTGATCACTGTCAGTAAGGGTGAAATTGTCTGTGGTCATGAAGCCAATTCAAGTCTATTGCATTGAGGCCATTAATAGATAGCCTACATTCCAATGTACATTTTATTCCATGGCCTGTTTATTGCTTCAAACTATGTTCAAATCGAAGCCACAGTCAACATTGCTACTTGCAATGTAAATTTCAATAAATAGCCTGCATTGCTAAACTGTAGGGATGTCAGCCTTTTGAACTATGACCACAGATAGTGGAGGATAAACTCGAACTACCCCCTTTTAACCCTCATTTGCCAAGTAATGCTACAGTCTATGATTTATACTCTCCTACAACCTTGCCAAAAGAGAAATGCACACTACTTACAGTAGGTGGTGGCACCTCTTAAACCCTCACAGAAGAAGCCGGAAAGCCCAATGTCATCAACAGGAAGTTAGTAACCATCCTCCCTAGAACGTGGTAGTAGCTATTGAAAAATGGTGACTGTAGAAAAATGGTGACTGTAGGCTTTTGGAACTAAATAACAGTTTAATTGTTTGTATTTATCACCACCAAACATTTTGAAATACCGAATATACACTAGTGGCACACTTTTAGTCAAAAGATAGATGGAGCACCAATTCGCTGGCCTGGATTTTGATTTTGGGCAATTCCATTGGTCCTTGAGTAAAACCCCCACCCATGTTACCACGTGGAAAGGAAAAGGTCTACTGGAATTGGTTAGTGGGCTTGTCAAATCCACTTTATCGTCAACGCCAATCCATTCATTTTCATTGTTGTTGGATCCCAACTGTTGATTGTTCTGGGGAAAGAAACCCTTCTCTACTACAGATTTTCAAAAAAATGTTTACTGTGACTCAGCTTGTTTGTTCAAGTAAGTAACATTACAGCTTTCCGTCTTTTTGGTCATTTAGCAGACACTCTTATCCAGAGCGACTTAAAGAAGCAATTAGGGTTAAGTGCCTTGCTCAAGGGCACATCGACAGACTTTTCACCTAGTCGGCTCGGGGATTAGAACCAGCGACCTTTCAGTTACTGGCACAACGCTCTTAACCACTAAGCTACCTGCCGCCTTCTTGTGTTTCATGTTATCAGACTATTGTCATAGCTAATGCAAACTTTTATAACTTACAATTGTTTGTCTTGAATGTTTGCTCAAACAGTAATGTTAACACATTAAGCTAGCAAATTAAACTCAACTCGATGATGAACTCCATGCTAACTTAGCTGGCATTTTTCACTGCATTATTTTTAGGACAATAACGTTAACGGAAGTTGCTAACGTTAGTGTGACGGTATGTTAGCTTGCTAGCTAGCAGCTTGTGTGGCGTTGCTAGCCTAACATTAGCTAGCTAACATCAGTTGCTAAACGGTTTCGTCGTGTTGATAAGTTGGCTAGCTTACTATCTGCTTGTGTTCTTGCTAGCTGAGTTACTTACCTAGCTAGCTTGCTAACGTTAGATGCTAGTGTAACAGTTGTTAAAGTACTTGGTGAATTTCACCAGGTTCATATATTAATATAGCATGTTGATTTGTTATTATGCATGCCTGCATCCTGGGAATAGGGGAGTGTGTACTTACGTTTTCCCTGCGTGCTCGTGCTCAAATAATTTTGATGCACTATGAGAGGTAGGCATGCTTTTTCTGTCGTCTTCAGAAAAGTTAGATTCCTTTAAGCACAAAGTCGTACACACAGTGTTTTGTTCATGAATAATGTTGTATATTTAGAGTTTACTCATAAGTGGATGGTATTGTTAAGATGCAATTGTAATTGTACTTTTTAGGATGATATTAACATTCTGAATTCAACATGTGGTTACTAGCTAGCTAAGGTATTGAATGTGTGAACAATGGCTAGCTCCTCGGCTGATCCCAGTCCTTTGTATTGTGTGTCTATGTTGTAGAAAGAGGCGACAATGGGCAGAACATATTTGTGCTCTACAAATGTTTTGTCTTTTCTTTTGGATGCAGGTATGTGGTTTTATCTATGTAAAATGTATGTTATGTGTTGATACATTATAAGGAGAGGCTGTACTCATTTTTGTATTCTATAAATCATTTTAATGCACTATGAGAGAAAGAGGCGACAATGGGCAGAACATGTTTGTGCTCTACAAATGTTTTGTCTTTTCTTTTGGATGCAGAGAGAATTCTGATTCATTAAAATAGCCTGATCTCCGAAGTCCACGTCTATAGTCCCAATCAATCACACACAACGCAGAGATACAGCCGTGCAGTACAGCACCGGTTACATTGGTGCCTTCTAGACCCGGATTCATCGTTGATCGACATCAGCTCAATCACTGCGGCGCTGCTGCTTGAGACTCTGTTTACATCATTGAGGTACTCCTGCCACCTTGTGGCAAAAAGTGGATCTGCAGTCTATACTCTCTCCTGTTTATTTTTTTCTGAAAACGATGTATTGAGAGTGCTGTTTATGGTTAACTAATATAGAAGTGTGTTCATCAACATACATTTTAACATAACATTAGTGGTTTAGTGACATGGCATCTTATAATGGTGATGATGAACCCAAATTCACTGCTGGGAGGGGGAGGTTTTTCTCATACCCTGATCAAACCCCTGTAAAGCATGTAGGTGCAGTAGGTTCTCACATGTTTTGCTCCACTAAAAATAATGATGAAAGCCCTTCATCTAGTGTTAATCAAAATGCTCCTGTAGATGGTTTAGCTGAGCTGGTCATTCAGCTAGCCCGGGAAGTAGGGGGCTCCAATAGGGAGGAAATACAGAGTGGCAGGTCCAGCACTCATGTGCCACCAGTAAGTACAGAGAAGATAAGTGATTATCACTCAGAGTCAGCAGGATATGTAGACCTCAGGAAAATGAAGTTCATCATGCAATCAGATGTGAAGGAACCTCCTACATATAGAGGAGATGGTACAGACAAATGCTCCATTCATGAATGGGAGGAGTTGATGAAAATATACTTGAGGAGGAAAGGATGTCCTGTTGGGGAACAATCGGATGAGATGATTAGTCGATTATCTGGCAAAGCAAGAGACATGGTAAAGATACATTTACGCAATGAGACAACTGTTGATCCTAAAGAGAAGCCAGAGATTGAAATTCTGTTTCAGAATGTCAAATACAGCGAATTGGCCTACTCATGCATGCCTTTAGCTGATTTTCACAATACTAAACCTGTACCCGGAGAGGCTGTTATGGAGTATTGGGTTCGATTGAACAAGGCTGTAGATGTCGCTGACGAGGGTCTTAAGAGACAAGGTAAGAAGATTGACAGCTCCAACTCAGATGTCGTCATGATGTTTGTAACATACTGCCCTGACCCCAAACTGGCAGCAATATTCCGATACAAGTCTGCTGAGAAATGGACTGCGAGTGAAGTACAGGAGAGAATCTATGAACATGAACGCTGCAGAAAGGCCACCATGTGTCATTCTACCGCTGTATCCTCAAAGCAAGTAACAGTACATCCCCAAACAACTCAGTTTGAAGGCGGGGCCAATGCTGGTGCGTGCAGTGACACTTCTCTCACATCAAGCGCAAAACATTATGGGCAGAGTGCAAGTATCGAGAGGCTCATTCACCTGCTTGAATGTACCTTAGAGAAGAGCATGCCACCTGTTATGGTTTCACAGACGGGCCAGGGCGCCATCTTTCTCCGCCCAGCCCTTCAGGCGTAGGGAATGCAGGGTTTGTGGCTCAACAGATCACTCCACTGTGATGCACTGTAAACATGAGGACCTGTGCTTCTGGTGCTTTTCCCCAGATCATTGGAAGTGAAATTGTCCAAAACAGTGGGAACGCTATGCCAATCCTGGCGGTAAGAGACGCCCAACACAGCAGCAGAGAAACCCACTACAGCAGCAACCGTTAAACTGACACACCCACAGGGGAAGGGGGGAAATGTGGGGTGTTCAACTGTCTACCCCCAAGAAAGAATCTGATGATCTTGAGAAAACATATGAGATGTTGTTCTCTGATGCGAAAGAAGGAGAGAAAATTGTTATGTTAGGTTCACAAGAGGTTGAGGCTTTTTCAGATTTGTTTTACACCTCTGTGTCTGTACATGGGAAAGTGCAGCTTAAGGGCATGCTTGACACTGGGTCTATGGCCTGTACATTGAGTGAACCTACTGAGCTGAGCCTTTTGGAAGCAGGTGCCCTTCCTCAGCAATATCAGCCTCTTAAAGAGTTAGTGTTAGTGGGTTGTGGGGGGAAGAAGGCCTCACCAAAGTGTTTCTATAACTTGGAGATGCAAATCTATGGGATTGATGTTAAAGTGCCCACCCTAGTTGTTCCTGGACAGCGTGATTTATTTATTTTTTTTTATTTTTTTTTATTTCACCTTTATTTAACCAGGTAAACCAGTTGAGAACAAGTTCTCATTTACAACTGCGACCTGGCCAAGATAAAGCAAAGCAGTGCGATAAAAACAACAACACAGAGTTACATATGGGGTAAAACAAAACAAAAATCAAAAAAAAAAAAAATATATACAACAGAAATACAATTAATATACAGTGTGCAAATTTAGCAAGTTATGGAGGTAAGGCAATAAAATAGGCTATAGTGCAAAATAATTACAATTTAGTATTAACACTGGAATGATGTGCAAGAGATGATGTGCAAATAGAGATACTGGGGTACAGATGAGCAAAATAAATAACAATATAGGGATGAGGTAGTTGGGCGGGCTAATTTCAGATGGGCTGTGTACAGGTGCAGTGATCGGTAAGGTGCTCTGACAACTGATGCTTAAAGTTAGTGAGGGAGATAAGTGTCTCCAGCTTCAGAGATTTTTGCAATTTGTTCCAGTCATTGGCAGCAGAGAACTGGAAGGAATTGCGGCCAAAGGAGGTGTTGGCTTTGGGGATGACCAGTGAGATATACCCGCTGGAGCGCAGACTACGGGTGGGTGTTGCTATGGTGACCAATGAGCTAAGATAAGGCGGGGATTTGCCTAGCAGTGATTTATAGATGGCCTGGAGCCAGTGGGTTTGGCGACGAATATGTAGTGAGGACCAGCCAACAAGAGCGTACAGGTCACAGTGGTGGGTATTATATGGGGCTTTGGAGACAAAACGGATGGCACTGTGATAGACAACATCCAATTTGCTGAGTAGAGTGTTGGAGGCTATTTTGTAAATGACATCGCCGAAGTCGAGGATCGGTAGGATAGTCAGTTTTACGAGGGCATGTTTGGCAGCATGAGTGAAGGAGGCTTTGTTGCGAAATAGGAAACCGATTCTAGATTTAACTTTGGATTGGAGATTCTTAATGTGAGTCTGGAAGGAGAGTTTACAGTCTAACCAGACACCTAGATATTTGTAGTTGTCCACGTACTCTAGGTCAGACCCGTCTAGAGTAGTGATTCTAGTCGGGTGGGCGGGTGCAAGCAGCGTTCGGTTGAAGAGCATGCATTTTGTTTTACTAGTGTTTAAGAGCAGTTGGAGGCTACTGAAGGAGTGTTGTATGGAATTGAAGCTCGTTTGGAGGTTTGTTAACACAGTGTCCAATGAAGGGCCAGATGTATACAAAATGGTGTCGTCTGCGTAGAGGTGGATCTGAGAGTCACCAGCAGCAAGAGCGACGTCATTGATATACACAGAGAAAAGAGTTGGCCCAAGAATTGAACCCTGTGGCACCCCCATAGAGACTGCCATAGGTCCAGACAACAGGCCCTCCGATTTGACACATTGAACTCTATCTGAGAAGTAGTTGGTGAACCAGGCGAGGCAGTCATTTGAGAAACCAAGGCTATTTAGTCTGCCAATAAGAATGCGGTGGTTGACAGAGTCGAAAGCCTTGGCCAGGTCAATGAAAACGGCTGCACAGTACTGTCTATTATCGATCGCGGTTATAATATCATTTAGGACCTTGAGCGTGGCTGAACTGCACCCATGACCAGCTCGGAAACCGGATTGCATAGCGGAGAAGGTACGGTGGGATTCGAAATGGTTGGTGATCTGTTTGTTGACTTGGCTTTCAAAAACTTTTGAAAGGCAGGGCAGGATGGATATGGGTCTGTAACAGTTTGGGTCTAGAGTGTCACCCCCTTTGAAGAGGGGGATGACCGCGGCAGCTTTCCAATCTCTGGGGATCTCAGACGTTACGAAAGAGAGGTTGAACAGGCTAGTAATAGGGGTTGCAACAATTTCGGCGGCTAGTTTTAGAAAGAAAGGGTCCAGATTGTCTAGTCCAGATGATTTGTAGGGGTCCAGATTTTGCAGCTCTTTTAGAACATCAGCTGTCTGGATTTGTGTGAAGGAGAAGCGGGGGGGGCATGGGCAAGTTGCAGCGGAGGGTGCAGAGCTGGTGGCCGGGGTAGTGGTAGCCAGGTGGAAAGCATGGCCAGCCGTAGCAAAATGCTTGTTGAAATTCTCGATTATTGTAGATTTATCGGTGGTGATAGTGTTTCCTAGCCTCAGTGCAGTGGGCAGCTGGGAGGAAGTACTCTTATTTTCCATGGACTTTACAGTGTCCCAAAACTTTTTGGAGTTAGTGCTACAGGATGCAAATTTCTGTTTGAAAAAGTTAGCCTTTGCTTTCCTAACTGCTTGTGTATATTGGTTCCTAACTTCCCTGAAAAGTTGCATATCACGGGGGCTATTTGATGCTAATGCAGTACGCCACAGGATGTTTTTGTGCTGGTCAAGGGCAGTCAAGTCTGAGGAGAACCAGGGGCTATATCTGTTCTTAGTTCTGTATTTTTTGAATGGGGCATGTCTATTTAAGATTGAGAGGAAATTACTTTTAAAGAACAACCAGGCATCCTCTACTGACGGAATGAGATCTATATCCATCCAGGATACCTGGGCCAGGTCAATTAGGAAGGCCTGCTCGCTGAAGTGTTTTTGGGAGCGTTTGACAGTGATGAGGGGTGGTCGTTTGACCGCGGACCCGTTACGGACGCAGGCAATAAGGCAGTGATCGCTGAGATCCTGGTTGAAGACAGCGGAGGTGTATTTAGAGGGTAAGTTAGTCAGGATGATATCTATGAGGGTACCCAAGTTTACGGATTTAGGGTTGTACCTGGTAGGTTCGTTGATAATTTGCGTGAGGTTGAGGGCATCTAGCTTGGATTGTAGGATGGCTGGGGTTTTAAGCATATCCCAATTTAGGTCACCAAGCAGTACAAACTCTGAGGATAGATGGGGGGCAATCAATTCACATATGGTGTCCAGGGCACAGCTGGGGGCTGAGGGGGGTCTGTAGCAAGCGGCAACAGTGAGAGATTTATTTCTGGAAAGGTGGATTTTCAGAAGTAAAAGCTCAAACTGTTTGGGCACAGACCTGGATAGTATGATGGAGCTCTGCAGGCTCTCTCTACAGTAGATTGCAACTCCACCCCCTTTGGCAGTTCTATCTAGACGGAAAATGTTATAGTTGGGGATGGAAATTTCAGAATTTTTGGTGGCCTTCCTAAGCCAGGATTCAGACACTGCTAGAACATCAGGGTTGGCGGAGTGTGCTAACGCAGTGAATAACTCAAACTTAGGAAGGAGGCTTCTGATATTTATGTGCAGAAAACAAAGACTTTTACGGTTACAGAAGTCAACAAATGATAGCTCCTGGGGAGTAGGAGTGATACTGGGGGCTGCAGGGCCTGGGTTAGCCTCTACATCACCAGAGGAACAGAGGAGGACTAGAATAAGGATACGACTAAAGGCTTTAAGAACTGGTCTTCTAGTGCGTTGGGTACATAGAATAAAGGGGGCAGATTTCCGGGCGTTGTAGAATAGATTCAGGGCATTATGTACAGAAAAGGATATGGAAGGATATGAGTACAGTTCAGGTAATCCTAAGTGTTGGGTAACAATGAAAGAGATAGCGTCATTGGAGGCATCGATTGAGCCGGTCTCGGCGTGTATGGGGGGAGGAACAAAGGAACTATATGAGACAGTTTGAGAGGGACTAGGGGTTCTACATTGAAATTGTATAATAAGAACTAACCCAAACAGCAATAGGCAAGGCATAATTGACATGGGAGAGAGGCATAAAGCAGTCACGTGTTATTAGAGAGAGCTAAGACACAACTGGAAATAGCGATAACGTTTGGGCTAAGACTAAACAGAATAAACAGGACAGAGTACCGTGTAAAGGAACAGTCCAGCAGGCATCAGCTGTGCAGCTGAGTGATCATAAGGTCCAGTGAACAGCAATATGTGAGTCCGAGAGCAGTTCAAATTGGTGCTTCAGCACAGCTAGCAGGGAGCTAGCAGGCTAGCTCAAGGCTAACTGGTGCTTGCTATATGGCAATGGTAATCAGCCAACAACAGGTTGCAGCTAGCTAGCTGGTTGTGATGATCCGGCGCTAGGGTCCAGTGAATTCCGGCAGAAAGTCCAATAAGCTATGGGTCGATAGCACGCTGGGTCGATAGCACGCTGTGCAGACTGGCCGACGAATTGTCCAGGCTAGCTAGAGCTGGCTGGTGGATAGTGTAGGCCACGGACAATGGTGGAGACGCTAACGGTGACTAATAACAGGTAGCCATTTAGTTGCAGCTAGCTAGCTGGTTGTGATGATCCGGCGCTAGGGTCCAGTGATTCCGGCAGAAAGTCCAATAAGCTATGGGTCGATAGCACGCTGGGTCGATAGCACGCTGTGCAGACTGGCCGACGAATTGTCCAGGCTAGCTAGAGCTGGCTGGTGGATAGTGGTGAAGACGCTAACGGTAACTAATAGCAGGTAGCCAATTCAAGATTGCGGCTACACACGTTTCAGCTTACGGTTCTTGATGAAAGTTATAAAGAAATAATAGAATCCTTTCCACGTTGGGTGAGGCGGGTTGCAGGAGAGTATATTTAGTTAAAGAATGAAAGTAAAAAAATTGAGAAATATAGACAAAAAAACAAGAAACGGGATATTTACACAGGACGAAAAATAAAAGCGACCGTACTGCTACGCCATCTTGATGATCTTATCCTGGGATCGAATGTCATTAAGCATCTATTGCATGAGATGAAGGGCACTGACGAATACTGGAAGCTATTCAACAACAACATGGGTGAGCAGTTTCTGCAGATGATGACAAGTGTCACAAGATGGAAGGGACAGCAAGTTGATGGCAAGATTGGGACCGTGAAGCTCACTCAAGCTGTGACTCTTTTTCCCAAGACTGAACACTTAGTTTGGGGTAAACTTCCTAAAAATGTGGCATTGTCTCCAGGCAGCACTGTAATAGTCGAGCCTACTAGGTCAAAGGTCATGCCCAGAAACATTCTTATGGGTAGAGTTATTACGCCCATGTGGGGAGATGGCTTGGTCCCTTTAAAGGTAGTAAACTGTTCAGATAAACATCTCACTCTAAGACCTAATATGAAACTGGCCGATGTGTCTACATGCTTGGATGTTGAGGATGCAACAATTTTTCAGGGCCTTCATGAGGTGAGGAAGACCCCAGTGGAACAGAAGCAGGATGACAATGGCTGCCACAACCTGAAACAAAGACTGTCTGATCTAGGATTAGGAGACATCGACATTGATGGATGCCAAGTGACTGACCAGTGGAAGGAGAAGCTTGTGAATACCATCACAAAATATGAAGATATATTCTCAAGACATAATCTGGACTGCGGAGAAGCCAGGGGTTATGTTCACCGTATCCACCTGGTTGATGACAGACCCTTCCGCCTACCATACAGAAGGGTTCCGCCTGCTCATTACCTGAAGCTGAGGAAGGTATTAACAGATATGGAGGAAGTAGGCCTTATACGGAAGTCGGTTAGTGAGTATGCCTCCCCGCTAGTCATGGTATGGAAGAAAGACGGGAGTCTGAGGTTATGCACTGACTTCAGGTGGATGAATGCACGAACGGTGAAGGACGCTCATCCCCTTCCTCATCAAGCAGATTGCCTCGCAGCCCTTGGTGGCAGTGCATTTTTCAGCACCATGGACGTGACCTCAGGATTTTATAACATTCCAGTTCATGAATAGGACAAGAAGTACACAGCCTTTACCACACCGGTGGGACTTCATGAGTACAATCGCATGCTACTGTCACGATCATTGAATGATGGGTCAGACCAAGGCACAGCGTGATATGCGTACATGTTTATTAACTTATAAACACAACGACAAAACAACAAACGAAATGAAACGTGAAGTCCAAGGTAGAACACACAACATACCTTACACGGAACAAGATCCCACAACACACTAGTGCCAATAGGCTGCCTAAGTATGATCCCCAATCAGAGACAACGAGCGTCAGCTGCCTCTGATTGGGAACCACACCGGCCAACATAGATATACACATACTAGAATAACACCACATAGAATATACGCAACAAAGAATATACATACCCTGACTCAACATATACGAGTCCCCTGAGTCAGAGCGTGACAGTACCCCCCCCCCCAAAGGTGCGGACTCCGACCGCACAACCTTCACCTAACAGGGTAGGGGCCGGGTGGGCATTCCCCCTCGGAGGCGGATCCGGCTCTGGGCGTGACGACCACATACTCTCCGCCTCCCTGTTGCGCCCCTGGTCGCGCTGCTTCCCCTCTCCTTCCTCCCACGATCCTCCAGGCCCTGTCTGGACCCTGGTGTGAGAGACCCCAAACCTGGAGAGGGGCTGACGTCAGGCTCCGGACTGGAGCCGCTGACCGGGGCTGGACTGGGCACCGGTGGAGCGGACTGCTCTGGCTCCGGACTGGAGCCGCTGACCGGAGCTGGACTGGACCCCGGTGGAGCGGACTGCTCTGGCTCCGGAGTGGAGCAACTGACCGGAACTGGATCAGGCACCGGTGGAGCGGACTGCTCTGACTCCGGAGTGGAGCCGCTGACCGGTGCCGGACCAGGCACTGGTGGAACGGGCACGGGCCGTGCCGGACTGGACACACGCACCACTGGTCTGGTGCGAGGCGCAGGCACGGGCCGGGCCGGACTGGCGACGCGCACCACAGGCTTGGTGCGAGGAGCAGGAACGGGCCGGGCCGGACTGGGAACACGCACCACTGGCTTGATGCGGGGAGCAGGAACGGGCCGGACCGGACTGGCGACACGCACCACTTACTTGGTGCGAGGAGCAGGACTGGGTTCCTTTATTAACCCCTGCTCCTTCTGCTGCCTAACCAGCTCCTCTCGATGCGCCTCTACTTTTTCCTTCTCCCTTTTAGCCTCCTGTAGCGCCTCCCTCTGATCGAATAACTCCTGCTCCCTCTGAGCCAACAGCTCCCGTAACATGGTGGCCTCCTCTCCTAACCTGCAGATCCGCCCTTTCACGGCCTCCTGCTGCCTCGTCGTCCACACCGTGTGCCCCCCCAAAAAATGTTCTTGGTGTTGCCTCTCGGGTCTCCGTTGTCGGCACTGTTGGTGCCGTTTCTCCTCTCCTACCCGGGCTTCCTCCTTCATCGCCTTCCGATAACGGACGGCCTCCTCCTCTGTAATTCTCCCCCAACCGAGGAGGACATCTACTAATGTTACCTCCTGTTGACTCCCAGGCGTTTGCTCCTTCTCGGCACGCTGCTTGGTCCTTGTTTGGTGGGATCTTCTGTCACGTTCGTTGAATGACGGGTCAGACCAAGGCGCAGCGTGATATGCATACATGTTTATTAACTTATAAACACAACGACAAAACAACAAACGAAACGAAACGTGAAGTCCAAGGTAGAACACACAACATACCTTACACGGAACAAGATCCCACAACACACTAGTGCCAATAGGCTGCCTAAGTATGATCCCCAATCAGAGACAATGAGCGACAGCTGCCTCTGATTGGGAACCACACCGGCCAACATAGATATACACATACTAGAATAACACCACATAGAATATACGCAACAAATAATATACACACCCTGACTCAACATATACGAGTCCCCTGAGTCAGGGCGTGACAGCTACAAGGTCTGTGTAACAGCCTGGCCTCTTTCATGAGAATGATGTTAAGTATATTTGGGGACCTACATTTCACAAATCTCCTTTGTTACCTAGATGACTTGTTGGTCTTTGCACCCACCGAGGAACTGGCTCTACAGTGACTTGAAGTTGTGTTTAGCCGTCTAAGTGCCAACAATCTCAAACTAGCACCAAAGAAATGCCACTTCCTTTGAAGAACAGTTAAATTCCTCGGACATATCATTAAAGAGGACGGTGTGTCAATGGACGCTGAGAAGGTGGAGGCCATTGCCAAGATGAGCCAAGCTCAGCTGATGGAGGCAGACGGATGTACTTCTTCTGCTCGGAGGCTGAAATCCTTCTTGGGTATGGTATTATATTACCAGCACTTCATTCCTGATTGTTCCTCCATTGCCAAGCCTTTGTTTGCACTCACTGGGGGTCAAAAGAGAAGAGGAAAGTGAAAGCTATATGTCAGCTCCATATCCAGCTTGGTTCCAACATCCAACAGCTGCTTTCTCCTGGTATTGACACTTTGCCTGAACTCTCGCATGAGGAACTTTGAGGTCTCCAGCTGCAAGACTCTGTGATTTCCAAGGTCATCCCTTTCGTCTTCAATAAGAAACGGCCCACCAGACGAGACCGATATGATGTTTCTTCTAAAGTGTTGTTTCTGACTCAAATAGGATTCCCTCATGATTTCTCTGATGTCCAAAAGATTTCAAATCGAAATGTTGTGATATAAAACTTTTAAGTTGCATGTATTTGAAAATATCTACATTGGTCGTTCCAAAATTGCTTTTTAAAACAGTAGTAGAAATACATGTATTTCCTATTACCAAGTAATTTACGGTTTCTTTGCCTTTAGTTTTCCATGTGGACCAATTTATCGGTGAATTCTGAAAAGCTGTCCAAGGATTGTTCCATAAGGCTGTGTTTTTAGGGAATGATATTGGTTGTTAAATTTTCTTCCATATTGTTACATTGTTCTTAACTATGAAGTTATTAATGTTCTTAGCTTTATCCTTTGAAGATAGACTCGTAAAACTATTCTGGTTTGGAGCATGCGCATCTTCAATATGTACCCATTGTTCCTCTTTAGTGCATTTAACTATATGTCGCAAGTAAAAGCCTTGGGTAGCGAGTTGATACATTTCCAAGTCTGGAAGGTTAAAACCACCCTCAGACTTAGGAAGATGTAAAACGTTCCTTTTATTCTATGAATTGTATTTATCCACATAAAGTCTGTTATGACCGAGTATACTTTTGTAAAGAATGCATTCGTTGGGGTAATTGGTATTACCAAAAATAAAAACTTTGTGAGTCATGCCATTCTGAAAAGGTTTATTTTACATTTACATTACATTTTACATTTTAGTCATTTAGCAGACGCTCTTATCCAGAGCGACTTACAGGAGCAATTAGGGTTAAGTGCCTTGCTCAAGGGCACATCGACAGATTTTTCACCTAGTCGACTCGGGGATTAGAACCAGCGACCTTTCGGTTACTGGCAATACGTTGTAAAATTTATGGGAAGCTTGTTCCATTTAATTTGATCTGCTTTCCATTACTCACTATTGTTGAGTAATGGAATAAAGGTATCTTTATATATTTGGTGCTGTAGATCATGAGTTATTATTAAACATTTTCCTATAGTCATTATTTTGTATTTTTGTCCACGTTCATTTTATATATTGAGATTTTAGAGTATTCTGAAAATATTTTTAGCAGAGGGGGCATTGAGTTTTCAATATTGGTCAGGAATATCGGTCAGGAATATCAGATAAACCTTTGGGTAGATGCTGTACCTCCCAGGAGTCATGTGTATCCCCTGTTGCAGGCTGAAACGGAGGCTATGGAAACATACGTCACCGAGTCCCTGCGCCAGGGGTATATACGTCCCTCCACTTCACCTGCTTCCTCAAGTTTCTTCATTGTGAAGATGAAAGATGGCGGTTTACGCCCGTGCATTGATTATCGACCACTGAATAAGGTGACTGTACGATTTAGTTATCCTCTTCCCCTCATTCCTTCAGTGATTGAGTCAATGCATGGGGCCTGTTTTTTTCACCAAATTAGACCTCAGGAGTGCCTACAACCTGATGCGTATTCGGGAAGGGGATGAGTGGAAAACCGCATTCAGTACAACCTCGGGGCATTATGAATACCTGGTGATGCCCTACGGTTTGATGTATGCTCCATCCGTTTTCCAGTCCTTTGTGAACGAGGTGTTTCGGGACATGCTTGGTCGCGGTGTGGTGGTCTACATCGATGACATCCTGGTGTATTCCGCTACGCGCGCAGAGCATGTGTCCCTGGTTCGCAAGGTACTCGTCTGACTGCTGGAGAATGATCTTTATGCCAAGGCAGAGAAGTGTGACTTTTTCCAGCAGTCAATCTCCTTCCTCGGATACCGCATTACTACCACAGGTGTGGAGATGGAGGGAGATCGCATTTCAGCTGTGCGTAATTGGCCGACTCCAACCACGGTGAAGGAGGTGCAGCGCTTCTTTGGCTTTGCCAACTACTATCGGAGGTTTATTCGGGGCTTTGTAAAGGTCGCAGCTCCCATTACCTCCTTGTTGAAGGGTGGGCCATCCCGGCTCCGCTGGTCTGCTGAGGCTGATTTGGCCTTCAGTAGATTGCGGGATCTGTTCACCTCAGCCCCGGTATTGGCTCATCCCGATTCATCACTACCGTTCGTAGTGGAGGTGGATGCGTCCGAGGTAGGGATAGGCGCTGTCTTATCCCAATGCTCGGGCACGCCACCCAAGCTCCGCCCCTGTGCCTTCTACTACAGCGTTGGTGATCGGGAGCTGCAGGCTGTTGTCCGAGCTTTGACGGTGTGGAGGCATTGGCTCGAAGGGGCGAAACACCCTGTTACGGATACAGGTATCCTGTGTCTTTTTGTGTTTTTCCTTTCCTTCTGCCCTAATCACAGGTGTCCTGTATGTTCCTGATTGGTGGTCGTTGAGGTGTCTGCTGATTGCTAAGGTGGACCAATCAGTGAACATTCCTCTGCATTGCACCACCTGTAGCTGGTTTTTCCATCACACATCCCATTGTTTAAAAGCCGGTCAGTTGTGTTTGTTGTTAGAGACTATTTCCGTATGTGAGTATGGATACTGTGGTGTCCTGTGTTTTGTTTACTCACTAAGTTGCTGGTTACTCTGTTTGGTAACTTTGTTAGACTACTTTTCGTATGTGAGTATGAATACTGTGGTGTCCTGTGTTTTGTGTACTCACTCATTTGCTGGTTACTCTGTTTGGTAACTCTGTGTGTTTCTGGGAAAAGGGGATTTTAAGCAAGTTGCCCTTGGGCGTACATTACCCGTAGGAAGAAAACTGTCTAAAAACACTAGTTAGACCTGAGCGGACCACCCACTGTATTTTTTTATGATTAGCAGTAGCTTAGCGGTTCTTGAGGCAGGCAAGATCAGTTTAGGGGTGTTTTACACTATTGTTTCATTTCTTGGGTCCTGCTCAGCCCTTTTTCCCAAACCTTTACCGTGTGTTTAAAAATAAACATTTTATGGTTGTCGTGTAGAAAAAGCTGAAATGTCTTGAGTTAAGAAGTATTCAACTCCTTTGTTATGGCAAGCCTAAATAAGTTCAGTAGTAAACATTTGCTTAACAAGTCACATAATAAGTTGCATGGACACCGTGTGCAAAAATGTTCAACATGATTTTTGAATTATTACCTAATTCCTGTACCCCACACATACAATTATCTGTCAGGTCTCTCAGTCGAGTAGTGAATTTCAAACACAGATTCAATCACAAAAACCAGGGAGGTTTTCCAATGCCTCGCAAAGAAGGGCAAAAAGCAGACATTGAATATCCCTTTGAGGGTGGTGAAATTATTAATTACACTTTGGATGGTGTATCAATACACCAACTCACTACAAAGATACAGGGGTCCTTCTTAACTCAGTTGCCGGAGAGGAATGCAACCGCTCAGGGATTTCAACAGGGGCGCAACTTTGGTTTTAGAACTTAATAAAAAAGTTGTGGGGGCTAGATCTACTTTAATATTGCAGATAGATTGTGGCTTCTATCAATGTAATTATCTGCATCATTTCCAATCCCCCATATATTTTTTGGTAAATTAATATATATATAATATACACTGCTCAAAAAAATAAAGGGAACACTTAAACAACACATCCTAGATCTGAATGAATGAAATTATCTTATTAAATACTTTTTTCTTTACATAGTTGAATGTGCTGACAACACAATCACACAAAAATTATCAATGGAAATCAAATGTATCAACCCATGGAGGTCTGGATTTGGAGTCACCCTCAAAATTAAAGTGGAAAACCACACTACAGGCTGATCCAACTTTGATGTAATGTCCTTAAAACAAGTCAAAATGATGCTCAGTAGTGTGTGTGGCCTCCACGTGCCTGTATGACCTCCCTACAACGCCTGGGCATGCTCCTGATGAGGTGGCGGATGGTCTCCTTAGGGATCTCCTCCCAGACCTGGACTAAAGCATCCGCCAACTCCTGGACAGTCTGTGGTGCAACGTGGCGTTGGTGGATGGAGCGAGACATGATGTCCCAGATGTGCTCAATTGGATTCAGGTCTGGGGAATGGGCGAGCCAGTCCATAGCATCAATGCCTTCCTCTTGCAGGAACTGCTGACACACTCCAGCCACATGAGGTCTAGAATTGTCTTGCATTAGGAGGAACCCAGGGCCAACCGCACCAGCATATGGTCTCACAAGGGGTCTGAGGATCTCATCTCGGTACCTAATGGCAGTCAGGCTACCTCTGGCGAGCACATGGAGGGCTGTGTGGCCCCCCAAAGAAATGCCACCCCACACCATGACTGACCCACCACCAAACCGGTCATGCTGGAGGATGTTGCAGGCAGCAGAACGTTCTCCACGGCGTCTCCAGACTCTGTCACGTCTGTCACGTGCTCAGTGTGAACCTGCTTTCATCTGTGAAGAGCACAGGGCGCCAGTGGCGAATTTGGCAATCTTGGTGTTCTCTGGCAAATGCCAAACGTCCTGCACGGTGTTGGGCTGTAAGCACAACCCCCACCTGTGGACGTCGGGCCCTCATACCACCCTCATGGAGTCTGTTTCTGACCGTTTGAGCAGACACATGCACATTTGTGGCCTGCTGGAGGTCATTTTGCAGGGCTCTGGCAGTGCTCCTCCTGCTCCTCCTTGCACAAAGGTGGAGGTAGCGGTCATGCTGCTGGGTTGTTGTCCTCCTACGGCCTCCTCCACGTCTCCTAATGTACTGGCCTGTCTCCTGGTAGCGCCTCCATGCTCTGGACACTATGCTGACAGACACAGCATACCTTCTTGCCACAGCTCGCATTGATGTGCCATCCTGGATGAGCTGCACTACCTGAGCCACTTGTGTGGGTTGTAGACTCCGTCTCATGCTACCACTAGAGTGAAAGCACCACCAGCATTCAAAAGTGACCAAAACATCAACCAGGAAGCATAGGAACTGAGAAGTGGTCTGTGGTCACCACCTGAAGAACCACTTCTTTATTGGGGGTGTCTTGCTAATTGCCTATAAGTTCCACCTGATATCTATTCCATTTGCACAACAGCATGTGACATTTATTGTCAATCAGTGTTGCTTCCTAAGTGGACAGTTTGATTTCACAGAAGTGTGATTGACTTGGAGTTACATTGTGTTGTTTAAGTGTTCCCTTTATTTTTTTGAGCATTGTATATATATTTTCCTTTATTATAACCCTACCATCTCTCCCCCAGTAAACTAATGGACAACAACATTTAGGCTTCTACTTCCAGCTTATACATTCTATATAAATTTTACGGACAGTATATTTTACAGTAGTTATCTTTTGTTTGTTTTTAGTCCCATTCTTCAGCTCCTCTCAACCCCTCCCATCTATCTCTGAACACCATCCAGTTTTGATTTCTATTTGCCATATAGTTTTAAACTGAATGCTGAGTTGCATCCAAAGAACACCATACCTACTGTGAAGCATGGGGGTGGAAACATCATGCTTTGGGGCTGTTTTTCTGCAAAGGGACCAGGACGACTGATCCGTGTAAAGGAAAGAATGAATGGGGCCATGTCCATTCTTCAGCTCCACTCAACCCCTCCCATCTATCTCTGAACACCATCCAGTTTTGATTTCTATTTGCCATATAGTTTTAAACTATGCTGTGATGTTTCACAAAAGTATGAACCTTTCTATTCTCATAGATTTTACTTATTGTAAATTAAAAATAAACATTTTTGCTAAGAGTATTATTATATTATTGATCAATGGACCGACTTTTTAAATCACACAACAGTGCTATTTGCAGAGGGGGACATAACTTGTCAGGGGTTCTGGGGGCCCTCCCATTTCTTGGGGCATCTAAAGCGCATTTCCTGCATTTCTACCCAATCTAATATGACCCATGGCCCTTCTAGCCTTCTCTATTTAGAACAACAAAAAGTAAGCAAAAATGTCCACAGTCATCAAGCTACAGTGAGGGAAGAAAGTGTTTGATCCCCTGCTGATTTTGTACGTTTGCCCACTGACAAAGACATGATCAGTCTATAATTTTAATGGTAGGTTTATTTGAACAGTGAGAGACAGAATAACAACAACAAAATCCAGAAAAATGCATGTCAAAAATGTAATAAATTGATTAGCATTTTAATGAGGGAAATAAGTATTTGACCCCTCTGCAAAACATGACTTAGTACTTGGTGGCAAAACCCTTGTTGGCAATCACAGAGGTCAGACGTTTCTTGTAGTTGGCCACCAGGTTTGCACACATCTCAGGAGGGATTTTGTCCCACTCCTCTTTGCTGATCTTCTCCAAGTCATTAAGGTTTCGAGGCTGACGTTTGGCAACTCAGACCTTCAGCTCCCTCCACAGAATTTCTATGGGATTAAGGTCTGGAGACTGGCTAGGCCACTCCAGGATCTTAATGTGCTTCTTCTTGAGCCACTCCTTTGATGCCTTGGCCATGTGTTTTGGGTCATTGTCATGCTGGAATACCCATCCACGACCCATTTCCAATGCCCTGGCTGAGGGAAGGAGGTTCTCACCCAAGATTTGACGGTATATGGCCCCGTCCATCGTACCTTTGATGCGGTGAAGTTGTCCTGTACCCTTAGCAGAAAAACACCCCCAAAGCATAATGTTTCCACCTTCATGTTTGACGGTGGGGATGGTGTTCTTGGGGTCATAGGCAGCATTCCTCCTCCTCCAAACATGGCGAATTGAGTTGCTGCCAAAGAGCTCGATTTTGGTCTCACCTGACCACAACACTTTCACCCAGTTCTCCTCTGAATCATTCAGATGTTCATTGGCAAACTTCAGACGGCCCTGTATATGTGCTTTCTTGAGCAGGGGGACCTTGCGGGCGCTGCAGGATTTCAGTCCTTCACGGCGTAGTGTGTTACCAATTGTTTTCTTGGTGACTATGGTCCCAGCTGCCTTGAGATCATTGACAAGATCCTCCCGTGTAGTTCTGGCTGATTCCTCACCGTTCTCATGATCATTGCAACTCCACGAGGTGAGATCTTGCATGGAGCCCCAGGCCGAGGGAGATTGACAGTTATTTTGTGTTTCTTCCATTTGCGAATAATCGCACCAACTGTTGTCACCTTCTCACCAAGCTGCTTGGCGATGGTCTTGTAGCCCATTCCAGCCTTGTGTAGGTCTACAATCTTGTCCCTGAAATCCTTGGAGAGCTCTTTGGTCTTGGCCATGGTGGAGAGTTTGGAATCTGATTGATTGATTGCTTCTGTGGACAGGTGTCTTTTATACAGGTAACAAGCTGAGATTAGGAGCACTCCCTTTAAGAGTGTGCTCCTAATCTCAGCTCCTTACCTGTATAAAAGACACCTGGGAGCCAGAAATCTTTCTGCTTGAGAGGGGGTCAAATACTTATTTCCCTCATTAAAATGCAAATCAATTAATAAAAAAATTTACATGCGTTTTTCTGGATTTTTTTGTTGTTATTCTGTCTCTCACTGTTCAAATAAACCTACCATTAAAGTTATAGACTGATCATTTCTTTGTCAGTGGGCAAACGTACAAAATCAGCAGGGGATCAAATACTTTTCCCCCTCACTGTAGGTAATATATGTTAAGTGATTGATAAGACTGAACTAGATACATGATAATTCAATAATCAATATTGTGTTGAACCTTTAACCAATAGCCTAACAAATGAACAACTCTTACAAATAAAGTACAAAGACAACTTTTGATTGTCTTTAAGACATCCTCTTTTTTTCCAGACCATCCCAGCCAACCCGAGCCGCCTAAATGCCCGACCCCCACCAGTCTAGTCAATAACTCAACTCTCTCCCCAACACAACTTCCTTCCCAAGGGAAAGATTTGGAAAACAGAAGTTGAGTGAAAACACACATACACCTACACATTAACACACAGAAACAGTACACCCTCCATATAATTCATATCATAGGCCTAATTGTACTGTAGAGCTCCTTTTACTTGCACACAATATAGCTGGGTCACCCGTCCTGCACCTAGGGGTCCACGGCCCTGTAGCGCCCCAACACACCCCACTCAGCTTTAGGATCTTAGTGAAACATTCATTATAGGTTTCAGGTGTGTTAGGCCAAGGCCAGAGTGACAACAGTACAGCAGACCCCCAGGGCCAGGACTGTGCAGCCCAGCAGCTAGGGATTGCCTAAATCTCCCCTGACGTGGGCATGTTTTCAATAGACTCCTTTTGTCGTACAGTATTCCATATAAGGCATCCAAACCTTATGGAAGTTGCACATTATACCCTTAGTCTTAAAACAAATCTAGTGATACTGTACATAACTTGACATTTCTTCCAGACATTGTGGGAGGATAACCAACCTTCCAATTAATGGCAATGCATGTATTAGCCACTATAAATGCTAGGTTACATAGTTTCTTCTGACAACAGTCTCCAGTATCAACATTTTCAAGCAAACAAAAACAGGGAGAATTTGTAGACATGCTGAGATAAAGAACATACTCTTAGCCAGAATTCAGCCAGCCTTCACAAGACCACAACATATGCAAATATGTTCCCTCCAGCAGAATAATACAATGTCTGAGTGCATGATATTCAGTTTCACTGGCATATAGTACGTTCTATGGATGGTCTTAAACTGCAGTCATTTATGTCTGAGATTATATGAACATGACTGAGCATTCTAACCAGTGAAGGCTGCTGAGGGGAGGACGGCTCATAATAATGGCTGGAAAGGAGTAAATGGAATGGCATCCATGTGTTTGATGTATTTGTTACCATCAAACACATTTGATACCATTCCACCTAGAATTCCGCTCCAGCCATTACCACAAGCCCCTCCTCCCCAATTAAGGTGCCACCAACCTCCTGTGATTTTAACATATCTGTATCCACAGATGCAGTCACAACATTTTTCATGCTGCCAGCGGGAGTGGGCGGTCCGACAGATGACCTTGGGATTAAAATATTTTTTAATGGTTATCTTTCTGCTTTGTATGCATTAGCCTACCTATTGTATTAAATGCACATATTTTTCGCTTTATTCACACACTCAGAATGTCCCGATCGTTGAGAGACGGGTCAGACCAAGGTGCAGCGTGGTATGCGCACATATTTATTAATGACAATAAACACTTGACCAAACAACAAAAGCAACGTAACGTGAAGCTCAAACAATGGCTACACACTAACAAGCCCAAACACGAGTCAAGATCCCACAACTAAGGTAGGCAACATGGCTACCTACGTATGATCCCCAATCAGAGACAACGAGCGACAGCTGCCTCTGATTGGGAATTACACCCAGCCAAACATAGAAATACACATACTAGATCCTAAACATAGAATCTAATAACATAGATCTCAACCTGAACTCACACCCTGACCCAACCAACAAGAGTTCTCTAGGTCAGGGCGTGACAGTACCCCCCCGGTCTGGTCTGGACCTCGGCGCGATGCTTCCCCTCTCCTTCCTCCCACGATGCACCAAGCCCTGTCTGGACCCTGGTGTGGGAGACCCCGAACCTGGAGAGGGGCTGACGTCTGGGCCTGGATCGGCAATCCTCCCGCGATGCACCAAGCCCTGTCTGGACCCTGGTGTGGGAGGCCCCGACCCTGGAGAGGGGCTGACTTCTGGGTCTGGAGTGGAGCCGCTGACCAGAGCTGGACCGGGCACCGGACTGCTCTGGCTCCGGAGTGGATCCGCTGACCGGAGCTGGACCGGGCACCGGTGGAGCGGACTGCTCTGGCTCCGGAGTGGAACAGCTGACCGGGGCTGGACTAGGCAGCGGTAGAGCGGATTGCCCTGGCATTGGAATGGAGCCGCTGACCGGAGCTGAACTAGGCACCGGTGGAGCGGACTGCTCTGGCTCTGGAGTGGAGCCCCTTACCGGAGCTGGACTGGGCACCGGTGGAGCGGACTGCTCTGGCTCCGGAGTGGAGCAGCTGACCGGAGCTGGACTGGGAACACGCACCACTGGTCTGGTGCGAGGAGCAGGCACGGGTCGTGCCGGACTGGAGACACGTACCACTGGTTTGGTGCGAGGAGCAGGCACGGGCCGTGCTGGACTGGATACACGCACCACTGGTTTGGTGCGGGGAGCAGGTACGGGGCGTACCGGGCTGACGACACGCACCACTGGTTTGGTGTGGAGAACAGGTATGGGCCGTACCGGACTGGATATGCGCACCACTGGTTTGGTGCGGGGAGCAGGTACGGGGTGTACCGAGCTGGTGACATGCACCACTGGTTTGGTGTGGGGAGCAGGTACGGGCCATACTGGACTGGATATGCGCACCACTGGTTTGGTGCGGGGAGCAGGTACGGGGCGTACCGAGCTGGTGACATGCACCACTGGTTTGGTGCGGGGTGCAGGTACGGGCCGTACTGGACTGGATACACGCACCCCTGGTTTGATGCGGGGAGCAGGTACGGGGCGTACCGAGCTGGCGACAGGCACCACTGGTTTGGTGCGAGGAGCTGGCACAGGCCGTACTGGACTGGATACATGCACCACTGGTTTGGTGCGGGGAGCAGGTACAGGACGTACCGGGCTGGCGACACGCACCACTGGTTTAGTGCGAGGAGCTGGCACAGGCCGTAACGCCTTTTGTTGCCTGACCATTTCCTCTCTCCGTGCCTCCACTATTTCCTTCTCCCTACGGGCCTCCTGCAGCGCCTCCTCTTTAAGGGAGCTCTCCTGCTCTATTCTCCCAATCAGCCCCGTAATGTGGTGGCCTCCTCTCTTAAACTCTCGATCCGCAGGTCTTGGAGGACCTCTAAAATAGCAGCCTCCTCCTCTATAGTCAGCCCTTTCACGGCCTCCTGCTGCCTCGTCGTCCACCCTGTGTGCCCCCCCCCCCCCCCCCCCCAACATTTTCTTGGGGCTGCTTCTCGGGCTTTCTTCGTGACCGAGTCCTTTTGAGTCGCCGTTTCTCCTCTCCTGCCTGGGCTTCCTCCTTCGCCCAGGGTCCTCTACCAGCCAATATCTCCTCCCAAGTCCAAAATGACTTCCCCACCTGTGTCCAGGGTGTCTGCTGCTCCTGGGCACGCTGCTTGGTCTTTTGGTGGTGGGATCTTCTGTCACAATCGTTGAGAGACGGGTCAGACCAAGGTGCAGCGTGGTATGCGTACATATTTATTAATGACAATAAACACTTGACCAAACAACAAAAGCAACGTAACGTGAAGCTCAAACAATGGCTACACACTAACAAGCCAAACACGAGTCAAGATCCCACAACTAAGGTAGGCAACATGGCTACCTAAGTATGATCCCCAATCAGAGACAACGAGCGATTGGGAATCACTCCCGGCCAAACATAGAAATACACATACTAGATCCTAAATATAGAATCTAATAACATAAATCTCAACCTGAACTCACACCCTGACCCAACCAACAAGAGTTCTCTAGGTCAGGGCGTGACACAGAATTCGCTGTTTCAACTTCAGTAGCCTACCTCTCCTAGTTGGGCATGAGAGTTCAAGTGCGCCTAGTATGTGTGGTCTTATTGAAATATAGTAGGCTGCCTACATGGGTGGAGAATCACGTGGCAGTGAAATTGAATATGAAATTAACTTAAATATTTACTGCAGTGTCTGTAAATAAATATTGATAATGAAAAGAAGTGAAGTGCAATCAAAAAGGATTAGGCACAACACGCACATAGGTTAGGCTACTATGGTGAGCGAGCGTTGCGCCTTTTCATGTCCAATAAGTATGGATTTGTCACGATCGTCGGGAACAGAGGAGGACCAAGGCGCAGCGTTGAAGACGAACATACTCTTTATTTAGTGAATACACGACCAAAACAACAAAACGATAACGTGACAGTCCACGGTCTAACACAAACCAACTAGAACAAGATCCCACAACCACTGTGGGAAAACAGCTTGTCTAAATATGGTTCCCAATCAGAGACAACCAGCAACAGCTGACACTCGTTGCCTCTGATTGGGAACCACTCTGGCCAACATAGAACTACAACTACTAGACAAACAAATGAAACGCACACCCTGGCTCAACATACAAGTGTCCCCAGAGCCAGGGCGTGACAGTACCCCCCCCTAAAGGCGCGGACTCCGACCGCGCCAACTAAATACCACAGGGGAGGGACCGGGTGGGCACTCCGCCTTGGCGGCGGATCCGGCTCCGGGCCTGATCCCCACTCCCTCTCCAACCCCCCAAAGTACCCCTGGTCCGGTCTGGCCCCGCTGACCGGAGCTGGACTGCACACTGGTGGAGCGGATTGCTCTAGCTCCGGCGTGAAGCAGCTGACCGGTGCCGGACCAGGCACCGGTGGAACAGGCACGGGCCGTGCCGGACTGACGACGCGCACCATAGGCTTGGTGTGGGGAGCAGGAGCGGGCCGGACCGGGCTGGCGACGTGCACCATTGGCTTGGTGCGGGGAGCAGGAACGGGCCGGACCGGGCTGGCGACGCGCACCATTGGCCTGGTGCGGGGAGCAGGAACAGGCCGGGCCGAGCTGGCGACGCGCACCATTGGCTTGGTGCGGGGAGCAGGAACAGGACGGGCCGGGCTGGTGACGCGCACCATTGGCCTGGTGCGGGGAGCATGAACAGGACGGGCCGGGCTGGCGACGCGCACCATTGGCTTGGTGCGGGGTGCAGGAGCAGGCCGGGCCGGGCTGGCGACGCGCACCATAGGCTTGGTGCGGGGAGCAGGAGCGGGCCGGACCGGGCTGGAGACGCGCACCATTGGCCTGGTGCGGGGAGCAGGAACAGGACGGGCCGGGCTGGCGACGCGCACCATTGGCTTGGTGCGGGGAGCAGGTACAGGACGGGCCGGGCTGGTGACGCGCACCATTGGCCTGGTGCGGGGTGCAGGAGCGGGCCGGACCGGGCTGGAGATGCGCACCATTGGCCTGGTGCGGGGAGCAGGAACAGGCCGGACCGTACTGGGGACACACACCACTGGCCCTACGCAGGGATCTGGAACGGGCCGGACCGGACTGTTAACACACCCCAGTACCTCTCGCCGTGCCTCTACACCTTCCTTCCCCTCTTCGACCAGTGGCCCCCGTAACCTGGCGGCCTCCTCTGCCAACCCGCTGGGCCGCTCTGTCGCGGTCTCCTGCTGCCCCGTCGTCCACGGCGTTAGCCCCCCCCTAAAAAATGTATGGGCTTCACTCCTACCCGTGGACCAGGTCTCCATCCTTCTCGCCCAGCCTTTCGCCCTTCTGCTTCCACGTCAAGCCCCTCTCTTCCTCACCCGGCTTGACCCAGTCGAGGAGACGCTGGATATCCGCTAGGGATTTCCCTGGCGATGGCTCCTGGACCCGCTGCTTGGTCCAGTTCTGGTGGGATCTTCTGTCACGATAGTCGGGAACAGAGGAGGACCAAGGCGCAGCGTTGAAGACGAACATACTCTTTATTTAGTGAATACACGACCAAAACAACAAAACGATAACGTGACAGTCCACGGTCTAACACAAACCAACTAGAACAAGATCCCACAACCACTGTGGGAAAACAGCTTGTCTAAATATGGTTCCCAATCAGAGACAACCAGCAACAGCTGACACTCGTTGCCTCTGATTGGGAACCACTCTGGCCAACATAGAACTACAACTATTAGACAAACAAATGAAACGCACACCCTGGCTCAACATACAAGTGTCCCCAGAGCCAGGGCGTGACAGGATTACCCATTTATTTGTCTCTGCCTGCAAATCGTCCTCCAACATGGTAGGCTATGACCTATAGGACGCAAGTGTCGGTGTCATCATTCTTGCTGCTTCCAGTTCAGTAGCCATACCTGCGAGATCAGGTGTGCGTGGTCTCAATTAAATAGAATAGGCTATAGCCTATGTATACAGTGGGGGAAAAAAGTATTTAGTCAGCCACCAATTGTGCAAGTTCTCCCACTTAAAAAGATGAGAGAGGCCTGTAATTTTCATCATAGGTACACGTCAACTATGACAGACAAAATGAGAAAAAAAATCCAGAAAATCACATTGTAGGATTTTTTATGAATTTATTAGCAAATTATGGTGGAAAATAACTATTTGGTCAATAACAAAAGTTTCTCAATACTTTCTTATATACCCTTTGTTGGCAATGACACAGGTCAAACGTTTTCTGTAAGTCTTCACAAGGTTTTCACACACTGTTGCTGGTATTTTGGCCCATTCCTCCATGCAGATCTCCTCTAGAGCAGTGATGTTTTGGGGCTGTCGCTGGGCAACACAGACTTTCAACTCCCTCCAATGATTTTCTATGGTGTTGAGATCTGGAGACTGGCTAGGCCACTCCAGGACCTTGAAATGCTTCTTACGAAGCCACTCCTTCGTTGCCCGGGCGGTGTGTTTGGGATCATTGTCATGCTGAAAGACCCAGCCACGTTTCATCTTCAATGCCCTTGCTGATGGAAGGAGGTTTTCACTCAAAATCTCACGATACATGGCCCCATTCATTCTTTCCTTTACATGGATCAGTCGTCCTGGTCCCTTTGCAGAAAAACAGCCCCAAAGCATGATGTTTCCACCCCCATGCTTCACAGTAGGTATGGTGTTCTTTGGATGCAACTCAGCTTTCCTTGTCCTCCAAACACGACGAGTTGAGTTTTTACCAAAAAGTTCTATTTTGGTTTCATCTGACCATATGACATTCTCCCAATCCTCTTCTGGATCATCCAAATGCACTCTAGCAAACTTCAGACGGGCCTGGACATGTACTGGCTTAAGCAGGGGGACACGTCTGGCACTGCAGGATTTGAGTCCCTGGCGGCGTAGTGTGTTACTGATGGTAGGCTTTGTTACTTTGGTCCCAGCTCTCTGCAGGTCATTCACTAGGTCCCCCCGTGTGGTTCTGGGATTTTTGCTCACCGTTCTTGTGATCATTTTGACCCCACGGGGTGAGATCTTGCGTGGAGCCCCAGATCGAGGGAGATTATCAGTGGTCTTGTATGTCTTCCATTTCCTAATAATTGCTCCCACAGTTGATTTCTTCAAACCATGCTGCTTACCTATTGCAGATTCAGTCTTCCCAGCCTGGTGCAGGTCTACAATTTTGTTTCTGGTGTCCTTTGACAGCTCTTTGGTCTTGGCCATAGTGGAGTTTGGAGTGTGACTGTTTGAGGTTGTGGACAGGTGTCTTTTATACTGATAACAAGTTCAAACAGGTGCCATTAATACAGGTAACGAGTGGAGGACAGAGGAGCCTCTTAAAGAAGAAGTTACAGGTCTGTGAGAGCCAGAAATCTTGCTTGTTTGTAGGTAACCAAATACTTATTTTCCACCATAATTTGCAAATAAATTCATAAAAAATCCTACAATGTGATTTTCTGGATTTTTCTTTCTCAATTTGTCTGTCATAGTTGACATGTACCTATGATGAAAATTACAGGCCTCTCTCATCTTTTTAAGTGGGAGAACTTGCACAATTGGTGGCTGACTAAAAACTTTTTTTCCCCACTGTACATGGGCGGAGAAGCATGGGACAGTTATCTTTCCAAGGAAATGTACTTCCTAAATAAGCCTATGATTAGGCTATAGTTTACTATATTGCCTATAAATAGGCCTAAATATTGATCACCTATATTTCTCCATCTGAAAACCTTCCCACTCCTAAAAGGTAGGCTATAAAAATAGGTCAAGAGAAAGTGCAAGTCTCTCCAACTCTGCTCTCTTCAAACTACATCTAGCATATTGGCTGATATAGCCCAGTAATAGAATGTAAGGGCCATATGAGAATCCCTGGTATTTTAACCTATTCCTTAAGTTATTTATGCACATTTGATATTGGCTATAGGGCGCATAATTACTGGGACCATGGCTGGCAAGTGGGCTGTGTCACATACGCCTAAAATAACATTGCGGGACTGCGGTGGGGTTTGGGACCAGTTCTTGCGGTAGGGGGTGGGAGTCAGACAGAAAGCCAGCAGGTGGGGGCGGGAGCTGGATGAAGAAATCGGTCCTGTGCAGACCTCTACTGTGCACCATGACAGTGAAGCCTGTAACGTTAGAACTGTTTATTAGTGTGTCAGTGTGAAAAGTAGGGAATTAGCTAGGGAAACTGACAGATCAATAACGTTACATTGACATACTGACTAATACAAGTTTGGCCGATGGTTTCATCATTTGATTCAGGTCTAGTTTGATTGTGGCAAAAATAATAGCTAATGTAAGCCAACTTTTGGCCAGCTCTCTCTCTAACAGTATATCAACTGGCGAACGCTTGCCAAGTTAATTTACTTCTGAAACGTAACAAAACAAATGCTACAAAACATGTCCATACAAACAACTGCTGTTAGATAGCGATATGAGGTGGCTATTATTACTATCTGACAGATCACTAGAGGCTAGAGCTGACCTGGCTGTGGTAGCTACTCACTAGCGTAGCTTATTTATTCACCTCAGTCGAGAGGAGATGAAAGATTAGCTAACTGTTATGTGGGCAGCTTGTCTCTCCCTTTTCTGTTTCCCTTCCTCCTTGTTTTGTCCCCTCTTTGTCTGTTGTATCTGTATGTGTGTTTGTCCCCATTATGTGGGTGTGTCTGGAGTGGATCGGGGGGCGTGCTCAGGATCTGCCTCTCCTGTGCAGCTGCGGGTTGTTTCCAGTGATTCCTGCCTACGCAGCTGCATCCTATTCTCTCATCAACCTGCACTACTAATTCCTGGGCATGGCTCTCCACCGGCGCCAGATCGTTGTTCTTACTAGAGCGGTAACTTGGCTCACCAGTAGAGTAAATTGTCTTTGTCTTCAGCCTGGCTCTTTACTCTCCTTAACCTGTCGTTTGTTTTGTCTTCAGTTCAGACATACCTCCCTGCCTGCCTGCCTCAGCCTCTCCTTCCTCCGGAACCGACTAGCCCACTCTGTTCCTTTTCTTCAGTTGTTTTTGGACTAAGACAAATTGAACTTTTATTAAAATAATTTTTGTTTCTTCCACTCCCTTAGTCGTGTTTTGTTTCTCTGAGTGCTGGGTTTAACCATAGCTTAACACTAACGTTACATGTCAGTTACAATACTACCTCACCACTGCGAATAAACACTAGTTTAGTTTTTTCTTCTTCTGTTAAATTAAACAGCAGTTAGCTTGACAGCTACATCACTCAACTAAAGAGTAGCCATATTCTGTTCTGCTTCCTTTTACAACTAGGTGAAAGAGCGTAACGCGTATACTGAGCTCAACTCTCTCGTGCTGGTCCAGACAGCCTTCCAGAAGTTTTGCCTCCACACAGCCTGTCAGCCCACTCTGTGGTGTCCACGTTGTCCTAAATCCAGTCGGATTAACACTCCAAACACCCTACCCGACTGCTCGGAGGCGTCCGCATCTTTTTGTATCACATTCCAATGATAAAACTGGGGGGGGACAAAAATGCAATTTCAGAATGTGGGGAGGACATGTCCCCCCTGTCCCCTGTGAAAGCTGCGCCCCTGGATTTCACCATGAGGTGACTTTAAAACAGTTACAGAGTGTAATGACTGTGATAGGAGAAAACAGGATGGGATCAACAAATTTGAAGTTACTTCACAATACTAACCTAATTGACATTGAAAAGAAGGAAGCTTGTATAGAATAAAAAGACGTATCAATACACCATGTCACTACTGTCACGGTTTCGGCCGAGGCTGCTCCTCCTCCTTGTTCGGGCAGGCTTCGGCGGTCGTCGTCCCCGGAGTACTAGCTGCCACCGTTCGATGTTTCATGTTTGTTTGGTTTTGTCTGTTTGTGCACCTGTCCCTTGTTAGTGTTTGATTTGGTTGCCTATTTAGTTTTCGTGTGTGGGGGCAGGTGTTATGTGGTATTGTTTATTGTCAAGCTGTTGCTCTTGTTGTATTTACTCTCGTGTGTTGTTTTTCCGAGAGTCCGCACTGTGTGCGCGTTCTTCATTTTACGCACTGTGTGTGTTGTGCGTATTTTGTATTTTGCCTCCCGGTTGGGTTGGCTGTTCGCCTGTTTGGTGCTGCCTTCTGTTCACTAAAGTCTGTTGACGTACGCCCGTGTTTCCTGCGCTTGATTTCCTCACCACATCTACACTCAGCTACTGACAGAATACCACATCCATCATGGAGTCAGCAGGAGCACCCGCGCCGACAGAGGTCATGGAGGACCGTCTTCGTGGACAGGAGGACCGGATTAACCAGATCGGTCACGCCTTGGATCGGGTGATGAACACTCTCCACCAATGGGAAAGCAGCGGGGTACCCACGCCCCCACCTACCGGACCATCCCCATCGGTCAGTCCTCCTGTCCACATTCCGGAACCCAGTGGGATCCGGCTCTCGCTCCCGAGGGCGTTTGACGGCTCCGCTGCCGGGTGTCAAGGGTTCCTGCTACAGGTGGAGCTCTACCTCGCCACCGTACACCCGGCGTCCTCGGGACACGAGAGCATCTCCGCCCTCATCTCCTGTCTCACCGGCAAGGCGTTGGAGTGGGCCAACGCCGAATGGAGGAGAATGGACGCCGCTACCATCACTTATGCGGAGTTCTCCCGCCGCTTCCGGGCCGTGTTCGACCATCCACCAGAAGGGAAGGCGGCGGGGGAGCGTCTGTTCTTCCTCCGACAGGGGATGAGGAGCGCACAGGATTTTGCCCTGGAGTTCCGGACTCTAGCGGCAGATGCAGGGTGGAATGAGCGGGCCCTCATAGACCACTTCCGTTGTAGCCTCCGGGAGGACGTCCAAAGAGAGTTGGCATGCAGGGATACCATGTTGACGTTTGACCAACTAGTCGACATGGCCATTCGGTTGGACACCCTGCTCGCCACCCGTGGACGTCCCGGATGGGGGTCGCCCATTTCACCCTCCAGCACCTCCGAGCCGAGCCCTATGGAGCTCGGAGGTGCTGGCGCTAGAGAAAGGAGGAGTAGGAACCCGAGGGGGGCCGTCCCCTGCACCAACTGTGGCCGTGGAGGGCACACCGCGGCTAGGTGTTGGGGAAGGTCCCCCGGTGGAGGTGAAGGCAGGCCACGCATTGGGGAGTCCTCCCAGGTGAGTAGGCGCCCTACTTACCCAGAGCTTTCTGTCATTCACATAACCTTGCCTGTTTGTTTTCCACAGGTAACACCTCGTTCCCAGCATAAGGCGCTAGTCGATTCAGGCGCAGCTGGGAACTTTGTAGATCGCCAGTTCTGTGCAGAATTAGGGATTCCTCTCCTTCCCGTTGATAAGCCTTTCCCTGTACATGCCCTAGATAGCCATCCGTTAGGATCTGGGTTGATTAGGGAGGTCACAGCGCCCCTTAAGATGGAGGCGCAGGGGGGTCATGAGGAGACGATTCAGCTCTATCTGATTGACTCTCCTGCGTATCCGGTGGTGCTGGGGCTTCCCTGGTTGATTACCCATGACCCTACTATTTCGTGGCGAGAGAAAGCTCTTAAAGGGTGGTCTGCTCAGTGTGAGGGGCTGTGTCTGGGTGTTTCCATAGGGGCGACCTCGGTGGAAAGTCCGAATCTAATGCCTGCACTGCACATTCCCCCCGAGTATGAGGATTTGACACTGGTGTTTAGTAAGACTAGGGCGGCGCAGCTGCCGCCTCATAGACAGGGGGATTGTGCGATAGATCTCCAGTTAGGAGCAGCCCTCCCGCGGAGCCATGTGTATCCCTTGTCTCAAGAGGAGAGGAAGGCGATGGAAACTTACATCGCTGAGTCTCTGAGACAGGGATACATACGGGCCTCCACTTCACCCGCTTCCTCAAGCTTATTTTTTGTGAAGAAAAAGGATGGAGGTCTGCGCCCGTGTATTGATTACCGCGGTCTCAATCAGATTACGGTGAAGTACAGCTATCCACTTCCTCTGATTGCGACTATGACGGAGTCATTACACGGTGCTCAGTTCTTCACAAAATTGGATCTCAGGAGCGCATATAACTTGGTGCGCATTAGAGAGGGCGATGAATGGAAGACAGCGTTTAGCACGACCTCCGGTCATTACGAGTATCTCGTCATGCCATATGGGTTAATGAATGCTCCCTCAGTCTTCCAATCCTTCGTCGATGAGATTTTCCGGGACATGCAGGGGCAGGGAGTAGTCGTGTACATCGACGATATTCTGGTGTACAGTTCTACCCGAGCAGAGCATGTAGCCCTGGTGCGCCGAGTGTTGAGGAGGCTGTTGGAGCATGACCTATATGTCAAGGCAGAGAAATGTCTGTTCTTTCAGAAGTCGGTCTCCTTTTTGGGTTATCAGTTGTCTGCGTCAGGGGTGAAGATGGAGGTTGACCGGGTGTCAGCTGTGCGTAATTGGCAAACCCCAACCACTGTGAAAGAGGTGCAACAGTTCTTGGGTTTTGCGAATTACTACCGTAGGTTTATCCGGGGTTTTGGACAGGTGGCAGCTTCCATAACGTCTCTGTTGAAGGGGGGTCCGGTGCGCTTGCGGTGGTCAGCTGAGGCGGACAGGGCTTTTGGGAGACTGAAGGACCTGTTTACCTCGGCGCCGGTGTTGGCGCATCCGGATCCCGCTTTACCATTCCAGGTAGAGGTAGACGCGTCCGAGGCCGGTATTGGGGCCGTTCTCTCACAACGGTCTGGCACACCACCTAAACTCCGCCCCTGTGCTTTTTATTCTATGAAACTCAGTCCGGCGGAGCGGAATTATGACGTAGGGGACAGGGAGCTGTTAGCCGTGGTACAGGCCCTAAAGGTGTGGAGGCATTGGCTTGAGGGGGCTCAACACCCTTTCCTCATTTTGACTGACCACCGTAACCTGGAATACATCCGGGCAGCTAGGAGACTGAATCCTCGCCAGGCCCGCTGGACTATGTTTCTAGCCCGGTTTGTGTTTAAAATCACTTACCCCCTGGGTCCCAGAACGGGAGGCAGATGCCCTGTCTCGGCGGTATGACACGGAGGAGAGGTCCGTTGAGCCTACTCCCATACTACCAAAGTCTTGTCTGGTTGCACCGGTGGTATGGGAGGTCGATGCAGAGATCGAGCGGGCGTTACGCACCGACCCAAGTCCTCCACAGTGTCCAGTGGGTCGGACGTACGTTCCGCTCGAGGTACGCGATCGCCTCATTTATTGGGCTCATACGTCCCCCTCCTCTGGACATCCAGGTATCGGCCGGACAGTTCACTGCCTTAGCACTAAGTACTGGTGGCCAACGTTAGCCAGGGATGTGAGGGTTTATGTCTCCTCCTGTTCGGTGTGTGCCCAGTGTAAGGCGCCCAGACATTTGCCCAGGGGTAAGCTACAACCCCTGCCCGTTCCACAATTACCCTGGTCCCACCTCTCGGTGGATTTTGTTACAGACCTTCCCCCCTCACAGGGGAATACTACCATCCTGGTCGTTGTGGATCGGTTCTCGAAGGCCTGTCGTCTCCTTCCCATGCCGGGTCTCCCTACTGCCCTACAGACCGCTGAGGCTCTGTTTACTCACGTCTTCCGGCATTACGGGGTACCCGAGGATATAGTGTCTGATCGAGGCCCCCAGTTCACCTCCAGAGTGTGGAGAGCGTTTATGGAACGGTTGGGGGTTTCGGTGAGCCTTACCTCGGGTTACCACCCGGAGAGTAATGGGCAGGTTGAACGTGTCAACCAGGATGTGGGTAGGTTTCTGAGGTCTTATTGCCAGGGCCGGCCGGAGGAGTGGGCGAGATACGTTCCGTGGGCCGAGATGGCACAGAACTCTCTCCGCCACTCCTCCACCCAACTAACCCCTTTCCAGTGTGTGTTAGGGTACCAGCCGGTTCTGGCACCTTGGCACGAGAGCCAGATCGAGGCCCCTGCGGTGGATGAGTGGGTGCGGCGCTCGGAGGAGACATGGAACGCTGCCCACGTTCATCTGCAGCGGGCCATCCGTCGGCATAAGACGAGCGCCGATCTCCACCGCAGTGAGGGGCCTGTGTACGCACCTGGAGATCGAGTCTGGCTCTCGACCAGAAACCTGCCCCTCCGCCTGCCCTGCCGGAAGCTGGGTCGGCGGTTTGTGGGGCCATTCAAAGTCCTGAGGAGGTTGAACGAGGTGTGTTACAGGTTAGAACTGCCTATTGATTACAGGAATATTAACCCCTCGTTCCATGTGTCTCTCCTCAGGCCGGTGGTAGCTGATCCACTCCAGGACTATGAGATAGAAGAGACTCCTCCGCCCCCGTTGGACATCGAGGGGGCTCCGGCGTACACTGTGAGGTCCATCCTTGATTCGAGACGCCGGATGGGGGGTCTCCAATATCTCGTGGAGTGGGAGGGGTACGGCCCGGAGGAGCGGTGCTGGGTGCCGAGGAGGGACATATTAGACCTGTCCCTGCTGACCGAGTTCCATCGGGGTCATCCTACGCGCCCTGCTCCGCGTCGTCCTGGTCGTCCCCGAGGCCGGGATCGGCGCACGGCTGGAGCCGCGTGTCAAGGGGGGGGTACTGTCACGGTTTCGGCCGAGGCTGCTCCTCCTCCTTGTTCGGGCAGGCTTCGGCGGTCGTCGTCCCTGGAGTACTAGCTGCCACCGTTCGATGTTTCATGTTTGTTTGGTTTTGTCTGTTTGTACACCTGTCCCTTGTTAGTGTTTGATTTGGTTGCCTATTTAGTTTTCGTGTGTGGGGGCAGGTGTTATGTGGTATTGTTTATTGTCAAGCTGTTGCTCTTGTTGTATTTACTCTCGTGTGTTGTTTTTCCGAGAGTCCGCACTGTGTGCGCGTTCTTCATTTTACGCACTGTGTGTGTTGTGCGTATTTTGTATTTTGCCTCCCGGTTGGGTTGGCTGTTCGCCTGTTTGGTGCTGCCTTTTGTTCACTAAAGTCTGTTGACGTACGCCCGTGTTTCCTGCGCTTGATTTCCTCACCACATCTACACTCAGCTACTGACAACTACAAAGACACAGGCTCAGTAACTCAGTTACTGGAGAGGAAGGCAACTGCTCAGGGATTTCACCATGAGGCCAATAGTGACTTTAAAACAGTTACAGAGTTTAATGACTGTGATTGGAGAAAACAGGATGGATCAACAACATTGTAGATACTTCACAATACTAACCTATTTGACAGAGTGAAAAATATTCCAAAACATGCATCCTGTTTGCAACAAGCATCTAAAGTAATACTGCAAAAAATGTGGCAAACAATTAACTTTTGTCCTGAATACAAAGTCTTATGTTTGGGGCAAATCCAATACAACACATTACTGAGTAACACTCTCCATATTTTCAAGTATAGTGGTGGCTGCATCATGTTATGAGTATGCTAGTAATCAAACCTGGTTCAGTCCTGGTTCAGTCTGCTTTCCACCAGACACTGGACGATTAAGTCACCTTTCAGCAGGACAATAACCTAAAACACAAGGTAAAATATACGCTGGAGTTGCTTACCAAGAAGACAGTGAAGGTTCCTGAGTGGCCGAGTTACAGTTTTGACTTAAATCTACTTGAAAATCTATGGCAAGATCTGAAAATGGTTGTCTAGCAATGACCAACAACCAATTTGCGAGACATTGAAGAGTTTTGAAAATAATAATGGGCAAATATTCTACAATTCAGGGTGTGCAAAGCTCTTAAGAGACTTACCCAGAAAGACTCCCAGCTGTAATCACTGCCAAAGGGGCTTCTACAAAGTATTGACTAAGGGGTGTGAATACTTGATATTTATGTATTTCATTTTCAATACGTTTGCAAATATTTCTAAAAACATGTTTTCACTTTGTCATTATGGGGTATTGTGTGTAGATGGGTGAGATAAATAATAAATGTAATCCATATTTTATTCAGGCTGTAACACAACAAAATGTAAAATTAGTCAAGGGGTATGAATACTTTCTGAAGGCACTGTATATCATGACTATCAACGATGTCAAGAAGTTTGTATGAATCTTCCGTTTGGCATGTCTCTTGATGTAATGACATGACAACTGCGTCTGAGTTTTGGGCAACCTTTCCCCGCTTTTGTTCCATGCAGGCTGAAGACCTAGCTAGCCAGACACAGGTGAAAGTGGAAACCTATAAGAATCTTTGCCTTAGATTAATAGGGCAAACCTCTAATTATATTTGCTGACACACTGCAGTCACATTTTGGCACCAGTAGACTAGCTACCTAGCTATGTAAACCACGCCCCTCTGTGCACACGCCTTCTGTGACGTTGGTTACAAGGCGGTACTCATTTAAATTAGGTAAGATAATAATACATTACCATTGGTGTATTAAAATTAGGCTTTTTTATGATCAAACTATCAATGTAAAAGCAACAGTAATTTTTCATACTTTGTTAGTCCTATTTTGATCTGGTTTCATCCAAATATCATCCAATTTCATGAAAAACTTATTTTTTTACTGTTCGGGACCTTTAAGCAAGTCAGCCATATCAGCTAAGCTGTAAATGATGCTGAATGGACTGCTTCGCTGCCGGAGGGTGCTCCCTGATGACCAGGTGTAGCTGTGGTCATGATGAACTCCATGATGCTGAAAGGACAGCTCCACTTTCCGGCCAGCATTATGTCACAGTTTGTGGGCACCTTTAGTCACCGTTAGTCACCGTTATTGTGCATTAATAAATGTGTAGTGTTGTGTTGTTGGCTAATGTAGGGCCCTTTAAAATCTGTAAACACGTTTTTTTTTAAATCAGTTTACTCCATTTAGTTTTTCTAGGTTTGTATTTTTTGAGGGGAAAGAAAGGCCAATTTTGGTATGCTAACTGGCTACACAACACAAACAGGTGCATTTCCATGCCATTACTTTGCAGGAAATACTTCTGATTGATGCATTCTTTTCATGAATTATGAGAAACTAATGCAATTTAACTACTTTCCTAATAACTTCAATTCATTTCATATATTTTCTACTAAGTTCAATATTTTTGTATTCTGTATTCTGGGATTCTGTCTGTGTTTTCTGCATCATACATTGTATAGGGCCCTACTAAGGGTGGCAGGTAGCATAGAGGTTAGAGTGTTGGGCCAGTAACTGAAAGGTTACTGGTTTGAAAACCTGAGCTGACAACGTGAAAAGTCTGTTGAAGTGCCCTTGAGCAAGGCACTTAAGCCTCATTTGGTCCAGGGGCACTGTACTACTATGGCTGACCCTGTAAAACAACACATTTCACTGCACCTATCTGGTGTATGTGACAATAAAACAGCATTTTTTATATGTTGGCATAGTGGGATTCCACGTAAAGCCATCACCTATCCATAAATCGTATGCTTAGAAAATATATACTATTTTTCTGATTCTGTTCTGGAGTGTGTGGGTGTTAGTGCAATGGGAAACAAAAACATGTTTTTTGCTTTGATCCTTTTGGTTGAAGGGAATAATGATGTCAGGAGATGTGTGGGAATTCTCTACAGCCGCTCCCAAATATGGCAAATAAGAAAATTACAGTTCCGCACCATTTTAAAATTTACACAATGGGGTGCTGGTAAAAACACACGAAAGGAGGGCTTTTCTTTTCTTTGGTCCTTTTGGGTGAAGGCTTGGGTAATGATGTCAGGAGGTGTGTGAAAATTGTTTACAATTCTATTCACTAATCTTTAACTTTGACAACAGGTCCTACCAGACATTCCTATTATAATCAGTCCACAAAACTTATGATATGAAAATAATATTTTAACAGCATTTCAGAAATTGGAGAAATTATATAAATTTTATTTTCATTTGATTACAGGGGAAGGTACGAAATTTGATAAAATTATTAGCTATCAATTCAAAACAAAATTGTTTTCAGTATGTTGATTCAATTACAAAAAATGTCCTTGCTGATATTGCTCTGTTTGCAGGTATGAGTCAGGTCCTCCCAGCTTGGGTCAGTTGCAGAGATCTGACGTGCAGCATTCCTTCACCACACTTTTTGGCGACTTGACATTACATTCATTTTCAGTAACACATTTTCTCACCTCACCATCTGAAATTGAAGGCACACATATTAATGGGGGCCCTAGTGGAGAAATATACAAATGCCCAATCTTGTCACAGCAAATACATACACAATCAAAAACACTAAATAATAGGAGGAATTTATTGCCAGGAAAGACAGTAGGTTCAGCAGTTAAAGCTGCAACCAGCAGTTGAAACAATAACAAAGCGTTCTCTACGCCCGTTTCAATTTAAATAAAACTTCAAATAAGATAATTATTATGCCCCACAGTTAGCAGAGTTATGTACATAAATGTACAGTTAGTTAGCTACCGCCTCTTACTTCCTGACTCCAAAGTATTATACATCCTCCCTTGTGTACTTGTAACAATTCGAAACACTTTACGTGCAAGTTTCAAGTTGATAAAGTGAAGAAAAGTGAAGCTATTAGGGTTTGATTGAGGACGCAATATATCATTTTTTACTATGTTGCCATTTTCTCATCCATCTTTTGACTTAGTAGGGGCTGACATGAAGAACATACTTTCTGAGTTTCAAGTCAATCAGATGTACTGTTCATGAGAATACAATTTTTAGAGATTTGAAAATCTAATATGGCGGAAAATCCAATATGATGGAAGTCATAGGAACTAGACGCAAATTTGTTCCTTATGCTAAGAAACACTCATATATCAAGTTTTGGTGTTGTATGTGTAACGGGGTGGCGGGGCTGACCCATAGATATATTTTTAGCATTCACATAAATAATAACAGTTTTGAGGTTTGCAACTGAATTGCTTGCTGTTTCCATGTTTTTTTTTAGATATCAAGACCTTCTTCGGCATACACCTCCCTACACAGCACATTTGTGTTAAAATCTCATTGTTAAGGTAAATGGTGCTGTGTGTGTTAATCAGTGCATTCGGAAAGTATTCAGACCCCTTGACTTTTTACACATAATGTTACGTTACAGCCTTCTTCTAAAATGGATTAAATCGTTTTTTTCCCCCTCATCAATCTACACACGATACCCCATAGTGACAAAGCAAAAACAGGTTTTTAGTTTTTGTTCAAATGTATTACAAATAAAAAACTTAAATATCACATTTACATAAGCATTCAGACCCTTTACTCAGTACTTTGTAGAAGCACCTTTAGCAGCGTTTACAGCATTGAGTCTTCTTGGGTATGACACTACAAGGTTGGCACACCTGTATTTGGGGAGTTTCTCCCATACTTCTCTGCAGATCCCATGAAGCTCTGTCAGGTTGGATGGGGAGCATTGCTGCACAGCTATTTTCAGCTCTCCAGAGATGTTCGATCGGGTTCAAGTCCGGGCACTGGCTGGGCCATTCAAGGACATTCAGAGACTTGTCCAAAAGCCACTCCTGCGTTGTCCTGTTAGAAGGTGAACCTTCACCCCAATCTGAGGTCCTGAGCACTCTGGAGCAGGTTTTCATCAAGAATCTCTATGTACTTTGCTCCGTTCATCTTTGCCTCGAACCTGACTAGTCTCCCAGTCCATGCCGCTGAAAAACATCCCCACAGCATGATGCTGCCACCACCATGCTTCACCGTAGGGATGGTGCCAGGTTTCCTCCAGACGCGACGCTTGGCATTCAGGCCAAAGAGTTCAATCTTGGTTTCATCAGACCAGAGAATCTTGTTTCTCATGGTCTGAGATTCCTTTACGTGCCTTTTGGCAAACTTCAAGCGGGCTGTCGTGTGTCCTTTACTGAGGAGTGGCTTCCGTCTGGCCACTCTACCATAAAGGCCTGATTGGTGGAGTGCTGCAGAGATGGTTGTCCTTCTGGAAGGTTCTCCCATCTCCACAGAGGAAGTCTGGAGCTCTGTCAGAGTGACCAATGGGTTCTTGGTCACCTCCCTGACCAAGGCCCTTCTCCCCCGATTGCTCAGTTTGGCCTAGTGGCCAGCTCTAAGAAGAGTCTTGGTGATTCCAAACGTCTTCCATTTAAGAATGATGGAGGCCACTGTGTTCTTGGGGACCTTCAACGCTGCAGAAATGTTTTGGTACCCTTCCCCAGATCTGTGCCTCGACACAATCCTGTCTCGGAGCTATACGGACATTTCCTTCGACCTCAAGGCTTGGTTTTTGCTCTGACAAGCACTGTCAACTGTGGGACCTTATATAGACAGGTGTGTGCCTTTCCAAATCATGCCCAATCACTTGAATTTAACACAGGTGGACTCCAATCAAGTTGTAGAAACATCTCAAGGATGATCAATGGAAACAGGATGCGTCTGTGCTCAATTTCGAGTCTCATATTAAAGGGTCTGAATACTTACAGTACCAGTCAAAAGTTAGGACACACCTATTCATTCCAGGGTTTTTCTTTATTTTTACTATTTTCTACATTGTAGAATAATATTGAAGATGTCAAAACTATGAAATAACACATATGGAATCATGTAGTAACCAAAAAAGTGATAAACAAATCAAAATATATTTTATATTTGATATTCTTCAAAGTAGCCACCCTTTACCTTGATGACACCTTTGCACACTATTGGCATTCTCTCAACCAGCTTCATGAGGTAGTCACCTGGAACACATTTCAATTAACAGGTGTGCCTTGTTTAAAGTTAATTTGTGGAATTTCTTTCCTTCTTAATGCGTTTGAGCCAATCAGTTGTGTTGTGACAAGGTAGGGGTGGTATACAGAAGATAGCCCTATTTGGTAAAAGACCAAGTCCATATTATGGCAAGAACAGCTCAAATACGCAAAGAGAAACAACAGTTCATCATTACTTTAAGACATGAAGGTCAGTCAATACGGAACATTTCGAAAACTTTGAAAGTTGTTTCAATTGCAGTCGCAAAAACCATCAACCGCTATGATGAAACTGGCTCTCATGAGGACCACCACAGGAAAGGAAGACCCAGAGTTACCTCTGCTGCAGAGGATAAGTTCATTAGAGTTAACTGCACCTCAGATTGCAGTCCAAATAAATGCTTCACGTAGTTCAAGTATCCAACACATCTCAACATCAACTGTTCAGAGGCGACTGCGTGAATCAGGCCTTCATGGTCGAATTGCTGCAAAGAAACCACTACTAAAGGACACCAATAAGAAGGAGATACTTGCTTGGGCCAAGAAACACGAGCAATGGACATTAGAGCAGTGGAAATATGTCCTTTGGTCTGATGAGTCCAAATTTGAGATTTTTGGTTCCAACTGCCATGTCATTGTGACACGCAGAGTAGGTGAATGGATGATCTCCGCATGTGTGGTTCCCACCGTGAAGCATGGATGAGGAGGTGTGTTGGTGTGGGGGTGCTTTGCTGGTGACACTGTCTGTGATTTATTTAGAATTCAAGGCACACTTAACCAGCATGATGAGTTGGAACGCAGAGTGAAGGAAAAGCAGCCAACAAGTGCTCAGCATATGTGGGAACTCCTTCAAGACTATTGGAAATGTATTCCAGGTGAAGCTGGTTGAGAGAATGCCAAGCGTGTGCAAAGATTTCATCAAGGCAAAGGGTGGCTACTTTCAAGAATCTAAAATCTAAAATACATTTTGATATGTTGAACACTTTTCCATATGTGTTATTTCATAGTTTTGATGTCTTCCCTATTATTCTACAATGTAGAAAATAGTAAAAATAAAGAAGAATCCTTGAATGAGTACATTTGTCCAAACTTTTGACTGGTACTGTATGTAAATAAGGTATTTCTCTTTTCTAAACCTGTTTTCGCTTTGTCATTGTCGGGTATTGTGTATAGATTAATGAAGACATTGTTTTATTTAATTCATTTTAGAATAAAGCTGTAACGTAACAAAATATGGAAAAAGTCAAGGGGTCTGAGTACTTTCCGAATGCACTGTACGTCAAATTGCGGCGGCGGGGCTGAGCCTTAGACTTTGAATGCTTATTACAGCCCCACCTATTGGCCAATCTGTGTTGTTTTTGGTATCTGGGTAGCAGTGTTTATATACTTTGATATTGCCAAAGTATGTTTTTTAAATAAATCGTGCCTTATTGTGACAAAGGTGGAAGAATAATATGAAAGAAAGAACGAAACAAGAATTCCAACAAAAACAATACGTTTGTTTGCAACACCTAATAATTTGCTCACTCACAGGCTGGTTTGTGGAAAACAATTCTTCCACAGTGGGTGAAACTGATGCCACACTCCACTTCGGTTATGTCAGTCTCGCTGCAGGTTGGATGGTCTGGATTGATGGTTGTACATTTGTGACACTTCAGTGCCACAGTAGCTGAGTTGGAAAAACAATGTGAATGTTATTTAGCAAGTCCTTGCCCCTGAGGAAATACATATTCAAGTAGAGAACAACACGTGATAAAGAGAGACATTGTTAAAAGGTGATACGTTTGTGTCCGTGGTATTCCTGAGCTGAATTGTTTCGTGTGATACTGCCAACATGGAATAACCAGAAATAATTCATTAACAGAGGTAATTAATTAACCCTCCCGTGGTGCTGCCCGGGTCATATTGTCAGGAGGTGATGTGTACGCGGCGAGTGAAGTCAGACGCAGGACACAGAGAATCAGGTTGACTACTTTACTGAGCGTTACGCACAAAACAAACATCTCCAACACTGGAGGGAAAAACACCACATGCGTAATCCGAAGTAGTAGCTAGGCCGAACATCAACAAGACAATGAACAATAACACACAAAGCCCAAACGTAAAACAAGGGAACTTATATGCTAAACAATCAACACTAATATGCAACAGGTGTACTAACTAGACAACACAAGACAAACACCGAAAACATTGATCGGCAGTAGCTAGTACTCCGGGGACGACGAACGCCGAAGCCTGCCCGAACAAGGAGGATGAGCAGCCTCGGCAGAATCCGTGACAGTACCCCCCCCTTGACGTGCGGCTCCAGCCGTGCGCCGACCCCGGCCTCGGGGACGGCCAGGAGGACGCGGAGCAGGGCGAGTGGGATGACTCCGGTGGAACTCCATCAAGAGGGAGGGATCTAAAATGTCCCTCCTAGGCACCCAGCACCGTTCCTCCGGACCGTACCCCTCCCACTCCACGAGATACTGCAGACCCCCCATCCGACGTCTCAAATCCACGATGGACCGGACTGAGTACGCCGGAGCCCCCTCGATGTCCAGTGGGGGCGGAGGAGCCTCTCGTATCTCATTCTCCTGGAGTGGACCAGCTACCACCGGCCTGAGGAGAGACACATGGAACGAGGGGTTAATGCGATAATCATTGGGCAGTTGTAACCTGTAACATACCTTGTTCAATCTCCTCAGGACTTTAAATGGCCCCACAAACCGCCGACCCAGCTTCCGGCAGGGCAGGCGAAGGGGTAGGCTTCGAGTCGAGAGCCAGACTCGATCTCCAGGTGCATACACTGGACCCTCACTGCGGTGGTGATCGGCGCTCGCCTTATGCCTACGGATAGCCCGCTGCAGATGGACATGCGCAGCGTTCCATGTTTCCTCCGAGCGCCAAAACCATTCATCCACCGCAGGAGCCTTGATCTGGCTCTGATGCCAGGGTGCCAGAACCGGCTGATACCCCAACACACACTGAAAAGGAGTCAGATTAGTAGAGGAGTGGCGAAGTGAGTTCTGGGCAATCTCTGCCCAGGGGATATACCCCGACCACTCCTCCTGCCGGTCCTGGCAATAGGACCTCAGAAACCTACCCACATCCTGGTTTACTCTCTCCACCTGCCCATTACTCTCAGGGTGGAAACCCGAGGTAAGGCTAACCGAGACCCCCAAGCGTTCCATAAACGCCCTCCAGACTCTAGAGGTGAACTGGGGACCCCGATCAGACACTATATCCTCAGGTACCCCGTAGTGCCGGAAGACGTGAGTAAACAGGGCCTCAGCAGTTTGTAGGGCAGTAGGGAGACCCGGCATTGGAATGAGACGGCAGGCCTTTGAAAACCGATCCACAACGACCAAAATAGTGGTATTCCCCTGGGAGGGGGGAAGGTCCGTGACAAAGTCCACCGATAGGTGAGACCACGGCCGTTGTGGAATGGGTAGGGGTTGTAACTTCCCCCTGGGCAGGTGTCTAGGTGCCTTACACTGAGCGCACACGGAGCAGGAGGAGACATAAACCCTCACGTCCTTTGCCAATGTTGGCCACCAGTACTTTTCACTAAGGCAGTGCACTGTCCGGCCAATACCAGGATGACCAGAGGAGGGTGACGTGTGAGCCCAAAAAATCAGTCGATCACGGATCTCGAGCGGCACGTACTTCCGCCCCTCCGGACACTCTGGAGGAGTAGGGTCGGTATGTAACGCCCGCTCGATCTCCGCATCGACCTCCCACACCACCGGTGCCACCAGACAAGACTCTGGAAGTATGGGAGTGGGCTCAATGGACCTCTCCTCTGTGTCATATCGCCGGGACAGGGCGTCTGCCTTAACGTTCTGTGACCCTGGTATATAGGTGAGCTTAAAGACAAACCGAGCCAGAAACATGGCCCACCTAGCCTGACGAGGGTTCAGTCTCCTAGCTGCCCGGATGTACTCCAGGTTACGATGGTCAGTCAGAATGAGAAAAGGGTGTTGAGCCCCCTCAAGCCAATGCCTCCACACCTTTAGGGCTTGGACCACAGCTAGCAGCTCCCTGTCCCCCACGTCGTAATTACGTTCCGCCGGGCTGAGCTTCTTAGACTAAAAGGCACAGGGACGGAGTTTAGGAGGCGTGCCCGAGCGTTGAGACAGTACAGCCCCAATACCCGCCTCTGACGCGTCCACCTCCACTTGGAACGCCAAAGAGGGGTCCGGATGTGCCAGCACCGGAACCGAGGTGAACAGGTCCTTCAGATGTCTAAACGCCCTGTGCGCCTCGGCCGACCACTGCAAACGCACCGGACCCCCCTTTAACAGGGAGGTGATGGGAGCTGCTACCTGTCCAAAACCCCGGATAAACCTCCGGTAGTAATTGGCAAAACCCAAAAACCGCTGCACCTCCTTAACCGTGGTGGGAGTCTGCCAATTACGCACGGCTGAAACGCGGTCAATCTCCATCTCCACCCCTGACGCGGACAACCGATGTCCCAGGAAGGAGATGGACTCCTGGAAAAACAGGCATTTCTCAGCCTTCACATACAAGTCATGCTCCAACAGCCTACCCAACACCCGACGCACCAGGGCCACATGTGTAGCAGAGTATATTAGAATGTCGTCAATATACACCACTACACCCTGCCCATGCAAATCCCGGAAAATCTCGTCCACAAATGATTGGAAGACTGAAGGAGCATTCATTAACCCGTATGGCATGACGAGATACTCATAGTGACCCGAGGTGGTACTAAATGCTGTTTTCCATTCATCTCCTTCCCTAATGCGCACCAGGTTGTAAACGCTCCTGAGATCCAATTTTGTGAAGAATCGCGCTCCGTGTAATGACTCCGTCATACTCGCAATCAGAGGGAGAGGATAACTGTATTTAATAATCTGATTGAGACTACGGTAATCTATACACGGGCGCAAACCTCCATCCTTCTTCTTCACAAAAAAGAAACTTGAGGACGCAGGAGAAGTGGAGGGCCGTATGTATCCCTGTCCCAGAGATTCGGCGATGTATGTTTCCATAGCCGCCGTCTCCTCTTGAGACAGAGGATACACATGACTACGCGGAAGTGCAGCGCCTGCCTGGAGGTCTATCGCACAATCCCCCTGTCTATGCGGTGGTAATTGAGTCTCCCTCTGCTTACTGAAGGCGAGTGCCAAATCATTATACTCAGGAGGAATGTGCAGTGCGGGCACTTGGTTCGGACTTTACACCGTTGTCGCCCCTACGGAAACACCTACACACCGCCCGACACACTGATCAGACCACTCCCTGAGAGCCCTCTGTTGCCACGAAATGTTGGGGTCATGAGATATTAACCAAGGAAGCCCCAGCATCACGGGAAACGCAGGAGAGTCAATCAGATACAACTGTATAATTTCCTCATGACCCCCCTGCGTCTTCATCTTAAGTGGCGCCGTGACATCCCTAATCAATCCTGACCCCAAAGGACGGCTGTCTAGGGCATGGATAGGGAAAGGCACATCTACTGGTAGGAGGGGAATACCTAACTTATAACAGAAATTGCGATCAATAAAATTCCCAGCTGCGCCTGAATCGACTAGCGCCTTATGCTGGGAATGAGATGAAACCTGGGGAAATTCAACTTGGATACACAAGTGGACAACAGAGAGCTCTGGGTGAGTTGGGCACTTACTCACCTGGAATGACTCATCAGTGCGTGACCTGCTGCCTCGATTCCCAGGAGAACCTCCCCAGCACCGAACCGCAGTGTGTCCTCTACGGCCACAGTTGGTGCAGGGGACGGCCTCTCTCCGGGTCTCTCTCCTCCTCTCTCTAGCACCAGCACCCCCGAGCTCCATAGGGCTCGGCTCGGAGGTGCTGGGGGATGGAATGGACGGCCCCAACTCCGGACGTCCGCGGGTAACCAGCAGGGTATCCAGACGGATCGACATGTCCACCAACTGATCGAAGCTCAAGTTGGTGTCCCTGCAGGCCAACTCTCGGCGAACGTCCTCCCGTAGGCTGCACCTATAGTGGTTGATGAGGGCCCTCTCATTCCATCCCGCATTGGCCGCCAGAGTCCGGAAATCCAGGGCGAAATCTTGCGCGCTCCTCTTCCCCTGTCGGAGGTGGAACAGACGCTCCCCCGCCACTTTCCCCTCTGGGGGATGATCGAAAACCGCCCTGAAGCAGCGGGAGAACTCCGCATAACTGATGGTGGCGGCGTCTATTCCCCTCCATTCGGCATTGGCCCACTCCAATGCCTTGCCGGATAGACAGGAGATGAGGGCGGAAACGCTCTCGTATCCCGAGGGCGCCGGGTGAATGGTTGCCAGGTAGAGTTCTACTTGAAGCAGGAAACCCTGACACCCGGCTGCGGTGCCATCATAAGCCCTCGGGAGCGAGAGCCGAATCCCACTGGACTCCGGAGATGGAACGATGGGTCTGGCCGATGGTGGTGGTATTGTAGGAGGAGGTGTGGGCAAACCTCCTCTTTCCCATCGGCTCAAAGTGTCCATCACATCCTGCATAGCGGTGCCGAGTCTTCGGATCATGGCATCTTGGCTGCTGACGCGCTCCTCTAAAGACTCCATTGGTACCGCTGCTCCTGCTGACTCCATAGAGGTGTGTTATTCTGTCAGGAGGTGATGTGTACGCGGCGAGTGAAGTCAGACGCAGGACACAGAGAATCAGGTTGACTACTTTACTGAGCATTACGCACAAAACAAACGTCTCCAACACTGGAGGGAAAAACACCATATGCGTAATCCGAAGTAGTAGCTAGGCCGAACATCAACAAGACAATGAACAATAACACACAAAGCCCAAACGTAAAACAAGGGAACTTATATGCTAAACAATCAACACTAATATGCAACAGGTGTACTAACTAGACAACACAAGACAAACACCGAAAACATCGATCGGCAGTAGCTAGTACTCCGGGGACGACGAACGCCAAAGCCTGCCCGAGCAAGGAGGAGGAGCAGCCTCGGCAGAATCCGTGACACATATTGTCCCCCGTGTCACTTGTTAGCCCTCCCGAGGTGCTGCCCGGGTTATATTGACCCCCTTGTCACTTGTTAGAGCGCGAGTGGTTATGAAGGTACACTAGAGAGATGGCCCTTGGCCTAAAGCTGGTCACTGTGACCCCTTCAAGTGTGATGTTTAACCCTCCCCGTGGTGCTTGCCGTGTCATATTGACCAGTTGCCCAATGACATGCCTGGACTTGTATATCATCAAAAGCCACAGCTCTGTGCTGCACCCCGCCTTCAGGGTAACCCCCTTGGGAAATGTAAATAGAGGGGTGGGGGAAAAAAAGCACAAGGAACACAAAAAAATAAATAATTAAAATATATATATATATATATCAATGAGTGCTTGTCTGTTTAACCACCATTGCCCTGCCTGGGGTGAATATGACCAAGGGCAAGTGTTGGAGCAGGTAGAGACATGCGGTGTACCTTTATCTACACTACTAGGTGCCCTAGTCCTATTGGCGGAGGGTGAAAGTTACTCTGAGCCTTTCAGGTTGCTTTATAAAGGCAATGGGGGAAACAACAAAAACAATTTGTCAGAAATAACAAGCTACTTAACAACATTGTTTCACTATCCATTATCTGGGACATGCCTGGACTTGTATGATCTGAGATCACATCTCCTTTCACCCCGGGTAACCCCCCCTGCACCTTGGGCCATGACTGCTCGTTTCACTGCCCAACAGGTCCTGGAACAGATCCTGGCTGACGACTGCCAGGAAGACTACTACTCTCACTGCGAAGACGAAGCAGAGGATGTTTCCGAAGAAGAAGACGCTGAGGTTGTCGCCCCGGGTGACGCCGTGTCCAGGGAGGTGGACGGCGACGGTGCGACGACCTCGGACGAAGAAGAAGGAGCCCTAGGAGAAGGACAAGAAGACTGGCACGCGGAGGGAGAAGGAGCCCTAGGGGAAGAAGGAATAGGAGGACAGAGATAGGGCGAAAGGACGACGATGATGACGGATCGGGTGGAAAGAGAGACTTTCCTGTCTAGAAACTGCCAAATTGAATGGTCCTCCGTGGCCTACGACACCGACGGGCGCAGCAGAGGTGCCGATAGCAATAGGCTTCCTCCGTTGCCTGTGGACATGCGTCCGGGGCCTACGCGTCACGCTGCCCGCCATGCCTGCGACATCGTCTCTACGTTTGGCTTGTTTGTCACACCGGCAATAGAAGACATCGTCCTGGAGATGAGAAATCTGTAGGGCGTTCGAAAATACGGACGCGCCTGGAAAGCCATCGACCGCACGGAACTGCGCACCTACCTGGGGCTGCTGATCCTAGCCGGAGTATACAGGTCCCGAGGCGAGGCCGCCGCCAGCCTGTGGGACGCGGAGAGCGGCAGGAAATTTTTCGCTCATGGTGTTTCACACTTACTCGCGGCTCCTTCGGTTCGACGACAGGGATACGAGACCGGCGCCCACCACCGCTCTAGTGTCCTATCTGCCAAAGAGAAACAAGAACGTCTTACTCCTGAGCACGCTGCACACAGAGGCTCAAATTAGCTCGCGTCCAGACAAGAAGCCTGCCATCATCCTAGACTACAACCGCAACAAATGTGGGGTGGACAACCTGGACAAGCTCATTGGAACCTACAGCTGCCGGAGGATGACCCGCCGCTGGCCCCTTGTCGTCTTCCACAACATCATAGACGTGTCCTCCTAAAATGCCTTTGTGATATGGCGAGAGACCAACCCGGGATGGATGGCTGGTAACCGCAACAAGAGGAGGGTGTTCCTCGAGCAGCTCGGCAAGGCGCTCGTCACTCCCCTCATCCAACGAAGGGCTCGTCTCCCTCGCACCGAAGCGTCTGCGGCCGTTGTCAAAGGTCTTCAGCAGAGGACCAGATCTCGAGATCAACCCCATGGTCTCGACGCAGCCCCCTCTGCGACCCCTGCAGCTGCTGCTGGGCCTAGCAAGAGGAAGAGGTGTCAGGTCTGCCCAACAAAGAAGGACTCTAAAACGCACACTGTGTGCTCAAGGTGTAACAAATACATCTGCAGAGGCTGTTTACACGCATACTGTCCCAACTGTTCCAATTGGGCGCTGAGTCAAACCGGGACAGTTAGACCCGAGGGGGACGGTGTGTATACACAATACCAGGACAACGGGAGGGTTAAGAGAGGTAAAATCTTAAAGTATGTCTATATATCACATGTTAACGATGCAGTCGAAAGTGTACTGATTGCTCTGATATCAGTTGACCCATTCCCAACCATTTGTTCAATCAATAATGTAGTCCTTATCTAAATAACAATGCTCTTCTACTACAACCAATCCAGAATAATAAATTGAATGTTTTCATGGATCACTTTCAACTCACCACAGAATACTGCTACAAGCACTGTTAAAGCAAGTGTCATGGATGCCATTGTATTGATCTAAATCAAGCAGAAAAATTATAGTTATTGTTAGTTATTGACATAGATTTCAAAATAAATTTTAAATATAGCAAAAATACTTTCAGCCCACTGTTGCTACACATTCATTCCTTATGTATCATAATAATAAATACCCCAAAATATGTTAAGTTAAATATTTGCTTTTGTCTGAAGCTGAAAAAGCTAATTTGACCTATGCACTAACAAGGCTTTTCAGCATAAGCAGCTTGACTACTGCTAGAGTACTGCAGCTTTATTGATCTACTGTACATCAACAACAGATGTACTCACATTGGATGGGTGGATTAGGATTCAAACCTCTCAAACAGTCTAATACATACTCTAGGAGTAGGTTTACCCTATTAATGTACTTGGTAATGTAAACTTGTTTTTTCATGTAAGACATCATCCCATTTCACACATTTAAACATTATGGGGAGGTTTGCCTGGACAGAGATTAAGCCTAGTCATGGATTAAAAAGCAATATCAATGGAATATCTCCAGCCAAAATAATTTATACTCCAGGACTAGGTGTAATCTGTGTCCTCGAAACCGCTCCTTAACCCTATATTTGATCTAGGCTAATACATAAGCCTACTCAGATGGGAAATGGACAAGGTAGTGGACAGCTTTTGAACATATTTTGAAGCTATACATTTTTTATGTTCCTGTTATAAAGAATGGAGTAATGCAACCTTATATTTGGGGTTATGATAGGGTAAAACAGTTATGCTATGCTCTTGAGACATTTATTAGTTATAGTACTTAAAGCAGAGGTGGCACCACAGGTTCAAATGTGGTGTGGCAAAAGTTGTACGTGTCTTTTCTGGGGCCTGGAGTTTTTCCTGATTTCATGACCTGATCAGGTAACACTTTGGGTCCTATTCGTAGGCTAGGACAGGGTCCAATGCTAACTTTTTTTCTCACTGGCATGACCGGACCAGTTGGACAAAAATCTGCTGGCCCAAACAGAATTTGGTGGAGGTTTAATGCATTGGGGTCATGCAGGGCCTATAGGTTGGCATGCTTTCTCTCTATATGCAGCTATTACTAGGCTATATTTATAATGAATGAATAAAAATAATTTGGTGGGTGCTTATATTTGTCCTATTTCACACATGCACAAGTGTGGATTAATACGCATATGTGAATTGGAAATGTGTTTTTGCATATCCCAACTCTCTCTGAGACACCATCAGAGAGTGGGGTCACAGCCAGGGTCTGCCATTATTAACGGCAACCCTGGAGAAATTAGGGTTAAGTGCTTTGCTCAAGGGCACATCGACCGATTTTTCACCTTGTCGGCTAGTGGATTCAAACAAGTAACCTTTCTGTTACTGGCCCAACGCTCTAACCTGCGTTTTTTTGACAGAAATGCCAAACTTTCATGTGCCTTAATAACAAACGTTTATACCATCTGTAAATACAAATACAATTGTTTAATTACGAGCCTAGTTGGTTTAGCTACGGAAATAGACAGGAACCTTCCCGCTAGGCATGATTGGCTTAGATAATGGATGGACAGGACATGCTGAGAGATGAGTTCGGATTGGTCTGCCATTTAGCACGCTTCTGTCTATAACATGAGCTGCTCAGTATGGGTAGATAATCCTTGCTACCGCAGCTTTTTTGTCAAATATAACATTAGCCATGGAGAACTGAAAAAGTGTTGCTACTGCTCTCAACAACATTGCTGCCCTGAATTTAGCAGGCGCTATCGAGAAAAATCAGTGGGAAAAAGTTGTGATGGACTATATTCTGCAGATGTTCGTTGTGAACTGGAGTGATTTGACACAACGGGCCAAACAAGCTGTAACTAGCTATAATCAAAATGGAAAAGACACGCTGCCGTGAAGCGTTCATCCATGTATACGAGTAAGAGACAAGCTACATTTTCAGATATTATAAGTTTGTAATATTGTCAGAAAGTTTTTTTAATTGTAAATTAAAGCATACTGTTAGCTAGCTAACGTTATCTTACTGGCTCACTAGCTAACGTTACGTGTATGATGTGTGTAGTAATATTGTTTGTATCTCAGAAATCCATTTGCATTGCTAGTTATAGTGTGTGGCGTACTGCAGGTTAGCCACCAGGGGGAGACTCGTCAAGAGATGGTGGCAGACGGTGTCTACATCACGCGGCGATGGCTCCATCTGCTGGACATGCCACGTCTCGACGGGCTCTCCGACCAGGACTAATTGGGGCTGATTGAGGTTGGTGAGTAATCAAGGGGCTGATTGTTCACCAGCCGGACGTGTCCCATAAAGCTGCCAGAAGGGCAGCACACGGGAGGTTGGGACTGGGGAAGAGAGGTTACTTCTGTAAAGTCGTGCTCAGGACATGACATTTTCTCAAAAGTGGAGTTACAAGTTTATCAACTTTTAAGGCAGAATTACTTTCCCATTGTTCCTCAACTGCAGTGTATGATATACAATTTTGTAGCTCAGAGTCCCTATTTTTATCCAATGTCAAAAACACAATTTCAAATTTTGCGACATAAGACCGAATCGAGGTGGTCGGTCACATATGGTTAAAATTGTCATTTTGTATCCATAGCTCTATCAATGAATTTGAGAGTGGTTACATTTCTCTACCCCCAATTCTTCTGCTTTTTTACCATAACAGTGGTGGGGTGCGGCTTTGTTGTTGTTTGAACTGCATACTGCCCCTTTAAGAACCAATGGGTATATATCAAGATTTGGAACATTGAACAGATTCCCAGATGGCAGATATCATTAAAAAACATGAAAAAGCACGTTTACATTACCAAGTACAGAAATGGAGTAAACCTACTCTAAGAGTATGTATTAGGCTGTTTGAAAGAAAGTTTGAATCCTAATCAACCCATCCATACTCTAGCAGTAGTCAAGCTGCTTATGATGAAAAGCCTTGTTAGTGCACAGGTCCAAATAGCTTTTGCATTTTCTGTATTTTTCGGCTTCAGACAAAAGCTAATATTGAACTTAAAACATAGTTTTTTGTATTAATTACAATTTCTTCCCCCCAGAAGGTCTGATAGTAGCACATATCCTGACACCAAGCATTATTGCTGTGTACTATAACTATTTGAAATGGCATAAAACAACATGGCAGTCAATGGCAGCCTAAAGTTGTTGCTTTTCAAAATGGTACAGCTTCTTAAGAGTTTAAGCAAGAAACTAGACCAAATGTAAATAGGTCTTGCAAGTACATAACTAGTTTATGAACTATGTAATGATTTAAATATGCATACATTAGGGGAACCCTGATACACAGTCAAGTTAGTTCAGACAGTACGACCGGGAGAGGTAGGTGAAGTTAGAGCTATTATGATAGGTGTTTGGCAGAAGAGGTGGGATAGCGAGCCCAAGGGCCGGCATTTATATGCCTTCCAAAGAAAGGTTGGTGGACCAAGATTAAAAGGTCTGATTAGGAAGGAAGAGGTGGTTTTTGCATGGTTGCTCCTAGGATATTGTACATTGAACTCATCATTACATCTGGTTGGCAAGCATGTGAATGGTGTGTGTACGCCCGAAGTGTATGGTTGATGAAACAGTGATGCATGTGTTGATATATTGTTTTAAGCACTGGTATGTGGAAGAGAGGGAAAGATTGTTGTGTAGGGTTATTGAGGTTAGACGAGGACGGGGGAGTTGGAAGAGATTTGGGGGATGGTTGAGGGTTTGTTAGAAGTTAGTATTGCTCTTTTTTAATGTTCTTAGTTGTACAGGATTAGGTAGAAGGGTTTAGTTTTTCTTAATGATTGTTTCTTTATTCATTTAGTTTGTAAGCTGTGATTGACTACACACTCCAGTACATTAGGTGGCGGCATTTTGAGAAGTGGAATTGTCCCAGAGGAAGAGGGTGCCCAGAGTCACGCGGCTCAGGGCTCAACCTGTGGTGTGCTTTGCTCTCCGGAGCAGGGTGCCGCTAAAAGGGGTGATCAGTGGCGTAGTGTTGAGTGTAGAGGTGGATCAAATGAAAATAAATATTTCTAGTGTTTGTGATGTCCGCCGTTTGGTGAGACGTAGACACGGTGGCAATGGCGAAAATGAGAATACCCTTTCTGTCTTGTTGAGCTTTGACACAGAGTTTCTACCTGATAAGCTCAGGTTACGTTATATTTTCTATTCTGTGAGGGCCTATGTTCCGAACCCGCTTTGGTGCTTTAGGTACCAAGGATTCGGACACGTTGCAGCAGTGTGTAGAAGGGAGATCCCACGATGTGAGAAATGTGCAGGAGGGCATAGTCAGAGGGAGTGTACAGTCGGGATTGAGAAAGCACTGTGTGTCAAATCCGGGGGTGCCCATGCAGCTGGGGATCCGACGTGCCCTTTGAGAGAGAGACAGGTTGAGATTGCCAGAGTTCAAGTGGGGCAGAATGTTTCCTATGCTGAGGCAGTGAAGAGAGTAGAGGATAGCCCAAGGTGAGTGAGTCGACTGAGAGGCCTGAAGAGAGAAAGCCAGAGAGGATGAGTTTAAGTAAGGTTGTATTCCTTGCATTTATAACCATGGTGATCAAATGCACTGTTTAGTTAGCTAATAGACCTTGCTTGGTTGCCTTTTTGTGCAGATCATTCTATGCATCGTTCTGTTTGTGTCTAGCTAACAACGTTAAATGTTGACATAGCGGTACTAGCTACGTTAGCTAGATAGCTAGCTAGGTCATATAACGTTTGAACATTGATAGCTAACTAGCAAACTGTTTGATAAGATATAGTTAGTTAAGTTAGCGAATGGTGCCATTGTATCAGCAATATTAGCGGACACTACCTTTAGCTAGAAATTATCTAACTATCTAGTTAGCTAACGTTATGTCACAGACAACCAAACTAGCCAAGTTACAGTGGGGAGAACAAGTATTTGATGCACTGCCGATTTTGTAGGTTTTCCTACTTACAAAGCATGTAGAGGTCTGTACTTTTTATCATAGGTACACTTCAACTGTGAGAGACGGAATCTAAAACAAAAATCCAGAAAATCACATTGTATGATTTTTAAGTAATTAATTTGCATTTTATTGCATGACATAAGTATTTGATACATCAGAAAAGCATAACTTAATATTTGGTACAGAAACCTTTGTTTGCAATTACAGAGATCATACGTTTCCTGTAGGTCTTGACCAGGTTTGCACACACTGCAGCAGGGATTTTGGCCCACTCCTCCATACAGACCTTCTCCAGATCCTTCAGGTTTCGGGACTGTCGCTGGGTAATACGGACTTTCAGCTACCTCCAAAGATTTTCTATTGGGTTCAGGTCTGGAGACTGGCTAGGCCACTCCAGGACCTTGAGATGCTTCTTATGGAGCCACTCCTTAGTTGCCCTGGCTGTGTGTTTCGGGTCGTTGTCATGCTGGAAGACCCAGCCACGACCCATCTTCAATGCTCTTACTGAGGGAAGGAGGTTGTTGGCCAAGATCTCGCGATACATGGCCCCATCCATCCTCCCCTCAATACGGTGCAGTCGTCCTGTCCCCTTTGCAAAAAAGCATCCCCAAAGAATGATGTTTCCAACTCCATGCTTCACGGTTGGGATGGTGTTCTTGGGGTTGTACTCATCCTTCTTCTTCCTCCAAACACGGCGAGTGGAGTTTAGACCAAAAAGCTATATTTTTGTCTCATCAGACCACATGACCTTCTCCCATTCCTCCTCTGGATCATCCAGATGGTCATTGGCAAACTTCAGACGGGCTTTTTACATGCGCTGGCTTGATCAGGGGGACCTTGCGTGCACTGCAGGATTTTAATCCATGACGGCGTAGTGTGTTACTAATGGTTTTCTTTGAGACTGTGGTCCCAGCTCTCTTCAGGTCATTGACCAGGTCCTGCTGTGTAGTTCTGGGCTGATCCCTCACCTTCCTCATGATCATTGATGCCCCACGAGGTGAGATCTTGCATGGAGCCCCAGACCGAGGGTGATTGACCGTCATCTTGAACTTCTTCCATTTTCTAATAATTGCGCCAACAGTTGTTGCCTTCTCACCAAGCTGCTTGCCTATTGTCCTGTAGCCCATCCCAGCCTTTTGCAGGTCTACAATTTTATCCCTGATGTCCTTACACAGCTCTCTGGTCTTGGCCATTGTGGAGAGGTTGGAGTTTGTTTGATTGAGTGTGTGGACAGGTCTTTTATACAGGTAACAAGTTCAAACAGGTGCAGTTAATACAGGTAATGAGTGGAGAACAGGAGGGCTTCTTATAGAAAAACTAACAGGTCTGTGAGAGCCGGAATTCTTACTGGTTGGTAGGTGATCAAATACTTATGTCATGCAATAAAATGCAAATTAATTACTTAAAAATCATAAAATGTGATTTTCAGGATTTTTGTTTTAGATTCCGTCTCTCACAGTTGAAGTGTACCTATGATAAAAATTACAGACCTCTACATGCTTTGTAAGTAGGAAAACCTGCAAAATCGGCAGTGTATCAAATACTTGTTCTCCCCACTGTATCTACCTGCCTGGCTAGGTAATGCGACACCGTTAACTAACTACAGGCTTGCTAGTTCGAGTTACAATCCTCTTGCTAGTTTTCTCTTCACTCTTCACATTGGATACATCAATGACCAGTAACTCTCCCAGAGCGAAGAGGCTATCCTGTTAGCTGACGTTACCAATAATAGTTTTTCCTGTCAGTGAACACGTCTAGGTCCTAAAAGTTATTACGTTAGCTACCTAGCCAGTTATTTAGCTAGCTAGCAATTTATGACTATGCCGGATATACTAATATCTAGGTTATACATTGCTTTGACCTAGCCAGTTATCATTATCAACCAGAGAGACGTTCAAGTGTTAGTTAGGATTCCTAAATAGTTGTCTAATGCTAGCTGTAAGCAGCCGAGTTGACTTCCTATTTTAAAATAGTTCTGCGAACTATCTATTCGGCAGCAAGCCACAACGGAAACCTCCCAGACTCTCAGTAACACCGCTACCAGCGGTTCTTCTCCCCAGCCTACCCCGATATCCGAGAACCCTGCTTACCTCCTCCGGAGCGCTACGCTGGGGATCCCGGAACCTGCCGGGTGTTTCTCTCCCAGTGCTCCCTCATTTTTGAGCTGCAGCCCTCTTCGTTTCCGTCGGACCATTCAAAGATAGCGTATCTTATAACGCTGATGTCCGGGAGGGCATTCGCCTGGGCTCTGGTGGTGTGGGAGCAACAATCCACCATTTGCCTTAGGCTGGAGGATTTCATGGCAGAAGTAAGGAAGGTGTTCAACTCTCCGTTGTCTGGGAGAGAGGCAGCTCGGAAGCTACTCCAATTGCGTCAAAACTCCCGTAGTGTTGCAGAATACGCGGTAGAGTTTTGCACGTTGGCTGCTGAGAGTGCCTAGAACCTGGAATCTTTTTTCGACCCGTTCCTTCACGGATTATCGGAGTAGGTTAAAGACGAGCTCGCAGGCCGGGAGCTTCCCATGGACCTCGACTCCCTCATCGCCTTGACCTTATGGATCGGTGGGCGGCTACGGGAACATAGGAGGGAGAGGAGGTCTGTTCCCGGTCACACTCGCTCTTCCACTGCTCCCACCTCACCTCCGAGGAATCCCGGAAGTTCCCGACGTTCACCTTACCAAGAGAATCCGATGTCATCCGAGTGCCCACGGGAATCACTGAGGGCGGTCGACTCACCTCCTCCAGCCCAAGCTACTGGGAAGCGCTGGATTGTCTCCGGATGAACGTTTATGCAGATTGAGCACCAGGAGCTGTCTGTATTGTGGGATTACAGGACATTATATTTCCACCTGTCCATTAGAAAGACCGAGCTCATCAGTAGGTACGAGTACTCTGGTGAGCCGTATGGGGATTTTCCAATCTCCCATTACTCGTACCCCTCTCCATTCCACCCTGTTGTGGGGTGACCAGGCCAAATCTCTCCGGGTGCTCATTGACTCTGTGGCCGATGAGAGCTTTATCGACGCTACCTTGGTGTCGGAGCTAGGAATCTCCACTCAACCCCTCTACATTCCCATGGACGTCAGAACGCTGGATGGGCGCTCTATTGGCAGAGTCACCCGCAATACGGTTCCTATCAACATACGAGTATCAGGAAATCATAGTGAATGTATGCAGTTCCTGCTCATAGAATCTCCCCATGTACCAATGGTTTTGGGGTTTTCATGGCTCCAGAAGCACAATCCCCTGATCAACTGGGCTACGGGTTCTATCATGGTTTGGAGCCCGTTCTGCCACGCACATTATTTTAAGTCGGCACAGCCTGTCCCGGGACGTCTTCCTGCAGGCCTGGGAGAAGCCTCAGATAGCCTCTTCCTCCGCATCGAGCCTACGACTGTGCCGTTGACCTTCTCCCGGGCACTACACCACCTTGGGGGTGGCTTTACTCCCTGTCTGCGCCCGTGTATCGACTACCGGGGCCTTAATGACATCACTGTTAAAAAACGTTACCCTCTACCACTCATCTCCTCGGCTTTCAAACCTCTTCAGGGAGCGACCATCTTCTCAAAGTTGGACCTTCGGAATGCCTACCATCTGGTTTAGATACGGGAAGGAGATGAGTAGAAGACAGCCTTTATCACGGCTAGCGGGCACTATGAGTACTTGGTTATGCCATTCGGACTGACCAACGCTCCCGCTGTGTTCCAGGCCAAGGTCAACATTGTGCTCCGGGACATGCTGAACCTGTTCATATTTGTCTACCTCGACGACATCCTTGTCTTTTCCCGTTCAGCTCAAGAGCACGTCCCTCACGTCTGACAGGTCCTTCAGCGTCTCCTGGAGAACTAGCTTTTCGTCAAAGCGGAGAAGTGTGAATTCCATCACTCCACCATCTCCTTCCTAGGATACGTCATCACTGCAGGACACATACAGATGGATCCAGACAAGGTGAGAGCGGTGGTGGATTGGCCTCAACCCACATCCAGAGTGCAGCTGCAAAGTTTCCTGGCAATTGCTAACTTCTACCGCCACTTCATCCGGGGTTACAGCACCCTGGCTTCCCCCTCTCAGCACCCACCTCTCCCAAGGTTCCATTCACATGGTCTCCAGCAGCTGACCGGGCGTTCTTGGACCTCAAACATCGATTCACTACAGCCCCCATCTTAATCCATCCGGACCCGTCCCGTCAGATTGTGGTGGAGGTCGACGCCTCGGATGTCGGAGTGGGAGCCGTCCTGTCCCAGCGTTCTGCCCAGGACCAAAAGCTGCACCCCTGCACTTTTCTTTCCGATCGTCTTACCCCTGCTGAGAGGAACTATGATATGGGAAATTGAGAACTCCTCGCCATCAAGCTGGCGTTGGAGGAGTGGAGGCACTGGTTGGAGGGGGCGGAACACCCATTCCTAGTGTGGACTGACCATAAGAACCTGGAATATCTCCACATCACCAAGTGCTTCAACTCTAAGCAGGCTCGTTGGGCCCTGTTATTCACCCGTTTCAATTTCACTCTCTCCTACCGCCCGAGGTCCAAGAATGTGAAGCCTGACGCGCTCTCACGTTTGTATAGCCCCACTGCTACTCTGTCTGACCCCGAGACCATCCTCCCTACCTCCTGTCTAGTGGCTGCACTCGTCTGGGATATAGAGAGCCTGGTCCGTAAGGCGCAGCGTTCACAGCCGGACCCCGGGGGGCTAACCAGATGTTTGTCCCGGACTCTGCCCATTCCTCGGTCCTGGAATGGACACATTCCTCGAGACTGACATGCCAGCCAGGCTCCCATCCGCCTCCTGTGTCTGCATCTGGGTCTTAGCCTGAGCCTTGATAAATAATGCTTTTTAGCCTATTCATTGATGGAAATACCAGTTGATGGAAATACATTTGACTGGTCATGCTTATCAGTGTATGGGTTATTTTACATAATTTTGTGGAATTAAATTGGCATGTGTGTATATTTGTTATGCATGTTATTTATCACATGCGCACAGCATACAGCTAGACCTACAGAGCCTTTGAGCAGAAAAGGCCAATCATTGCACACAACAATTCTAAATGCAATCGTGTGTTAAAAATAGTTTTTGGGCCACGATTTAAAAAAGCAGGCTTCCCATTTGCCATTCAAATGCATAACCAATGGAAGGCAGGCTTCATCAGCGCATCACACACCACTTTGCAATGAGCTGGACATATAGCTACTTAATTGTTTGAAATCTGAACATTTTACTACATATTATGAAGAATGTTTTACCTTGCTTCAAAGTAGCCTAGGCAAAATCCGACCATATCCGTTGAGGCAATTATTTCATACTGGTTTGCCATTGAAACCAGTAGGCTATTTCTCTCATGTTCTATTGGTTTTCAACTTTCTTTCTTTGTCCAGTAGCCAAATGCACATTCGCGCGTAGCCTACTTTCTTGTGTGCATTGCTCTGCTAATAATGTTATGAAAAATAGTTACAAAAAAGCTAAACATTCTGATCTGTTGCATCAGATTCATTTCTTTAACATTGTTTTATGTACCCTAGGCCTACTGGTTTTATGAATTTTGGATCTATCATCCCACAACTGTCCCAGAGACTGTTTGGGCAATTTCTTTCTCGACAAGCTGACCAATAGAATAGGTCAACTTTTCTACTATGGGGGATAGTAGATTGACATAGACGGCTCATCCATAAGGCTAGGGGAAGCTTTCCCTAAGTAAATTGAATTAAAATGCCAAAATTATATAACCTAATTAGCCTACTCCCGCCTATACAGAAATACATAAAATCATTCAAAATAGGCTACTAAAGCATGATTTAGCCACAGAGGATCATTAGCTTCCCCAACCATTAACATTGTTTTGGGGGGGATTGTTTTAAATAGCATCGCCTACAGTCGGAAGGAAAGGCAGCACGCGCAATTTGGGCAGCGCACGCTGCAAATACCAAATAGATGATTGTTGAGTTATGACTGTCAGTGAAAAGTAGAGGCCCAGCCAGGCATATTGCAATATTTCAAAATTCTATAGTGGGAAAACATAGTTTGTAAAGCAAATGGCTATTACTGTAAAGAGAAGACCATGAAAATACTCTAATCTGTCTTTTAGTTATACAAATTCTAAATTGAATTGAGTGAACAACAGTAGGCCTATAGCTTATCTTAAGTTTGTTTTTGGACAATAATTCCCTCCTCCAGTTTAGACGCCATATTCTATTTGTGTCTCCCCTTCTTGTAGGCCTAATATAAGGACAACATCGTTTTTATTGATCTTTTTGTCAATGTCAGCAGAGTAGGCTACCCTCTAATTTGTCGTATTAAAAAATATTATACTAATGTCTCCAGTCATTTAAAGTGTAGTAGAATTGCATGAAATCTGTTTTTCCCGTGCAAAGAAAGAAGTTAGTGGTAAGGACACACGTCATTGCATCCTCAACTTGCATGTTCTGTTAAGATTGATGACCATAATCTAAATGTAATTTGTGTCATTGTGAGCACTGCGGGTGGACGCCCTAATCAGGTTACGCACCCAATGCATTTGGGTCAGGTACATTTCTCAAATGTCCAGTAAATCAAAATGCTGCCTGTCAAATGTCAGGCGCCACATTTTCATAACGGAAACCCTGGTACGTGGGTTTGTGTAACAATGTGTACGTCTCCCGCCAATGCGACACCCCCAGGTGCGAGCCCGCTTGGAGAAGGTTCTGGAGGAGGTGACCCGCTTCACCCCTCGCTACATTCCTAATTACTGATTGATTTGTTAATTGTTTGTAGATAGTGTTAGTGTATGGTTGATTTACAGTTAAGTGTGTGTGTGTGTGTGTGTGTGTGTGTGTGTGTAACTTTGGTCAACTCTGGGTTCAACTATGCCTGGAAACCCGACGTTGAATTGCATTGAATTCTACGTCGGGCAGAAATGACAGTTTGAATCAGGATGCATTTTTATGTCTATGGCCACATCGTAACAAGCTGTTCCACAGATAGAAGGAGTGTTAGGAGTGGGAAAAAAGTGCCAGTGCATTGATAAGCACACCAAAGATGGCATTAACAATAAGTAATAAAATAAAGACGGCATTTCTAAAAGCCTATTTCACACCATAGCCTGCTGAATTTGCAAGATAACTTTTCTTTCATTTTGATTGTCACAAATGAAAATGTAGCACTGACTTGCCCATGGATTGATGTTTCAGCATTGTCTCAAGAGTTCCAATTCGACTAGTCATGTGCGACATGCACACACAGTTAGAAGCCTGCTAGAGTTAGTGGCAGGCGGCAAGTAATATCCACCGTCGTAGTACGGATGAAGCCTGAGCTGGAATGTGAAGCTAACTCAAGCTGGCTAGCTTTATAAAAGCCTGAGTAGTATACCACTCTGGTGATACACACACTAACCACCATTCTGTAATCCTAATTATGTCTATCTTTTTCTGTTTCTCCTTCAACAAAAATGAAATATTAGCCTGTTAGCACCCCATGTAATGTAGTTAATTTAGTTAGCTTACCTTCATTCTTTGCTGTAAAAGATAGCAGAGAAAATATGTCTTTTAATTACATCAACAACACCTTTCTCAGATATTCAAAAGGAAGGCACTTATGTTATGTAATCTTTGTCTGTCATTTGAGTGTCACTGTTGACAATTTAGTGGATTTTCTTAAATGTAATTGTAGAGATTTTTTATACATCCTTCAAGCAAGAAAACGAGAGAGTGGATCGCGGCGCCATCAGCTTGCCATTTAAGGAATTGAGTTCTCAACCGTTGTGCCAAATTACGTTCCGTAATATGGAGTATTGACTGAGAAATGACGAGGGGAAAAACTCACTATAACATGCATTAATATTGTCACGTCTATAAAAATACAATTGTTTAGCCAACATTTGATAAGACTTGCATCTTAAAGGAGCTACATGTCACATAATTTCCAACTGCAAGTAGCCCTAAACATCCACATGAGAAAAAACATGTCAACATCTTTCTTTACAAAAAAAAGTATTTGCGTCCTACAACATACTTTTTTTGTGAAGATAAATACATACTTGGATTCATACATACAATAGGCTTAACAGACATCAAAATTACAACATACATTTTATGGATTATGATAAGGTAAAGTAGTACTAAGCTATTTCAAAGGCACATTCTTCAAAATGTAAAAATAAAAAATATAAATAAACAATACTAAAAGTTTACATGCTGCTTGTGTAAGTATCAAATATTTTTCTAGAAAATGTACTATATTTGATAAGACTTACATTTTAAGTACCTTCAATATTCTTAAATGTCAAGAAAAGTCCATAAAGGTTTTTATACAGAAGAAAGTGAACTCTTACCTCTCTGGCTACTTGAATGTGTGGTTCAAAAGCAACCAACTCCTTCATTTATATATGACATCTGATACTCTGAGCCTCACCCTAGGCATCCATTTCAGCCAATAGTTGTCTCACATGTATCATATATTTGCTTTGGGCTCCAACTGCACGGTGTTGTGCATGTGATTTAAAGCCACAATCTGGATTTAGTTTCAGCCTAATGGAAACCCCTGAGGTATGGGGCTGAATATGTGTATGTGTAACCACTGTGTATTAAATGATAAGTCCTAGACTTTGGTGAAGTCTTTTTGGTAGATGCTCCAGGAGACTATAAAACAGCTATTTTCTCACTCCAATTGTTACACTCCCTCAGACAAACCAAGACCCCCTCTCTCATCCAGTCAGTGTTTTCATGTGAAGTGGGACTTCTTGTTTGACAGTAATTTTATGATTAAAAGGTGCTTCTTTGCTACTTTTTTTTTTCAACAATTAACAATCAACAATGTTTATTAACAATCATTATCCATTTCCCTCAGCCCTGATCCAATCTTCCATTTTTAATCCCTGTAGCTCTTTTGGCAGCCGGCTTTGCACACTTCTCGTTTCTTGTTTGGGTTGGTCACCTGTTGTTCTGCTTTTCCTGTGCACTTTTTCAATGTAGAGGAAGTGCTCCTGGTTTAAGTTGCATGACGGTTGATTGGCAACTGGGTTCTTTGTCCCATTCTCTCGTCTTAGTGTTGTTACCAGATTTTGAAGCTGTTGGCAAACCTTGGTGTGTATGTGGCAGTGGCGGCCCGCCCATTGGGGCTTTAGGGGCGGCGACCTACTTGTGAAAAAATAAATAAATCATAATTATAATAATATATATATATATATATATATATATATACAGTACCAGTCAAAAGTTTGGACACACCTACTCATTCAAGGGTTTTTCTTTATTTTTACTATTTTCTCATTGTAGAAAGATAGTGAAGACATCAAAACTATGAAATAACACATATAGTAACCAAATTAGTGTAAAACAAATCCAAATATATTCTTCAAAGTAGCCACCCTTTGCCTTGAGAGAATGCACACTCTTGGCATTCTCCTAACCAGCTTCATGAGGTAGTCACCTGGAATGCATTTCAATTAACAGGTGTGCCTTGTTAAAAGTTAATTTGTGAGATTTCTTTCCTTCTTAATGCGTTTGAGCCAATCAGTTGTGTTGCGACAAGGTAGGGGTGGTATACAGAAGATAGCTCTATTTGGTAAAAGACCAAGTCCATATTATGGCAAGAACAGCTCAAATAAGCAAAGAGAAACGACAGTCCATCATTACTTTAAGACATGAAGGTCAATCAATACGGAACATTTCAAGAACTTTGAAAGTTTCTTCAAGTGCAGTCGCAAACACCATCAAGTGCTATGATGAAACTGGCTCAATGAGGACCGGCAGAGGAAAGGAAGACCCAGAGTTACCTAGGATAAATTCATTAGAGTTAACTGCACCTCAGATTGCAGCCCAAATAAATGCTTCACAGAGTTCAAGTAACAGACACATCAACTGTTCAGAGGAGACCGTGAATCAGGCCTTCATGGTTACTGCAAAGAAACCACTAGTAAAGGACAACAATAATAAGAAGATACTTGCTTGGGCCAAGAAACACGAGCAATGGACATTAGACCTATGGAAATCTGTTCTTTGAGTCCAAGTTTTAGATTTTTGGTTCCATCTGCCGTGTCTTTGTGATATGCAGAGTAGGTAAACTGATGATCTCCGCATGTGTGGTTCCCACCGTGAAGCATGGAGTAGGAGGGATGGTCGGAACAGCAAGCCCAGGACAAAGTAGCACATCCGGGGAATAGGTCAGAAGAAACTGGATCAGCAGCACGATTAGGTAGCAGGTCGAGAGAGAGAGAGAGAGAGAGAGAGAGAGAGAGAGAGAGAGAGAGAGAGAGAGAGAGAGAGAGAGAGAGAGAGAGAGAGAGAGAGAGAGAGAGAGAGAGAGAGAGAGAGAGAGAGAGAGAGAGAGAGAGAGAGAGAGAGAGAGAGAGAGAGAGAGAGAGAGAGAGAGAGAGAGAGAGAGAGAGGAGAGAGAGAGAGAGAGAGAGAGAGAGAGAGAGAGAGAGAGAGAGAGAGAGAGAGAGAGAGAGAGAGAGAGAGAGAGAGAGAGAGAGAGAGAGAGAGAGGAGAGGAGAGAGAGAGGAGGAGAGAGAGAGAGAGAGAGAGAGAGAGAGAGAGAGAGAGAGAATCGTTAACATTGCATAACCTATGGACCCCCCCACCCATTTGCACATGAGCATCAAAGATGGGAGATCATTTGGGTTTTGAGGACCACATTGGGATTCAGAAATTCTACAGCGAGTCAAAATGGGTTCCTAATGGGTCTTAATCACACATCTTTTTCAGAACTGATCTAATTGGTCAAACGACCCACCTAAAGCTTTTGAAGTGTTGTTATGACCATGTCAACAAATCTAATTTGTTGAATTGGGCTGCCCAATGTGCTGGACATTTCTTTTCTCATCACTCATTTTGAAAAAATGTATGCTAAAAGCTTGGAAGTCAATCAATCCCCCATCATTGACACAATGGAAAAATCGAATGATTTATTATTGAAATATTGAAATAGCATGGGCGACTGAGAAAAACAAATTGGTACAATTTAAGACCAAGTGGCAAACAATAATGCAGTCACTGGATAAAAAAGGAAGCACGTTGGTGAAATCAAATTCTGTACCACATACAACAAAATACAGAACAGTACACAATTTAACCACCCCACTAATTGTATTGATCTCTATTAGACTGGCTAGCTAAGCATACCTAACATGGACATTTCAATGTTGTGAGCTTGCTGTTAGCTAACTAGCGTCACTAAATTGGCAGCAAGGTTGCTAGCCAGCTGAGACTGCCTGAGAACCAACTAACCAACCATAGATGATTTATACACATTCATCATTGCTACCAACACACAAACAGAGACTAAGTTAGCTATATCGACAATTCTATTTTTAGTGCTTTCCAGACAACGGTGGAATAGATGGCTAACAAATTGAGATACCAAATAATAGTAACATTAACGAAAAAACAAACATGTTTACTCTGCTGATGGTAGCTACCAGTCTAGCAGTGACTACCAGTACCATGGCGTAAGCAAAATTGATTGACAGTATGTATACCAAAATATAGTTTATATGATTTAGCTGATGGCTTTCAGAGTTCAATACAGGACTGCTAGCTAGCTAACTTACCAGGCTAATCCATCAAGCTAGCTAACATTAGGTTACCTCTAATTGAGAATCTTCAGTTTTGTTGAAAATAATCGATGGTGCCATCAAAATGGATTCCCCATCAGTTCAGCCTGAAAATTCCATGTATTATGTTCAACATAGGAGGGCCAAGCACAGGAAGTAGCTCTTTCAGTAGTTTAGTTGGAATAGTGTCCAGTAGACAGCTGGAAGGTTTAGAGGCCATGACTATTTTCGTGAATGTGTCGGCAGATACAGGATTGAAAAACTTGTGTCTCCATTGATCCGAGGTCCTGGCAGCTCTGTGCAGACTTGGGACAACTGCGTTTTGGAGAAATATGCATATTCAAAGAGGAGTCCTTAATTTGTTTTCTAATGATGTCACACCCTGATCTGTTTCACCTGTCTTTGTGATTGTCTCCACCCCCCTCCAAGTGTCGCCCATCTTCCCCGTTATCCCCAGTGTATTTACACCTGTGTTCTCTGTTTGTCTGTTGCCAGTTCGTTTTGTTTCTTCAAGCCTACCAGTGGTTTTCCCCCTTGCTCCTGTCTTTTTCAAGTTCCTGTTTTCTAGTTTTCCCGGTTTTGACCATTCTGCCTGCCCTGAGCCTGCCTGCTGTTCTGTACCTTGTCACACCACCCTGGAATGTTGACCTCTGCCTGCCCTGACCCTGAGACTGCCTGCCGTTCTGTACCTTTTGGACTTACTGACCTCTGCCTGCCGTTAACCTGTCATTTGCCTGCCCCCTGTTTTTGTAATAAACTTTTGTTACTTCGACACTGTCTGCATCTGGGTCTTCTCCTGAAAGGTGATAAAGGATCAAGATCTTTTTGTCGAAGAAGTTCATGAATTCATCACTGTTGAAGTGAAGGCCATCCTCACTTGGGGAATGCTGCTTTTTAGTTAGCTTTGTGACAGTATCAAAAATAAATGTGTTGATTGTTTTTATTCTCCTCAATCAGGTTGGAAAGTGATCAGGCAGCAGTGAGGGCATTTTGATATTGCACAGTACTGTCTTTCCAAGCTAGTCGGAAGACTTCCAATTTGGTGGAGTGCCATTTCCGTTCCAGGTTTCTGGAAGTTTGCTTCAGGGCTCTGTTATTTTCTGTATACCAGGGAGCTAGTTTCTTGTGACAAATCTTTTTAGTTTTTAGCGGTGCGACTGCATCAAGGGTACTACGCAAAGTTGAGTTTAGATCCATTTACATTTAAGTCATTTAGCAGACGCTCTTATCCAGAGCGACTTACAGGAGCAATTAGGGTTAAGTGCCTTGCTCAAGGGCACATCGACAGATTTTTCACCTAGTTGGCTCGGGGATTAGAACCAGCGACCTTTCGGTTACTGGCACAACGCTCTTAACCACTAAGCTACCTGCCGCCCCTTTAGGTGCTTTAGATCCTTTAGGTGGTTAACTGATTTTTGAACTCCGACATCCTTGGGTAGGTGGAGGGAGTTTGGAATGGCATCTTGGAATCTTTTGGTTGTCCGAGAATTTATTGCGTGGCTTTTGATAATCCTTGGTTGGTGTCTAAGCAAATTATTTGTTGCGATCGCAAATGTAATAAGATGGTGGTCCGATAATCCAGGAATATGAGGAAAAACATTTAGATCCACAATATCTATTCCACAGGACAAAACTAGATCCAGGATATGATTGTGGCAATGCGAAGGTCCCGAGACATGTTGGACAAAAACCCACTGAGTCGATGATGGCTCCGAAAGCCTTTTGGAATGGGTCTGTAGACTTCTCCATGTGAATATTGAAGTCACCAAAAAGTATTCACCAAAAATGTAATATCTTTTGACAGTATAAGTTCTGTAATCATTGTAAGAGCATGTGACAATAAAGAGCTGCACTGTTAAGAGGTAACTGCATTCCAGAGTAACTTAATGGCAGTTAGTTGCCAGATGTAGTGTTACCTAACTGGAAACCAGCTGGTGGTAAAGGTTGTTGTTTACTTGACAGTAACTTACTGGCCAGTAACTGCTAGTAGCTCACTGGCATCTAACTGCCAGTAATTTAGTTATTGTAATATTCACAGTAACTTCATTGCAACTAGCTGCCAATGATTTACTGTACCTTTACAGTAAACTGGCATTCTCTGATGACATCTACTAATCATTCTTTACTGTTAGCACACTTGGAACTCAGCCTCACATAGGGCCTCATTTATCAAAGGTGCGTGCGCACAAAACATATTCTAAACATTGCGTGTGCCAACATGACAGGAAAGTGTGCGTATCTCCATGCAAATCTCAGAAAATTTGTGCACACAACTTCTAGAAGGTTGATCAACTGTACTGCAAGCAAATAGGCTTTATTGCTCGTTTGGGGGAAATGGGAGGTGTTTGATGCACAGGAATTATAATAATGGTAGGCTAATAAAAACATTAAAATGTACGCTTATTGATAAAGCAGATGCATTTTCAGTTGGTGAGGAGATTGCATAGCAGCATGTCATCTAATATGTTTATTTTAGTTTTTATATAGTCTGTTTGGTAACATCGCTAATAAACCAGACGCTAACTAGAGGCAAGAGACAGAACTAGTCTACAGGCCATACAAACGCTTCACACGGCGTGGCTGCTGCCACTCTAATCTGGTGGTCCCTGCGCGCACGACCCACGTGGAGTTCCAGGTCTCCGGTAGCCTCTGGAACTGCCGTTCTGCGGCCAACAGTTAACGTTCAGCCCAGTCAAAACTATTCGCTGCTCTGGCACCCCAATGGTGGAACAAGCTCCCTCACGATGCCAGGACAGCGGAGTCACTGACCACCTTCCGGAGACACCTGAAACCCTACCTCTTTAAGGAATACCTGGGATAGTATAAAAGTAATCCTTCTACCACCTGCACACAAAATATTTAAAAAATAATAAAAATAAATAAAAATAAAAATAAAAATAAAAATAAAAATAAAAAAATAAATAAAAATAAAAATAATAAAAATAATAAAAATATAAAAATAAAAGAAATTGTAAAGTGGTTGTCCCACTGGCTATCATAAGGTGAATGCACCAATTTGTAAGTCGCTCTGGATAAGAGCATCTGCTAAATGACGTAAATGTAAATGTAATATAGGCCTAAATCATAATCCTATTGCAGGACGGCTTTCCTTTTTTTGTCATAACTGGTTTTAATTATTCCCGCTATACAACAAATAGTAGGCTACCATTTAATCAATCGCTCATTCAATAGCCAAGCATGCTCGAAAGTAAATCGGTCTATTTACTTTCGAGGCTTGACAATATGTGACAGTATGGGTAGGCTACAGTATTGCTGTGCGATAGGATTAGGTGTGTGACATTATAGCCAATTTAATTTCAGAGCCTATACCAAGTCTGGAGATAGAAACACAATTATGTATTGATAAACAAAATATTGAACAAATTGTCTTTCCATAGAAGTGTGGGCTCTAACCTTTACTTTTAAATTGTTCAAAAGGACAATCAATCTTGCAGAATGTGTGGCCAGTGTTTAGCACTCCCTAGGCCTCATGCATTTTTAGTTTGGAAAAGTCACTCCAACATTCTGCCCACACAATGTGATCAAATTTGCCATTGCACTTTCTTTTCGGAACTATCATGGCCCAGTTCCAACATCTCCAAATCATACAGAAAATTAGGGTGTTTTTGCTACCATAAAAGGTGAATGGAGGGCATTTTCAAGGTGGGGATGTAGTGCTCGTTCACGACCGCACAAATCATAATTTACCTTCCTGCAAATAGACCTTCCTGCCACACCATCAGGTCGGTGAGCATGACAGAGATCAACTACAGTAAGTTACAGAAGTTTATCAATAACCCACTTGCAACTACTTTTCACATGTGAGTTCCAAATATCTTTAACGGTCCCCCCAGCGTGAGTTGTTTATGCACATGATGTCAGAATGCACTCACTGTTCCAAAATGTGATTGTTACGCAACAGGACAGTTAAATCCGCGCTGCCCTCAAACCAAGACATGCTGCCTGCTTTTATTTATAGGCTGTTTCAACTTGCCAATTTCAAATGATTTTTATTTTCGAACAACAGTATGAATTGAGGTGTGTTGCGCCTCCTCATAAATTGACATAAAAGTAGGCCATTTCAGTTTTGCGGAAAATTCATTTTTTGGGCTTTACTGAGCCAGACGAACCACCCCAAGCATTTCCCCAGTGTTCAAGTATGCAGACTGCAGTGCCTCCCTGTGCGACTGCCTTGAGCAGCAGCTTGAGGGACTTCGCAGGGAAAATGCTGTGCAGTCAGGCATAGGGGATTGTCTGCAGCAGGACATGGACGTCTCGTTTGTCATGCTACTTTACTGCCAGCTGTTGACCGTGCTCCTTGAACTCCACCTCCCCTCTCTGCATCTTCCTGCATCCGAGTGCCGGCATCCACTTCCTGTTCGACCTGACTGTGCCACAGGCCCCTGTGCTGTTGGAAAGCAGCTGCTGGAAGAGTGTGGGAGTGCTGTACCAACTGTCCACATACAAAGTGTGTCCCTTCCCAAGATGTGGAGCCAGCATGGTCATCACCATGGACCCGGACACCCCAAACACCTCATAATGTTGGATGTCAGTGGTGGACCCTGTGTAGACTATAATGTCCTGTCTTCACATCGCACATAACAAAGAACTTGACCCCAAGCCTGTGCATTTTGGAGGGAATATATTGACGGAACGCCAGCCTACCCTTCCATAACATCAGTGCATAGGTCCTTCTATGGCACAAAGACCCAACCAAATTGTGGATTATAATTAATGGACATTTTGTAGGGGTTGATGTGTTTTTCATTAGGGCAAATCAAGTCTGAAATGTCAAAGCAGAAATCACAAACTTTAGAAGCCTTTTTTTAAACTCAGATACACTACAAGTTTCCATTTCCTGCTGTGCAGAAAAATTATCAGCAATAAAAGAGTGATCAAAATAAGATCCTATGTCTGTAAATCACTGCAATACCATTCCCTTACTGATGTTCCTCTGGTCTGTTCACGTCGCATCATCTACCAGCTCTGTTCATAACTGTTCATGACTGATGAATTTGTTTACCTTGTTCATCATCATCATCCGTCTGATTGGTCTCTTCATCTAAATTGCTCGTCCTGCTGTGACTTTGACTTCCTCTCTCATCATCATCTTCAGCAGCAGCAGCAGGACGACTCTTACAATAATCATTTATCAATTCTGTCAAATCAGAACTACTACAGATGTAGTATCTTAATTTGAGCCAGTTTGCTATAGCAGGACAATAATCCTGCAGCAACAGGTAATGTGAATTATTATGTGGAAGTAGTTATTGTAGGCTAGCTTCTGTCAAACTATCTTTCACACCTCGTTGATTTATGAGGGGACAGGACTTCGGCCTAGGATTTGAATATTACACCCAGGTGTGACTTCACACCAGGATGTAAATATCACACATTATTTTATTAATAAACAGAGCTTGATGTAATGTCAGGTGGAACCTGACCCAGGAGGCGGGGCTTATGACCACAAATGTCAACTCTGTGATTAGGGATCGATTTCTGTGTACTTACAAGTATTATGCAACATTATTAGAACATCATTTGTAGATCATATAAGATCTCTTACACATATGAACATATGTAACATTTAAATTGTTATTAGACCACATTGTGTAAGATCATTGAAGATCTCTTGCACGTATAAATATAATTCCATCCACTGATGCTGCAGACATCAGTTTTCTAGGAATTACATCAGTGATGGAAAATGTCTGATGTTCAAAGACACATCATCACACATACAATCTTCAACATTATAGTCAGTGAAGCTTACAGGGCTCCCTGTTAATTAACCAACTCGTAAATAGACCACCTATCCCAAAACCGGGGGGGAGTTGGAGAGGAATTAGTATAGGCGAGGTGGAGTACTTTTAATGAAGTCTTTTCACTCACAGGATACAGTAGATCACCCCCAGAAGTGTTTGCAAGGGTTAAATCTGCATTAAACATTGTTGATTCACTGTCACCCTAAGACAAGATGCCCCCTCTCTAAACTGTTTGTATTTGGGCAGTGGTGTGTCTGGACTTGTAGCTGTAGCCTGGATTTGAGTACCATGAACATATCAGATTTAATTATTAGATTAGATTTTTAAGGTCAAGAAGTATCTCTTACACACACACAAACATAATTTTACTCACTGATGCTGCTGACATCAGTTTTCTAGAATTAAGGATGACATTTTACATCCTAGATATTAGTGGTGGGTACCCATATCGCTATTTCTATATGATGTTGATATCTTTTGATATCAATATGAGCATGGCATATCGTGATATTGCATTTCTCTGAGCGCTATTCAGCATTGGTAATTCAAACATACAATGATATTTAATTGCTGCAATTCCCCATTGAATAAAGTTGTTTCAAAAACAAGCACTCAAGCAAAACACAAAGCTAAGCATACAATCATGTTACGATCAGTACAATTACTTCTCAATGTGGACACTTTAGGGGTGGGCACCAATATCTCTATTTCAATATGATGTTGATATATTTTGATATCGATATGAACAAGGCATATTGTGACATCAGTTTATCCTTGCTGTTAACCTACACTATATAATACATGACTGTTCCTGTAGACAGAAATCTCTCTCACAGACCTTCTCAAAGGCTCTCAACCTAGCATTCTTAACTGTCTGCTGATGGTTGATTGGCTCCTCATTGTATTCAAACTGGTTAGGGGTAGGCCAAAGCCACCAGAGCATTCACACCTGTCCCAGTGGGGAATCAACAAGCAGTTGTCCGGACTTGGAAGTTACAATTTTCTTTTTCAATCAAACTGCTCAAAACTGATAACTACTGAACCAAAACTGTGTAATTAATGCCTAGTTAATGTATATAGTTTGATAACTGCTGAACACTGTACCTCATAAATGTATCAAATTGACATCAAATTTATGTTTACACTTACATTTTTGTCATTTAGCAGACGCTCTTATCAAGAGTGACTTACTGAAGCAATTAGGGTTAAATGTCTTGGTGAAGGGAACCACATAATGTATGGATATGGCTGCACTACATCATTCTCCATCAGCCAGTGTGCTTCAATAGGACAAAGTGGCAAGAGTCACTGTCTGTGCTACCATATGGAATTATTGTGTAGTGTACAATGCACTGCTGAAATACCTGGTTATATTTAACAAAATAGTCCACTCATTATCTGAATTTCAATGATACATGATTTTCTTGTCATTTGTTAACAATACAATAAACTATCACTTAGTTAAACTGCTCAAAACTGATAACTACTGAACCAAAATTATATAGTGCATTGTTAACATACAGTATATTTAAGTGATAATGCCCTCGAACACCGGCTTCGAGGGCATTATCACTTTTATAAAAAGGGTTACCAACATATTCAAATAATGACGTTATTTTGATGAATATATTCATACAATTTAAGGTTGCTACCCAAGACGGCTGGTCGTTCATTCTATTGGTTCGGTTGCCAGAGACGCGACCCAGTCGTTCAGTCTTTTTATTCTGCATCTATCGTTCGTTCTAAATGTTCCATTGCCATATTGGCTGGCATTGTTCTTATCCACTGCTTGCTAGCTAGCCAACTACGGCTAATTTACAGTCACGTCAAACAGTGCAGCCAGAATAACAACAATATAGCTGTATTTGTTTAAGCTGTTTTCTAGTGACATTTATAACAATGACCTAATGAGACGCTGTTGTTCAGAGGAGCTAGCCAACAACGCAGCTAAAACAATCACTTCAAACTGAAGCTTGAAAGACTGCAAACTAGCTACACTTAGTTTTGTTTTACCTTTTTTCAATTGACATTTCTTTGTATAAATCCATAAAAATTATGCCAGCTGATTTATGATTTCGACTGGCTGTCTCGTCCCAACTCCCGACACGTTCATTACTATGGGACAGCTGGATATCAAATTTGAATTTTTAAACATTGTTGCAAATGTCGGAGAGATTTTATACAAATCTCCGCTGTTGAAAACTGAATGTTAGTCTAAAAGAAATGTGAGATAATATCTAGATACTTTTTATAGTGGCGATCAAGTTTATAAATTGCCTGGCTGGGCTGATGAGACAGTGGATTGCGCAGTCAGATGGAACAGAGTAAATAGGCATTTTAACATCATAGATTTAGCCGGTGGTAACTTATCGAATAGACACCGGCTGGAATGTGGTTTTAACCAATCAACAATCAGGATTAGACCCACCTATTGTATAAAGTTTGATAACTGCTGAACACTGTACATTTCTATATTTTTACCTCATAAATGTATAAATTTGGCATCTATTTATGTTGGAAAAACCAAATCATACATGGCTGTGGCTGTAAATACTACATCATAGGACAAAGTGGGAAGAGTCAATATACAGTACCAGTCAAACATTTGGACACACCTACTCATTCAAGGGCTTTCTTTATTTTTACTATTTTCTACATTGTATAATAATAGTAAGATATCAAACTATGAAATAACACATATGGAATCATGTAGTAACCAAAAAAGTGTTCAATAAATCAAAATATATTTTATATTTGAGATTCTTCAAAGTAGCCACCCTTTGCCTTGATGACAGCTTTGCACACTCTTGCCATGCTCTCAACCAGCTTCATGAGGTAGTCACCTGGAATGCATTTCAATTAACAGGTGTGCCTTGTTAAAAGTTAATTTGTGGAATTTCTTTCCTTCTTAATGCGTTTGAGCCAATCAGTTGTGTTGTGACAAGGTAGGGGTTGTATACAGAAGATAGCCCTATTTAGTAAAATACAATATTATGGCAAGAACAGCTCCAATAAGCAAAGAGAAACGACAGTCCATCATTACTTTAAAACATGAAGTCAGTCAATTCGGAAAATCTAAAGAACTTTGAAAGTTTCTTCAAGTGCAGTCGCAAAAACCATCAAGCACTATGATGAAACTGGCTCTCATGAGGACCGCCACAGGAAAGGAAGACCCAGAGTTACCTCTGCTGCAGAGGATAAGTTCATTAGAGTTGACTGCACCTCAGATTGCAGCCCAAATAAATGCTTCACAGAGTTCAAGTCACAGACACATCTCAACATCAACTGTTTTGAGGAGACTGCATGAATCAGGCCTTCATGGTCGAATTGCTGCAAAGAAACCACTACTAAAGGACACCAATAAGAAGAAGAGACTTGCTTGGGCCAAGAAACACGAGCAACGGACATTAGACCGGCGGAAATCTGTCCTTTGGTCGGGAGTCCAAATTTGAGATTTTTGGTTACAACCGCCATGTCTTTGTGAGACGCAGAGTAGGTGAACGGATGATCTCTGCATGTATGGTTCCCACCGTGAAGCATGGAGGAGGAGGTGTGATGGTGTGGGGGTGAACTGTTCACCGGACGTGCTACCTTGTCCCAGACTTGCTGTTTTCAACTCTCTCTCTCTCTACCTCACCTGCTATTTCAACCTCTAAATGCCAAGCTATGACCTGTTGCAACCTCTACAACCACTGCAATTATTATTTGACCCTGCTGGTCATCTATGAACGTTTGAACATCCCTCAGAGCCTGGTTCCTCTCTAAGTTTCTTCATAGGTTTCTGCCTTTCTAGGGAGTTTTTCCTAGCCACCGTGCTTCTACATCTGCATTGCTTGCTGGTTGGTTGTTTTAGGCTGGGTTTCTGTATAGCACTTTGACATCTGCTGATGTAAAAAGGGCTTTATAAATACATTTGATTGATTTGATTGATACTGACCACAACCAAACAATTACTGCCCACAACTACAGACCACTATTGAGCACAACTATAGAGCACAACTACTGACCATAACTATTGACCACAACCACTGACCAACACTACGGACCACAACTACTGACCACAACTACTGACCACAACTAATGAACACAACCACACAACTTCTGAACACACAACTACTGACCACACAACTACTGACCACAAACGCTGACCACACACCTATTGACCACAACTACTGAAAGGGGAAAGGAAAGAGGAAAGGGGGGATACCTAGTCAGTTGTACAACTGAATGCATTCAACTGAAATGTGTCTTCCGCATTTAACCCAACCCCTCTGAATCAGAGAGGTGCGGTGGGCTGCCTTAATCGACATCCACATCATCAGCGCCCGGGGAACAGTGGGTTAACTGCCTTGCCCAGTGGCAGAACAACATATTTTTACCTTGTCAGGTCGGGGATTCGATCCAGCAACCTTTCGGTTGCTGGCCAAATGCTCCTAACCACCAGGCTACCTGCCTCCCAGTTACACACTCCACTGACTACAATTACTGACCACAACTACTGACCATTACTACAAATGACAACTACTTACCACAACCATACAAATACTGACCAGAAATACTGACCACAACTACTGACAAACTACTGACCACAACCACACAACTAATGTCCTCAACTAATGTCCTCAACTGACAGCAACTACTGACCAAAACCACACAGGCCTATAGTATTTTCATATTTTGAAGTACGCTTTCATATTCAATGCGAAGTACCCTTCTCAATGATTTCCCCCCCCAAAAAAATAAATCTCAACGGAGCTTCAAGTATAGGCTACCACAAGACATTACAATTCAAAGCTGGCATATTTCTGCTCGTCATCCCAATTGTACTTTTTGCGACCTGAGGAAAAAACATGGAAGAGGAGCACTGCAACATAAAATCTCAAAAAGTTGATGCGAGGAAGTGGCACTGCTGTCAACATTGGCATACTGTTGATGATTTGTTAGAGAAATACTGCACTGAGCGACTCAGAAACTGAAGGGTTGTATATTACTATTATTATTGTATATCATAAGGAAGAAAATTTTTTTGCAACAATGCTGTTCATACACCTTTGAGGATACACACTCCAAACCTACTTTTAAATATTGTGGCAGACCAGGGGGTTTGATCAAGATGTTTACACAGATCAGACACAAGTGTGATACCTCAGTTTCAAGGGTGTTAATTTAAAACAATAAGGAAAAAGAAAAGAAACCGGTTCCTCCAGGAGAACTCTTCCGGGTTACCGCCTTCTGGGCTCCGGGGAATTCTGTCTCCTCTGGGGTAGAACACTGAGCCCCTCAGTTCTATCAGACCGTGAGGCCGTCTGTCCGGTAGCAACCTCTCACTACCGCCAACCCTCCCGTGTGCTAACCTCCTGGCATCTTTATGGGCCACATACGGCTGTTGAGCAATCAGCCCCTTGATTGCTCACCAGCCTCAATCAGCCCCAATTAGTCCTGGCCGGAGGACCGTCGAGACCTGGCACGTTCTGCAGAGGGAGCCACCGCCGCGTGATGTAGACTCCGTCTGTCACAAGGTCTCCGTCTGTCACAGCAACTTTAAAATGTAAAAAACACTCCACATTACAAAATACAGAACCACACAACTACTGACCACTATGACTGACTAAAACTAAACAACTGCTGACCACAACCACACAACAACTGACCACAACTACTGACCAAACAACTATTGAACCACACAATTACTGATCACAAATACTGACCATAACTACTGACCACAACTACACAACTGCTTACCACAACAACACAACTAATGACCGAACAACTACTGACCACACATCTACTGACCACAACTTCTGACAACAACCACACAATTACTGACCACAACTACTAACTACACAACTACTGAACCAAAGACCTACTGATACAACAGCTGACCACAACCACACAACTAATGACCAAAACTACTCAACACAACTACTGACTATAACTACAGACCACAGCCACACAATTACTGACCACAACTACTGACCACGCAACTACTGAACAACAAAACTACTGACCACAACCACACAACTGCTGACCACAGCCACATAACTACTGACGATATCTACAGTGAGGGGAAAAAGTATTTGATCCCCTGCTGATTTTGTACGTTTGCCCACTGACAAAGAAATGATCAGTCTTTAATTTTAATGGTAGGTTTATTTGAACAGTGAGAGACATAATACCAACAAAAAAATCCAGAATTTTTTTATAAATGTATTTGCATTTTAATAAGGGAAATAAGTATTTGACCCCCTCTCAATCAGAAAGATTTTCTGGCTCCCAGGTGTCTTTTATACAGGTAACGAGCTGAGATTAGGAGCACACTCTTAAAGGGAGTGTCAGGTATTTGCCAACAAGGGTTTTGCCACCAAGTACTAAGTCATATTTTGGAGAGGGGTCAAATACTTATTTCCCTCATTAAAATGCAAATCAATTTATAACATTTTTGACATGCGTTTTTCTGAATTTTGTTGTTGTTATTCTGTCTCTCACTGTTCAAATAAACCTACCATTAAAATTATAGACTGATCATGTCTTTGTCAGTGGTCAAACGTACAAAATCAGCCGGGGATCAAATACTTTTTTCCTTCACTGTACATACCACAACCAAACAACTAATGACCACAACTATTGACCTAAAAAAATGACAACCACACAACTACTGACCACACATCTACTGAAACACACAACTACTGACCACATCTTCTGACTACAACTATAAACCACAACTATTGACAACACCTTCTGACAACAACCATGCAACTACTGACCACAACAACTGACCACACAACTACTGATACAACTACTGACCACAACCACATAACTACTGACCAAAACTACTAAACACAACTACAGACTACAACTACAGACCACAACCACACAACTACTGACTTCAACTGCTGACAATGACCACATAAATACCCACCACAACCACACAACTACTGACCACACAACTACTGAACCACACAACCACTGACCAAAACTACTGACCATAACCACACAACTACTGACCATACTCCTACTGATCACAACTACTGACTACAACCACACAACTATTGACCACAACTACTGACAGCAACTACTGAACACAACTTCTGATTAAAACTATAGACCACAGCCACACATCTCCTGACCACAACCACACAACTACTGACCACAACCACACAACTACGGACCACACAACTACTGACCATAACTACTGACCACAACCACATAACTACTGGCCATAACTACTGACCACAACCACATAACTACTGACCACAACTACTGACCACTATTGACCATAAGTATTGACCACAACTACTGATGACAATCACACAACCACTTACCACAACTACAGATCACAACCACACAACTACTGACCATACTCATACTGACCACAACTACTGACTTCAACTACTGACCGTTACTACCAATGACAACTGCTGACCACAACCATTGACCACAACTACTGACAGCAACTACTGACCACAACCACACAACTACTGACCAACAATAGTGACCATAACTACTGACAACAACCACACAAATACTGACCACAACCACACAAGTACTGCCTACAACTACTGACCACAACCACACAACTACTGACCAAAACTACTGAACACAACTATTGACTACAGCTACAGACAACAACAACACAACTACTGACCACAACCACCAACTACTGACTACAACCACACAACTATTGACCACAACTACTGACAGCAACTACTGACCACAACCACACAGGCCTATAGTATTTAAATATTTTTATGTACGCTTTCATATTCAATGCAAAATCTCCAAAAGTTGAAGCGAGGAAGCAGCACCGCTGTCAGCAGTGGTTGGTACTTTGTTGTAGGATTTTTTACATTACAACCTTCGAATGTGGATATAGGCCTAATGTTGATGATTTATTAGAGAAATACCGCACTGAGCTACTCAGAAACTGAAGGTTTGTATTTTTCTGGGGAAATGTATTTTATACCATAAGAAAGTGAAATTGTAGGGTGTGGCTGAAATAGGCGTATCCACTAATTTGAAGGAGTGTCCACATACTGTTAGGTTCTGACAAACAGAGTGAAAAACTAACGGACAACTAGTCAAAGCTCAAACCAAGTTTATTCACCCAATGGGTCAAACAGCTGCAAGGACAAAGACATATTTACACAAGCACTGGTATTTATACCTTCCTCCTATGCTGAGTCTCCTCCTTACACATCTGGACAGCCAATACATCTCTGTTGCTAGACAGGACTTTAGTGAGACCTGTTCTTTCTCACTTCATCTGACCTCACTTCGGCCCAAATTCCTCACTTCTCCCCAACTCACGGCTGTCCTGTTGACTGGAACCAGACTGTGGCCCTTCTCCTCGCCATAGGATACCTGTTGTCTCACAATAACATGTTCTGACAGAATGTAAACTTTCTGCATTCCCCTCTCTCCCTCAGTAACATAAATAAGGATATTTCATATTTCAAGTTTAGAAGTCAGTACCCATCAGTCCCCCCTTTTGAACATTAACTCCATACTGTTCAACTTATATAAACTTGAAAATTACTTATAAACAAACAGAAAATAAAACATGGTTAAGATTCACAGTTGATTATTATGGCCTCTGATTTATAGGTACACTATGCACACTCTTATTTCCCTCTCTCGTCGGACACTGATAATGACATGTCAGCTGGAGCTTTTGACTTCCTCCATTTAAGCTGGAGCTTTTTACTTTCTCCATTTCCTCCTTCGGGTTCCTAAGAGAGTGATAGCACAAGACTTGAAAAGAAAAAAGAAACACAGAACATAACAAGTATTAATAATGTGTTAAGCTATGCATAATTATATATGCAAAGAAAATCAAAAGTTTGATAACATGACGATTCCCACTCTCTCTTCACCTTATTCTATGCCTTCGGGATAATTTTCTGCTGGGTTCCACAAAAATGAAGGCCCTAAGGATCCTCATGCTGTCACCCAGTCTTCCCCGTCCGGCCACAGGTTACAAGAGGTGTTCCCAAGCCATGTCATTTTCACTTCGCTCCCCTTCTCCTTCCTCCTCCATGGCCACCCAATATACACGTGTGGTGGCCCTAATCAACTTTACCTCATCCTGAGGTAAATCAGCACTGTATTTACGTTTCAAGATCAATGCCCTCAGAAGATGATGTCCCAACAATGCTACCAAGGTAACCCCTGCTACTGCTAACACTGCCCATGACGCATACTTCAAAATACCCCTTATTTGCGCCGTAGTCCAGTTCCACGCTGTTACTATAGCATCCTTCACTACTACTACCGCTCCTTCAGTTACTGTCCCTACAGCGACTGCCGTGAGAATAGCTATTGCATGGAATCTGTCTCCTGCTCTCCTATTGCCTTTGTGGTTCACTGATATATCTAGGACTGAACCTTTCAGATACATCCGACCTGTCTCCCAACTCATACCCGGTTCCCTAGCCACCAACATCTCCAGTGACCTCCTGTGTTCTGCTACAGTCGGTACCTGTGGATAATACTTTCCTGTGCTCAGGTTAGGTACACATCTCTCATCCCAAGGCTGATCTACACTCCACCCCTTTGTGAACACCCTCATTACAGCGTAAACTTTGGGTCCCAACGGTTGATAATCAGCCACCTTCTCACACTTTCCATTTACCGTCACTCGGTCCCAATCTTCTGGGAGATATGTCAAGTGTTTGCTGGCTGTTAGAAATGGGGGAGAGATTAGTGGCATTGGAAGAGTATCCAACCTTACAAAACTCTGAGTCACATGTTTCTTAATCACACTCTGCAGGAGATGTGATGCTACTACTACAGTGAACTTCCCTTACGGTGATGTGGCCTCCTGTATACAGGGATCTGTGGCTATTCTTTCATGCGTTGTACCTTCTTTGACAAATCCCTCACTGAAAGTTGACAATAGTGTCTGAAATGACAACACTATCTCTGCTACTCCCACCATGATCTGGGTATGTGTGACGTTCAATTTAACTTCATAGTAGTCTCTATATTGTGCACAGTTAGCTGTCCTTCATCTCCTATGAGCAATCCCCTGTAACAATATACATAGGAGTGGTATCGTTCCCCAGAGACTCTATTACCCACTTTCTTAATTTATTAGCCACACAAATCTCCGCCCCAGTCATATTAAATTCTGCTTTTCCACTTCCCTGTAATGTTAACGCCTTGGTTTTTGGGACTCCATAGAATGCACTGATATTGGTCCTGCCAGAATCTGCAACTAACACTCCGTAGGACTGACCCTTGACCCCCCCCATCATACCATTTACACTGATGGATTTCTGTCTCAGTCACCAGTTCAGCCCCTAAATGAGTCTGTAAGTATGCCTTCATCTGCTCATATCCATCTTCTTCCCCCTGACGCTTGACTGTCAGAATAGTGTGGTTCCCATATTCACCCCTTCGGATGTTGTCCAGAGTATAATTACCCCAACAAGCTATCTTTCCTCAGGTTCGTGGTCTGCTGGTGTCTAGAACTTTCCCTGACCACTTCACTCCCTTAGTTGCTGTACTAAAGGGCATCACTGGTGAATAAAACCTCTTACGCGATAGCACTTCACCCACACTATCCATTGCTGCTCCATCGTCAGCAATAGTTGTGTCAACGCTGTCAACCTCCTGAAATGTTTTTAGTTCTGGTAGCATTAATCTGAAAGTTATCGACTGACCTTCAACTGATTTAGAACCATGGCACATTATGTCCATCTGCGGCAATAGAGAACATCTAGTTTCGTTATTTAGACTCTCAGTGTTATTAGTTCTTTCCACACTCCTGTCTGTAATAAAACGACACCTTGTTCTGAACAGCCTACGTCCAATGTACTAGTCCTGTTATCAAGTGGCTCCACCCAGATCACCATACCTTAGTGATTAGTATCCGTATCCGTAGCATTAGTACTGACTCTGCCCCAATTCATTCTTGTGTCTTCATATTTGGCAACTCATTCTATGCTAATTGTCAATTTATCATTTTTACACGGTGCATTAATCAAATAAAGCAACTAACACAAAAACTATGGCGGTCAAAGTAGCTCCCAGATCCCACCCAACTGCTTGTCTACAGTGGAATCGACTCTTCCTCTCTCTCTTTAGTTCCACTTCCTCTATCATGGCAGCTTCCAGCTCACCCATTATGCAGCTGGATCTCGTTTCACGAGAGATGTGTGAACCCACCGAGGACAGGCAGTGGTCTTTACCACTGCAGGTGCTGTAAGGAGTACCGTGTGTGTGTTCCAGATCAACGCCGTCCCAACACCCCCGCCTGGTGAATCTTGATGTACACTCGATCTCCAGGATTCAGCCCGTGCTCTCGGTTATCTCCTGGAACCTGCTCCTCATTTTCTGACAATAGGACAACATGGTACTCTCATCGGTCTCCCAGTTACCACTTCATGTGGCGTGAGTCCTGTGGTGGCGTTAGTTGACGCCCTCATTGACATCAGTACCACGGGTCAATTCGTAACCCAGTCTTTCCCTTCAGTGCTCAACGTCTTGGCCAATTTCTCCTTAATCAAACGATTACGACGCTCCGTAATCCCCGCTGCTTGCGGCATGTATGGACAATGAAAAGCATGGACGATTCCCAAAGCCTTATTCACCGACTGCACCACTTTGGAGGTGCTTGATCGGAATCTAATGTCCGGAATAAGCCCCATCTCGGTATCACTTCCCTTATCAAAGTTTGTGCTACAATGTTCACTGAAGCTGAGGAAATTGCAAATACTTCTGTCCATCTGGAGAATCTGTCCAATGCATGAGAACCACCAATGCATGAGTCTTTCCCCTGCTTCAAGGGAGTGGCCCTATAAAGTCTAAATGGATGGATGTAAATGGTCCATCCGGCAGGGGTTGCTGTCGGGCAGGAGTATGCATCGTAGGTGCAATATTGTGTTGGGCACATATCACATTAACCCAGTCCCCACCTCGTCGTCTTGAACTGAGAATACATGTTCACCGCCGATTGATGTGTTGGTCCATGACACATTTCAGAAGAGTAATATGTATACCGCTTGGTGTTACTGGCCTTCCAGTGGTAGTATTATACCACAACCCCTCAGTGTCTACTTGGCACCCATGTTCTAACCACTCCCACATTTATTTCTTGTTAGTTTGCTGCTGTACATATTTTGGACTTAGAATCCCAGCCCTGGTATTCACAATATTTACATGCGGTTCCTTAACACCTTCTCTTACTAAGGCTACCGCCTTAGCAATTTCGTCTGCTCGGTGATTCCCTATGGCTATTTTATCTGTACGACTAGTATGAGCTTCACATTTCACCACTGCTAATTTACTGGGTAGCTGACACGCTTCTAATAATGCCTCTACATCATGTCCATTTTTTATTGGTGTTTCTGTCGCTATTAACATGCCCTGTTGTGACCACAATGTACCAAAACCATGAACAACCCCAAATGTATATCGAGAATCAGTGTATATTGTTGTATTCTCCCCTTCCGACAACCTACAGGCCTCGGTTAATGCATATAACTCCGCCCCCTGGGCTGACACAGAGGCTGGCAGTGGGCCAGCCTTTACTACACCCCTGTCATCACACACAGCGTACCCAGTTACTCTCTTCCCTTCTATGGTCATGAAGAATGGCGCCGGAGAAGATGGCTGCCGTTTTACAGCCCTCTAACCAATTGTACTTTTATGTGGTCCTCTGTAGCTCAGCTAGTAGAGCACGGCGCTTGTAACGCCAAGGTAGTGGGTTCGATCCCCGGGACCACCCATACACAAAAATGTATGCACGCATGACTGTAAGTCGCTTTGGATAAAAGCGTCTGCTAAATGGCATATTATTATTATTATGTGTGTTTTTCCGCGTTATTTGTAATTTATTCTGTACATAATGTGTCTGCCATCGTCTCTTATAACCAAAAATAACTTCTGGATATCAGGACAGCGATTACTAACCTCGTATTGGACGAAGATTTTTTCTTCAACAAGTCGGACGTGAAAGATATCCTACAGACACCCGACAAGGCCCATATCCCCGTCATTCGCATGAGAAAGAGACAGAGATATTGTGGACGTAGGTCGGGGTGCCTTGTAAGGATCCGACAGCGAGCGAGTAAACTGCCTCTCCCATCAATCCTATTAGCCAATCTTCAATCATTTGAGAATAAATTGGATGACCTAAGATTATGGTTATCCTACCAATGGGACATTAAATACTGTAATATCTTATGTTTCACCGAGTCGTGGCTGAACGACGACATAGACAACATACAGCTAGCGGGCTATACGCTACATCGGCAGGATAGAACGGCTGACTCCGGTAAGACAAGGGGTGGCGGTCTGTGTATATTTGTAAACAACAGCTGGTGCACAAAATCAAATACTAAGGAAGTCTCGAGGTTTTGCTCGCCTGAGGTAGAGTATCTTATGATAAGCTGTAGACCACACTATTTACCAAGAGAGTTTTCATCTATATTTTTCATAGCTGTCTATTTACCACCACAAACCAATGCTGGCATTAAGATTGCACTGAATGAGCTGTATAAGGCCATAAGTGAACAGGAAAACGCTCATCCAGAGGCAGAGATCCTAGTGGCCGGGGACTTTATTGCAGGGACACTTAAATCCATTCTACCTAATTTCTACCAGCATGTTAAATGTGCAACCAGAGGAAAAAAAACTCTAGACCACCTTTACTCCACACACAGAGACGCATACAAAGCTCTCCCTCGCCCTCCATTTGGCAAATCTGACCATAACTCTATCCTCCTGATTCCTGCTTATAAGCAAAAACTAAAGCAGGAAGCATCAGTGACTCGGTTAATAAAAAAGTGGTCAGATGACGCAGATGCTAAGCTACAGGACTCTTTGCTAGCACAGACTGGAACATGTTCCGGGATTCTTCAGATAGCATTGAGGAGTACACCACATCAGTCACTGGCTTCATCAATAAGTGCATCGATGATGTCGTCCCCACAGTGACCGTACGTACATACCCCAACCAGAAGCCATGGATTACAGGCAACATCCGCACTGAGCTAAAGGGTAGAGCTGCCGCTTTCAAGGAGCGGGACTTTAACCCGGACGCTTATAAGAAATCCCGCTATGCCCTCAGATGAACCATCAAACAGGCAAAGAGTCAATACAGGACTAAGATTGAATCGTACTACACCGGCTCTGACGCTCGTCGGATGTGGCAGGGCTTGAAAACTATTACAGACTACAAAGGGAAGCACAGCCGCAAGCTGCCCAGTGACACAAGACTTCCAGACGAGTTAAACCACTTCTATGCTCGCTTCGAGGCAAGCAACACTGAAGCATGCATGAGAGCACGAGCTGTTCCGGATAAATATGTGATCACGCTCTCCGTAGCCGATGTGAGTAAGACTTTTAAGCAGGTCAACATTCACAAGGCCGCAGGGCCAGACAGATTACCAGGACGTGTACTCCGAGCAGCCGCTGACCAACTGGCAAGTGTCTTCTCTGTCCCTGACTGAGTCTGTAACTGTGGCTGTCACACGCAAGGCTGCGAAGTGAGCGGAGATTCCACTCTCAATGCCGCCTGTACTATTTAATCCCAGTGAGAATGTTGGTCCACTACCCCCGCAATAGCCGTTTTGATAACAGCTTTCAATCCTGCCATCAAAGCAGACGTTCAAATTCCTGCATTTTGATCGTATCTATCCCCCATTGTCAGATTAGCACATAACGCATCATCCATCTGATCCACATAATCGCGTATTCCTTCTTTCGGACCCTGAGTACAGTTACCAATTTTACACGCATCCGGTCAAAACAACACATTCCCAACTGTAGTTAAGAATCCCTCAATTTCGTCATTTGTTGTTGCTGGGTCACACGCTTCAGTCCCGAGGACCAAGCAAACGTTCGATATCCCTGTGCGAGTGTTGGTAACAAGGCCCTTGGCAAAATCGAGGGTACAATATGATCGTAATCACCAGCATTGAACCCAAAAATTCTACCCTGTTTCCTCAGGAAACTGATAAATTCCTGTCCCTCCCTTACTGGATCTGGTGCCTCTTTCATAATATTACGCATTTCGCTCACGCTCAGTGGCTGATGGTGATACTGAATTGGGATTCATACTTGGGGATGCCGTCATCAGGAATAGGGTTGTCCTCCCCTGGTACTATTTGTCCTGGATAATATGTAACCGGAGTTGCGTGTGTTCGTACTGGGCGCACATCTCTATGATCACCTGGATCATGTTGATCCACTATCCAGTCTGGGATTACTATATCCATTATTATTATTATATCCGGACTGGTAATGTGCCTGTCCTCTGCCTCTCGCAACACATATCACTCTTTTTCTTCTTTTAGAGAGTAGTATAATGGTGGCCCACCAGATGTGATCTGTTTCACCTTATAGCATGGGGCGAATGGCGGAGGAGTGGCAATTGCATATACTCCTCCACAAGTATTTTGATACTGTTGAAGCGCAACCATGAGTTGTTATATTTGTTTTTGTCTAACCTCAAGGGCTCCCTCTAATTCCTGGTTTAGGTGTTGAGTCTTTTCTAGTACAATAGCCAATTCCTGCTTTTGTTCATCTAATCTATGTGCACGCCCTTTGGATATGCCTAGTTTTTTATTCGTTGCCTCTGTGGCAGACCAGGGGGTTTGATCCAGACGTTTACACAGATCAGACACGGACACAAGTGTGATACCTCAGTTTCAAGGGTGTTTATTTAAAACCAGTAAGAAAAAGAAAAGAAACAGGTCTCCTCCAGGAGTTGGGTTGCCGCCTTCTGGGCTCCGGGGAATGCTGTCTCCTCTGGGATAGAACACAAAGCTCCTCGGTTCTAGCAGACAGTGAGGACATTTATCCGGTAGCAACCTCTCACTACCTCCAACCCTCCCGTGTGCTGCCCTCCTGGCAACTTTATAGAACCCGTACGGCTGGTGATCAATCAGCCCCTTGATTACACACCAGCCTCAATCAGCCCCAATTAGTCCTGGACGGAGGACCCGTCGAGACCTGGCATGTCCAGCAGAGGGAAACACCGCCGCATGATGTAGACCCCGTCTGTCACCCCTGACCTGTGCACAACAGAAAAATAAAAGCGTTCAAAGGACAAGAACCACCTGGTAACTTGATCATTCGTGTCCTTTCCCCTGGCCATCCAGACCAGGGGAGCATGTTCGGTGACCAGGGTGAAGTGGGTGCCCAGCAGGTAATACACTGCTAGACAATCTTTCTCGACAATCAATCATGTCGCAGGCATCCGTTTGCACCAGCATCGGTACCTTCAAGCGTCTGAACGCCGCTTTGGCCTCATCCGACCACTTCACTGTTTTCGGGAGGCGGGCCCTGGTCAGATCGGTAAGGGGGGAGGCTATAGCCGCAAAGTTGGGGATGAACTGGCTTTAGTATCCGCCAGGAAGGACTTCACCTGTGTCTTGGAATGGGCCAGTCACGAACCACCTGGACCTTCCTCTCCTGGGGCTTGACGTTCCCCCGTCCGATCAAATAACCCAGGTTCTCCACCTCCTCGAACACCAGCTTGCATTTCTTGGGATTCGCTTGCCTGAGCGCGTCCAGTACCGCTCCTCCAGCTCAGCGGCTTTGGAGACATGCTCAGTTCACCATCATGTTTCCAACCTTGGCTGTGGATGATGATGTCATCCAAATAGGCCGCTGCGAACTGTTGGTGGGGTCGGAGGACTCGGCCCATCAAATGCTGGAACGTGGGCGGGGCTCCATGGAGACCAAATGGGAGGACCCGGTATTGGTATAAGCCGTCTGGTGTCAAGAATGCCGTCTTCTCCCGGGAGGAGGCTGCCATAGGTACCTGCCAATATCCCTTGGTCAGGTCCATGTTGCTGATGTACCGGGCCTTTCCCAATCGGTCGATGAGCTCGTCCACCCTCGGCAAGGGGTAGGCGTCGAACAAACTGATGTTGTTCACCCTCCGGAATTCATTGCAGAAATGCAGACTACCGTCTGGTTTGGGCACCAACACAATGGGGCTGCACAATGCGCTCTAGGAAACCTCGATGACTCCCATCCTCAGCATAGCCTCCACCTCCTGCTTCATGGCCTTCCTTCAAGCCTCGTGGATCCGGTATGGCCTCTTTCGTACCGTTTCTCTGGGACGGGTGCGGACATGGTGTTCAATGAGGGTTGTTCGGCCCGGCTTCTCGGAAATGATCCGATCGATGAGCTACCGGAGCGTTTGCTTCTGGGCCGATCCGATGTCCTCATTTCGTCGACATCCCGGGTTTTGACCACAACACAGCCAAGGCTGTCCTCACGTGCCACCTCTTCAATAGGTTAACGTGGTAAATCTGTTGGAGTTTCCGTCTCCCTGGCTGCCGTACGCGGTAATTTACGGGTCCCAGCTTCTCTGTCACCTTGTTGCCAGGAACTTACTTTCTCCAGTGGGGATTAAAACTAGCACCTTGTCACCCACATGGAACTCTCAGGGCTTAGTACCCAGATTGTAGACCTTGGCTTGGGCGCGCTGGGCCTTCTCCATATGTTCCCTTACCAGTGGCCATATGGCTGTCATCTGCTCCCTCATCGTCTCTACGTGTTCCACCACGCTGCGTAAGGGGGTTGGCTGGGCAGCCCACACCTCCTTGGCGAGATCCAGTAGGCTGCGTGGTCTCCTCCCGTAGAGGAGTTCAAAAGGGGAAATCCCAGTGGAGGCCTGGGGCAGTTCTCGGATTGAGAACATTAGGTGGGGTAGTAGCTGGTCCCAGTTATTCCTGTCCCACTCGATGACCTTCCGCAGCATTTGTTTGAGCATCTTATTGAACAGTTCGATGAGCCCATCTGTCTGCGGGTGAAAGACGGACGTCGGGATCTGCTTTATCTGTAGGACAGCACACAAATCTTTCATTAGTCGGGACATGAACTCGGTACCTTGGTCGGTCAGGATCTCATTCGGGATGCCCACTCAGCTGAAGAGGTGGAAAAGCTCCCGAGCGATTCCCTTGGAGACTGCCGCCCGTGGGGGATTGGCCTTGGGATATCGGGTGGCATAATTTCTGTTATGCATACATTTTTCATACATAATCTACTATAACCAAGATGTACCGGTGTCCTCAGGGCGTTTTTACCAGGGGGCCCACTACGTTCACGGCGATGTGTTCAAACGGCACTCTGATGATCAGTAGGGGAACCAGCGGATTCCAGAAGCGTGCTTTTGGGGCGGTGATTTGACAGTCAGGCCAGCTGTGGCAATAGTCTTCCACGGCCCGCCTCATCCCGGGCCAGTGGAACCGGGCTGCGATCCGTTCCCGGGTCTTCTCCATTCCCAGGTGCACCCCCAACAAATGGGTGTGGGTCAGCTGAAGAACGGTTCTGACGTACTGGCGGGACAGCAACAGCACCTCTCGAAGTTCCCCCTGTTCATGCGACACCTGATACAACAGGTTGTTTTTTATTTGGAAATGGGGGTATCGCCAGTCACTCACTCCCGGAAGAAGCTGGCCATCCACTGCTATCACTTGGGTTATCACTTGGCTTTCAAGTTCGGATCCTCCCACTGGGCGGTCCCGAACTGTCCCCTCAGGGGCAGTCCGTCGCCACATTCGTCGGTCACCGGCTCGTACTCTTTTTCCCAGCTCGTGTCTCCACAGTGACGTGAACAGCGGACAATCTCATCCCACAAGGAGGGGCACCGGCAACTCAGGCACGGCACCCACCACCATCTGGCAGCTCCCTTGTGGCTTCACGATGGTGGCCTGCCCGGTTGAATACATCTTGGTGTCGCCGTGGACACAGGAGATGGACATCGCTTGGATGGGCCAGCAGGCGCGCTTGCACAAGCGTTACCAAACTCCCGGTATCCAACAGAGCGTGGGTGTCATGACCGTCGACTTTCACCAGGACCATGGGTGCTGGTGGTTTGTGTGGGCCCAACAGGAGGTGACGTAGTTTACTGTGTGGCCCGGCTCGTCTCCGGGGTCCACTGATGGCATCGACTCCTCTCGACCCAAGAAATTCCATGTGTGGTGTCCCCGGGCGCCACACTCAAAACACCTCCTTTGGTCTTCATCCACCTGGGGTCGTCGGCGGTGGGTCGACTCTCCCCCGGCTGTCTCTCTGCGGGTCTGCAGTCCTTTATCCCGGCTGAATGTCGGAGTGACCGCAATGAATCCTACAGCAGGATTAATACTCGCTCCTCCAGCTCAGCGGCTCTGGAGACGTTCTCAGTTCACCATCATGGCGGTCGGTGAGGGAGGACATTTTTTTATTTTTATGAGCATGGTCTTATTTCTATTACAGCACATTGGATGACTGTCATTCATATTCCATTCACTCAGCTCAATGTAACATAGATAGGTTTAGGCTAATACATGATACTCAAATGATCATGAAGTTTCTACAACCTAGCCTATGAATGAAAGTTTACAATGTAGGTGCACAGGTCCAGAAACAAAATGTAGTAATCAAGGTCACAGTGACACATTCAATACCGCCTTGCACACTCTTACCTGCATCTAGCTGATCTAGGTTGTAATCATTAGTCCAACAGTTGCAAACGAGTGTTTCATTTGAACAAATTCAGGTATGTTCATCCCTATTTCATTCCGTTTGCTTCCGTTTAAGAAACGTTTTATAACAGAATCGGTGGAATGAATACACCCCTGATCACACGCAAACACAGTTCACTTTCATAGCAAACACATACAAACAGCATGATCACTTTGCTCGTTGTATAATTTCTTCTAGCATCTACGCGTTCTCCCCCTTTCACCTTCAGCTGTCTGTGACCATTTGAAAAAACCTTTTTAAGCCAAACCTTCATTCCATAACTGTTAAAAATAGTAGGCCATTTAAGGTTTATAAAACATTTCAGTGAATAATAGTTGGTTATATTATAGTTATTATAGCATTATTGTTATACAGTACTATTTAAGCTTACAAATGTGTCCCACATCTCCTGACAAAAGCTGTCCCACTTCTGATAACACATAAAGTCTAAAAATTATTCAGGAAGACCTTGTCACAACTAAAATGTCTGAGCTGGTAAATAGAATAGCTTGAGAAATATACAGTAGAAAACAATTTAAAAAACAATTAAGTATCGACACATCTTTGGAAAAGATTCCAGGTCATGTACTGTCTGTCTAACAATAGTCAGCCCCCGGAGAGCCTCTTGACAGTCTTGACACAGTAATGTTTTTAAAAAAATGTATCTGTAAAGAATGTTTCGGACCCAACGGCGTACCTAGGAGGTTGAATAACCCTATTTCACTATTACATCACCTTTTAAACAGAATGCTGAATGCCACTATGAAGGAGGTAAATACTAGTCAAGAGAGTGTTGTTTTTTTTACGAGTGCAGCGGTCTGCGTTAAAACTCAACTATGAGGTAAGCCATAAAACAATGTGTGCATTTTACAATCAGAGCAAGAAATTGGAACAATAGTTCAGCCACAGACGATTAGGGACAAAATGGTGGACTTTATATATAGTGCATTTATTAGGCGTACTTGCTGAACTTTGGAAATTGTTCATACTACGTCTTCTTCTTATTCTCCTTCCACTGCTACCTGTAGCGCCAAAACCGTAAAAGCTACCAACACCAAAACAACTTTAAAACATCCATACTGCCACTGATCAGGTTGAATTAATAAAACTATTTGATACTACTTCCACTTTTCACACTACAACCATATTTGCATAAAACCCTATGCATTTCAATGGCCATAGACATGAATGGTAAAAATTCTGGTCGTAACTAGTCTTCAACTGTTTAACCTTTTACTGCAGTGGGCTAAATCAGTCTTTCTTGGTAGTCTTAAACAACTTTACTTTGAAACAAAAGCATACACCTCACACACATGGTTATGGGCTGAAGAAAAAGAAGACACATGTACCATGTCAGATATAGAGTTAAAATGTATTACATTTTTAGTTTGCATCCCAATATTACACTTTATATACCTCACAGAACACTGAAATATAACAAAACTGTTTGACATAGAAACACCAGATTTTCTGCTGCTTTAAAAAAAAAAAAGTTTATTAACTATGAAATTATGAAAAATATGAATAACATTCCACCCATGAGGCCACTAGGTCATTTGACTGCATGAAAGGGCTACGCTAGAAACGCCATTCAAACTTTAAAACGTGCAGACCGGTCTGGAAAAGTGTGCTTGTATAAAGCCTTTTGATACCATTGATACGTTTTCAACTATAACCATTTTAAACGTTCATAAAATCTCCATAGGCTTGAATAGGAAGTATTCTGATTCGCCACTTCTCTTGAACAGTTAAACCTACAAACACCAAACCAATGTTGACATGTTCAAAATGACTCAACTTAGATTGCTTGTACGACGATTGTGATGCTATTTGTACTTTTGAACTATAACCATTTACATTAGCATAAAAGCTCCTTATACTTCATAGGGAAAATGTGGATTCAACACTGCTCTTGATCCATTTCAGATACTAACACCAACCCAATGTTAACATGTGCAGACTAACTCAACTTATGTTTTTCAAATGATTGCTGATACTATTTATAATTTTTGAACCATAACCATATTAAATGTGTTTAAATCTCCATAGGCTTCAAAGGCACATTTTGGATTTGCCATTGCTTTTGATCCATTTCAGCTACAAACACCAACCCAACGTTGAAATGTGCAGACTGATTCAACTAAAATTGCTTCAACACAGCTTTTTGCTACCATTCATACTTCATAAACTATAAAGCTTGTTGTGTCCCATATATTTTAATGGCGGAATGCAATGTTCAACATTCTAAACTGAAATCACTGCCACAAACTTTCAGAATGTTCAAACTAAAACATTTTGAGAGCTTAAAATACATATTCTATGGCTTAAAATGATACAGTACTCACTCTAGCCTACTATACTAGCATACTATAACTCCACACTTACAAACCACCCCAAAATAGGTCACTATAGCTAACACATAGCCTATGAAAACCCTATTACTACCATTACTACTTCTACCATCACTAGTGCCGTCACTACCACTACCACTGATGCATGATTTGAGGTATCTACAATCTGTGATGAATTTAGCTATAAACTAGAAAATGACATTTACTGAAGTAAATGTGTGTACTTGCTAGACTTGAAGTACTTATGGTTGTGATATAGTAGTAGTAGACACAGCAATTTAATGTATCAATAAATCCTTATATCAGTCAATATAAGGCACAACTTTTATTTGAAACAATTTTACATGTACAAAGTTATGAAGAAATGAACCAACTAAGCAAGAATGAATGAGTTTTATCAAAGCAATCAATTAATAAGTACACTCAAATTTTAACAATGAATAATACAACTATGTATTTTTTATTTTGCTTTATAAATATAGGAAAATGTATTATATTCTTCATAGATGTTCATGCAGCACTCTGTCCTACTTTATGAGTAATGCATCAGCATGCTGTAATCCAGGCTGGTGTATCTATACAGACACGTCGAAAGGGTCATGCCACATAACTGGTGAGAGAGAGAGAGAGAGAGAGAGAGAGAGAGAGAGAGAGAGAGAGAGAGAGAGAGAGAGAGAGAGAGAGAGAGAGAGAGAGAGAGAGAGAGAGAGAGAGAGAGAGAGAGAGAGAGAGAGAGAGAGAGAGAGAGAGAGAGAGAGAGAGAGAGAGAGAGAGAGAGAGAGAGAGAGAGAGAGAGAGAGAGAGAGAGAGAGAGAGAGAGAGAGAGAGAGAGAGAGAGAGAGAGAGAGAGAGAGAGAGAGAGAGAGAGAGAGAGAGAGAGAGAGAGAGAGAGAGAGAGAGAGAGAGAGAGAGAGAGAGAGAGAGAGAGAGAGAGAGAGAGAGAGAGAGAGAGAGAGAGAGAGAATCGTTAACATTGCATAACCTATGGACCCCCCCACCCATTTGCACATGAGCATCAAAGATGGGAGATCATTTGGGTTTTGAGGACCACATTGGGATTCAGAAATTCTACAGCGAGTCAAAATGGGTTCCTAATGTTAATGTAATTAATCTAATTATTTATGAAAAAACTAAACATATTTTTTTATATTACAGTGGGTATCATAAGTACTCACCCCCCTTGGATTTCTTCACATTTTATTGTGTTACAAAGTGGGATTCAAATGGATTTAATTGTCATTTTTTGTCAACGATCTACACAAAATACTCTGTAATGTGAAAGTGGATGAAAAATTTGAACATTTTAAGATTAATGACGAATAAAACACTAACATACCTTGATTAGATACAGTTGAAGTCGGAAGTTTACATACACCTAGGTTGGAGTCATTAAAACTCGTTTTTCAACCACTCCACACATTTCTTGTTAACCAACTATAGTTTTGGCAAGTCAGTTAGGACATCTACTTTGTGCATGACACAAGTAATTTTTCCAACAGTTGTTTACAGACAGATTATTTCACTTATAATTCACTGTATCACAATTCCAGTGGGTCAGAAGTTTACATACACTAAGTTGACTGTGCCTTTAAACAGCTTGGAAAATTCCAGAAAATTATGTCATGGCTTTAGAAGCTTCTGATAGGCTAATTGACATCATTTTAGTGAATTGGAGGTGTACCTGTGGATGTATTTCAAGGCCTACCTTCAAACTCAGTGCCTCTTTGCTTGACATCATGGGAAAATCAAAAGAAATAAGCCAAGAGTAAAGCATCCTGAGACCATTCATGTGTGGGGTTGCTTCTCAGCCAAGGGAGTGGGCTCACTCACAATTTTGCCTAAGAACACAGCCATGAATAAAGAATGGTACCAACACATCCTCCGAGAGCAACTTCTCCCAAAAATCCAAGAACAGTTTGATGACGAACAATGCCTTTTCCAGCATGATGGAGCACCTTGCCATAAGGCAAAAGTGAGAACTAAGTGGCTCGGGGAACAAAACATCGACATTTTGGGTCCATGGCCAGGAAACTCCCCAGACCTTAATCCCATTGAGAACTTGTGGTCAATCCTCAAGAGGCGGGTGGACAAACAAAAACCCACAAATTCTGACAAACTCCAAGCATTGATTATGCAAGAATGGGCTGCCATCAGTCAGGATGTGGCCCAGAAGTTAATTGACAGCATGCCAGGGCGGATTGCAGAGGTCTTGAAAAAGAAGGGTCAACACTGCAAATATTGACTCTTTGCATAAACTTAATGTAATTGTCAATAAAAGCCTTTCACACTTATGGAATGCTTGTAATTATACTTCAGTATACCATAGTAACATCTGACAAAAATATCTAAAAACACTGTAGCAGCAAACTTTGTGAAGACCAATACTTGTGTCATTCTCAAAACTTTTGACCACGACTGTAGACTGATTATATTCCAGCTATACGGAAGAGTTTATAAACTCTTTATGCAACAGTTTATAAAATAATAATAATTAAACACTTCTATTTCAACAATTTGTATTACATTTATCAAAAACTCATATACCAACAATACATTGCGGCTTTGACGTCAAGAAAGGAATGGCCTGGTGGTGGCTGCAGTGCACTACTACCACTGTTTACCGGCAAATTAGGCCGAAACGAGAGAAAATGGGAAGAAAGTGGGACCACTTCGGGCAGACTGGGTCAGGAGAACTCCTGGCGCTTCTGTCATATGCCAGGCTCAATTTGTCCCAAACTATTACGATGGCTACCAACAGTGGAAGAATGGATTCACCATGAAGCTAAAGCTAAAAACCGGTTCTGTGCCCACAGTCAATGTAAGCTCCAAGTCCACTGACACCACCGGTGTTACTACAGCACTATGGTGGACGTCTTCGATGATGGAGGTAAGGAGGTACTAAAGTGCCCAAAGAGTTGTGTCATGTTATGTTGCTAGTAGATTATATAAAAAAATAAGATAGCCAGCTATCTAAGTGCACAGGGCCATGCAAAATTAACTGTCCCACTCACACAGCCTAGCATGTTGTTTGGGGATGGAATAAACTAGTTACACCACCAGAACGAGAGGCGCGGAGGAAGGACCAAAGACACCAACCTACGCCTGGAGCGAGCAGACCACAGGGGAGTGCCTTCATTGACCTATGGGTCAGGGGCTTCCAGATGTGTCTGCTAGCTCTGAGGTTCCCCCTCAGAGCGACAACACCAAGACCAGACCAGAACCAACACTCTCCTTCTCCAAATCCCACCCCCACCTGAAAAAGCTGACCGAGATGAACCCAAGAGTGTTGCGCCACTACAATGCGGTGAGGCTGACGCTAATCCCCATCAAGGAAGCTGCCGAGGATGGAGCCTCCAATTGCCGGGGAGTAGCAGGAGCAGTAACAACCGCAAGACCAGAAATCATGACACGCCTGAACTGCGTGGTGAAACCTCCCACCCCCTCCACCAGACAACAACAACAAAGACCCAGACCTTAACACATGCACTGCCTAACCCACCACCCAAGATGTCACAGAAACGGCTCCCACCACTGTCGGACCCTCCAAATCTGCCCCCCTCAACAAACCGTTTCCTAGTCACCTCCACCCCCTCCAAACAACTAGTCAAAGGGGAGCTAGTTTCGAGAGAGACCATACATCCAGAAGAACCCCTCGCCTTACGACTCCAGTTCTTAGACGACCCAAACAGGAGAAAAATTACCAAACAGAAAAGACCAAACAACAGACCAACAAGAGACCAAACCAGAAGACCACCCCAGAACCCAAACCTCGATGCCAGCAAACACGACTCGCCAGCAAACGCGACTCACAAAAATCCTCTTTGAGAAACCATCTCCCCCTCCTAGACCCCTCACCATACCACCCCCTCCTGTCCCCCAGTCCATTACTTTCTCTGATCGCTCCTCCCTGCCCCTAACTGTCATTGATCCCCCACTCCCACCACCAACTACCCTTGACCCCCCTACCATACCCCCTACTGCCCTTGACCCCTCCCCCATGCTCCTTAGCAACCCAGATAACCCCCCGATCCCGCATAGCAGCAAACCAGCCACCCTCAATCCAGACCCCCCGGACCCTCTGAACCGCCTTCACCCCTCCCAACATCCCCCATTCCTTCACCAAGTCAGTACAGGGGGCCACCAGGCAGTCAGTGGGGAGGCATGTCAAATCATCCAGCGATCATACGTTGTTTACCAGGGGGCAGGGCTACCGACGTAAAGGCTAATCTGAAGATGGTGCTGGCTGAGGCTAAAACTGGCGAGTTTAGATGGTATAGGGATATTATTATCCACGTCGGCGCTAACGACGTTAGGATGAAACAGTCAGAAGTCACCAAGCGCAACATAACTTCAGCGTGTAACTTAGCTAGAAAGCTGTGTTGGCATCAAGTCATTGTATCTAGCCCCTTCCCAGTTAGGGGGAGTGATGAGCTCTACAGCAGACTCGCACAACTCAATCGCTGGTTGAAAACAGTTTTCTGTTTTCTAATTAACTGACCCTCCTTCTGGGACTTAGGACCAAGCCTGGCCTGCTGAGTAGTGACAGACTCCATCCAAGCTGGAGGGGTGCTCTCATTTTATCTATCGACATAGACAGGGCTCTAACTCCTCTAGCTCCACAATGAGATAGGGTGCAGGCCAGGCAGTTAGCTAGCCTGCCAGCTTAGTGGAGTCTGCCACTAGCACAGTCAGTATAGTCAGCTCAGCTTTCCCCATTCAGACTGTGTCTGTTCCTTGATCTAGGTCGGGCAAAACTAAACATGATGGTGTTCGCTTTAGCAATCTCACTGGAATAAAGACCTCCTCCGTTCCTGTCATTATTGAAAGAGATTGTAATAATATTTCACATCTCAAAATAGGACTACTTAATGTTAGATCCCTCACTTCCAAGGCAGTCATAGTCAATGAACTAATCACTGATCATAACCTTGATGTGATTGGCCTGACTGAAACATGGTTCAAGCCTGATGAATTTACTGTGTAAATGAGGCCTCACCTCCTGGTTACACTAGTGACCATATCCCCCGTGCATTCCGCAAAGGTGGAGGTGTTGCTAACATTTACGACAGCAAATTTCAATTTACAAAAAATATTTTGAGACTCTAGTCAAGGAATCTATGCAGCCTACTCAATCACTTTTTGTAGTTACTGTTTACAGGCCTACTGGGCTGTCCATATACAGCGTTCCACACTGAGTTCCCTGAATTCCTATCTGACCTTGTAGTCATGGCAGATAATATAAAAAAAATTGGTGACTTCAATATACACCTGGAAAAGTCCACAGACCCACTCCAAAAGGCTTTCGGAGCCATTATTGATTCAGTGGGTTTTGTCCAACATGTCTTGGGACCTACGCATTGTCACAGTCATACCCTGGATCTAGATTTGTCCTGTGGAATAATTATTGTGGATCTAAATGTTTTTCCTCATAATCCTGGATTATTGGACCTCATTTTATTACGTTTGCAATCGCAACAAATAATCTGTTTAGACCCCAACCAAGGATTATCAAAAGGCACGCTATAAATTCTCGGACAACCCAAAGAATCCTAGATGCCCTTCCAGACTCCCTCCATCTATCCAAGGATGTCGGAGTACAAAAATCAGTTAACCACCTAACTGAGGATTTAAATTTAGCATTGCGTAATACCCTTGATGCAGTCGCACCTCTAAAAACAAAAAACATTTCTCACAAGAAATTAGCTCCTTGGTATACAGAAAATACCTGAGCCCTGAAGCAAACTTCCAGAAAATTGGAATGGAAATTGCGCACCACCAAACTGGAAGTCTTCTGATAAGCTTGGAAAGACAGTACCGTGCAATATTGAAGAGCCCTCACTGCTGCTCAATCAGCCTACTTTCCAACCTAATTGAGGAGACATTTTTTTTATAAAATGTATTTTGATACTGTCGCAAAGCTAACTAAAAAGCAGCATTCCCCAAGCCCAGACTTCAATCCAATTGAGAATCTGTGGTATAACTTAAAGATTGCTGTACACCAGCGGAACCCATCCAATTTGAAGGAGCTGGAGCAGTTTTGCCTTGAAGAATGGGCAAAAATCCCAGTGGCTAGATGTGCCAAGCTTATAGAGACATAACTCAAGAGACTTGCAGCTGTAATTGCTGCAAAAGGTGGTAGGTATGTTGTGTAAATCTAATCATACAACCCCCCAAAAAAATCCATTTTAATTCCAGGTTGTAAGGCAACAAAATAGGAAAAATTTCAAAGGGGGTGAATACTTTCGCAAGCCACTGTATTCTACCTCTTGGTGATGTCATTCGGAAACACAACTTTCACTGCTATGCGGACGACACACAGCTGTACAATTCCATGAAACAAGGTGATGCCCCAAAATTGCCTACCCTGGAAGCCTGTGTTTCAGACATAAGGAAGTGGATGGCGGCAAATGTTTTACTTTTAAACTCAGACACAACAGAGATGCTAGTTCTAGGTCCCAAAAAACGAAGACATCTGCTGGCTTCCTGTTAAGGCTAGAGCTTGGTCCTGCCCTACATACCGACACGTACGCTACGTTTACAAGACGCAGGCCTCCTTATTGTCCCTAGAATTTCTAAGCAAACAGCTGGAGGCAGGGCTTTCTCTTATAGAGCTACATTCTTATGGAATGGTCTGCCTATCTATGTGAGAGACGTAGAATCGGTCTCGACATTTAAGTCTTTACTGAAGACTCATCTCTTCAGTAGGTCATATGATTGAGTGTAGTCTGGCCCAGGGGTGCGAATGTGAACAGCAAGGCACTGGAGTGACGAACCGCCCTTGCTGTCTCTGCCTGGCCGGCTCCCCTCTCTCCACTGGAACTATCTGCCTCTGCACTATTACAGGGACTGAGTCACTGGCATACTAGCGCTCTTCCATGCCGTCCCTAGGAGGGGTGCATAACGTTGTGCCAGGCTTTTTTCGCTATACTTGACTTGAGTGGATTGAGTCACTGACATGATCTTCCTGTCCGGTCTTGCACACCCTCGGGCTCGTGCTGTGGAGGAGATTTTCGTGGCCTATACGCTGCATTTTCTCAGGGTAGTTGGTTATCTGTTGATATCCCTCTAGTGGTCTGGGGGCTGTGCTTTGGCAAAGTGGCTGGGGATATATCCTGCCTGGTTGGCCCTGTCCGGGGGTATCGTCGGACAGGGCCACAGTGTCCCCCGACCCCCCACTGTCTCAGCCTCCAGTATTTAAGACCTGGCCTGATGACTCCTGGCTGTCCCCATCCCCAGTCCACCTGGTTGTGCTGCTGATCCAGTTTCTGCTGTGTTGCCTGTCGCTATGGAACCCTGACCTGTTCACCAGACATGCTGCCTTGTTGTGCTGCTGCTCCAGTTTCAACTGTTCTGCCTGCGTCTATGGAATCCTGAACTGTTCACCGGACGTGCTACCTTGTCCCGGACCTGCTGTTTTCGATCCTCTCTCTCTCCACCGCACCTGCTGTCTCGACCTCTGAATGCTCAGCTATGAAAAGCCAACATTTACTCCTGAGTTGCTGACCTGTTGCACCCTCAACAACCACTGTGATTATTATTTGACCCTGCTTGTCATCTATGAACGTTTTAACATCTTGAAGAACGATCTGGCCTAAATGGCCATGTACTCTTATAGTCTCCACCTGGCATAGCCAGAAGAGGACTGGCCACCCCTCAGAGCCTGGCTCCTCTCTAGGTTTCTTCCTAGGTTCCTGCCTTTCTAGTGAGTTTTTCCTAGCCACTGTGCTTCTACATCTGCATTGCTTGCTGTTTGGGGTTTGAGGATGGGTTTCTGTATAAGCACTTTGTGACATCTGCTGATGTAAAAAGGACTTTACAGTGCATTCGGAAAGTATTCAGACCCCTTGACTTTTTCCACATTTTGTTACGTTACATCCTTATTCTAAAATGGATTAAATTAATGTTTTCCTAATCAATCTACACACAATACCCCATATTGACAAAGCGAAAACAGGTTTTTAGAATTTTTTTGACATTTATAACAAAAAATAACAAATAAAATACCTTATTTACATAAGTATTCAGACTCTTTGCTATGAGACTTGAAATTGAGCTCAGGTGCATCCTGTTTCCATTGATCATCCTTGAGATGTTTCTACAACGTTATTGGAGTCCACCTGTTGTAAATGCAACATATTGGACATGATTTGGAAAGGCACACACCTCTCTATATAAGGTCCCACAGTTGACAGTGCATGTCAGAGCAAAAAGGATTGTGTTGAGGCACATATCTGGGGAAGGGTACCAAACATTCCTGCAGCATTGAAAGTCCCCATGAACACAGTGGCCTCCATAATTCTTAAATGGAAGAAGTTTGGAACCACCAAGACTCTTCCTAAAGCTGGCCGCCCAGCCAAACTGAGCAATCGGGGTAAAAGGGCCTCTGACAGAGCTCCAGAGTTTCTCTGTGGAGGTGGGAGAACCTTCCAGAAGGACAACCATCTCTGCAGCAGTCAATCAGACCTTTATGGTAGAGTGGCCAGACAGAAGCCACACCTCAGTAAAAGGCACATGACAGCCCGCTTGGAGTTTGCCAAAAGGCACCTAAAGACTCTCAGACCATGAGGAACAAGATTCTCTGGTCTGATGAAACCAAGATTGAACTCTTTGGCCTGAATGCCAAGCGTCACGTCTGGAGGAAACCTGGCACCATCCCTACAGTGAAGCATGGTGGTGGCAGCATCATGCTGTGGGGATGTTTTTCAGCGGCAGGGACTGGGAGACTAGTCAGGATCGAGGGAAAGATGAACGGAGCAAAGTACAGAGAGATCCTTGATGAAAACCTGCTCCAAAGCGCTCAGGAGCTCTGACTGGGGCGAAGGTTCACCTTCCAACAAGACAACCACCCTAAGCACACAGCCAAGACAATGCAGGAGTGGCTTTTGGACAAGTCTCTGAATGTCCTTCAGTGGCCCAGCCAGAACCCGGACTTGAACCCGATCGAACATCTCTGGAGGGACCTGAAAATAGCTATGCAGCGACGCTCCCCTTCCAACCTGATAGAGCTTGAGAGGATCTGCAGAGAAGAATGGGAGAAACTCTCCAATTATAGGTGTGCCAAGCTTGTAGCATCAAACCCCAAAATACTTGAGGCTGTAATCACTGCCAAAGGTGCTTCAACACAATACTGAGTAAAGGGTCTGAATGCTAAATGTAAATGTGATATTTCAAGGTTGTTTCTCTATACATTTGCTACAATTTCTAAAAACCTGTTTTTGCTTTGTCATTACAGGGTATTGTGTGTAGATTGAATAAGGCTGTAACGTAACAAAATGTTGAAAAATTAAACGGGTTTGAATACTTTCGGAATGCACTGTATAAATTCATTTTATACTGTTTTGATTTGACAAGGGAATTCTGAAAATCTCCCCGGTCTTTGACGATGTCAAGCATACCCATACCATGATGCAGCCACCACCATGCTTGAATATAACTCCATGCTCCATAGCTGTTTTTAAATAACTAATGTCCTCATGGTGAAATCCCTGTGCAGTTTCCTTCCTGTCTTGAAGCTCAGTTCCAAAGGACGACTATATCTTTGACGTGTCTGTGTGGTTTAATATATCATACACAGCATAATTATTAACCTGCCCATGCTTAAAGAGATATTCAGTGTCTGATATGTTAATTTTAACCATGTACCAATCACTGCCTTTCTTTGAGGCTTTCAAAAAGCTCCCTGGTCTTTGTAATTTAATCTGTGCTTGAAATTCAATACTTGACTGAAGGACCTTTACAGATGTTGTATGTACAGTGAGGGAAAAAAGTATTTGATCTTCTGCTGACTTTGTACGTTTGCCCAGTGACAAAGACATGATCAGTCTATATTTTAATGGTAGGTTTATTTGAACAGTGAGAGACAGAATAACAACAAATAAATCCAGAAAAACGCATGTCAAAAATGTTATAAATTGATTTGCATTTTAATGAGGGAAATAAGTATTTGACCCCTCTGCAAAACATGACTTAGTACTTGGTGGCAAAACCCTTGTTGGCAATCAGAGGTCAGATGTTTCTTGTAGTTGGCCACTAGGTTTGCACACATCTCAGGAGGGATTTTGTCCCACTCCTCTTTGCAGATCTTCTCCAAGTCATTAAGGTTTCGAGGCTGACATTTGGCAACTCGAATCATCAGCTACCTCCACAGATTTTCTATGGGATTAAGGTCTGGAGACTGGCTAGGCCACTCCAGGACCTTAATGTGCTTCTTCTTGAGCCACTCCTTTGTTGCCTTGGCCGTGTGTTTTGGGTCATTGTCATGCTGGAATAACCATCCACGACCCATTTTCAATGCCCTGGCTGAGGGAAGGAGGTTCTCACCCAAGATTTGACGGTACATGGTCCCGTCCATCGTCCCTTTGATGCGGTGAAGTTGTCCTGTCCCCTTAGCAGAAAAACACCCCCAAAGCATAATGTTTCCACCTCCATGTTTGACGGTGGGGATGGTGTTCTTGGGGTCATAGGCAGCATTCCTCCTCCTCCAAACACAGCGAGTTGAGTTGATGCCAAAGAGCTCGATTTTGGTCTCATCTGACCACAACACTTTCACCCAGTTCTCCTCTGAATCATTCAGATGTTCATTGGCAAACTTCAGACGGGCCTGTATATGTGCTTTCTTGAGCAGGTGGACCTTGCGGGCGCTGCAGGATTTCAGTCCTTACCAATTGTTTTCTTGGTGACTATGGTCCCAGCTGCCTTGAGATCATTGACAAGATCCTCCCGTGTAGTTCTGGGCTGATTCCTCACCGTTCTCATGATCATTGCAACTCCACGAGGTGAGATCTTGCATGGAGCCCCAGGCCGAGGGAGATTGACAGTTATTTTGTGTTTCTTCCATTTGCAAATAATCGCACCAACTGTTGTCACCTTCTCACCAAGCTGCTTGGCGATGGTCTCGTAGCCCATTCCAGCCTTGTGTAGGTCTACAATCTTGTCCCTGACATCCTTGGAGAGCTCTTTGGTCTTGGCCATGATGGAGAGTTTGGAATCTGATTTATTGATTGCTTCTGTGGACAGGTGTCTTTTATACAGGTAACAAGCTGAGATTAGGAGCACTCCCTTTAAGAGTGTGCTCCTATTCTCAGCTCGTTACCTGTATAAAAGACACCCGGGAGCCAGAAACCTTTCTGATTGAGAGGGGGTCAAATACTTATTTCCATCATTAAAATGCAAATCAATTTATAACATTTTTGACATGCGTTTTTCTGGATTTTTGTTGTTGTTATTCTGTTTCTCACTGTTCAAATAAACCTACCATTAAAATTATACACTGATCATTTCTTTGTCAGTGGGCAAACGTACAAAATCAGCAGGGGATCAAATACTTTTTTTCCTCACTGTATAGGGGACAGACGAAGGGGTAGTCATTCAAAATTAATGTCAACCACTATTATTTCACACAGATTGAGACCATTATGTGATCTGTTACACCAAATTTTACTCCTGAACTAATTTAGGCTTGCCTAAACAAAGGTGATGAATACTTATGCAACAACAATGTTTTAGTAATTAAATTTGTAAAAAATTGTATAATTTTCTTTTCACTTTGACATTATGGAGTATTTTGTGTAGATCAATGACAAATCACAATTAAATATACTGTACTTCAATCCCACTTTGTTACGCAACAAAATGTGATAAAATCCAAAGGGGGTGAATTCTTACTTATGATACACTGTATATGTCTTGCATTTTGTCATATATCATTCATTGGTCCAATTAATGTTGAGACACAATTGTTTTGTTGTTGAAGAGCCACATCTTTGCTCTGTCAGAAGAATATGGTTAAGTCCTAATCAGACCTGTTTTTCATTACATGGCACCATTTTAACAAAACAGTTATTCAAAGCACACACTCAGATTACACTGCACCACATAGAGGGCCAAAGTGTTGTCATCATACCCCACCATTTTGGACTCAGACATACTATCAACTATTTAAAAAATAAAATAAATTATTCTGTAAAACACAGGGCAGAAAAGGCCCTTGGGCAGGGACAATGCAATGCCACTTTGGCTCTCAGTCTCTATAATGTAACATCAAACCATGAAAAATGAAAGCATGCAAAATATACCTTGCCAATATTCCATATAAATATCACTGGAGGGAGTTAAATGATTCAGAACGGTTATTAATTTTAAACATAATCCGAAATTCAACCATTACATACAGTGCCTAGCGAAAGTTTACACACCCTTGCACAGTTTTCACATTTGGCTGCCTTACATTTCAATCTAAAAAGGGATTAAATTGGGGTTTTCTTCCACTGATCTACACAACCTACTAGAAATGTTCTGAAATGTTGATTGCAAAGGTCTTCACACCCCTTGCTGTGGCAGATCTAAATACGTTCAGGTGATAATATGTTCATTAACAAATCACACAATTTGTTGAATGAGGTCCAGCTGTTTGCAGAAGTAGTGGTTATCATGATTTAAGAATAACTCATACATGCAACGTCAGAGCCACCAATGAGCCTTGCAAGTATGTCTGGGATACATTTAGATAGGAATAGATCAGGGGAGGTCAAATAAAAGATTCCAAGCCACTGAATCTCCCTTTGAGTATGGTCAAGTGTGGTAATTCATCTGTGGATGGTGTAACATATCACCCAGACACTGAAAAGATCTGGCCATCTTTCCTGACTGAGCTGCGGGAGAGAATGGAAACTGCTCAGGGATATCACTATGAGGCTCAAGATCATTTTAAAACAGCCACAGGATGTATTGGCTGAGGTGAGAGAACTGTGCATGTTTCAACAACATTGCATTCACTCCACATTACTGGCCTGTTTGACAAATTGAATCATCCATCCTGTTTGTAACAATGCCCGTAAGTAATACTGCAAGACAACATGGCAAACAAATTAACTTTTTGGCCTAAATGAAAATTTCAGGTATGGGTCAAATCCAACACAACACATCAAATTGAAATATTTATATTTGTTTAATTTAGAAAATTTCATATAATGTTTATTTCACTAAGAATGTGGAGTAAGTTGTGTAGATACTTTTAGATGTAAATTTAAGGCAGCAAAATGTGAAAACTGTGCAAGGTGTGTGTAGACTTTCATTAGGCATTATAAAGTATATATATATATATATATATATATATATATATATATATATATATATATATATATATATATATATATACAGTGGGGAGAACAAGTATTTGATACACTGCCGATTTTGCAGGTTTTCCTACTTACAACGCATGTAGAGGTCTGTAATTTTTATCATAGGTACACTTCAACTGTGAGAGACGGAATCTAAAAAAATCCAGAAAATCACATCATACGATTTTTAAGTAATTAATTTGCATTTTATTGCATGACATAAGTATTTGATCACCTACCAACCAGTAAGAACTCCGGCTCTCACAGACCTGTTAGTTTTTCTTTAAGAAGCCCTCCTGTTCTCCACTCATTACCTAAATTAATTACTTAAAAATCATACAATGTGATTTTCTGGATTTTAGATTCCGTCTCTCACAGTTGAAGTGTACCTATGATAAAAATTACAGACCTCTACATGCTTTGTAAGTAGGAAAACCTGCAAAATCGGCAGTGTATCAAATACTTGTTCTCCCCACTGAATATATAAACTACCGGTCAAAGGTTTTAGAACACCTACTCATTCAAGGGTTTTACTTAATTTTTACTATTTTCTACATTGTAGAATAATAGTGAAGTCATCAAAACTATGAAATAGCACATATGGAATCATGTAGTAACCAAAAATAATCTATTTTATATGTTAGATTCTTCAAATAGCCACCTTTTGCCTTGATATTATATTATTATTATTATTATGATAGCTTTGCACACGCATGGTATTCTCTCAACCAGCTTCACCTGGAATGCTTTTCCAACAGTCTTGAAGGAGCTCCCACATATGCTGAGCACTTGTTGGCTGCTTTTCCTTCACTCTGCGGTCCGACTCATCCCAAACCATCTCAATTTGGTTGAGGTCGGGGGATTGTGGAGGCCAGGTCATCTGATGCAGCACTCCATCACTCTCCTTCTTGGTAAAATAGCCCTTACACAGCCTGGAAGTGTGTTGGGTCATTGTCCTGTTGAAAAACAAATGATAGTCCCACTAAGCCCAAACCAGATGGGATGGCGTATCGCTGCAGAATGCTGTGGTAGCCATGTTGGTTAAGTGTGCCTTGAATTCTAAATAAATCACACACAGTGTCACCAGCAAAGCACCCTCACACCATAACACCTCCTCCTCCATGCTTTACGGTGGGAACTACACATGCGTAGATCATCCGTTCACCCACACCGTGTCTCACGAAGACACGGCGGTTGGAACCAAAAATATCCAATTTGGACTCCAGACCAAAGGACAATGTCCATTTCTCATGTTTCTTGGCCCAATCAAGTCTCTTCTTCTCATTGGAGTCCTTTAGTGGTGGTTTCTTTGCAGCAATTCAACCATGAAGGCCTGATTCACACAGTCTCCTCTGAACAGTTGATGTTGTGGTGTGTCTGTTACCTGAACTCTGTGAAGCATTTAGTTGGGCTGCAATTTCTGAGGCTGGTAACTCTAATGAACTTATCCTCTGCAGCAGAGGTAACTCTGGGTCTTCCATTCCTGTGGCGGTCCTCATGAGAGCCAGTTTCATCATAGTGTTTGATGGTTTTTGTGACTGCACTTGAAGAAACTTTAAAAGTTATTCACATTTTCATTATTGACTGACCTTCATGTCTTAAAGTAATGATGGACTGTCATTTCTCTTTGCTTATTTGAGCTGTTGGTTTTTTACCAAATAGGGCTATCTTCTGTATACCACCCCTACCTTGTCACAACACAACTGATTGGCTCAAATGCATTGAGAAGGAAAGAAATTCCACAAATTAACTTTTAAGAAGGCACATGTGTTAATTGAAATGCATTCCAGGTGACTACCTCATGAAGCTGGTTGAGAGAATGCCAAGAGTGTGCAAAGCTGTCATCAAGGCAAAGGGTGGCTATTTGAAGAATTATTCTACAATGTAGAAAATAGCAAAAATAACGAAAAACCCTCAAATTAGTAGGTGTTCTAAAACCTTTGACCGGTAGTATATACATACATATATATATATATATATATATATATATATATATATATATATATATATATATTTTTTTTTACTACATCACCACTACACAAAAACATGACAGACCTGGAAAGTTGAAAGTGCCTGTCTTTAGTCTTTGAGGGATGACGACATGGACATGGAGTACAACTCAGACAACAAAGAACCAGGAGACACACCCATTGGAGACACTGGGATAAGAACATGGAGACACAGACAAAAAGCGTGGGGAACTCTGGTCTTCTCATGGGGCGTTTAAACGAAACTCTAACAATATGATTGCTCCACCATAGGAGTAGTTACAGTAAGTGCGGTGATTGTGTTAAAGCTTCCCTAGTACACACTAAAAACAAATGGTTCTATATAGTGCCAAAAAAAGTGTTAGTTGGCTTGTAACCGTAGTGGAACCCTTTTTAGTGTAATATGGATGATACATTTTTGGTTTATAAGGAACCATGCTTATCAGGTTCTAAATGGAACCTGTATGGTGCTATAAAGAACCATTTGCTAAGCTTCTATAAAAACCATTAAAAAAAGGTTCTAGATAGCACCAAAAAAATGGGGTTCTGCTATGGTTACAACCCTTTTTTATGGTTCTTTATAACCTTTATGGAGAATGGTTTTATAAAGAACCTTTCTCAATATCAAAGGTTCTTTGTAGAACCATACAGGCTGTTTTATTCTGGTTTAATAACCATATTATATTGTTAACATTCTATAGGTTTTATTGTTGTGTTTATAGACAAGTTGAATCAGGTATGTTAGCTCTGAAATAGCTGGGGGTCCCTGAGGAGAGAATTGAGAACTACTGACTAAGTTAGTCAACCATTCTCAATTGACCCAAGGCCATACTTGACTCTTTCACAAAACACCTTCACTGGCCATAGTCAAATAAAACATGTTTTAGCATAACACAACAGATTAGATCAACTGGAATGACACTCTCACTCACGGTTGCACAAACAAAAAAGCTGTGACTAAACCATGCCACAAAATATTCTAATGAGCCATATTTAAATTATCACAAAAAGAAGAAATAACCCTTTTTTGAACTGCAAAGAACCACTGAAGGGCTCAAAGGGTTCTTTGGGTCAGCATGGTTCCACATAGAACCATCTCCCTTCCCAAAGAACCCTTGTACCTACTACAGGAACAACTTTGCTGTGAGGATATACACATTCTCAGACCACCTATTGAGGGTCAATTTAACCATTCACTGAAACCCCCTGATCTCTAAACACTTGTTGATTCTTAATGATACTAACCATTATGATTACAACTAATTTGCCTGTGAGAATACTTTCGGTATAGCATATTGTGATTTCTGACCCAGTTTGTGAAATTGAGATGAAATTATCCAATTTACCTCCACCGTCATCACAGCAAGTAACACGCCAAAAGTTATGAGCATATTCTCGTCCAACCACTCTCTAATATTCTCTCTGCACCCCTGTAACAGAGAAGTAAAAGCAATCAGTAAAATACCAGGAAATATCAAACGTCACAGTTAAGGTAGAGAATGTGCTTAACTCTAAATCCTCTTCTGTAAACAAGTAAAAAAGGGTGCTTGGGACCAAAAATAGATCACATACAAATGAAAAAAACATAAAGGTGTGCTGGCCTTTAAAAAAAATGTTTTATATCAAATGTAACACATTTGAAGTAATGCCATGAGTCAGGACCACTTACCGTTTGATAGATGTCACACATTGTGTAATTTGAAAGAGACAGGATGGCATTGCAGTCACACATTTCGGAAGAAATTGAGGCATTCTGGGTGTTATTGATGGGGTGGTAACAGGAGCATGGTGCCTCCACCCAGTTGTTTGGTCCTATCCATCCACAACAATGAATCTGCATGGTTGTAAGACAAGGAGAGAATGCTTAATCTAACACTTTCCCTAAGTCTAAGGCCGGGATTCAAACCATGCAGACAACTGACCATCGTACTGCACTTGACACACTGCGATCCTGATTCGGACGTAACTTTTTATCATGGACATTGCCATTGGTTCACGCATCACCAAACCATACCTGTTCTTAAATTATTTCTTAGATTACAACTTGATTATATAAATCACTTCATTCACATGGAAATTAAATCATGCATGAAGTTAGAAGACAACTATGTTGAAGTGGGCTTTGTTGAGGTTTAATTACTGTTACTGTGGTTACACCTCCTACACAGCATAAACATTCTACAAGTCAAGTGCAATAGCAATAATCTGTGTGGGTTTGAATCCTGGCCTAAATTTAATTGAACTAGTTTCTATCATAGATGACCTAGCTAAATTAATTCACACATTACAAGCATCAGCAGCAACTCAATTTAAAGTTTAAGATTAGTTTGTTTTAGTTTGATAATATTTGGAGCATGTATAAGGAACTATCCAAACAAACCATGACTCTTTCAGAATTAGGTTGATCCATTCCAATTGATAATCATAGTTAACTGACTGGATGTATAGAGTGTTATTCCAGATGCTCAAAGCAGTTTACATTAATGTATGGTGGAAACTCACCTCATCCACCACCAATGTTTTGCACCCACCGGGGTGATGCCACAGCAGGCATTTTGAGACAGAAAGCTCACCATACATTAGCTTTCACAGTGAAGAGGTGAGAAGTGATTTATGTCAATTAGGAATCAGGGGGTGATTTGGTGGCCATGACAATATGTGGCCAGGTTGGGAATTTAACCAGGACATCGGGGTTAACACCCCTACTCTTCAATACCTCAGTTCAACATTTCATCCAAAGGACAAATTACCAACTGGCAGTGTATACTACAGCATTTATTACCTCCTGCTGAACGTAGTCCAGGGTCTTTTCAAAATTCTGATAGTTGGAATCATTCTTGCCAAATGATGCAATGAGATGAAGGACATGCTCTTCGACTTTGCTCTCAAACTAGAACAAAATGGGAGAGAAAAAAATTTGATGCCTTTCAAAAGTCACTCCAACTATTGTGTAAATAACATACCCACTGATATCGACTTACAAGATCACCTTTCAACACATTCACCAGTTAACAAAAGAGGTTTTACTTTCGTGGCACACCCTGAGAAAAACTAGGCTATTGCATACACAGAATGTGACTCTGTGGAATTAGATATCATAGCAGTGCCCCCTTTAGGCAACAATATTATTTTCAAAATCTCCCTGTTATGACAGTTGTCACACCATTATGAAATCCTTATGTATTTGACTTTCTCCTAGGCGAGTGGCTCAGTTGGTAGAGCATGGCACTTGCAATGCCAGGGTTGTGGGTTTGTATTCCCACCGGGGACAAGTATGAAAATGTATGCATTTTTTGGATAAGAGCGTCTACTTAATGACTCAAACGCAAATGTAAAATGTGGCAAGAGGAGAGAATAATATGAAAACTACATTTCCTGGTCAGAGGGGGAAAAATTGATTTACAATAAATACATAGCTAGTTCAAGAAGTAATCTTTGAATACCTTTGTAACTCATAAATAAGGGTGAACCAACACAATCTTGAGTGCCAGACATGTTTTAATAGTTTAAACAGTGTCATTGTTGACTGTGATGTGTAACTATGGTCGAGTAACACCAATGATTGTGTTACTTTAAGCATTGTACATGGCTCGTGTGAAGATAAGTCAATAAGTAAGTATAGTTCCTCAGGTAATATCGTAGGTAAATGTCTTACTGAAGTCCTCTGAGTGAAGAGCAGAACCGCTCCCACAATCTGAGCAGCAAGAAGGATGGTGAGCAGGATGAAATACTGTAAAGATGAACAATAGTTAGAGGAGATTAATCACTGCCATATTTTTATGTGCTGCTACATTATTTATTTGTTTGTTTTTTAGGTGCAGGTAATCTGCATACATCTCTATAGCTTTGGACATACCGTAAAACTTCAATTAATAGCCCAGTGTGTCTTTTCTTAAATCACTGACCGCATATTAGAGCCAGGCGTCTATTTGAGCCAGGTGTTTATTTCCTTAATCCACACAGCTTTTGCTTATTTGCATAGTTAATTGTTTAATTCCAGCTTTCACTTCCAGCATTTTAATCAATTTCTTCATTTCCTTCACTAATATGTTATCCTTTACTCACAGGGTTTCGTTTATTTTGTCTTAGTATGCCTCTATTTTGGATGAAAAATAACTTTTCCTTGACAGAATAATTATTCTCCTCTTTGACTGTGCATTTTCGGCAGTTCATACCATTTTCTGGGGGTCTGTACTCCCGAAGTTGTTGACTGTTTTTGTGCTTCCCAGTTAGCTAGCAGTTCTCCGCTGATAGCAGCCAATGGCTAGCAGTTTCTTACTGGCAATAAAAACGGATGATTGACATAATTTCTTCTAGTCATTACTGAATTATTTGAGATAACAAATCAAACATTAACCCTTGTAAAAAATTCATGGTAATTCATGTTAACCTCGTAAATAATTCATTTAGACCTGGTGTTTATTTGAAACAGGCATTTATTTGCTGAAATGTGTGCTATTACCCGGCTATTAACAGGTACAGGCTGTATTTGAGACTCAGCGTTTAATTTAAGTTGTACATTAACAGAACAATAAACCAGGTTTCCATCCAACTTTTCTACGTGAGTAAAGTACATGTCGGATAAAAAATGTCACGACAGGCCTGATGGAAACAGCAAATTTGTTGGTAAACTTTTCAAATGTCGACGAAACGCTTTTATGGCCAAATATTGATATAATAACCATCATATCAAAGTAAACTTGGAGTCACACGATGATATGTTTTGTGGTCCTCCCACTAAGACTCGGGAAAGCATGAACATTATTAGGCTACAGATGAAATAATTTATGATGAACTTCACAGGGTGGTGAAAGTACACGGTGATGAGCTTGATGCTCCTTTACGATAAATATTGACGGTCTTATTCTGGTGACAGGATAATCGATGCTTGGCTGCCATTTGACAAATACAAATAATCTTGCTTTTTCGTCCATAATAATCTCATCAATCTCATAATCTCATTAAAAAAAAAATTGTCAGTGGTTCTCAATTCTGTCCTGGGGGACCCCCAGCTGTTCTAGAGGTAGCTCACTTGATTCAACTTGTCAATGAACACAATATTAACACAGATGAAATTTTAACAATATAATATGGTTGACCAGAATAAAAACCCTGTATGGTTTTTAAAGAGGATCTAAAAAGAACCTTTCAGATTGAGAAAGGTTCTTTATAGAACCATTCTCCATAAATGTTCTATAAAGTACCAGAGTGGGCACATTTGCTATATAAGGCAACATTTTTTGTGACAAAACCATCAGTAGAGTTGAAAATGGAAACCCATTTAACTTGTATCTTTAATCGGTACATGGGAATTTAACCACAAAAGTTATTTTTATGTGCACTACGTCATCACGCACAGCCTTTTATCGGCAACAAGTCATTTTGATGGAAACACATCTCTCTAGTGGGAAAATCCACATATTGCGGATGTTATAATATTTGCATGAAAATCTGTCACCAATTGAATGGAAACCTAGCTATTGTGATAGAATTACAGTGGCATTGCATTGATTTGTTATGGATGTTGATCAAATAGCTTTTAAGCAAATAAAATACAGTGCCTAAAGAAAGTATTCATACCCCATGACGTATTCCACATTTTGTTGTGTTACAGCATGAATTCAAAATGGATTACATACATTTTTTTCTCACCCATTTACACACAATACCCCATAATGACAAAGTGAAAACATGTTTTTATAACTTTTTGCAAAATTATTGAGAATGAACAACAGGCATATATAATTGACATAAGTATACAATACATGTTAGAATCACCTTTGGCAGCGATTACAGCTGTGAGTCTTTCTGGGTAAGTCTCTAAGAGCTTTGCAAATCTGGATTGCATAATATTTGCGCATTATTCTTTTTTAAATTCTTCAAGCGCTGTCAAGTTGGTTGTTGATCATTACTAGACAGCCATTTTCAAGTCTTGCCATAGATTTTAAAGGCCGATTTCAGTCAAAACTGTAACTAGGCCACTCAGGAACATTCAATATCGTCTTGGTAAGCAACTCTAGTGTATATTTGGCCTTGTGTTTTAGGTTATTGTCCTGCTGAAAGGTGAATGTGTCTCCAATGTCTGTTGGAAAGCAGACTGAACCAGGTTTTCCTCTAGCATTTTGTCTGTGCTTAGCTCTATTCTGTTTCTTTTTATCCCAAAAAACTCCCTAGTCCTTGCCGATGACAAGCCTACCCATAACATGATGCAGCCACCACCATGCTTGAAAATATGAAGAGTGGTACTCAGTCATGTGTTGCGTTGGATTTGCCCCAAAATCCGCTTTGTATTAAGGACATAAAGTACATTTATTTGCCACATTTTTTGCAGTTTTACTTTAGTGCCTTAATGCAAACAGGATGCGTGTTTTGGAATATTTGTATTCTGTACAGGCTTCCTTTTCACTCTGTCATTTAGTTTAGTATTGTGGAGTAACTACAAAGCTTTTGATCCATCCTCATTTTTCTCCTATCACAGCCATTAAACTCTGTAACTTTTAAAGTCACCATTGGCCTCATGGTGAAATCCTTGAGTGGTTTCCTTCTTTTCCGGCAACTAAATTAGGAAAGATGCCTGTATCATTGTAGTGACTTGGTGTATTGATACACCATCCAAACTGTAATGAATAACTTCACTATGCTCAAAGGGAAATTAAATATCTGCTTTAAAAAAATGTCACCCATCTACCAATAGGTGCCCTTCTTTGCAAGGCATTGGGAAACCTCCCTGGTCTTTGTGGTTGAATCTGTGTTTGAAATTCACTGCTCGACTGAGGGACCTTACAGATAATTGTATGTGTGGGGTACAGAGATGAGGTAATCAAAAATAATGTTACAAATTATGTAAAAATTATGTTAAACACTATTATTTGCACACAGAGTGAGTCCATGCAACTTATTATGTGACTTGTTAAGCAAATTTTTACTCCTGAACTTATTTAGGCTTGCCTACAGGTCCTCTGTAGCTCAGCTGTTAGAGCACGGCGCTTGTAACGCCAAGGTAGTGGGTTCGATCCCTGGGACCACCTATACACAAAAATGGATGCACGCCTGACTGTAAGTCGCTTTGGATAAAAGCGTCTGCTAAATGGCATGTTATTATATTATTATAATAAAGGTGTTGAATACTTATTGACTCAAGACATTTCAGCTTTTTATTTTTAACTCATTTGTAAAACTTTCTAAAAACATAATTCCACGTTGACAATATGGGGTATTGTGTGTAGGCCAGTGACATAACATCTCAATGTAATCCATTTAAAATTCAGGCTGTAACAAAACAAAACGTGGAAAAAGTCAAGGGATGTGAATACTTTCTGAAGGTAGAAGTGAATGGATAGGGTTTATAAACATAAGTAGCGCAAATGTTTCATCAGCATTCTGTAAAAGTTAAACTGTACAAATGTCATGACAGGCCTGATAGAAACAGCAAATTTGTCGACAGGCCTGATGGAAACAGCAAATATTTATATAATAACCATCATACCGAAGTAAACTTGGAGTCACGCGATGATATGTTATGTGGTCCTCCCACTACGACTCGGGAAAGCATGCAGTTTATTAGGCTACAGATGAAATAATTTATGATGAACTGCACAGGGTGGTGAAAGTACACGGTGATGAGCTTGATGCTCCTTTACGATAAATATTGACGGTCTTAATCTGGTGACATGATGATCGATGCTTGGCTGGCGTAATACAAATACAAATCATCTCACTCTTTTGTCCATAATAATCTCATCATGTACAAACAAAATGTTTTTTTTTTACAAATGCACTCGGAGCTTGTCAGCTGTTTTGAATTATTTCTTACCATTCCTAACATGCATTTCACCTCCTTCAATGCACCCAGACACCCAATGAAGCCCAATGACATTGTAGCACTTCCACCAATGACCAGAAAGTAGGAGAAGACAGAAAAAGACATATAGGGAGGGGCAGGCACTGTAAAAAGAGGAAATAACAAACTTTGAGAAACTTGTTGTTCATAATGGTATGGGTTGCCAGTAATAGCTGTACCGTGCACTCAACTTTGAAATAAGAATTCGGCCAGTGTCGAACCAAAGCACAATCATGTCTCAATTTAAAACAAATCTGGGGTTAAAGTAGGACTATTATTTTACTAGTTTGTGAATATAATGCATAGCTTACAGGCTGTCTGTTTTGAATGAATCAACTAATCTTTCTTAATATAATAACCAAAAAAGCATGTTTTGGAGGGACATCAGGATTTAAATATTGTGATTTTGTTTATGAGATCCAGAAGTGAATCAGGAAGACGGTCCTTTTTTTATACACTAGGAATTCTCTGAGGGAATGTTATTCCTATACTACCACAGATACATCATTGCATTTAATGATATTTGTGTGTGGAAATATTACATTATGTAATATTACATACTGTCATTCATTGTATGGAGTTGATGTTGAAAACAGAAACTCACTGAAGAAGCTTGTCTCAGCAAGGACTATCCATATCCCAAGTGACAGCAGGAGGGCACCCAGACACTGGTGGGAGGGTGATATCTTATTGCATTGCAAAATAAATACATCGCTCAACTAAGAATTAATTTCACCTATCAATAGATATTTCGACAGACTTCAAGCAAGTTCAATCAACCTGCAAATATACATTGAGTGTATTTTCATCAGTGAATTTGGGCAACATTTACCACCATTCTCATGTCTAGCAGCATAAACGTTTAAATAAGTGAATGATCATACTTACAGAAAAGAGGAGATTGAAAAGGAAAAGGAAATATTTGATGAGACCAAGACAGCCTTGGGATGCCATTCTGTATCTGAAAAAGAAGAAACACAATCATAGTCATTATGGAGTTGTTCACGGCTTTCTTACTTGATGGTCGTTTGGACTGTGTTTCTGCTTCCGACACAGCATTAACATTCTACAAGTCGAGTGCAGTGTAATGTTGGTCAGCTACGTTTGTTTAAATCCTTGCCAACGTGGTTTCCAAGGTTGGTGGTCAATGGGTGGAAAATCAATGCTCTCTGTTATTAGTAATGGGCCATTTTTGGCCAAATTACAATTATTTGGTTGGTTGCGTGGGTGTGTGGCTGAGTGTTAACACCACCAACTCTGGACCTGTTGTAATCGCTTTAGAGACAGGGGTTTGCTTCTTGATCAAACATTTCCATACTGCCTCCTTAATCTTTCTACCCCTCTCCTTCCTTCTGTCTAGATAAAATACAAAAGGGAATGGGATTTTAAAAAACAGGGGTGTCATATATCCTTCTCCTAGGTGATACAACCCAACATATTAAATTACCCTTCAAGGTAATGAATTATTTATTAATCTGTACACAGCTCTCCAACAGTGTAACTATGCTTAATGTCAATGTAGACAAGAAGTTATTACTTTCATGATCAGTTTTATCTTTGTCATAAATAGCTGTTTTAAGCAACTGTTGTTTTCCTAAATATTTTCCATGTTGCAATATTACACTGAATTACACACAAAATAAACACAGCTTTCTGTTTGAAGCTGAATACAAATCCCATCTGAATACAAATCCCAGTGTGAAACCTTTGTTGGTTTTGTAATTTGTAAATCAAGCTTCCATGCTTAGTTTATCAAATAATGTCTGCATCTAAAGCATTTCAAATCCTACAGTATCACATATATCTGCATTTGCCCTCAAAATGTACATCTATTTTATATTAAATTAACTGCTAATTTCTAAACTTAAAATAAACATAATTTTCTTACCTGAAATGTAACGAGAAGTAACAATGAACCGATAAAAGCAGAAATGGTTTTTGAACGAGACGGTACAGGAAAAAACAGGGTGGTTACACAGATACAAATAGAACATGCAAATTAACTGTCACAGCTGAGCAAATATTACAAACCATATATTTTCACTTTCCTCCAAGTTGGTTTTTGAGTTGGTTTTTAAATATCCCATATTGAATAAGTTTAGTTTGCCTTTAATTGTTTGTTTGACCAGCGTAAGTACACTCGCCGTAACCAATCTGCCTGCTTCATTAAAAATGAATGAAACCAGGAATAGAAAACAAGGGAGTTTATATTTGTTCTCAACCACATACTATTTACAATCTAAACTACTTCATATGACTTAACTGGAATTAGATATAATTAGATATGACATTTCACAGAGCGCCAGTTTGGTCCTGTTATAGCAGCCTTTGAGAAAGTCTTTGTGGTAATTTTAGGCTTAATTTGCCTTAAAGTATGAACAGTGGGCTGAAAAAAAACAATTATGAAAATTTGACATTTTATTTGGGGTACATTTAGTTAACAATAGTGTTCATGGTGAAAAATGTCTGAAGTGAATGAGCAGTGGTGAATTTTTCCTTCAACTGATATGAGATGGTATGGCTAACCAGGAAGTCAGAGCATTAATAACTCTAAATCACTTTGTATTCAGATCCAATCTGTTTTACCACTCTCACCATCAACCATTTACCACTCTCAGTGACGAGAGCTATCAAAGGAACAATTTTCAGGTTTAGCCTAAGTGATCAATTATCAATCATACACATTCACCTGATTTTCCATTTGTGCCCTGGACTGTGTGCATGAGACGGTTATATACAAATGAGAGTGAGATTGGCTAAAGAAATTAAATACATTTAGTGTGGGCACAACTGGAGACTTGAGTAAACCCTTGCTCTTGATCAAAGCTATGAATTCACTTCAGTCATTAACCTCTATCCTGTTTCAATCCGTTTTCAGTAGCAGGTCAAACTTGAAGCCCTTCAGCTTTGTTCTATTTCCGTGAAAGGTTTTTTTGTGTTTAGTAATTAGCCTAACTGATCTTAGTGGTCGGACGCTAATGGCTAGCAGGAGGTGGATGAAATTATACCATAATTATATCTAGACCATTAGATACGTCAAGGGAGCCATGTTAATGGATTTTGTCCTAGTATAGAATATGTGGTGTTTAACAAAGTGGGGGCTTGCTTGTACTGGCTGTAACCGATGCTGTACCAAGCTCTCAATTGCAAACGTAATAAACAGGGCTCTCTTCAAAAATGACTCCAGCTAGCCCTTGTTATTGCCTTATTGATCAGTTTTGGTTCCCATGACGTTTCTTGAAAGTTCATGCAGATGTTTGCTTTCTGAAGAACATACACCTGAAAGTTATAGGGAACAACAAATAAACATATAAGAAACCTCAAGTTGGCCAATTTTTGTGTGTTCTGAGAATGTGTTCATTAGGGTTTAATATTTCCCGGGGGCCAAATCCACAAAGTGTCTCAGAAAAGGTCCTAGGAATCCTGTTTAAACTTGTTTTAAGAGAAAGAAAAACTCCCAGCTCAGAGTAGGTTTTAGGATGATGTGAAGACACTGCTCAGTCAAACTGAGCCAGGACTAAAATCTATTTCTAAAAGTTTATCTCAGCTGGTAATCAAGAGGTACCGCAAAGGAAAGATAGTGATGACGCTCATTGACATTGTTGCAAATGACAGAGAATAACTAGGGATGTGCCGAGTAGTCGGAGAAAACGAGTAAGTAACAGATATGGGCTATTTTCCTGATACGATTATGATCTGATTGTTTAAAAAAAAATCTGTAATCTGAAAAACATAAATGTTTGGGTGCCAGCGCACATCTTTCAATCAAGTGCGAGGTACTACGTGGTCTAAATAACTTAACTGGCTAGTTTGCCTGTCTGTAAAGAGAAGGGCGGGCTGTACGTTGATCCTGCTACTGTGATTGGATAGAGCGAAGCTGTATTTCTCTGTCCCCTCGCTTCGCTTCCTAATTTCACCCAATCACTTCTCCTCGCATGTTTTGGTCTGATAATTTAGATTGCTGCTGCCACCTGTTAGCCTGCTACTATGATCAATTAAATGGTGAGGACATTTGCTAGCAAGCTATCAACAATGTGCATAATATCTAACATGCGGAGCGAGGGGAGGGAAAAAATATGAAACACAGATGCGCATTCTGACTGAGGGTGTTTTCACACTTGGTCCCTTTCTGCCAATTTTTGTGAACTCAGTGCGGTTCGCTTATTTTTTTGTGCAGTATGAACACTCCAAAGGAACTCAGACCCCTCAAAAGAGCCCCCGAAGCGAACCAAACTGAGACCTCGAGAGGTGGTCTGAGTTCGGTTCGCTTGAATTCCGAGGTACGGTTCCCTTTTTCAGGGCAATGTGAACACAAAGCTCCCCAGGTTCGCTTGTCATTATTACCGCACCACACACTAGACTACTGAAACACCATTCCCCCTGCCATAAACCCTCCCATTGATGCCACAAAAGAGAGAAGATGAAGATGTGTAGATTAGTGGGAAAAAAACCTGCTGTTTTTAGATATTGATTAGCGATTGTCAAGGATGCACAGAAATTCCAAAATATGTGTGGAGTTGTTAGTTCAGATAATTTGTTTGCAATATGTGATCTATAAGAGAGATTTATAGACTGTTTATTCAATAGTGGGGTTTGAATAGTGTGAGAAGATTTGGTAAGAATCACAACAGGATACAAAATCAATTCTAGCTCTTAAAGAGGCAGTAGGCCTACATTGGGTGTATAATTTTCAACTACAGCATTATTTAATCTGCAGTTATTCTTCCGTTATTTATTCTGTTACCAATAATATTTAAATGTTAATATCTTCTGATTACAATAATTATGTCTCATATTTTATCTAAATGCAATCTATTAGCTTCCAAAATGTAAGTAGGTATATCTAGCAGTCCGATAACACGTTCTGATGAAATGGCTTGTCCTGCACTTTGGAAAGGCCTAAACATAGTAATGTGAATGCAAACAGGACTCAGACCACAAAAGGGGTGAAGTGAACTGGAAAAAGAGTTGAGTCCTCATTCAAAGGCCAGGGCAGTGTGAATACAAAGACAACTGAGGTCTTTTGCCTTTTTCTTACCCCAGAGGTCAATTTAAAGTGGACTCAGATCGGTTCTTTTAAAGAGGACTATATGTGAAAACACCCTAAGTGACAGCAAATGTGTCTGCCCTGCTGCAAGTTGAGGACACATGGACAGAGACAAAAGTGGTCTATAAAAGTGCAGGGAGATAGGTATTTAGCCAACTTCTACTTAGTTATATGAAAACACTTCAGTGTTTTCCGATCATGAGTATCATCCGATCCGAATATCAACTGTCAATTTACGGATACGATAATGAATACGATTATTGCCAGGTCGGCACACCCCTAGGAATATCCAATCGTGATGCGGCATCGCCAGCTGTAAAATCTATAGCACGCTTCAGACCACCACGGTGGATGTGACTGTACATCAAATGTTGCGTTGGTAAAACATTTCATATCATTTTTGCCTACTCTTAATTCTTGCCTAATGGCATGGATAACATTTAATTTTTACCAATTTAGAATAATGTGATAGGCCTATTGCACTTAATCATTCAGTAGTCTATTGTGGTTGTTAAAAGCAGAAGTTTGATAACAGTACCATTATCTCAACACATACAGTACCTACTCATTCCAGGGTTTTTCTTTATTTGTACTATTTTCTACATTGTAGAATAATAGTGAATACATCAGAATTATGAAATAACATATATGTAATCACGTAGTAACCAAAAAAGTGTTAAACCAATCAAAATATATTTTTCATTTGAGATTCTTCAAAGTAGCCACCCTTTGCCTTGATGACAGCTTTAGACACTCTTGGCATTCTCTCAACCAGCTTCATTAGGAATGCTTTTCCAACAGTCTTGAAGGAGTTCCCACTTACGCTGAGCACTTGTTGGCTGCTTTTCCTTCACTCTGCGGTCCAACTCATCCCAAACCATCTCAATTGGGTTGAGGTTGGGTGATTGTGGAGGCCAGGACCAGAAATACGACTTTCCTGAATTGGATCCTTTGTTCGTACCCCCAGGGCAATTTAACTTATCCCAGAGGCTGCTCCAAGACGCTGCTGGCGGAGAATAGGTATTCGGAATAGACTTCTAGTCTGACTCAGGAGGCGTGCACACCATCCACCGCTTCAGAGTATATTAGTCGCTAATATTCCGTTTCTGGGCAATAAAGCTCAAGGAGAGGATTGCCTTCCAGAGAGACATCAGGGACTGTAACATACTCTGTTTCATGGAATCATGACTCTCTCCGGATATACTGTCCCTGTCCATACAGCCAGCTGGATTCTCAGTACATCGCGCAGACAGGAATGAAGAACTCTCTGGGAAGAAGAAAGGCGGTTGTGTATGTTTCATGATTAACTACTCATGGTGTGATTGTGATAACATACAGAAACTCAAGTCATTTTGTGCACCCAACCTAGAATACCTCACAATCAAATACCGACCGTATTACCACCCAAGATAATTATCTTTGGTTATACACGGCTGTATATCGGGGAATCAAGCCGATACCTCAAGGAACTACACTGGACTTTGTGCAAACTGGAAACCACATATTCTGAGGCCGCATTTATTGTAGCTGGGGATTTTAACAAAGCAAATTTGAGGAAAACACTACCGAAGTTCTATCAACACATTGCCTGTAGCACTCGCGATGCAAAAACGCTCAACCATTGTTACTCCCCCTTCTTGGATGGCTACAAGGCCCTCCCCCACCCTCCCTTCGGCAAGTCAGATCATGACTCCATTTTCCTCCTCACTACCTATAGGCAGAAACTCAAACAGGAAGTACCCGTGCTAAGGTCTATTCAACGCTGGTCTGACCAATTGAAATCCATGCTTCAAGATTGTTTTGATCACGTAGACTGGGATATGTTCCAGGTACCCACTGAAAATAACATTGTCGTATACACGGACACGGTGACTGAGTTCATCAGGAAGTGTATAGGGGATGTTGTTCCCACTGTGACTATTAAAACCTACTGAAACCAAAAATCGTGGATAGATGGCAGCATTCGTGCAAAACTGAAAGTGTGAACCACCACATTTAACCATGGCAAGGTTACTGGGAATATGGTTGAATACAAACAGTGTAGTTATTCCCTCCGTAAGGCAATCAAATACGCAAAACGTCAGTACAGTGACAAAGTGGAGTCTCAATTCAACGGCTCAGACAAGAGACATATCTGGCAGGGCCTACAGACAATCACGGATTACAAAAGGAAATCCAGCCACGTCGCGGACACTGACGTCTTGCTCCCGGACAAGCTAAACACCTTCTTCACCCGCTTTGAGGATAACACAGTTCCACCAACGCGGCTCGCTCCCAAGAACTGTGGGCTTTCGTTCTCCGTGGCCGACGTGAGTAAGACATTTAAGCGTGTTAACCCTTGCAAGGCTGCCGGACCAGACGGCATTCCTAGCTGTGTCCTCATGCGCAGATCAGCTGGCTGGAGTGCTTACGGACATATTCAATCTCTGCCTACCCTTTCTGCTGTTCTCACTTGCTTCAAGATGTCTACCATTGTTCCTGTACCCAAGAAAGCAAAGGTAACTGAACTAAATGACTGTCGCCCCGTAGCACTCACTTCTGTCATTATGAAGTGCTTTGAGAGGCTAGTTAAGGGTCATATCACCTCTACCTTACCTGACACCCTAGACCCACTTCAATTTACATACTGCCACAATAGATCCACAGACGATGCAATCGCCATCGCACTGTGCACTGCCCTATCCCATCTGGACAAGAGGAATACCTATGTAAGAATGCTGTTCATTGACTATAGCTCAGCCTTCAACACCAAAGTACCCTCCAAGCTCAGCATTAAGCTCGGGACCCTGGGTCTGAACCCTGCCCTGTGCAACTGGGTCCTGGACTTCCTGACGGGCCGCCCCAAGGTGGTGAAGGTAGGAAACAACACCTCCACTTCGCTGATCCTCAAGACAGTGGCCCAACAAGGGTGAGTGCTCAGCCTCCTCCTGTATTCCCTGTTCACCCATGACTGCGTGGCCATGCACGCCTCCAACTCAATCATCAAGTTTGCAGACGACACAACAGTAGTAGGCCTGATTACCAACAATGACAAGACAGTCTACAGGGAGGAGGTGAGGGCCCTGGCGGAGTGGTGCCAGGAAAATAACCTCTCCCTCAACTTCAACAAAACAAAGGAGCTGATCGTGGACTTCAGGAAACAGCAGAGGGAGCACTCCCCTATCCACATGGATGGGACCGCAGTGGAGAAGGTGGAAAGCTTCAAGTTCCTCGGTGTACACATCACTGACAATCTGAAATGGTCCACCCACACAGACAGTGTGGTGAAGAAGGCGCAACAGTGCCTCTTCAACCTCAGCAGGTTGAAGAAATTTGGCTTGGCCCCTAAGACCCTTACAAACTTTCACAGATGCACAGTTGAGAGCATCCTGTCGGGCTGTATCACCGCATGGTATGGCAACTGCACCGCCCGTGGGCCTCCCGAGTGGCGCAGCGGTCTAAGGCACTGATCAGTGCTAGAGGCGTCACTACAGATCCGGGTTCTATCCCAGGCTGTGTAACAGCCGGCCGTGACCGGGTGACCCATGTGGCGGCACACAATTGGCCAAGTGTCGTCCGGGTTAGGGGTAGGGTTTGGCCAGCTGGGATGTCCTTGTCCCATCATGCTCTAGCGACTCCTTGTGGTGGCCGGGCGCTTGCACACTGGCTTCGGTCGCCAGCTGTACAGTGTTTCCTCCGACACATTGGTGCGGCTGGCTTCCGGGTTAAGCGGGCAGTGTGTCAAGAAGCAGTGCGGCTTGGTGGGGTCATGTTTCATAGGACGCATGGCTCTCGACCTTCGCCTCTCCCGAGTCCGCATGTAGTTGCGTCGATGGGACAAGACTGTAACTACCAGTTGGATATCACAAAAATGGGGAGAAAAAGGGGTAAAAGTACAACGCATATCACAGGGGGCACACTGCCTGCCCTCCAGGACACCTACAGCACCCGATATCACAGGAAGGCCAAAAAGATCATCAAGGACATCAACCACCCGAGCCACGGCCTGTTCACCCCGTTATCCTCCAGAAGGCGAGGTCAGTACAGGTGCATCAAAGCTGGGACCGAGAGACTGAAAAACTGCTTCTATCTCAAGGCCATCAGACTGTTAAATAGCCATCACTAGCCAGCTTCCACCCGGTCACTCAAACCTGCACCTTAGAGGCTGCTGCCCCATATACATAGACATGGAATCACTGGTCACTTTAATAATTGAACACCAGTCAATTTAATAATGTTACATACTGCTTTACTCATTTCATATGTATATACTGTATTCTATTCTACTGTATTTTAGTCAATGCCACTCCGACATTGGTCGTCCTAATATTTATATATTTCTTAATTCCATTCTTTTACTTTTTGATTTGTGTGTATTGTTGTGAATTGTTAGATACTACTGCACTGTTGGAGCTAGGAACACAAGCATTTCGCTACACAAGCAATAACATCTGCTAAATATGTGTATGTGATTTGATTTTAAACAATGTGTTTGATGTATTTGTTACCATTCCACTAATTCCGCACCAGTCATTATCAAGAGCCCTTTCTCCCCAAGTAAGGTGCCAAAAACCTGTTGAGTTTTAAAAAACCAGCAGCGTTGCAGTTCTTGACACAACCCGGTGTGCCTGGCACCTACTAGCATACCCCATTCAAAGGCACTTAAATATTTTGTTTTGCCAATTCACCCTCTGAATGGCACACATGCACAATTGATGTCTCAATTGTCTCAAGGCTTAAAAATCCTTCTTTAACCTGTCTCCTCCCCTTCATCTACACTTATTGAAGTGGATTTAACAAATTACATCAATAAGTGATCATAGTTGTCACCTGGATTCACCTGTTCAGTCTATATCATGGAAAGAGCAGGTGTTCTTAATGTTTTGTACATTCAGTATATATACAGTGCATTCAAAAGCATTCAGACCCCTTCCCTTTTCCGCATTTTGTTACGTTACAGCCTTACTCTAAAATTGATTAAATAAAATATTTTCCTCATCAATCTACACAAAATACCCATAATGACAAACCTTATTTGCATAAGTATTCAGACTCTTTGCTCAGGTGCATCCCGTTTCCATTGATCATCCTTGAGATGTTTCTACAACTTTATTGGAGTCCACCTGTCATAAATTCAATTGATTGGACATGATTCGGAAAGGCCCACACCTGTCTATATAAGGTCCCACAGATGACAGTGCATGTCAGATCAAAAACCAAGCCATGAGGTCGAAGGAATTGTCCGTAGAGCTCCGAGATAGGATTGTGTCGAGGCAGAGATATGGGGAATGGTACCAAAACATTTCTGCAGCATTGAAGGTCCCCAAGAACACAGTGGCCTCCCTCATTCTTAAATAGAAGAAGTGTAGTAGAAATTCTAATCAATAATGAGGAGAGACAAGGTCAATCACCAATCAGGATATTACTTCATTCAAAACGTATTAATAGGGTAATAAGTGAGGCTGGTCGACCCAACACTCTTGACTGTTGGGTTGAGAGCTCTGACATACAGACAATACACACATATTTTATAGTGAAGATACACCCTCTCAGTCTACATGACAAACAGCAAATGTGTGGAATGGGTCAAAAGGTTAGGATTTGTATGAAATAAATGAATAATTCACAGCAGACAGTATCTGCGGTGAAGACTGTTCTCATTGTATGGAAACCAGGGTTTGGCCCCCAAGACAAGGTTCCTCTCATCATTATCCATACCCGAGCCATCTCTCCCTGGTACCTTACATTACACAAACGCCAACTCATTCTATGGAATGCATGCTGTAGGTTTTATCACCAAACCATTCATAAATCAATTGTCAGCTCCGGATACCCCTATCTTGAGTAAAACCCATGTCCTTGACCACACGCCTAGACTAGCTGCAGGGAGCTGGAGTAGAAACCATCCCTTTACAAAAACACAGCATTAGTTTAATTATTAATATTAAACAAAGCAGGTAAACATGTTACATGTTAATTTTTCACTCACAGAAGTTTGGAACCACCAAGACTCTTCCTAGAACCAGTGGTGTAAAGTACTTAAGTAAAAATACTTTAAAGTACTACTTAAGTAGTTTTTTGGGGTATCTGTACTTTACTTCACTATTTATATTTTTGCCAACTTTTTCTTTTACTTCACTACATTCCTAAAGAAAAGAATGTATTTTGTACTCCATACATTTTCCCTGACACCCAAAAGTACTTGTTACATTTTGACAGGAAAATGGTCCAATTCAAACACTTATGAAGAGAAAATCCCTAGTCATCCCTATTGCCTCTGATCTGGTGGACTCAATAAACACATATGCTTTGTTTGTAAATTATGTCTGTGTGTTGGAGTGTGCCCCTGGCGATCCGTCAATAAAAAAGAAAGAGAATTGTGCCGTCTGGTTTGCTTAAAATAAGGAATTTGAAATGGTTTATACTTTTACTTTTGATACTTAAGTACATTTTAGCAATTCCATTTACATTTAATACTTAAGTATATTTCAAACCAAATACTTTTAGACTTTTACTCAAGTAGTATTTTACTGGGTGAATTTCACTTTTACTTGAGTCATTTTCTATTAAGGTATCTTTACTTTTACTCAAGCATGACAATTGAGTACTTTTTCCACCACTGCCTAGAGCTGGCTGCCCAACTGAGCAATCGGGGGAGAAGGGCCTTGGTCAGGGAGGTGACCAAGAACCTGATGGTCACTCTGACAGAGTTCCAGAGTTCCTCTGTGGAGATGGAGAACCTTCCAGAAGGACAACCATCTCTGCAGCAGTCCACCAATCAGGCCTTTATGGTTGAGTGTCCAGACGGAAGTCACTCCTCAGTAAAAGGAACATGACAGCCCGCTTGGAGTTTGCCAAAAAACACCTTAAGGAGTCTCAGACCATGAGGAACAAGATTATCTGGTCTGATTAACCAAGATTGAACTCTTTGGCCTGACTGCCAAGAGTCACGTCTGGAGGAAACCTGGCACCATCCCTACGGTGAAGCGTGGTGGTGGCAGCATCATGCTGTGGGGATGTTTTTCAGCGGTAGGGACTAGGGGACTAGTAAGGATCTAGGGAAAGATGAATGGAGCAAAGTACAGAGAGATCCTTGATGAAAACCTGCTCCAGAGCGCTCAGGACCTCAAACTGGGGTGAAGGTTCACCTTCCAACAGGACAACGACCCTAAGCACACAACCAAGACAACGCAGGAGTGGCTTCGGGACAAGTCTCTGAATGTCCTTGAGTGGCCCAGCCAGAGCCCGGACTTGAATTCCTGGAAATAGCTGTGCAGCGATGCTCCCCATCCAACCTGACAGAGCTTGAGAGGATCTGCAGAGAATAATGGGAGATACTCCCCAAATACAGGTGTGCCAAGCTTGTAGCGTAATACCCAAGAAGACTCAAGGCTGTAATCGCTGCCAAAGGTGCCTCAACAAAGTACTGAGTAAAGGGTCTGAATACTTATGTAAATGTGATATTTCCGTTTTTTAAATTTTTTTATAATTTGCACAAATATATAAAAACCTGTTTTTGCTTTGTCGTTATGGGGTATTGTATGTAGATTGATGAGTGGGAAAAAATAATTTCATCAATTTTTGAATAAGGCTGTAACGTAACAACATTTTGAAAAAGCCAAGGGGTCTGTATACTTTCCGAAAGCACTGTATATATACACTGAAGAAAAATACAAATGCAACATGCAACAATTTCAAAGATTTGACTGAGTTACAGCTCATATAAGGAAATCAATCAATTTAAATGAATTCATTAGTGCCTAATCTATGGATTTCACATGACTGGGAATACAGATATGCATCTGTTGGTCACAGATACCTTTAAAAAAAAAAGGTAGGGCCGTGGATCAGAAAACCAGTCAGTATCTGTTGTGACCACCATTTGCCTCATGCAATGCAACACATCTCCTTCGCATAAAGTTGATCAGGCTGCTGATTGTGGCCTGTGAAATGCTGTCCCACTCCTCTTCAATGGCTGTGCGAAGTTGCTGGATATTGGCAGGAACTGGAACACACTGTCGTACACGTCGATCCAGAACATCCCAAACATGCTCATTGGGTCACATGTTTGGTGAGTATGCAGGCCATGGAAGAACTGAGACATTTTCAGCTTCCAGGAATTGTGTACAGATCCTTGCGACATGGGGCAGTGCATTATCATGGTGAAACATGAGTTGATGACAGCGGAGGAATGGCACAACAATGGACCTCAGGATCTCGTCACGGTATCTCTGTGCGTTCAAATTGCCATCGATAAAATGCAATTGTGTTCGTTGTCTGTAGCTTATGCCTGCCCATATCATAACCCCACCGCCATAATGGGGATCTGTGTTCACAACGTTGAAATCAGCAAACCGCTCGCTATCTGCCCGGTACAGTTGAAACCAAGATTCATCCATGAAGAGCACACTTCTGCAGTACCACGGTTGGTGGTACTGGCAAATTCTTTAAAACGACGTTGGAGGCGGCTTATGGTACAGAAATGAACAATGAATTCTCTGGCAACTGCTCTGGTGGACATTCCTGCAGTCAGCATGCCAATTGCGTGCTCCCTCAAATCTGTGGCATTTTGTTGTGTGACAAAACTGTACATTTTAAAGTGGCCTTTTATTGTCCCCAGCACAAGGTGCACCTGTGTAATTATCATGCTATTTAATCAGCTTCTTGATATGCCACACCTGTCAGATGGTTGGATTGTCTTGGCAAATTTGTGCAAAACATTTGCGAGAAATACGTTTTTTGAGTGTATGGAACATTTCTGGGATCTTTTATTTCAGCTCATGAAACATGGGATCAACACTTTACATGTTGCGTTTATATTTCGCTGCACCTGCGAAAAATCTGCAAAACTTGTGTAAGCGACAAATACAATTTGATTTGATTTTGATTTCATTTGATATTGAACTCCCAGGGATAATGTGAAATAACATGACGTAGGTTAATTAAATAATCTAAAGGAAAGTATTGATTATTATATGATTATTTCCTCTTCCAGAATTTTTGGGAGCATCTAAAGCTAATTTCCTGCATTTCTACACAATCCAATATGACCCATGGCCCTTCTAGCCGTCTCTATTTAGAACAACAAAAAGTAAGCAAAAATGCTCCCAGTCATCAAGCTAGGTAAGAGATCATTGTTAAATATGTTTAAGTAATTGATGACTGAACTAGATCAAAAGTAATTCAGTAATCAATATTGTTTTGCACCTTTATCAATAGCCTAACAAATGAACAACTCATGACCCCTCCATCCCCAGTAGAAGTTGCGCTCATGGATTATTTATTAGCCTGGTGGTCATATAGAAATATCAAAACATGAATTCAACAACTCCAAAGCAATTGCCCAGAACCACTGACTCACTGCCTTTTTATATTGTCAAGACAGCTGCTGGTAACTCTTCACTGGTCAGGACAGCTCATGAGGCCTCCTAAATATCTGTCGACTAAGCGGGACTCTTATGACTAAAAAGGCGTCATGCATAGCTTTAATTGTTACCCATAAGAATAGGAGTAAAATGTCTCTATTCTCAGCACTTCCAACCAATTTTCTACTCTGTGACGATTTGTGGATACGCCCCTGGGCATCCCGGTTTTCACGTTCAAACCGGAAATTCTATTTAAAAACATATAATACCAGCAAAAAATCTGACATGATGTAGCAAATGTATGTTTTGAGCCTCTGACAGTGCCACACAGCTAGTTTGGAGATTTGTGAATGTGAGTCAGATTGTCTACTCTACCGTAACTGCGTCGAGGGCTCATGTGTAGCCTACACACGATAGTCAGCAATTACATTTTATAGAAGGGCAATTCCTTGGGAAGTTCAACCTGAGCATGCCAAAATAAAGTGAGTTATTTCCAAATGAAACCACATTCATAATGATACTTAAGGTCTATACACTGGAGTTCAGGCTTTATTTGAAAAGATCATATAAGAAATTGCATGAATTGTGGCCATTTCAGAGTAGGAGGCCAAGTCTCAAAATAGGCCTTTGAGTCAATCATATTTCATGGCTTTAGAAAGGGCTAACTGAGCTTGTTTTCCCCTCACAGGTGTCCCCCAGTGTTAGTTATGAAGATGAGATATTAATGAAACAATACAGAACAAACTGAAGTGCACTCTTAGAAAAAAAGGTGCTATCTAGAACCTAAAAGGGTTCTTCGGCTGTCCCCATAGGAAAACCCTATGAAGAACCCTTTTTGGTTCCAGGTAGAACCCTTTTGAGTTCCATGTAGAACCCTTTACACAGAGGGTTCTACATGAAACCCAAAATAGCTAGCTGAAACCAAAAAAGGGATAGCCAAAGAAGGCTTTGGGAACCCTTTTTTCTGAGTGTGTCTTGAACTTTGTTTGCGTGTTATACAGTAATGTAAAGATAGGGGGGTGACTGGGACAAGCAATGTAAAATCCATAACATTTCTTCGGAAATGTTATTGTAGAACATCCACCTTACATCGGATTATCTTGAAATGTTCTCTGTAAAACTAACTTTCATCAAAGATTGATATGGTATATCATTGGTTTCTCTCTTTTCATTTTCAGTATCCTGATCTCCGTAACATCCATAAAGGTTGTGGATGTGATGAATATTGATGTATCATATCTTGGCTTCAGAAGCTTGTGCATTCACCACATTTTGTGTGCTTGTTCTGAGATGTATTCGTCAGACTTTTACTGAAGCAATTGTTGATATCTTGAAAATTATGTGGTTTAGCAATGATTCTCTAGGAAAATATATGCTGAAATACATTTATCATGCATGGCAGTACTGTGTTTTAGATCAAAAATATGTTTATCAACAATCTGTTAATAGTCCTGGACTGTCTTTTTCAAATGAAAGCCCCCCAAAATATACTGACTTCATTCAATGTCTAGAAAGTGGATTGGCAGTGTAGGCACATTGCCTCATTTGCATATTTTGGTACAATATATATATTTGTATTATATATATTTGTGTCTACATTCAATTGGTAAATGTAAATTTTGATATAAGTATATAAAGATACAAAAATAACCTGTTAGGGTGTGATGCCTGGCCTTTTATACCATGCAGGCCACCTGTAATTATACAATCCTAAAGTACTATGCCTTCTGCTGACAAATCTTTAAACGCCCACACCAGTAGAATTCCACTTTTTCGAGCTGAAAGACGATGGCCAGAGCTTACCCATGATGCTGCAAAATTATTTAAGTCAATAATGGAGCAAATTAAAATAGGGGGTGCAAACTTAAGTATTTGCACCTCTACTTTTTTTTACCAGAATATTATCATAATACATTGGATCATTTGTACATTTTCACTTATTTTTTAGCTAGTCTGTATTAAAAATATATATGACCATTTTATAAATGGTATAATTGCGTGATATGATAGCATTTGGCAAACCCGCTCCCCCCGTCGCCACCAAGATTAATGTTTTTGTCCACTAAAGTTTTGCTTCACTACACGCGTCACTGCTTTGATTGGTGTAACGTTAGCTAGAAACCACAAGTGTCTATCCAGATAATGAAAAGGCACCTGCAAAAGAAAATTCAAGGAACTTAACATTTGAGGCGTGCATGATCATGAGCAAAGTCAATGTAGCCGATCATTTCACTTCCCCTCTGAGAACCAGGTGCACGGGCTGACTTGGCTTCACTGTAGTGCAGCCATCAGCCCGCCATCAGCCTGCCATCAGCCTGCCATCAGCCTGCCATCAGCCTGCCATCAGCCTGCCATCAGTCTGCCATCAGCCTGCCTACCAAAGGATGCACTGTGTCCATTACAATGTAGAAAAATGCATATCAGCTATCCTTCAATAGTTACCCATATTACACAAGCTTCAACTTATTCTTTCTAACTATTTTCATGGTGGATGCGCGGCCGCAATATATGGAAGATCCCAAAACTTTGGAGATAGCAATAGATGGCGAAGTCAAATATAGGCCAGTGGTTTCCATATGTACTAACGTCTTCCCAAAAATCAATGCTTATGACAAATCCAACTCCAGAACCAGCCATAGAGCCAGCTGGCTAATCTTTTGAATACGGTGTAGTAAAAAAAAATACTCTCAACAACAGAAAACATTAGCTAGCGAGATAAGGTTAACAAGATAATGCTCTAGATAAGGTTAGCATGCTAGCTAGCTACACTGACAGCTGTCAGTGCCTTATGTTTATCAACTCCATGTGGAAATTCCCACACCCAATTTGTGAATATGTACACTGAGTGCACAAAACATTAAGAAAACCTTCCTAATATTGAGTTGAACCCGCCCTTCTGCCCTCAGAACAGCCGCAATTCGTCAGGGCATGGACTCTACAAGATGTCGAAAGCATTCCACAGGGATGCTGGCCAATGTTGACTCCAATGCTTCCCACAGTTGTGTCAAATTGGGTGGATGTGCTTTGGGTGGTAGACCATTCTTGATACACATGGGAAACTGTTGAGCTTAAAGGCTTAAAAATCCTTCTTTAACCTGTCTCCTCCCCTTCATCTACACTGATTTGAAGTGGATTTAACAAGTGACATCAATAAGGGATCATAGCATTCACCTGGATTCACCTGGTCAGTTTATGTCATGGAAAGAGCAGGTATTCATAATGTTTTGTACACTCAGTGTATAAGTAGCCTTTGTCATTCTTCGGAGGTGGAACCTAAAAGTGCATTTCCTGTCTAGGACAGGAAATGACGTTGCAACTTCCTCTGGTGGGTCCTTTAAGATTTTAATGTCTATTTCAGACTCTGTGACATCCATAATGGAGGGTCTAACTTCCATGGCAGTGGTTTGTCCTCTCTAAAGTAATAAAGGAAATAACAATCTTTTCAGAATGATTGTTTTTGTGTTCAGGCAAGATCTTCCTTCGAAATGGCTATCCATGTTTTGACCTACGGCTTACAAATTCACAGAATTTTGCTTTTCTGTTAAGTCTCCTCAAAAAGCTTGTCCATTTCATGTAACATCCACAACACTATTTGCTTTATTTCTCAAACATGTCAAAATGGAGGGGTATACACTCCCCCCAAAGGTTTCTATAGACAGACATCAAAAGTTTCATTTACAATGCATTCGGAAAGTATTCAGACCCCTTGACTTTTTCCAAATGTTGTTACATTACAGACTTATTCAAGGACACTCAAGGACATTCAGACATTTGTCCCAAAGCCACTCCTACATTGTCTTGGATGTGTGCTTAGGGTCGTTGTCCTGTTGGAAGGTGAACCTTCGCCGTAGTCTGAGATCCTGAGCGCTCTGGAGCAGGTTTTCATCAAGGATCTGTCTGTTCTTTGCTCCGTTCATCTTTCCCTTGATCCTGCCTAGTCTCCCAGTCCATGCCGCTGAAAAACATCCCCACAGCATGATGCTGCCACCACCATGCTTCACCGTAGGGATGGTGCCAGGTTTCCTCCTGACGTGACACTTGACATTCAGGCCAAAGAGTTCAATCTTGGTTTCATCAGACCAGATAATCTTGTTTCTCATGGTCTGAGAGTCCTTTAGGTGCCTTTTGGCAAACTCCAAGCGGGATGTCATGTGCCTCTGAGCTCTATTGACAATTCCTTCAACCTCACGGCAAGGTTTTTGCTCTGACATGCACTGTCAACTGTGGGACCTTATATAGACAGGTGTGTGCCTTTCCAAATCATGTCCAATTAATTGAATTTACCACAGGTGGACTCCAAATGAAGTTGTAGAAACATCTCAAGGATGATCAATGGAAACAGGATGCACCTGATCTCAATTTTGCATCTCATAGCAAAGGGTCTGAATACTTATGTAAAAAATATATTTCTGTTTTTTATTTGTAATATATTTGCTAAAAACCTGTTTTCGCTTAGTCATTATGGGGTATTGTGTGTAGATTGGTGAAGATTTTAATTTATTTAATCAATTTTAGAAAAAGGCTGTAATGTAACAAAATGTGGAAAAAGTCTAGGTATCTGAGTTCTTTCCAAATGCGCTGTATATTTTGTTGGTCCATTCTTTGAGACATAAACGTTGTGATTTTGTATGCAAATGTATTGTCCATAACACTGGAATCACCCAGAAGCCATGCAAGTAAGTCATGTTTTCAATTGGGGACTGTATGTTGAGTAAATAAGGTAGGCTGCTAGCATTGTGATGACTGGTCTAATGTATGAATGAAGCCAGAGTTAATATGTCAGTTTCATGGAGCTATTCACACATGCATATTTAGTATTTTTGCAAAATTTGGTTGAGAGAATGCCAAGAGTGTGCAAAGCTGTCATCAGGGCAAAGGGTGGCTATTTGAAGAATCTCAAATATGTTTTGATTTGTTTAACACTTTTTTGGTTACTACATGATTCCATATGTGGTCCTCTGTAGCTCAGCTGGTAGAGCACGGCGCTTGTAACGCCAAGGTAGTGGGTTCGATCCCCGGGACCACCCATACACAAAAATAATTATGCACGCATGACTGTAAGTCGCTTTGGATAAAAGCGTCTGCTAAATGGCATATTATTATTTCATAGTTTTGATGTCTTCACTGTTATTCTACAAAGTAGAAAATAGTAAAAAATAAAGAAAAACCCTTGAATGAGTAGGTGTTCTAAATCTTTTCACCGGTATTATTGATGATAGCCTCATCTTACTGACTACTTTTAATTTGGATATACTTTACCAAATTGATGTAGCTATGATCACTTTAGTGAGTGAATTTGCATGTGATCTAAAAGTGAGATCTCTGTGAAATATAATTTTAGTACATTTTGCCTCATCACTTTGCGCATGTCCTCTCATTCTCGGTTTTAGTAACAGTAGCACCAATTACAATTAATTATGTTTCATTATGCTAAAAAGGCATTAGTCAGGGGGACATTAGACAAACACGCATTGGTCACACACTCAAAAATAAAGTGAGACCGACGCTCTCATAGGAAGTGTTGATATACCTTATTGATCATCACCATATAAGTCTAGTTGGGAGCACTATCGAGTGTATTTGTTGTTTCTTCTGAGAAAGACCTTGTTTCATATTTTGAAGGGACAAAATTAATTTCAACAAAAAGGTATGTTCTTTTGGATGCACATTTGTTTATACATGTGTGGTTTATCTGATGATTGCTTTAGTAATTTCCAGGGTTATTCTGCAGTTTTGTACTTTGTCTTAAATTGTCACTCATTCATTTGTGGTCCAATGTCTTTGTCATTATGAGTAGTGTTACAAAATTTGACTAAGCAAATTTGTTTACTATCTGATATAATTGGATGGATTTCAATGTAAGGCAATATGAATGTTTCCTCCCCGTCCATTTAGGACAAATATAACATTTATTTTTGTATTTTGTTGGTGTGAGCAATATCAAACTCCAATTCTTGGTTGCTACTCTCAAACACAAATCTGGACGAAGTTGATACAATTAAATTTCTAATTTCTCATGCTGAAATGATTCCAGGGTTGATATAAATGTGATGTCAGTTGTCTTTATCCCGTGTCTGTTTGATTCAGTTTGTTGATTATTCAGTTGTCTGTGAATTATTGACGGACGTCTCAATAGTTTACACAATTTCTATGTGCTAAGATGTGATGAAAACAAAAAAGTGTTTAGGTTGCTGATATCCAATGCCATATGAATAATACACATTTTGTCATTTAAAATTGTTGTTTTGTTAAACACTTAAGGTCACATTAGACACATTCAAAGTATATTTGGCAGGTACTGGGTTGAGCTAACAATTCACAACCAGAATGAACCTGCATATCCTGAAGTGATTTTATTTATTAGAACAATGTTTTGACCCACAATGGAATTTAAGACCAGGGAGCATACACTTGTGTGCAGGATTATTGTATTAAAACTAATCTCGGAAACCCAGAGCTACAATCTTGCGTAATTTGGTCAGGTGTTATGTAGTCTGCCCATATTTAAACTATTTAAGATACGGTCACATTAGATACGCGTCTTTTTAACAACCACCATGTGTTTTCTATCAACAGATGCAAAAACGTTATACTGTTCTGTGTGCGTTTCTTATCCTCTTAGGACAACTGTCTGAATCCAGTGGAATGGCATTAATGGTAAGAGCAAATCTATGAAGTTATTGGTAAAGGTAAATTATATTTTGCCCAATACATTTGTTTAAAATAAAATAAATATACATTATGATCATGAGTGAAAACTTTAATTTCACCATTTAAAATATGTTAAGGTAGATTACGGATGTTACTTGTTTGCTTAAAGATTTGACATTAATTTAAAGATTTTAACTCCAATCAACAGTCAGAATTTTGTTGATATTCCATAATTGTGCTAATTCATTTTTTATTAGGGTCCAGAAAGGAGAGGTTGGACTCTGAATAGTGCAGGATACCTACTTGGGCCTTGTGAGTTACCCTCATCTGTACTCCCAAGTATATTTTAGAACATAATACAATTATGAAAACCTTTACCCACCTATGCTAATGCTTAATACGAAAACGGTGCTGTAAATCAATGATGGCCAACCATGGTGGGGTGGGATAGTGGTAGATCAATTAATATGTTGATAGGCTTTGTGGGTGTTGTACGTGAGTGATGTATGTGGAAGAGGATGTGTGTATGTCTTTTTGCCTTGTTATCTTGTGACTGAATAAAGAAACAATATATTCAAAAAGGGATGGCCAACCCTTCTCCTGTGGAGCTAATGGGTGTGCAGGAGATTTCCAGGAGAAGGTTCAAACAGGTCCATGGAAAAGGGGCATGGAGACCGGTCAGTAAAGACCGGTTTAAACAGGTTTTCCTCTGCCCAGTTTCCATGTCTATACTTCTCCTTACTCAGATGCACAACGAACGCTGACTGTGAGACATAGACCCCTACTGGGCAAAAGGAGTGTTTGGGAAGATGATATGAAACCATTCCAAAACAGTGAATACAGTGAGTTTCCCATGTTTCCAAGTGTTTGTCAAACAACAGCTCATACTTACAATACTTCCTATTAGATTAATTGAATAATATTACCACATCTACAAACATGGGCTACTATCTGATGTAACTGTTGTGATTAGATTTTTTACATTGAAATTGTGTGTTCTAGAGTCTGTCATCGATGACGCCTTTGTTCAAGCTTTTCTGGACATCATTACTTACTTACGTCTGAAAGGTGAACCGTCTCCTTGTTGAATAATTAGTGTTGTACATTCAAAGAGTGTCTATGGCTTGAATGTGTGTTTTTAAATTAGGTAATTTATCTGTTTAGATTATTTTAATTATTTTGTCATAAATAATCAGCAATGTCAATGTCACCTTTTCTCCTGTAGAGATTGGAGCGATGGAGGATTTGAGCACCCATTATCTTGCGGAAACGAAGTCATAATAAGAAATCACTACACCTCTCCTATTGTCAAAACATTATTTTCCACCTCCACCTGTTCCTATGGTATTCAACTGCTTTTTCAATGGTATGACAAGACAATGTAAATAAACATACTTTCTATTATACATTTTTATTTATATTTAAATTTTCTCTACGTTGCCTTTGTAAGGACTCTTGGAAGACTAGGCCTTGGTGGGCTAAAAAAATATCCTAATAAACATTCAAGTGGAACTGACAGCATTTTAGCAACATGAAATCTTATCAAAATGTTTCAATTTATACCCCCAGGAATAATATTACACTTTTTAAACATTTTCTGATAAGCAAGGACTTCGATATGGTGATTTTCACGTTTTAATAAATTCTTAGAATGTTTGGGAATTACGTATACTAAGGCATTTGTGAAAACTCTATAGCAATATAGAGTGGGAATGCGGCTGTGCGTTTGGACAATTAATAGACACTGCAGTAAATAAAACGGAATAAAAAATTATGTCTCGTCCAGGACCGGAGTCTACTGTACGCAGCCCGGTGCACCATAGCCAACCAGATCTTTAGCCTTTATGAAAACAAGCCATTTACCACACAGGCCTACCATCATTCACTTTGAACTGGACTGTGTGTTTACAGGCAGTTGCAACAGCGCAACTTTATATAATTAGAACGCTTTCGCCAAAAACCACAAAATACACCTGAATGGATTTCTGCAAATATGTCAATACCATGGGAGTCCTCTTACACTTGGGAACTTTACAGTACTATTGATCAAACAACCATGACAAGGTAGGCTCTCTGTCCCTCAGTTATCAATAACTAAAATCTAACGAAGGAACATTAGATAAACCCTATCAAACATTTTCAGCTAGTTGGCTGTCAAAATTGCACAGATAAACGATGGGGAATTGTAGCCAGCTTTCCTGCAACCAAGCACCCAAGCTAACTGGCTAAAGTTGGCTAGATAGCTACTTCCAGACACAAATAAGAGAACACCTCACTCTGACCATTTTACTCGCCCTAGCAGAGCTGGTTAGCTTGGGTGCTTGGCTGTTTACATGTTATCTAGAGTGTTCGTGACTAACTATTACTTTTTTTTTGCCAACGTTTACTGACAACGGTCATATTCAGTGGGTGTTGCGCGTTCGTAAATTCATTAGTTATTCTACGCTCTGGCACACTCAGACGAGAGTGCTCTGAAGTCATAGTAGTTAGCCGGAGTGAATTTGCGAACACAAGAGATATGCTAACTGTATAATAGTCGTTCAAGTTCTTGCTAGCCAACCAAATTACACCTGCATCTCTAGCTGTGTATTGCCACTGAAAAACATGACATCCTTGAAGCAGCTAGCTAGCTAACGTTAGGCTCAGTGTTTTTAGCTTGCTACATAAATAGATATGCTAGCCTATTAGCCATGTTATGACTGACTTATCATTACCCTTGCTAGTTTGATTGTATTGACATTCCCAGCCTAAGTTACATTTGTCCGTTTTTGTCCAAGATATTCAGTCATTGAAATTGAAACAGTGCATCCTGACTGGAGGCAGCAAACAATCTAACAGGCCAGCTGTGATTTACAACCTGATAGCAATATTTTGTGGACTACCAGGAAATGTATTGTTGAATAACATTAATCATGCATTGAACTGCGTCCGTCTATTCTGCCAACAATGCCTTAGTGTACGTCATGGAATGTTGAGTCAAATAGAACCTATTTTTAAAACCTCTTATGAAGTTGGTTTTGTAGTATAAACTGGGAATTTGATATTTTTGAATGATATTATGACTGTCTGTTTGTTTCATATCTGCAAAGTAGTTACAACGCTGTCAGTTCCACTTTAAATTATCACTACTGTATGAACTCAAACCTGATATTATTAACCTTCAAAATATATAGATTACTTATCTACGTTAATCGGGCAGAACAAAAATACACTATATTACCAAAAGTATGTGGACACCTGCTCATCGAAATCATGGGCATTAATATGGAGTTGGTCCCCCCTTTGCTGCTATAACAGCTGCGGGGACTTGCCACAAGAGCATTAGTGAGGTCGGGCACTGAAGTTGGCCGATTAGGCCTGGTTCGCAGTCGGCGTTCCAATTTATCCCAAAGGTGTTCGATGGGGTTGAGGTCAGGGCTCTGTGCAGGCCAGTCAAGTTCTTCCACACCGATCTCGACAATCCATTTCTGTATGGATCTCGCTTTGTGCACGGGGGCATTGTCATGCTGAAACAGGAAAGGGCCTTCCTCAAACTGTTGCCAGAAAGTTGGATGCACAGAATTGTCTAGAATGTCATTGTATGCTGTAGCATTAAGATCTCCATTCATTGGAACTAAGGGGCCTAGCCCAAACCATGAAAAACAGCCCCAGACCATTATTCCTCCTCCATCAGACTTTCCAGTTGACACTATGCATTCGGGCAGGTAGCGTTCTCCTGGCATCCGCCAAACCCAGATTCGTCCGACTACCAGATGGTGAAGCTTGATTCATCACTCCAGAGAACACATTTCCACTGCTCCAAAGTCCAATGGCGGCGAGCTTTACACCACTCCAGCCGACGCTTGGTATTGACAGTGGTGATTTTAGGCTTGTGTGCAGCTGCTTGGCAATGGAAACCCATTTCATGAAGCTCCCAACAAACAGTTCCTGTGCTGACGTTGCTACTAGTGGCAGTTTGGAACTTGGTAGTAAGTGTTGCAACCGAGGACAAGCGATTTTTACATGCTACGCGCTTCAGCACTCAGCGGTCCCATTCTGTGAACTTGTGTGGCAAACCAATTTCGCGGCGTTTCCACTTCACAATAACAGTACTTACAGTTGACCGGGGCAGCTCTAGCAGGGCACAAATTTAACAAACTAACTTGTTGGAAAGGTGGCATCCTATGACGGTGCCATGTTGAAAGTCACTGAGCTCTTCAGTAAGGCCATTCTACTGCCAATGATTGTCTATGGAGATTGCATGGCTGTGAGCTCGATTTTATACACCTGTCAGCAACGAGTGTGGCAGAAATAGCCGAATCCACTCATTTGAAGGGGTGTCCACATATTTTTGTATAAACAGTGCATTCGGAAAGTATTCAGACCCCTTGGCTTTTTCACAGCCTTATTCGAAAATGGATTAAATTCATATTTTTCCTCATCAACCTACACACAATACCCCATAATGACAAAGATACATTTTGGCATAAAAAAAATATTATAAGCTGAAATACATTATTTACATAAGTATTCAGACCCTTTGCTCAGAGACTCGAAATTGAGCTCAGGTGCATCCTGATTCCATTGATCAACCTTGAGATGTTTCTACAACTTGATTGGAGTCCACCTGTGGTAAATTCAATTGATTGGACATGATTTGGAAAGGCACACACCTGTCTATATAAGGTCCTACAGTTGACAGTGCATGTCAGAGCAAAAACCAAGCCATGAGGTAGAAAGAATTGTCCTTAGAACTCCAAGACCGGATTGTGTCGAGGCACAGATCTGGGGAAGGGTACCAAAAAATGTCTGCAGCATTGAAGGTCCCCAAGAACACAGTGGCCTCCATCATTCTTAAATGGAAGAAGTTTGGAACCACCAATACTCTTCCTAGAGCTGGCCGCCCGGCCAAACTGAGCAATCGGAGGAGAATGGCCTTGGTCAGGGAGGTGACCAAGAACCCGATGGTCACTCTGACAGAGCTCCAGAGGTCCTCTGTGGAGATGGGAGAACCTTCCAGAAGGACAACCATCTCTGCAGCACTCCACCAATCAGACCTTTATGGTTCAGTGGCCAGACGGAAGCCACTCCTCAGTAAAAGGCACATGGAGTTTGGAGTTTGCCAAAAGGCACCTAAAGACTCTCAGTCCATGAGAAACAAGATTCTCTGGTCTGATGAAACCAAAATTGAACTCTTTGGACTGATTGCAAAGCGTCACATCTGGAGGAAACATGGGACCATCCTTACGGTGAAGCATGGTGGTGGCAGCATCATGCTGTGGGGATGTTTTTCAGCGGCATGGACTGGGAAACTAGTCAGGATCGTGGGAAAGATGAACGGAGCAAAGTACAGAGAGATCCTTAATGAAAACCTGTTCCAGAGCGCTCAGGACCTCAGACTGGGGTGAAGGTTAATCTTCCAACAGGACAACGACCCTACGCACACAGCCAAGACAATGCATTTGTGGCTTCGGGACAAGTCTCTGAATGTCCTTGAGTGACCCAGCCAGAGCCCGGACTTGAACCCGATCTAACATGTCTGGAGAGACCTGAAAATAGCTGTTCTTTCGTTTATTTTTAAAATATCTATATTTTTTTATTTCTGAAAACCTGTTTTTGCATAGTCATTATGGGGTATTGTGTGTAGATTGATGAGGGGAAAAAATATTTAATCCATTTTAGAATAAGGCTGTAACGTAACAAAATGTGACTATTTTCAGGACAGCCATTTGAACCTAAACTTTTTTTTTTTATCAAAATGTGTTTTGGGGCAGAAATGCCTTCTGGAACATGTGAACTTTCATGTGCCTTAAATACAAAATTGTATGCCATCTGTAAATACGAATACAATTGTTAAATTACGAGCCTAGTTGGTTTAGCCACAGAAAAAGACAGCAACCTTCCCACTAGCCATGATAATAAGTGGGCTGGACATTCCGAGAGTTGAGTTCGGATTGGTCTGCCATATAGTACACTTCTGTCTATTTGAGCTGGTCAGTATGTATAGGTAATCCTGTCTAACGCAGCTTTTTGTATATATATATATATATATATATATATATATATATATATATATATATATATATATATATATATATATATATATCGCTTAGTAGGACTGCATAAGGGTTGCTCTCCACTTTCTGGAGGACCGAGTTTTTGAATTCAGTGGAATTAGAGGTTGATAGCTAAGGAGATGGAGAAAACACCTGTCTCTGGATTATTACATTTGACATTTTAGTCATTTAGCAGACACTCTTATCCAGAGCGATTTACAGTTAGTGAACACATCATTTTTTATACTGGCCCCCCGTGGGAATTGAACCCTACAACCCTGGCGTTGCAAACGCCATGCTCTATCAACTGAGCTACATCCCTGCTGGCCATTCCCTCCCATACCCTGGACGACGCTGGGCCAATTGTGCGCCGCCCATGAGTCTCCCGGTCGCGGCCGGCTGCGACAGAGCCTGGATTATTATCTGCAAACTAAGGGCAACCATGGCATCCGTGACAGGGAAAAGCATCTAACCATGATGTATACGGGTAAGATAGTGTAGCTAGCTACATTTTCAGATATTACACATTTCTAATTTTGACAGAAAGTTGATTTCATTTCATGTTAAAATGTACTGTTAGATAGCTTGCTAACGTTAGCTGGCTGGATCGCTAGCTAACGTTACGTGTATGATCTTATTATTCGTATCTCAGAGCCATTTGCTTGGCTAGTTATAGCCTATTGTTAGCTAGCTAACATTGAACCTGGTTGGTTAGCTACCTGCAGATTAATGTAGGGTAGTAACGTCATGAGTTGGGATTATGGTTAATTGTTTAGCTAGCTACATGTCTTAACAAAAGACTCCACTATGCAAGTAACCATTTCAATAGAATTTTCATGATGTCAATGCGACAACTGTTGATAGACGTTGCTGGTAAATTCGCTCTGGCTATCAGAGCACTCTCGTCTGAGTGTGCCAGAGTGCAGAATAACTGACGAGTTTACGAACGCTCAACACCCGTTGAATATGGCCGGTGTCAGTAAACGTTGGCAAAAAAATGTAATTAAATTGTTGCCAGCAGCACAGTTGTAGTCACCAACGCTCTGGATAACAATAAAACACCCAAACCAGCTCTGCTAGGGCGAATAAAATGGTCAGAGTGAGCTGTTCTCTCATTTGTGTCTGGAAGTAGCTAGCAAGCTAGCCAACGTTAGCTTGGGTGCTTGACTGCTGTTGTTAGGACAGAACGCTCGGCTCAACCCTACTCCTCGGCCAGAGCGTCCAGTGTGCGCTCTGAATGCTCCAAGAGCGAAACGTTCTGAATTTACTAACGGACTAACTTCCTCAACTGTAGTGTATGATATACCATTTTCTAGCTCTGAGTCTCTACTTTTATCCAATGTAAAAAACACAATTTCAAATTTTGTTACATAAGACCGAATCGAGCCCATCGGTCACAAATGTGGAAAAAGTCAAGGGGTCTGAATACTTTCCGAATGCACTGTATAGTTGAATAAAGACTAGTGGCACGTCAGGGAAAAATTAAAACGTCCAAAAAACAAAGCCCACCTGGCCTGACGGGAGTTGAGACGTCTAGCCGATTGCACATAAGCAAGATTCTTGTGGTCAGTCCAGACAATAAACGGTTGCTCCGCCCCCTCCAACCAGTGGCGCCACTCCTCCAAGGCAAGTTTAACAGCGAGAAGCTCCCGGTTACCCACATCGTAATTTCTCTCCGCAGGCGAAAGACGACGAGAGTAGAAGGCGCAGGGATGGAGTTTACTGTCAGTGAAGCTTCGCTGGGACAGGATGGCGCCAACCCCCACATCAGACGCGTCCACTTCCACGACAAACTGATGGGAAGTGTCAGGTTGAGAGAGAATAGGGGCGTTGGTGAATCGGCTCTTCAAGTCCAGGAATGCTTGGTCTGCCTCAGGATTCCAACAGAAGGTTCTGGTGCTAGAAGTCAGGGCAGTTAATGGAGCGGCCACACGGCTGTAATCACGGATAAATCTTCGATAGAAATGTGCAAACCCCAGAAACCTCTGGAGCTGCAATCTCGTACCGGGCTGGGGCCAATCAAGAACCGCCCTAACCTTCTCTTGGTCCATCTTAATCTCTCCCTTGGAGATGATGTATCCGAGGAAGGATGTAGTGTGGGCGTGAAAAACACACTTCTCTGCCATCACAAACAGGCGGTTCTCCAATAATCGCTGCAGGACCTGCTTGACATGCTGGATGTGGCTGGAAAGCTCCTTAGAGAAAATGAGAATGTCATCCAGGTAAACGAACACAAAAAGACCGATCATATCTCTCAGAACGTCATTCACCATACTCTGAAACACTGCTGGAGCATTGGTCAGTCCAAACGGCATCACTTGATACTTGAAATGTCCCATAGGTGTATTGAACCCAGTCAACCACTCATCCCCCTCTCTGATCCGGACCAGATGATATGCATTGCGTAAATCAAGTTTAGTGAACACAGTAGCACCCTGTAAGGAGTCAAAAGCAGAGTTCATCAAGGGCAGGGGATACTTGTTCTTGACAGTGATATCATTCAAACCCCGATAATCAACACAAGGTCGAAGAGAGCCATCCTTCTTGCTCACGAAAAATAATCCTGCTCCCAGGGGTGATGACGAGGGACGAATGAGACCAGCAGCTAGAGACTCCTTTATGTAGGTCTCCAAGGCTTCACGTTCAGGTCGAGAGATACTGTATAAACGTCCCTTGGGATAGGCAGCTCCAGGGATCAGATTTATAGCACAGTCATATGGTCGGTGGGGAGGAAGTGACAGAGCCTTTTGCTTACTGAACACTTCACCCAAATTGTGATATGTTTCAGGAACTAGGGACAAATCTGGGGGGGCAGAATCAATGACCTGACTGGGAACAGAATGAGAACAGGCAGTCTTAAGGCAGTTAGCATGACATTCAATGCTCCAACTAGTTACCTTGCCAGTCACCCAATCGAACGTGGGATTGTGTTCTCTCAGCCAGGGGTATCCAAGAACCAGGGGGGCACGGGGAGATGGCAGAATGAAGAAGGAGATGAACTCTGAATGATTACCTGACAGCAGCACTTTAACAGGTTCAGTCCACATAGTGATTCGTGCCAGAATACTGCCGTTCAGAGTGGTAGCTTCAATGGCTTCCGGTAATTGCTCCTTGGAAAGCCCCAGCTGTTCCACCAAGTCGGCATCCATAAAGCTGCCATCGGCACCTGAATCGATAAAAGTGTTAATCTCCAAAATCTGATTATTGTTCACGAGGGTTGCAGGAAAACGGGGTCTGGCAGGGTTATTGAGAGACTGAAACTGGCTCGCTAAAAGTCCTCACAAATTTAGCGAGCCGGGCAGTTTAACGGACGCTGGGGACAAGCGGAGATGTAATGCCCCGGGTTACCACAGTAGAGGCAGCTGTTGGTCTCACGTCTACGTTGGCGCTCCTCCTTGGTTAACCCGTGCCGCCCCACTTGCATGGGTTCAGGATCTGGAGGCAGGAACTCTCCTTTAATCTCGTGTGGTGAAAAATGATCAGCTCGTTCTGGTACATTTCCTGACTTGAATGGTAACCGAGTAGATGAGTGATTGGAAGACCCCCATCGCTTCTCCCTCCTTCTCTCTCGGATTCTGTTATCCACCCGAATAGATAACGCTACCAAACTGTCCAGGTCACTAGGCTCAGGATAAGAGATCAGTTCATCTTTGAGATGCTCCGACAACCCCTGATAAAAAGCTGCTTGTAGTGACTCCTCATTCTACCCACTCTCCACAGCCAATATCCTGAATTCAATTACAAAGTCTGCTACACTGCGAGCTCCTTGGCGAAGAGAAAACAGACGATTAGCTGCGTCCTTACCTCGGACTGGATGGTCAAAAAGCTTCCTCATCTCTGCTGTGAACTCCTGGTATGACGCCATGCAGGTGTCCTGTCATTCCCATAAGGCTGAAGCCCACTCCAGAGCTCTTCCACGTAGCAGTTCAATTACAAAGTATATCCTGGCCTTGTCTGTGGTGTAAGAGTTGGGCTGCAGGTCAAAAACTAATCCACACTGCATGAGAAATGAACGGCATCTTCCCAAATCCCCTTCGTACTTCTCTGGTGTCGGAACCTTGGGCTCATGGAAGGAAACAGCTCCAGAAGCGGCAGGCGAGGGGGGTGAAACAGGTGGTGGATTCTCTGCCGGAAAACTGAGCTGAGCCTGGATACTCGTCAGACTGGCAGAAAGGTTCCGAACCGAAGACGCTATCTCCTGTAGCGCCGTGCTGTGTTGTCCCAACATCTTCTCTTGATGGGTAATGGCATGGCGAATGGAGTCCAAGTCCGCTGGGTTCATCCTTGGCCGGATCGTTCTGACACGATTCTCTAAAGCAGAACCCAAAAGCAGACCAGGACAAGGTGAGTTGAATGAAGGTGAGTATTTATTTAAAGACTTAAATGTGGAAGCAGGAGAATCCAGGTGATGGAGCTGGCAGTGGAGGTGAGTTGGTGGGAGTGAATGAGCAGATCCAATGATGTCTCTGAAGCCACAGACGACCAGGCAGAGGTGGAGTGCTGCTTCAGTGTTTTTAGATCTTTTTGTCAGATGTTACGATGGTATACTGAAGTATAATTACAAGCATTCCGTAAGTGTCAAATGCTTTTATAGACAATTACATTAAGTTTATGCAAAGAGTCAATATTTGCAGTGTTGACCCTTCTTTTTCAAGACCTCTGCAATCCGCCCTGGCATGCTGTCAATTAACTTCTGGGCCACATCCTGACTGATGGCAGCCCATTCTTGCATAATCAATGCTTGGAGTTTGTCAGAATTTGTGGGTTTTTGTTTGTCCACCCGCCTCTTGAGGATTGACCACAAGTTCTCAATGGGATTAAGGTCTGGGGAGTTTCCTGGCCATGGACCCAAAATGTCAATGTTTTGTTCCCCAACCCACTTAGTTATCACTTTTGCCTTATGGCAAGGTGCTCCATCATGCTGGAAAAGGCATTGTTCCTCACCAAACTGTTCTTGGATGGTTGGGAGAAGTTGCTCTCGGAGGATGTGTTGGTACCATTCTTTATTCATGGCTGTATTCTTAGGCAAAATTGTGAGTGAGCCCACTCCCTTGGCTGAGAAGCAACCCCACACATGCATGGTCTCAGGATGCTTTACTGTTGGCATGACACAGGACTGATGGTAGTGCTCACCTTGTCTTCTCCGGCCAAGCTTTTTTCCGGATGCCCCAAACAATTGGAAAGGGGATTCATCAGAGAAAATGACTTTACCCCAGTTCTCAGCAGTCCAATCCCTGTACCTTTTGCAGAATATCAGCCCAAGAAAGTCCAGCAAGCGCCAGGACCGTCTCCTAAAGTTAATTCAGCTGCGGGATCGGGGCACCACCAGTGCAGAGTTTGCTCAGGAATGGCAGCAGGCAGGTGTGAGTGCATCTGCACGCACAGTGAGGTGAAGACTTTTGGAGGATGGCCTGGTGTCAAGAAGGGCAGGTGGGTGTCTAGAGTATAGGGTTGGGGACCGTTCCATCATGATAGGACAATAAATAAATAAATTATATTTATAATTTATTTTAAAATGTATAACCCATATCTTGCCAATATTGAAAGCTCTATCTCACAACCCCTGCTCGCAGACACACATGGGCTCTGGGATTTGCAACCATTTCCCTTTTCACTCACTTTAACTCCACACTTTTCCAAACACAAAAACACACACCCCACCTTCCATCACAATACGTGGCGACCCGTCATTCAGGGCAGGTGGGGCAGCCATTTTTAGCTAAAAAAATAAAATACAAATAAACCTTTTTTTTTTGCCTGTTTTGCATGTTATTTTGGCATAAATACTTGTCAATAATCAGTTTGCAAACAATGTAAAATAAATAAATTATTGAGTTAATAAACATGGTCTCTTTTTTGCTTTCTTGAGTAAGGCAACTCCAAAATACTGGTGTTTCAGCCTAGCTCAGTGCTTTCTGTGGTGGTGAGGCAGCCAGCAGAAAATACAGAGCGTAGGTATTGGTAATGTTCTCTAGCTGCACCATGATTAGCTCAGTGTTCGGTCACTAAGGGTAAGCTCGAAAATTCAATCCCCTTGGGTGCTGCCATAGAGTTACATTAGAAGTGCCCATCCAAGAAGGCTCAAGGTCCTTGTCCACAGATAAAATGACGTCAAATCACGCTATATCTACTGTAGCTTTGATTGGACTGATCATGTGAACATCATACTTTCAAAATCTTAGCTAGCAGTCATCATCATGAATCAAGTCGACAATCTACTGCCAAATCCTTTTTAATCCTTGTCAAAGACAAATAATAAAGATAAATTATAGATAAAACGTATCAGTGCTCATCGGCCATTGGACATAAACATTACACAACAAGTTGGAAATCGTAAATTCAACAATGAGTGGTTTGGAAGGAATGAGTCAGTGACAGTGGCTAACTGCAAGCATTGCAAAGCAATCACTAGCCTGCTATTCAGTGGAGTGGCTGTGTGGTCCCAAATCTGAGATGAAGGGTCTCTTTTCCAAGTTTAAAATGATAAACATTCAACATTGGCCATGCTGTCAATTAAGTATGATTTGTGCCGCGCTCAAAGCAATTGTTAACTTGGAACTGCAAAGACTTGACTTCAGTGAGTTCAAGACAACTGGGAAGTCGGGTAAAAAATGAGCACCGACTGGGAAAATACGTTTTGAACGGTCATCCAACTCTGAATTTTAAATCCGGAACTCGGGCTTCTTTCTAGAGCTACGACCTGAAGATCACTGATGTCATCATGATTCGACCTTGTTTTTTTCCCGAGTTCCCAGTTGTCTTGAAAGCACCATAAATCCAGAGAATGTCAGACTTTGATGACAAAATGTACCCTCGAAGGACCGCTGCGCCACCTTCCTGTTGAAGTGAACACAGCACAACAAGGTGAGTCCAAAAATGTATTGTTTGCTGCTGCACAAATTATGTAATATGCCAGGGAGCTGTAGCTATACTGTAGCTAAGAAAGTAATACTAAGTGTATGTTGTGTAGTAAACTGTTAGTAGCCCTTGTGCCTCACTCTAATAATTTGCCTACTGTTCTGACTTGGTGGTGCACATGTAGCCTACAACCTGTTTTAGAGAAATGTAATCATCGAATGTTGTAAGAGCTTTCATTGTCTGCTTATATGCCCCCTTTATTTATCCTACGGTTCTGATTTGGTGTACAGGGAGAACACTGTAAGAACGGCCCATGTTCTGAATTCTGTCGCTGTACATTTCAAAAGTGCTAAACAAATAGTTATATTAACTACGTCCGTCCTAGCTCGCTCATTAATGTCTTAATCGAAATTACGGATTGCCTCTTATCCGCTTGTCATCCCCTTATGCCATAGTTTGTACATCTCAATTGTCATTAGAAACCACATTTGTTTAAGCAAGTCAGCCATATCAGCTATGTTTTTTTTAAAGCAGTAAATGAGGCTGAATTAACTGTTTCGCTGCCAGACAAGGCTCCGCTGATAGCCAGGTGTAGCAGTGGTAAGATGTTGGGACTGCTGTTGGGACAGCTTTATGTAGGCCCTAACAGTTTGTGGGCACCGTTTGTCACCTTTATAGTGCAATTAATGTATTGTTTAGTGTTGTGTGGTGGCTATGCTGGCATGCATCCCACATTTTTGTTTTGCTTGCCCCACCAAGATTTACATGCTAAAATCGCCACTGATCACAATACACCCGCACATACCCCACATACTGTGCCTGCTATGTCCTCTGTTTGCTGTGTTATCGCTACCATGTTGATTCTGAGTACTTTTGTGTTCCAGTTCCTTATATTTGAAGATGTATTATTTCGCTATTTATCCTTTCTTCTAATGCTGTCTTATCTATTTATAAAATACGATAAATAGAAAGTAGAACACTCATTATTTTACAACATTCCCTATCTTGAATGGTATAGTGTAGTTGTAGTTTATTTCTTCTCTCATAGATCTAGTCTTTATGTCAAGTAAGGCTTCCCTCAGAAACAAGTTATCCTTTTTAAGTTCATTAAACGTTGGTTTCAATCTTATTGACTGTACTATTTAACTTGTTTGTTTCTTTCTCCATTGTCGCAGCTTTTTCATCACTCATCCCGAAGCCTACAACTCCTTTATATCTTTACTGACTAATTCAAGAATGCCAAGTTTATCATTTACCGACTTTAACAGATCAGTTTCCACCCTTACCATTCCCGGTGGTGAAAAGCATAAATCGTCTGTGTCAGTAGAGGAGTCCTGTTTTTTGGGTGGGATTGGTTCTCCATGTTTACTCTCCGTCATGTTTGGGCATTAATTGTTTTTGTAATATTGGTCGATACATTTCTCGAGCCTTATAATTTGTTTTGTGTTGTTATCCAGATTGAAGGTTATTACCCATGAGTATGTGGAGTGAAGTGCTAATATTTAGTCAAACTTACAGATCTTGAATATTACATTTTTATCTTGAGGCGATCTGCACCGCTTTGTTCAGTCCGCCATCTTACCTCCTACTCCACAAAATAGTTATCTTATAATATAGCCTATACTAACATTACAAATCATGATGTCTTATAGAAGTTATACAACAAATTAGTTTATTCAATAATTATTGAACAATTCATCAAGCAAAGAAAATTACCTGAATTTAATGAATTCGGAAAGTATTCAGACCACTAAAATTGATTAAATCGTTTTTTTCCCCCTCATCAATCTACACACAATACCCCAGAAATATTACGTATTGGATCACAAAAAAACATAACATTTACATTACCGTGTAGTTTAATAAATAAAATGGTCTGACGGTGATGTGGACATACTCGGTATACATATCCCGAAAGAAATAAATGATCTCACTGCAATACATTTTTTATAGAAAGTTAGCAAAAATAGATAAGATCTTGCTACCATGGAAAGAAAGATACATGTTTATATGTGGAAAAATCACCCTGATTAACTCTTTAGTCATATCGAAGTTTACCTATTTGCTTATGGTATAAATTATATGAGCAAAACATATTCAATTTTATTTGGAACGGCAAGCCATACAAAATGAAATGGGCATATTTATATAATGAATATGAATTCGGAGGGTAGAAATTATTAAATATTAAACCATTAGACCTCTCACTAAAGGTGTCAGTCATACAAAATACTTAAATCCGAACTGGTTCTCCAGCAGATTAGTAAGAATGTCTCACCCCATGTTCAAGAATGGCCTTTTTCCCTTCATTCAGATTACAACCTCTCACTTTCGGTTATTTGAAAATGAAATAATCTCCAAAATATCGCTATTTTTTTTAACAAGCCATAGAAAGGTAGTTGCAATTTCAGTTTAATCCACCAGAAAAGACAGAACAAATAATACAACAAATATTGTGGTTAAACTCAAATATACGAATTGATTTAAGAAAAAATGTATAATCTTTGTAAATTATATCAAAATAGGACTGGTGGAGTTATGTCACACATGCAAATAACAAAAATATTTGGAAATCTCTGCTCTATTCAAAATTACAACCTACTAAATGCAGCATTACCGTAAAAATGGAAGAGGCAAGTGGAAGTGGGGAAAAGTAAGGAACTTGTCTGTCGGCCCTGCATTACAGAACAAAATTGGTTAAAGAAAATTGTGATAAATAAAAAAAAAAAAGTACCAGTTTCATTTAAGGACCAAAAAAATGACAGCTGTGCCATATAGATTGCAAAATAGCTGAAGAGATTTTCGATGTACCGATTCCATGGCACATGTTTTATGAACTGATATGCAAAACGACGCCGGATTCAAAACTTAGAATGTTTATATTAAAATCATCATACAAAATTCTTGCAACCAATAGAATGTTATATATACAGTATATGGGGGATACAACAATCCCAGCTCTGTGATATAACTGCAAAGAGACAGAATCATTAGATCATTTATTTTGGTACTGTCCATATGTAGCTTGTTTTTGATCGCAGGTCCAGGAATGGCTGAAGAATTGCAAAATTTACCTGGAGCTAACTCTGCAGATAGCACTACTGGGTGATTTTGAAAAGTCATAGTCAATCGATCAATAATATAATAATACTTTTAGCAAAAATGTTTTTCTTTAATTAACACTCTTTAGAAACTATGAGAATAGAATGGTTCAAAACTTTTGTGAAAAATCATAGCACAGTTGAAAAATATATGGCATATAAAAATCCAATATGGATGGTGTTAAAAGATACAGTGGCTTGACAGAGTATTCACCCCCCTTGGCATTTTTCCTATTTTGTTGCCTTACAACCTGGAATTGAAATGGATTTTTTGGGTGTTTGTATCATTTGATTTACAAAACATACCTACCACTTTGAAAATGCAAAATATTTTTAATTGTGAAACAAACAAGAAATTAGACAAAAAAACAGAAAACTTGAGCGTGCATAACTATTCATCCCCCCCCAAAGTCAATACTTGTCACACCCTGACCTGGAGAGACTGTTATTCTCTAGTTAGTTTAGTTGTGGGATCTTGTTCCGTGTTGGCTTGTATGTGTATAGCCGGAGGACTTCACATTACGTTGTTTATTGTGTTGTTGTATGTTTATTGAGTAAATAAACATGTTCGCATACCACGCTGCACCTTGGTCTGACCCATCTCTCAACGATCGTGACAATACTTTGTAGAGCCACCTTTTGCAGCAATTACAGCTGCAAGTCTCTTGGGGTATCGCTATAAGCTTGGCACATCTAGCCACTGGGATTTTTGCCCATTCTTCAAGGCAAAACTGCTCCAGCTCCTTCAAGTTGGATGGGTTCCTCTGGTGTACAGCATTCTTTAAGTCATACCACAGATTCTCAATTGGATTGAGGTCTGGGCATTGACTAGGCCATTCCAAGACATTTAAATGTTTCCCCTTAAACCACTTGAGTGTTGCTTTAGCAGTATGCTTAGGGTAATTGTCCTGCTGGAAGGTGAACCTCCGTCCTAGTCTCAAATCTCTGGAAGACTGAAACAGGTTTCCCTCAAGAATTTCCCTGTATTTAGCGCCATCCATCATTCCTTCAATTCTGACCAGTTTCCCAGTCCCTGCCGATGAAAAACATCCCCACAGCATGATGCTGCCACCACCATGCTTCACTGTGGGGATGGTGTTCTCGGGGTGATTTGAGGTGTTGGGTTTGCGCCAGACATAGCGTTTTCCTTGATGGCCAAAAAGCTCAATTTTAGTCTCATCTGACCAGAGTACCTTCTTCCAAATGTTTGGCACCACATGCCTTTTGACGAACACCAAACGTGTTTGCTTATTTTTTTGTTTAAGCAATGGCTTTTTTCTGGCCACTCTTCTGTAAAGCCCAGCTCTGTGGAGTGTATGGCTTAAAGTGGTCCTATGGACAGATACTCCAATCTCCGCTGTGGAGTTTTGCAGCTCCTTCAGGGTTATATTTGGCCTCTCTGATTAATGCCCTCCTTGCCTGGTCTGTGAGTTTTGGTGGGCGGCCCTCTCTTGGCAGGTTTGTTGTGGTGCCATATTCTTTCCATTCTTTAATAATGGATTGAATGGTGCTCCTTGGGATGTTCAAAGTTTCTGCCCCTTGCTTAGTGGTGTTGCAGACTCTGGGGCCTTTCAGAACAGGTGTATATATACTGAGATCATGTGACAGATCATGTGGCACTTAGATTGCACACAGGTGGACTTAATTATGTGACTTTTGAAGGTAATTGGTTGCACCAGATCTTATTTAGGGGCTTCATAGCAATGGGGGTGAATACATATGCATGCACCACTTTTCCGTTATTTATTTATTTGAATTTTTGGAAATAAGTTATTTTTTTCATTTCACTTCACCAATTTGGACTATTTTGTGTATGTCCATTACATGAAATCCAAATAAAAATCTATTTAAATTACAGGTTGTAATGCAACAAAATAGGAAAAACGGCAAGGGGGATGAATACTTTTGCAAGTAACTGTAATTTCCTTGCCTTTGAGTGAATTGTAGAGTTCCCACCCATTACTGTATTTGTTAGTGACAAGGTTGTTGAATTCATTCTTTTTCAGTACTGTGGCCTTACATTTACATTAACGTCATTTAGCAGACTCTCTTATCCAGAGCGACTTACAAATAGGTGCATTCACCCTATAGCCAGTGGGATAACCACTTTACAATGTTTTTATTTTATTATTTTTTGGGGGAGGGGGGGGGGTGGAAGGATTACTTTATCCTATCCCAGGTATTCCTTAAAGAGGTGGGGTTTCAAATGTCTCCGGAAGGTGGTGAGTGACTCCGCTGTCCTGGCGTCGTGAGGGAGCTTGTTCCACCATTGGGGTGCCAGAGCAGCGAACAGTTTTGACTGGGCTGAGCGGGAACTATGCTCACCAAGTGAGTTCCTATGTGAATTTTATCATTAAAATTCAACTCTTTATGACAATACATTTCATATACTGTATCATAAGGCCTTTTTTTAGGCCTAGCTTTACCCTAATACTCATGGTTTACAGGCCACATTAGGCCTGCAAATATGGTTGCAAAATTCCAGCAACTTTCCCAAAATTCCCAGATAAATAAATAAATCCTGGATGAAGGATTTCCAGGAATCTTCCAAAAAGGATTTCTGGAAAATGTTACAGAATTTGGCAACCCTACCTGCAAGTGACATTATGCTGGCTTGCAAAGTGGCGTGATATTCCTATTGGAATCCCACTAGAGTTAGGCTATCCAACAGTTAAAAATTTTATTCACCCGCAACCTGCATTCATAATGACTGCCAGGGTTAGGAACAGTGTGAGAAGACTTACCTAAGGCATTCAAACTGGAACAACCATTTGTGACTCATTTACATCACTACTTCACAGGAGAGGCGTTTGAACGTAAACATTTATTTATCATTAAAATGTGTTTTTTTTTTGTCAGAAATGCCTTCTGGAACATGTGAACTTTCATGTGCCTTAATAACAAACTTAAATTACGAGCCTGGTTGGTTTAGCCATGGAAAAAGACAGGAACCTTCCTGCTAGCCATGATTGGCTGAGATAATGGATGGGCTGGACATGGTGAGAGATGAGTTCGGATTGGTCTGCCATGTAGCATACTTCTGTTTATAACATGAGCTGCTCAGTATGTGTAGGTAATCCTTTCTAGTGCTGCTTTTTTGAAAGATATCACAAAGAACTGCTACAAAGAATTTGACAGAGTTTCGAAATCAGCGCAATGCCCAGTGGAAGCAGAGTATGACAGCTACTGTAAGGCGATGGAGATAATTCTGGCGTTTGATTGCAAATATTATGCGGAGGGAGTCGAAAAGAGAACCCTGTCTCCGGATTACATCTTAAAACTAAGGGCAACCATGGCATCCGTCACAGAGAGGGAGAAGCGTTCATCCATGTATACGGGTAAGAGAGAGCTACATTTTCAGATATTATATTTAGTCAGAAAGTCATTTTCATTGCAAGTTAAAGTGTACTGGCTGGCTCGCTAGCTAACGTTACGTGTATGATCTGTGTAGTAATATTATTAGTATCTCAGAAAGCGATATAAATTGCTAGTTATAGCCTAATGTTAGCTAGCTAGCTAACATTGAACCTAGTTGGTTAAATTTAGTTACCTGCAGATTCATGCATGGTAGTAACATTATGAGTTGGGATTATGGTTAATTGTTTAGCTAGCTAGCTAGCTAGCTACATGTCTAAACAAAATACTTTACTATGCAAGTAACCATTTCACTGTACCGTTTACACCTTCTGTATCCTGTACATGTGACAAATAAACTTTGATGCTATTTGATATAGTGTGTGTCTACCAGAGACGGTAATTAGGATATAATGTTAGGCCAACGAGACAGTGTCTAAGTTCAAAAATTCTCAGGTAGAATGCCCTGCTTTTACTTCGTCACACTCACAACCGTAAGCTATTTTCTGTAATTTGCTCGCCATTAACTTGTAAATAATGATCTTGTTGTGAGTTTCTTTCCTGTAATAATGAATAAACATTTGCTAAAGTTAAGATGTTGTCAGCTATGATGTGTCATTATTTGAACTGCCAGAAACGAACCAAAACATTGTTTAGAAAGTTGCTTTTAGTTGCCTGGTTTTCTAGATCGACATATCTTAAATTCATTTTTGACAAGTTTGATGTCGGACGACTATAGAATGTTCATGAGATCACTGCGACAACTGTCTACAGACATGCCGATAGGCGTAGTATAAACCAGCCTTTAGTCTTAAAATCTTTGTCTGTTTAGCACATTGCCTCACATGTGAATCCTTAAATAGATGGGTGGGGCTAAGGCTTAAGAGGGTGTGAACGATGCTGAGTGGGTGTAGACAAAGAAGAGCTACCAGTAGGTGTACCAAAACAGTAAGGGCCATTTTCTCAAAAGTGGGATTACAAGTTTATTAACATTTAAAGCATAATTACTTTCCCATTGTTCCTCAACTGTAGTGTATGATATACCATTTTCTAGCTCTGTGTCTCTACTTTTATCCAAGGAAAAAAAACACAATTTCAAATTTTGCTACATAGGACCGAATCCAGTAACGGGTGCAAGAAATCGAACTAAATGATTGGATTAGAAAAATGTATGTTATTTATCTATGTGTACTATAACATTAAACAATCCCTCAATTGACATGCAAAACACAGATATTAAAAACAATTCCAAAAAATCAACCTGCAATAGAGCATGCCGGGAAGAAAGTTAATTTATTATCATAACTTTAAAAAATAGAGTTGGAATGACTTCTCATTTAGTTTTGAGTCAGTACAACATAAACACTTTAAGTAATAATAACTTTTCATTGACTTTGAGCTCAACTTACTAGAAGTATTTGAAATAAAAATGCCTACACATGGGTAAAAATGTGCGTCATGATCAGTTTTTATAAATTCCAACTTTTGCGTCACAACTGGCGCACGTATGTTTTGGGGTATGTTTTGTACTAACGCAACATTTATAATTGAGGCCCCTGGTGACGGTGTGGTTTAGAATCATGAAAGGGGAGAAGAAAGAAGAAAAAAAAGTAGCCTGACACCTTGCAAAATAATGGTCACGCTCCACTGCTTAAGGCCTAAATCATAGTCCACAGACGCTGAGACGCTATAGTCCGGCGTCCCATTATGACATAGCAACGCGGCTGAGATCACTACAGCCCGAACACGCACATCCCCACAATTCCCAATGGATGTATGAGTACCAGTTCCGTCGGTAAGCACAGTCAATTGGTGGGGTAATAACTTTGTTATAACGTAATAATAACGTTGAATATGTTCCGAACTCTCCACCATTAATAGTCCATAATCGTTTCCTTTCTCTCTTGGCACTATCTCCCGTAACCATGGGCGTCGTGGGCTTTTTTAGACTCATCTTTTCCGTTGGTCTTGCCCATCTGGTACAAAGTGTTGGCCAGGTTGTGAAGTTGACATGTGCCAAGTTGACACCCGCGCTGAGGAGCTCGCTTCGGACGGAGTTTCAACTCAATGCTGAGAGAAAGAAAGGGAGAAAGAGAGTATTATATAAAACAAATTCCAACCATGAAAACAGAGAGTGTAGCCTATTAAGAGTGCCTAAGCATGCCAATTTAACATTTGAAATACATTTTTAATTGTGTAAAAAAGTAACCCTAACCCCTTCTCACAATGCCACATGGTCAGAGACTACAATGCAACACTTGTAGGCAGCTTACCTATATGGAAAAACGTCCATGTCTTGCATTTGAACAAGTGGAATGACCTTTAGTTCTGGTAGGTGTAGATCTTGCATGACTTCTGACATGACCTCTAACCTCCTGTTTTCCTCCAAAGTCTGTAGGCGCCCCCCTGATTGGTTGGTATCAGACTGCGTCCTGTGGGGCCAAAAATAGATTATTTCAAACAGATCATGACATGCACCACATAGGCTGCAATCTTCAAGTTCGTACCAGAGTCATTATTTGACTACTGCTTGATGTCATATTCGGAAGAATATAACACGTGTCTGGGTGTATCTTTTATTTGCCTCAGTTTTGTCTGGAAGAAGTTAGATGCTCTTCTGTGAAATCAGTGATTTTGGATACAGATGTCATCAATTACTCTCCCATTGTTCAGTGGAGGCTGGTGTATTGAGGATGAGAAAGGTGGTTCTCTTCTGTAATTTGTATTTGTTGTGTAATTACTTCCACAGAAACTGTCTGGAGCTCTGAGTGGTGTGGTTGTCAGACCTAGGTCAAATACTTATGTCAAATGCTTGACCTGGGTTTGATTTAGTTTGCCCAGTAGGCCTACAATGGAACCAATTGAATAGTCACAAAAGTGCAATCTCCAAGCTAAATCAACCGCACCTAAAATACTTCCAAGCAGTATTTTAAAGTACTTTACATATTTATTTGACCCAGGTCTGGTGGTATATGGTCTGTAGCGCTCCCTGTGCTAACTCTGAGGGTTGTGGTTATAGAAGCTAAATCACCTATATGTTGATCTGAGGGGTGAGGCTACAGTCACAGGAACAGTCAGAAGCAGCAGTACAGCCATCTCCATTCTGTGGTGGCCTATAAGGAAGATCATATGATTATTACATAGAAAGCACAATAAAATCACAATAAAATGGTATTATATAGCACACTACATAGCATAATAATACACAGTCATATATTGCACCTATCATGATATAATTATCCATGCTATCACTGGAATACATTTTCTTTATTTTCATACATTTATCAACTCTCATGCAAGGGCATATATGTGCTGATCAACTCTGATACTGATAAGTACTGATAGACTTTTAAAGTACTGATAAACTCTCATAAATCACATACAAATGCAACAGACTTTGAATGAATGAATACAAGTATAGAAATTAATAAAAACTCACCACTAAGACAACTGAAAACCGTGTTATGCCTTTTTAGGTAAACCATTAATCCTGAAATTATTGTTGTATTGTATTGATCCCTGGGTTCTAGTTCTCAAACTTTAGCATATTTTCTCCTGCTCTCTCCTTTTATAAACTGGAGAGATGGGGTGAGGGGAGGTGTGTCCAAAAGTTACTATACTCACAATAAGCCAACACCTCCTCCTATAATCAATCAATAGTTTTGACAGTGTTATTGTACATTTACTAATAGCTACACTTCTTATATAGTAGCCAAGTCAACATCACATGTAAGTTAAAATCACATTGCTTCATATCGAATGTCTATATTAATTATTTTGTTTATGTGCTATAATCACTCTTCTTCTTACACACTTCCCTCCTCCCCATCATCCTCCTCCTCTCCCCCCCTCGCTCGCATGCTGTGGAGCAATTGTTTTGTTAAAATATTGTTTCATTTCCATCACCTGCAGGAAACCCAATGGCCCAAAATAACTCCATCTCTTCTCTCTCTCTTTCTTTATCGTCCCAATCTTCCTGCCATATTTCCCTTGAGTCACGTTTGCCGTCACCATGTTTATTTTTTAAATGTCCTTCATCCCCCCCAAAAAACTCCCTCATGACCAGTTCCCCATGATCTCCCCCTCAAGACATCCCAAAGGAGAGAATTTAGAGAATTTATAATAATTATAATCAGATGAATTTAAGAATTATTGTCATGTCATAGTATAACCCAGTCTTCCAGGAAATACTATTATTAGGGGTTATCATTTAATCTCCCCAATTCCACAGTGAGGCAATATTGTAATTTTGTTTCTCACAATACCCCCACCCCCCCCCCACCCCCCACCCCCCACCCCCCCTCTCACTGCTTCCCTCCTCAAGTCTATTGTATATTTGTCCCGTGAAAAACATCTGGAGTTGTTTTGCCGTCAAAAAAACACTTTGAGTCATTGTTTCCTTGCACACAATCACATGCGTACATACATACTGTGTATTTATGTGGTAGGGGAGCTTACAAGTACACCAGGTTTGCATGATGATTTTATATGGTCATAAACCAATACCCATACGTTGGGTCTGACACAGCGATGATTACACATTTCTGCATAGACCCCCTTTTACAAAAAGCTTCCTCCCTTACCCGGTGGAAGTGAAGCAAGTCAGGGGTTATGCGGTAGCTAGTCTTGCTTAACATTTGCCATACCTCCAGGGAAGGCTGGTTCTCGATGCGGTAGCCTATATATGATATATGATTTATTTGACAATAATAACAAAAACAACACAACCACAAATGTGGATACAATGCATTTAAAAAATCAAAGACGATAACATAAAGTTTTAAAATGTATTTCCATTGTGATCCTCTTGTTAACAAAATACAGTTGAAGTCAGAAGTTTACATACAACTTAGCCAAATACGTTTAAACTCAGTTTTTCACAATTCCTGACATTTAATCCTTGTAAAAATGCGCAGTCTTAGGTCAGTTAGGATCACCACTTTATTTTAAGAATGTGAAATGTCAGAATAATTATAGAGATGATTATTTATTTCAGCTTTTGTTTCTTTCATCACATTCCCAGTGGATCAGAAGTTTACATACACTCAATTCATGTTTGGTAGCATTGCCTTTAAATTGTTTAACTTGGGTCAAACGTTTCGGGTAGCCTTCCACAAGCTTCCCACAATAAGTTGGGTGAATTTTGGCCCATTCCTCCTGACAGAGCTGGTGTAACTGAGTCAGGTTTGTAGGACTCCTTGCTCGCACACGCTTTTCAGTTCTGCCCACAAATTTTCTATAGGCTTGAGGTCAGGGCTTTGTGATGGCTACTCCAATACCTTGACCTTGTTGTCCTTAAGCCATTTTGCAACAAGTTTGGAAGTATGTTTGGGGTCATTGTCCATTTGGAAGACCATTTGTGACCAAGCTTTAACTTCCTGACTGATGTCTTGAGATGTTGCTTCAATATATCCACGTAATTTTGATGCCATCTATTTTGTGAAGTGCACCAGTCCCTCCTGCAGCAAAGTACCCCCACAGCATGATGCTGCCACCCCCGTGCTTCACGGTTGGAATGGTGTTCTTCGGCTTGCAAGCCACCAACTTTTTCCTCCAAACATAACGATGGTCATTATGGCCAAACAGTTATATTTGTGTTTCATCAGACCAGAGGACATTTCTCCAAAAAGTACAATCTTTGTCTCCATGTGCAGTTGCAAACCGTAGTCTGGCTTTTTTATGGCGGTTTTGGAGCAGTGGCTTCTTCCTTGCTGAGCGGCCTTTCAGGTTATATTCAGGTTTGTACCTGTTTCCTCCAGCATCTTCACAAGGTCCTTTGCTGTTGTTCTGGGATTGATTTGCACTTTTCGCACCAAAGTACGTTCATCTCTAGGAGACAGAACACATCTCCTCCTTCCTTAGCGGTATGACGGCTGTGTGGTCCCATGGTGTTTATACTTGCGTACTATTGTTTGTACAGATGAACGTGGTACCTTCAGGCATTTGGAAATTGCTCCCAAGGATGAACCAGACTTGTGGAGGTCTATAATTTTTTTTCTGAGGTCTTGGCTGATTTCTTTTGATTTTCCAATGATGTCAAGCAAAGAGTCACTGAGTTTGAAGGTAGGCCTTGAAATACATCCACAGGTACACCTCCAATTGACTCAAATTATGTCAATTAGCCTATCAGAAGCTTCTAAAGCCATGACATAATTTTCTGGAATTTTCCAAACTGTTTAAAGGCACAGTCAACTTAGTGTATATACACTTCTGACCCACTGGAATTGTGATAAAGTGAATTATAAGTGAAATAATCTGTCTGTAAACAATTGTTGGAAAAATTACTTGTGTCATGCACAAAGTAGATGTCCTAACCGACTTGCCAAATCTATAGTTTGTTAACAAGAAATGTGTGGAGTGTTTGAAAAACAAGTTTTAATGACTCCAACCTAAGTGTATGTAAACTTCCGACTTCAACTGTACATCATTCATCAATGAACAACAAATTCAAGATGGAAAACTAATCTATCTCTAGTCCACTTTGGATATTTGCCTGGAAAAGGAGTTGAGGTAGTTTGGAAAAGTCAGTATGGCTTGAGCGGAGGGCGCACCAATGCTACAGTACAGCAAGGGAGAAAGTCAGTCTGTCAGACATGCCAGCTCTTCGTCAGGGCCCCTCGCTTTCTCTGACGTTCCCAGTTCCTCCATAGTAGCCACTCCTCCGTAGATAACTGATCCACCATTGACAACAGTGTAGCACCCACTTGGGTGATGCTTTGGCTGCAGTAAAGCGCCAGCAAATCAACTAGTCTAGGCCTACACATCAGCAGTGGTCCGGAATAGTCCCTGAGCTTTTCTGACATCTCCAGACAGACAGGTGAAACAAAAAAGCAGTAACTGTTGCTACATTATTTAATGCAAACATTAGCCATCCAGCTAGCTAGTCAAGGCAAACAAACAGATTAAACATCAAAGTCCTGTAACTTTGAGATTGAATATCACCATATTCACTCACCGGCCAGTACCGGGTCAGACAACTCATCGATCCTTGTCACGGATGGGCTATGGCAGCAGACAATCACACCGGGTTGCACTCCTATCAGCTAAAAACAAGAAGTGGCTCCAGTGGGCACGTGATCACCAACACTGGACAATTGAGGAGTTACATTTATTTGGATACATCCATAACAATAAGCTAATGATGTACGATTTTGGCTGGCATAGAAAATGTGCTCACTCGTCAGGACACTGTTGTTCAGAGGAGCTAGCCAACAACACAGCTAACACAATCATTTCAAACTGAAGCTGGAAAGACTGCAAACTAGCTGCACTTCGTTTCGTTTTACCTTTTTTCAATTTACATTTCTTTGTATATATATAAACAAATTATGCCAGCTGATTCATGATTTCGACTGGCTGGGAAATGCTGCCTGCCGACTTCCGACACGTTTATTATTATGGTACAGCTGGAGATCTAATTTGAATATTGAAACAATGTTGCAAATGACAGAGACAGACAGCAAAGTTTATACAAACCTCCGCTGTTGAAAATGTGAGAAAATGTCTAGATGCATTTTATAGTGGAGATCAAGTTTATAAAGTGCCTGGCTGGGCTGATGAGACAGTGGATTGAGCAGTCAGATGGAAAAAAGTAAATAGGCATTTTAACGTCATAGATTTAGCCGATGGCAACTTGTGGAATAGACACCGGATGGAATGCGGATTTAACCAATCAGCATTCAGGACTAGACCCACCCGTTGTATAATATTGTACAATCCAGGTGTGGAAGGCTTACCCAGAAATATTCACAGCTGTAATCACTGCCAACCACCCGTGCGTCTATCTAAGTAACATCATTTAAAAAATATCAGTTTTTTCATGGGCTGCGTCTCAATCCACCTCATCTGCCTATGTCGGCCTTCTGCATCTGCGGTCTTCTCACGTAAACTTCTGTAGCGTCCGAACGGTTTGGTCTACATAACAACTCTATGGAAAGGGGAGACTCTCACAAACACTATGGTGCTCTCCGTTTTGCTCTATGTCCCCCACAAGTGTCGCGGGACTCGTCTCAAGGGAACACATATAAATGAATGGATGTATGGAGGTCATTTTGTGGCAACAAAAATAAGGGGTTAAATTTGTGTCCCAAAAAAAAGATATATACTTCCTGACCTTATATCTCTTAGATACAGGACAGACAATTCAAAATCTTATTCCTTATTATTTATTTTTTGAATGTCTATTTTTGCCATTTATGAATGTGTCATTCCATGCGTTTCAATTGGCTATAGTAGTAAAGGCCAAACTCAATATTTTATAAAATAATTGTTACATACAGTGACAGAAAAAAGTATTTGATCCCCTGCTGATTTTGTACGTTTGCCCACTGACAAAGAAATTATCAGTCTATTATTTTAATGGTAGGTTTATTTGAACAGTGAGAGACAGAATAACAACAAAAAAATCCAGAAAAACGCATGTCAAAAATGTTATTAATAGATTTGCATTTTAATGAGGGAAATACAGTGGGGGGAAAAAGTATTTAGTCAGCCACCAATTGTGCAAGTTCTCCCACTTAAAAAGATGAGAGAGGCCTGTAATTTTCATCATAGGTACACGTCAACTATGACAGACAAATTGAGAAAAAAAATCCAGAAAATCACATTGTAGGATTTTTTATGAATTTATTTGCAAATTATGGTGGAAAATAAGTATTTGGTCACCTACAAACAAGCAAGATTTCTGGCTCTCACAGACCTGTAACTTCTTCTTTAATAGGCTCCTCTGTCCTCCACTCGTTACCTGTATTAATGGCACCTGTTTGAACTTGTTATCAGTATAAAAGACACCTGTCCACAACCTCAAACAGTCACACTCCAAACTCCACTATGGCCAAGACCAAAGAGCTGTCAAAGGACACCAGAAACACAATTGTAGACCTGCACCAGGCTGGGAAGACTGAATCTGCAATATGTAAGCAGCTTGGTTTGAAGAAATCAACTGTGGGAGCAATTATTAGGAAATGGAAGACATACAAGACCACTGATAATCTCCCTCGATCTGGGGCTCCACGCAAGATCTCACCCCATGGGGTCAAAATGATCACAAGAACGGTGAGCAAAAATCCCAGAACTACACGGGGGGACCTAGTGAATGACCTGCAGAGAGCTGGGACCAAAGTAACAAAGCCAACCATCAGTAACACACTACACCGCCAGGGACTCAAATCCTGCAGTGCATTTCAAGGTCCTGGAGTGGCCTAGCCAGCCTCCAGATCTCAACCCCATAGAAAATCTTTGGAGTGAGTTGAAAGTCCGTGTTGCCCAGCGACAGCCCCAAAACATCACTGCTCTAGAGGAAATTTGCATGGAGGAATGGGCCAAAATACCAGCAACAGTGGGTGAAAACCTTGTGAAGACTTACAGAAAACGTTTGACCTGTGTCATTGCCAACAAAGGGTATATAACAAAGTATTGAGAAACTTTTGTTATTGACCAAATACTTATTTTCCACCATAATTTGCAAATAAATTCATAAAAAATCCTACAATGTGATTTTCTGGATTTTTTTTCTCATTTTGTCTGTCATAGTTGACGTGTACCTATGATAAAAATTACAGGCCTCTCTCATCTTTTTAAGTGGGAGAACTTGCACAATTGGTGGCTGACTAAATACTTTTTTTCCCCACTCTAAGTATTTGACCCCTCTGCAAAACATGACTTAGTACTTGGTGGCAAAATCCTTGTTGGCAATCACAGATGTCAGACGTTTCTTGTAGTTGGTCACCAGGTTTGCACACATCTCAGGAGGGATTTTGTCCCACTCCTCTTTGCAGATCTTCTCCAAGTCATTAAGGTTTCGAGGCTGACGTTTGGCAACTCGAACCTTCATCTCCCTCCACAGATTTTCTATGGGATTAAGGTCTGGAGACTGGCTAGGCTACTCCAGGTCAAATACTTATTTCCCTCATTAAAATGCAAATCAATGTATAACATTTTTGACATGCGTTTTTCTGGATTTTTTTGTTGTTATTCTGTCTCTCACTGTTCAAATAAACCTACCATTAAAATTATAGAATGATAATTTCTTTGTCAGTGGGCAATCATACAAAATCAGCAGGGGGTCAAATACTTTTTTCCCTCACTGTATTTTGTTTTGATACCTAAAGGGGGCTCTACAATTCCATATCAAATAGCTATATGATCCATGGTTTGACCATCGTAAAATAATTCCAAATGTAAGCTTAGTAGAAGCCCCCATGCCCCCCCCACATGGCTTAGACTTTTAGGTAAAGATATTGTGATAGCTTCGCCTCGTAGCTACAGTGCCTTGCAAAAGTATTCATACCCCTTGTCATTCATTTTTCCTATTTTGTTGCATTACAACCTGTAATTTAAATTGATTTTTATTTGGATTTCATGTAATGGTGAAGTGGAATATAAAAAAAACTTGTTTCAAAAAATTCTACAAAATAAATAACGTAAAAGTGGTGCGTGCATATGTATTCACCCCCTTTGCTATGAAGCCCCTAAATAAGATCTGGTGCAACCAATTAAATCAAATCAAATGAAATTGTATTTGCCACATGCGCCGAATACAACAGGGTGTAGACATAACAGTGAAATGCTTACTTACAGCCCTTAACCAACAATGCATTTATTTTTTAATAAAAAAGTAAAATAAAACAACAACAAAAAAATGCTGAGAAAAAAAGACCAGAAGTAAAATAAAATAACAGTAGGGAGGCTATATACAGGGGGGTACCGGTGCAGAGTCAATGTGCGGGGGCACCGGCTAGTTGAGGTAGTTGAGGTAATATGTACATGTGGGTAGAGTTAAAGTGACTATGCATAAATAATTAACAGAGTAGCAGCAGCGTAAAAAGATGGTGTGGGGGTGGGGGGGCAGTGCAAATAGTCCGGATAGCCATGATTAGCTGTTCAGGAGTCTTATGGCTTGGGGGTAGAAGCTGTTGAGAAGCCTTTTGGACCTAGACTTGGCGCTCCGGTACCACTTGCCGTGCGGTAGCAGAGAGAACAGTCTGTGACTAGGGTGGCTTTGACAATTTTGAGGGCCTTCCTCTGACACCGCCTGGTATAGAGGTCCTGGAAGGCAGGAAACTTGGCCCCAGTGATGTACTGGGCCGTACGCACTACCCTCTGTAGTGCCTTGCGGTCGGAGGCCGAGCAGTTGCCATACCAGGCGGTGATGCAACCAGTCAGGATGCTCTCGATGGTGCAGCTGTAGAACTTTTTGAGGATCTGAGGACCCATGCCAAATCTTTTCAGTCTCCTGAGGGAGAATAGGCTTTGTCGTGCCCTCTTCACGACTGTCTTGGTGTGTTTGGACCATGATAGCTCGTTGGTGATGTGGACACCAAGGAACTTGAAGCTCTCAACCTGTTCCACTACAGCTCTGTCGATGAGAATGGGGGCGTGCTCAGTCCTCTTTTTTTTCCTGTAGTCCACAATCATCTCCTTTGTCTTGGTCACATTGAGGGAGAGGTTGTTATCCTGGCACCACACGGCCAGATCTCTTACCTCCTCCCTATAGGCTGTCTCATCGTTGTCGGTGATCAGGCCTACCACTGTTGTGTCGTCGGCAAACTTAATGATGGTGTTGGAGTCGTGCCTGGCCATGCAGTCACTGGTGAACAGGGAGTACAGGAGGGGACTGAGCACGCACCCCTGAGGGGCCACCGTGTTGAGGATCAGCATGGCAGATGTGTTGTTACCTACCCTTACCACCTGGGAGCGGCCCATCAGGAAGTCTAGGATCCAGTTGCAGAGGAAGGTGTTTAGTCCCAGGATGAGCTTTGAGGGCACTATGGTGTTGAACGCTGAGCTGTAGTCAATGAACAGCATTCTCACGTAGGTGTTCCTCTTGTCCAGGTGGGAAAGGGCAGTGTGGAGTGCAATAGAGATTGCATCATCTGTGGATCTGTTGGGGCGGTATGCAAATTGGAGTGGGTCTACGGTTTCTGAGATAATGGTGTTGATGTGAGCAATGACCAGCCTTTCAAAACACTTTATGGCTACAGACGTCAGTGCTACGGGTCGGTAGTCATTTAGGCAGGTTATCTTAGTGTCCTTGAGCACGGGGACTATGGTGGTCTGCTTGAAACATGTTGGTATTAGAGACTCAGTCAGGGACATGTTGAAAATGTCGGTGAAGACACTTGCCAGTTGGTCAGCACATGCTCAGAGTACACGTCCTGGTAATCCGTCTGGCCCTGCGGCCTTGTGAATGTTGACCTGCTTAAAAGTCTTACTCACATCGGCTATGGAGAGCGTGATCACATAGTCATCCGGAACAGCTGGTGCTCTCATGCATGCTTCAGTGTTGCTTGCCTCGAAGCGAGCATAGAAGTGGTTTAGCTCGTCTGGTAGGCTTGTGTCACTGGGCAGCTCGCGGCTGTGCTTCCCTCTGTAGTCTGTAATAGTTTTGCCACATCCGACAAGCGTCAGAGCCGGTGTAGTACGATTTAATCTTAGTCCTGTATTGACTCTTTGCCTGTTTGATGGTTCGTCGGAGGGCATAGCGGGATTTCTTATAAGCGTCGGGGTTAGAGTCCCGCTCCTTGAAAGCGGCAGCTCTACCCTTTAGCTCAGTGCGGATGTTGCATGTCTTCTGGTTGGGGTATGTACGTACGGTCATTGTGGGGATGACGTCATCAATGCACTTATTGATGAAGCCAGTGACTGATGTGGTGTACTCGTCAATGCTATCTGAAGAATCCCGGAACATGTTCCAGTCTGTGCTAGCAAAACAGTCCTGTAGCTTAGCATCTGCGTCATCTGACCACTTTTTTTTTAACCGAGTCACTGGTGCTTCCTGCTTTAGTTTTTGCTTATAAGCAGGAATCATTACCACATATATCACATAGTTAGTTACATAAAGTCCACCTGTGTGCAATCTAAGTGTCACATGATCTGTCACATGATCTCAGTATATATACACCTGTTCTGAAAGGCCCCAGAGTCTGCAACACCACTAAGCAAGGGGCACCACCAAGCAAGTGGCACCATGAAGACCAAGGAGCTCTCCAAACAGGTCAGGGACAAAGTTGTGGAGAATTACAGATCAAGGTTGGGTTATAAAAAAATATCAGAAACTTTGAACATCCCACAGAGCACCATTAAATCCATTATTAAAACATTTAAAGAATATGGCACCACAACAAACCTGCCAAGAGAGGGCCGCCCACCAAAACTCACGGACCAGGCAAGGAGGGCATTAATCAGAGAGGCAACTAAGAGACCAAAGATAACCCTGAAGGAGCTGCAAAGCTCCACAGCGGAGATTGGAGTATCTGTCCATAGGACCACTTTAAGCCATACACTCCATAGAGCTGGGATTTACGGAAGAGTGGCCAGAAAAAAGGGGGGTTGAATAGTTATGCTTTTTCTGTTTTTTTGTCTTATTTCTTGTTTGTTTCACCAAAAACATTATTTTGCATCTTCAAAGTGGTAGGCATGTTGTGTAAATCAAATGATACAAACCCCCCAAAAATCCATTTTAATTCCAGGTTGTAAGGCAACAAAATAGGAAAAATGCCAAGGGGGGTGAATACTTTCTCAAGCCACTGTATGACCACATCACAGCCATGATAAAAATGTCATAACACATGGTCTCTCATTTATTTGTGCATAATTAATGTTTGATCTCATGAAACCACACAATCCTTAGTTTTGGGCTAACAATATGCTTTTGCTTGTGGGCGTGCAGATGTGTACCAATTTCTATTAAATGTCTGTCCATTTAGGGAAGCCATTTTGGCACAAGGGAACCCCCAAAGGTAAAAGTTCTGTTGCCTCTTTAAAACAGACAGCTCTGAAAAGTAATATCTCAAGAATACCCCAAGCATACTCTGCCAAATTCTAACCTTAACTACAACAATTTGTTTGTGAACAATGTCCTCGTATGGCTTGTCCAAGGTCATTGAAACCATTTGGACATTTTGTGATTCATTATATTCTCAGCTCCAGGGATAGTTTATTTTTCTAGTAAAGTAGACTGGTAACCATTTGGATGAGTACACAGTGTACTTGTAGTAATCACATTAGTCCCAGACAATTTGACTCATAGCCTCCAATAGATGTAATGGCGATATTTCTCACACAATGTTTAGTATTTCGTGACAGACTGTTAACATAAATGTTAACTACACAAATCGAGTAGCTGGTCAGCATGTGAGATTTGGTTCTGGGCAGGGTTGGGGTCAATACCATTTCAATAGGCATAGAAAATGGATACGCATGGATGCGCGTCACAATGGTAAAATGTAAACACAACTGTCTCTAAATCTACAAGGTGTTTCCAGTAATGTTTACTTTTTGACGTTCTAAGACGTCTCCACTTTCCAAGCATATTCAGTCAATCCAGGAAGTTAACAGAAATTACAATTAGAATTTCAGTTTACTTCCTGAATTGTCTTAATTGAAATGGAATTGACCCCAACCCTGGTTCTCAAATCAAATACATTTTTATTTGCCACATGCGACAAATACAGGTGTAGACCTTACAGTGAAAGCATCCTTACAAGCCCTTAACCAACAATGCAGTTTGAATTTTAAGTAAAAAATAATTAAAGAGCAGCAGTCAAAATAAAATAACAGTAGGGAGGCTATTTACAGGGGGTACTTTACAGAGTCAATGTGTGGGGGCACCGGTTAGTCTGGGTTCCTATGTTTGACAACTAAATATTTGACAACTATAAGTGGTTTAGTCTTACATCAATGCTTCTTACCAGCAGCGGACACTGTACATAAATGCATGTGTAGTAGTGGCTATATTACTTTTCCAAGGCCAATCAAAATCGAGTATTCAACAAAGCCATGGTATATCACTTTGTATGACAGAAACTTAAGACACATTTCCGTGGACAATAAAGTTGTATTGCATTGTATTGTTTTTACAGTTCCCTCACACTTTGCCAATGGTCTTCTCCATTACTCCCTATCCCTTATGCATCCTGTTGTTTTAGTCCTGCATGAGCCTGACACTCGGCTTCCTCTGCCCACTGAGTACAAGAGTGAGTATCCTGTCAGGAAATGTTGTCATTCAGTTACATCTCACCTTCAAAGTTCTCACACCCTTCCCTATGGTATTGGCAGAGTGTGAGTGAGGGGCACTGCACAGGGTAGACACACATACGCTGCGTCTGAAATGGCACCCTATTCCTTATATAGTGCACCATTTTGACTAGGGCCCATATGGCGCTGGTCAAAAGCAGTGCACTATATAGGGAATAGGGTGCCATTTGGGACCCAAGATACCCAAACACGCAACCACACCGGTCCCATTGAAGCCGTTCTTACACAACATAGGTTAAGAGAGAACAGGGGGATTTGAGGGAAATGGTTGTTTACTCTTGAGGATATAGGAAACATCACAGTAAATGTGTCATCAAGGCATATTTCACGGGTCAAAGTCAAAATAATATTAATTCTTCCCCGCATTTAAACTGGTTTTATAAACAGTTTTGGGGGTTGTTTGTGTTGGTTGCATCCGTTTGTTTATGCCACAAAAAAAGATTCCATGATGCACACCTGGTATGCTAAAATCCAACTTGACCCATAGCCACTATTCCACAGCCAATCCTGTAGATCTGAGATGATTGGGCACGTGGAAGCAATATATTGTCATCGCAACCCAGCCAATCATAAGGCAAGATAAACTATTAGCATATTGCTTATGTAATGTAAGCCTATATACACACAAGCCTATCACCTATATGCTTATCTATATGTGGATGGGGGAAGGGGCGGGGGTGTTCTACTAAGCTTACATATGGAATTGTTTTAAGATGGTCATACCATGGATCATTTAGTTATTTGATTTTGAATTTTAGGACTCCTTTAGGTATCAAAACAAAATATGTACAAATTATTTGATTAAATATTTTACTACTATAGCCCATAGAAACACATTGAATAACACATTCATAAATGGCAAAAAAAAATACATTTAAAAAATGTAACATAAGGAATGAGATTTTGAAGGATCTGTCCTATATCTAAGAGATAAGCTCAGGAAATATTTGTGTTTTTCTGGACACATATTTAACCCCTTATTTTTGTTGCTACAAAACTACCTCGGGTTACCTTCAGACGAGTCCCGTGACACTTGTGGGGGTCGTAGAGCAAAACAGAGAACACCATAGTGTTTGAGAGAGTCTACACTTTCCATAGAGTAGTTATGTAGACCAAACCGTTTGGACGCTACAGAAGTTTTTGTGAGAAGACCGGTTTTCGGGATGCATCATGGTCTGACAGCTGATGCAGAAGGCTGACATAGGCAGATGTGGTGGATTGAGACACAGCCCATGAACAAAAACGGATATCTCTAGTTTACACTGATGGGGATTTTTTGTATTATGTTACTTAGATTGACGCACGGGTGTATCAATAGACTCTTAAGAGTCTTTACAGATTTAGGTAATGGAGATGATACAGTGCATTCAGAAAGTATTCATACCCCTTGACTTATTCCCCATAAAATTACAGTTACAGCCTGAATTCAAAATGGATACAAAATTATAATAATCTCACCAATCTACACACAATACCCCATAATGACAAAATGAAAACATGTTTTTAGAAATTTTAGGAAAATTATTGAAAATGAAATACAGAAATATTTCATTTCCAAAGTATTCACACCACTGAGTCAATACATGTTAGAATCACATTTGGCAGTGATTACAACAGTGAGTCTTTCTGGGTAAGCTTTCCACTCCTGGATTGCACAATAATATACAACGGGTGGGACTAATCCTGAATGCTGATTGGTTAAAACCGCATTCCAGCCGGTGTCTATTCCAAAATTACCACCGGCTAAATCTGTGACGTTAAAATGGCTATTTACTTTGTTCCATCTGACTGAGTAATCCACTGTCTCATCAGCCCAGCCAGGCAATTTACAAAGTTGATATCCACTATAAAAAGCATCTAGACATTATTTAACATTATTTATTTTAGACTAACATTTAGTTTTCAACAGCGGAGATTTGTATAAACCTTGCTGTCTGCCTCTCTGTCATTTGCAACATTGTTTGAATATTCAAATTCGATCTCCAGCTGTCCCATAGTAATGAACGTGTCGGGAGTCGGGACGAGAGTTGAATCAGCTGGTATCATTTGTATGGATATTTACAAAGAAATGTAAATTGAAAAAAGGGTTTAGGCCTGGGCATAGCACTATTACAGCAACCACTTTAGTTGTTAATGATCTTGTCAATGCTCTAGACACTAAAATGAAATGTGCTGCTTTGTTGGTCAAAAGCTTTTGATATTGTTGATACATTTTCCCTCTAAACTGGGCCTGCACGCAGTAGCCCCGTCCGGGACTGCTGTGCAGAAGAAAATCAGTATTAGCCCATGGAGAGAAGCACGAGATTGAATTTCACTAAACTTTCTAGAGTTTTCCCTGTTAGTTAACACTATCAACGTTTCCCTTTACTGTGGCAATTGTGAACGAATCAACGCAAAATTAGCCACTTTCAATGCAACATACCGAAACAAAACGAAGTATGCAAGACTTAGTATGCGAAGCTAACTACACAATATATTTTGTTGTAGGCAGAACACATTGGAGTAGGATTCTATTGCATTGACATGCATGACTCAGCGCTGCAAATCCAACTCGAACGTGTACACCGTTTCGGACAAAGAGGGCCAAATTTGCCTTTTTTAAGGACAAAGTAATGGTTAAAAGCCAAGGAAAAATACTTGCTGGCACGAAAATAGGCATGATTGATCAGTTCCCGAGGGAGATTGCAGAACGGCGCAAAGTTCTGTACCCAATCTTCAAGGAAAACAGATTAAAAGGGAAGCGTGTTGCTCTCGTTGTTGATAAACAACAACCAAATGTTCCGTGACACAAAGACTACTCCATGGCTATTCTGAAAGTTCTAATAGAGGAGTCGAATAATGGAACACCCAATACTAGTCATAGTATGGATTGTAATAATAAAACATATTTATAGTAGGTATAGTAATTTATAGAGGGATAAGACAGTATTACAAGAAAAGATAACAAGGTAAATAATACATCTTCAAATACAACTAAATTAGAACACAAGTACTCAACCTACATAGTGGAGATAAAAACATAGCAAACAGAAGACATAGAAGGCACAGTATGTGGGTATGTGTGGATGAATTGTGATGGAAGGCGTGGTGTGCGTTTTGGTGTTTGAATAAGTGTGGCGTTAAGTGAGTGAGAAAGGAAATGGTTGCATATCCCAGAACCAACATATGTCTGTGAGCAGGGGTTGTGAGAGAGAGCTTTCAATTTTGTGCAGATGAAGGTTATACATTTTAAAGTATAGTATACATCTAATATATATTTTATTGTCCTATCATGATGGAACGATCCCCAACCCTATATCCTAGGCACCCACCTGAGCGACCCATACACCAAAGAGAAGTCCCCATCTGTTTTATGGACCTGCTGTGAGTTGCCTATATGCAGTCAAAACAGGAAAATAAATGCGGTCAGAGACCTACTTGAGCAGCACCACCCCTCAAGATTCTGAGCCTGCCTGGCAGGGTTGGTCCTACAAAGCCAGAGCCCCCTGATGGGAGAGCATTATATACAAGGAAATTCTCAAAGCTGCTAATGAGAACCTTGACGACCTTGTACCTAGCCGGTGGGGATTCCGGTGGCGTACCCCCACCCAGGTAGTGGCAGTGCTGGCAACACTGGCTGCAGTAACCCATGGGGAGGGGGTCACACTCGGACAATCAGAGAGGGGGCTTATCATTGTGGCCCAGGTGGCACAAAATAATCAAAGGTCTGACTGCACGAAGATGCTTGGGAAAAATGGTTACAACGGGGGACCAGAGTGTTTGTGTCTGAGGTGAAGAGGGTGGATCTGATCTCCATCACCTAGGACTTGACATAGATTAAATAAATTAACCAAATCTCACATTGTTTTCAATTTCTGCTCAATCTTGCATGCTTTCTCAATCAGCTGTAACTGTATATGCATTCGTAAATCAGGTCCTTTCTTGAGTTGGGCTCTGGGATGTAACAACCATTGAGCATCTGATTTTATGGTTGATTGTGGAGGAAAGGGGTTGTGTGTTAGAGTATGTGAGTATGCGCGTGTGTGTTTATCCCACATCTGTTGCAAGGGGGTAAGGATGTTAGGGAGAATATAGGATGAACCACAATAATTGTTTGCTAAAATAATAATTGCTCATCAAAAATGAAATGTGATACAATGGCAATCCGGGTTATATGTTAAAATCCTATGCATGAACTGCCGACATTATTACATACTAATTGATAATGATGGAAAATAAGATATGCAAGATATTTGAGAATAGATATATATATATTTTAATAGTTATATATATATATTGAGGTGACAGCATTGGAAATGCTTTTGGCGGTTAACCTGCTTCTGTTTTGTGGGTGGCACTGTGTGCTGTTTTCGATGGATGGGTCCTGGCCTCTCGGGGCCCTAGGGATACGGAGGGACGGGGGTGGGATGCCGATCACTGGGATGATGGCTCATCTTGGGATGGGGAGGGGCTTTAGCGGGGGAATTAGTGGAGAACAATTGGAGGGTTACTTAGTAGTAATGCAAATATCATGGTACAGCTATATGGACACTCAATCATTACGGTATTTTTTATTGGTAAATTTACAAAATATATAATGATAAATAGACTTGAAACTTGTATCTCATTATGGTGTATGGTGAAATAAGTATAGCCAGTTATAATTGTAATGGCTTAGCTGATCATAACAAAAGAAGAACAATATTTACATGGCTCAAAGAGAAGGAATATAATATCTATTGTTTACAGGAAACTCATTCAACAATTCTAGATGAAGTTGCGAGGAAAAAGGAATGGGGGGGGGGGGGAGAAATATACTTCTCCCATGGGCAAAGAAACTCAAAAGGGGTGATGATATTAATTAATAGTCATTTCAATCCGAATGTGCAAATTGTCCAAATAGATACGCAAGGTAGATGGATTATTTTAAATATGTTATTGGACCATAAACAGATATGGCTCATTAACCTTTACGGACCAAATAATGATGATCCACACTTCTTTGACAATATATATAATAAATTATCAACCCTGCAAGCAATTCAAGACAATATTATTATGGTGGGCAATTATAATACTGTTTTAAATAGCTCAATGGACCATAAAGGAAATCACACCACAAACAATCACCCTCATGCTCTTAAGAAAATCGTGAATGTCATGGATACATTAGAACTAGTAGATATATGGAGGCTTAAATATCCTGATCTAGTGAGATATACATGGCGGAGACTCAATCAAGCTAGTCGTCTTGAGTTCTTTCTTATGTCCATCCGGTTTGCTTCTATATGCCATATAAAAAAAGTGTTGATAGGGGACAGAGTGCGGTCGGACCATCATATAATTGGCATATACATTACTCTTACTGAATTTCCACGTGGGCAAGGATATTGGAAATTTAATCAAAGCCTATTGGATGATAATTTATTTTTAACTAGGACAAAGGAATTTATAACAGATTTTTTCCGACATAACATAGGTACAGCAAATCCCCTTATTGTATGGGATGCCTTAAATTTGCCTTTAGAGGCCATGCAATTCAGTACTCATCCGAAAACAAAAGCAATTTAGGTCAAAAAGTTTATACTAACAAAGGAAATAGAAGGTCTAACAGAACAGATAGACGGCAATAAAAACTGTAACATAGAGGCTCAGAATAAATTAGAGGAAAAACAAAAAGAAATGGAGAAACTTATTCAAGAAAGATCAAGTGTAATATATTATAAAAATAAAGCAAACTGGATGGAATATGGGGAAAAATGCACCAAATTATTTTTTTATCTACAACATCGGAATGCTACCAAAAATAATTTAATGAAACTGGTTACAATTGACCCATGATTCACCAAATTATATTTTGAAGGAAGAAACAAAGTACTTTAAGCATATGTTTTTGTTTCAGTCGCCTCCATCTCCTCTAACTGAAGCTAATTGTAGAGATTTTTTTTTCTATTGATAATGTCAAATTAACAGCCATACAGAAAGACTCATGTGAAGGTGAAATTACAGAGGAGGAACTTCTGGATGCAATTAAAGACTTTAAGTCCGGGAAAACTCCAGGGTTGGATGGCATACCAGTCGAGGTATACCAAACCTTTTTTGATATACTAAGAGGACTGTTGTTAGCATGTTTTAACCACTCCTATGTAAATGGTAGATTATCAGACACTCAAGAAGAAGGTCTGATTTCATTATTACAGAAACAGGATACAAGTGGAAAATATAAAGATCCAGTCCATTAAAAAAATTGGAGGCCCCTTACACTTCAGTGTTGTGATGCAAATATTCTAGCAAAATGTATAGCGCATAGAATTAAAAAGGTTTTGTCGGACATTATTCATTCTAATCAGACAGGTTTTCTACATGGAAGATACATTGGAGATAATATAAGGCAAGTATTGGAAACAATAGAACCCTATGGAAAATCTAAGAAACCAGGCCTGCTATTCATAGCAGACTTCGAAAAGGCATTTGATAAAGTATGACTGGGGTTTATATATAAATGCCTGGAGCATTTCAATTTTGGAGAATCTCTTATAAAATGGGTCAAAATCATGTATAGTAACCTTAGGTGTAAAATAGTAAATAATGGCTATTTCTCAGAAAGTTTTAAACTGTCAAGAGGAGTGAAACAAGGTTTTCCACTATCGGCCTTTCTATTTATTATGGCCATCGAGATGTTAGCTATTAAAATCAGATCCAACAATAATATCAAGGGATTAGAAATCCAGGGCTTAAAAACAAAGGTATCATTGTACGCTGATGATTCATGTTTTCTTTTAAATCCACAACTAGAATCCCTCCACAGCCTCATAGAGAATCTAGATACATTTTCTAACCTCTCTGGATTACAACCAAATTATGACAAATGTACTATATTACGTATTGGATCACTAAAAAATAAAAATTGTACATTACCATGTAGTTTACCAATAAAATGGTCTGATGGTGATGTGGATATACTCGGAATACATTTCCCAAAGGAAATACAGTGAGGGAAAAAAGTATTTGATCCCCTGCTGATTTTTGTACGTTTGCCCACTGACAAAGAAATGATCAGTCTATAATTGTAATGGTAGGTTTATTTGAACAGTGAGAGACAGAATAACAACATAAGAATCCAGAAAAACGCATGTCAAATATGTTAGAAATTGATTTGCATTTTAATGAGGGAAATAAGTATTTGACCCCCTCTCAATCAGAAAGATTTCTGGCTCCCAGGTGTCTTTTATACAGGTAACGAGCTGAGATTAGGAGCACACTCTTAAAGGGAGTGCTCCTACTGTCAGTTTGTTACCTGTATAAAAGACACCTGTCCACAGAAGCAATCAATCAATCAGATTCAAAACTCTCCCCATGGCCAAGACCAAAGAGCTCTCCATGGATGTCAGGGACAAGATTGTAGACCTACACAAGGCTGGAATGGGCTACAAGACCATCGCCAAGCAGCTTGGTGAGAAGGTGACAACAGTTGGTGCGATTATTCGCAAATGGAAGAAACACAAAATAACTGTCAATCTCCCTCGGTCTGGGGCTCCATACAAGATCTCACTTCGTGGAGTTGCAATGATCATGAGAACAGTGAGAAATCAGCCCAGAACTACACGGGAGGATCTTGTCAATGATCTCAAGGCAGCTGGGACCATAGTCACCAAGAAAACAATTGGTAACACACTACGCCGTGAAGGACTGAAATCCTGCAGTGCCCGCAAGGTGCCCCTGCTCAAGAAAGCACATATAGTGGGGAAAAAAAGTATTTAGTCAGCCACCAATTGTGCAAGTTCTCCCACTTAAAAAGATGAGAGAGGCCTGTAATATTCATCATAGGTACATGTCAACTATGACAGACAAATAGAGGGAAAAAAATCCAGAAAATCACATTGTAGGATTTTTTATGAATTTATTTGCAAATTATGGTGGAAAATAAGTATTTGGTCACCTACAAACAAGCAAGATTTCTGGCTCTCACAGACCTGTAACTTCTTCTTTAAGAGGCTCCTCCGTCCTCCACTCGTTACCTGTATTAATGGCACCTGTTTGAACTTGTTATCAGTATAAAAGACACCTGTCCACAACCTCAAACAGTCACACTCCAAACTCCACTATTGCCAAGACCAAAGAGCTGTCAAAGGACACCAGAAACACAATTGTAGACCTGCACCAGGCTGGGAAGACTGAATCTGCAATAGGTAAGCAGCTTGGTTTGAAGAAATCAACTGTGGGAGCAATTATTAGGAAATGGAAGACATACAAGACCACTGATAATCTCCCTCGATCTGGGGCTCCACGCAAGATCTTACCCCGTGGGGTCAAAATGATCACAAGAACGGTGAGCAAAAATCCCAGAACCACACGGGGGGACCTAGTGAATGACCTGCAGAGAGCTGGGACCAAAGTAACAAAGCCTACCATCAGTAACACACTACGCCGCCAGGGTCTCAAATCCTGCAGTGCCAGACGTGTCCCCCTGCTTAAGCCAGTACATGTCCAGGCCCGTCTGAAGTTTGCTAGAGTGCATTTGGATGATCCAGAAGAGGATTGGGAGAATGTCATATGGTCAGATGAAACCAAAATATAACTTTTTGGTAAAAACTCAACTCGTCGTGTTTGGAGGACAAAGAATGCTGAGTTGCATCCAAAGAACACCATACCTACTGTGAAGCATGGGGGTGGAAACAACATGATTTGGGGCTGTTTTTCTGCAAAGGGACCAGGACGACTGATCCGTGTAAAGGAAAGAATGAATGGGACCATGTATCGTGAGATTTTGAGTGAAAACGTCCTTCCATCAGCAAGGGCATTGAAGATGAAACGTGGCTGGGTCTTTCAGCATGACAATGATCCCAAACACACCGCCCGGGCAACGAAGGAGTGGCTTCGTAAGAAGCATTTCAAGGTCCTGGAGTGGCCTAGCCAGTCTCCAGATCTCAACCCCATAGAACATCTTTGGAGGGAGTTGAAAGTCAGTGTTGCCCAGCGACAGCCCCAAAACATCACTGCTCTAGAGGAGATCTGCATGGAGGAATGGGCCAAAATACCAGCAACAGTGTGTGAAAACCTTGTGAAGACTTACAGAAAACGTTTGACCTGTGTCATTGCCAACAAAGGGTATATAACAAAGTATTGAGAAACTTTTGTTATTGAACAAATACTTATTTTCCACCATAATTTGCAAATAAATTCATTAAAAATCCTACAATGTGATTTTCTGGAAAAAATATTCTCATTTTGTCTGTCATAGTTGACGTGTACCTATGATGAAAATTACAGGCCTATCTCATATTTTTAAGTGGGAGAACTTGCACAATTGGTGGCTGACTAAATACTTTTTACCCCACTGTATACAGGGCCGTCTGAAGTTTGCCATTGAACATCTGAATGATTCAGAGGAGAACTGGGTGAAAGTGTTGTGGTCAGATGAGACCAAAATCGAGCTCTTTGGCATCAACTCAACCCGCCGTGTTTGGAGGAGGAGGAATGCTGCCTACGACCCCAAGAACACCATCCCCACCGTCAAACATGGAGGTGGAAACATTATGCTTTGGGGGTGTTTTTCTGCTAAGGGGACAGGACAACTTCACCGCATCAAAGGGACGATGGACGGGGCCATGTACCGTCAAATCTTGGGTTAGAACCTCCTTCCCTCAGCCAGGGCATTGAAAATGGGTCGTGGATGGGTATTCCAGCATGACAATGACCCAAAACACACGGCCAAGGCAACAAAGGAGTGGCTCAAGAAGAAGCACATTAAGGTCCTGGAGTGGCCTAGCCATTGTCTAGACCTTAATCCCATAGAAAATCTGTGGAGAGAGCTGAAGGTTCGAGTTGCCAAACCTCATCCTCAAAACCTTAATGACTTGGAGAAGATCTGCAAAGAGGAGTGGAACAAAATCCCTCCTGAGATGTGTGCAAACCTGGTGGCCAACTACAAGAAACGTCTGACCTCTGTGATTACCAACAAGGGTTTTGCCACCAAGTACTAAGTCATGTTTTGCAGAGGGGTCAAATACTTATTTCCCTCATTAAAATGCAAATCAATTTATAACATTTTTGACATGCGTCTTTCTGGATTTTTTTATGTTATTCTGTCTTTCATTGTTCAAATAAACCTACCATTAAAATTATAGACTGATCATTTCTTTGTCAATGGGCAAACGTACAAAATCAGCAGGGGATCAAATACTTTTTTCCCTCACTGTAAATGATCTCACTCCAATACATTTTTATAGAAAGTTAGCAAAAATAGATAAGATCTTGCTACCATGGAAAGATAAATACCTGTCAATTTGTGGAAAAATCACCCTGATTAACTCTTTAGTACTATCCCAGTTTACCTATTTGCTTAAGGTCTTGCCTACGCCAGGCGAACAATTGTTTAAATTATATTTTTAAAAAATATTCCATTTTATTTGGAACGGCAAGCCAGACAAAATTAAACGGGCCTATTTATATAATTAATATGAATTCGGAGGACAGAAATTATTAAATATGAAAGCATTAGACCTATCACTAAAAGCTCCAGTCATACAAAAGTTATACTTAAATCCGAACTGGTTCTCTAGCAAATTAGTAAGATTGTCTCACCCAATTTTCAAGAATGGCCTTTTTCCCTTTATTCAGATTACAACCTCTCACTTACAGTTATTTGAAAAGGAAATAATCTCCCAAATATCACTATTTCTAAAACAAACCATCGAAAGTTGGTTGCAATTTCAATTTAATTCTCCAGAAACGACAGAACAAATAATACAACAAATATTGTTGTTAAACTCAAATATACTAATTGACAAAAAAACTATTTTTTTGACAAAATGTTTAAAAAAGGTATAATCTTCGTAAATGATATCATCGGTAGGACTGGAGGAGTTATGTCGCACATGCAGCTAACAAAAACATATGGAAATTACAACCAAATAATTGCAGCCTTACCGCAAAAATAGAAGAGGAAAGTGAAAGGGGGAGAAAGTAAGGAACTTGTCTGTTGGCCTTCCATTAAAGAACATAATTGGTTAAATAAAACTGTGATAAATAAAAAATTATACCAGTTTCATTTAAGGACCAAAGGATTGACAGCCGTCCCATATAGATTGCAAAATAGTTGGGAAGAGGTTTTTGACGTACCGATCCCATGGCAGAGTGTTTATGAACTGATATACGCAAAACGACACCGGATTCAAAACTTAGAATCTTTCAATTTAAATTATTATATAAAATTCTTGCTACCAATAGCATGTTACTTATATGGGGGATACAATCTTCCCAGTTCTGCAGATTTTGCTGCGTAGAGACAGAATCATTAGATCTACATTTGATTAGAGCAATATTTACCTGGAGCTAACCTTGCAGATAGCATTACTGGGTGATCTGAAAAGTCATAGTCAATCGATCAACAATATAATAATACTTTTAGCGAAAATGTTTATTTTCAATTTACAATCTGTAGAAACAATGAGAATAGAAAGGTTCAGAACTTTTGTAAAACATCACAGTACAGTTGAAAAATATATGGCAAATAGAACTCCTATATGGATGGGGTTAAGAGATAGATGGGTGGTGTTGAATGGAGTTGAAGGATGGGACTAATAACAACTAACAACAACTAATAACAAGATAGCTAATAATGTAAGCATACTGTGTCCATAATAAGTATATGGGTTGTAGGTTGGGAGCTTTTGTGAAAGAGCACAGTTAGAAAGATATGGCATATAGAAGCAAACCGGATGGACATCATGAATATGATCGGACAGGTTGAGAGTAGAAGAAGTTCAGGAGAAAAAACAAACAAAATATAATTATTATAAAATTGACTGAGTCCATAAAATGTATATAGTAAGTATTTTTATTATTTATTTTTTTAGTCATTTAGCAGACGCTCTTATCCAGAGCGACTTACAGTTAGTGAAGACATTTTTCTTTATTTATTTTTATACTGCCCCCCCATGGGAATCGAACCCACAACCCTGGCGTTGCAAACCCATGAGTCTCCCGGTCGCGACAGAGCCTGGATTCGAACCAGGATCTCTAGTGGCACAGTTAGCACTGTGATGCAGTGCCTTAGACCACTGCGCCACTCAGGCGTATAAGCTGGAAGTAGAGGCCTAAACACTGTTGTTCACTAGTTTACTCCAATTAGGGAAAGGGTGTTGGGGTTGGAAAGTAATAAAGGGGAATATATATTTTTTTAAGTATATGTATGTGTATGTATGTATGTGTGTGTATGTATATGTATGTATGCATGTATATGTATGTATGTATGTATGTATGTATGTATGTATGTATGTATGTATGTATGTGTGTATGTGTGTATGTGTGTATGTATATATGTTGATGTATGTATATATGTATATATGTGTATATATATATATATATATATATATATATATATATAAACATGGGGGATTGGAAGTGATGCAGACAATTACATTGATGGAAGTTACAATCTATCTGCAATATTAAGCTGATCTACCCCCTAAAAAAAAAAAAAGGAACAAAAATAAAATGTTCTAGACTTTTCCCTGATAGTTAACACTAACAACGTTTCCCTTTACTGTGGCAATTGTGATCGAATCAACGCAAAATTAACCACTTTCAATGCAACATACCGAAACAAAACGAAGTATGCAAAGCTAACTACACAATATATTTTGTTGTAGGCAGAACGCATCGGAGTAGGATTCTATTGCATTGACATGCATGACTAAGCCCGTACTCTACACAGACCGGTACGGCATAACCAATCAGAGCTGCAGTAGGCCTATATGCAAATACACCATTGCCATATATGGATCTGTGCCATTTACTTTGAACTGGACTGTGTTTACAGCATGAGCAGTCGTGAATAGATGCGCTTGTTTTGAGATCAAAGTGAGAGCTGCATGTAGCCACGTGTGCACATTTTGTGCATATCCTTTGCTAGTTAGTGAGTTATTAGCCCAGTTATAGATCATTTGTAGTCAGCAATAGGGGAGTGATTGCTTCCTACAAGAGCACAAAACGTATACATTTCTATACATCTTTGAAAAGCAAGTCAGGTAAAGATATTTTTTTTTGTCTTAAAGGGGCAGTGTTGTATTTTGAGACAGGCTTGAATAAGCTAAGTAGCCAATAGCCAGAGGTTAGCATAATTTGTCTGATTCTCTGTAATAATGGTATGGGAATAATAATGCATTTTATTTTGTAAAGTGGTTTCTTGCATCAAACAACACAACAACATTTACAGTCACCTCCTTGTCTGAAGGACAAGTGGATAAACAGCTTAATGCCAAGCCCTGCATGTTTCTTTCAAAAGTCTCATGTAATGTAGGCATACATTGAAAAATCAAATGTTATTGGTCACATACACATATTTAGCAGATGTTATTGCGGGTGTAGCGAAATACTTGTGTTCCTACAGTGCAGTAGTATCTAACAATTCACAACAATACACACAAATCTAAAACTAAAAGAATGGAATTAAGAAATATATTAATATTAGGACGAGCAATGTCGGAGTGGCATTGACTAAAATAAAGTAGAATAGAATACAGTATATACATATGAGATTAGTAAAGCAGTATGTAAACATTATTAAAGTGATATGTAAACATTATTAAAGTGACCAGTGTTCCATGTCTATGTATATAGGGCAGCAGCCTCTAAGGTGCAGGGTTGAGTGACTGGGTGGTAGCCGGCTAGTGATGGCTATTTAACAGTCTGATGGCCTTGAGATGTTTTTCAGTCTCTCGGTCCCAGCTTTGATGCACCTGTACTGACCTCGCCTTCTGGATGATAGCGGGGTGAACAGGCAGTGGCTCGGGTGGTTGATGTCCTTGATTATCTTTTTGGCCTTCCTGTGACATCGGGTGCTGTAGGTGTCCTGGAGGGCAGGCAGTGTGCCCCCGGTGATGCATTGGGCAGACCGCACCACCCTTTGGAGAGCCCTGCGGTTGCGGGCAGTGCAGTTGCCGTACCAGGCGGTGATACAGCCCGACAGGATGCTCTCAATTGTACATCTGTAAAAGTTTGTGAGGGTCTTAGGGGCCAAGCCAAATTTCTTCAGCCTCCTGAGGTTGAAGAGGCGCTGTTACCACACTGTCTGTGTGGGTGGACCATTTCAGATTGTCAGTGATGTGTACACCGAGGAACTTGAAGCTTTCCACCTTCTCCACTGCGGTCCCGTTGATGTGGATAGGGACGTGCTCCCTCTGCTGTTTCCTAAAGTCCACAATCAGCTCCTTCGTTTTGTTGACATTGAAGGAGAGGTTATTTCCTGGCACCACTCAGCCAGGGCCCTCATCTCCTCCCTGTAGGCTGTCTCATCATTGTTGGTAATCAGGCCTACAACTGTTGTGTCGTCTGCAAACTTGATGATTGAGTTTGCTGCTACTGTATGATAGAACAGGCTATTTCCATGTTAAAATGTTATGGGGTCAATTTTCTCTATTGTTTTTGATGGTAGGCCACTCTGGTAGGCCTACATTATGATGATATAGCCACAGTAGCCTACTTGGCCACTGTTAAAACTGTACATTTTCACAACGTTCAAGTTTGCGCTCAGCAGACCTGAGATTTGCTAAGTGCCGAAAAAAATTAGAGGGAACAATTCTGTTGCTCATGATATTTTATTGAATAAGTTGTCCTCAGTAGGCCTGAGCTCTGACGCCTGTTCTTGGTTTCATGATTATCTTAGTGACAGAACTCAGGCCACCGTGATTGATGGGGTTAAGTCTGAATTTATTGGTCAGTATATATATAATATCACATCCTATTCTTACATTTTAGTCATTTATCAAACGCTCTTATCCAGAGCGACTTACAGGAGCAATTAGGGTTAAGTGCCTTGCTCAAGGGCACATCGACAGATGTCTCAAGATGAGGGAGCATGCAATTGGCATGCTGACTTCAGGAATGTCCACCAGAGCTGTTGCCACATAATTTAATGTTAATTTCTCTACCATAAGCCGCCTCCAACGTTGTTTTAGAGAATTTGCCAATATGTCCAATGGGACTCGCAACCACAGACCACGTGTATGGAGTTGTATCGAAGAGTGGTTTGCTGATGTCAACGTTGTGAACAGAGTGCCCCATGGTGGCGGTGGGGTTTTGGTATTGGCAGGCATAAGCTATGGACAACAAATACAATTGCATTTTATCAATGGCAATTTGAATACACAGAGATACCGTACACGAGACCCTGAGGCCCATTGTCGTGCCATTCATCCACCGCCATCACCTGTTGTGTTTATATTTTTGGTCATTATATATATATAGATATACACACTACATGACCAAAAGTATGTGGACACATGCTTGTCGAACATCTCATTCTAAAATCATGGGCATTAATATGGAGCTGGTCCCCATTTTTCTGCTATAACAGCCTCCACTCTTCTGGGAAGACTTTCCACTAGATGTTGGAACATTGCTGCGGATACTTGCTTCAATTCAGCCACAAGAGCATTAGTGAGGTCGGTATTGATGTTGGACAATTAGGCCTGGCTCGCAGTTGGCGTTCCAATTCATCCCTAAGGTGTTCAATAGGGTTGAGGTCAGGGCACTGTGCAGGCCCGTCAAGTTCTTCCACACCGATCTCGACAAAACATTTCTGTATGGACCTTGCTTAGTGCACAGGGGAATTGTCATGCTGAAACAGGAAAGGGTCTTCCCCAAACTGTTACCACAAAGTTGGAAATACAGAATCGTCTAGAATGTCTTTGTATGCAGTAGCGTTAAGATTTCCCTTCACTGGAACTAAGGGGCCTGAACCATGAAAAACAGCCCCAGACCATTATTCCTCCTCCACCAAACTTTACAGTTGGTACTATGCATTCGGGGAGGTAGTGCTCCCTGGCTTCCGCCAAACCCAAATTTGTCCTTCAGACTGCCAGATGGTGAAGCGTGATTCATAACTCCTGAGAACGAGTTTCCACTGCTCCAGAGTCCAATGGCGGCAAGCTTTACACAGCTTAAGCCGACGTTTGGCATTGTGCATGGTGACCTTAGGCTTGTGTGCGGCTGCTCGGCCATGGAAACCAATTTCATAAAGCTCCCGACGAACAGTTATTGTGCTGACATTGCTTCCAGAGGCAGTTTGGAACTCAGTAGTGAGTGTTGCAACCGAGGACAGACGATGTTTACGTGTTACGTGCTTCAGCACTCTGCGGTCCTGTTCGATGAGCTTGTGTGGACTACCACTTTACAGCTGAGCCATTTTTGCTCCTTGACGTTTTCCACTTCAAAATAACAGCACTTACAGTTGACCAGGGCAGCTCCAGCAAGGCAAAAATTTGACGAACTGACTTGTTGGAAAGGTGGTATCCTATGACGGGGCTACGTTGAAAGTCACTGAACTCTTCAGAAAGGCCATTCTACTGAAATAACACATATGGAATCACGTGGTAACCAAAAAAGTGTTAAAACAAATCAAAATATATATTAGATTTTAGATTCTTCAAAGTAGCCACCCTTTGTCTTGATGACAGCTTTGCACACTCTTGGAATTATCTCAACCAGCTTCATGAGTAATGCTTTTCCACAGTCTTGAAGGAGTTCTCACATATGCTGAGCACTTGTCGGCTGCTTTTCCTTCACTCTGCGGTCCAATTCATCCCAAACCATCTCAATTGGGTTGAGGTCGGGTGATTGTGGAGTCCAAGTCATCTGATGCAGCACTCCATCACTCTCCTTCTTGTTCAAATAGCCCTTACAAAGCCTGGAGGTGTGTTGGGTCAGTGTCCTGTTGAAAAACAAATGATAGTCCCACTAAAACCAAACCAGACGGGATGGCATATCGCTGCACAATGCTGTGGTAGCCATTCTGCTTAAGTGTGCCTTGAATTCTAAATAAATCACAGACAGTGTCACCAGCAAAGCACCCCCCACACCATCACACCTCCTCCTCCATGCTTTACGGTGGGAAATACACATGCGTCTCACAAAGACACGGCGGTTGGGACCAAAAATCTCCAATTTGGACTCCAGACTAAAGGACACATTTCCACCGGTCTAATGTCCATTGCTCGTGTTTCTTGGCCCAAGCAAGTCTCTTCTCTTCATTATTGGTGTCCTTTAGTAGTAGTTTCTTTGCAGCAATTCGACCATGAAGGCCTGATTCACACAGTCTCCTCTGAACAGTTGATGTTGAGATGTGTCTGTTACTTGAACTCCGTGAAGGATTTATTTGGGCTGCAATTTCTGAGGCTGATAACTCTAATGGACTTATCCTCTGCATCAGAGGTATCTCTGGGTCTTCCATTCTTGTGGCGGTCTTCATGAGAGTCAGTTTCATCATAGCGCTTGATGGTTTTTGCGACTGCACTTGAAGACATTTTCCGGATTGACTGACCTTCATGTCTTAAAGTAATGATGGACTGTCGTTTCTCTTTGCTCTTTGCTTGGTCTTTTACCAAATAGGGGTATCTTCTATATACCACCCCTACCTTGTCACAACACAACTGATTCACTCAAATGCATTAAGGAGGAAAGAAATTCCACAAAAAAATGTTTAAGAAGGCACACCTGTTAATTGAAATGCATTCCAGGTGACTACCTCATGAAGCTGGTTGAGAGAATGCCAAGAGTGTGCAAAGCTGTCATACAGGCAAAGGGTGGCTGTTTGAAGAATCTCAAATATAAAATATATTTTGATTTGTTTAACACTTTCTTGGTTACGACATGATTCGTGGAAAGGAGTTGTGTGTAAGGTAGCTATTGAAGTGGGTGAATTGATCCCCGGGGAGGTTGTAATGATTGTGGTGCTATGTTTGATGAGGTCCTGGGTGCTTGGCTGCTTAGCAGGTAGGCAGCAATATTATGTCCAGATGTCTGCTGGGTTGCCTAGAGGACAATTGAGTGGTTATGGTATCTGTAGTTAAACAAGGTACAGTGGTTATTCATTTAAAAGTTGCGTCATACTGCAGTATAGCGTGCAGCATACTTTGGTAGGCTTCGGTGTGTCACAGTGCTTGCCGTTAATGCTTATTTTAACCACCAGAGGGCATCTTTGACCACAGAAATATTGGAATAAACTAGGCTAATGCAATTGTAGGCATCAACTTGTTGCTCACTAAAACTCTGAAGTCATCCAATTGTTATAATACATTTGAAGCAGTAGCCTACCCGGGTGTGTTCAACTATTTCAGCACCGTTTCGTCCTGCTTTGAGACAAGCATGGGGACTCATGTTGATAAATCAATCAATGTCAGATATTTTTGCACTGAATCTGTTTGGATATTGGTTAGGCTACAATTAGACTGTGGAAATGTTAGCTAAGTTGAGGTGAGTGCTGCTCATGGCAACCGTAAAGTATGTCTGTAAAGTGTATTAGACAAGAAGAAAGGGAGGGGTGTGCATTAAATACATGTTTATGCATGTATTAATTGCAGTCATTTACTCCGAATGGAAACGGTGTTTGCAGAGTTCACAACTTGTGAGAAACAAGTTTTGGTTTATTTCATAACCATGATTGACTAGATTTGTCATTTTTTCCATTGTCTTTTGTTTGTAGTGCTCCATGTTAGCAATGAGAATGTATCTGGTTTCTCTGTCCTGAAAATGTTGAGGGAGCTCGCACGCCTGAGCACGCGTAAAAGTACCTGGCCTGCTGCGCGGAAATGTAGGAAAGTGTTTTTTTTAACATCCATTGCGAACGATAATATATTAAAACTATAGTTCCTCACAGTAAGCTATTTGAAAAATCTTTCCAACAATCTCCCCCTCGATAATCACCAAACCTCGGTGTGAAAGAGCAATGGAAGCTATAGGCCTCCTGCTGCATTGGCCTATAGCCTATCTCTGAATTCCATGTGCTCATTTCTTTAGCCACCAATGGATCACGGTGTATTAATGTGTCCATATGGTATCAAGATGTTTTGGCTGGACAAACTGATGATACGACAATGCAACAAATACATTGACCACCTCAGCAACGTTTTGCCTGTGGTTGTGGAGCTGGGGGGGAAGTGCAACTAAAATGTAGTTGTAATAAACATCTGAAAACACAAAGATGTTGATTAACAAATCATGTAGAATTTTCTTCCTATTGGATGTATAAATCCTTACCTTAGAAGGCTTTTTTGCAGCATGAAGCTATATTTGTCAGCATAAAGCTGAGTGACTCACTCATTCATGGCTTTCATTTAAAATAATTTATACTATATACTTTAGCATACACAGTTTCTCTCCTCTTGCTACAGCTCATTTCGTTTTAATTATTATGTGGATTATAATAAATTGACATATTTGTAGGGGTTGATGCAATTTTTTGTTGGGGCAAATTAGGTCTGTGATATTGAGTTAGAAATGTAAAACTTTAGAGGACTTAAGCCTCAAATACATTGCAAGTTTGCCCTTTTTGGCCATTAGGCTACACTTTACAATAGGACTCAACTCTGACTGACTGCAGAATCTATCAGTAGCCTAAACTGTGGCAAACATGGGGGATTTTTCACACCTAGCTGAGCTGTTAGACTATCCTTTTGTAAATTAATGGAGGTGTGAATGTTTCTGTCCTGAGAGTCTCTCCTCTTGCACTAGAGTCCTTCGTCGGGCAAAAACATCAGCTGGTGGGTGATTCTGGAGTTGAGAGAGAACTTGGGTAAATACTAGGGGTGTAACGATTCGTTTTAACAACGATTCGATTTGTATCACGATTCGTGGTTGTCGATACGATTCAAGGACGATATTGGTTCATTTAGAACGATACGATCCGAAACGATTCAGTGACTTGAAATCGATTCAGTAACCTTTTAGCCAAAAATTCAACCAGTGTGACTGAAATAAATACCTGGATACTGGACAGTGCAGGTGAAGTTTCCTAGATTCCTGTTTCTTGTAAGGACCGCAATGGTGGCTTGATAATTTCTCGCTCGTCGGCTTCTCCTCTGTCGTCCGCCATGCTATGTTTTGTTGTCTTTGCGCTGCTGCTGGCGCGGGGCGATGACGTCACGGATAGGCAGACTGAATCGAGTAATGTTTAAAGCCTTTATCATTAAAAGTGCTAAGAAAAAACATCCATATAAAGTCTGACGTGCTTAAATCCAATGGGTTATTTCCTAGTATCGATACAATCGATTTATTACATTTTAAAACGATGTTAGATTGATATATGTTGTCCAAAAGGCCAACTTGCCGAGCACAGATCGATGTAGTTGGATCATAGGAATATAAATCGATACATCGATGTAGTAGATGGATCGTTACACCCCTAGTAAATGCAATGGCGCAATTAGACTTAACATGTGGACTGACGATTTTAGAAAAATAGGATACTTGTGCCTTACAGCCCATCACATAAACGAAGAGTGGGTGCTCGTGGAGAGGGTGCTATCCACCATGGAGTAGGACAGTTCCCAGCTCAAAACTGGACCAGCTATTATGAAAGAATACTTGTGGATCTTGTTGATTTCCTCTATGGCTTCAACATATTGAATAATAATAGGTCATTTAGCAGACGCTCTTATCCAGAGCGACTTACAGGAGCAATTAGGGTTAAGTGCCTTGCTCAAGGGCACATCGACAGATTTTTCACCTAGTCGGCTCGGGGATTAGAACCAGCGACCTTTCGGTTACTGGCACAACGCTCTTAACCACTAAGCTACCTGCCGCCCAATTATTATTATTATTATAAATTATTATATTGAAGACAACAGCACAAAGGGCAGCAGCCACAACTGTCAGCCTACTCTTCACCTGGTAGTTTTGTGGTTCCAGAGGATAAAGTGTCACCTACGGCTGGAGTTGTGGCATAAGCAGGCCAGTCCTGGCTGTTCTTCTGCCCTAGGTGAGAATTATTTTTTCAGATGTTGAAGTTAGGATCGATATAGGTTCTGAATGAAAGGTGAAAATATGTATTTTCTTGACGTTGAAATCAGGTTCATTTTTGGTTCTGAATGAAAGTTGAAAATACCTATTTTCCGTAAATTGAAAATATGTATTTTCCGGACTATGAAAATACGGGGGGGTTACGGACGTTGAAATCAGGTTCATTTTCGATTTTGAATGAATGTTGAAAATACTTATTTTCAGTAAGTTGAAAATACGTATTTTCCAGGCGTTGAAATCAGGTTCATTTTCAGTTCTGAATGAAAGTTGAAAATACGTATTTTCTGGACGTTGAAAATATGTATTTTCTATATATTGAAAATACGTATCTTCCAGACGTTGAAATCAGGGTCATTTTCGGTTCTGAATTAAAGTTGAAAAGACGTCATTTATAGACGTCTACATTTGGACCAAATCAACGGACCAGATTAAAAACCAACGTCCGTGGAAAAAAGGACATCCAAAAGGCATCGGCATCGATCCGTGCTTACTGAGCTGTAGCCTACAGTGTTGCCTGAAATTGAATTTTATGAATGCCCATCTATGTGGTAGGACTACTCTTTGTAAAAAAGCCCATTGCATTGGCTCTTTAGTCCTGATTCCTGTGACTAATCAATTTGTCTATTTAAGCTCTGAAAATCAGCTACCCAACTTTTTCATAAATTATCCTGAGCCTATTTGCAATGTGTTTACACAGAGGGAAATCAGAAGTATTTTATTTTTTTGTCATGATCGTCAAAAATGGACAGATACAAACTTGAAACCACTGATCATGACAATTTATCCCACGGGGTGTAATCCTGGACAGCAGTTGTGAGTAGCCTGATTGTCCACTCCATTCCATTTATTTTATTTTCATTTTATTTAACCTGAATTTAACTAGGCAAGTCAGTTAAGAACAAATTCTTGTTTACAATGACGGCCTACCAAAAGGCAAAAGGCCTCCTGTGAGGATGGGGGCTGGGATTAAAAATAAAAAATTAAATAAAAATAAAATATAGGACAAAACACACATCACGACAAGAGAGACACCACAACACTACATAAAGAGAGACCTAAGACAACAACATAGCATGGCAGCAACACATGACAACACAGCATGGTAGCAACACATGACAACACAGCATGGTAGCAACACAACATGGCAGCAGCACAACATGGTAGAAGCACAAAACATGGTACAAACATTATTGGGCACAGACAACAGCACAAAGGGCAGCAGCCACAACTGTCAGTAAGAGTGTCCATGATTGAGTCTTTGAATGAAGAGATGGAGATAAAACTGTCCAGTTTGAGTGTTATTTGCAGCTCGTTCCAGTCGCTAGCTGCAGCGAACTGAAAAGAGGAATGACCAAGGGATGTGTGTGTTTGGGGACCTTTAACAGAATGTGACTGGGTGTTGAATATGTTGAATAGACATGCAGAGAAATGATTTCTTACAGGACAGGAATGAGGAATACTAGCCTATTGCCTGGAGTCATTAAAACAATTAGGCTAAATAAATGTATGTTATTTTGTTGGGTGACGGATCGGCTCTCGGAACTCATGAGGCGCCTTATTTCTTCAATATAATAATTCAATAATTCAGAAGGTTAAACCCATAGGTCTCAGGCAAGCTGTACATTAAATTAGATTACCAGGTTCATTTTTCATGAGGTTTTACTGCCTACAGTATGTGCAGTAGAGAGGGGGTAGCCTAGTAGAGCCTTGATATATATGCTTGTATTCGACATTGTTGATGAAATACGAACGCTATAGGCTAATAGGTGCGTTGGAAAGATGACAAGCTCAAAACACACATCTGATTATTCATTATGAATAGGATTTATTTGATGTATTTTTCGATTACATTCTTCTTTGTAACCACAATTGTCACAATAATTGAACACACACACAACATGAGAAGATTAACTTGGTGAAAAAATTTATATTAAAGATGATCTGAAAGAATGTGTCGGTACTTATTTATTTTGAATCAAAGCCAGGAATGAGTGTCACCCAGCATTATGCTGACAAATATAGCTTTATGCAAAATAGCCTACTAAATAGGCCAAGCCTCAACAAATAAATTGTGATGTGCATTCGGGAAGTATTCAGACTCCTTGACCTTTTCCACATTTTGTTACATTACAGCCTTATTCTAAAATGGATTAAATAAAACATTTCCTCATCAATCTACATACAATACCCATTAATGACAAAGCGAAAACAGGTTTTTAGAAAAGTTTGGAACTAGGCTAATGTTTACATTTCTATGAAATAAGATACAGAAGATACACAGTTTAATGAGATGGCTTACCTTACCTTTTGGTAATTGTGTAAAGGAGTTGTGTGTTGCACCATCTCTATGAGCTGGTTTAGACATTAGATTTGTCTCACAGTTAGTGGCAGCTTTTAGCATGAAATATTTTTTTATGTTTCCATGTTTTGATATTTGGATACATTTGGACAATTTATAAAGTAGAGATGTGGTAAAATGGTATCTGTTTTTGCAATCAAAAGGTGGGTACTTGCGTGTTGAATGTAAGACTTGTTGGTGGCTGTGATGCGTGATTTGAAGGAGTCAGACGCAGGAGGGTGAATCACAGTATACAGAGTTTATTCCGTAATACAGCGTAAACCAGTCCAGTGCGCAAAACAGGCGCACTGGAACAAACAGGCACACAGGGAAAATACCCCGGCAATACAAAAATACACTGAGCTCAACCGAGCTACTAATCCTCACAATAAACAATCACCCACAAGGACAAGAGGGCAGAGGGAACACTTACACATGTACTAATGAGGGGATATGAACCAGGTGTGTGAAATAGGCAAGACAAAACAAATGGAATGATGATATATGGAGCGGCAGTGGCTAGTAAGCCGGTGACGACGAACGCCGAAGCCTGCCCGAACAAGGAGAGGAGGCAGCTTCGGAGGAAGTCGTGACAGTGGCACCTTGGTTGTGGTTTCAGCTGTAGTTTTCATTGTAGTGTTTCCTCATAATTTCCTTCATAAAGTGTTCATACCCCTTGACTTATTCCTCATTTTGTGTTACAGCCTGAATTCAAAATTGATTAAATAGATTTTCTACACACAATAACCCATAATAACAAAGTGAAAACATGTTTTTAGACATTTCTGCAAATGTATTGAAAATGAAATAAAGAAATATCTAATTTACGTAAGTATTCACACCCCAGAGTCAATACTTTATAGTAGCACCTTTAGCAGTGATTACAGCTAGAGTCTTTGTAGGTAAGTCTCTAAGAGCTTTGCACACCTGGATTGTACAATATTTGCACATTATTCTTTAAAGAAAATGCATGCTCTGTCAAGTTGATTGTTGATCATTGCTAGACAGCTATTTTCAAGTCTTGCCATAGATTTTCAAGCTGATTTAAGTAAAAACTGTAACTAGGCCACTCATTCAATGTCGTCTTGGTAAGCAACTCCAGTGTATATTTGGCCTTGTGTTTTAGGTTATTGTCCCTACTGAAAGGTAAATTTGTCTCCCAGTGTCTGTTGGAAAGCAGAATGAACCAGGTTTTCCTCTAGGATTTTGCCTGTGCAAATAGCTGTATTCCGTTTATTTTTATCCCCCTCATAAATCTCCCTAGTCCTTGCCGATAACAAGCATACCCAAAACATGATGAAGCCACCACCATGCTTAAAAATATGAAGAGTAGTACTAAGTGATGTGTTGTGTTGGATTTGCCCGAAACATAACACTTTGTATTCAGGACAAAAAGTGCCTTGTTGCAAATAGGATGCATGTTTTGGAATATTTTTATTCTGTACAGGCTTCCTTCTTTTCACTCTGTCATTTAGGTTAGTATTGTGGAGTAACTACAATGTTGTTGATCCATCCTCAGTTCTCATATCACAACCATTCAACTCTAACGGTTTTAAAATTACCATTGACCTCTTGGGGAAATCCCTGAGCAGTTTCCTTCCTCTCTGGCAACTGAGTTAGGAAGGACTCATGTAGCATCTTTCTAGTGACTGGGTGTATTGACACAACATCCAAAGCCTAATTAATAACTTCACCATGCTCTTGCTTGTAGATTATATATATTTTTTTACACAACTACCAATCAGTGCCCTTCTTTGCGAGGCATTGAAATACCTCCCTGGTCTTTGTGGTTGAATCTGTTCTTGAAATTCACTACTCGATTGAGGGACCTTACAGATAATTGTATGTGTGGGGTACAGAGATGGAGTAGTTATTCAAAAATCATGTTAACTACTATTATTGAACATGGAATGAGTCCATGCAACTTATTATGCGTTTTGTTAAGCACATGTGTACTGCTGAACTTATTTAGGCTTGCCATAACAAAGAGGTTGAATACTTATTGACTCAAGACATTTCAGCTTTACATTAAACATTTTTTCTACAAACAATTTTGCTTTGAAATGAGGGGGTAGTGTGTGTGGATCAGTTACACAAAATCTCTATTTAATCAATTGTAAATTCAGGCTGTAACAAAACAAAATGTGGAAAAAGTAAAGGGATGTGAAAACCTTCTGAAGGCACTGTAGGTGTGCCATTCAGCCAGAAGTTATTGTAATCCCATCCCCTCCAATCACTTCTTTTCAGAATAAATGTAATTGCACAATATTTAGAACTACTGAATGTATTAAAGCACCATAGCTTAAAGCGGGACGAGACCCACAGTGCAAAATATAAAGTACTCAGGAACTAGTAGAAGAGATTCCTCTCAGGAAAACAAGCAACATATACAATGACCGACAAAGACAAATGGCAGAGGGAGTATACAGTGGGGAGAACAAGTATTTGATACACTGCCGAATTTGCAGGTTTTCCTACTTACAAAGCATGTAGAGGTCTGTAATTTTTTATCATAGGTACACTTCAACTGTGAAAGATGGAATCTAAAACAAAAATCCAGAAAATGACATTGTATGATTTTTAAGTAATTAATTTGCATTTTATTGCATGACATAGGTATTTGATACATCAGAAAAGCAGAACTTAATATTTGGTACAGAGACCTTTATTTGCAATTACAGAGATCATACATTTCCTGTAGGTCTTGACCAGGTTTGCACACACTGCAGCAGGGATTTTGGCCCACTCCTCCATACAGACCTTCTCCAGATCCTTCAGGTTTCGGGGCTGTCGCTGGGCAATGCGGACTTTCAGCTCCCTCCAAAGATTTTCTATTGGGTTCAGGTCTGGAGGCTGGCTAGGCCACTCCAGGACCTTGAGATGCTTCTTACGGAGCCACTCCTTAGTTGCCCTGGTTGTGTGTTTCGGGTCGTTGTCATGCTGGAAGACCCAGCCACGACACATCTTCAATGCTCTTACTGAGGGAAGGAGATTGTTGGCCAAGATCTCACGATACATGGCCCCATCCATCCTCCCCTCAATACGGTGCAGTCGTCCTGTCCCCTTTGCAGAAAAGCATCCCCAAAGAATGATGTTTCCACCTCCATGCTTCACGGTTGGGATGGTGTTCTTGGGGTTGTACTCATCCTTCTTCTTCCTCCAAACACGGCGAGTGGAGTTTAGACCAAAAAGCTATATTTTTGTCTCATCAGACCACATGACCTTCTCCCATTCCTCCTCTGGATCATCCAGATGGTCATTGGCAAACTTCAGACGGGCCTGGACATGCGCTGGCTTGAGCAGGGGGACCTTGCATTCGCTGGAGGATTTTATTCCATGACGACGTAGTGTGTTACTAATGGTTTTCTTTGAGACTTTGGTCCCAGCTCTCTTCAGGTCATTGACCAGGTCCTGCCGTGTAGTTCTGGGATGATCCCTCACCTTCCTCATGATCATTGATGCCCCACGAGGTGAGATCTTGCATGGAGCCCCAGACCGAGGGTGATTGGCGCAATTCGAATAATTGCGCCAACAGTTGTTGCCTTCTCACCAAGCCGCTTGCCTATTGTCCTGTGGCCCATCCCAGCCTTGTGCAGGGCTACAATTTTATCCCTGATGTCCTTACACAGCTCTCTGGTCTTGGCCATTGTGGAGAGGTTGGAGTCTGTTTGATTGAGTGTGTGGACAGGTGTCTTTTATACAGGTAACGAGTGGAGAACAGGAGGGCTTCTTTAAAAAAAACTAACAGGTCTGTGAGAGCCGGAATTCTTACTGGTTGGTAGGTGATCAAATACTTATGTCATGCAATAAAATGCAAATTAATTACTTAAAAATCATACAATGTGATTTTCTGGATTTTTGTTTTAAATTCCGTCTCTCAAAGTTGAAGTGTACCTATGATAAAAATTACAGACCTCTACATGCTTTGTAAGTAGGAAAACCTGCAAAATCAGCAGTGTATCAAATACTTGTTCTCCCCACTGTATATATAGTGATAGAGTGGTGATTGGAACCAGGTCGACCTTGGGGACGACCCCAGAGACGCGGTGCGGTTCGGTCGGGACGACGCCTGTGGAAGGCCCGAATGAGAGAATGATCCAGGACGTCCCGCACAGGAACTCAGCACCGCACTTCGGGACCGAACCCCTCCCAGTCGACCAGGCCATGGAGAAGCTCCCCATGACACCGTGAGTCCAACAGGCTGCGAACTGAGTACGCCGGGGCCCCCTCGATGTCCAAGGAAGGGGGAGGTGCGTCGTGGGGTCCAGCACTACCCAAGGGACCAGCTGCCACCGGCCTGAGGAGAGATACATGAAATGAGGGTGAGATACGGTAATTGACGGGGAGCTGTAATCTGTATGTCATCTCATTGACTCTCCTCAGGACTTTGAAAGGCCCCACAAACCGCGGGCTCAGCTTCCGGTAGGGCTGGCGGAGGGGCAGGTCCTTCGTAGAAAGCCAGACCCTGTCACCGGCGTGAAAGACCAGGGCCACACTGCAGTGACGATCGGCCTGTGCCTTCTGCCGGAGGACGATGCGCTGGAGACGGGTGTGCGCTGTGTTCCATACCTCCTCGGCATGCCAGAACCAATCGTCCACCGCAGGAGCCTCAATCTGACTCCGGTGCCAGGGAGCCAGGGCCGGCTGATAGCCTAGAACACACTAAAAGGGTGTGAGGTTAGTGGGGGAGTGACGGAGGGAGTTTTGTGCGTAATCTGTCCAAGGCAGAAACGCAGCCCACTCCCCCGGCCGGTCCTGACAGTAACTACAAAGATACCTACCCAGTTCCTGATTTACCCTTTCCACCTGCCCATTGAATTGGGGATGGTACCCGGAAGTGAGGCTGGCCATGACCCCCAGTCGTTCCATGAAGGCCTTCCAGACACGGGAGGTGAACTGAGGACCATGGTCAGACATGATGTCCTCCGGGATCCCGTAGTGCCGGAAGACGTGAGAGAAGAGAGCCTCCACGGTCTGCAGAAAGGTGGTGGTGTAGCCTGCAGTTGGCGTACGGCCCGGAGCACCTCGTCCATGGCAGTCCCGAGGCGCTCCAGGCACAAGTCGTGGTGGCGGAGCTTTGCTCCTACAGCGGAGGGGTCGGGATGTCCTGCTGCTTCCTGTTTTCTTGGGTCGTCATTCTGCCACAAGTGTAGAGAGGAGTAGGCAGGAGGCAGTCACAGGTTTAGAACTACTGAATTTAGTAAAGCACCATAGCTTAAAGCGGGACGAAACCCACAGTGCAAAATATAAAGTACTCAGGAAATAGTAGGAGAGATACCTCTCAGGAAAACAAGTAACATATACAATGACCAACAAATGGCAGAGGGAGTATACATACAGTGATAGAGTGGGGATTGGAACCAGGTGTGTGTAATGATGACGAGACAAGTCCGGGGTTGATGAGTGAAGGGCGTTTGCCAGCAGTAGGTTCAGCAGCAGCTAGAAGGCTGGCGACGCCGAACGCCTGAGCTGGACAGGAGGGGGAGCCAAAGCTAAGGCTGGTGTGACAGAAATACATAAGATAAATGAATAAATAATGTTTTTGCTGTCTTCACCTTCTTCCTTCTTAGTTAACCACAGGTTTTTGGAAAATATATCATGGCCTTGCCAGAAAATCATCTTGTTAGTCGCTACGCTATTGTAAATAAATGTGGAAATATTGAGTCAATGTATGGAGATAATTATGGCTTCATGGAAGCTGTGATATATTGGTAATATTTTGACAGTGACTGACTCGGTGTCTGATGTAAACATGATAGATCAAGGTATTTTTTTTCTCTGTTGTTGATTGGTGTACAAATTGTGTGTAATACGATGTACCAATTCAGTAATAAGATGTACCAAGTTGTTCCGGAATATTTGTAAAGGATAAGAGCTTGGTCTGTATAACACAGCGGCAGTCAAATGGATGTCTTTGACTTGGAAAATTAAACATTGTAAATGTTTACATTTAGTTTCCAAAACATGTACAGGTTGGTCTACATGATACTAAATTCCAACTCCACCATGTGTTTGTTCCTTTAACCCATTTAGGATTGGGTTGTTGGTACCATAGCAATTAAACTGTAAGTTATGTCTAAATACAAATCCTGGCATAAATGGTTTATTTTGCATTCAGTATAGTGCTATTTACTTATAGATCCATGAAATGTCCTTTCAGACTTTGTTTGTTGTGAAGTGCAATGGTGAACTAAATTTTTTTGTTCTGGTGTAATGAATGTTGGCATGGTGTTAACGGCTTCTTCTATTTTTGCATTGGAGTATATAGTTGATTCCTTGACATTTTCGATTATAAGCCCAGACAGACTACTTATACGACTCAGTGCCACATATGCTTGTCCAGCTGCAAATATTTTCTTTAAAGAAACCACAGTGTTGTCAACTGTTAATCCTTGCACCTTGTGAACAGTAGTCCCCCAAGCCAATTTCAACGAGAATTTGTGTCATAATCCGCCACTGTTAGTAACTCTATCTTCTCCTGAATGACTTATGTGACTGTTAGTAGAATTAGGTTGTCACTGTGTTTTGGATCTTTGGATTTGTCCAACTTTTGCATTGTCGTAAACAACATGCATTGCAGATGGGAAATTGTCTTCGGAAGGACTGTCGCAGTCAGCCACAATGTTTGTTTCAGTTCCAAATGCTCCATTAACAAGGCCATCTTAAACAGATATATTCTTTGTCAACATGATGCGTGCTCCAATCCCCAAATGTATAAATTGTGCTAAGCAAGAATTGTGCACTATCCTATTTTTCTTTGCACTCTCCCAGTTTTTGGGTTCCTTTCAAAATCAAGTGCTATTATGGTAATAGAATCAGGTATTGTGGTATGTAGCGTTTCTAAAATGTATTCGTTTACTTCATTATTTGTGGCAAATATATGTATGGCATTGCTCTGCTCCCAGTTTCACGTGAGTGTAGCATCTCAATGTCGCTGAGTTCGCAAATGATTCAGGTTTTCTGCTAAATGTGCTTTTCTGTCTCACTAACTCTTTTAGTTCAGCTTTCAGAAAATTGCCATCCCACAAGTTCACACATTTGGAGTCAGCATACAGTAGGGTGCCTTTGACTGGTGGTAGTTGATAGAAATCTCCCACTGCGATGATGCTCACATTCACAAATAATGAAAAATCTCCTCTTTTTTTTGATCGGTCTCAGTCTACCATGAATGTAAGAAAACAGTTTATGGCCCACCACTAATATTTGTGTGTTTGTTAGTAAAGAGTTGATTTTCACTGAGGGGTTGGTATGGCAGTGAAACATTTGCTCCGATTGATAATGTGTGGTGTACAGTAGCACAACCGATATTACATGTGGCAACCCCAGTTGGAGCTGTTTTTTTGTTGTTGTTTTTTGTGTGTCATTTCGCAGACGCTCTTATGCAGAGCGACTTACAATAGTGAGTGCATACATTTTCGTACTGGTACCCAACGGGAATCGAACCAACAACCCTGGCGTTGCAAGCGCCATCCTCTACCAACTGAGCCACAAAGGAACTGTTAGCAAAACTGTAAGGTCATCAGGATTTGCTGGAATGTGAGACAAAATGCAACTGGATTCGTAATGTATGGCTTTGATTAGATTACTGTTTCTGGTTCCTGCTCCACCTGTGATTAATACTTTTAAGGGTTCTGGATTTTTCAATTTCTTTTCAGTAGGCACTATTCTCTGATTTGGTATTTAAAGAGCGCATCGCATTCATTGCTTCCTCTTTACACATGCCATTCCAGATATTTTCTTCTGCGTACTCTTCTTCTACTTGCACACACTGCAGCAGGGATTTTCTGCGCCTCCACACACTCAATTTTGTCCAGTTCAGTTTCAGGTCATATTTGGGCCCATGCATCCTCAAGGTCACCATGCTTTAGAATTTCCTGTGCTTCATCGAGTTTGTCAGCTTCTTTTTCAAACAGTGGTCTGTTTAAATCGACTATAAGTTTAACTGTGACATTTCAGCTGTAACTCAAGTTCAAGATTACAAACACGGTAGGCGGGGTGTTGGACATGGTAGTCGGGGTGGTGGACATGGTAGTCGAGGTGGTGGACATGGTAGTTGGGGTGGTGGACATGGTAGTCGAGGTGGTGGACATGGTAGTCGGGGTGCAGTGTTAATCTACAGTTGAAGTCGGAAGTTTACGTAAAGGTGCATTTCTATGGTCCAGTGGGTTTAGCTCCATTCCTGGCAGGCTGACCAGCTTAAACAGCAGCCTCCGAGGCTGATAAGTCAGGATGCCTTTTTTCCTCTAGCCTTCCCTCAGACATAGCAAACTTAAATCCGGGACACTCAAATTAGTATGAAATGTTATGTTTGGTATGGTTACATTAGACAGAAGGTTACTTAAGGCAAATACGAAAGCAGGGTACTTGGTCGGGGTGGGCGTATAACACGAACGTCTAGCAACCCAAAGGATGAGTGTTCGAATCTCATCACTGACAACTTTAGCATTTTAGCTAATTACCTACTTTGCAACTACTTAGCATGTTAGCTAACCCTTCCCCTAACCCTTTAACGTAACTCCTAACTTTAACCCCAAACCCCTAGAGCTAGCTAACATTAGCAACAACAAATTGGAATTCGTAACATATGTTTTGCAACTTACCATATTGTACGAATTGCAATTCAGAACATATTATACTAATTGGAGTGTCTCGGATTTAAGTACAAATTAATACGAAATGCGCCGAGACCACGTTGGAAAAATGGCCAAAGAACATTGGCTGAGCTGGAATAATAGTGCGAGGCCATAGCAAATGAATAGAAACTAAGCTTCGCTGAGCCTCTTCTGACTGCAGTGAAGCTTAGAATAAAATTTTCCCTAAATGGCACCAAAACATTTCTCCCTTTATATTTTGCCACTACAATCTGTTCTTAGGAGGAAACTGAAAAATAACTTGTGTAGAAAGTAAACATCAACACCTCAATGGTGTTAAGTGTGCTTTAGTCTGCGAAATGACGAAGTATGAAAGAAACTGCAACTTCTGACCAAAATATACAAAATGAAAGAGAGCAACCCGGTTAGAAGGGAATAAAGCAGCCCAAGCATTAACACACACATGAACTTTAATTACACACAGGAGAATATTAACATTGGTATGTACAGTGGGGGAAAAAAGTATTTAGTCAGCCACCAATTGTGCAAGTTCTCCCACTTAAAAAGATGAGAGAGGCCTGTAATTTTCATAATGGGTACATGTCAACTATGACAGACAAAATGAGAAAAAAAAATCCAGAAAATCACATTGTAGGATTTTTTATGAATGTATTTGCAAATTATGGTGGAAAATGTATTTGGTCAATAACAAAAGTTTCTCAATACTTTGTTATATACCCTTTGTTGGCAATGACACAGGTCAAACGTTTTCTGTAAGTCTTCACAAGGTTTTCACACACTGTTGCTGGTATTTTGGCCCATTCCTCCATGCTCCTCTAGAGCAGTGATGTTTTGGGGCTGTCGCTGGGCAACACGGACTTTCAACTCCCTCCAAAGATTTTCTATGGGGTTGAGATCTGGAGACTGGCTAGGCCACTCCAGGACCTTGAAATGCTTCTTACGAAGCCACTCCTTCGTTGCCCGGGCGGTGTGTTTGGGATCATTGTCATGCTGAAAGACCCAGCCACGTTTCATCTTCAATGCCCTTGCTGATGGAAGGAGGTTTTCACTCAAAATCTCACAATACATGGCCCCATTCATTCTTTCCTTTACACGGATCAGTCGTCCTGGTCCCTTTGCAGAAAAACAGCCCCAAAGCATGATGTTTCCACCCCCATGCTTCACAGTAGGTATGGTGTTGTTTGGATGCAACTCAGCATTCTTTGTCCTCCAAACACGACGAGTTGAGTTTTTACCAAAAGTTCTATTTTGGTTTCATCTGACCATATGACATTCTCCCAATCCTCTTCTGGATCATCCAAATGCAATCTAGCAAACTTCAGACGGGCCTGGACATGTAATGGCTTAAGCAGCGGGACACGTCTGGCACTGCAGGATTAGAGTCCCTGGCGGCGTAGTGTGTTACTGATGGTAGGCTTTGTTACTTTGGTCCCAGCTCTCTGCAGGTCATTCACTAGATCATTTTGACCCCACGGGGTGAGATCTTGCGTGGAGCCCCAGATCGAGGGAGATTATCAGTGGTCTTGTATGTCTTCCATTTCCTAATAATTGCTCCCACAGTTGATTTCTTCAAACCAAGCTGCTTACCTATTGCACATTCAGTCTTCCCAGCCTGGTGCAGGTCTACAATTTTGTTTCTGGTGTCCTTTGACAGCTCTTTGGTCTTGGCCATAGTGGAGTTTGGAGTGTGACTGTTTGAGGTTGTGGACAGGTGTCTTTTATACTGATAACAAGTTCAAACAGGTGCTATTAATACAGGTAACGAGTGGAGGACAGAGGAGCCTCTTAAAGAAGAAGTTACAGGTCTGTGAGAGCCAGAAATCTTGCTTGTTTGCAGGTGACCAAATACTTATTTTCCACCATAATTTGCAAATAAATTCATAAAAAAATCCTACAATGTGATTTTCTGGAGAAAAAAATGCTCAATTTGTCTGTCATAGTTGACGTGTACCTTTGATGAAAATTACAGGCCTCTCTCATCTTTTTAAGTGGGAGAACTCACACCATTGGTGGCTGACTAAATACTTTTTTCCCCCACTGTACATGTGTATGGTTCTATAAAAGGTACACAAACAGAGCGATAATGAATATACTCATGGAATGCAATGAATAGAGCAGGATGAATGTATGCATATCAAATGAGCTACAACAGAGAATAAAAATGGAACAGAACTGCAATTGCACAATAGGTAAGAACTGTATCTAAAACCAGGTATGACATAATAGTACAATAATAACAACAGCAGGGTTAATGTAAACATCTTACCTAATACCATACAATGAGGCGATACAAATGGGCAACACAAACAGCAAGCATTACACTAAAGGTAATAGCCAATACTAATAACAACTTCAGCATACAGTGAGGGAAAAAGGTATTTGATCCCCTGCTGATTTTGTACGTTTGCCCAATGACAAAGAAATGATCAGTCTATAATTTTAATGGTAGGTTTATTTGAACAGTGAGAGACAGAATAACAATAAAAAAATTCAGAAAAACGCATGTCAAAAATGTTATAAATTGATTTGCATTTTAATGAGGGAAATAAGTATTTGACCCCCTCTCAATCAGAAAGATTTCTGGTCCCAGGTGTCTTTTATACAGGTAACGAGCTGAGATTAGGAGCACACTCTTAAAGGGAGTGCTCCTAATCTCAGCTTGTTACCTGTATAAAAGACACCTGTCCACAGAAGCAATCAGATTCCAAACTCTCCACCTTGGCCAAGACCAAAGAGCTCTCCAAGGATGTCAGGGACAAGATTGTAGACCTACACAAGGCTGGAATGGGCTACAAAACCATCGCCAAGCAGCTTGGTGAGAAGGTGACAACAGTTGGTGCGATTATTCGCAAATGGAAGAAACACAAAAGAACTGTCAATCTCCCTCGGCCTGGGGCTCCATGCAAGATCTCACCTCGTGGAGTTGCAATGATCATGAGAACGGTGAGGAATCAGCCCAGAACTACACGGGAGGATCTTGTCAATGATCTCAAGGCAGCTGGGACCATAGTCACCAAGAAAACAATTGGTTACACACTACGCCGTGAAGGACTGAAATCCTGCAGCGCCAGCAAGGTCCCCCTGCTCAAGAAAGCACATATACATGCCAGTCTGAAGTTTGCCAATGAACATCTGAATGTTTCAGAGGAGAACTGGGTGAAAGTGTTGTGGTCAGATTAGACCAAAATGGAGCTCTTTGGCATCAACTCAACTCGCAGTGTTTGGAGGAGGAGGAATGCTGCCTATGACCCCAAGAACACCATCCCCACCGTCAAACATGGAGGTGGAAACATTATGCTTTGGGGGTGTTTTTCTGTTAAGGGGACAGGACAACTTCACCGCATCAAAGGGACGATGGACAGGGCCATGTACCGTCAAATCTTGGGTGAGAACCTCCTTCGCTCAGCCAGGGCATTGAAAATGGGTCGTGGATGGGTATTCCAGCATGACAATGACCTAAAACACACGGCCAAGGCAACAAAGGAGTGGCTCAAGAAGAAGCACATTAAGGTCCTGGAGTGGCCTAGCCAGTCTCCAGACCTTAATCCCATAGAAAATCTGTGGATGGAGCTGAAGGTTCGAGTTGCCAAATGTCAGCCTCGAAACCTTAATGACTTAGAGAAGATCTGCAAAGAGGAGTGGGGCAAAATCCCTCCTGAGATGTGTGCAAACCTGGTGGCCAACTACAAGAAACGTCTGACCTCTGTGATTGCCAACAAGGGTTTTGCCACCAAGTACTAAGTCATGTTTTGCAGAGGGGTCAAATACTTATTTCCCTCATTAAAATGCAACTCAATTTCTAACATTTTTGACATGCGTTTTTCTTGATTTTTTTGTTGTTATTCTGTCGCTCACTGTTCAAATAAACCTACCATTAAAATTATAGACTGATCATTTCTTTGTCAGTGGGCAAACGTACAAAATCAGCAGGGGATCAAATACTTTTTTCCCTCACTGTATAACATTGTAATAGCTACATAGTGATATATTCAAAGCCAAGTTAAACAACAACAATTTCCTCTGTGTTCACGCATCCCATGCGCATATGTCCACCCATACTCACAGACTGGAATAACACTGTTCAGGTAAGGCAATATTTACTCCCTTGGAGAGTGTGGGTGAGGCTGGCTAGCCAATCAGGACCTGGAGAGACTGCATGGCTAGAGCATGCACAGGGGTGACACACATGGCTATTGTCCGATTGGCTGAAGCCATGAGCTGGAGGAGATGTCATCTCTCACGTGAGGGGGAGAAAGGGTGAGGATGGGTGCGAGAAAGCAAATCAACAAATGCTCACACAAACAGTGTTAAGGGCTGTAAGTAAGCATTTCACGGTAAGGTCACCTGTTGTATTCGGCGCATATGACAAATACAATTTGATTTGAGTTATATAGCGTCCTGTAGCGCCCTCAGCAGGGGGATTCTGTAACACAAATTGTGAGATATTTGGCGAAAAAGACAGACATGTCTGTGTAGAATTTCCCCATAGGGAAACAATGGGGCAGCCTCAGAGTTCCAACAGTAATGTCTAATTTCTGCCATTTTAAAGGCTAGCGTTTGATGACAGCGGAGCTCGCTGTCCAACCTTACGTCATTACAAAAGAGGAGATTACCCTAATTAAAGTTCTAAGAGCAGTTTTGTATTTAACCAGCTAACTATTTATCTACTACCATTTGCCTTTTTAGTGTTTTACATTTATTGGTATGAACTAGGCTTCTATGTGAAAGTGTGGCAATAACTTATTCACGTTTCATTATTTTACAGGTCTACTCCTCTGATGGCAGGCAAACAGGCAGGCAGGTGGCACACTTCTGAAAACGAACTTCTCAGAAAAGCAAAGGCTCTTTTGAGAGCTACCAGATAAAAAAAGAGAAAAAATTGGATTTTCAGTGTCCATGTGTTTATATACACTGCTCAAAAAAAGAAAGGGAACACTTAAACAACACATCCTAGATCTGAATGAATGAAATAATCTTATTAAATACTTTTTTCTTTACATAGTTGAATGTGCTGACAACAAAATCACACAAAAATGATTAATGGAAATCAAATGTATCAACCCATGGAGGTCTGGATTTGGAGTCACCCTCAAAATTAAAGTGGAAAACCACACTACAGGCTGATCCAACTTTGATGTAATGTCCTTAAAACAAGTCAAAATGAGGCTCAGTAGTGTGTGTGGCCTCCACGTGCCTGTATGACCTCCCTACAACGCCTGGGCATGCTCCTGATGAGGTGGCGGATGGTCTCCTGAGGGATCCCCTCCCAGACCTGGACTAAAGCATCCGCCAACTCCTGGACAGTCTGTGGTGCAACGTGGCGTTGGTGGATGGAGCGAGACATGATGTCCCAGATGTGCTCAATTGGATTCAGGTCTGGGAAACGGGCGGGCCAGTCCATAGCATCAATGCCTTCCTCTTGCAGGAACTGCTGACACACTCCAGCCACATGAGGTCTAGCATTGTCTTGCATTAGGAGGAACCCAGGGCCAACCGCACCAGCATATGGTCTCACAAGGGGTCTGAGGATCTCATCTCGGTACCTAATGGCAGTCAGGCTACCTCTGGCGAGCACATGGAGGGCTGTGCGGCCCCCCAAAGAAATGCCACCCCACACCATGACTGACCCACCGCCAAACCGGTCATGCTGGAGGATGTTGCAGGCAGCAGAACGTTCTCCACGGCGTCTCCAGACTCTGTCACGTGCTCAGTGTGAACCTGCTTTCATCTGTGAAGAGCACAGGGCGCCAGTGGCGAATTTGCCAATCTTGGTGTTCTCTGGCAAATGCCAAACGTCCTGCACGGTGTTGGGCTGTAAACACAACCCCCACCTGTGGACGTTGGGCCCTCATACCACCCTCATGGAGTCTGTTTCTGACCGTTTGAGCAGACACATGCACATTTGTGGCCTGCTGGAGGTCATTTTGCAGGGCTCTGGCAGTGCTCCTCCTGCTCCTCCTTGCACAAAGGTGGAGGTAGCGGTCCTGCTGCTGGGTTGTTGCCCTCCTACGGCCTCCTCCACGTCTCCTGATGTACTGGCCTGTCTCCTGGTAGCGCCTCCATGCTCTGGACACTACGCTGACAGACACAGCAAACCTTCTTGCCACAGCTCGCATTGATGTGCCATCCTGGATGAGCTGCACTATCTGAGCCACTTGTGTGGGTTGTAGACTCCGTCTCATGCTACCACTAGAGTGAAAGCACCGCCAGCATTCAAAAGTGACCAAAACATCAGCCAGGAAGCATAGGAACTGAGAAGTGGTCTGTGGTCACCACCTGCAGAACCACTTCTTTATTGGGGGTGTCTTGCTAATTGCCTATAATTTCCACCTGTTGTCTATTCCATTTGCACAACAGCATGTGAAATTTGTCAATCAGTGTTGCTTCCTAAGTGGACAGTTTGATTTCACAGAAGTGTGATTGACTTGGAGTTACATTGTGTTGTTTAAGTGTTCCCTTTATTTTTGTTGAGCAGTGTATTAAGGGGTTCTTACTTTGGCAGATAATGTTACCCATCTAAAGAAAGTGTTTTTAAATTATTAACCAAATGTATTGTGTTTTTGTTTTACGTGTATGGCCCATCAGTTTCATTGTTTATTGTTATGCTGTAAATTGCAGTGGCGATTTTAGCATGTAAATCTTGGTGGGGCAAACTCTAGCATTTTTTTTTAGATGCATGCCAGCAAAAACACTACACAAAATGTTATTATTTTATTAGGCCTAAGTGGTTGAAAAAGGGAGGAAAATACAATCTTGAGAATCCACTTTAGACAATATACCAATGCACAGACAGCGCATTGCACAAACAAAACCACCCTCACAATATCAACTGGAATTACATGTCTATTACTGAAGTTTTTGTTGAAAAAAAATATGGAATGGGAAGAGAATGTCACTGGTAAACATGGTTACAGATCCAACAATATATATCCCCTCCTCATGAAGAAAAGCGCGAGCTAATTATAATACATAAAGTAAACAAAACAATGAAATCATTCCAACATCGCCTAAAATGATTAATAAGACACTAATGAGATATACCTATATAAGCAATATAACAATTGAAAAAGCAAGAACGAATCATGACGTCAGTGATCTTCAGGTTGGAGCTCTAGAAAGAGGCCTGAGTTCCCGAATTCGAAATCCGACTTGGATGACCGAATGTATTTTCCCAGTACAAGCACATTTCTTTCCGAGTTCCCAGTTGTTTTGAACGCACTGAACCAGTTCCGAGTTTCCAGTTCTGGATTGACAGCATGGCCAATGTATTTAACCATTTCTGGCCCATCGTGTTGCGTGTGAATGTTTATCCTTTTAAACTTGGAAAATACCCTTTCAGACAGATGTTATACATCCTTAAACCCAGGCTTGGACCACACACACACACCTTCTCCACCGAATAGCAGGCAGGGGAAGCAAAATAAGGATTGCTTTGCGACGCTTGAAGTTTGCCATTGATTCCTTCCAAGCCACTCATTGTTGAATTTGCGATTTCCGACTTGTTGTGTGATGTTTATGTCCAATGGCTGATGAGCACTGATACGTTTGATCTATAATTTCTATTCATATATCAAGGATTGAAAAGGATTTGCCAGTAGATTTGTCGACATGATACATGATGACTGCTTGTCTAGCTTGCTAGCGAAGACTGAAAGTATGATGTTGACGTGTTCAGTCCAATCAAAGCTACAGTAGATATAACTGCTAAATGACTAAACTGCTAAATGACTCAAATGTAAAAAAAAATAAAAAAATAACGTGATTTGACGTCATTCTATCTGTGGACAATGACCTTCAGCGTTCTTGGACGGGCACTTCTAATGTAAATCTATGGCAGCACCCAGGGGGGCTTGAACTGCCTAGCTCCCCTGTAGATTCGGCAGAGACGTAGTGTCCCCATGAGTGACAGAACACTGAGCCAATCACGGCACAACTAGAGAAGATTACCACCTCATACGCTCTGTATTTTCACTGGCTGCCCCTCCACGACAGAAAGCACTGAGCTAGGCTGAAACACCTGCATTTTGGAGCTGCCTTACTCAAGAAAGAGACCATGTTTGCATGCGGCTTTGTAACTCAAGAAAAATGTTTATTTTTGTATTGTTTGTAAACTGATGTGAGACATGAGTTAATGCCAAAATAACATGCAAAACATTTTTTCTTTTTTTTGCTTAACAGGTGGGGCTCAAAACAGGTGGTGCAGCCACCTGCCCTGAATGACAGGTCGCCATTGGTTGAAAGTGGAACCCGGGCGGCAGGTAGCCTAGGGGTTAAGAGCATTGGGCCAGTAACAGAAAGGTCGCTGGTTCGAATCCCCAAGCAGACTAGGTAAAAAATGTATTGCTTTGCCCTTCAGAAAGGCCCTTAACCCTAATTGCTCCTGTAAATCACTCTGGATGGAGTGTCTGCTAAATTACTAAAATGTAAATGATAAAACTAACTAGCAAATGTTTTATTTATTTATATTTTTGCAATTCTGAGTAATTACTACTTCAGTAAGAATATACACTTATTCAGTGACTTTTTGATGATCTGATCAACAGTTTGAAAATGAAGGTAATGCAATTGCTAAATACTTCCAATAGATGGTAGCATAATATCATGAATGACATTTCTGAAGATCAGTTTTCTCCTTGGATACACGACTCCCCCTCAGCCTCACTATCACAGGAAAACTCCCACGCACGTTTTCTGTCCCTTTCCATACTGCAGGCCTATTTGTATTAGGCCAATGTCTCCCGGTTCTTGTCCCGGGGGCTCAGCACTGGGTTCTCTCTAGAAGGGATACAGCGTTTGTCAAAATTGACTTTTCGTAGCAGGTTTAGGAGAACTTATGCATCAGGTTAGGATAATTAACGTAGCAGGTTAGGAGAATTAGGTTAAGGTTAGGAAAAGGGTAGGGTTAGCTAAAATGCAAAAAAAACTAAATAAAATAAAAACATCTATTTGACAGAAGCTGTATAGCATCTAGACATGACCGTAGCCAAAGGGGATGGGGGTGTGTGCCCTTCTGGGCCCCCGGGGCCAAGATTGGGAGACAGTGTCGGGGATATGCAATCATCAAATTAATGATGGTTAATATTGATGAATTATTCTTTGGACGAGGCTGCGGATCCGACTTTTCTGAACCCATCTTCGGAACCTTGTTTTCCTAACCCAAGCTCACAACCTAGTTGGGGTTTTTGTTGTCAATTGTTTGGCAGTGTTGTCTTGTATGAATAAGTTGTTTACTCTGAGATGCTTTGTGGATACAGGCCCTGGTTGGTGTTCTCTCCTGTGTGTGTTCTTTCGGATACAATACCAGCATATCACCCAATAGAACGAAGTCTTTTTTGTGAGTTCTTATTTTGTAGTCTAGACAGTCTATCTACAGAGATGCTTTAGGACTGGCAGGAAAGTGATATGACAAGGGGCCTACAAGGTAACTCCTTGAATCCCAGTTTATAAAACACACTTGGTTTTGCTCACTAAAGCAAATCTACTGAGTGGATCTAAAATCATCCATATGATACGATACCAGTAGATACTGATAGGAAAGTGTAACGATACAGGGGGCCTCCAAGGTAACTCCTTGTTAAACTTGAATGGCAGGTTATAATCATAACTTCAGTCTCTTGATTTGAGTTCTAATATTTAGCTTTGTTGCTCTCCCGAACACAAAACAAAGGCTCTTTTAAGAGCCAACTCCCACCTTCCCATCCCAGCCCCTAATCATACTCTCTTTACAGGACTGTATATATGCATTATTTTTATATGACTTCTTTGTATATTGTTTTAAATGTCTGCCTCTCACTAGCTCTAGTTGGGGCTATATTGAAATGCACCAAAAACGTGTGATTACATTCACTAGCATATGAGTGTCGGTGAAACAATCTTGAACACAGTTTTCTTTGACAAAAACCAAAAGCTTTTTAAAGAGCCGAATCATTAATAATGAAGTGCAAATTTCCATTGTCTGTGTGTGTCTGTTACATTTTAGATATTACCCAGCTACAGATGAATGATTATTATTACCAGTTTTTAATGCTCATGTTTAGAAATTATACTTGATTACTATTTCAATAACAATTATCAATAATCCTGAACATTAATTCAGTCGCCTCTGGTCAAGAAAAACAGGTACTGCAATTCTCAATTATACCATAAGGTGGCAGCACGACCACAAATTACATTTTCTCTGAGGTTTCTTTAAGATTTCAGACGCTTGTGACTGACAATAGAGTTCTAACCTAATTTACATAGTTCAATAGATATATCAGTAACATTGAAATGGCATGCCATTGCCCTAAAAATAAAAAAGTAAGCATCACGAGTCAATTGAGCAAATCCACTATGAACTAAGATGCACGCAGCTCATATTATTGACACTTTCAAGAGGGCACATTAGCAGGAAGATTCTCGCCTGGGAATAGTAGCCAATCAGATGCATACATTTGAGTTGCTCGAGACCATTGCCCGAGTCGTGACCGACTGCACACAATTAGCCAAGGAAATGCATGCAAAATATATTTACATTGTTTATGAACATTGGCATAAAACAAACTTGTATTTTGAGTTTTGGGATACAATTTATATATTCTTCAAGAATCAAAAGGGATCAATGGTATTCATCATTACTTGTGGTCCTCTGTAGCTCAATTGGTAGAGCACGGCGCTTGTAACGCCAGGGTAGTGGGTTTGATCCCCGGGACCACCCGTACGTAAAAATGTATGCACACATGACTGTAAATCGCTTTGGATTAAAGCGTCTGCTAAATGGCATATTATTATTATTATATTATTTATAAGTCCAAAATTGGATGTAGCAACTATGAATTTTGCTTTAACATACAGTGCATTCTGAAAGTATTCAGACCCCTTCCCTTTTTCCACATTTTATTACGTTATAGCCTTATTCTAAAATGGATTACATTTTCCTAATCAATCTACACACAACACCCAATAACGACAAAGCGAAAACAGGTTTTTTGAAATATTTGCAAATGTATTAAAAATTAAAACAGAAATACCTTATTTACATAAGTACTCAGACCCTTTGCTATGAGACTCGAAATTGAGCTCAGATGTATCCTGTTTCCATTGATCATCCTTGAGATGTTTCTACAACTTGATTGGAGTCCACCTGTTGTAAATTCAATTGATTGAACATGACTTGGCAAGGCACAAACCTGTCTATATAAGGTCCCACAGTTGACAGTGCCTGTCAGAGCGAAAACCAAGCCATGAGGTCAAAGGAATTGTCCGTAGAGCTCCGAGACATGATTGTGTCAAGGCACAGATCTGGAGAAGGGTACCAAAACATTTCTGCAGCATTGAAGGTCCCCAAGAACACAGTGCCCTCCATCATTCTTAAATGGAAGACGTTTGGAACCACCAAGACTCTTCCTAGAGCTGGCCGCCCGGCCAAACTGAGCAATCAGGGGAGATGGGAGAACCTTCCAGAAAGACAAACATCTCTGCAGCACTCCACCAATCATGCCTTTATGGTAGAGTAGCCAGACGAAAGCCACTCCTCAGAAAAAGGCACGACAGCCAACTTGGAGTTTGCCAAAAGGCACCTAAAGGACTCTCAGACCATGAGAAACAAGATTTTCTGGTCTAATGAAACCAAGATTGGCCTGAATGCCAAGCATCACACCTGGAGGAAACCTGGCACCATCCCTACGGTGAAGCATGTTGGTGGTAGCATCATGCTGTGGGGATGTTTTTCAGCGGCAGGGACTGGGAGACTAGTCAGGATCGAGGGAAAGATGAACGGAGCAAAGTACAGAGAGATCCTTGATGAAAACCTGCTCCAGATTGCTCAGGACCCCAGACTGGGGCGAAGGTTCACCTTCCAATAGGACAACGACCCTAAGCACACAGCCAAGACAACGCAGAATTGGCTTCGAGACAAGTCTCTCAATGTCCTTGAGTGGCCCAGCCAGAGCCCGGACTTGAACCCGATCGAACATCTCTGGAGAGACCTGAAAATAGCTGTGCAGCGACGCTCTTCATCCAATCCAAAAGAGCTTGATTGGATCTGCAGAGAAGAATGGGAGAAACTCCCCAAATACAGGTATGCCAAGCTTGTAGCGTCATACCCAAGAAGACTCGAGGCTGTAATCGCTGCCAAAGGTGCTTCAACAAAGTACTGAGTAAAGAGTCTGAATACTTACACTACCAGTCAAAAGTTTGGACACACTTACTCATTCAAGGGTTTTTCTTTATTTTTACATTGTAGAATAATAGTGAAGACATCAAAACTATGAAATAGCAAATATGGAATCATGTAGTAACCAAAAAAGTGTTAAACAAATCAAAATATATTTTATATTTGAGATTCTTCAAATAGCCACCCTTTGCCTTGATGACAGCTTTGCACACTCTTGGCATTCTCTCAACCAGTTTCACCTGGAATGCATTTCCAACAGTCTTGAAGGAGTTCCCACAAATGCTGAGCACTTGTTGGCTGTTTTTCCTTCACTCTGCCGTCTGACTCATCCCAAACCATCTCAATTGGGTTGAGGTCGGGGGATTGTGGAGGCCAGGTCATCTGATGCAGCACTCCATCACTCTCCTGGTTAAAAAAGCTCTTACACAGCCTGGAGACGTGTTGGGTCATTGTCCTGTTGAAAAACAAATGATAGTCCCACTAAGACCAAACCAGATGGGATGGTGTATTGCTGCAGAATGCTGTGGTAGCCATGCTGGTTAAGTGTGCATTGAATTCTAAATAAAATCACAGTGTCACCAGCAAAGCACCCCCACACAATAACACCTCTTCCTCCATGCTTTACGGTGGGACCTACACATGCGGAGATCATCCGTTCACCCACATCACGTCTCACAAAGACACAACGGTTTGAACCAAAAATCTCAAATTTGGACTCCAGACCAAAGGACAAATTTCCACCGGTCTAATGTCCATGTTTCTTTGCCCAAGCAGGTCTCTTCTTCTTACTGGTGTCCTTTAGTTGTGGTTTCTTTGCAGCAATTCGACCATGAAGACCTGATTCAGACAGTCTCCTCTGAACAGCTGATGTTGAGATGTGTCTGTTACTTGAACTCTGTGAATAATTTATTTGGGCTGCAATTTCTGAGGCTGGTAACTCTAATGAACTTATCCTCTGCAGCAGAGGTAACTCTGGGTCTTCCATTCCTGTGACGGTCCTCATGAGAGCCAGTTTCATAATAGTGCTTGATGGTTTTGCGACAGCACTTAAATAAACTTTCAAAGTTCTTGACATTTTCCGTATTGACTGACCTTCATGTCTTAAAGTAATGATGGAGTGTCGTTTTGTTTGCTTATTTGAGCTGTTCTTGCCATAATATGGACTTGGTCTTTTACCAAATAGGGCTCTCTTCTGTATACCCCCCCCCCCCCCCCCCCCCCCCACCTTGTCACAACACAAATGATTGGCACAAACGCATTAAGAAAGAAATTCCACAAATTAACTTTTAATAAGGCACACCTGTTAATTGAAATGCATTCCAGGTGACTACCTCATGAAGCTGGTTGAGAGAATGCCAAGAGTATGCAAAGCAGTCATCAAGGCAAAGGTTGGCTATTTGATGAATTTGTTTAACACTTTTCTGGTTACTACATGATTCCATGTGTTATTTCATGGTTTTGATGTCTACACTTTTATTCTGCAATGTAGAAAATCGTAAAAATTTAAGAAAAACCATTGAATGAGTAGGTGTGTCCAAACTTTTGACTGGTAGTATATGTAAATGTAATATTTCAGGGGCGGTTTTGGCAAATATTTATAAAAACCTGTTTTTGCTTTGTGATTATGGGGTATTGTGTGTAGATTGATGAGGGGGAAAAAGCTATTTAATCCATTTTAGAGTAAGGCTGTAATGTAACAAAATGTGGGAAAAGTCAAGGGGTCTGAATACTTTCTGAATGCACACAGACAGGAAATTAGTTGTTTGTAATAAATATGGTGGCCTTTGTTTCTGCTGAGCTGTTTGCTGCCTGCAATGCCTGCCGTCAGGAGTGGACCTGTGAATATTCAAAGAGACAGCTGTGAAATAAAATAAAGTATATTTTTCTTATTAATTCCAGAGATCAGTCTCAAACCTGCCCACGCCAATTGCTGGTCTTTCACATTGAGGTTCCTAGGTCACACCCAGTTCAAACCACATTTGAAATAATAATAAAACAAATTGGCTTGTTTATTAGAAGTGTTCTGCCTTGCAATAACAAATACCATAAAATTAAAAAACAGCAAATACTTTGGTTTATAAAAAATAAATGAAAATGCTATTTAGTCCTATAATGGTATTTACTAACAAAATAGTCTCTAAAAGTGTTGTAGGCTACCGTACCCTAGGGTTACTGACTGTTGTGGGTTAGGGTTAAAATAGGTATAACAAAAAAAATTTAAGGGCTATACCTAGGGTTAGATTTTTCTTTCCAGCAAAAAAAATAACTGTATGGGTTTATAACTCTTGCTCCTTGCCGTGGCCATCTGCGGGTACTACATACCTCTTTCGATGGGCTCATAATCTGAGGTAGCAACTGCATTAGATCCACAAATCAATGAGCTAGTCCCATCCATTTGGTTTGAACTCAGTGAGCATATGCTCAATTCAATGCCTACAAACGAACAGATTTAGACGCATATCAAATGACCCAGCAGCCATTTAGAAACAAAAATGGTCAAAAAAATTATCCTGCCAATTTAAATTGCCCACATCTTGAAAAAGAGGACAGGGACAACTTTCTGAAAAAAATCGTCAACCATGACCAGAAAGGTTGGTGCCACAGTGTTCAATAGAACTAATAGCATCTGACAGGGTGAAAAATGCCCTAAAATAATGCCTGTTTTTCGTGATTACTTCAAAACTACGGCAAGCAGCTGGGACATACGGTAATATTACGAAATTGGACTCCATGGCGGATGTAATTAATACATTTTAATCAGGAAAAAGCGTTGTTAAAAATGTAATGTGTCCAGCCTAAGAAGAATCGCGCTAGCTAGCTTAGTAGCTAGCTAACTTAAAAATAGCTTGCAAAATAACTTTACATAATCAATTTCGGTAGATAGCATCAGACTACAATGTTAGTTACCCTTGTAGCAAACTCTTAATAACAATGACTTGGACAATAGCTTCCAAAAACGAATTACAAAGAGAAAATAAAGCTTGAGACCTAGCCAGAAAAGACAGACCTTTTAATTTACAGATGGCTTCTTTGTTGGATATGCGCAATCAGGACATGCGCAAGCAGATTGCACATGTTGTGTTTCGCTTAACAGGTTGTACCAGGAAAGTCGGCGTATGTTATACCTGGCTTAAATGCCCCTCGAGCGGAAATGCTGTGTCTTCAGTTTCGTTTTCCATCTTCTACGTCACCAACAGCTCTGGGTAACTTCCCTTTTGTAATGTATCCACTAGTTGGCATCTTTACAGTATTTCATATACATTCATTGATTTCAACAACAAATTGTTCTTTGCAGTCTTTATTTGTCTTTCAAATACAGGAGAGTTATTTAATGTAGACTCAGCGATATGACGTAGATGCAGAAAGTAAACAGCATAGTTGGTCAATTTCCGCAACTACTAAGAGCATTGAAGCGCGAGGCTCAACTTCCCCGCTGTTTTGGTCCCGTGGCTACCACGCTACAACAGTCTGAAGGAACCCGTGCACATGCGCAGATACTGTGTGTGACTGTGACAGAAGTCTTGCATCTCGCTCATCTCAATATCTGCGGCGCTGCTCGCAGCAATACGTTTCGCTGAATATCTAATGTATAAACAAAGATTTGTCAAGAAATGTACAATATTTACACAGACTTTCTTAACAAGGAAAATATATTTTTCCCCCCAAAATAAGTCATAGTAATATGCAAAACATCAAACTGATAAAAATGAAATGACCATTTCCTCCTTAAATATTACTAATTTATAACCATTCCTGTAAGGGAACTTGATGTTTCTTTCTCTTTGCACCTGCATGATTCTGATTAACTAAAGCACTACAATGTCGGTTTCAAATATACTCTCCCATTCGCTCCTTTTACAGACATAGTTGATGCCACGTTTCCATCTCATCCACCCATCTTTTGTATCAGAGAAAAAAGGAAGACAGCTTGGATATGTGCGTGTATGTACAACGTTTAACCTTTGAAAAATGTTAATGAAAATGCTAAAGGCGGCATCCCAGCACTTGTGAGAGTTTGTTAAAAACCTCCTCATATAAATAATTAAAATGTGTTTATATACTATCACATAGTTCACCGGTGCCGCCGCCTACTGTCGCATAGAACGAGTGAGAATTAACACCGTTATGTTGCATCCTTTCCACAGACAAGCCCATATATATTCACATCACTCACTGCACTCCTCTAACACAATGTTTAAAAACAAATAATTTATGTAAAAACAAAACAGTAATAGATTCTCTAAAACGTTTTTTGACGCACAGGTTTTACAATGTCTGTAAGACAATCCACCGTGACTTGGTGCAATAGCTCCTCCTTCTGCCTTAGGTGTCTTTGCCTCCTGATTGGTCAGTCTCATCTCTTGACCAATCAGGAACAACCCCAGCTCCTGTGGGGTCATCATCCCTTCTCAAGGTCAAGTCATTTCTATATTTTAGTCATTGAATTACTAAGGAGAGGTCACTCTCCAAGGTCACACCTACCGACCCTCTTGTTCCTAGTGTGGCCTTTCAAGTTGTCCGTCGGACCCACACGACTCCAGGTGGGATGGGGCCTCCATTACCTCGTTTCCCCTCGTTCGCCCACCTCACCATTCCTGGGGCCTAGTTTCTGTGCCTTTTGTTATTTCGCTCTCCCTTTTCTTTCTGTCTTCCATCCCCTCTGTCTGTCTCTCAGGCCTTGGCGCTGAGCGTGAGCAGCTCGATGAAGGAGTTGAAGAGCGTGTCCAGCCAGCCCTGGTTGGCCATACACTGCTGCACCACCTCCTCCTGCCCAGGGTCCTCAGCTGCCTGCTCTATAGTGTTGGTCTGCCAGGGAAGACAACAGTAATACAATATATGAGGTCTGCCATGGAAACACAAACATAAGCACAATATACAGTGTTTTTAGACTATGGTAATATTATGTCTACTTGAAAAAGTAGAAGTACATGTCTCTAGGCTATGTTGTGTCTACCCAAGGAATATAAACACAACATATTATGTATGCTGGGAAAAACACAATATTCATATAAAAGAAATTGAGAGAACACTCATTTAGAATGCCTGATACTTTAACAGTACGTGTGTGTGTGTGTGTGTGTGTGTGTGTGTGTGTGTGTGTGTGTGTGTGTGTGTGTGTGTATATATATATATACACACACACACACACACACACACACATACATACGTGAGTGTGTAAAAGTGTTAAACTTCAAGAACATTGACAAGAGGGAGTAAGCCTACTTAAATATTGGGAGCATTTTGTTTCTGATACAGATTTTGTGTCTCCGTCCCTTACAATCAAAGCATAGTATGCCTGTAACTCAATGAACTGCTTTTGTAATGGAAAAATATTTTAGGGCCAAATTTGAATCGCGATTAACTACTGAAAAATCATGCAATTATTTATTTTAAATCGTTTGACAGCGCTAATATAAACACAATATTTAGAATTCCAAATCAACCATTGCTGGTTGGCAATTAAGTATGAATAAAATGTACTGTATGTCAGCAGGGGACAAAAAACACAATATATCTGGAGTGTTTAAGCAAGGATATGGGAATTTAAAAAAAACATTGGCTAATATTTCTGCTAGGTAAATTGAAACAATATTTCAATATCAACAAGAGAAATACACTACCAGTCAAAAGTTTAGACACACCTACTCATTCAAGGGATTTCTTCTTTTTTTTTTTTTTTTTTTTACATTGTAGAATATATTTAACATTTGAGATTCTTCAAAGAGCCACCCTTTGCCTTGATGACAGCTTTGCACACTCTTGGCATTCTCTCAACCAGCTTCACCTGGAATGCTTTTCCATCAGTCTTGAAGGAGTTCCCACATATGCTGAGCACTTCTTGACTGCTTTTCCTTCACTCTGCGGTTCGACTAATCCCCAAACCATCTCAATTGGGATTAGTTGAGGTCGGGGGATTGTTGAGGCCAGGTCATCTGATGCAGCACTCCATCACTCTCCTTCTTGGTAAAATAGCCCTTACACAGTCTGGAGGTGTGTTGGGTCATTGTCCTGTTGAAAAACAAATGATAGTCCCACTAAGCCCAAACCAGATGGGATGGCGTATCGCTGTAGAATGCTGTGGTAGCCATGTTGGTTAAGTGTGCCTTGAATTCTAAATACATCACAGACAGTGTCACCAGCAAAGCACCCCCACAACATAACACCTCCTCCTCCTCCATGCTTTACGGTGGGAAATACACATGCGGAGATCATACGTTCACCCACATCGCCTCTCACAAAGACACAGCGGTTGGAACCAAAAATCTCCAATTTGGACTCCAGACCAAAGGACAAATTTCCACCGGTCTAATGTCCATTGCTCGTGTTTCTTGGCCCAAGCAGGTCTCCTCTTCTTATTGGTGTCCTTTAGTAGTGGTTTCTTTGCAGCAATTCGACCATGAAGGCCTGATTCACACAGTCCCCTCTGAACAGTTGATGTTGAGATATGTCTGTTACTTGAACTCTGTTAAGCATTTATTTGGGCTGCAATTTCTGAGGCTGGTAACTCTAATGAACTTATCCTCTGCAGCAGAGGTAACTCTGGGTCTTCCATTTCTGAGAGCCAGTTTCATCATAGCGCTTGATGGTTTTTGCGACAGCACTTGAAGAAACTTTCAAAGTTCTTGAAATTTTCCGGATTGACTGACCTTCATGTCTTAAAGTAATGATGGACTGTGATTTCTCTTTGCTTATTTGAGCTGTTCTTGCCATTATATGTACTTGGTCTTTTACCAAATAGGGCTATCTTCTGTATACCCCCCTACCTTGTCACAACACAACTGATTGGCTCAAACACATTAAGAAAGAAATTCCACAAATTAACTTTTAATAAGGCACACTTGTTAATTGAAATGCATTCCAGGTGACTACCTCATGAAGCTGGTTGAGAGAATGCCAAGAGTGTGCAAAGCTGTCAAAGGCAAAGGGTGGCTATATCTCAAATATATTTTGATTTGTTTAACACTTTTTTGGTTACTACATGATATGTGTTATTTCATAGTTTTGATGTCTTCACTGTTATTCTACAATGTAGAAAATAGTAAAAGAATAATGAAAAACCATTGAATGAGTAGGTGAGTCCAAACTTTTGACTGGTCCTGTATATATTAAATAGGTGTTACAATAATATTAAATACAGGGCGGATGTCCTTACCTCTTTCTTGCAGTGTAAGAAAGTATGATATTTATAATGATGCAGTGAATGATAGAGGCTGTAGATCCGACAGGATTCTGTTGACAGTTTAAGGTCCTGTGGGAAGACAGAGGTTAAACTAATAGATTAAAATCAATATATGGAGAGAAACATTGAATCAAGGTTCAACAGCGCAACATGGGAATACACATGACACACACACACAGGCAAATACCTACAAACACACACTATCAACTTATGGAAGAGATGGCCAACCCAACCTAGCAGCTGTTGAACTGATTGTTGGTAATGCCTTTAACACAAACACACACACACACTGCAAATACCCACACAAACACAATGCAAATACACCCCCCCTCCCAAACACACACACATTTGAAATACTTTATTTGAATCAACAAATTACATTACGTTACAGTCGAGAAGGATTAGAACAATTCAACGGACACAGATAGTGCCTTCAGAAAGTATCCACACCCTTTAACTTATTCCACATGTTGTTGTGTTACAGCCTGAATTCAAAATGAAATAAACATTTTTTAGTACGATACAGCTATTGATTGCCAACAGATAGACCTAGTGCACGGTTCTGACGGTCTGCCTGGTGGCCGACCCGACTATATCGTGCCCCTCCCCTTTCTCTGTCCCTCGCTATGAAAGATGCAAGTGTTTATGTTCTCAGAAGTATGGCATCTAAATCAGTCTGCTCCGTTCAAAAAAACTGAATCTTACACTCGGAAATGGGAGCCGACATAGGAAGTCGACGTGCAAGGAGCCGAGGAATCAATAATTTGGGAGACGATTCCACCACTACGACATCGTCTTGAAGAGTTGGGAAAATGGCTGAGAAAGGCAAGCGACAGCAGCAAAGTCCTGTGTGGCAATAGTTTTATGAATTTCTATCGTTTTAACGGAAAACCGATCAAAGAAATTGCAGTTTGGTAACCAAGGCTGTTCAGGCATGACATGATGGGGTGGTATTTCAGCAACTTGGCAGCAAAGGTCTGCTCCATGTAGGAGTAAAAAGAGCAACCCACTTCAAAAATGAGCCTTCCGGCCTCCCTCCACAACATCATCTGCCATATTTGGTATACAATGAAACACATCAGAACTACCTACAAACACACACACACCTGTGGTTTGGGTAGGCTCTTCTTGACTCTGTTGAGGGTCTTGCGGTTGTAGCCCTCCCCACTGAGCCGCATCCTCACAGCTCCTGAGTCCAGGGGGTCCGCCGCCATCTGAGGGTACGTGTGCAGTGCCTCCTAAAACGGGTGGAGAGAGAGAAAATGGAAGGAAAGATGTCAAGAAAAATAGAATTTAATAAGGTAGACCTTGAACATTGAAAGGCTAGAACTTCTAGGTGCCCAATCCTTGTATCATGTCTTTGAGATAAAATATTAAATTCTACAAAACATCAATGCCAAATTGATGAGAACACTGACAAACAAATACATACAACAGATGGACAGAGCGAGAGACATATTCATAGATACATTTACCTATATATACATTACCAGTCAAAAGTTTGGACACACCTACTCATTCAAGGATTCTTCTTTATTTTTTACTATTTTCTACATTGTAGAATAATAGCGAAGACATCACAACTATGAAATAACACATATGGAATCATGTAATAACCAAAAAGGTGTTAAACAAATCAAAATATATTTTATATTTGAGATTCTTCAAATAGCCACCCTATGCCTTGATGACAGCTTTGCCCACTCTTGGCATTCTCTCAACCAGCTTCATGAGGTAGTCACCTGGAATGCATTTCAATTAACAGGTGTGCCTTCTTAAAAGTGAATTTGTGGAATTTATTTCCTTCTTAATGTGTTTGAGCCAAATCAGTTGTGTTGTGACAAGATAGGGGGGGCTATATAGAAGAGAGCCCTATTTGGTAAAAGACCAAGTCCATATTATGGCAAGAACAGCTCAAATAAGCAAAGAGAAATGACAGTCCATCATTACTTTAAGACATGAAGGTCAGTCAATCCGGAAAATTTCAAGAACTTTGAAAGTTTCTTCAAGTGCAGTCGCAAAAACCATCAAGCGCTACGATGAAACTGGCTCTCAGAAATGGAAGACCCAGAGTTACCTCTGCTGCAGAGGATAAGTTCATTAGAGTTACCAGCCTCAGAAATTGCAGCCCAAAAAAATGCTTCACAGAGTTCAAGTAACAGACACATCTCAACATCAACTGTTCAGAGGGGACTGTGTGAATCAGGCCTTCATGGTTGAATTGCTGCAAAGAAACCACTACTAAAGGACACAAATAATAAGAAGAGACCTGCTTGGGCCAAGAAACACGAGCAATGGACATTAGACCGGTGAAAATGTGTCCTTTGGTCTAGAGTCCAAATTGAAGATTTTTGCAGCATTCTGCAGCGATACGCCAACCCATCTGGTTTGGGCTTAGTGGGACTATCATTTGTTTTTCAACAGGACAATGACCCAACACACCTCCAGGCTGTGTAAGGGCTATTTTATCAAGAAGGAGAGTGATGGAGTGCTGCATCATATGACCTGGCCTCCACAATCCCCCGACCTCAACCCAATTGAGATGGTTTGGGATGAGTCGGACCGCAGAGTGAAGGAAAAGCAGCCAACAAGAGCTCAGCATATGTGGGAACTCCTTCAAGACTGTTGGAAAAGCATTCCAGGTGAAGCTGGTTGAGAGAATGCCAAGAGTGTGCAAAGCTGTCATCAAGGCAAAGGGTGACTATTTGAAGAATATCAAATACAAAATATATTTTAATTTGTTGAACACTTTATTGGTTATAACATGATTCCATAAGTGTTATTTCATAGTTTTGATGTCTTCACTATTATTCTAAACATTTGGAAAATAGTAAAAAGAAAAGAAAAACCCTTGAATGAGTAGGTGTTCTAAAACGTAATAAATCAATTATATATACACACATACACACACAGAGTGCATTAGGAGAGTATTCAGACCCCTTGACTTTCTCCACATTTTGTTATGTTACAACCTTATTCTAAAATGGATTGAATTAAAAAAAAATGTCAATCTACACACAATACCCCATAATGACAAAGCAAAAACAGGTTCAGAAATCTTTGCACATTTATTAAAAATAAAAAACAGAAATACCTTATTTAAATAAGTATTCAGACCCTTTGCTATGAGACTCGAAATTGAGCTCAGGTGCATCCTGTTTCCATTGATCATCCATCAGATGTTTCTACAACTTGATTGGAGTCCACCTGTGGTAAATTCAATTGATTGGATATGATTTGGAAAGGCACACACCTGTCTATATAAGGTCCCACAGTTGACCGTGCATTTCAGAGCAGAAACCATGCCATGAGGTCGAAGGAACTGTCCGTAGAGCGCCGAGACAGGATTGTGTGGAGGCACAGATCTGGGGAAGGGTACCAAAAAATTTCTGCAGCATCTAAGGTCCCCAAGAACACAGTGGCCTCCATCATTCTTAAATGGAAGAAGTTTGGAACCACCAATTCTCTTCCTAGAGCTGTCAGCAGAGAAGGGCCTTGGCCAGGGAGGTGACCAAGAACCCGATGGTCACTCTTACAGAGCTCCAGCAGGTAGCTTAGTGGGTAAGAGCGTTGTGCCAGTAACCGAAAGGTCGCTGGTTCTAATCCCCGAGCCGACTAGGTGAAAAATCTGTCGATGTGCCCTTAAGCAAGGCACTTAACCCTAATTGCTCCTGTAAGTCGCTCTGGATAAGAGCGTCTGCTAAATGACTAAAATGTCAATGTAAATGTAATGGGAGAACCGTCCAGAAGGACAACCATCTCTGCAGCACTCCACCAAATCAAGCCTTTATGGAAGAGTAGCCAGATGAAAGACACTCCTCAGTAAAAGGCACATGACAGCTTGGGCTGTTGCGGTGACCATATTACCGCCACACCGGCGGTCACGAGTCATAAAGGTAGTCAAATTCCACATAACCATGTATCATGGTAATTAGGCTTCTCCAAGCTCTGATGCTGCTGATGGTCATTAGTAGCCTACCAAGCTTACCAACTGCCTGGTACTCAGCACTCTATTGTCCCTCTAAGCACTCTGACATCAATGCAAATGTAATCGAAAATCAAATACTTCATGAGAGCCCATGAGCTCGTGTTGCACAACATTTCTATAGGCTATGCAATTGCGAGATAAAACAGAGTGATGACCTCTATTAAAAAGAGGATCCCATCAGCTTTCTTTAGGCTAGGCCTACTATATTTATTTCTCAACTTCACTAATATTAAGCAAATATTAAGCACATCTATCTTTACAACAGGAGAATAGGCCACCTGGCTGGCATGAAAATGAACCACAGGAAAAGCATCCTCCATTCACTATTTAAGTGCAGAGATGACGTATTTTTTCCCCAGCCCGTTTCGAGACAGGTGCATGACAATGGTCCATTCTAAATCAAAACGAATTTCACACATACAGTTGAAGTCAGAAGTTTACATACACCTTAGCCAAATACATTTAATCCTAGTAAAAAATCAGTCTTAGGTCAGTTAGGATCACCACTTTATTTTAAGAATGTGAAATGTCAGAATAATAGTAGAGAGAATTATTTATTTCAGCTTTTATTTATTTCATCACATTCCCAGTGGGTCAGAAGTTTACATACACTCAATTAGTATTTGGTAGCATTGCCTTTAAAATTAATTAATTTGGGTCAAACGTTTTGGGGAGCCTTCCACAAGCTTCCCACAATAAGTTGGGTGAATTCTGGCCCATTCCTCCTGACAGAGCTGGTGTAACTGAATCAGGTTTGTAGGCCTCCTTGCTCGCACACGCTTTTTCAGTTTTGCCCACAAATGTTCTATAGGATTGAGGTTAGGGGTTTGTCATGGCCCCTCCAATACCTTGACTTTGTTGTCCTTAAGCCATTTTGCCACAACTTTGGAAGTATCTTGGGGTCATTGTCCATTTGGAAGACCCATTTGCGACCAAGCTTTAACTTCCTGACTGATGTCTTGAGATGTTGCTTCAATATATCCACATCATTTTCCTTCCTAATAATGCCATCTATTTTGTGAAGTGCATGTGCAGTTGCAAACCGTAGTCTGGCTTTGATATGGTGGTTTTGGAGCAGTGGCTTCTTCCTTGCTGAGCTGCCTTTCAGGTTATGTCGATATAGGACTCGTTTTACTGTGGATATACAGTGGGGAGAACAAGTATTTGATACACTGCCGATTTTGCAGGTTTTCCTACTTACAAAGCATGTAGAGGTCTGTAATTTTTATCATAGGTACACTTCAACTGTGAGAGACGGAATCTAAAACAAAAATCCAGAAAATCACATTGTATGATTTTTAAGTAATTAATTTGCATTTTATTGCATGACATAAGTATTTGATCACCTACCAGCCAGTAAGAATTCCGGCTGGTGGTTGAAAAACGAGTTTTAATGACTCCAACCTAAGTGTATGTAAACTTCCGACTTCAACTGTATATTATTTAATATATGTAAAGACAAGATTAAATCAAGAATAGTCTGATGGGTGACAATATTAGCCTATCACTTGTGAATTATATATTTTCACTTGTGAATGATGCCCAGTTTAAGGTAAGAAACAATGCCTTTTTTTTGGTGAGTTTTTCGAATCATAGTCACACACCTCATGTAGCCTCACCCATAGCCCTATATGTTCTGATAAGGTTTGTATCTCAACTAAAGTGGCCAAATAACTTCTTAAAATTAAGCACATTAATCCACTTTACAACGGGTGTAGAGCCTAACTGGCATCCATACTGTATGCATCGCGTGAGTTTCAAGTTTGGGGAAGATAATGTTCACCATAGAAATGCACCTTTATAATAAAAGCATTACATGCATAATCGCATTTGTGGTCACTTTTGATAATGGTGTTTTCCCGCTAATGGAACATTCACACTTATAGCCTACTGCAGTGTGCACATTGCTGCGCTTATATTGTGAAGAAATAGCCTAATAGTTTATCAACATTTTAAGCTAAATGTTCTGATATGTTGCGTCAGCCTCATTGCATAAAAAAAGTTAATGCTAGTCGTTGTTTTAATTTGGTATCTATCGCATCCCACAATTGTCCCAGACCATCTTTGGAATATCTATTTTTCGCACAGAATGTCAACTTTTGTACGACGGGGGATAGTAGATTGATTCGTTAGGCCTACTCATCTTGTTGGCTGACAAAAAGTAAATGTGGACAGTTCTTCCAATATCTTCAATATGCACCTCAGAATTGGATAAGGACGAGCACAATTGCGTTGCCAATGTGTCGGTCTTCACTTGTAGCCTGTGAGAAAGACCTGATCATGTGATGGAGAGCCGTGTGAGTTAGATGAGAGGTGCTTCGGAGCAGGCAGCACTCAGGGAGAAGGGCTGCAAAAGGAATGGATTTTTTTAGGGTGCATTACAGCCACACAAAGGGGACGCTACCGGGAAATTCGAGGCATTATCAAGTGCTTCTCAAATTGTGAATGAGAGACTGACGAAGTATGTACAGCCTCTGCAAAAAAAACTATGCCGAGCTCATGCCTTTCAAGCGACTTTTTCAAATCAGAGTCGCATCATGCAGCCTTACATGTATTAAAAATCAAAACATATAGCCCAACGTTTGTAGAACAACTAAAGTTACATTAATAACTCTAAATTAAGCATATAGGAGTACCTATTTCTTTGTTAACCGCTCACCACAGAATAGAATGTGCACACTCTCACAAATCGTTTGGAGAAAATATACTTTATTCAGCTTTGTTCAATTGTATTCTTCATACTATAAAATAATGCCACGGAATTGTAAGCAAATCTTGTCTGATAAATGAACTAGTGTAGCCCACAGCCATTTGGCATAGCCAGATCAGGACAATGCAGAGTACGCTATTCTGTTCTTCTGAAATAGACTGCATTTTCCTCATAATCATGTTTCTTTAGACCTGTCTAAAATAAATAATGGATTTATTGTGAAGGTGTAGGCTATATTACATGGATTTATTAGACATTTTAAAATGTAGATGTTCCAAAAGGTCTGCATCAGTGGCTTGTAGGCTGTGAGACCAACAGTTATTTGCTTGACAATCACCGGCTGACGAAATATCGTGACCGCCACAGACCTAGTTGCGCGCGTGGAGTTTGCCAAAAGGCACCTAAAGGACTCTCAGACCATGAGAAACAAGATTGAACTCTTTGGCCTGAATGCCAAGCATTACATCTGGAGGAAACCTGGCACCATCCCTACGGTGAAGCATGGTGGTGGCAGCATTATGCTGTGAGGATGTTTTTCAGCAGCAGAGACTGGGAGACTAGTCAGGATCGAGGGAAAGATTAACGGAACCTGCTCCAGATTGCTCAGGACCTCAGACTGGGGCGAAGGTTCACCTTCCGACAGCACAACAACCCTAAGCACAAAGCCAAGACAACGCAAAAGTGGCTTCGGGACAAGTCTCTGAATGTCTTTGAGTGGCCCAGCCAGAGCCCGGACTTGAACCCGATCGAACATCTCTGGAGAAACCTGAAAATAGCTGTGCAGCAATGCTCCCCATCCAACCTTACAGAGCTTGAGAGGATCTGCAGAGAAGAATGACAGAATCTCCCCAAATACAGGTGTGCCAAGCTTGTAGCGTCATACCCAAGAAGACTCAAGGCTGTAATCGCTGCCAAAGGTGCTTCAACAAAGTACTGAGTAAAGGGTCTGAATAATTATGTAAATGTTATGTTTATTTTTAATAATTTAGCAAAAAATTATAAAACTTGTTTTTGCTTTGTCATTATGGGGTATTGTGTGTAGATTGATGAGGGGAAAAAAACAATTTAATCAATTTTAGAATAAGGCTATAACGTAACAAAATGTGGAAAAAGTCAAGGGGTCTGAATATTTTCAGAAGGCACTGTATATATTTACATTGAAAAAAAATATTTACACAACATGTAATGTGCTGGTCCCATGTTTCATGAGCTGAAATAGAAGATCAAAGAAATGTTCCATATGCACAAATTTGTTTACATCCCTGTTAGTGAGCATTTCTCCTTTGCCAAGACAATCCATCCACCTGACAGGTGTGGCATATCAAGAAGCTGATTAAACAGCATGATCATTACACAGGTGCACCTTGTGCTGGGGACAATAAAAAGGCCACTAAAACATGCAGTTGTGTCACACAACACAATTCCACACGTCTCAAGTTTTGAGGGAGCGTGCAATTGGCATGCTGACTGCAAGAATGTCCCCCAGAGAATTTAGCAGTACGTCCAAACGGCCTCACAACCGACGGGCCACGTGTCTGGCATCATGTGGGCGAACGGTTTGCTGATGTCAACGTTGTGAACAGAGTGCCCTATGGTGGCGGTGGAGTTATGGTATGGGCAGGCATAAGCTACGGACAACGAACACAATTGCATTTTATCGATGGCAATTTGAATGAACAGAAATACCGTGAGGACATCCAGAGGCCCATTGTGAGGTCCATTTATTTAAAGGTACACTACCGTTCAAAAGTTTGGGGTCACTTAGAAATGTCCTTGTTTTCGAAAGAAAAGCTTTTTTTTTGTCCATTAAAATAACATCAAATTGATCAGAAATACAGTGTAGACATTGTTAATGTTTTAATGGCTATTGTAGCTGGAAACGGCTGATTTTTTATGGAATATCTACATAGGCGTACAGAGGCCCATTATCAGCAACCATCAGTCCTGTGTTCCAATGGCACGTTCTGTTTGCTAATCCAAGTTTATCATTTTAAAAGGCTAATTGATCATTAGAAACCCTTTTGCAATTATGTTAGCACAGCTGAAAACTGTGTGCTGATTAAAGAAGCAATAAAACTGGCCTTCTTGAGACTAGTTGAGTATCTGGAGAATCAGCAATTGTGGGTTCGATTACAGGATCAAAATGGCCAGAAACAAAGAACTTTCTTCTGAAACTTGTCAGTCTATTCTTGTTCTGAGAAATTAAGGCTATTCAATGCGAGAAATTGCCAAGAAACTGAAGATCTCGTACAAGGCTGTGTACTACTCCATCACAGAACAGTGCAAACTGGCTCTAACCAGAATAGAAAGAGAAGTGGGAGGCCCCGGTGCACAACTGGGCAAGAGGACAAATACATTAGTGTGTCTAGTTTGAGAAGCAGACGCCTCACAGGTCCTCAACTGGCAGCTTCATTAAATAGTACCCACAAAACACCAGTCTCAACGTCAACAGTGAAGAGGTGACTCCGAGATGCTGACCTTCTAGGCAGACTTGAAAAGAAAAAGCCATATCTCAGACTCCCCATCTTAATCTTTTATTTTTATTGGCCAGTCTGAGATATGGCTTTAAAAAAAAAGCTGTTTCCAGCTACAATAGCCATTTACAACATTAACTATGTCTACACTGTATTTCTGATCAATTTGATGTTATTTTAATGGACAAAAAAAATTGCTTTTCTTTCGAAATCAAGGAAATTTGTAAGTGACACCAAACTTTTGAACGGTAGTATATGTGTGACAAACAGATGTATATCTGTATTCCCAGTCATGTAAAACCCATAGATTAGGGCCTAATATTTATATTTTTAAATTACTGATTTTCTTATATGAACTGTAACTCAGTAAAATCTTTGAAATTGTTGCATGTTGCTTTTATATTTTTGTTCAGAATATATACATTGAGAGTATATTCAGAGCAGGTTACCTGGTGCTGAGTACTCATGTTGACTCTCCTTATCAGTCTCCTCTTCTGTTCCACGATGATGCCGTCAATCTTCCTCATCCCAGGGAGGTACAGCTCATCTGAGGGAACCAAATGGAGATGGAGAGGAAAGCCTGATTAAACGGATATGTTTCACACCACTGTCAATCATTCCAAACCTGAGGGAGGCTAACCAGGGGCATATTCAGTTGATTAAATGTTTTGCTACATGCGCAACTGTTTGTACTGAACAACACGCTTTCCCACAACGCTGTGCACTGTTCTTCAACATTCCACTAGGTATGTTTGCTCCAGTTTGGTGTGTGTGGTGGGGTGTGGCCTGATCAATATGGGTGTGACCATGTGAAATCTCAAAACCAAACACAATCACCCTCTCAGCCACCATAATCACAACATTCAACTGGTCATTCAAAACAGCACTGTTTCCATTCAAATGAACGCTGTGCCCTGCTTTCCCTTACCAAACTATTTACTGACATATTACAGCTGACATGACAACACTAGTTGCTTCTAAGAAATGAGCACAAAGCAAACAAGGGGAAAAGTCAAACTATACCGCCGATGTCAAATGCAGACCTAACACTAACTGTACCTGATTTCACACTGTATGGCCGACGCAAATCGCACTGTGCTGACTCAGATACTTTCTTCTCACCTTGTCCTTTCTAGCATGGTTCCAGCAGCTATGGTGAACGCGTAACCAGGCCAGCCCAGTTCAGCTCGGCATGGCTCGGTTTAGCCCTATAGTGTGAATCAGGCTACAGTGTCCCTTTCTATCAACTCATAATCAGAATGATTTGCGAGCCAAATCCTCAACTTTGGATACGCATGAGCCAAGGGGCATAGGAAAGTTAGGATTTGTCCCAAAGGGTGGCGGGTAAGTTAGGATTCGTCCCAAACGGGGGCAGAAAGTCTAACTTTAATTCCCTGGATGCCACTGGGATGTATTCAGTGAGGTGAAACATTCAGAATGTTTTCAGTTAAATGTTACGAATAGATCAGACATGATTCCCAATTCTAACATGATAAATCATCATATCTCTTCTACACAATACATGTCTATCTGAACATTCTGTAACTTTACGCGCTCCTGAAGAGGGCAAGACAACACCTTTTTCCCCCTCAGGAGACTGAAAAAATGTGGCATTGGTCCCCAGATCCTCAAAAAGTTCTACAGCTGCACCATCGAGAGCATCCTGACCGGTTGCATCACCGCCTGTTATGGCAACTGCTCGGCATCCGACTACAGAGGGTAGTGCGTACAGCCCAGTACATCACTGGGACCAAGATTCCTGCCATCCAGAACCTATATACTAGGCGGTGTCAGAGGAAGGCCCAAAAAATTGTCATAGACGCCAGTCACCCAAGTCAAAGACTGTTCTCTCTGCAACCGCACGGCAAGCGGTACCGGAACGCCAAGTCTAGGTCCAAATGGATTCTCAACAGCTTCTACACCCAAGCCATAAGACTGCTGAACAATTAATCGAATTGCGATATAGATCAAAACACGAGTGAACTGTTGGAATCATAGAAGTAGAATGACATTTAAGAAGCAAAGTGGAAAGCAGCATTGTTCTTGTTGTTTGGAACAATCGGTTAACTGCATTTCACCTAACAGAACAGCATGCAAACAGCGCAGTTCCTTCTCAGTGGTGAGAAGGAACTGCGCTGCTTGAGTGACAGGGGGCAAGGCTTTGTATGTGTGGGAAGCAGCTGCAACAGGAGACCGGGAACGAGACGACAGAGTAAACTATAAAAATGGACGTTACACGCGGCTGATTGGAGTTTTCAAAATATTGCGATATGGAGATTTTTTGTAGAGCTGTGCGATACTGACAAAAATCCATGTCACGATAAAATAACCTATTTTTTGCAATACCGATAAATTATATTTTTGGAAGGCGCAGTTACTCTCCTTTAGCGCCTTTTTTACATCATGTCAAAGACATTTCCATAATATATTAGCCTAAGTCATTTGGTTACCAGGTGATCCAGCAAAAGGCTGCAAAGGAAAATAAAGCATGATAAACATTTTCCCAACTCAACTTTATTCTGAAAAGTTACCAAGTGTAACTCACATTAAACTGAGATCTGGACAATTGACAAGGGCAAAGTGCCCTGAGCGCTTATGTCAAAATCATTCAGGGTAACCTTGCCCTCCATTGTAAACAAAAAATATTTCCCAAACCCCTGATTGCAATCTCAACTCTGTTCTTTATTTTCAACTATTTGAAATGAGAAGCTAAATAACAAAAATATAAGTATATTGAATAATAGGCTGAATATTATCTTAAATAATAAATATCAGCAACAAAAAGCGCTGTTCAGTTTCTCTTAAATAATATCAGCAACAAAAAAGTACTGTTCAGATTCTGATCTCTTAAATAATAAATCAGCAACAAAATGCGCTGTTCAGTTTCTATTCTTTAAAAAAAATATAAATGCAACATGTAAAGCGTTGGTCCCATGTTTCATTAGCTGACATAAAATAATGCAGATATTTTCCATATGCACAAAAAAATCTAGAATTTTGAGCACAAATCTGTTTACATCCCTGTTAGTGAGCATTTGTCCTTTGCCAAGATAATCCATCCACCTGACAAATGTGGCATATCAGGAAGCTGCTTAAACGGCATGATCATTACACAGGTGCACCTTGTGCAAGGAACAATAAAAGGCCACTCTAAAATGTGCAGTTTTGTCACACAACACAATGCCACAGATGTCTCAAGTTGAGGGAGCGTGCAATTGGCATGCTGACTGCAGGAATGTCCACCAGAGCCGTTGCCAGATAATTAAATGTTAATTTCTCTACCATAAGCCGCCTCCAACTTTGTTTTAGAGAACTTGGCAGTCCGTCCAACCGGCCTCAAAACCACAGACCACGTGTAACCACGCCAGCCCAAGACCTCCACATATGGCATCTTCACTTGCAATATAGTCTGAGACCAGCCACCCGGACAGCTGATGAAACTGTGGGATTGCACAACCGAATAATTTCTGCACAAACTGTCAGAAACCGTCTTAGGGAAGCTCATCTGCTTGCTCATCATCCTCACCAGGGTCTTGACATGACTGCAGTTCGGCGTCGTAACTGACTTCAGTGGGCAAATGCTCACTTTCAATGGATGTTCACTTCCGTTTTGAGCGCGTCACTTGTCTCTGTGCTTCTGTGCTGTTTGTGGCTTGGCTATCTGCCAAACTTCACGGTTTTTACTTTTTTTAAACTGTTTAATCAATCTTCATTTAACACATTTTACCAACGTCTTAGTTATTTTTTTAACTACTTTTTTAATTCAACTTTTTCACCCCGGACGCTTTATATGGACATGGTCCTACAGGACCTCCACCAGCAGAAGGTACGTAGTAACATTAACACTATGCCATCTAATTGCAGTCGCTGTACTCATAATACACAGGAAAACTATCACCTTATGGTGAAGATAGTCATGTTGCAAGCTTCAGATGCAATCGTTAGGCAAGGGCAATTTAAATGTAGGAAAGGATGAAACAGCACCTGTGCCACCAGTAAGTACAGATAGTAGTATAAATCCCCCTGCACAGTCCCCGCAGCCGGACAATTTTCTCAAGTCTTCTGGAAAGAAATGCTGTCGGCATGCTCAACCAGTGTCACTCATTCAGCTGACAGAAACTTTAAACCGGTTCTCCCCATTAAGAAACGAGTCAGAGGCCGAGCCTTCTCAGGTCTCTCCTCCACCTGTTACGGGATCTGAGCCACCGAAGCCTCCCACCATTAGCTCGGACAAATTGAAAACCCTAGTCATTGGCAACTCAATTACATGCAATATTAGACTTTAAAATAATCATCCAGCGATCATACACTCTTTACCAGGGGGCAGGGCTACCGACGTAAAGGCTAATCTGAAGATGGTGCTGGCTAAGACAAAAACTGGCGAGTGTAGAGAGTATAGGGATATTGTTATCCACGTCGGCACCAACGATGTTAGGATGAAACAGTCAGAGCTCACCAAGAGCAACATAGCTTCAGTGTGTAAATTAGCTAGAAAGATGTGTCGGCATCGAGTAATTGTCCCTGGCCCCGTCCCAGTTAGGGCGAGTGTTGAGCTCTACAGCAGAGTCTCACAACTCAATCGCTGGTTGAAAACAGTTTTCTGCCCCTCCCAAAATAATTTGTAGATAATTGGTCCCCTTTCTGGGACTTACCCACAAACAGGACCAAGCCTGGCCTGCTGAGGAGTGACGGACTCCATCCTAGCTGGAGGGGTGCTCTCATCTTATATACCAACATAGACAGGGCTCCAACTCCTCTAATTCCACAATGAGGCAGGCCAGGCAGCAGGCTGTTAGCCAGCCTGCCAGCTTAGTGGAGTCTGCCACTAGCACAGTCAGTGTAGTCAGCTCAGCTATCCCCATTGAGACCGTGTCTGTGCCTCAATCTAGGTTGAGCAAAACTAAACATGGCAGTGTTCGCCTTAGCAATCTCAATGGAACAAAGACCTCCTCCATTCCTGTCATTATTGAAAGAGATTGTGATATCTCACATCTCAAAATAGGGCTACTTAATGTTAGATCCCTCACTTCCAAGGCAGTTACGGTCAAATAACTAATCACTGATCATAATCTTGATGTGATTGGCCTGACAAACATGGCTTAAGCCTGATGAATTTACTGTGTTAAACGAGGCCTCACCTCCTGGTTACACTAGTGACCATATCCCCCGCGCATCCCGCAAAGGTGGAGATGTTGCTAACATTTACGATAGCAAATGTCAATTTACCCCCCCCCCAAAAAAAGACTGTTTTCGTCTTTTGAGCTTCTAGACATGAAGTCTATGCAGCCTACTCAATCACATTTTATAGCTACTGTTTACAGGCCTCCTGGGCCGTATACAGAGTTCCTCACCGAGTTCCCTGAATTCCAATTGGACCTTGTAGTCATGGCAGATAATATTCTAATTTTTGGTGACTTTAATATTCACATGGAAAAGTCCACAGACCCACTCCAAAAGGCTTTCAGAGCAATCATCGACTCAGTGGGTTTTGTCCAACATGTCTCCGGACCTACTCATTGCCACAGTCATACCCTGGATCTAGTTTTGTCCCGTGGATCTAAATGTTTTTCCTCATAACCCTGGTCTATCGGACCACCATCTTATTACGTTTGCAATCGCAACAAATAATCTGCTCAGACCCCAACCAAGGACCAACAAAAGCCGTGATATAAATTCTTGGACAACCCAAAGATTCCTAGAGGCCCTTCCAGACTCCCTCTACCAACTCAAGGACGTCGGAGCACAAAAATCACTTAACGACCTAACTGAGGATCTAAATTTAACCTTGCTTAATACCCTAGATGCAGTCGCACCCATAAAAACTAAAAAACATTTGTCACAAGAAACTAGCTCCCTGGTATACAGAAAATACCAGAGCCCTGAAGCAAGCTTCCAGAAAACTGGAACGGAAATGGCGCTCCACCAAACTGGAAGTCTTCTGACTAGCTTGGAAAGAAAGTACAGTGCAATATCGAAGAGCCCTCACTGCTGCTCGATCATCCTATTTTTTCCAAACTAATTGAGAATAAGAACAGTCCAAAATTTCAATTTGACACTGTCGCAAAGCTAACTAAAAAGCAGCATTCCCCAAGAGAGGATGCCTTTCACTTCAGCAGTGATGAATTCACGAACTTCTTCGACGAAAAGATCATGATCATTAGAAAGCAAATTACGGACTCCTCTTTGAATCTGCGTATTTCTCCAAAGCTCAGCTGTCCTGAGTCTGCAAAAAACTGCCAGGACCTAGGATCAATTGAAACACTAAAGTTTGTTTATCCTATATTTCGACACATTCATGAAAATAGTCATGGCCTCTAAACCTTCAAGCTGCATACTAGACCCTATTCCAACTAAACTACTGAAAGAGCTACTTCCTGTTGTTGGCCCTCCTATGTTGAACATAATACATTGCTCCCTATCCACTGGATGTGTACCAAACTCACTAAAAGTGGCAGTAATAAAGCCTCTCTTGAAAATGCCAAACCTTGACCCAGAAAATGTAAAAAACAAAACATAAAATAAAAAAATAAAAATAAAAATCGGCCTATATCGAATCTCCCATTCCCCAAAATGTTATTGAAAAAGCTATTGCTCAGCAACTCACTGCCTTCCTGAAAACAAATAATGTATACGAAACGCTTCAGTCTGGTTTTAGACCCCATCATAGCACTGAGACTGCACTCGTGAAGGTGGTAAATTATATTTTAATGTCGTCAGACCAAGACTCTGCATCGGTCCTCGTGCTCCTAGTCCTTAGTGCTGCTTTTGACACCATCCATCACCACACTCTTTGAGAGATTGGAAACCCTAATTGGTCTACACGGACAAGTTCTTGCCTGTTTTAGATCTTATCTGTCGGAAAGATATCAGTTAGTCTCTGTGGATGGTTTGTCCTCTGACAAATCAATTGTACGTTTCGGTGTTCCTCAAGGTTCTGTTTTAGGACCACTATTGTTTTCACTATATAATTTAACTCTTGGTGATGTCATTCGGAAACACAATGTTAACTTTCATTGGTATGTGGACGACACACAGCTGTACATTTCGATGAAACATGGTGAAGCCCCAAAATTGCCTACCCTGGAAGCCTGTGTTTCAGACATAAGGAAGTGGATGGCGGCAAATGTTTTACTTTTAAACTCTGACAAAACAGAGATGGTAGTTCTAGGTCCCAAGAAACAAAGAGATCTTATGTTGGATCTGACAACTAATCTCGATGGTTGAACAGTCGTCAATTTCTTTTTGTGCTTTTGACAAACATATCACGAATATTTAAAGGACAGCTTTTTTCCATCTTCGTAACATTGCAAAAATCTGAAAAGTTTTGTCCAGAAATTATGCAGAAAAGCTAATCCATGCTTTTCTCACTTCTAGATTAGACTACCGCAATGCTCTACTCTCCGGCTACCCGGATAAAGCACTAAATAAACTCCAGTTAGTGCTAAACACGGCTGCTAGAATCTTGACTAGAACCAACAAATTTGATCATATTACTCCAGTGCTAGCTTCTGGCTTCCTGTTAAGGCTAAGGCTGATTTCAAGGTTTTACTGCTAACCTACAAAGCATTACATGGGCTTGCTCCTACCCATCTCTCCGATTTGTTCCTGCCGTACATACCTACTTAATGGCCATGTACTGTTATAATCTCCACCCGGCACAGCCAGAAGGGGACTGGCCACCTCTCAGAGCCTGGTTCCTCTCTAGGTTTCTTCCTAGGTTTCTGCATTTCTAGGGAGTTGTTCCTAGCCACCATGCTTCTACATCTGCCTTGCTTGCTGTTTGGGGTTTTAGGCTGGGTTTCTGTATAGCACTTTGTGACATATGCTGATGTAAAAAGGGCTTTATAAATACATTTCATTGATTGATTGATTGCAACGCTGGAGAAGTGTGCTCCTCACAAATGGATCCCGGTTTCAACTGTACCGGGAAGATGGCAGGCGTTGTGTGGGTTTGCTGATGTCAACGTTCTGAACAGAGTGCCGCCTGGAGGCGGTGGGGTTATGGTATGGGCAGGCATAAGCTACGGACAACAAACACAATTGCATTTTATCAATGGCAATTTGAACGCGCAGAGATACCGTGACGAAATCCTGAGGACCATTGTCATGCCATTCATCCGCCACCATCCCCTCATGTTTCAGCATGATAATGCACGGCCCCTTGTCACAAGGATCTGTACACAATTCCTGGAAGCTGGAAATGTCCCAGTTCTTCAATGGCCTGCATACTCACCAGAAATGTCACCCATTGAGCACGTTTGGGATGCTCTGAATCGACGTGTACGACAGCCTGTTCCAGTTCCCACCAATATCCAGCAACTTCACATAGCCATTGAAGAGGAGAGGGACAGCATTTCACAGGCCACAATCAACAGCCTGATCAACTCTATGCGAAGGAGATGTCGCGCTGCATGAGGCAAATGGTGTTCACACCAGATACTGACTGGTTTTCTAATCCACACACCTACCTTTGGAAAGGTGGCATCCTATGCCAGTGCCACGTTAAAAGTCACAGCTCGCAGATACAGTGCGGTTATAGCCTACATTATTATTATGGACAAAAGAGCAAGATTATTTTTATTTGTCAAACGGCAGCCAAGCATCGATGATCATGTCACCAGAATAAATGGGTTAGCTAACAACAATTCTAGATGGCCAGATTGCTGGCATGAATGACAAGAAACTGCCGTGTGGGGAATCTTAAGTGGCTCGTTTCATCTCGTTATTGATACCATGTCTAGTTTTGAGGTGTTTTGACTGATTTTTCATGTCAATGCTAATATGACAAAAATTCACTAGCTAGCCAACCAACAACTGTTACGATGTATGTAAGAGAAACCAAGTGAGCGTTGTGCAAATGTATTCATGTTTTCAATAAACATTGGAGATTAAATATAGCTTACATGTCAACAATCTAAGCCAACCCCGTTTGTTTTGCCCGATAGTTGCGCACACCTCGGTTTTGTTGCAAAAAAAACAACCAGTCTATAGGACCCTCAATATTTATTGGAAAGAAGCATCATCAAGCTCATCACCTTGCACTTTCACTGTGAAGTTCATCATAACTTATTTAATATGTAGCCTAAAAAAACTGCATGACTCCAAGTTTACTTCGATATGAAGGTTATTATATCAATATTTGCGCATAAAAGCTTTTCCACCGACATTTCTCAGATAATACATTTTACAGACAAAATGATCCCACCTTGTCTAGCGTATTTAGTTTTGTCGACATTTGGATAGTATACCGACATAAGGCCTGTCATAAAAAAGATTATCCGTCATGTACTTTACTCGAATAAAAAGGCTGGATGGAAACCTGGTTAGTGTCAGCACATTTTCAGTGTCAGTACATTTGTAAACAGTACATTTGTAAACTGAAAAAAAAAAAATACTGGCCTTCAGGCCCATCATACTCTAGGTTTTTAGCCAGAAAAACCAACATATTGACCTTGTCTGGTTTCAAACATGATCGGCGGCATGTAACAATGTTGCCACCTGTGCTGAAAACTCAATCAGATGGCGAGCTGGTGGCAGGGATACACAGGTACTTCCGTGCCAGTTTGCTTATTGTAGAAAAGTTGATATGATGCAACTTCCACTAAGCCAGTGGATCCTCTTCAATGTCTACCAAAGCGGAAAACATGTAGCTATCCATCTCTGCTTCCAGTGCTCCCCGTAGTGACACAGTGGGGACAGATGTTGAAGCTGATGTGTCGCTTCCCTTGAAAAAGCTCCCCAAAGACTTCCTGGCCCTTTTCACCTCTGGTGCACTAACTGCACTTGCTTCTTGGGGTTCTGTGCTCACTGTGGGCCTCACCACTGTTGGTGATGCTGACTCCATCTCCATTTTCACTTTTGTTTTGATCGAGGGGACATTGTGTGCTCTGATGTATTTGATCTTGAATCTGGGGTAAAGAAAACAGGCCAGGGCCAGCTGCTCCTTTTCATTCAGGTAGCCCAAGATGTTTCTCTTGATAGACTTGGTCAGCGATGTTTCCTCCTCCTCCTCCACTTGAGTTGAGGATATGCAGAAAAGGCTTCACAAATGACTCACATAATGTTCTCCTGAGAGTGCATCTCTTAACTTCCATCACTGGGCTAAGAGCTTTGTTGATAGCCTCCAGGAGGTCGATGTCTTGCCAGGAGGGCGACAGGTTCCTGGTCTTCTTGTCTGCAGAGAGGATTTGTATGATGGCTCGCTGTTGCTCCTGGAACCTTGCAATCATCAGCCGCCTGGATCCTCATCGTGTTACACAGGCAGTTTTCAGTTTGTGTTGTGGCAGCTTGAGCTCCTTCTGTGTCGTCACCAGGGCCACTGACTTTTTCCAGCTGTATGAAAAGGTGCTGCCCACCTTCTTGCACATCGCTATAGCTCGTCCTACACAGGGATCTTTCATGGAGTTTTCTGTTGAAAATTAAACACAGAAAAGTGCCTAATTAAATAAAACAAATGCATTTCATTACTTCAATTGATAAAATGTAATGCATATGGTTTATGAGATAATATAATGCTGCTACAGAAAGAGACCTGTATTTTAAACATTCATTGATTTATGCATTTATGTCTTATGAAGACATGAGACTGATTTTAAATGTAATAGTATTTTAAACTAAGTTCAAATCCGTTAGTATATTGGTGTTAGGTAATTGTAACATATTATTTGGTCCAAACACAATCAAAATGTATGCCTATAACTTTTTGCTCAATTTATATTTCACTTTATTACAATACATACCGATGGCGAGGTGAAGTCTATGGCCAAAACACTGCAGCCTCGTATCCATTTTAGGTTGGTGGCCTTCACAACGTTTGCCCCACGGTTCGTTGGGATGCACACCTGCTTCTCCTCTGGCTGATCCCAGGCTGCTAGCGAGTCCTGCAGCCCCTGGGCTATCATCTCCCCAGTGTGGTCCTCTGGAAAGTAGGCAGTCTGCAAGCACCTGTTGCGAAGCTTCCAAACGTCATCGATGTAGTGCAGTGCCAATTACATGTAGGGCTCCAGCGTCCTGCTGGACCTATGAGTTGTCACGAAATAGTTCACCCGTTTCAGCTCCGATGCTATTTTGGCATGACATTTCTTGTACAAATGCCGTTTGTGAGAAATATTTTATTGATGACATTTTGTTCAACTGTTGAAATTACCACGTCTTTTGCTATGTGGTACGTTATGGCATCTGTTATTTAATTCCATCAGTGAGTGCATAGGGAGTTCTGTGTGCAAACAATTCCGTAATGGATTGTTGCCCCTGGGCTTTCCTCTCGCGATGACGCTCGTTCGCCAAATGTTTCTTTGCCATGCATTTGTCATGCTGTATTACATGCCTGTGTTTCAAATGGTAGAATAAGTGGTTTGTGTTACCTCCAGTGGTTGCTATAGTTTTGCAACAGTTCAAGCACACCACCTCACTCTGCCTGTCCCTAGGTTTAAAACCAAAATAGTTCCAAACAACCGACACTGCATCCTTCTTTGGCAGTAATTGTTCTTGGCTTTCTGGGACTGCATTTTCCTAATTTTTCACTGCTAATGAACAAGTTTACTCGCAACATCACTTGGGAGAACTGCCAACAAAAGGTGTGGTAAGCATGGGATAGAAAACGGCTCTGATTGGCTGCTGTAGTCTTGGTTCAAATAAAACGGCGTCGATGAAAGTGTTGAGTTCCGGGAGCGCAATGCTTCTTCCTATGCCGTTTCACTTTCATATATGCCGTGCTGCTCCATAGGCTATTGGTTAATGCACGCAGGAACATTGTGTAATCACAGAAAATTACCGACATATGCAAAATTGCTTCTGTATGAGTTAGAAATGTCAGTGTCGGTAATAGTCGGTTTATCGTCCCAGCTCTAACCTCTTGCTATATGGATATTGCACATATCAATATTGCGATTTCGATTTGAATTCGATTCATTGTGCAGCCCTAACCCAGGCCCACTGGTGTGTTGTGTTCGAAACAGCTGTTTTTACAATAAACTGGTAGAGTATTTTGTGTGTGTGTGTGTGTGTGTGTGTGTGTCAGCCATGTTACGAAGGTGGATATTGACCGCGCAACCGCCGTTAACTCGAGCCAGCTTGTAACTGCGTGTTTGTGTCGAACATGGCTGGTCTAACGGCAAACTCTTCATTGAGCCAATGCTGAAATAGCAATCCATGGAGGAGTCAAGTGCCACATTTACATTTTTGCCGATATCAAAATGAAAGACAGGTTATCCTGCAAATTCAGCAGGATATAGTGGGAAATAGGCTATTAGAAGTGCCGTCATTCTTTTATTAATTATATTGTTAATGTTGTCTTTGGTGTGCTTATCAATGCACAAACCCCCTTTTCCCCACTCTTAATAAAAACTAAATATCGATAGGTCATACGAAAGTTTTATAGCGCATTAAGTTTCAAATGCATCCTATCATTACTAAAATGTGTAATGTGATATGCATTTTAATATGGCTATTTTTAACACAAAAGAACATCTGACTAATAAAATATTTAAAAATCAGTCATCTTTCTCAAATATGGTCCAGAGAAGAGGATGATGACCCATTTTTTGCGAGAGTGAGGGAATCTAATTTGATTGGTCCTCGAGCCTTAAACACTTCATTCAGGATGGAGTTAGCAGGTTAAAGCTAAAGCATTCGTTGCCATAGAAATGTACCTGGCTAACAGGTGAGCCACCTTCGTGTCAACGGTTATCCCGAGTTAAATAGGAATTGACCCAAGTTAGCGCAGTAACTCCTCTATCCAGCTTCGTAGTTCACCCCTCAGGGCTGTGTGTGTGTTCTGCTCTCACCGTCTGTGTCATGTTGAGGTCCAGGGCCGTGTGTGTGTGTGTGTGTGTTCTGAGCTCTCACCGTCTGTATCCTCCAGGGCTTGGATCATGTCGGGGTCCAGGGCCGTGCTGACCAGCATCTCCACATAGCTCCTGAACATCTCCCGCATGGCCCGGTTGTTCACCCCACCTTGCATTGTCACTGCATGGAGGTTACACACACACACACACACACACACATACAGGGGTTAGACACGCATGGCATACACACCAACACACATAGGGTTGTCACACCTGTATCACAATATTCAGACGTATCATGTCAAGGAAATTGAGGAAAACAGCAAAATGGTTTCTTATGTTGTAACCCAGAGTCACATTTGTTTAATCTCCAAGCTATTGCACACAATACGTAACATAACATTCTTAAATGACCAAAGAGTGTAGTCTGCATTGCGTTTTCCTTTTTGCAATGGAACATGTTGTATCATATTATCGTGACAACCCCCCACACACACACACAGCTCTACCTAATTGCCGAATACATTCCTGAAAGCTTTTATTTGTCTCCCCTTCTATTCACTGCCTGGCGCACCCAAACAGCCATTTTATTCCATTTATTATGGGGCATATACAGACACCTATTACTCCCCTGACCATTACAGAATCCCTCCACCCAGTTGGACTGCACAAATACAGATACATATGGGATAAACATACAGTGCCTTCAGAAAGTATTCACACCCCTTTACTTTTTCCATATTGTGTTGTGTTACAGCCCAAATTTAAAATGAGATTTGTCACTGGCCTACACACAATACCCCATGATGTCAAAGTGGAATTATGTTTTTTGAAAAATATTAAAAGCTGAAATGTCTTGAGTCAATAAGTATTCAACCCCTTTTTGTTATGGCAAGCCTAAAAATAGTACACCCAATCACTAAAGATACAGGCGTCCTTCCTAACTCAGTTGCCGGAGAGGAAGGAAACCGCTCAGGGATTTCACCATGAAGCCAACACAATAATAGTGTTTTACATGAATTTTGAATGACTACCTCATCTCTGTACCCCACACATACAATTATCTGTAAGGTTTCTCAGTCGAGCAGTGTATTCCAAACACAGATTCAACCACAAAGACCAGCAAGGTTTTCCAATGCCTTGCAAAGAAGGGCACCTATTGGTAGATGGGTAAAAAATAAATAAAAGCAGACATTGAATATCCGTTTGAGCATGGTGAAGTTATTAATTACACTTTGGATGGTGTATTAATACACCAAGTCACTACAAAGACACAAGCGTCCTTCCTAACTCAGTTGCTGGAGAGGAAGGAAACCGCTCAGGGATTTCATCAGGAAGCCAATGGTGACTTTAAAACAGTTAGAGTTTAATGGCTGTGATAAGAGAAAACTGAGGATAGATCAACAACATTGTAGTTACTCCACAATACTAACCTAATTGACAGAGTGAAAAGATGGAAGCTTGTACGGAACAAAGATATTCGAAAACATGCATCCTGTTTGCAACAAGGCACTAAAGTAATACTGGAAAAAATTTGGCAAAGCAATTAACTTTTTTTCCTGAATACAAATGTTTGTTTGGGGCAAATCCAATAACGCATTACTGAGTACCACTCTCCATTTTTCAAGCATAGTGGTGGCAGCATCATGTTATGGGTATGCTTGTAATCGTTAACGACTGGAGAGTTTTTCAGGATAAAAAAAGAAACGGAATGGAGTTAAGCACAAGCAAAATCCTAGAGGAAAACCTGGTTCAGTTTGCTTTCCACCAGACACTGGGAGATTAATTCATCTTTCAGCAGGACAATAACCTAAAACACAAGGCCAAATCTACACTGGAGTTGCTTACCAAAAAAACAGTGAATGTTCATGAGTGGCCGAGTTACAGTTTTGACTTAAATCTGCTTGAAAACCTACGGCAAGACCGGAAAATAGTTGTCCAGCAATGATCAACAAACAATTTGACAGAGCATGAAGAATTTTGAAAAGAATAATGGTCAAATGTTGCACAATCCAGGTGTGGAAAGCTCTAAGAGACAGAGAGAGAGTTACAGCTGTAATTGCTGCCAAAAGGTGCTTCTACAAAGTATTGACTCAAGTGTGTGAATACTTACGTAAATGAGATATTTCTATATTTCATTTTCAATACATTTGCAAACATTTCTAAAAATATGTTTTGACTTTCATTATTGGGTAGTGTAGAGATCAATTTAATCAATTTTGAATTCAGGCTGTAACAAAATGTGGAATAAGTAAAAGGGTATGAATACTTTCTGAAGGCACAGCGTTCCAATTGGCACTATAATCCCTTCATAGTGCACTACATCTGGTCAAAAGTAGTGCACTATATAGTATGTATGGTGTACCAACAATAATCAGTACAAAACTGCTTCACAAAATAAAATATTATGGGCTACATTCCAAGACACAGTTCATGACTAGTCTTGGACTAAAAAGCTATTTCAATTGAGAATCTCCATTGAGAATGCATTTTACTCCTGGACTAGGCTTAATCTGTGTCTAAGAAACTGGCCCTATAGGCAAAAAACGCTTCTCACTCTCATCCTCGCTGGCTGCCTCCTCGGATGAGTCGGAATCCGACGACGAGGGGACCTCCTTCAGCCACTTCCTCTTTTTCAGAAGCGGTTCCGCCTTGACCTTGGCTGGCTTCAACTTGGGAGGCCGCTCTACCTTCTTCCCTTTCTCCACTCCCCCTTTCTTCTCCTTCCCCTTCCCTCGTTCCGTCGTTGCCACTGTGGCGGCCCGTTTCTCAGGCTTCTGAGACGGCTGCACCCTCTTCTCCTTCTCCTCTCTCTGCTTCTCTTTCTCCCACTCCTCTTTCACCACCGCAGCCGCCTTCTCTTTTTCTCGCAGTTCGTTCTTTGCCCTTGTTCTCTCCCTGGGCTTACGCTGCACTGGCTCTCGTGCCGTTGCCACTCGCTGCTCCCTCTCCTCCTTCTCAGCTCGAGGCGGGGTCTGGGTGGTGAGAGGCGGGGAAGCCATTTTGGGAAGGGCCTGTTGCCTGTTGAAGATGAGTAGGGATTTGAATAAAGAGAAGGCAACCATATTTCAGATGACCAGTTCTATAAGCACCCACTTCCAACCAAATCGCTGACTACAAACCCTAATTTTGTGGGGGTCATGCCTTCTCACCCCCCTAGCTGGCAGATTTTTTCAGTATGCTGGTTACTTCAGATTTTTGGGAACACACTGGATAGCTTGATGTTAGTGCAAACACCATGTTAGCTCTTTAGGCTAATATTTTCCTCTTAAACATTGTCCATGGACATTCAACAGGACAGCACACTCTGAAATTTATATTTTAGAGGTGCAAGTAATAAACCTTCAAAACATATATTTCGGACAGCACTGTCCTATGAATTGTTCAATGACAAGGTGGAAGAAAACCTTTGAGAAGTAAAAGCATATACAATGTACACCAAAATAGAGCCATTTTCTGTTTACCATCAAACGTCACGTTCGAGTGATGCGCAAGCATCCCGACATCAGAAAGCTCTGTAGCAGGATAGCTAACGCTGATGTCATGACCTTGACAAACTTAACAGTGACTGGGTAATGACCATGAAAACACCCAAGACCGATGGCTGTAGCCATGTTCAACAAGTATATTATTCTTCTGGCTTTATCTGGCTCTATTTGTGATTTTACCTCGCCTCACTGGCTTGCTAGGTAATCAATCCTCTGACGATAACCATCTAATTATGTGTTTGTTACCTTGCACAAGCTGCATTTGAAGTTGCAGGTCATCTTATCCACTGCTAGGTTAACAAAAGAGGTTTCTGATGAAGACCTGCGCACGCAACTTTTCATGACGCGGCCGGGAAATGGGTGTATAGAATAGATCCCGATGGGTACCTCAGTCCGGATGGTCTGTGCCATGGTCGTCGAGAGCACACTCTCACGTAGTCCTTCTTGTTGACGTTTTCCAGGAACTTGACGTACAGGCGCTGGTACCGCATCTTGGCGTCTCCAAAGTAGCCCAGATACTGAGGAAGAGAAAGAGTAGCCATTTTGTTTATTGGGATGCCTGATAACTACTTATTGAACAGCTAGTCATCCTGGGGTCCACACAAATCAGTTGGTCTGTTCCAGGTCATCTTTATTGTTGTCGTGCTCCACAGTTTATTAGGTTCCATTTTCATAAAGTGTCTCAGAGTAGGAATGTTGACCTAAAACCAGGTTCCCACTGTCCATGTCTAATAATCTAAAAGGCAAAATAGTCCGCGTGCTGATCTAGGAACAGTTTAATGTCTCAGGAATCACATTAATATGATATAGCACTCGTGAGATGCTCAGCGACTGCAATTAAGACGACCTGAAATGCAACCAACAATCACACAGACGGACACAGAAACAAGCAATCTGTGTTGAGATTGAACAGTGATCTTCATTGTTGGGTCAGTGGAACATTAGGCACCCAACTGTGGAAAAGGTACTGAAACAGGGAGAGACTATCTGGACTTGTCCTACTTGACGCTCATGTGTTTTAAAAAATTTCCATTGCGTGCCCTGCTGATAGACAGAAAGGTGCATTATGTTTTGACATTGAGCAGTGTTGGGTCAGCGGAACACAAAATTAAGAGTACAGATTATTGTATGGGAAGAAATACAAACGTTTTTGAGAAAGATCATTTGAAAAATACAATTGTATTGAGTAAATGTATGTATTGGTTTGTTTTCATTTTTGACAAGAGATGAAAAATGAAATGAATTGAGGGTTCTTTGTTGACGTAAAAATCTAAATTTACAGATTTTAAGGTTGTGGGGTCGGGTCGCGAGAAATTCTTTGGGGGAAAAAAATGGGGTCCCCAGAAATTCTGGCGGAGAAAATGGAGTCCCCGCTGAACAAGTTTGAATACCACTGTGTTGGGTGGACAGACTGACTGACTCACATTGCTGGTGGCACAGAACTGCCTCTGTCCGTTCTTGATCTCGGGGCTGAACTTCTGCAGCAGGGCTTTCTGCACCCTCCAGATGGGGGGAGGCTCTCGACCGGTCTTCAGGGCAAGCTGGGGACAGAGGGGTGAGGGAATTAATACAGCACATCCTGAACACACATATACCACATACGGACACACACATACTCACACAATCAACTTACGGAACAGATGGACTATACGGACTAACCATCCAACCTATCGACTGTTGATCTGGTGGTTAGTGATGCCTTTTTTACACACGCGCACAAAAACACACAAATACCTTCATTGTTGCGATGTCTTCTACGCGCACCACAAACTCGTCCCTCTCTCGGAAAATGCCTTCCCCTCCGCTCTCGCTCTCGTCATCCTCGCTCTCTCCAGCGATGGCAGCGTCCTCCTGCTTCTGGGCCACGTGCAGAGAGGTGACCTGAGGGGCGGGAGCATCTTCCGGGGACGCGGGGAGCTCCAGTGAGGGGGAATCGGAGGCCGGGGGAGGGGAGGAAGGAGGAGTCGGGGAGGAGGGAGGGAGGGTGGCGGGAGCAGGAGGAAGAGGGGAAGGAATGGAAGGAGGGAGGGGGCTCGGAGGTTGGGACTGCTTCTGCTGTTGTGCCGCCTCTTGTGGGGGCAGGGGTGATGAAGGGAGAGAGAGGAGAAGTAAGGGGGAAGGCGGGGGAGAGGGAGAGAATGATTGAGCGGGGGAGGCAGAGAGAGGTGGGGGCGCGGCTGGTGCCACTGGGGACTCTGGGGCAGAGGCTGGAATAAAAAGGAGATAAGTGGTGATTGTTCTTCAAGAATCAAATGCGATTCCACGCCAGAATAGGCCAAAAAAAGTTTTGGTAGAATGTTCTGTCAATTCTCACATAGAAACTACATTGGGAGGAAGGATGTTTAACATGCTTTTTACATTTGTATCACAAACAATGAAAAAAACAAAGGGAAGAAAATGATTAATGTGGCCATTTTAGGCACGTTTTAGACATATACAGTGCATTCGGAAATTATTCAGACCCCTTGACATTTTCCACATTTTGTTGCTTTACAGCCTTATTCTAAAATGGATTACATTTATTTTTCCCCCTCAATCTACACACAATACCCCATTATAACAAAGTGAAAACAGGTTTCTAGAAAATTTAGCAAATGTACCAAAAATAAGAATTCAGACCCCTTGCTATGAAACTTGGAATTGAGCTCAGGTGCATCCTGTTTCCATTGATCATCCTTGAGATGTTTCTACAACTTGATTGAAGTCCACCTGTGGTAAATTCAATTGATTGGACATGATTTGGAAAGGCACACACCTGTCTATATAAAGTCCCACAGTTGACAGTGCATGTCAGAGCAAAAACTAAGCCATCAGGTCGAAGGAATTGTCCATAGAGTTCCGAGACAGGATTGTGTCGAGGCACAGATCTGGAGAAGGGTACCAAAAAATGTCTGTGTTCTTGGGGACCTTCAATGGTGCAGTGGCCTCCATCATTCTTAAATGGAAGAAGTTTGGAACCACCAAGACCCTTTCTAGAGCTGGCCGCCCGGTCAAACTGAGCAATCGGGGGAGAAGTCGCAGGGACTGGGAGACTAGTCAGGATCGAGGGAAAGATGAACGGAGCAAAGTACAGAGAGATCCTTGATGAAAACCTGCTCCAGAGCGCTCAGGACCCCAGACTGGGGCAAAGGTTCACCTTCCAACAGGACAACGACCCTAAGCACACTGCCAAGACAAGGCAGGAGTGGCTTCGGTAGAAGTCTCTGAATTACCTTGAGTGGCCCCGCCAGAGCCCGGACTTGAACCCGATCGAACATCTCTGGAGCCACCTGAAAACAGATGTGCAGCAATGCTCCCCATCCAACCTGACAGAACTTGAGAGGATCTGCAGAGAGGAATGGGAGAAACTCCCCAAATACAGGTGTGCCAAGCTTGTAGCGTCATACCCAAGAAGACTTGATGCTGTATTCGCTGCCAAAAGTGCTTTAACAAAGTACTGAGTAAAGGGTCTGAATACTTATGAAAAATGTAATATTTCCAGTTTTTTTATTTGTATAAATTAGCAAAATATTTTTTTATTTTTTAAACTGTTTTTGCTTTGTCATTATGGGGTATTGTGTGTAGATTAATGAGGGGGGAAAACAATGTAATCAATTTTAGAATAAGGCTGTAATAACATAACAAAATGTAGAAAAAGTCAAGGGGTCTGAATACTTTATGAATGCACTGTAACAATTCAGACCCTTTACTTCAGTACTTTCTTGAAGCACCTTTGGCAGCGATTACAGCCTCGAGTCTTCTTAGGTTTGACTCTACAAGCTTGGCACACCTGTATTTTGGGAGTTCCTCCCATTCTTCTCTGCAGATCCTCTTAAGCTCTGTCCAGTTGGATGGGGAGCATTGCTGCACATCTGTTTTCAGGTGGCTCCAGAGATGTTCGATCAGGTTCAAGTCCGGGTTGTTGTCGTCTTGTTGGAAGGTGAATCTTCACCCCAGTCTGAGGTCCTGTGCGCTCTGGAGCAGGTTTTCATCAAGCATCTCTCTGTACTTTGCTCCGTTCATCTTTCCCTCGATCCTGACTAGTCTCCCTGCCGCTGAAAAACATCCCCACAGCATGATACTGCTGCCACCACCATGCTTAACCATAGGGATGGTGCAAGGTTTCCTCCAGACATGATGCTTGGCATTCAGGCCAAAGACTTCAATCTTGGTTTCATCAGACCAGAGAATCTTGTTTCTCATGGTCTGAGAGTCTTTAGCTGCCTTTTGGCAAACTCCCCAGATCTGTGCCTCGACACAATCCTGTCTCGGAGCTCTATGGACAATTCCTTCGACCTCATTGCTTGGTTTTTGCTCTGACATGCACTGTCAACTGTGGGACCTTATATAGACAGGTGAGTGCCTTTCCAAATCATGTCCAATCAATTGAATTTACCACAGGTGGACTCCAATCAAGTTGTAGAAACATCTCAAGGACGATCAATGGAAACAGGATGCACATGAGCTCAATTTCGAGTCTCATAGCAAAGGGTCTGAATACTTACGTAAATAAGGTACGTTTTCGTTTTGTCATTATGGGGTATTGTGTGTAGATTGATGACGAATGTTTTATTTAATCAATTGTAGAATAAGGCTGTAACGTAACAACATTTGGAAAAAGTCAAGGGGTCTGAATACATTCCGAATGCACTTCACATGCCTCCTGTAAGACCCTATGATCCGTGACCGTACATGATACAGACAACATCTTGGTGTCATTATAGTATGTTCTAACATATGGAGTACGTCTAGATTCTGAAATATAATTTCACATTATTTTATTCAACATGAAAAATATTAGTATCTCATAGGTACCCTATTTGATTTTGTTCATTTTAAGACATTGTTTGGAACAATATACTCTACATCACATTTCCAGAGTGGGCTCTCTGCTAATTTTGACGTTACGATACAGTTGAAGTCGGAAGTTTACATACACTTTAGGTTGGAGTCATTAAAACTCATTTTTCAACCACTCCACACATTTCTTGGTAACAAACTATAGTTTTGGCAAGTCGGTTAGGACATCTACTTTGTGCATGACACAAGTAATTTTTCCAACAATTGTTTACAGACAGATTTCACTTATAATTCACTGTATCACAATTCCAGTGGGTCAGAAGTTTACAAACACTAAATTGACTGTGCCTTTAAACAGCTTGGAAAATTCCAGAAAATGATGTCATGGCTTTAGAAGCTTCTGATAGGCTAATTGACATCATTTCAGTCAATTGGAGGTGTACCTGTGGATGTATTTCAAGGCCTATCTTCAAACTCAGTGCCTCTTTGCTTGACATCATGGGAAAATCAAAAGAAATCAGCCAAGACCTCAGAATCTTTTTTTTGTAGATGACCACAAGTCTGGTTCATCCTTGGGAGCAATTTCCAAACGCCTGAAGGTACCACGTTCATCTGTACAAACAATAGTATGCAAGTATAAACACCATGGGACCACGCAGCCGTCATACCGCTCAGGAAGGAGACGCGTTCTGTCTCCTAGAGATGAACGTACCTTGGTGCGAAAAGTGCAAATCAATCCCAGAACAACAACAAAGGACCTTGTGAAGATGCTGGAGGAAACAGGTACAAATCTTTTTACATTCACAGTAAAACGAGTCCTATATCGACATAACCTGAAAGGCTGCTCAGTAAGGAAGAAGCCACTGCTCCAAAACCGCCATAAAAAAGCCAGACTATGGTTTGCAACTGCTCATGGGGACAAAGATCATACTTTTTTGGAAAAAATTTCCTCTGGTCTGATGAAACAAAAATAGAACTGTTTGGCCATAATGACCATCGTTATGTTTGGAGGAAAAAGTTGAAGGCTTGCAAGCCGAAAAACACCATCCCAACCGTGAAGCACGAGGGTGGCAGCATCATGCTGTGGGGTTGCTTTGCTGCAGGAGGGACTGGTGCACTTCACAAAATAGATGACATCATGAGGAAGGAAAATTATGTGGATATATTGAAGCAACATCTCAAGACATCAGTCAGGAAGTTAAAGCTTGGTCGCAAATGGATCTTCCAAATGGACAATGACCCCAAGCATACTTCCGAAGTTGTGGCAAAATGGCTTAAGGACAACAAAGTCAAGGTATTGGAGTGGCCATCACAAAGCCCTGAACTCAATCCTATAGAACATTTGTGGGCAGAACTGAAAAGGCGTGTGCGAGCAAGGAGGCCTATAAACCTGACTCACTTACACCAGTTCTGTCAGGAGGAATGGGCCAAAATTCACCCAACTTATTGTGGGAAGCTTGTGGAAGGCTACCCAAAACGTTTGACCCAAGTTAAACAATTTAAAAGGCAATGCTACCAAATACTAATTGAGTGTATGTAAACTTCTGACCTACTGGGAATGTGATGAAATAAATAAAAGCTGAAATAAATCACTACTATTATTCTGACATTTCACATTCTTAAAATAAAGTGGTGACCCTAACTGACCTAAAACAGGGATTTTTTACTAGGATTAAATGTCAGGAATTGTGAAAAACTGAGTTTAAATGTATTTGGCTAAGGTGTATGTAAACTTCCGATTTCAACTGTAAATGTTATGTGCACCACCAACACAGTGAATGGGAACATTTATTCAAAGGGAACTCCTTCCATTGGTGATTTGCCAAATGCGCAATCCTAAAGAAGGGCTGTGATTGGTTAAAGACCTATAATGTCAATTTCTATGTATAAAATTGGTCATAGCCCACTCTGGAAATGTATGTATTTGAAGAGTATATTGTTCCAAAAAATGCTTAAAAAGGGGTACTTTTGAGATATTACATTTGTTGAATAAATGACATTTTTTATTTCAGAATTAAGACCTACTCCATATGAGAGCACACTATAAGGCGGTTCCCCAACTGGCGGCCAAATTCGGGAGTGGGGATTTTATTTGGCCCCCCAAATAATTGTTGTTCTTGTTGGACATAAAACACTAAAAACACAAGCAAATCAGCTCCAAGTGATTAACATTTTGGAAATCTGTTCCAAAGTATTCCCACGCATAGTAGAGATAGATGTGATCGTACACAAATGAAAGCAAGGTTTGAAATTATTATGTTTTAGTCAAATATTATAGCTGTTTGGGCTTCTTGCAGTCAATTTGCAGTCTATAAATAAATTTATATTTTAAGTCATTTAGCAGACAGTCTTATCCAGAGCGACTTACAGGAGCTATTAGGGTTAAGTGCCTTGCTCAAGGGCAGAGACAGATTTTTCACCTAGTCGGCTCAGAGATTCGATCCAGCAACCTTTCGGCTACTGGTAAAACACTCTTAAATGATTTGTAATTATGTTCCTGCTCCCTGACCATCCGCTCAAGAAAAAGAAATCGGCCCGCAGCTGAATCTAGTTGATGATCCTTGCTATAAGGAGTATAATTACACCAAGATGTCTGTATGATGTACGGTTCGGTTCACGGATCATAGGGTCTTACAGGAGGCATGTATAGTTCTAAAATGGGCCTAAAATAAATAATGTTTGTGATACAAACATGTTTGTGATACAGTGGTCCTCTGTAGCTCAATTGGTAGAGCATGGCGCTTGTAACGCCAGGGTAGTGGGTTCGATCCCCAAGACCACCCATACGTAAAAATGTATGCACACATGACTTTAAGTCGCTTTGGATAAAAGCGTCTGCTAAATGGCATATTATTATTATTATACAAATGTAAAAAGCATGTCAAAGATCCTTCCTCCCGATGAAGCTTCTATGTGAGAATTTCCAGAACAATCTGAGACACCAAACATATTTTTGGGCTGTCTTGGTGTGGAATCGCCCAATGGGTATTTATCATTCATTTAAATTACCAAAAACAGCTGTAAAGATCAGAGTGGGCCTTTAAGGTCATTTAATTCAAACTATCATCATAACATTGGGGCTATCATTTCTTTTAATAATTGATTTACAATGTGTGCAACAGGAAATTGATTCAAGGTCCGAATTCTACAGCAACTACACAGCCCAAGGCTAAAATAATTATTTTTCATGAGCTAAGCAGTGAAAATCAATTCTAAGAACAATGGGACATGAGCTGAAACAACAAGACTATGAACAAAAGTCTTGTAATAAGAAAGTGGGAAAAAAAATTGTGGTTCCACAAAGAGATGCACAATATAACAGCCTACATACATTATCTGCCAATAAAACATAGGCTATTAGTACCCGATGATATTCGATTTCATAGCCGATATTATGTGACAATATTGTATCCCATTGTCCACATACTTCTGTGTGTGTGTGTGTGTGTGTGTGTGTGTGTGTGTGTGTGTGTGTGTGTGTGTGTGTATGTATGCATGTATGTATGTACGTACGTACAGTGGGGAGAACAAGTATTTGATACACTGCCGATTTTGCAGGTTTTCCTACTTACAAAGCATGTAGAGGTCTGTAATTTCTTATCATAGGTACACTTCAACTGTGAGAGACGGAATCTAAAACAAAAATCCAGAAAATCACATTTTATGATTTTTAAGTAATTAATTTGCATTTTATTGCATGACATAAGTATTTGATCATCTACCAACCAGTAAGAATTCCGGATCTCACAGACCTGTTAGTTTTTCTTTAAGAAGCCCTCCTGTTCTCCACTCATTACCTGTATTAACTGCACCTGTTTGAACTCGTTACCTGTATAAAAGACACCTGTCCACACACTCAATCAAACAGACTCCAACCTCTCCACAATGGCCAAGACCAGAGAGCTGTGTAAGGACATCAGGGATAAAATTGTAGACCTGCACAAGGCTGGGATGGGCTACAGGACAATAGGCAAGCAGCTTGGTGAGAAGGCAACAACTGTTGGCGCAATTATTCGAAAATGGAAGAAGTTCAAGATGACGGTCAATCACCCTCGGTCTGGGGCTCCATGCAAGATCTCACCTCGTGGGGCAACAATGATCATGAGGAAGGTGAGGGATCAGCCCAGAACTACACAGCAGGACCTGGTCAATGACCTGAAGAGAGCTGGGACCACAGTCTCAAAGAAAACCATTAGTAACACACTACGCCGTCATGGATTAAAATCCTGCAGCGCACGCAAGGTCCCCCTGCTCAAGCCAGCGCATGTCCAGGCCCGTCTGAAGCTTGCTAATGACCATCTGGATGATCCAGAGGAGGAATGGGAGAAGGTCATGTGGTCTGATGAGACCAAAATATAGCTTTTGTCTAAACTCCACTCGCCGTGTTTGGAGGAAGAAGAAGGATGAGTACAACCCCAAGAACATGGGGGTGGAAACATCATTCTTTGGGGATGCTTTTTTGCAAAGGGGACAGGACGACTGCACCATATTGAGGGGAGGATGAATAGGGCCATGTAGCGCAAGATCTTGGCCAACAACCTCCTTCCCTCAGTAAGAGCATTGAAGATGGGTCGTGGCTGGGTCTTCCAGCATGACAACGACCCGAAACACACAGCCAGGGCAACTAAGGAGTGGCTCCGTAAGAAGCATCTCAAGGTCCTGGAGTGGCCTAGCCAGTCTCCAGACCTGAACCCAATATAAAATCTTTGGAGGGAGCTGAAAGTCCGTATTGCCCAGCGACAGCCCCGAAACCTGAAGGATCTGGAGAAGGTCTGTATGGAGGAGTGGGCCAAAATCCCTGCTGCAGTGTGTGCAAACCTGGTCAAGACCTACAGGAAACGTAAGATCTCTGTAATTGCAAACAAAGGTTTCTGTACCAAATATTAAGTTCTGCTTTTCTGATGTATCAAATACTTATGTCATGCAATAAAATGCAAATTACTTAAATCATACAATGTGATTTTCTGGATTTTTGTTTTAGATTCCGTCTCTCACAGTTGAAGTGTACCTATGATTACAGACCTCTACATGCTTTGTAAGTAGGAAAACCTGCAAAATCGGCAGTGTATCAAAGACTTGTTCTCCCCACTGCGTATATACAGTGGGGGAAAAAAGTATTGTCAGCCACCAATTGTGCTAGTTCTCCCACTTAAAAAGATGAGAGAGGCCTGTAATTTTCATCATAGGTACACGTCAACTATGACAGACAAATTGAGAAAAAAAAATCCAGAAAATCACATTGTAGGATTTTTCATGAATTTATTTGCAAATTATGGTGGAAAATAAGTATTTGGTCAATAACAAAAGTTTCTCAATACTTTGTTATATACCCTTTGTTGGCAATGACACAGGTCAAACGTTTTCTGTAAGTCTTCACAAGGTTTTCACACACTGTTGCTGGTATTTTTGCCCATTCCTCCATGCAGATCTCCTCTAGAGCAGTGATGTTTTGGGGCTGTCGCTGGGCAACACGGACTTTCAACTCCCCCCTCCAAAGATTTTCTATGGGGTTGAGATCTGGAGACTGGCTAGGCCACTCCAGGACCTTGAAATGCTTCTTACGAAGCCACTCCTTCGTTGCCCGGGCGGTGTGTTTGGGATCATTGTCATGCTGAAAGACCCAGCCACGTTTCATCTTCAATGCCCTTGCTGATGGAAGGAGGTTTTCACTCAAAATCTCACGATACATGGCCCCATTCATTCTTTCCTTTACACAGATCAGTCGTCCTGGTCCCTTTGCAGAAAAACAGCCCCAAAGCATGATGTTTCCACCCCCATGCTTCACAGTAGGTATGGTGTTCTTTGGATGCAACTCAGCATTCTTTGTCCTCCAAACACGACGAGTTGAGTTTTTACCAAAAAGTTCTATTTTGGTTTCATCTGACATTCTCCCAATCCTCTTCTGGATCATCCAAATGCACTCTAGCAAACTTCAGACGGGCCTGGACATGTACTGGCTTAAGCAGGGGGACACGTCTGGCACTGCAGGATTTGAGTCCCTGGCGGCGTAGTGTGTTACTGATGGTAGGCGTTGTTACTTTGGTCCCAGCTCTCTGCAGGTCATTCACTAGGTCCATTCACTTGTGATCATTTTGACCCCACGGGGTGAGATCTTGCGTGGAGCCCCAGATCGAGGGAGATTATCAGTGGTCTTGTATGTCTTCCATTTCCTAATAATTGCTCCCACAGTTGATGTCTTCAAACCAAGCTGCTTACCTATTACAGATTCAGTCTTCCCAGCCTGGTGCAGGTCTACAATTTTGTTTCTGGTGTCCTTTGACAGCTCTTTGGTCTTGGCCATAGTGGAGTTTGGAGTGTGACTGTTTGAGGTTGTGGACAGGTGTCTTTTATACTGATAACAAGTTCAAACAGGTGCCATTAATACAAGTAACGAGTGGAGGACAGAGGAGCCTCTTAAAGAAGTTGTTACAGGTCTGTGAGAGCCAGAAATCTTGCTTGTTTGTAGATGACCAAATACTTATTTTCACCATAATTTGCAAATACATTCATAAAAAATCCTACAATGTGATTTTCTGGAGAAAAAAAATTCTCATTTTGTCTGTCATAGTTGACGTGTACCTATGATGAAAATTACAGGCCTCTCATCTTTTGAAGTGGGAGAACTTGCACAATTGGTGGCTGACTAAATACTTTTTTCCCCCACTGTATATATAAATCATATATTTGCTGCTGCAGTAACTTTTATTAAAACCTTGTCGTACAAATACGACAAAGTTGCTGATAACAATCCCTTAATCTCGATTCTCACAAGGACTAAATATTTATTCTCCTTTTGCCATACCGGCATTGGCAATCATCGACAACAAAATATAAATCAATATGATCTGTATCGGTCCGGTATTTCCCTTACCTTCCAATCTGGGTGCACCAAGTATCTCCAACTCTGGCTCCTCTTCTTCAATATCATTCACTTCACTCTCATCATCACCCCCTCCTCGCATCTTCCTCTCTTCCTCCTCATCATTCTCCTCCATCTCCTGGTCCTCTCGCTGTAGTACGGCCGGCTCGGCTGCCTGGGGCTGGGTGTGAGGGTTGTGTGAGGGGAGTTGGGGGCTGAGGGCGGGCGGCTGCAGGGCGGTCGGTGTGAGTGGGTCATGGCTGGGTTGGTCTTGGGACTGGGATGGGGGAGAAGGCGGGGGCGGCTGGAGCGAGGCCAGCTGCGGCGTGTCGTAGAGAGCCGAGATGGCCGAGGAGATGCTTTTCTGCAGGTCTTGGTTCTTGCCCACCGAATCCTCCTCGTCTGAGGAGAACGAGGGCAGCGTCTCCAGGTTCCTCTTCAGCTCGTCGTCCAGGGTGCGCTTGCAGGGGCTGGGGCAGCCCCCCAGGCCGCTGTTGCCCTTGCCCTCACCGAAAGAAGGTGGGGGCAGTGTTGGAGGGGGTGCTGGGGACAAGGGACGGAGCCCTTCAGATTTGAGAGGGGAGGCGTCACCATTTCCTGATTCCATTCCCAGGGGCATTTCCAAGCCCGGAGGTCTCTTTCCCGACTTGAGGAAGTCCATGAAGGAGGCCATGCAGCCCGCTTTCTCATCCCTCTGAGAGAAAGACAGAGAGGGAGAGGTTCGGGGGGGAATAGAGAGAGCGAGAGAAAATAGTTAATGAGAGAGGGAAATAGTGGTTTCCCTCTTAATTTTACAAGCTAAGGCTAACATTTTGTCACATACAACACAAGATTAACCATTAATGCTGACTGATTGAGTGGCCAAACAAAGTCTAAAATCGTCCCTTACCCTTCCATCCATCCCCTCGCCATCCACTCCGTCACTCTGTATCTGGATCTTCTGCTTGCTCTTGTCCTGGGTCCTGTTGGAGTCTGCCCCTCCGCACAGGGGTCCAGGACTCAGGCCAAGGGAGGGAGCAGACCCTACCGAGCCGTCTGACAGAGCGGGGTCCGTGCCGGACAGAGAGTCTGTCCTCAGCAGGACTTCGGAAGAGGACATGGAGCCGATGGGCAGTTTGATCTAAGACAGGAAAAATAGGAGAAAAGTTAGGTTAAAACGCCAATAGAGTACAGTACAGTAAACTTTGCTATTCCTGCCACCTTAAAGGAACATTACACTCCAAAATGAATGCGATCGCATCCCATGTCATCATGAGTTCGCATCCCATGTCATCAGTTGTGTAGATCCAGGTATATGGGATGTGGTTTAATCTTGACATTAGACTACTTTAGAGATATGAAATCGTTTGACAAACTTTGATTTAAAAGTGTAATGTCCCTTTAAGTATAAGCCTGCAATGACATCAACATTTCCCCCTGGGAATGAATAAAGTACAGTTCAATTCAATGTATCCACACTCACCTTGAGATGTGGTATGGGCTCCTGATGCTGTGGAGCCTGGTGGTGGAGTTGATGCTGTTGCCGATTAAGGTGGTGTTGCTGCATCTGCTCCTTCCCAGTTATCTCCATGAACATGTCATCTCTCCTCCCTCTCCCTCGGCCTCCGCCGCCACGGCCCCTGCTCCGTTTGCCCTCAATTCCTCCTCCATACCCCCTTCCTGCTTCGGTTCCTTCTCCCATCTCACCGCCCATCATTCCGCGGGGCGCGTGCTGCTCGGGATGCGGGCGAATGCGAGGCCTACCCCTGGGCCTAGGAGGCCCTGCTCTCTTTGGCTTGGTGGGCTTGCGGCCTCTCTTCTTGGGCCCGTCCTGCGGCAGGAGCTGGGGAGGGGGGCAGAGGGAGGGGTAGCCGGACGAGTGGTAGTAGTCGAGGTCGCCCATGAGGGGGCTGAGCGTGCCTCCTCCTCCGGCCCCACCTCCACCTCCTGTTTTACGGCAGCTGGAGACCAGGTCGGGGAGGAGGTCAGGGAGCCGGCGGCTGTTCAGACGGATGTCCGCCGGCTGGTTGTCCTTGTCCTCATCATCCTCAAACTCATACTCCTGCGCGTAGCTCTTTTTGGGCAGTGTGTTGGGGTCTCGGCGCTCCTTGAGCAGGTGGAACGAGCTCGACTTGAGGAGCTTCTTGGGGCGCGACGAGCAGAAGATGGGCGAGGTGAGGCCTCCGGGGCCGGCGCCAGCTCCACCGGTGCACGCGCCTGAACCTGAGGACTGGATCAGGCCCAGCTGCGCTGTGTTAACGGTGGAGGGCAGCTCATGTGTCTTGAGAGAGTCCAGGTCCAGGGTGCGGTTTCCGGACTCGGAAAGCCCGTGGCAGTACTGCCCATAGCCCTGGTCGCCGCCGTGGTGGCCCAGCATTTCGTACCCGGCTCCTCCGCTTCCCCCTCCACTTCCTCCTCCTGAATTAGCCTTCATGGGCTCCTCATGGCCCCCTCCTGGTCCCTCCTGGTTCATCTCCTCCTGCCCTGGGCCTGCGCCTTCTCCGGCACAGCTCGACTTGGAGAAGTCGTCTGAGCAGAACATGTCCTCCATGCCAGGGAAGAAGGAGCGGTCCTCGTCCTGCAGGAGCGAGTCCGGGAAGCAGATAGAGGTGAGCGTGACAAAGCGGTTCTGGCTCTGCTGGCGCTGGCCACAGCTTTTCTCCACAGGGCTGACCGTGTCGAACGGGTGCTGCTCGGTGCGCTGATGCTGGTCCATTTGGACCTGCTGGCCTGGGGTGAGCTGGGACGGGTGGGACTGGGACTCCTGTTGCTGGGAGTGGGTGGAGGGAAGGGGCTGAGGGTGAGTGTGAGACTGGGGGTGAGCGTGGCCATGGGAGTGGGGGTGGTGCACCGAGTGGCTTTGCTGGTGGTGGGAGTTGGGATGTTGATGGCGTTGGGGGAGGTGGTGCACGTGCAAAGGGGCAGATAAGCCCATGTCGGGCTCAGAGAGGAACGAGTGGAGCTCCGAGGCAGAGTGTTGAGGGTGATGGGCCGAGAGCCTCTGCTGCTCTTGCTGCTGCTGCCTGTGGCACTCTGCGCTCCCGCCGCTTCTTCCCCCTCCTCCACCACCTCCTCCGCCTCCTCTCCTCTCCTCCACTCCCCCTCCGTCCGCACTGGATGTCTGGGAGAGCGAGCACTCCAGCATGTCCAGGGAGGACACCACCGAGCTTTGCTGTTGTTGCTTGGACTGGCTCTGGTCCTGCCGAGGAGGTCCGTGGTTGTAGTGAGCGGCCGCCGCTGTGACCTCCAAAGTCTGGGACTGGAGTTGTAGCTGAAGCTGGGAGGCCTGCTGGGTCTGAGACTGGTGTTTGCCAGCGCCCATTCTCCCTCCAGCTCCATCCATCATAGCTTGTTGTTGGCTCACTGAATGCTGCTGCTGCTGATGGGGCTCCATCTTGTTGCGAGTGGTGTGAGACAGCACAGACTGGAGCAGGTGGGGCGGCTGGTGGGACTGGTCCGTGGGGGAATCCATGAGGGAGGCAGAGGATTGAGAGTGCTGCTGCTGGACCTCAGGGGTCTTGCGTGGGTACACCAGCTCTGAGCGCTCTTGTGGATTCTTCTGCAGCTCCATGTGAGTGTGGGACTGAAGGTGGGTGTGGGAGGCGGCGTGCTGCTGCGGGTGGGAGTGTTGGGGGCCCAGGGAGTGCTGGGAGTACGGGTCGCCCCGGCCGTAGTGCACCACCGACCCCAGGGAGTCGTGGTGGTGTAAGTGGGGGTGGCTTTGCTCGGTGCCTCCTCTTCCTCCTCCACCACCACTCCTGCCACCGCCTTCGCTGTCATTCCTTGGTTGTTGTTGCTGTTGTGGATGTTGCTGTTTCTTGAGAGACATCTCCAGCTGGCTGTCTAGGCCCGTGACCGCCCCTCCCGATCCGGCACCGGCGCTGGAGGTGGCGCTGTGGGTGCGGATGACGCTCTGGAGGTGGTACCTCTCCTCAGAGCTCTTGCCCAGCTCGTAGGACAATAGCCCTTTGCCGGTGTCCGTGGTAGAGGGGACAGGCTGCAGAGGTGCCTGTTGTTGGACCTTCTGTTGAGGTTGTTGCTGCTGGGAGTGGTGGTGGGATGCCTGGGGTGTGGGACTGGCCTGGGCTTGGAGAAGGTGCTGGATCAAGAAGTCGTCATCGTCATCCACGTCCTCTTGAGACCTCTGGGAGCCCACACCTAGCATACTGCTGGGGTCGGACTTGGTTTTGTTGGAGGTGGGATGGTAGGACTGGGGCTGGGACCGGGGGCCTCTGGTGTCGGGGGGGGCTCTGCTGTCGGGGTAGCCCTGAGGGGAGGACATGAAAGTGGGGGAGAGGACCGAGGAGATGTATTTGTTGGAGCCCGTTCCTCCCGGGGACTGTGTGGGGCAGGCAGGGGCGGGGGAGTGCAACCCTGGACGGATGATCCCAGAGTTGGCCGACGGGGAGGGGCTAGACTCAGGGATATGGTAAGACCCTCCTCCGGCACCACCTCCTCTCTCATTGGCCATACTGCTCCCGGCTCCTCCTGAGCCGGAGTTCCCGCTTACTGCGCTGCTGCTACCACCGCCTCCTGAGGTTCCGCCCCCCGACGACCCGCTCGACTGTAAAAGGGCGGGGGAGTGGCCTGGGCCGTAACCTAGCGATGGACATCCCGCGCCGCCCAGAGAGGATGGGAGGGACCCATAGGCAGAGTCAGCCCCGTAGACCACATCCGCCGAGTACAACTGGCTTCGCCCTCCCAGGCTCCCGTAGCCTTTTCTTCCCCCGGCTGAGCTCAGGTCCTGGGCCTGAGGGGAGCTGAAGCCGCCATACGACTGGGGGAGGTGGGAGGGAGGGGGCTGGCTGGGCGAGTATGACTGGTTCTGCTGTTGTGGCGGGGTTTGGCCTGTGAGGGCGGCGGCGGGGGTTTTCACTGGGGGCACGGGTGAGCCGTAGCCCGAGAGGCTGTGCTTAGTTAAGGGTTGCTGGGCCGATGTGGATGAGGTAGGAGGGGGCTGCTGCTGGGGAGCTGGAGTGCTCTGAGGGAGAGGCTGCTGTCTAGAGGGGGCCGAGCTGGAGCTGGAGGGGGGGAGTGAGTTGGAGGGGTGGGCTCCCGAGGCAGAGGAGGAAGAGGAGGTTGTTGAAGAGCTGGAGGACGCAGAAGGGGGCGTGTGAGGGGTGCGGGAGGAGGATGCCGAGTTGGCCGAGGAGTAGCCGCTGCTGGAGTTGCTCTTGGCGCCCTTCCCTGCTGCTGAAGAAGGGGTGGAGATCGAGTAGGGGGGCTGGATGATGGGCCGGTACACCTGTTCCGTCCGGGAAGAGGCCTTGTGGTCTGAGGAGGGGCTCTGGTCACCCAGGGGGCTGCAAGAGAGGCCGGCCTGCCTGTGGTGGGCGATCTGCTGGTACCCAGCCCCGCCGCAACTGAGGTAGTGCTGCAGGGAGTGGGCCGCCGAGGAGGAGAGCTGGGACTGGGACGGCGTGGGCCGCTGGTAGTGCTTGATCACACTGTCCTGCCGAGGCACAGCCCTCTCTTGGATCGAGTTAGACTGGGCCTGAGCCTGGGCTTGCACCTGAGCCTGGGCCGAGGAGAACACTGAGGCATTGTACAACTGGGAGGACTGGTCCTGCAGCTGAGAGGACAGCAGGTTGAACTGGTGGGACTGGAGGTGCCGCGCTGATGAGGCCTGGGCCGACGAGGCACCTGTGGGATCCTGGCCGCCCCGGTAGGCTGTGGCGGCGCCCTGGGAGGATAGGAGGCGGTCAAAGCCCAGGCTGGACTGAGAGGGACCCTTGATGTGCAACAGAGGGTCGTGGGGGGAGAGGAGTCCATTGGAGGTGGAGTTGAACGTGGGCGTGTCCTGGAGGGTGGGGAAGGAGCGGCTGGAGAAGGAGGCCGGGTGCTGATAGGCCGACAGGGCCGAGGAAGAGGTGAAGGAGCCCGAGCCGGGGAGGGGCCCGGAGATGAAGAGCTCAGCAGGGGCCGGGGTGTGTATTGCTGTCAGGGCCAGATGGAGAGACAAGACGACGATTATTCAAAACCCGTCAATCTGTCAACAGAAAAAAACTGACAAGCATGACTAAATAATTGTACTCCCACCCTCCCTTAACATGTAAAAAGCTAAAAGAATCAAATATGCAAATGTACCAACATAATCTCACCAACAATGCGGACATGCGAGAGGAATGACAATTTGATAGAACATGTGAGGCGTTGGAAATGTCATATCGACTTTTGCGAACCCGTTTTGAATGTCAACACAGGTCTGGTCACATGCTCACCTGTCTGCCAGGACGGCGTGCGGAACTGGGAGAGGAGGGAGGAGGCAGAGGGGGGAGCCTGGGGACCCCGCTGGGATTCCAGAGCGGAGATCAGGTTCATCACCGAAGCGTCTGGGCCAGAGGGGCTGGCATGGTGCAGGCCGGTTTCAAATAGTCCAGAGAGACCTGATGGGACAACAAATACAACCATGAGTAAACCGTGACGACCATGTCCCTTTTGACAGATTATGCAAACTCAACAGGACATTTAGAGAGATAACTATATCTACAGTGCCTTGCAAACGTATTGATTCCCCTTGGCGTTTTTCCTATTTTGTTGCATTATAACCTGGAATTTAAATTTATTTTTATTTGGATTTCAGGTAATGGACACACACAAAATAGTCCAAATCGGTGAAGTGAAAAAAATAACTTGTTTCAAATCATTCTAAAAAATTAATAACGGAATAGCGGTGCGTGCATATGTATTCACCCCCTTTGCTATGAAGCCCCTAAATAAGATCTGGTGCAACCAATTACCTTCAGAAGAAGTTAGTTAAATAAAGTCCACCTGTGTGTAATTTAAGTGTCACATGATCTGTCACATGATCTCAGTATATATACACATGTTCTGAAAAGCCCCAGAGTCTGCAACACCACTAAGCAAGGGGCACCACCAAGCAAGCAGCACCATGAAGACAAAGGAGCTCTCCAAACAGGTCAGGGACAAAGTTGTGGAGAAGTACAGATCAGGGTTGGGTTATAAAAAAACATCTGAAACTTTGAACATCCCACCGAGCACCATTAAATCCATTATTAAAAACTGGAAATAATATGGCACCACAACAAACCTGCCAAGAGAGGGCCGCCCACCAAAACTCACGGACCAGGCAAGGAGGGCATTAATCAGAGAGGCAACAAAGAGACCAAAGATAACACTGAAGGAGCTGCAAAGCTCCACAGCGGAGACTGGAGTATCTGTCCATAGGACCACTTTAAGCCGTACACTCCACAGAGCTGGGCTTTACAGAAGAGTGGCTAGAAAAAAGCCATTGCTTAAAGAAAAAAAATAAGCAAACACGTTTGGTGTTCGCCAAAAGCCATGTGGGAGACTCCCCAAACATATGGAAGAAGGTACTCTGGTCAGATGAGACTAAAATTGAGCTTGTTGGCTATCAAGGAAAGCGCTATGTCTGGCGCAAACCCAACACCTCTCATCACCCCGAGAACACCATCCCCACAGTGAAGCATGGTGGTGGCAGCATCATGCTGTGGGGATGTTTTTCCATCGGCAGGGACTGGGAAACTGGTCAGAATTGAAGGAATGATGGATGGCGCTAAATACAGGGAAATTCTTGAGGGAAACCTGTTTCAGTCTTCCAGAGATTTGAGACTGGGACATTTTACATTTACATTTTAGTCATTTAGCAGACGCTCTTATCCAGAGCGACTTACAGGAGCAATTAGGGTTAAGTGCCTTGCTTAAGGGCACATCGACAGATTTTTCACCTAGTCGGACAGAGGTTCACCTTCCAGCAGGGCAATTACCCTAAGCATACTGCTAAAGCAACACTTCAGTGGTTTAACGGGAAACATTTAAATGTCTTGGAATGGCCTAGTCAAAGCCCAGACCTCAATTCAATTGAGAATCTGTGGTAGGACTGAAAGATTGCTGTACACCAGCGGAACCCATCCAACTTGAAGGCGCTGGAGCAGTTTTGCCTTGAAGAATTGGCAAAAATCCCAGTGGCTAGATGTGCCAAGCTTATAGAGACATACCCCAAGAGACTTGCAGCTGTAATTGCTGCAGAAGGTGGCTTTACAAAGTATTGACTTTGTGGGGTGAATAGTTATGCACGCTCAAGTTCTTTTTTTGTCTTATTTCTTGTTTGTTTCACACACAAAAATATTTTGCATCTTCAAAGTGGTAGGCATGTTGTGTAAATCAAATGATACAAACCCGCTAAAAATCCATTTCAATTCCAGGTTGTAAGGCAACAAAATAGGAAAAATGCCAAGCGGGGTGAATACTTTCACAAGCCACTGTATGTGATAAAATTGCATCACTGGGCTGAATAGGTCAAGGAGTGTCCATTACACCAAAATACAAAACGTAGGCCTAACAGATGTTATAAATCTAATTTGGCCCTATATGTTACCAGGTAAAATACAGGTTTTTCCCCCCACACAAAAAGGAGTTTCCATTGAAAATACATTTTTCAGTGACTGCAACCTTAGTGCCATCAGCACGGCCAGTCATATCATCCCGAGGGCACTGTACTGTGGTGACAAAATTATAAGGTGTGTGACATGTCTCTCACCCAAACTCCGACCTGCTCCCCAAGCCCCGCCTTGGCCAGAGCTGCCCGGGTGGTGATTGGTGGCATAGCCCTGCAGAGGGTGGGGAGTGCCGTAGGCTTGTCGATGGAGAAGCTCCGACTCAGGGTGTGATGATCTGGAACTTCCATAGACGAGACTAGGGAGGAGAAGAGGTAATTTATTCAACTGTTCAAGTCCAATTGTCTTCATCTTCATAAACTTTTGTCCAAAATGTACCCTCTGGGAGAGGCCGTGAAATTGAAACAGATGCAAATCCTATGTAAATAGGCCTACTAAATAAATACACTAAGAGGATTGTTTGGTTTGAATGTCATGACAGCACACCCTCTTCAGAAAACTTTGCGATCTTATTAAAATTTATTCAGATGTGTAAGTCAATTTAGCACATCTCCATCCTAATAAAATTACTGTAGGTCACCATTCTTCACATTGTAAGAATTTAGAATATCAGACTATAGATTAGACAAAATCAACTCAGAATACATACTAAAATATGATTGCCATCTTAAAGCCTGCTGTAGACTTCATTTACAATTCCTGTCTGTGATATTTTACCAACACAGTACTTTATGCCTGTACTTACAGTATGGAAGCCCATTACCACCACCCCAAAATATAATTTGATAGTATCTCAAAAATGTTATACCGTCTCAATTTCGATATGTTTCTTCATTTGCAGCATTATGTGGTGAACTCCATCTATCCACGTTGCAGAGATCAGCACAGCAATCAGACAACAGAAACCGTGACTGAGCTTGCTATATGCAGGGTTGCATAGTGTAGGTCTACAGTGCATACGGAAAGTATTCAGACCCCTTCCCTTTTTCCACTTTGTTACGTTACAGCCTTTTTCTAAAAAAAATATTAAATACATTTTTTCCCCCTCATTAATCTACACCCAATACCCCATAATAAAAAAGCGAAAACAGGTTTCTAGAAATTGTTGGAAATGTATAAAAAAATAAAACAGAAATACCTTATTTACATAAGTATTCAGACCCTTTGCTATGAGACTCGAAATTGAGCTCAGGTGCATCCCGTTTCCAATGATCATCCTTGAGATGTTTCTACAACTTGATTGGAGTCCACCTGTGGTAAATTCAATTGATTGGACATGATTTGGAAAGGCACAGACCTGTCAACATAAGGTCCCACAGTTGACAGTGCATGTCAGAGCAAAAACAAAGCCATGAGGATGAAGGAATTGTCAGTAGAACTCAGAGACAGGATTGTGTTGAGGTACAGCTCTGGGGAAGGGTACCAACATTTTTTTGCAGCATTGAAAGGTCCCCAACAACACAGTCGCCTCCACCATTCTTAAATGGAAGAAGTTTGGAACCACCAAGACTCTTTCTAGAGCTGGCTGCCCGGCCAAACTGAGCAATCGGCGTGACCAAGAACCCGATGGTCACTCTGACAAAGCTCCAGAGTTCCTCTGTGGAGATGGGAGAACCTTCCAGAAGGACAACCATCTCTGCAGCACTCCACCAATCAGGCCTTTATGGTAGAGTGGCCAGACGGAAGCCACTCTTCAGTAAAAGGACGCTTGGAGTTTGCCAAAAGGCACCTAAAGGACTACAAGATTATCTGTTCTGATTAAACCAAGATTGAACTCTTTGGCCTGAATGCCAAGTCTGGAGGAAACCTGGCACCATCCCTACGATGAAGCATGGAGGTGGCAGCGTCATGCTGTGGGGATGTTTTTCAGCGACAGGGACTGGGAGACTAGTCAGGATCAACGGAAAGATGAACGGAGCAAAGTACAGAGAGACCCTTGATGAAAACCTACTCCAGAACGCTCAGGACCTCAGACTGGGGGCGAAGGTTCACCTTCTAACAGGACAACGACCCTAAGCACACAGCCAAGACAAGGCAGGAGTGGCTTCGGGACAAGTCTCTGAATGTCCTTTAGTGGCCCAGCCAGAACCTCTCTGGAGAGACCTGAAAATAGCTGTGCAGCGACACTCCCATCCAACCTGACAGAGCTTGAGAGGATCTGCAGAGAATGGGAGAAACTCCCCAAATACAGGTGTGCCAAGGTTGTTGCATCATACCCAATTAGACTCAAGGCTGTAATCACTGCCAAAGGTGCTTCAACAAATTACTGAGTAAAGGATCTGAATACTTATGTAAATGTGAATCTTTTTTCGTAATACATTTGCAAAAAAATCTAAAAACATGTTTTTGCTTTGTCATTATGGGGTATTGTGTGTAGATTGATGAGGGGAAAAAAACAATATAATCAATTTTAGAATAAGGCTGTAACGTAACAAAGTGGATAGGTTCAAGGTGTCTGAATACTTTCCAAATGCACTGTACTTAGGTAGTCTACATGATTACCTTTCCTACTAATCTTCTAAAAGTTGACTGTGCCAAATCCATTCATTATTCTACTAACTAGGATTGAATGCGAGACATGCTTTCCATAATGTACGTTTCATGCATATACATTCGAACAAAGATCACTATAACAAAGAGGTTCAGCAGTATTGTCTCAGGCAGAAGTATCTAAATATAGTGTAACCTACCAATCAATGTATATTTAGTGCCATAGAGGGCACAATATTACAATGTTGCAGTTCAGAAACGAGAGCGTTACCATCTATACCAAAAGCCTGGGAATCTGATGGAGACTGTAGAACTGTCATCAACGCATGCTTCAGTATTCCCCCTTATATCTATGAGCATGTGTGTGCCCAGGCCCCATAGGCGTATCGAAAGACTCCCACCCTGGTCACCAACGTAGCTGACAGATGTAGAGAGAGACAAGGGCCTTAACAGAATGCAATCTAAAGCTTGTGTGGTCCAGAGACGAGAACTCTACCATCTATGGCAAAAGCCTGGGCTCCTGACGGGGACAATAGAATTCTCCCCACTGCATGTTACAATAGTAAAATAATCAGTTGGTCACCTGTTAAACTGATTCTACATTGAATTTGGTCTTTAAGATGCTCAAACAAGCGCGTTTATCTGTCGTTGGTGTTCTTCAACTCTAAAATGCACTACAACGTAAGACAAAACCCACAACAAAAACACAACAGGCAAATGCATATGTGGTCCCAATGTCTAAATAGTGACGGTAGGGCTAGTTCAAACTGCAGTAGGATGTTTCTCATAGGTGAGATAATCAGCCCATGCTTGGTGAATAGCACTTGGTTGGCACCTAAGATGCAGATTACGTGATTGGCAGACGTGATCAAGTTTTGATTGGTTTACAGTTTATTATTCAGCGGCGTGTGCCTGTCCAGCTAGCGAAAAAAAAGTTTTGAAAAATATTGCAAGAATTGACATTGCCAACAACCGGAAATGTGTTCAGAAGGAATAAATATAAACAATATGTAAAAACAAGCTCCTCTGTTGACAGAGATAGATCATTTCAAAAACTAAAGCAGATAGCTAGCTAAAGGGTTGGGCGGTATCCAGATTTTCATATAGTCATACCAATACTTCTCCCATCCCGGGATTTACCGTATTACCGGTTTAGTACACAAGGGGGAGCCAAAAAAAACACAAACGCCCATTGGGTGTCTATTACCAGAATACTAGCAAAATCTGCACAAGTAATAGCGAATGGAGGCTGCTAGCTAAATATGCTAATGAGCGCAAATGAAAATAAACAAGTTGCAAAGACAGGCAATCCTGTCATCAAGGCAAAGGGTGGCTACTTTGAAGAATCTCAAATATATTTTGATTTGTTTAACACTTTTGGTTACTACATGATTCCATGTGTTATTTCATAGTTTTGATGTCTTCACTATTATTCTACAATGTAGAAAATAGTACAAATAAAGAACCCATGGAATGAGTAGGTGTGTCCAAACGTTTGACTGGTACTGTATAGGTAGGAGCTACCGAATGTCATCGTTGGTGAGTTTGGATATTTACACGCGAACGTGCACGAGAGACATTGTGCAAATTAACAAAGTTTTGACACATGCTTGTCTGAAGAAAGAGCAGTACTGGCGCTAAAGCAGCATGTGTCTGTGTGGAGTTTGGAGTCGCTACGGCAACGGGACTGCCTGCTGGCCAAGAACACAGAGGACAAAAAACTCAAGGAAATCAAGCAGTGGCAGCTGTTCAGATGTCAAAGCCCTTTGGATGAGTTCGCTTTCTGCTGTGTTTGAGAACACTATATGATGCCCCGTCAACTTATTAATTCAGCCACTTGCTTAGATATTTTAGGGGTCGCGTTAACACATAAATCTGCATTTTTCCACGCAGGAATTAATTATAAAATGCACAAGAAATATCATGCTGCATTTTGTAAACAGAGATCTAAAATGCTTCTTGTAATTTCTGCTCAGCTTCAGACTAAATTTGTGCTTCATTTGTAATTCTCCACTCAGATAAGAATTCACAAAAGGGCATTCTATCAGCAGACAGCGCGGACTGATGTGTAGCTACTTTTCTCTGGTACTTTTCTTGGTGTAGCCAGCCTACTTTTCTCCGGTACATTTAAAGATTAACTTTAAGCAAAACATTAGGAAATGTAGCTGGCTACATTCTTTATGATAAACATGATGGCCATGTATATTTTTTGCAAAAACGACATTTTTCATTGTAAGCTAATGTACTGGTGTGGCTGCCAGCCAAATAGCGTTGCACTCCTGTTGCCATCTAATGCGAATGATGCCATTTTCTGCCTAATGTCTTGCACTAATGTATTTTCCGTTAAGTAAAATTATAGTTGCACGTCCCTGATCATTCTATTGAAGCAAAGAAAGACTTGAGTTTCAATATAAAACGCGACCCCTGTCAATACACAGCTGGACTCTCGCTTTCTCTCGTTGTGTTATTTACAAACAAACACGTGACTGGCTCTGGTGAACTATGGTAAGCTTCATAATGTGAAATGAAGAACTCGATCTGCTTTATCTCCTGACGTATTGCACAAGTTGACTGCAGGTATTTACTTAAAAAGTATCTACAAATATTCAAATGCATTTCAACTTCAAATAAATAGTTTCAACGGTATTGACAGTATTGAAAAACCATGACGTGGCCATCTCCAAATACCCCAGTAGATGGTATATACGGTATGCTGCCTCAGCCAACTAAACAGCCATGATCCGACCATGTACCATGCTAGCTTTTATCATTAGCTAGGTAGCCTACTAGCTAGCAAACCAAATCATGGTAGATATGGCTTGATGGCAATATGTTGAAAACACTGATAAATCGAAATAAAGACTTAGCTACCGAATATATTTGATATCCTATCAAGATTGGGTGTAATGCATTGTAATTTAATTATACACAACAACCTAGAGTTGTGGTGTTATTTTAGGAGCCAATGTGTTGACTATCAATCATTATCATTCTTCATAGCACGAGTCGCCAACATTCGACCACTGGCATCTCGCGCTAATCACTTGCCAGTAAAATGTTACATTGTAACAACTTTGATACATCACAGGAGGAGGTATCTCAGTTACTATGTGAAACAAATGTGTCATGCAATGTCACAGAAGGAAAAACTGGAAAGATACAAATTGGGCATTGTAATGGCACTTTCCTTCCAATGCAATAGCCTCATGTGCATTTACCTATGACTAAAATATGGACTATTTTTTTACAGTCAATGTGTCAAACTATTCTAAAAGGACATACTACTATAATTATTCTAATGGTCCAGACATATTCTCCAACCCATCCCCCTCTTTACTCTCGTTCCCTCCCCCTCCGTCTACCTAAAACCATACATTTAGTCTGTCAATCGCATTCTATGCATTTTCAAGAGCCCTGCTAGCTCGTCCCACCACCCCCACACGTCTTGCTCCATTCCATTTATAATACTAGTAACAACATGCAAAAACCTGGATGACAACGCGATGCTGCCTATAGGCAGGTTACAGATCGACGTCAATGTACCAAATTAACGACCAATCGATTACATTAAAGAAAAGAGAATGCAATGTATTAGCTAGTGTGCAAACATTATCTGGACTGGATCAAATGCTTACCTTGCTTTCGCCGATCTCTCATAACTCCATCCCGCTCCTGCGCCCAAATCACCGAACCCTGTTCCCGGGTAATTTCTATCCATTTTGCATTTATGAAAAATGTGTGACAAGGACGAAAGCACCGAGTAGTAGGAATTTTCACAGAATTGGGGTATCCGTCTTCCCCGTGATCGATTTTAGACTATTTACCCCGTTTCATAAGCAAATCCTCTGGATTGGAAAACAGCATATTGAAAGAGAAATGGAGGGGAGGAGAAAACTGGACAAAAAAGGGGGGTCTGGGGGTGTACTCCAACCACCTCCAATAATCAGTCTCTCCTGTCCTACACTTATGTCTCCAAATATCATTTCCACAACTGCCAAATTGCAACGACGCTATGCACGATCATGATAAATTATCGATAAATTGCAGAGAAACATTTGATCAAACGCATCCTTTCCTGCCGTATCTCATCCCCTTTATTTTAACTAGAGTAAATGCCGCGATCCGCGACTGAAAAGATTACCATCGATACCTCACGACTGTTGCAAACAGTATCAAAAGATAAGTTATCATATAACAGTAATTGTGATTTCTTTAGCATGCAAAATGCCTTCCCATTCTGAAATTGTTGTGAGCTAGCAGATGCTACTAGTATATAGCTAGCTAGCCCTGTCGACGCATCAAAATAAAACTGGGTTGCTATTTATATAGCCTTCTACCATTCCTTCTCTTTTTTACATTAGAAAATAATGATGACGACGATATCGCGATGTCTGGAAACCATAATCTAAATTCCGAAAATCAATGAAGACGAAAAGTAGGCCTCGTTTTTAATATTTTTTGTCATTTTCCTCGGAAGACGCCATTTTTGAAGGCGGCTGTCTCTCTCTCTTTTCTCCCTCCCCTAGCTCACGTCGCTCAAATACACGCGCACTCTGTCTGTTGTGTCCTCCATTCACCGGTTCTCACGGGTCGTCGCTTGTTACCACAGCGACAAAGTCATAACCCCCGCCTATTTCTACTATTTATCTTCTTAAAATCTGATTTTAAACCTAACCCTAACCTTAACCACACTGCTAACGTTAAATTAAGACCAAAAAAGCACATTTTTGTTTTCATTCATTGTTACGATATAGACCATTTTGAATTTGTGGCTGTGGTAACTAGTGTAAACTGTTCTCATGAGAAGGGGCAGGGCTATACCAGTAGGGGCTGTAACTCCGAGCTGGATCCTTTGACGTTACATCCAGTATAGCATCCAGCTCATAGTTACAACATCCTGCATAGCATCCGGCTCAGAGTTACATCCAGTATCCGGCACAGAGTTACATCCAGCATCCGGCTGAGAGTTACATCCAGCTCAGACATCCTGCATCTGGCACAGGGTTACATCCAGCATCCGGCTGAGCGTTACATCTAGCATCCCGCAGTTACATCCAGCATTTGGCAGTTACATCCAGCATCTAGCAGGATGTAACAATGAGCTGGATGTAGCACACTTCAAAATAAGAGTCCCCCTAAATGTCATGCAAAAATAGTCCTGTGATTTCCGATTTCAAAATAACAGTCCCTCAATTTGTCATGCCAAAATAAATCCTGAGATTTCTGATTTCAAAATAAGAGTCCCTCGATTTGTCATGCCAAAATAAATCCTACAACTCCCATTTCAAATTAAAAGTCCCTGAATTTGCCATGCCAATATAAAAGTCCTGCGAGTTCCAATTTCAACATAAGAGTCCCACGATTTGTCATGCATGTTTTATTTATCTATATTTTATTTCAATAGTAATATAAAACCCCAGGGGGAATCGAACCCACAACCCTGGCTGATTTTGTTCTCGGTGCCAGTATGATTTTTTATTATTTATTTTTTATTATGTATGCACTCTGGATAAGAGCGTCTGCTAAATGACTAAAAATGTAAAATGTAAATGTAATGTCATAAAATTAATTGTCAAGGCACAGATATACATTAAACACAAGGTCATGCTGTTAACCCACCCCTTTGTTTGTTTTAGCCCAACTCATGTTAAGTTGCCTCTGAACAGAACGGACGCATCTGTGCCTGCATCTATGTCATATCACTGACTCTACCTTTGAAATAAATTCCACAAAGTTATTCTAGTCTCAGCCTCTTCCCTGGTTAAACATTGTGAGCTCCCACCAGATTTACAAACCTGTATTGTACTGTATTAATAGGCAGTGTTCCCCATTCTCTTGTTTAAACCTGGGGTGGCATAGGTCCACACTTATCCCTCTACAGCTACATACAGTATATATATATTTTACATCATATGATTTCCTTTTCATCAACAAGTAATATTATACAGAGAACCTTGCAGAGTACACAACTTATGTGGGAATTGGCACCGAGACCAAAATCAAATCAATAAAATGTATAAATACATTTGTAATGCTTGTTATTTTGACCATTGCAACTATCAACATAGGAAAGAAATACCACAACGTAGCACACACATACGTTTATGTAAATGATTAATGAGAAGATACACATAATGAAACAGCATGGGAATGGCAATGTTTTGGGGGCAGTATTAGCAATGCATTCAGCAACAAGTGTTTGTGTCAGACAAGACTAACCTAAAGACAGCAGTAAGGATTCATAAAATCATATCAGAAAAGGTTAACAAAATATTATCATTAGTTTATGATAAAACTGTTTCAATCAAACAATCACTTGATTCACTTTTTTAAATCTATCTTGTGAGGGATAGTGTTCTGGTGGTTTCCGTTTGATAAACACCTGTCAAACAGACAGCCTCTTATGTAATTGTGCCATTTGAAGCATTTGGATTGGGCAGGATCCTTCACAGCAATGCTTGTCTTTTCCTGTCAGTGTGGAGACGGTTGTAGACACAACATGGACCACAGCGGCAGCCACCTCTTTCACTTCAGCTCAAATTAGTGGTGTGTGGCATACATCCAGTTCACCCATGCAAAGGAATACAAAAAGCAGTATGAGTCAACACATGTAAGACCTTCAGTGATACTAAGAGGAGCATCAACATGTTTTGCAATATTGTCCAGAGAAACAATATTGTGTGTTTTGTTCTCTCAGACTGGGTTCTCGCAGACTGGGCTTCGATGTCCCCTCCTTTACCCAGCAGGATCTCCACCTCAACATGACCCGCTGTAGCAGCCAGGGTTAGAGGAGTGAACCCTGGGGACAGAGATTACTCTCCAACACCATCATACACAGATACAGACTCCCACTTCTACACACAAATTATCAAGTTCCCTGAAAGATGGACATCTATATATAAAAATATAGCTACTTGGTGTGATGTATATGTGCATCGATGTCCACAGAGGGCTAGAGGGGGAGCATGGAGGGTGGGGACATTGTGTTGATGGGCGTCTGAGCTGTGGGTATGGGCGAGGTTGCAGTGTTCAACATAGGCACTCTTCTGCTCACCGCTACTGTCACGGGGGCGAGAGAGCTGTTAATAAGAGTCAACCTTCAAATAAAAAATACATCATATTTAACTGGAAAAAAATATAAACGCAACATGCAACAATTTCAAAGGAAATCAGGCCCTAATCTATGGATTTCACATGACTGGGCATACAGATATGTGTCTGTTGGTCACAGATATCTTAACAAAAAGGTAGGGGTGTGGATCAGAAAACCAGTCAGTATCTGGTGTGACCACCATTTTCCTCATGCAGCGTGACACATCTCCTTCACATATAGTTGATCAGGCTGTTGATTGTGGCCTGTGGAATGATGTCCCACTCCTCTTCAATGGCTGTGCGAAGTTGCTGGATATTGGCGGGAACTGGAACACATCATAATAAACGTAGATCCAGAGCATCCCAAACATGCTCAATGGGTGAAATGCCTGGTGAGTATGCAGGCCAACTGGGACATTTTCAACTTCCAGGAATTGTGTACAGATCCTTGCGACATGGGGCCGTGCATTATCATGCTTAAACATGAGGTGATGGCGGCGGATGAATGGCACGACAATGGTCCTCAGGATCTTGTCACGGTAGCTCTGTGCATTGAAATTGCTATCGATAAAATGTAATTGTGTTCGTGTCCGTAGCTTATGCCTGCCCATACCATAACCCCACCGCCACCATGGGGCTAACATGTAGAAAAAATGTAGCTAATTTATTTTGCCAAATACGCTTTTTGTGTGAATGGAAAATTTCTGGGATCTTTTGTTTCAGCTTGTGAAACATGGGACCAACACTTTACGTTTAAATTTTTGTTCAGCGTAAATTAAATTAAAGATTTAATTTAAAACCAGTTGTGAATTATGTTGAAAATGTATTGAAACCATGTTCAGCATTAAGGAAAAGGATGGGGGACGGAACACTGTCTCTATTTTTTTAATTAAGGAACAAAGAATTAAGGGAGAACCAGCTTCTATCGTAACTGCACACATACCTGCCATGATGTTGTCCTGTGTGGGGAAGGCCACCATTAGTCCGTTGGGGGTCTGGTTGAGAAGGCCCTGTCCCATGCCTGTCAACTGCTGCCCCAACATCTGCTGCTGGCTCACCATCAGCCTCAGCAAGTCAGGGCTAGAGCTGTCGGAGTAGTCTACCGTACTAACGTCTGGACTGCTGGGTGGCCAAGGTACGAAGCTGGTCTGCAAGGGCTGCACGGGTCATCCTTCAGGCCTTTGGCCTTCATGTACTCTTTGGTGAACTGCTCCTTGAGGATCATCCTCTTATTCTGCAGCTGGGCCTTCTCTATGGCTGAGATCCTCTGGCCCAGCTCGTTCAGCTTGCCCTCAGTCTCTTTCACGGTGCACTCCACGGTCTGGTATGGGTGGAAGGGGGCAGCAGTTCTGTCTGGACTGTCTGTATCAACGGGGTTACCCTGTAGGGGGCTCAGCCACTGCTTGGAGCCGCCTGAGACAGCCACACAGGACAACACAACCATTTAGCTACAAGGTTGTACCATACAGTATACAGTAATCATTACCTGTAATGCGTTGATGCCTTGTGCAGTCAACTGGTGTCTTGTTGTCTTCTTGGTCAGGGAATTAACAAAGTTAGACCTATTGGACTGACCTTTTGTGTTGACGAGTGGAGGTGTTGTGATGTTGGAGGGTACTCTGTCTGGCTCTTAGGGAGGCAGAACCATGGCCAGGGCTTGGAATCGAACTCATGGAGTCTGTTTGGGTTAGGTAAGATGTAAGTAGATATTACAAAAGTATATTTGGTATCAATATTTGTTATCAACTTGGTGTCAATACAACACCATCCAGACAAATAAATAAACATGTTTGCAGAAGTACAGTAGTTGTTTGTCTGTTAGTAAACCAGCTAAAGGTGTCATGGGAGGGGTGTGTGAGCTAAGATAGGTCTGGCGCGGGGACTGACAGGATGTTGTTGGGGTAGTCGAGGAGGTAGGACACCACAATGGTGTGACCACCCTTAGCACATCCTTTTCCTCTTCACTCTCTTTTCCTTCGGTGTCCTCCTCGATGCAGGATGATGTAAAGATCTCTCTCATGTCCATCTTCCAACTGTCAGGGACACCCTTGATTTTGAGGAAATGCACTGCCCCGTCCAAACTTGGGAGGAGCCAGAGCAAGTCAAGAGTTACCAATTAATTCGATCTCAATTCAGTTGACTAAGACATTTGATTTCTCCATAAGAATGCCCATTTAGTTCCTGAACTAAGTAGAATTGTGAGTGTAGAGCTCCCTAAGTGAGCCCCCCTTACCTTTACTTGACGAGAACTCAGGATTAGAGATGCTGTCCCTGTTCACTTCATGGATCTCCTTTCTTGCACACAAAAACATCTAAATTCATGTGCAATCAAGCTAAACATTTTACCAATTGTGAGAAGACTGTATTAGCAAAAATACATCCATATTTACATTGCCCTAGGCTAGAACATGTGACAGGGCAAAAATAAAACAAGACATAATATTTGTAAACTGACCAGAATTTCCTAATAACTATACGACACAAAAGTAGGATGCCCAATGCTTACAATTTGGAGTGTGCAAATTACCTCATTAAACATTGGTCCTTCTTGACTTTCATTAGAGGGGGTTCTGTCCCCCTCCAATTCATGTTCCTGCAACAGAAAGACAGGCGTGAGTAAAACGGACACATGGAAACGCCTATTCAAGGAGTCATGCATCTAAACAACACTCAGGTTGCATCCTATATGGCACCCTATTCCCTATAAAGTGCACTACTTTTGACCAGAGCCCTATGGGCACGTCTGTGTGTACGTTCTCACAAGTGAACATCAGCGCCGTGTCTCCCCGCCGCCGTGGTGGTGTGGACATTGGCTCCTGAGGAGAAAAACACAGGTGTCAAATTACACACAGAGGGTTGTGTGTGTGTTAAGGATAACAAAGAAAAACTTGAGGAAATGTTGGTTTTGGTGATAACCAAGTTAATTTTGATAATGTAAGTATTGAGGATGATAGAATCTCAAATAGAGGTCAGTAGAGTTTGGTTTGAGAGAGCCGAACAGAGAGGCTGTCCAGTTAGGAAGTTCTGCTCACCTGCAGCCAGCACCAGTTATGGCCGTCTCCTGGGTCTATTCTGTCTGAGCGTTGATGTTGGCACCTGCAGACAACAGATACAACAGAAGGAGGATTTTAAATGGTTCTGCTTGGAACGCACATTAAAAGAGCACTAATCTATTCCCACTGTTGGCTATTGACCCCAGAACAATGATTTCAATTTATTTGGGAAAAGCTAGCTTGTACCTTTTACATAAACTCAATGAGATTATGAACGTAAAAGAGGAGTTTCATATTTTGCCTCAACACTGAGCTTGGACGGTCAATATGGTAGGTAAAATCTATCAACAAAACCACAGGTCTTGACAAAAGCTGTGTCTGGCAGGGGGCTACCAGAGAGAATGATAGAGGCCTCTAGTGGCCAAAAGGCCGTATTTGCATGGGTAGCACCATTGAGTACTTCCACCATTTGAATGCAGTCAACTGGGTGGGACTTCCAACTTCATTGGCTGATCCCTGCTGGTGGCCCTGTTGGAGTCATGTCCAACCGGGTCATCAGGAGGGATCAGCCAATGGTGAAAAAGAAAACTGACTACATTAAAATAGATAGCCTCAATGGCACTGCCCATGCTGTCTCAGATGCTATAATGGCAAAGATGAGTCCTTTATCTACCTCTATGGGGGCTACCTAAGGATAGGAGTCGGTGAGTGTCTGGCAGGGCCACCATCTTCTCTTGGCCCTCTCGTGCAGCCTCCATGAGTGGATTGTATCCCTCATCATTGACCTCCTCCAGGTTGGTGCCCCTCTCGATTAGCATGGCAGCCAGCTATACAGTACGTGTCCCCAACAGGCCGCCAGCGTCAGCAGAGACGCAAAAGAGTCAGCAGGCATGTTGACCTGTGCCCCGCTCTCCAACAGCAGCCAGTGTGTGTCTGTACTCACCATACAATCCTCCATGAGGGCTGTGTACATCTTGTCAGCCCTAGCCTCTAACAGGAGGCATACCATGTCCAGGTGCCAGTAGACATTTAGCTAGCTATCATCGTCTGCTAACTAGCTATGTCAGCTAACGTTAGGTTACTCTTGAGGTCAGACTAGGGTAGCTAACGTTAGCTAGCTACAGTGGCTTGCGAAAGTATTCACCCCCCTTGGCATTTTTCCTATTTTGTTGCCTTATAACCTGGAATTAAAATGGATTTTTGGGGGGTTTGTATCATTTGATTTACACAACATGCCTATCAATTTGAAGATGCAAAATATAAAAATAAAAATAAAAATCAAGAAATAACTTGAGCGTGCATAACTATTCACCCCCCCCCCCCCCCCCCCCCCCCAAAGTCAATACTTCGTAAAGCCACCTTCTGCAGCAATTACAGCTGCAAGTCTCTTGGGGTATGTCTCTATAAGCTTGGCACATCTAGCCACTGGGATTTTTGCCAATTCTTCAAGGCAAAACTGCTCCAGCGCCTTCAAGTTGGATGGGTTCCGCTGGTGTACAGCAATCTTTCAGTCATACCACAGATTCTCAATTGAATTGAGGTCTGGGCTTTGACAAGGCCATTCCAAGACATTTAAATGTTTCCCCTTAAACCAGTCAAGTGTTGATTTAGCAGTATGCTTAGGGTCATTGTCCTGCTGGAAGGTGAACCTCCGTCCCAGTCTCAAATCTCTGGAAGACTGAAACAGGTTTCCCTTAAGAATTTCCCTGTATTTAGCGCCATCCATCATTCCTTCAATTCTGACCAGTTTCCCAGTCCCTGCCGATGAAAAACATCCCCACAGTATGATGCTGCCACTACCATGCTTCACTGTGGGGATGGTGTTCTCGGGGTGATGAGAGGTGTTGGGTTTGCGCCAGACATAGCATTTTCCTTGATGGCCAAAAAACTAAATTTTAGTCTCATCTGAACAGAGTACCATCTTCCATATGTTTGGGGAGTCTCCCACATGGCTTGTGGCGAACACCAAACGTGTTTGCTTATTTATTTCTTTAAGCAATGGCTTTTTTCTGGCCACTCTTTCGTAAAGCCCAGCTCTGTAGAGTGTACGGCTTAAAGTGGTACTGTGGACAGATACTCCAATCTCCACTGTGGAGCTTTGCAGTTCCTTCAATGTTATCTTTGGTCTCTTTGTTGCCTCTCTGATTAATGCCCTCCTTGCCTGTTCCGTGAGTTTTGGTGGGCGGCCCTCTCTTGGCAGGTTTGTTGTGGTGCCATATTCTTTAAATATTTTAATAATGGATTTAATGGTGCTCCGTGGAATGTTCAAAGTTTCTGATATTTTTTTTTATAACCACTCCAACAATCAGGCCTTTATGGTAGAGTGGCCAGATGGAAGCCACTCCTCAGTAAAAGGCACATGACAGCCCGCTTGGAGTTTGCCAAGAGGCACCTAAACGACTCTGACCATGAGAAACAAGATTCTCTGGTCTGATGAAACCAAGATTGAACTCTTTGCCCTGAATGCCAAGCGTCACGTCTAGAGGAAACCTGGCACCATCCCTACGGTGAAGCATGGTGTTGGCAGCATCATGCTGGGGTGATGTTTTTCAGCGGCAGGGACTGGGAGACTAGTCAGGATCGGGGGAAAGATGAACGGAGCAAAGTACAGAGAGATCCTTGATGAAAACCTGCTCCAGAGCTCTCAGGACCTCAGACTGGGGCGAAGGTTCACCTTCCAACAGGACAACGACCCTAAGCACACAGCCAAGACAACGCATGAGTGGCTTCGGGACAAGTCTCTGAATGTCCTTGAGAGGCCCGGACTTGAACCCAATTGAACATCTCTGGAGAGACCTGAAAATAGCTGTGCAGCGACGCTCCCCATCCAACCTGACAGAGCTTGAGAGGAGCTTTAGAGAAGAATGGGAGAAACTCCCCAAATAGATTTAGATTTTAGTCATTTAGCAGACGCTCTTATACAGAGCGACTTACAGTTAGTGAGTGCATACATTTTTCATACTGGCCCCCCGTGGGAATCGAACCCACAACCCTGGCATTGCAAACACCATGCTCTACCAACTGAGCTACACGGGACAGGTGTGCCAAGCTTGTAGCGTCATACCCAAGAAGACTCAAGGCTGTAATCGCTCCCAAAGGTGCTTCAACAAAGTACTGAGTAAGGGTCTGAATACTTATGTAAATGTGATATTTCCGTTTTTTATTTCTCGTTATTGGTTATTGTTTGTAGATTGATGAGGGAAAAAAACTATTCAATAAATTTTAGAATAAGGCTGTAATGTAACAAAATGTGGATAAAGTCAAGGTGTCTGAATACTTTTCAAATGCACTGTATGGCTCCATTCAGAATCAAGCTAACATTAGCTAACTAGCTAGCTAGCTTAAAAATAGCTTGCAAAATAACTTTATCTAATCAATTTTGGTAGCTAGTATCAGACCACAACGTTAGAGTTACAAACTTTTAATAACAACGACTTGGACAATAGCTACCAAAAACGTATTACAAAGAACAAAAAAGCTTGCTACCTAGCCATAAAAAAAAGACATTTAAAGTTACCCGTCATGACAGCTGGGATTAATTGGTGGACATTGCGCCATCAGTCTCAATGGTAAACTGGTAACACACTTCGTGATTGACAGGTAGTTGCGCCAGAGAACACAGCCCATGTGAGTCTACACAGTCTACACTGCTCAATGCGGAGAGTTTGCGCTGCAAGCTGACAACACAACAACACAGGGGCACCATGTCATTCGCTCCTGCTTGCTGCAGTAAGGAGAGGGATGCAGCTAGATAGTGTAGCCAATATCAGGCCAGGGTGACAGCTAAAGCACATGTATTGTAGTGATTTAAGGGCTCTTCAGGAAGACTGACTGAACTGAACCGAATCTGTTCATCTCCACTTGACTCTCGCAGTGCGACAAACGTAATCAATTTGGGCACTAGGCGTGTATAGCCGAGAGGCAGCTATAACTCTGAGGTAGACATCTCACTCGCTACGAAAAAGTAACCAGGAATGGAAATTAAGCTAACTCGAGGATAGTACTTTTCGGCACCGATTTTGGACCCAGGCTAGTACGAATAGTGGCCTACTAGCCTAGCTGGACAGTGCCCAAAATCCTGAAGTTCCATAATTGAAAGTAACCTTACTGTTGCATCTCTAGACCACTTAGGTTCCCCTTGTTGTTGGTTAAAGAAATTCAGGCTGATGCGACAAATAGGAATACGGTATACAGTGGCTTGCAATAGTATTCACCTCCCTTGACATTTTTCCTATTTTGTTGCCTTACAACCTGGAATTAAATTGGATTTTTTGGGGGTTTGTATAATTTGATTTACACAACATGCCTACCACTTTGAAGATGCAAAATATTTTTTCTTGTGAAACAAACAAGAAATAAGACAAAGAAAACAGAAAACTTGTTCGTTCATAACTATTCAACCTCCAAAGTCAATACTTTGTAGAGCCACCCTTTGCAGCAATTACAGCTGCAAATCTCTTGGGGTACGTCTCTATAAGCTTGGCACATCTAGCCACTGGGATTTCTGCCCATTCTTCAAGGCAAAACTGCTCCAGCTTCTTCAAGTTGGATGGGTTCCGCTGGTGTACAGCAATCTTTCAGTCATACCACAGATTCTGAGGTCTGGGCATTGACTAGGCCATTCCAATACATTTAAATGTTTCCCCTTAAACCACTCAAGTGTTGCTTTAGCAGTATGCTTAGGGTCATTGTCCTGCTGGAAGGTGAAACTCCGTCCCAGTCTCAAATCTCTGGAAGACTGAAACAGGTTTCCCTCAAGAATTTCCCTGTATTTAGCGCCATCCATCATTCCTTCAATTCTGACCAGTTTCCCAGTCCCTGCCGATGAAAAACATCCCCACAGTATGATGCTGCCACCACCATGCTTCACTGTGGGGATGGTGTTCTCGGGGTGATGAGAGGTGTTGGGTTTGTGCCAGACATAGCGTTTTCCTTGATGGCCAAAAAGCTCAATTTTAGTCTCATCTGACCAGAGTACCTTCTTCCATATGTTTGGGGAGTCTCCCACATGCCTTTTGGCGAACACCAAACGTGTTTGCTTATTTTTTTCTTTAAGCAATGACTCTTCCGTAAAGCCAGCTCTGTGGAGTCATGGCTCACATCAACACCATTATCCCAGAAACCCTTGACCCACTCCAATTTGCATACCGCCCCAACAGATCCACAGATGATGCAATCTCTATTGCACTCCACACTGCCCTTTCCCACCTGGACAACAGGAACACCTACGTCAGAATGCTATTCATTGACTACAGCTCAGTGTTCAATACCATAGTGCCCTCAAAGCTCATCACTAAGCTAAGGACCCTGGGACTAAACACCTCCACCTCCAGGTGGTAAGGGTAGGTAACAACACATCTGCCACGCTGATCCTCAACACGGGGGCCCCTCAGGGGTGTGTGCTCTGTCCCCTCCTGTACTCCCTGTTCACCCATGACTGCATGGCCAGGCACGTCTCCAACACCATCATTAAGTTTGCCGACGACACAACAGTGGTAGGCCTGATCACTGACAACAATGAGACAGCCTATAGGGAGGAGGTCAGAGACCTGGCCGTGTGGTGCCAGGATAACAACCTCTCCCTCAACGTGATCAAGACAAAGGAGATGATTGTGGACTACAGGAAAAAAAGAGGACTGAGCATGCCCCCATTCTCATTGACGGGGCTGTAGTGGAACAGGTAGAGAGCTTCAAGTTCCTTAGTGTCCACATCACCAACAAACTATCATGGTCCAAACACACCAAGACAGTCGTGAAGAGGGCACAACAAAGCCTATTCCCCCTCAGGAGACTGAAAAGATTTGGCATCGGTCCTCAGATCCTCAAAAAGTTCTACAGCTGCACCATCGAGAGCATCCTGACTGGTTGCATCACCGCCTGGTATGGCAACTGCTCGGCCTTCGACCACAAGGCACTACAGAGGGTAGTGCGTACGGTCCAGTACATCACTGGGGCCAAGCTTCCTGCCATCCAGGACCTCTATAGCAGGCGGTGTCAGAGGAAGGCCCTAAAAATGGTCAAAGACTCCAGCCACCCTAGTCATAGACTGTTCTCTCTGCTACAGCACGGCAAGCGGTACCGGAGCGCCAAGTCTAGGTCCAAAAGGCTTCTTAACAGCTTCTACCCCCAAGCCATAAGACTCCTGAAGAGCTAATCATGGCTACCCGGACTATTTGCATTGTCCCCCCCCCCACCCCCCTCTTTTACGCTGCTGCTACTCTGTTAATTATTTATGCATAGTCACTTTAACTCTACTCACATGTACATATTACCTCAATTACCTCGACTAACTGGAGCCCCCGCACATTGACTCTGTACCGGTACCCCCTGTATATAGCCTCCTACTGTTATTTTATTTTACTGCTGCTCTATCTTTTTTTTTTTTTTTACTTAACACTTTTTTTTTTAAACTGCATTGTTGGTTAAGGGCTTGTAAGTAAGCATTTCACTGTAAGGTCTACATCTGTTGTATATCGGGCCATGTGGCAAATAAAATTTGATTTGATTTTAACTCAGCCGCAAACACTGACACATAATCCGTTAATCGCTTACATACTCTAACATTGAAATTTAGGATATACAACCCTGCCCCCACCCTACCACTGACTGGATCCATGGAACTGGAACCATCTGTATATATCCTTAAAAACAAATAAACATGATTATCACTGTCTCACGTCCTCACCCCGTTCTCACCTACCCTCAATTATAACCACATCTACACTTGGTTTCGGAAACAACCACAGAGGAACGTTCCCAAATGCAATTGCCGGCCCTGTCTCTTTCTTCCCCAGTCCAAATTCTACCACTTTCTGCCCAATTGTCCACCCGCCAATGGTCCACCCGTAAGCCCTCTGCGCACCCACTCCTCGCTCCCAGCATTTCCCAGTTGCCGTGACCGCAGGATATCCTTCTGAACTCCCTTTCAACCTCGCCCAGTATGCTAATGCAAGTTTGTCCCACCTTATCCGCAGTGGCAATTCCCCACTATCCACCTACAATGCCTCAACAGGTGTCATCCTGTAGGATCCCACACACAATCTCAGGGCCCTTGACTGTATTCTATCCAGGCGCTGTAGTACCATTTTGGCTGCTGATCCATATACAAAGCACCCATAATCCAAAGATGACCTGATCAATGCCTGGTACATATACAACAGTGTTTGTCTATCCGACCCCCAATCATATCCTGCCACTTCCCTCATGAGGTTCAGCACCTTTCTACACTTAATTTCAATATACTCAACATGTCTCTTCCACGTAAGTCTCTCATCAAACCACATACCTAAATACTTAAACTCAGACACTCCAACTATATCCTGACCATATATTTGCAGCCTAACATCTTTAACCTTCCTCCTAGAAAACACCATAATGCAGGACTTGGCCGCAGTCCAGACATCCTAAACCCCCATGTTAGAGACCACAACTCCCACAGCTTCTTGCATCTTCCTCATCACATATTTCACATTCCCACCTCTCTTCCATACAGCCCCATCATCAGCATACAAGGCCACACCCACTCACTGTTCGACCTCCTTAAATATGTAATCTATCATCAGGGTGAACAACACCGGACTAACCGCACTTCCCTGAGGAGTACCATTGTCCACTTCAAACCACATTGACAATTCTGACGCCACCCTCACCCGTGTGACTCGATCAAACAGGAAGTCCATGATCCAATTATACAGACATCCCCCAATGCCCAATGCACTCAACTAGATCAACAACCCTTCCCTCCACATGGTATCGTGAGCTTTCTCAATGTCAAAATACATAACAGTCATCACCTCTTTTATTGTCAGGTCCTTGGCAATCTCTGTATGAACTGTCACCAGGGCATCCATGGCAGACCTCCCTCTCCTGAACCCACTATGTGCTCCGCTCATCAAACCCCTAACCTCCAAGAAATACATCATCCTACTCACTATCATTTTTTCCATCAAACTTACACATGTTGGATGTCAGCGTGATAGGCCTGTAACTGCCCACCCTAGCGGGATCTTTACCTGGTTTTACAAACGACAACAGCACCACACGTTTCCACCCAACAGGTATCACCCCAGTCCTCCACACCTTATAATACAACCCTAACACTGCTTCCAACACAGTGTCCGGTACATGCTTAAACATCACAAAACACACCCTATCTTCTCCAGGAGCAGTCCGCCCGCAGCCCTCCAACGCCCTTGTCATCTCAAACATAGACAACTCTGCATCCATAGCTTCTCCTGAATCCTGACCACCTCGGACATTTGCCTTTTCTTGACTTGATACAGATGTGACGTTTCCTTCTACCGACACTGTAATTCCAGCATTTTGTACCCTTTCCCATCATTTTTTAAAACATTTTCCAAACCGCACCAATTTACATCCCTCTAGTGGAGCAAAATTAATCCCTAACATAAAAGCTGATGAATGATAGGTGTACTCGTCTCGGAAGATTCCCTTCAAACTCTAACAGCACCGTAGTGCTTTCTATTCAACCCTCCCCTTTCTTACTGATCATAGAACTGTTTGGCCATAATGACTATCGTTATGTTTGGAGGAAAAAGGGGGTTGCTTGCAAGCCGAAGAACACCATCCCAACCGTGAAGCACGGGGGTGGCAGCATCATGCTGTGGGGGTGCTTTGCATCAAATCAAATCAAATCAAATCAAATCAAATTTTATTGGTCACATGCGCCGAATACAACAGGTGCAGACATTACAGTGAAATGCTTACTTACAGCCCTTAACCAACAGTGCATTTATTTTAAACAAAAAAGTAAGAATAAAACAACAACAAAAAAGTGTTGAGAAAAAAAAAAATGCTGTGGGGGTGCTCTTGACTTGATACAGATGTGACGTTTCCTTCTACCGACACTGTAATTCCAGCATTTTGTACCCTTTCCCATCATTTTTTAAAACATTTTCCAAACCGCACCAATTTACATCCCTCTAGTGGAGCAAAATTAATCGTTCTTTTCACCATCGCTCTCTTCCTTTGATACTCCATGAGATTCCTTTCTGTCAAGCCATTCTTAAGTACCCCATAGAGCTATATCCCTTTCTTGCACCACCTTTGAGCACTCATCTGTCCACCATGGCACCACCCGCCATCTTCCTTCCCCCCGAACCCACTGGAACGGTCACATCTGCAGCTGATATAATTACAGACGTTACTGCCTCAGCGCACTCATCCACAGATCATGCCACATTGATAGCTTTTGTCCCGCCCGCTCACACAGGTACTTGAACATCTCCCAGTTAGCTTTCTAACAGCACCACCTCATGTTATTGCCTCTACTCTGCACACACACACCCATATTGACCTTAGATCGAGCCGGAAAATGATCACTCCCTACCGTGGTTTGTCTCATCACTTCCCATTCACACCTCCCTGCCACCGCCACAGATGCCAATGTCAAGTCCAAGCATGACTCTGTAACCCTCACCACATTGATTCTCATCCCCCTCTTATCATTAACACACACTAACCCCCTGTTATCCATACATTCTTCAACTATACTCCCATGGTTATCTTTATGCGTACTTCCCCATATTTAATTATGGGCATTAACATCACCACACCATATTAACTTCCTACCCCTACACATCCTATCAATCCCTTCTAACTGTGCTAACATGAGAGGTTTGCAGGGGTAATAGAAATTAACTATTACTATGTTACCTCTATTCTTACATATTTCTATCCCCACACATTCCAAATCCTGTATCTCCGATACTCTGTACGCCATCCCCTCTTTAACGAACGTAGTAGAACCCCCACCCGACCCCTCCACTCTATCGCACCATACCGAACTGAATCCCGGAATCACGAACTCCAGTTGAGGTTTGAGCCATGTCATATACAAACTTCTTAAACTCCTGCCCGTTAGCTATTAAGCGTTCCATTGAAGGACAGTAAAAAACAGACTAAATAGGTTGTTCCAACCCATCACCTCTTGGTTGATTCAACATCTCATGCATCATTATTCCAGTTGCTTCTGTTATTCCCAGGAAATCTTTGGCCGCGCGGACCACCACATCTATGCGTGCAGACTTTTTCTTAACCTGATCACTCATATTCATCACACAACACATGAACGCCAAGAAGTCAACCCTGTTCACCACCAACAATTATTTTGTGACCGCACACTGATGGTCACATTTCGTGGAGACCCCAGTTTGTGCTACTCCCTCACCTCCCCCTTCCATCGGAGGCCGCTGCCCCAATTTCCTCACAGGTTCTGTACTTTGAACTCTCCGTGCTGCTTCAGCATACGTTACCTTGTTTGTGATCTTATATCTCTGTACCTCCGTTTTCTGCTTCTGTGCTATACATCCCCCAGACGCAGCACTATGTTCCCCGCTGTAGTTACAGCACCTTGCCTTGGCATCCACCCCACACTTTCCATATTCATGTGGTCCCCCACACTTCACACAACGTCTCTGCCCTTACAGATGCTAGCTACATGTCCCATGCGCTGACACTTAAAGCACCAAAGTGTTGCTGGCACAAAGTCCCTAACATAAAAGCTGATGAATGATAGGTGTACTCGTCTCGGAAGATTCCCTTCAAACTCTAACAGCACCGTAGTGCTTTCTACTCAACCCTCCCCTTTCTTACTGATCATAGAACTGTTTGGCCATAATGACTATCGTTATGTTTGGAGGAAAAAGGGGGTTGCTTGCAAGCCGAAGAACACCATCCCAACCGTGAAGCATGGGGGTGGCAGCATCATGCTGTGGGGGTGCTTTGCTGCAGGAGGGACTGGTGCACTTCACAAAATAGATGGCATCATGAGGAAGGAAAATTATGTGGATATATTGAAGCAACATCTCAAGACATCAGTCAGGAAGTTAAAGCTTGGTCACAAATGGGTCTTCCAAATGGACAATGCACACTTCCAAAGTTGTGGCAAAATTGCTTAAGGACAACAAAGTCAAGGTATTGGAGTGGCCATCACAAAGCCCTGACCTCAATCCTATAGAACATTTGTGGGCAGAACTGAAAAAGCATGTGCGAGCAAGGAGGCCTACAAACCTGACTCAGTTACACCAGCTCTGTCAGGAGGAATGGGCCAAAATTCACCCAACTTATTATGGGAAGCTTGTGGAAGGCTAACCAAAATGTTTGACCCAAGTTAAACAATTTAAAGGCAATGCTACCAAATACTAATTGAGTGTATGTAAACTTCTGACCCACTGGGAATGTGATGAAAGAAATAAAAGCTTAAATAAATAATTCTCTCTACTATTATTCTGACATTTCCCATTCATAAAATAAAGTGGTGATCCTAACTTACCTATAACAGGGAATTTGTACTAGGATTAAATGTCAGGAATTGTGAAAAACTGAGTTTAAATGTATTTGGCTAAGGTGTATGTAAACTTCCGACTTCAACTGTATATCTGTACTTGATGGCCTTTGACAACGTTATCGGATGTAATATTTGACTGGTTGGCTCAGAAAAAAACACCATTACTTTGTTCTCCTGTACCTCATCTCCCTGCCTGTTTGCTCTTCTAGATTCCCCACTTCCATCTATGTCCCCATCTGTGGTAAATCCATCCTCATCCCCTTTTCTGAACCTTTTCCCCAAAGGAATCTGTACAGTCGTATAGGTAGACACATCACTGATCCAACTACCTTCATCCATCTCAGACTTACTCCCATCTCAGCTACCTGCCATGCCTACCTCAGTCTCAGTACAGCTGTGCAGATCCATCTGATGCTGACGCTCAACCGAGTTCGGCCCGATCCCTGGTGCTAGCTGGGAAACCTACCAAATACAATACCATCACAGAGTTTATATCATACAAGCGCAGATAATTGTGTTTTGAGGTCAAGTGTTAAAAATATTACTAAGAAAATATCACCACTTTATAATATAACCAGTTATACTATGATTCCCAGACTGCATTGCAACTCCCAGCATGCAATACTCCACTGGCTAACTTGAGCAATTACCAAGTCCAGCCGAAGTCTAAATATACATGTCTTTACACATTTATTTTGGGTTATAATCATGTTATAATGCTTGCATGAATAAAACGCAGAATATAATTAGTTGATTCGGCTATTTCAGCCACACCCGTTGCTGACAGGTGTATAAAATTGAGTACACAGCCATGCAATCTCCATAGACAAACATTGGTAGTAGAATGGCCCATACTGAAGACTTAGTGACTTTCAACTTGGCACCGTCATAGGATGCCACCTTTCCAACAAGTCAGTTCGTCAAACTGCCCTGCTAGAGCTGCACTGCAAGTGCTGTTATTGTGAAGTGGAAACGTGTAGCGCGTAAAAATCATCTGTCCTCGGGCATGTAAAAAACGTCTGTCCTCGGCTGCAACACTCACTACCCAGTTCCAAACTGCCTCTGGAAGCAATGTCAGCACAATTATTGTTCGTCGGGAGCTTCATGAAATGGGTTTCCATGGCCAAACAGCCGCACACAAGCCTAAGATCACCATGCGCAATGCCAAGCGTCGGCTGGAGTGGTGTAAAGCTCGCCGCCATTGGTTCTCTGAAGTGATGAATCACACTTCACTATTTGGCAGTCCGACAGACAAATCTGGGTTTGGTGGATGCAAGGAGAACGCTACCTGCCCGAATGCACAGTGCCAACTGTAAAGTTTGGTGGAGAAGGAATAATGGTCTGGGGCTGTTTTTCATGGTTCGGGCTAGGCCCCTGAGTTCCAGTGAAGGGAAATCTTAACGCTACAGCATACAATTCCATTGTAGACGATTCTGTGCTTCCAACTTTGTGGTAACAGTTTGGGGAAGGCCATTTCCTGTTTCAGCATGACAATGCCCCTGTGCACAAAGCGAGGTCCATACAGAAATGGTTTGTCGAGATCGGTGTGGAAGAACTTGACTGGCCGGCACAGAGCCCTGACCTTAACCCCATCAAACACCTTTGGGATGAATTGGAATGCCGACTATGAGCCAGGCCTAATCGCCCAACATCAGTGCCCGTCCTCACTAATGCTCTTGTGGCTGAAAGGAAGCAAGTCCCTGCAGCAATGTTCCAACATCTAGTGGAAAGCCTTGCCAGAAGAGTGGAGGGTGATATAGCAGCAAAGGGGGAACCAACTCCATATTAATGCCCATGATTTTGGAATGAGATGTTCGACGAGCAGGTGTCCACATACTAGTGTACGTTCATACCATAGGCACCGATCAACTGTATTACACTCAAAATCATTCGAATTCAGATGCTAATCTCGCTGACATATACAGTATATACAGTCATTGCTGATGACATTAGCTAGCTAACCAAACCCATTATGATGGTTAGTTAGCATGCTAGCCATGACCCTGACAGATACCTCCATGCAAGACAGACCGCATAGGGCACCTGGATGCCCCACCAGGGGGAGCCCTCGAGTGTATGTTGAACTACAGTAAATGCGGAAGTTGAACGAGTGAGACGTCCCTGGGCTCCAAGACAGACTGTATAGTGCACCTGGACGGCCCCGCCAGGGGGAGCTATCGAGTAGCTGTTGAGCTAGATGAAGAAGTAGAACGAGCGAGATGTCTACCTCAGAGTTATAGCTGCCTCTCGGCTATACACGCCTAGTGCCCAAATTGATTACGTTTGTCGCACTGCGAGTGTCAAGTGGAGATGAACAGATTCGGTTCAGTCAGTTCAGTTCAGTCAGTCTTCCTGAAGAGCCCTTAAATCACTACAATAAATGTGCTTTCGCTGTCACCCTGGCCTGATATTGGCTACACTATCTAGCTGCATCCCTCTCCTTACTGCAGCAAGCAGGAGCGAATGACATGGTGCTCCTGTGTTGTTGTGTTGTCAGCTTGCAGCGCAAACTCTCCGCATTGAGCAGTGTAGACTGTGTAGACTCACATGGGCTGTGTTCTCTGGCGCAACTACCTGTCAATCACGAAGTGTGTTACCAGTTTACCATTGAGACTGATGGCGCAATGTCCACCAATTAATCCCAGCTGTCATGACGGGTAACTTTAAATGTCTTTTTTTTATGGCTAGGTAGCAAGCTTTTTTGTTCTTTGTAATAAGTTTTTGGTAGCTATTGTCCAAGTCGTTGTTATTAAAAGTTTGTAACTCTAACGTTGTGGTCTGATACTAGCTACCAAAATTGATTAGATAAAGTTATTTTGCAAGCTATTTTTAAGCTACATAGCTAGTTAGCTAATGTTAGCTTGATTCTGAATGGAGCCATGCAGTGCATTTGAAAAGTATTCAGACACCTTGACTTTATCCACATTTTGTTACATTACAGCCTTATTCTAAAATTGATTAAATAGTTTTTTTCCCTCATCAATCTACAAACAATAACCAATAACGAGAAATAAAAAACGGAAATATCACATTTACATAAGTATTCAGACCCTTACTCAGTACTTTGTTGAAGCACCTTTGGGAGCGATTACAGCCTTGAGTCTTCTTGGGTATGACGCTACAAGCTTGGCACACCTGTCCCGTGTAGCTCAGTTGGTAGAGCATGGTGTTTGCAATGCCAGGGTTGTGGGTTCGATTCCCACGGGGGGCCAGTATGAAAAATGTATGCACTCACTAACTGTAAGTCGCTCTGTATAAGATCGTCTGCTAAATGACTAAAATCTAAATCTATTTGGGGAGTTTCTCCCATTCTTCTCTAAAGCTCCTCTCAAGCTCTGTCAGGTTGGATGGGGAGCGTCGCTGCACAGCTATTTTCAGGTCTCTCCAGAGATGTTCAATTGGGTTCAAGTCCGGGCCTCTCAAGGACATTCAGAGACTTGTCCCGAAGCCACTCATGCGTTGTCTTGGCTGTGTGCTTAGGGTCGTTGTCCTGTTGGAAGGTGAACCTTCGCCCCAGTCTGAGGTCCTGAGAGCTCTGGAGCAGGTTTTCATCAAGGATCTCTCTGTACTTTGCTCCGTTCATCTTTCCCCCGATCCTGACTAGTCTCCCAGTCCCTGCCGCTGAAAAACATCACCCCAGCATGATGCTGCCAACACCATGCTTCACCGTAGGGATGGTGCCAGGTTTCCTCTAGACGTGACGCTTGGCATTCAGGGCAAAGAGTTCAATCTTGGTTTCATCAGACCAGAGAATCGTGTTTCTCATGGTCAGAGTCGTTTAGGTGCCTCTTGGCAAACTCCAAGCGGGCTGTCATGTGCCTTTTACTGAGGAGTGGCTTCCATCTGGCCACTCTACCATAAAGGCCTGATTGTTGGAGTGGTTATAAAAAAAAATATCAGAAACTTTGAACATTCCACGGAGCACCATTAAATCCATTATTAAAATATTTAAAGAATATGGCACCACAACAAACCTGCCAAGAGAGGGCCGCCCACCAAAACTCACGGAACAGGCAAGGAGGGCATTAATCAGAGAGGCAACAAAGAGACCAAAGATAACATTGAAGGAACTGCAAAGCTCCACAGTGGAGATTGGAGTATCTGTCCACAGTACCACTTTAAGCGGTACACTCTACAGAGCTGGGCTTTACGAAAGAGTGGCCAGAAAAAAGCCATTGCTTAAAGAAATAAATAAGCAAACACGTTTGGTGTTCGCCACAAGCCATGTGGGAGACTCCCCAAACATATGGAAGATGGTACTCTGGTCAGATGAGACTAAAATTTAGTTTTTTGGCCATCAAGGAAAATGCTATGTCTGGCGCAAACCCAACACCTCTCATCACCCCGAGAACACCATCCCCACAGTGAAGCATGGTAGTGGCAGCATCATACTGTGGGGATGTTTTTCATCGGCAGGGACTGGGAAACTGGTCAGAATTGAAGGAATGATGGATGGCGCTAAATACAGGGAAATTCTTGAGGGAAACCTGTTTCAGTCTTCCAGAGATTTGAGACTGGGACGGAGGTTCACCTTCCAGCAGGACAATGACCCTAAGCATACTGCTAAATCAACACTTGAGTGGTTTAAGGGGAAACATTTAAATGTCTTGGAATGGCCTAGTCAAAGCCCAGACCTCAATTCAATTGAGAATCTGTGGTATGACTGAAAGATTGCTGTACACCAGCGGAACCCATCCAACTTGAAGGCGCTGGAGCAGTTTTGCCTTGAAGAATTGGCAAAAATCCCAGTGGCTAGATGTGCCAAGCTTATAGAAACATACCCCAAGAGACTTGCAGCTGTAATTGCTGCAGAAGGTGGCTTTACAAAGTATTGACTTTGGGGGGGGGGGGGGGGGGGGGTGAATAGTTATGCACGCTCAAGTTATTTATTGTTTGTTTCAAAAAAATATAAATTTTGCATCTTCAAAGTGGTAGGCATGTTGTGTAAATCAAATGATACAAACCCCCCAAAAATCAATTTTAATTCCAGGTTGTAAGGCAACAAAATAGGAAAAATGTCAAGGGAGGTGAATACTATTGCAAGCCACTGTATACCGTATTCCTATTTGTCGCATCAGCCTGAATTTCTTTAACCAACAACAAGGGGAACCTAAGTGGTCTAGAGATGCAACAGTAAGGTTACTTTCAATTATGGAACTTCAGGATTTTGGGCACTGTCCAGCTAGGCTAGTAGGCCACTATTCGTACTAGCCCGGGTCCAAAATCGGTGCCGAAAAGTACTATCCTCGAGTTAGCTTAATTTCCATTCCTGGTTACTTTTTCGTACATGTGTATTTGACCAGACCTGAGAATTGTTTCTTGTCTGAATAAGTACCACAGCAAGGGCTCTAGTTTGTACTATACATCTATTGTTAATATTGTCAGGAGAGATCATCTGAAATCAGTTTTTCCTCTCTTTCCTCACATCTGATTTTTGTGAGTGCCCAGATCAACGAGACCTTCAAAGAGCAGGTCCTATGTTTAAAACGGATGAACTCATTCCTCATCAAGTAAGAAGGCTCAGAAAAAAGTTGTCTTAATAATTGTGATAATGGCTTCACATTGAGGTTAGTAAACATATCTCAGGGAATTCAATGTACTGTACATCTCATCTACAAATGTCAAATATTGGATGTTCAGGTACAGAGAAGAGGTGATCGCCGAAAAGGAAGACCACTTGGGAGACCGGCAGCTCACTCAGTGCTACGTCCAGTACATGACTACCATCATCAACAACTGTCAGACATTCAATTGAGTCCCACAGGTATTTCACTGTAAATCAGAATATGTTCATTCATAAATTCTCTGACCAAATATGGCTAATGTATAACCATACATCTGCTCATAGGGAGTCTATCAATAGTCTAAAAAGGAAGTACTCTAATCCTCAGAGCCCTCTCAGAATTGTTTTTCTGGATCTTGTGTGACAGTGATGTGTTGTATCTTGTATTTACAGTATGTGATGGGTTTAGGAGATGACCAGCAAGGCCCATCGCAGATTGGTGGTTGAGTGCATCAAAGCCGTGATTCAGAAAAGGGTCACCTTTAAAAACGCAAACGAGAGGAAAGAGGGAGCATTTCCTCTTCAGGAAACTCACTGCTGTAAGTGGAATACATGTGTATTTTCCCCCAAGGAGATCATCATCAGAAAATACACACGTCTTGATCTAACTATTCAGTCAATTTAAGCCAAAGACTAATGATTTCTGATGTAATTAAGCCACCTTTTCACTGCTATTTCCGCTTATACTGTTATTGGTGTGTATGGTAATGTATGCTGCTGTTATAACTTGTCTGTCCTATCTCTGTTCTCCTCCAGGCTGAGGGGACTGACCGACTGTGTGACTCCTTCACTGCCATAGCCGAGGTGTTCAAAATCCGACCCCACTGCGATCTGCTGCAGCTATTCACCAGGTGATCTCTTTGTATTTAGAGTGGAACATCCCCCTCAACAACCTAAATGGACTTGTCAAAAATCGAATGCAGCAAAAACTATTTTTGAGTGGCAACATCTCTTTCACATAGAAATCACCAATTCTCTGCCAATGTTGGTTGCAATGACCCAACATCGTGAACATTTTATAGACCATATGAATTTTAAGAATAGTGTATGTTTTCGCAAACTTAATGTTTTTGTAATTTGTAATCACTAATGTAGGATTTTAGTAGTATAACTATACTTTTAATGTGTAATTAGAGAAAGTATTTTATGATGTTTGAAATATGAGTAATCTGCTATGAATTCCTTATTGTTATTGTGAAATAAAGATTTTATCCTAAAAGACTGAATGGATGAATCGGTCTTTCATGTAGATTCTTTAGAACTACCAATTTATTGTTCATCACTAACCACGTTTCCATCTGACCATTTCATGTGGATGAATTACCTGACACATGAAGAAAGTCACGACCTGGCTGATGAAAACATGAAATGCCGGTAAAATGGTATAAATGCCGACAGACAAATTATTCGTTCGACATGGCGGGATCTTTTTGTGTCTGTAAAATTAATTATGTGAGAAATGGCGGTGGAAATGCCTTAATGAGCAAATATGAATATAGTAACCATCATATCAAAGTAAAATTGGAGTCACGCGATTATATGTTGTGCGGTCTTCCCACTATGTCTCTGGAAAGCATGCAGTTTATTAGGCTACAGATTAAATTAATTCTGATGAACTTCACAGGGTGGTAAATGTGCAAGGTGATAAGCTTGATGCTCCTTTCCAAATAATATTGAGGGTCTTATTCAGGTGACATGATGATCGATGCTTGGCTGCTGTTTGACAAATACAAATAATATCGCTCTTATCCATTATAATCTCATAATGTAGGTAGACAACACGCATCTCCGAGCTGTTGGCTAGAGTGCATGTGCCAAGACCAGAGTGGGCACATTTGCTATATAACACAACAGTTTTTGTGACAAAACCATCAGTGGAGTTGAAAATGCGATGGAAACCCATTTAACTTGTATTTTTTATTCGGAATATGGGAATTTAACGGAAAAAGTTATCACGTATCTTTTATCCACAAAAAGTCAGTTTGATGGAAACACAACTCTGGTGGGAAAATGTGCATATTGCTTTATGCAGATTTTTGAACATTCGCATGAAAATCTGTTGGAAATTGGATGGAAACCTAGCTACTGTCAAATCTATATTTATCTCAAGACTGCAGGTAACAAATGTAGGTAACAAACTAACATGCCTCCAGTGTTTCTAGTTGCATTCCTTCTTCTTACCCTTGTATCCTGCATCCCTCCTGCCAAATATCTCTAATTGTGTGATTTAGGCATTCAGATAGTGAAAAGTTATCATTTTTCAGGTAGCTATTAGTTGATATTCAAATATGAACCAAATAGTTCAAAATATGAGTACAAACAAGTTATTTCCAAACGTTTCTTGATGAAGTGGGCAGCCTGCTGTATACAATGAGAGTTGGGCCATTTTGACCCAATCGTCTAAGATGTTAGGTGTGCTGTTATTATAATTGTACTAATATCAGAACAAACAGGGTTCAGTGCAATTCATCTATGTGTAAGTTGATAAATAAAGCAGTTTGGAGAGCCTGACACATACATTTTTTTTAAAGAAATGCAAAGAATCTGATGTTTCTATGTCAAACGGTTTTGTTATATTTCAGTCTTCTGTGATGTATATAACGTGTAATATTGGAATGCAAACTCAAAATGTAATACATTCCAACTCTATATCTGACATTGTACAGGTGTCTTTTTTTGAATCCCATAACCATGTGCGTGAGGTGTATACTTTTGTTTGAAAGTAGATTTGTTTAAGACTACCAAGAAACACTGTCTGAACCTGATTTAGCCCACTGCAGTAAAAGGTTATTAAGTAATGAGTTTAAGACAGTGACCATACAATTAGGATTAAAATTACTATGCATGTGGGGTTACTATGCTATCTGGACAATGGATGCAAGGACAGACAGTTAACATATGGCTGAGTTGATACAAGCAATACAAAGACTTACAGTGGGGAAAAAACGTTTTAGTCAGCCACCAATTGTGCAAGTTCTCCCACTTAAAAAGATGAGAGAGGCCTGTAATTTTCATCATAGGTACACGTCAACTATGACAGACAAATTGAGAAAAAAAATCCAGAAAATCACATTGTAGGATTTTTAATGAATTTATTTGCAAATTATGGTGGAAAATAAGTATTTGGTCACCTACAAACAAGCAAGATTTCTGGCTCTCACAGACCTGTAACTTCTTCTTTAAGAGGCTCCTGTCACGATCGTCTTGACGAGAAGTAGACCAATACGCAGCGTGTTGAGCGAACATGATTGACTTTATTACCGTCAGTGATAATAAGCACACTAAACAAAAACAATAAACGACTCGTGAAGTCCACGGTGACAAAGACCGACAAGGAACAAAAACCCACAAACACAAAGTGAAACACAGACAGTTAAATATGGCTCCCAATCAGAGACAACCAGCACACAGCTGACACTCGTTGCCTCTGATTGGGAGTCACTCAGTCAAACATAGAAAATGACGAACTAGAAACACCCAACATAGAAACAGAACACATAGAATGAACACACCCTGGCTCAACATATAGAGTCCCAGAGCCAGGGTGTGACAGCTCCTCTGTCCTCCACTCGTTACCTGTATTAATGGCACCTGTTTGAACTTGTTATCAGTATAAAAGACACCTGTCCACAACCTCAAACAGTCACACTCCAAACTCCACTATGGCCAAGACCAAAGAGCTGTCAAAGGACACCAGAAACAAAATTGTAGACCTGCACCAGGCTGGGAAGACTGAATCTGCAATAGGTAAGCAGCTTGGTTTGAAGAAATCAACTGTGGAAGCAATTATTAGGACATGGAAGACATACAAGACCACTGATAATCTCCCTCGATCTGGGGCTCCACGCAAGATCTCACCCCGTGGAGTCAAAATGATCACAAGAACGGTGAGCAAAAATCCCAGAACCACACGGGGGGACCTAGTGAATTACCTGCAGAGAGCTGGGACCAAAGTAACAAAGCCTACCATCAGTAACACACTACGCCGCCAGGGACTCAAATCCTGCAGTGCCAGACGTGTCCCCCTGCTTAAGCCAGTACATGTCCAGGCCTGTCTGAAGTTTGCTAGAGTGCATTTGGATGATCCAGAAGAGGATTGGGAGAATGTCATATGGTCAGATGAAACCAAAATATAACTTTTTGGTAAAAACTCAACTCGTCGTGTTTGGAGGACAAAGAATGCTGAGTTGCAGCCAAAGAACACCATACCTACTGTGAAGCATGGGGGTGGAAACATCATGCTTTGGGGCTGTTTTTCTGCAAAGGGACCAGGACGACTGATCTGTGTAAAGGAAAGAATGAATGGGGCCATGTATCGTGAGATTTTGAGTGAAAACCTCCTTCCATCAGCAAGGGCATTGAAGATGAAACGTGGCTGGGTCTTTCACCATGACAATGATCCCAAACACACCGCCCGGGCAACGAAGGAGTGGCTTCGTAAGAAGCATGTCAAGGTCCTGGAGTGGCCTAGCCAGTCTCCAGATCTCAACCCCATAGAAAATCTTTGTAGGGAGTTGAAAGTCCGTTTTGCCCACCGACAGCCCCAAAACATCACTGCTCTAGAGGAGATCTGCATGGAGGAATGGGCCAAAATAAAAACAGTGTGTGAAAACCTTGTGAAGACTTACAGAAAACGTTTGACCTGTGTCATTGCCAACAAAGGGTATATAACAAAGTATTGAGAAACTTTTGTTATTGACCAAATACTTATTTTCCACCATAATTTGCAAATAAATTCATAAAAGATCCTACAATGTGATTTTCTGGATTTTTTTTCCTCTTTTTGTCTGTCATAGTTGACGTGTACCTATGATGAAAATTACAGGCCTCTCTCATCTTTTTAAGTGGGAGAACTTGCACAATTGGTGGCTGACTAAATACTTTTTTTCCCCACTGTATTTGACAAAAACAAAGAATGGGTTAAAACGTTTTATTTGGAGTTATATGATGGGGTAAGCCAGGACAGTCAACCAATAAAATAATCACAAACAGGGGTAAAAACATTATCAATAAATTAGTCTAAATTCAAGCTGATCAGAAATTGTGATATCCACTATTGGATTTATCAGCATGCGCTACAGTGTCAGTTGGCTGGGATTTCAACATTTATACAGTTAATAATAAAATATGGCTTGTGCGAGCCGAAACAGCATCTCCTTAATGTTGAGTGCCATGCAGACAGCCCCTACCCCCTCTAAAGAAAACTTGAGGACAAATAGATTATTTTACCCTTCATTTTGACCTTTTCGACCCCTTGCCTTTCCGCTGCAAATTGTCAGTGTGCTGCTGTAACTCAAAACTAAGGTTTTAGGTTATTCTGATGTGATTTCACTTTCAAACAAGTTGTTTGAGGGCAATCGCTTAGCGAAACTGTCTTAATATTTTTCCGATTTGTAAACATTAGTGGTGGCCAGCCACATATTTGTTTTTGAAGTCTCCCATTAGATTATCCAATACTAGTTCCTTGTTGTTCTAGTTTTGATATCATAACACAGTTACTCTACTCCAATTAAGGTATAAGCCATAATCAAGGGGTATATAGCATTTGAAAATACAAAACATGTTGCCTACAGTGGCATGAACTAGTTGCGTAATACCACAGGAGGCTGCTGAGGGGAGGATGGCTCATAATAATGGCTGGAAGGGAGAGAATGGAATGGCATCAAATGTATTTGATACCATTCCACTCATTCCAATCCAGTCATAACCATGAGCCCGTCCTCCCCAATGAAGGTGCCACCAACCTCTTGTGCGTAATACACAATTTGGACTGGTGCCCAGATATCACATTTGCGGCATTACCTGACGGTCAACAAGATTGTGTATCTCACCTGGGTCCTCAATTAATACTTACAAAAGTAAGTCTGTAATGCCCTCTCTGTGACTCAAATAAAGGGCCCTGTCTTTTCATGTCACATAACCTGGATTTTAACCTTTATTTTAAGCCTTTTCCAGAAAGGAGAATTTGACCAAAAATGAAAGCAATTGTATAAGGATGGTGCTGGACCATCTGACATAAAAAGAAAAGGGGACAGTTTGATGAAAAAGGTTTAAAGGTAGACTCAGCGATATGACGTAGATGCAGAAAGATAACAGCTGAGTGGGTACATTTTCTGAACTACTAAGAGCTTAGAAGCGTGAGGCTCAACTTCTCAGCTGTTTTGGTCCCTTACCTACCATGTTGTAACTGTGTGAAGCAATGCACAGATACTCTGTGTGAGGGCAAAGTCTTGCATCTCGCTCGTCGCAATATCTTCGCTGAGTATACCTTTAAATAAAGGTTAAAATCCAGGTCATGTGACATGATAAACCAAAACACAGGGCCCTGTACATGAGTCACAGAGAGGGCAGTACAGACTTACTTTTGTAAGTATTCATTGAGGAATCAGGTGAGGGGGGACACAATCTTGTTGGCAGTCAGGTCATGTAGTATCAGTAATATCTGGGCACCAGTCCAAATTGTGTTTTTTGCAACTAGTTCAAGTCACTGTCACCAACATTAGAATAGAAATGTATGATTGGAATGGTGCTCAGATATCACTAATGCTAAATGAGTCACTGAGAGGGATGTACAGTCTTATTTTTGTAAGTATTAATTGAGAACCCAGGTGAGGAGGGACACAATCTTGTTGGCCGTCAGGGTTTCTGCAGCCAGTTCCTGCACCCTCATGGACACAGTGTTATGGTAGAACTTGAAGAACCTGTTAAGGTGTTGTAATGTGTTGGGAAGCACTGCACCAGTGTCACTGCTCACTGTGGCCTTCAGCCTTGCCCATGGTGCACTGCAGCACTATCCACAGTTGCTTGGCCAGGTCGTTGATGGTTTGTGTCCAGTCATTGCTGCCTTCTGCCAGGGAGTTTGGGATGTCCTTCACGTTCCCCAGGGCATTGTGGAGCTGACAGAGGCCTGAACGGACCCCGTCTAACGGATTGGATTGCAGCCTGGAGAGTGGGGACAGACAATTGTAAATGGTTTGATAGGGTTTTACATTAATCAAAGGGCAGAACAGAATGCTGCCAATGTCAAAGCTAAATAAATTATTTTCTACCTTCAGTCATGCTTCTACTAAAACTCCAGATCTAACTGGTTGATCAATAAATCATGGGATTTATGTCAGTTGCTAGGTCTTAGCAGGTGAATGATTCCTTTTATAATGATTATGATAGCTAGCTAGCTAGCTAGCTATGGCTCCATACAGAATCAAGATAACGTTAGCTAAGTAGCTAACTTAAAAATAGCTTGCAAAATAACTTTACGATATAGATTTTGGTAGGTAGTATCAGACTACAACGTTAGAGTTACAAACTCTTAATAACAATGACTTACTTGGACAATACATTTAAACTTACCTGCCATGAGCTAACAGCTGGGATTCATTGGTGGGCATTGCGCAATCAGTCTCAGTGGTAAACTGGTAACACAGATAATAATATAAATAATAATAATAATAATATGCCATTTAGCAGACGCTTTTATCCAAAGCGACTTACAGTCATGCGTGCATACATTTTTTTTTTTGTGTATGGGTGGTCCCGGGGATCGAACCCACTACCTTGGCGTTACATGAGACAGATATTTCACCGGATGTACAGTTGAAGTCGGAAGTTTACATACACCTTAGCCAAATACATCTAAACTCAGTTTTTCACAATTCCTGACATTTAATCCTAGTACATATTCCCTGTCTTAGGTCAGTTATGATCACCACTTTATTTTAAGAATGTGAAATGTCCGAATAATTACATTTACATTTTAGTCATTTAGCAGACGCTCTTATCCAGAGCGACTTACAGTTAGTGAGTGCATACATTATAAAAAAATGTCATACTGGCCCCCCGTGGGAAACGAACCCACAACCCTGGCGTTGCAAACGCCATGCTCTACTAACTGAGCTACATCTCAGCTACAACTGAGCTACATCCCTAATAATAGTAGAGAGAATGATTTATTTCAGCTTATATTTTTTTCATCACATTTCCAGTGGGTCAGAAGTGTACATACACTCAATTAGTATTTGGTAGCATTGCCTTTAAATTGTTTAACTTGGGTCAAACGTTTCGGGTAGTCTTCCACAAGCTTCCCACAATAATTTGGGTGAATTTTGTCCCATTCCTCCTGACAGAGCTGGTGTAACTGAGTCAGGTTTGTAGGCCTCCTTGCTCGCACACGCTTTTTCAGTTCTGCCCACACATTTTCATTAGGATTGAGGTCAGGGCTTTGTGATGGCCACTCCAATACCTTGAGTTTGTTGTCCTTAAGGCATTTTGCCACAACTTTGGAAGTATGCTTGGGGTCATTGTCCATTTGGAAGACCCATTTGCGACCAAGCTTTAACTTCCTGACTGTCTTGAGATGTTGCTTCAATATATCCACATCATTTTCCTTCCTCATGATGCCATCTATTTTGTGAAGTGCACCAGTCCCTCCTGCAGCAAAGCACCCCCACAGCATGATGCTGCCACCCCCGTGCTTCATGATTGGGATGGTGTTCTTCGGCTTGCAAGGCTCCCCTTTCTCCTCCAAACATAACGATGGTCATTATGGCCAAACAGTTCTATTTTTGTTTCATCAGACCAGAGGACATTTCTCCAAAAAGTACGATCTTTGTTCCCATGTGCAGTTGTAAACCGTTGTCTGGCTTTTTTATGGCGGTTTTGGAGCAATGGCTTCTTCCTTGCTGAGCTGCCTTTCAGGTTATGTTGATGTAGGACTCGTTTTACTGTGGATATAGATACTTTTATACCTGTTTCCTCCAGCATCTTCACAAGGTCCTTTGCTGTTGTTCTGGGATTGATTTGCACTTTTCGCACCATAGTACGTTCATCTCTAGGAGACAGAACGCGTCTCCTTCCTGAGTGGTATGATGGCTGCGTGGTCCCATGGTGTTTATACTTGCGTACTATTGTTTGTACAGATGAATGTGGTACCTTCAGGCATTTGGAAATTGCTCCCAAGGATGAACCAGACTTGTGGAGGTCTACAATTCTTTTTCTGAGGTCTTGGCTGATTTCTTTTGATTTTCCCATGATGTCAAGCAAAGAGGCACTGAGTTTGAAGGTAGGCTTTGAAATACATCCACAGGTACACCTCCAATTTACTCAAATTATGTCAATTAGGCTATCAGAAGCTTCTAAAGCCATGACATCATTTTCTGGAATTTTACAAGGCACAGTCAACTTAGTGTATGTAAACTTCTGACCCACTGGAATTGTTATACAGTGAATTATTCCTGGTTGATGAAACTTTAATTTCAATCTGTCTGTAAACAATTGTTGGAAAATTTACTTGTGTCATGCACAAAGTAGATGTCCTAACCGACTTGCCAAAACTATAGTTTGTTAACAAGAAATGTGTGGAGTGGTTGAAAAACGAGTTTTAATGACTCCAACCTAAGTGTATGTAAACATCCGACTTCAACTGTATAAATGTGAAGCATCTGGTTGGCGTTTCCTCTCACTACCAAATATGGTGGTGAGAGGAAGCACAGCAGCAGGCAGTGGGAGAAGATGGAGCGAGATGGATTTTGGCCGAGATTCTGCAAATGTTCTCATCAATGAAACATTTGAACTCCATACAGTTTTCTGTTTCCAAATCTATAATCTGTAACACACAGAGTGTACTAAGTTTGGTAGACTTGACTTACTGTTTATAGAGACTACTTTGTTTAGGACGAGTATACTAAGTAGTGGGCATTTTCCTAATGAACGTCATGCATATTCAGTAAGTCACAAAAAGTATTCATCCTCTTCTTGGCAGTAGCTAGCTAGCTTGTTCCAAATAGATATCGAGCTGGCTAGCTAATTCACAAAGAACAAAAAAAAACATACTTGGCTGAAATAGCTAGAAATCGATGTATTTGCAAGTTTTGCCACTACAGTACTCAGTCTGTGAATCAACTTTTTTTTCACGATAAGAAACATCTGTAATCAATAAATACCTTGTTTACTGTAAAATGTTCTCTGTGATTTTGTTTAGGGAAAGCAATATAAAAAACGAATAATTATGCCAAGCTAATTTCCAGCTTGATTATGAAATTGTTGAGCTGGAATCTCATGTGTTTGTTGTCAAAGATACTGATAACTACTGCAATTATTATGAAGATAGAAATATGAGGCTACGTGCAGCAATCGGCTGCAATACTGTCCAGAGGAAGGGAGGAAAATCCCTCTACCATAAAGGCCTGATTGGTGGAGTGCTGCAGAGATGGTTGTCCTTCTGGAAGGTTCTCCCATCTCCACAGAGGAACTCTGGAGCTCTGTCAGAGTGAACATCGGGTTCTTGGTCACCTCCCTGACCAATGCCCTTCTCCCCCGATTGCTCAGTTTGGCCTGACGGCCAGCTCGAGGAAGAGTCTTGGTGGTTCCAAACTTCTTCCATTTAAGAATGATAGAGGCCACTGTGTTCTTGGGGACCTTCAATGCTGCAGACATTTTTTGGTAACTTCCCCAGATCTGTGCCTCAACACAATCCTGTCTCGGAGCTCTACGGACAATTCCTTCGACCTCATTGCCTGCTTTTTGCTCTGACATGCACTGTCAACTGTGGGACTTTATATAGAGAGGTGTGTGCCTTTCCAAATCATGTCCAATCAATTTAATTTACCACAGGTGGACTCCAATCAAGTTGTAGAAAGTTCTCAAGGATGATGGTCCTCTGTAGCTCAGCTGGTAGAGCACGGCGCTTGTAACGCCAAGGTAGTGGGTTCGATCCCCGGGACCACCCATACACAAAAATGTATGCACGCATGACTGTAAGTCGCTTTGGATAAAAGCGTCTGCTAAATGGCATATTATTATTATTATGATCAATGGAAACAGGATGCACCTGAGCTCAATTTCGAGTCTCATAGCAAAGGGCCTGAATACTTATGTAAATAAGGTATTTCTGTTTTTTATATTTTACATATTTTCAAAAATTAGTAGAAACCTTTTTTCACTTTGTCATTATGGGGTATTTTGTGTAGATTGATTAGGATATTTAAAAAAAATCAATTTTAAAATAAGGCTGTAACGTAACAAAATTTAGAAAAAGTCAAGGGGTCTGAATACTTTCAGAGTGCACTGTATGTAATAAATAAAGAGAAGATGCATTTGGAGTAATTATTGCATGGTGAGGCACACATCGTTGGCTGTGTAATCAGTAGTGTGCTGTATCCATGACTACCCATCTAATCAATCACTAAAGCAATGATCACTGATAGATAAAACATGCTAGCTACCAGCAAGGAAACAAGACTGGGTTTAACACAACTAGCATGAAGAGGCAGCATGGCTAGCTAACGTTAGTTGACCAATGTGTCCAGTTATATTACATCCAAGGGTATCCCAGGGTATGCTGCACAATCAATAGAAGCCATCATTTTTGTGGCACTGGGTCATTGCAAAGCAATTTATCGAGCTGTAGAACACCATTATTTACCTCTTAAGTTATGGTAGATATCTGTAAAACATTGTATAGGAAACTACATATGTTCTGTTGCCCTATGATTAGATTAGGTCAGAATACCATAAAATATAGTCTACTATAATTATATGCATCTTCAGAAAATAGACAAAACTCAAAAGGTTGTACATTTAACAAACATTTATTAAATGCCCGTTAACATGGTGAAAAATATAGAACATATAGAAACCATGAAAGTAGAGCATGCGTCCCTCTCAATAGGAAAATGATACAAAAAAGAAAGACATACACCATGTGTAGAACTAGAGTATCACTTCAAAAGATCAATCAGGTTTAAGAGGGCAGCAACTGAAAATGTTTCATAGGATAGGATAAAGTGTGGGTCTTTTTTCTATAATATGTTCTCCGTTATTGGGGGTGTTGCTAATCAGGGAATGGTTGATATGGTGGTATCTCACAGAGAGGAATGTGTCCGTTTTGATTGAAGAAAAGGAGTGTGACGTAGAAATCTATGGAGGAGGGCTCTCAGACAAGAGAACAGCTTCAAGCTGGACTTCCTTTGGGAAGCAACACGGTGGATTATATAATATAATATAATAATATAATATAATATGCTATTTAGCAGACGCTTTTATCCAAAGCGACTTACAGTCATGCGTGCATACATTTTTGTGTATGGGTGGTCCCGGGGATCGAACCCACTACCTTGGCGTTACAAGCGCCATGCTCTACCAGCTGAGCTACAGAGGATTGACACATGGACATTTAAGTACGTTTATTTCAAATGAATACGTATTAAATATGCCATGCTTCTTCCACCTCAAACACTTCCAGACTAGGACCCACTCACTGACACACTTTGCAGAAATCAAGATTATATTACTCCTATAATGCAGTACTATTTGGACTCCCATTCTGACTACTAGACACACTATTTGACCAATGGAGGCTGCTGAGGGGAGGACGGCTCATAATAATGGCAGGAACGGAGCAAATGGAATGGCATCAAACACATGGAAACCATGCGTTTAATGTATTTGATACCATTCCACCTATTCCACTCCAGCCATTACCACGAGCCCATCCTCCCCAATTAAGGTGCCACCAACCTCCTGTGTATTTGACACAGTATAATGCATCCCAAACAGGATCATAAAAAATATTCACCCATTTTTTTTTAGGTCAGGAACTACTCCACCATGCCAGCGATGCTTCAAACTAACCCTACAGAGTGTTCCAAAAAATAATGAATGAAGCAGAGGAAAATGCTTTAAAATGTCTGTGCACAGCCAAACTTAAATCAGGACAGTTTAGAGGTAAGTTGCGAGTTGTAATGTAATATCAGGTTTGTCTTAAATTGAATTAGAGGTCCCAAACCCAACTTGTCGAATACAATGTAAGGCTAACACATACAAAGCAGAAAGAGGACGGTTTCCAGTATACAGGACAACAACAACAAAAAGTAGTCTGTCTGACCGCTCGCTCCCACCCGCAGCCTGAAAGATGCTGACCGCGCTGCAATGATCTCTGTCGGGACCCACAGCCATCTACATTGAATCATTGAATCGCATAAGTCAAAAAAAGTATCTTTGCTCTCTCTCGCTCATTGCTTGCAAATCGCTGTTGAAATCAAAATCAAAATTATTGCGCGCAAATATTAATTTACAAGTTTGCCAATGCGATAACAACTACAAATTAGTTACAGGTTTGAGAATGTGTTTACGACTACAGATTATTATTTAGCGTTCACTACTCATCAGTTACACACTTACAAATTGTGTTAACAACTACAAATCTATTCTACATGCTCAAATCATTATGTCAATGTTTAACCTCCATAGGCATCATTGTAAAAGAGACACACAATTGCATTGGCCTGCTGCGTTGCACATCTTGAAGTCAAGAAAAAGCTGGCGACTTTGCTTGCTTCATCAATGGCAGACCGAGCAGTAGCCTAGTGAGACACAGAACGCCCTGAGAGATAGTCAGCGCAGGGAAAGGATGCCACCCTGAGGGAGAATGCTCAGCTCAGAGAGGAACTGGACAAGACCCACCTCGACAACCAGGTCAGTTACAACACTTTCTGACCAAACCTGGAACATAAAAAAAACTCACACTGAAATGATGTGATGTTGCCAAAGGTACAGATTTTTGGGGGGAGGATTAGAGCAAACAGTAGTAGAGAACATCATGATGTCCTATTCATGATATACTGTATAAACCCAGCTCTCAAGATACCGACAGCAGAGTATACAACAGAAATAGACTCAACTCTTACATGCTGACTAAACCGGGCACGCGAGTGCATCCGCGTGCGCTATCGCGCGCATGTTGATTTTGTCCATCCACACCAGATGCGATCAGCACACGCAGGTTGAAATATCAAAACGAACTCTGAACCAACTATATACATTTGAGGACAGGTCGAAACACATGAAACATTTAGCTAACTAGCTTGCTGTTGCTAGCTAATTTGTCCTGGGATATAAACATTGGGTTGTTATTTTATCTGAAATGCACAAGGTCCTTTTTTTCTGGATCTTTGTAGAATTTTGACCCATTTTGAGTCATACAAAGTAATGTGTTCTCTACTCCGACAATTAATCCACAGATAAAAGGGGAAACCTAGTTAGTTTCTAGTAATCTCTCCTTCAGTCATCTTCTTCTTCTTCTGTGGACTTTAAGTGGCGATTGGCAACCAACTTTAAGGTGCATTACCACCACCAACTGGACTGGAGTGTGGACCTCAGTTCATCTTTCAATCACCCACGTGGGTATATGCTCCTAAAAACAATGAGGAGATGGGAGAGGAGGGACTTGCAGCGCATCACACGTCAAAAATAGAGCCAAGTTCTATTTTAGCGCCTGGCTACGCAGTTGCTCGTTGATGCGTGCGAGCAGTTAGGAAGAAATTATTGAATTTTTATGTATTTAGTTATTTCACCTTTATTTAACCAGGTAGGCCAGTGAGGGCTAGCCAACGAGAGCGTACAGGTCACAATGGTGGGTAGTAGGGCTAGGGCTTTGGTGACAAAACGGATGGCACTGTGATATACTACATCCAATTTGCTGAGTAGAGTGTTGGAGGCTATTTTGTAAATGACATCGCCGAAGTCAAGGATCGGTAGGATAGTCAGTTTTACGAGGGCATGTTTGGCAGCATGAGTGAAGGAGGCTTTGTTGCGAAATAGGAAGCCGATTCTAGATTTAACTTTGGATTGGAGATGCTTAATGTGTGTCTGGAAGGAGCATTTACGGTTTAATTTGTAGTTGTCCACATATTCTAAGTCAGACCCGCCGAGAGTAGTGATTCTAGTCGGGCGGGCGGGTACAAGCAGCGTTCGATTGAAGAGCATGCATTTAGTTTTACTAGCGTTTAAGAGCAGTTGGAGGCTACGGAAGGAGTGTTGTATGGCATTGAAGCTCGTTTGGAGGTTTGTTAACACAGTGTCCAATGAAGGGCCAGATGTATACAAAATGGTGTCGTCTGCATAGAGGTGGATCTGAGAGTCACCAGCAGCAAGAGCGACATCATTGATATACACAGAGAATAGAGTCGGCCCGAGAATTGAACCCTGTGGCACCCCCATAGAGACTGCCAGAGGTCCAGACAACAGGTCCTCCGATTTGACACATTGAACTCTATCTGAGAAGTAGTTGGTGAACCAGGCAAGGCAGTCATTTGAGAAACCAAGGCTATTTAGTCTGCCAATAAGAATGCAGTGATTGACAGAGTCGAAAGCCTTGGCCAGGTCGATGAAGACGGCTGCACAGTACTGTCTTTTATCGATTGCGGTTATAATATCGTTTAGAATAACGTGTATGTGTACATTTATTTTGTAACGCTCGCGCACGCAACACGAGCGTTGTGGTCAGTATGTTACATGGAAAAGCAGGACAACAGGAAAAGCGGCAAGACAAAAAAAAATGTAGACAGAAGTAGACATGTACATTTGTTGGTGTTTGTGTACTTCTCTGTAAAATTGATCACATTCCTGTTTTATGACTGTTAATGATATATTGCAAGATCCAGTGCATTATCTTAAATGACTTTCAAACTGTAGAAGTCTATCCAGATGGGTGGACATTTCAACGCAGATTTCAATGTCAGCAGCAGATGAGGCCTACAGTAGAGTTGTTGCCAAGATTGTGCCACTGCACTATACGCTACATTGGATTTATCTTCATGTTGTATTTTTTCTTTCCTGCTGCCAGGACCAACCAGCTGCCTGGCCAAGTCCACTCCTGCCTCCCTGCTGCTTGCCCCTCACTGCGCTGGTTAACACAGGGTTACTCAAACTATTTATTTTGCAATGCTTGTGCCATAACTTGTAACATACCTTTGTAGTAATCTGACTCCACAATGAACCACACACAAAAAACAGATTGTATAGAAATCCTCAAGAAAAAAAAGGGCTATTTACTTAGGTACAGGTGTTCTGGTTGCAGGTGCTTCACAAAACCTGTGATGGATCAGATATTCATGGTCACTCATGGAGCTTGGTTTCTCCACATAGCGGTCCAGATCCTGCAGACTGCTATAGACCAAGAGACAAATGTTGTAATGCGAGCCCACGAGTGGACAGAGTACTACATTCCAGGCCAAGATTTACAGGTCTGTAATTAACAGCACCCCCTTTCAGCCCATCACAAGACCAATAAACTGGTCTCCCTTTCTCACTTTACGACTCTGAATGGCCCTGAGCAGGTCAAAAGACAGAAACCAGACCCTCTGCAAGTCAGCAGTCCACATGGTGATCTGCATGTGTATCCCAAGAGGAGAGTCAGGAATTGGTGCCAAGAGAGAAAAAGGACATTTAAACATGTTTTCTTATCAATGTATTAAACTGATAAACTCATGACATGTTGATATAACCTGAAAAACAATGTGATATTTTTCCTATGTCATAATAGAGGCATAATGTGGATTTTGCTGTAACATAAAATGTATGGAATTTACCATGGTCATGTTTGAACTCTACAGACTATGTATTTCATCCTAGAGATTGTTTTTCTTATTCAAAACACATTTTTACATTCTGTGAACACTTATGAGGATATCTCAGGCTTATCACATATGAGCAATTTTCTGAATCAACGGGGCATTCCCGTGTCACACTGTCCGGTCATTAGAGCCTGCCTTCTGTGAGTCTCCTTATAAATAACACACCTTACTAACCAGAAATCTGATCAAATACTGCAAGGCGAGGCTACGCCGGTGGGTTGAATGATCCCATTTCCGTGTAACCAAAACACAGATCGAGTAAGCTTTATCCAGCGCAGACAGAAGAATCACCTGAGACAAACTTTGCCAAACAACACCTGAGACGAACTGCTGACTAATCTCTCCCAAAAGGGGACCCGAACATTGTATTGCACCCTAGTGCCTTATACAAACTGAAAAGGTATGTTTCTTTGACCGAAAGCTCCAACGCCAGGACCACTGACCCTTTTCCCTGTTTACCAGTCCTTCATAACGGAAACCCAACTGAATCAAACACTAAAAATACACGTAAATACATAATTGCATTGAATTTCCCTTTGTGTGATGCTGTGTCTGTGTGAAAGTGGTGGCAGTAACTGATTATTGTACGACTTATAGTCTTAATTACATATCATGATTAATACTGTCTCTGCATTGTCCACATTCAGATGCAAACTGAAAGGCTAGCTCCACTGGCGATTCCTGGTTGATGAAACTTTAATTTCAATCTGTCTGTAAAGAATTGTTTGAAAAATTACTTGTGTCATGCACAAAGTAGATGTCCTAACCGACTTGCCAAAACTATAGTTTGTTAACAAGAAATTTGTGGAGTGGTTGAAAAACAAGTTTTAATGACTCCAACCTAAGTGTATGTTCTGACTTCAACTGTATGTACTGTTGTATCTGCTGAGTTGAGTACAGAAGTTCATTTATATTGACCTGTGGAGATTCTCACCTCAATATCTGTGTTGTATTCCGTTAGACTCTACCCTACCTTACTATTGTATCTCTTAACTACCTATTTTTCCAACTTATTTAGTCTAGTAAATAAAAGCGTAAATGAATTATTTGTGGCTTTGAGTTAATTTACAAGCGATTGGGTTCTTGAAGTTTCCGAACTCGATGACCATTCAGAATAAGATTATGGTAAATTGACTGTTGATTAAGACTATTGTTGATGTAGGATTGGTAAAACGGTTAATGATAACTACTGATAGTTAATTCAAGGGGTCTCTCTCTGTATCAAAGCCCTTAATGGTGACCCTTTAGGTTAATTTGGATAGGATAACCAAATTAATTAAATTAATTATTCCAGTTATTTATCAGTAAATTATCTTGAATATCCATAGCCAAAGTCACAACACACAAAAACATATTTCAGATATCAGCCACAGATATGCACTTCTATAAGAATTAATGACACTTATTAATGTATTCTATGAGTATCTATTGCAATATATATATATATATTTTTTAAATACATTGTTTAATTTAAATAAAAGAGTGGACTGTAGTTTTGACATTCTGTAGACTGCATTAAGGTATATAAACTCAGCAAAAAAAGAAACGTCCTCTCACTGTCAACTGTGTTTATTTTCAGCAAACTTAACGTATATATTTGTATGAACATAACAAGATTCAACAACTGAGACATAAACTGAACAAGTTACACAGACATGTGACTAACAGAAATTGTATAATATGTCCCTGAACAAAGAGGGGGTCAAAATCTAAAGTAAGTCAGTATCTGGTGTGGCCACCAGCTGCATTAAGTACTGCAGTGCATTTCCTCCTCATGGACTGCACCAGATTTGCCAGTTCTTGCTGTGAGATGTTACCCCACTCTTCCACCAAGGCACCTGCAAGTTCCCAGACATTTCTGGGGGGGAATGGCCCTAGCCCTCACCCTCTGATCCAACAGGTCCCAGACGTGCTCAATGGGATTAAGATCCGGGCTCTTCGCTGGCCATGGCAGAACACTGACATTCCTGTCTTGCAGGAAATCATGCACGAAACGAGCAGTATGGCTGGTGGCCTTGTCATGCTGGAGGGTCATGTCAGGATGAGCCTGCAGGAAGGGTACCACATGAGGGAGGAGGATGTCTTCCCTGTAACGCACAGCGTTGAGATTGCCTGCAATGACAACAAGCTCAGTCTGATGATGCTGTGACACACCGCCTCAGACCATGACGGACCCTCCACCTCTAAATCGATCCCACTCCAGAGTACAGACCTCGGTGTAACGCTCATTCCTTCGACGATAAACGCGAATCCGACCATCACCCCTAGTGAGACAAAACCGCGACTCGTCAGTGAAGAGCACTTTTTGCCAGTCCTGTCTGGTCCAGCGATGGTGGGTTTGTGCCCATAGGCAACGTTGTTGCCGGTGATGTCTGGTGATTACCTGCCTTACAACAGGCCTACAAGCCCTGAGTCCAGCCTCTCTCAGCCTATTGCGGACAGTCTGAGCACTGATGGAGGGATTGTGCATTCCTGGTGTAACTCGGGCAGTTGTTGTTGCCATCCTGTACCTGTCCCGCAGGTGTGATGTTCGGATGTACCGATCCTGTGCAGGTGTTGTTACACGTGGTCTGCCACTGCGAGGACGATCAGCTGTCCATCCTGTCTCCCTGTAGCGCTGTCTTAGGCATCTCACAGTACGGACATTGCAATTTATTGCCCTGGCCACATCTGCAGTCCTCATGCCCAGTGGCGGCTCCTGAAAAAATTCTCAGGAGGGGCAATTTTTCTGATGATTTAGGTGACCTACACACATTTTAAAAAAGATATGTCCAGCAACAACATGAAGACAGGGGCAGCATATAAGTCAATACCAGAAGCATTTATTGACTGATCTGGGGAGATGGATTCCAGTTTCTGTGACAGATTATAAATAATCTCTGATGCCTTTGTTATATTAGCTTTTGGTTGAATGTACTGTCGTAGTAAATATATAATGTTATAGCTTGGTCTGACTAAAATCTTGTGCATGACCCATTTTGTGTTGGGCGTTTGTTTTCAATCAATGCTGTTCCTATCCTATAACAATGGACAAAAGAGTCCTATCTTGTCAGCCTTGTCAGCAGGTGGCCAAGGACAACACCCACGCCATAGGTCTCTCAGTTCTTCCAACTCACGAGTTCTTGCTCTGAGGACACACACACACACACACACACATCATCACTGATAACACACACACACACACACATCATCACTGTTAAACACACACACACACACACATCATCACTGTTAAACACACACACACACACACACAAAAATCCCCTCTCTTTAGGCTGAACATTTGAAGACAGAGAACCCGACTCAGAGCCAATGCAACAGTGGAGGGGACCTCGCCCAACTCATCAGGACCAATCAGAAGATCAGAACTACTAGATTCAACCTACATCATTTATTGTATAAAATGTCAGCACACAATGTTTTCGGGGCTCTCTTCAGATAGCTCCCTAAGAGTTTGACGAACGAGTCCTTGCACGCGATTCCAGATATCTTTACCTCTGAATAAACTGCCTTTATTATACCATATCCACCCTGTCCAAAGTCTCTACTTGGTCTCAGTTCTCCAGTAAACTTGTGATTATCAACAGTACACAACGGTAACAAACAATTGGGGGAACTCACGGGGCAGATAGTAAGGTCGCAGTGACACAGAAAGCAGTTCAATGTCGGGGCTCGGGGGTACAGAGTCGCTCTCTTACCAGGATCGATTTTCCCTGTGACTGTCAGATCGAGGTCCGCTCCGACCAGGGTGAAGCCGGCCGGCTCCACTTCTCTGTCCGGGACTCTGTCATCCAGCCAAGTCTCCCAGCTGTATTGGATTCCGCTGCCAGCAACGTTTTCATTATTTAGTCCGTTCGTAGCGGGTATGTACACGATCAACAAGATCAGTCCAAAACCCACCACTGGAAATCCATGGTTGGCAGAATGTTTGTAAACTAAGTGTACAAATTAAAAACATAAAATAACGCCACTAAGTGTACAAATTAAAAACATAAAATAACGCCACATTGCAGGTCGCAACAGAGACGCTGCTAGCCGCTATTTGCTTAGTTACGTTCATGGTTACGTCACGTATGACGAAAGCGCGTAAGTGCAAGCCCACAGACACCCATAGAGAATGTATTGAAAGCTTTGAAATTTGAAAAAAATAGATTTTACATGACAGGCTATGAGAGACTTCTGGGCGATTTTCAACCTGACTGAAATCGCCCAAAAACGGGCGGGGCCATTTGAAGCACGACTTTAGCCTGATTTGACATTTAGTGGCAGTCAGATCAGATTACAACACTGATAACTACTGTTGCCGTGATATAATTGATTAGAAAAAAAATCCCTTCCTTTTCCCGTTTGGCAGTGCGTCGCCCATATCGCCCTATTGAACAGGCCGTCCCTGCTCATGCCTCCTTGCAGCATGCCTAAGGCACGTTCACGCAGATGAGCAGGGACCCTGGGCATCTTTCTTTTGGTGTTTTTCAGAGTCAGTAGAAAGGCCTCTTTAGTGTCCTAAGTTTTCATAACTGTGACCTTAATTGCCTACCGTCTGTAAGCTGTTAGTGTCTTAACGACCGCTCCACAGGTGCATGTTCATTAATTGTTTATGGTTCATTGAACAAGCATGGGAAGCAGTATTTAAACCCTTTACAATGAAGATCTGTGAAGTTATTTGGATTTCTACTAATTATCTTTGAAAGACAGGGTCTTGAAAAAGGGCCGTTTCTTTTTTTGCTGAGTTTTTTTACATTGCATAAATGTATTTCATTAAATACACATCAGCTTAGCAACACAACTGAACGATTTGTGTCTGACGCTGAAGGCGCAGTTAACGTAGTAGATGTCACTGTTAACAAACACACAGGGTGCACTGGACTGTGCAAATCCACTCTCAACCATTTCAGCTGCTACTGTATCTCTTTTTGTCGTTCATGTATGTCCTTGCCCATCCTCTTCCTGTAGCACAGTTGTGCAAATGTTTGCACATGCCTGTAGAAAAGGATAACAAGGAATGAATTAATCCAGATTATTAGCACAGACAATGAGTCTGAATGTCTGATACTTGTGTTGCCTTACATTAAGGAAGATATGTAGAATAATATAGTCTCTAATGCAGAATTCATCTGACAAATTAAGTCACTTTATTAGGTATAACAGATATTATTAGACACCAGTCAGGCTTTATGAAATGGAACGATTGCTAAATAATTTATATGAAGTAATTGTGTGCGGCAGGTCTATTCCTGCAAGCTATGTGGGAATGTTTTTGTGTTATTTCTCATTCTTCTCCCTTCAGGGCAGCTGTGTATTGGGGGAAACGTATTACCACCAGGAGCCATCATAGCAAAGTTTGAACTAGCTTCAGTGAAATGTATTACTGCAGCTAGACATCACATTCTGAAAGGGATATTCTTCTTACCACCAGTACATGATAATGGACAGGAGCAATGCAGCAAGATGACATTCATGGTCTATTGAATGTCCTGGTTTGAGGAAGGGATTTTGCAGGTGTGGTCCGTCTCCCACTCGATGCGACTATCCCATCCCTCTGTTTGCATGATGGCTACCTTCTCCTCAGCTGATTTTTCCCCTTGTAGCCAAGCGTTCTTCAACCTTCCTGCTTTTTGCAGACCATCGACATACCTTTAACAGAGTATGGTCAGATAGAGGAAAACCTCCTTCATAGTTTTTATTCAATTCTGATAAATTAAACAGATAATACCTATTGAGTCCTCCACCATGACCCCTGCAGGCCACTGTTGCCTCTACATGGCACTAGACATGTCATCTCATCTCACCATGGAAATCCATCTGCATATGTCTCTGCAATAGGGTAGATCCCTCTGCAATAGGGTTGACCTCACAGTGTGAAGGACTATACCCCCGCCCCCTCTATGTATGATTATGTGAATACTTTGTATAGTGCACTCTGCTTTTAGTGATCACAGATATTATGGTCAACCCCTTACGATGTAAAAGATTCATGGGACAGAATCATTGTTTAAATACTTTGCTTTTGTAGTAATCAAACAATCCACTTATTGTGATCATTTGACAAAATGTTAACAATAATGGAATGATGAGATTGAAAGGTTTTAAATTGATGAAAGATTAATGTCTGCACTGCAGACGGGGCCAACTATAGTAGAGATTAGCTGAGCACAGAGCACATCATTGCAAATTGTGACATTCAAACATAGAATTGAGGCAGTAATGTCCAGCCTGAACAAAACATACCTGAAAAAATCCATTGACTTGACGTGTTAGAGGAGTTTCCGGAAATCGTCAAGTCTCCGGTTGGCTGTCCTTTCAGGAACTGATATTTCAGCTGCAGGAAGAATCTACAACATAATATGGCATTCTAAGACAGTGATGGTACACAAAACAATACTGGAAAGACAAGGACTGACAGTGATGGTACACAAAACAATACAGGAAAGACAAGGACTGACAGTGATGGTACACAAAACAATACTGGAAAGACAAGGACTGACAGTGATGGTACACAAAACAATACAGGAAAGACAAGGACTGACAGTGATGGTACACAAAACAATACTGGAAAGACAAGGACTGACAGTGATCAGCATGTTAGTGGTAAATAAATAGAAATACAGTGCTGCTTGAAAGTATGTGAACCCCTTGTGCAATTACAGATTTTTTCAGTTTTTACCATGAAATCTTCCTTTAATCAGAACCAGTCTTTTTGATCTGTCATAATACCATATGTTGGTGTAGAGGAAATCATGTGTGTAGTAGAAAAACAAAATTAAAAAGGAATTAGTGCAGGTGCAAAAATAAGTGAATCCCAAGTTGCATTGGTTAAATCAAGTAGGTAAGTAGAATCAGGTGGGTAAATAATTAGCTACCAAATGAACCAATCAAATGAGAGATCGTTAGGAAAGAGTTTAGGTGGGACTCTGATAAATAGAGATAAGAAACCTGGTCAGTTTGGTGTTACTGATAGAAGAATTTAGAAGTGACTAATTATTACACTCTGAAAACTGTGTGAAATGTGTTGGAATCATTAAACTGTAAACTAGTAGTGTGTGTGCGTAGGACAAAGTTAAGATTAGGACATTGTGTTACTGTTTAGCAATATGAGTAGGAGGTCGGCCAGACAATGAAGGGGAAGGAGAACTGTCTACAGACAACTTGTGATAACGGTGAAACTAATAACAGGAAGTAGGCCCTAACTCAAGGAGGGAGAAAACCATTAGACTTGGAGGAGATTAGGGAACATGTTGCAGAATATGACAATGATTGTTATGTGTACAATGGGAAAATACAGCCCGCCTAAAGCGGGGTGGGATTCTTTTACTGATGACGTGTGTGTATAAAAATGAATGTGCGCCCATTCAAGGGCAGAACGTTCTCATGAATAAAACCTGATGATTGTATGCTGGGCCACTAGGTCTGATTATTAGAGATTTACAACCTCTGGGATACAGACTGAGTAATAAGTTCATTTTTGAAACATTGAGATAGAAATTCTCGTGACAGTTTCCCATCCAGGTGAATGCAAAGCACACCATGCCGAGAGGAAAGGAGATCTCAGAGGACATCAGGACGAGGGTAGTGAGAGCCCATCAGTCTGGGGAAGGCTATAAAATAATCTTTAATAGATTTGAGCGCCATCAGTCCACTGTGAAGCAAATAATGTACAAATGGAGAGCATTTAACATGACAGCAACTCGGTCTAGAAGTGGACGCCCTTCCAAAATATCCCCAAGAGCCACAAAAACAATAATAAATCAGGTAAAATCCAACCCAAACATAACATCTAGAGATTTGCAGATCTCCGTTGCTGCATCTTTTTATTTTTTATTTTTTTTATTTAACCTTTATTTAACCAGGTAAGCCAGTTGAAAACAAGTTCTCATTTACAACTGCGACCTGGCCAAGATAAAGCAAAGCAGTGCGATAAAAACAACAACACAGAGTTACATATGGGGTAAAAAAAAAAACATAAAGTCAAAAATACAACAGAAAATATATATACAGTGTATGCAAATGTAGCAAGTTATGGAGGTAAGGCAATAAATAGGCTGTAGTGCAAAATAATTACAATTAGTATTAACACTGGAATGCTAGATGTGCAAGAGATTATGTGCAAATAGAGATACTGGGGTGCAAAAGAGCAAAATAAATAACAATATAGGGATGAGGTAGTTGGGTGGGCTAATTTCAGATGGGCTGTGTACAGGTGCAGTGATCGGTAAGGTGCTCTGACAACTGATGCTTAAAGTTAGTGAGGGAGATAAGAGTCTCCAGCTTCAGAGATTTTTGCAATTCGTTCCAGTCATTGGCAGCAGAGAACTGGAAGGAATGGCGGCCAAAGGAGGTGTTGGCTTTGGGAATGACCAGTGAGATATACCTGCTGGAGCGCAGACTACGGGTGGGTGCTGCTATGGTGACCAATGAGCTAAGATAAGGCGGGGATTTGCCTAGCAGTGATTTATAGATGGCCTGGAGCCAGTGGGTTTGACGACGAACATGTAGTGAGGACCAGCCAACAAGAGCGTACAGGTCACAGTGGTGGGTAGTGTATGGGGCTTTGGAGACAAAACGGATGGCACTGTGATAGACTACATCCAATTTGCTGAGTAGAGTGTTGGAGGCTATTTTGTAAATGACATCGCCGAAGTCAAGGATCGGTAGGATAGTCAGTTTTACGAGGGCATGTTTGGCAGCATGAGTGAAGGAGGCTTTGTTGCGAAATAGGAAGCCGATTCTAGATTTAACTTTGGATTGGAGATTCTTAATGTGAGTCTGGAAGGAGAGTTTACAGTCTAAACAGACACCTAGGTATTTGTAGTTGTCCACATACTCTAGGTCAGACCCGTCTAGTCGGGTGGGCGGGTGCCAGCAGCGTTCGATTGAAAAGCATGCATTTAGTTTTACTAGTGTTTAAGAGCAGTTGGAGGCTACTGATGGAGTGTTGTATGGCATTGAAGCTCGTTTGGAGGTTTGTTAACACAGTGTCCAATGAAGGGCCAGATGTTTACAAAATGGTGTCGTCTGCGTAGAGGTGGATCTGAGAGTCACCAGCAGCAAGAGCGACATCATTGATATAAACGGAGAAAAGTGTCGGCCCAAGAATTGAACCATGTGGCACCCCCATAGAGACTGCCATAGGTCCAGACAACAGGCCCTCCGATTTGACACACTGAACTCTATCTGAGAAGTAGTTGGTAAACCAGGCGAGGCAGTCATTTGAGAAACCAAGGCTATTTAGTCTGCCAATAAGAATGCGGTGGTTGACAGAGTCGAAAGCCTTGGCCAGGTCGATGAAGACGGCTGCACAGTACTGTCTATTATCAATCGCGGTTATAATATCGTTTAGGACCTTGAGCGTGGCTGAAGTGCACCCATGACCAGCTCGGAAACCGGATTGCATAGCGGAGAAGGTACGGTGGTATTCGAAATGGTCGGTGATCTGTTTGTTAACTTGGCTTTCAAATACTTTCAAAAGGAAGGGCAGGATGGATATAGGTCTGTAGCAGTTTGGATCTAGAGTCTCACCCCCTTTGAAGAGGGGGATGACCGCGGCAGCTTTCCAATCTCTGGGGATCTCAGACGTTACGAAAGAGAGGTTGAACAGACTAGTAATAGGGGTTGCGACAATTTCGGCGGCTAGTTTTAGAAAGAAAGGGTCCAGATTGTCTAGCCCAGCTGATTTGTAGGGGTCCAGATTTTGCAGCTCTTTCAGAACATCAGCTGTCTGAATTTGTGTGAAGGAGAAGCGGGGGGGGCATGGGCAAGTTGCAGCGGAGGGTGCAGAGTTGGTGGCCAGGGTAGTGGTAGCCAGGTGGAAAGCATGGCCAGCCGTAGCAAAATGCTTGTTGAAATTCTCGATTATTGTAGATTTATCGGTGGTGATAGTGTTTCCTAGCCTCAGTGCAGTGGGCAGCTGGGAGGAAGTGCTCTTATTCTCCATGGACTTTACAGTGTCCCAAAACTTTTTGGAGTTAGTGCTACAGGATGCAAATTTCTGTTTGAAAAAGTTAGCCTTTGCTTTCCTGACTGCTTGTGTATATTGGTTCCTAACTTCCCTGAAAAGTTGCATATCGCGGGGGCTATTTGATGCTAATGCAGTACGCCACAGGATGTTTTTGTGCTGGTCAAGGGCAGTCAAGTCTGAGGAGAACCAGGGTTTATATCTGTTCTTAGTTCTGTATTTTTTGAATGGGGCATGTTTATTTAAGATTGAGAGGAAATTACTTTTAAGGAACAACCAGGCATCCTCTACTGACGGAATGAGATCTATATCCATCCAGGATACCTGGGCCAGGTCAATTAGGAAGGCCTGCTCGCTAAAGTGTTTTAGGGAGCGTTTGACAGTGATGAGGGGTGGTCGTTTGACCGCGGACCCGTTACGGACGCAGGCAATTAGGCAGTGATCGCTGAGATCCTGGTTGAAGACAGCTGAGGTGTATTTAGAGGGTAAGTTAGTCAGGATGATATCTATGAGGGTACCCATGTTTACGGATTTAGGGTTGTACCTGGTAGGTTCGTTGATAATTTGCGTGAGATTGAGGGCATCTAGTTTGGATTGTAGGATGGCCGGGGTATTAAGCATATCCCAATTTAGGTCACCAAGCAGTACGAACTCTGAGGATAAATGGGGGGCAATCAATTCACAGATGGTGTCCAGGGCACAGCTGGGGGCTGAGGGGGGTCTGTAGCAAGCGGCAACAGTGAGAGACTTATTTCTGGAAAGGTGGATTTTTAGAAGTAGAAGCTCAAACTGTTTGGGCACAGACCTGGATAGTATGATAGAGCTCTGCAGGCTATCTCTACAGTAGATTGCAACTCCACCCCCTTTGGCAGTTCTATCTAGACGGAAAATGTTATAGTTGGGGATGGAAATTTCAGAATTTTTGGTGGCCTTCCTAAGCCAGGATTCAGACACTGCTAGAACATCAGGGTTGGCGGAGTGTGCTAACGCAGTGAATAACTCAAACTTAGGAAGTAGACTTCTGATATTTACGTGCAAGAAACCAAGACTTTTGCGATTACAGAAGTCAGCAAATGATAGCGCCTGGGGAGTAGGAGTGATACTGAGGGCTGCAGGGCCTAGGTTAGCCTCTACATCACCAGAGGAACAGAGGAGGACTAGAATAAGGATACGGCTAAAGGCTTTAAGAACTGGTCTTCTAGTGCGTTGGGTACATAGAATAAAGGGGGCAGATTTACGGGCGTTGTAGAAAAGATTCAGGGCATTATGTACAGACAAGGATATGGAAGGATATGAGTAAAGTGGAGGTAAACCTAAGCGTTGGGTAACAATGAAAGAGATATCATCACTGGAGGCATCAATTGAGTCGGTCTCCGCGTGTATGGGGGGGTGGGACAAAGGAGCTATCTAAGGCAGGTTTAGCTGGGCTGGGGGATCTACAGTGAAATAGTACAATTAGAAATAACCGAAACAACAATAAGCTAACCATGTTGACAAGGGAGAGAGGCATAAAGCAATCACAGGTGTAATTTGAGAGAGCTAAGACAACAGCTGGTAATGACGACACAGTTTGGGCTGAGGCTAAACATAAACAGGATGCAGTACCGTAAAAAGGAACAGTCCAGCAGACATCAGCTGTATAGCTGAGTTATCATAAGGTCCGGTGAACAGCAATAGGATAGTTCGGAGGCTGCTAAAGCACTAGCGAGTAAGAGGCCACGGCTAGCGTGTGCTAGCGGGCCGGGGCTAGCAGATGGAATCTTCGTGGTCGACGTCGTAACCACATCAGACGATTTCGTCGGCAGACCAGTCGTGTAGGATCGGCGGGGCTCCGTGTCAACACTAGGTGGTCCCGTCCGGTTGACAGAGAGGTAGATAGCCAGGAGATGGGCCTAGCTCAGGATGATTAGCCAGACCACAACGTCCATTTTGTTGCAGCTAGCTGGTAGCGATGAATCCGGAGTTAAAGGTCCAGTGATTCAGTGATTCCGGCAGAAAAACGTATATGTTCTGGGTCGATAACACGCTGTGCAGACTGGCCGAATAATAGTCCAGACTAGAGCTGGCTGGTGAGTGGTGCAGGCCACGGACAATGGTGAAAAACCGCTAACGGTAGCTGATAGCAAGTAGCTAGTTAGCTGGCTACTCCCGTCCGGTAGACCTAGAGGTAGATATGAGCCTGGCTCTAGGCTAGCTCGAGGCTAACTGGTGCTTGCATCGGGGGCAGTGGTGATTAGCCAGACAGCAACATCCATTCGGTTGCGGCTAGCTAGTTGCGATCCGGTGATTAATGTCCAGTGATTAAATTAATCCCGCAGAAAAAAATCCAATGTTCTGGGTGAAATACCGCTAACTGTGGCTAATAGCAAGTAGCTAGTTAGCTGGCTAGCTAGTTTCAACTGGAGATTCTAGATAAAAGGTAAGTCAATAATAGAATCCGTTCCACATTGAGTGAGGCGGGTTGCAGGAAAGTATATTTTGTAGGATGAAAAGTCTGATAGGGGAAAAAAAACTGGGTATTTACAGGCTATTTACAGACACACGACAAAAACAGAACTGCACTACTACGCCATCTTGGATTATCTCAGGTAACTGTGCCTGCTTCAACAATAAGAAGAACACTGAATCGAAATGCCATTAATGGGAGTGTTGCTAGGAAGAAGCCTCTGCTGTCATAAAAGAACCAAACTGCCCATCTTAACTTTGCCAGAGACCACCTGGACAAACCTGAAGGTTTCTGGAAGTCCATTCTCTGGACCGATGAGTCCAAAATTTACCTTTTCGGTCACAATCAACACCACTATGTTTGGCGAAAACCCAACACTGCCTACCACCAAAATAACCTTATCCCAACAGTCAAGCATGGTGGTGAGAATGTCAAGATCTGGGGCTGCTTTTCCTCCTCTGGACCTGGACGACTCCACATCATTAAGGGAACCATGAATTCTGAGGTATACCAGGAGATTCTTGAACAGAACGTCAGGCCACCAGTAAAGGAGCTAAAACTGGGCCGAAAATTGGTCTTCCAACAAGCCAACGACCCAAAGCATTCAAGCAAAGCTACCAAAGAATGACTCAGGAGAAAGAAGATTTGTGTTTTGGATTGGCCAAGTCAAAGTCCTGGCCTAAATCCAATCGAGATGCTGTGGCAGGACCTGAAGTGGGCAGTCCATGCCAGACACCCCTCAAACCTCACTCAATTGGCTGAGTTCTGTAAATCCCTTAAAACAGATGTCAGAGACTGATTACTGGCTATAGGAGATGTTTAGTCCAAGTTATCGCTGCTAATGGAGGTGCCACAAGCAACTGACTGAAGGGGTTCACATATTTCTGCACACATCAAATCTGAGTTTCTGTTTAATAAACCACTTTTGTTAAATAAACAATGAAAATATATCATATTTTTTTGTTTCTGTCATTTATTTGGAATGTCTTTATTATGAATTGTGGTTTAGATAACGATTTAATGTTTATTTTAATATTTTATAGTAAAATAATGACCAGCCCTGTAGAGTTCACATCCTTTCAAGCAGCACTATATAACAGAAATTCCTAACAATGGAGGAATCATTCTTGTTATAATAATGTATAAGATCATGACTGGGTATTTAAACTGGGTTTTTTTTCAACAATCAATGAATAGCTATATAACATGAATTTAAATGGCCGTGGAACAGACAATAATGCCTTTTAATACCTCTCTGTGAGATTGTTGGTGTTGCTATTCTTATGGAAGAACGTCCTGCCATAGTCAGCCCACATGGAGGCTGTGTATTGGCATAAAAACATAATCGTACTTCCTGTATGTGATGCAGAATACATTTGAATCAATGAAAGTAAAATACAAAATGCAGTTAATACAAAACATTAAGAACACCTGCTCTTTCCCTGACATGGACTGACCAGGTGAATCCAGGTGAAAGCTATGATCCCTTATTGATGTCACTTGTTAAATCCACTTCAATCAGTGTTGGTAAAGGGGAAGAGACAGGTTAAAGAAGGATTTTTAAGCCTTGAGACAATTGAGACATTCAGAAGGTGAATGTGCAAGACAGAAAATATAAGTGCCTTTGATGGTAGTAGGTGCCAGGCGCACCGGTTTGTGTCAAGAACTGCAATGCTGCTGGGTTTTCACGCTCAACAGTTTCCCATGTGTATCAAGAATGGTCCACCACCCAAAGGATATCCAGCCAACTTGACACAACTGTGGGAAGCATTGGAGTCAACATGGGCCATCATCCCTGTGGAACGCTTTCGACACCTTCTAGAGTCCATGCCCCGACGAATTGAGGCTGTTCTGCGGGCAAAAGGGGGGGGATGCAACTCAATATTAGGAAGGTGTTCCTAATGTTTGGTATACTCAGTGTACGTAATCATGATGTACTTTGTACTCACTGACTGCATGTTCTTCAGATGACTCTTTTCTCCGGTCCTCCAGGTGGTCCATTCCTGTAAGGCCCGATTCTTTTGTTGTAATCCACCGGTTTACAGCCTGCAAAAAGATAACCCTCTCATTCAGTGTATACTTTCATTCTTCTAACCTAAAAGTGAACATAATGAATGTCAAAAGCGTTCTTTTAAAAACATTCTCATAATAAGAATTACCTGCAAGATGTGAAACCAGCACAGAAGGACATGGGCATTTGGGAACACTTATTTTATAGCCCCCATCTCCTTCATGTCCTTGTCCACCGTAAAGGCCCTAAAGATAGCAATAAATCACTCATATTGTACACGTACACACTGTGTACAGACTTTCTAGGCACTGTAGTTAGCCTATATGTACTGTAGATCTACAGTCATTCATCTTGATGCAGAACAAATACCTGGTCTCAGATTCTTGTGCAGTATTCCTGATCTTCCTCAAGTAGAATGTTACATTTAACTGGGTTTCTTGGCTCATTATGAAAGTTGCTACAGGAAAGCCATGCACACCCTCATCCCTGACAACTATTGCGTAGATGGCATAGCCATATGCAGTGAGGCCTGAGAAAGAAATGTAGGTCTAAGCAAGTTAACCCAGTATGTAGTAACACAATGTGCCACTGCCACACAGTCTGCCACACAGGCTTTAATTTGTGGCCGACCCTCTATGTGCACATCTTGAAAACGTCTCTTCACTGATTGAATGGATATGAATGTTGTTAGTGTAAGGTGTTACACTATGCTTCCAACAGTTGTATCAAGTTGGCTGTCACTGTCACTTCCGTTTTGTCTCCGTGCTGCTGTGCTGTGCTGTTTGTTGCTGCTTGGTTACCTGCCAAACTTGACGGTTTTTACTTTTTTGAAACCGTTTAATCAATCTTCATTTAACACATTTTACAAATGTCTTAGTTATTTTTAGATATTTATTTTCCTCGCTTGACTTTTTTCATTAAACTTTTTCACCCCGGACGCTTATCTGGACATGGTTCTACAGGACCTCCACCAGCCGAAGCTAAGTAGTAACATTAACACTATGCCATCTAATTGCAGTCGCTGTACTCATAATATAGAGGAAAACTTGCACCTTATGGTTAGGATAGCCGTGCAGCAAGCCCAGCTTCAGATGTAATCGTGCTCCTAAACCTTAGTACTGCTTTTGACACCATCGATCACCACATTCCTTTGGAGAGATTGGAAACCTTAATTGGTCTACACGGACAAGTTCTTGCCTGGTTTAGATCTTATCTGTCGGAAAGATATCAGTTCGTCTCTGTGGATGGTTTGTCCTCTGACAAATAAATTGTACGTTTCGGTGTTCCTCCAGGTTCCGTTTTAGGACCACTATTGTTTTCACTATATATTTGATCTCTTGGTGATGTCACTCGGAAACACAATGTTAACTTTCATTGCTATGCAGACGACACACAGATGTATATTTCGATGAAACATGGTGAAGCCCCAAAATTGCCTACCCTGGAAGCCTGTGTTTTAGACATAAGGAAGTGGATGGCGGCAAATGTTTTACTTTTAAACTCGGACAAAACAGAGATGCTAGTTCTAGGTCCCAAGAAACAAAGAGATCTTCTGTTGGATCTGACAAATACTGTTGACGTCTATAAAAAAAACTGTGAAGGACCTCTGGACCCTGATCTCTCTTTTGACGAACATATCAAGAATATTTCAAGGACAGCTTTTTTCAATCTTCGTAACATTGCAAAAATGCAGAAACGTTTTGTCCAAAAATGATGCAGAAAAGCTAATCCATGCTTTTGTCACGTCTAGGTTAGACTACTGCAATAATCTACTCTCCGGCTACCCGGATAAAGCACTAAATAAACTTCAGTTAGTGCTAAACACGGCTGCTAGAATCTTGACTAGAACCAAAATATGTGATCATATTACTCCAGTGCTAGCCTGGCTTCCTGTTAAGGCTAGGGCTGATTTCAAGGTTTTACTGCTAACCTACAAAGCATTAAATGGGCTTGCTCCTACCTATCTCTCTGATTTGGTCCTGCCGTACATACCTACACTTACACCACGGTCACAAGACGCAGGCCTCCTTATTGTCCCTAGAATTTCTAAGCAAACAGCTGGAGGCAGGGCTTTCTCCTATAGAGCTCAATGTTTATGGAATAGTCTGCCTATCCATGTGAGAGACGCAGACTCTGTCTCGACCTTTAAGTCTTTACTGAAGACTCATCTCTTCAGTAGGTCCTATGATTGAGTGTAGTCTGGCCCAGGGGTGCAAAGGTGAACGGAAAGGCACTGGAGCGACAAACTGCCCTGGCAGGTTCCTGTCTCTCCATTGGGATTCTCTGCCTCTGACATTATCAAGGGGGCTGAGTCACTGGCTTGCTGGTGCTTTCCATGCCGTCCCTAGGAGGGGTGCGTCACTTGAGTGGGTTGAGTCACTGACGTGATCTTCCTGTCTGGTTTGTCGCCCCCTCGGGCTCGTGCAGTGGAGGAGATCTTTGTGGGCTATACTCAGCCTTGTCTCAGGATAGTAGGTTGGTGGTCTGTTGATATCCCTCTGGTGGTGTGGGGGCTGTGCTTTGGCAAAGTGGGTGGGCTTATATCCTGCCTGGTTGGCCCTGTCTCCCGACCCCCCTGTCTCAGCCTCCAGTATCTATGCTGCAGTAGTCTATGTGCCGGGGGGCTAGGGTCAGTCTGTTATATCTGGTGTTATTCTCCTGTCTTATCCGGTGTCCTGTGTGAATTTAAGTATGCTCCCTCTAATTCTCTCTCTCTCCCTCTCTCCCTCCCCTCACAGAGGACCTGAGCCCTAGGACCATGCCTCAGGATTACCTGGCCTGATGACTCCTTGCTGTCCCCAGTCCACCTGGTCATGCTGCTGCTCCAGTTTCAACTGTTCTGCCTGCGGCTATGGAACCCTGACCTGTTCACCGAACATGCTACCTTGTCCCAGACCTGCTGTTTTCAGCTCTCTCTCTCTCTACCGCACCTGCTATTTCAACCTCTAAATGCTATGAAAAGCCAAGTGACATTTACTCCTGATGTACTGACCTGTTGCAACCTCTACAACCACTGTGATTATTATTTGACCCTGCTGGTCATCTAGGAACATTTGAACATCTTGGAGAAAAATCTGGCCTTAATGGCCATGTACTGTTATAATCTCCACCTGGCACAGCCAGAAGGGGACTGGCCACCCATAGGGCCTGGTTCCTCTCTAGGTTTCTGCCTTTCTAGGGAGTTTTTATATTTTAGTCATTTAGCAGACGCTCTTATCCAGAGCGACTTACAGTTAGTGAATACATATTTTATTTATTTATACTGGCCCCCCGTGGGAATCAAACCCACAACCCTGGCGTTGCAAAGCTATGCTCTATCAACTGAGCTACATCCCTGCCGGCCATTCCCTCCCCTACCCTGGACGACGCTGGGCCAATTGTGCGCCGCCCATGAGTCTCCCGGTCGCGGCCGGCTGCGACAGAGCCTGGATTCGAACCAGGATCTCTAGTGGCACAGTTAGCACTGCCATGCAGTGCCATAGACCACTGCGCCACTCAGGAGCTTTTTTTCCTAGCCACCGTGCTTCTACATCTGCATTGCTTGCTGTTTGGGGTTTTAGGCTGGGTTTCTGTATAGCACTTTGTGAAATCTGCTGATGTAAAATGGTCTTTATAAATATATTTGATTGATTTATTGATTTATTGATTGATTAGCATTTGTTTATACAAATACAGTTCTCACAAGAATAGGATGCATCCATGAACAACAGGTTTTGCCACATTTCAACATCTTCTGCCTCTGCTCTTGATTTTGAAGAATGAAGAGAAGTGGCTGCCCAGTGGCCCTGCATAGTGGCTGATAGTACAACGTATCATTTTGCAGGTCCATCTTCACTAGAGCATCCACACTCTGAGAATCATTGTTGTGATGCCTCTCAAGAGACTTCATCCTGTTCTTGACATACATGATGTCCCTCAAAGATGGATAGTAGCACCTATCTTGCATGTCCATTAAGCCTCCAGCCTTAGACCACTCCATTAGACTCGTGTCAATCTTGTGGTACATCTTCCCTTCAACAGCCAGGAATTCAATGAGGGACAGTGAGTCTGGGTGGATCCTGTTGTTTTTCTGCTCTTCAGTCATGTTATTGTGTCCAGTGTGCTGAAGCATCTTTCTTATGATGACCACCTTGGAGTTTGGTCCATCCATTAGATCAAAGGACACATAGGCCTTACAGCCGTTTGTCCTGGTCTCATTGGGCTGGTCAGATGACTTCCTGTTGGGTTTGTTATGCCTTTCAAGAGGATTTTATTTGTGTTTGGTACAGATGTATGCTCCCTCAACTCTTCTTTATGAAATCTTCAAAGGATGTATCCCCCTCCAGAACTCTCACCTCCACTTCTGCTCCCTGGCTCTTCTTTCTGGCTTTCTCCCTTACAGTGGGGAAAAAAGTATTTAGTCAGCCACCAATTGTGCAAGTTCTCCCACTTAAAAAGATGAGAGAGGCCTGTAATTTTCATCATAGGTACACGTCAACTATGACAGACAAAATGAGAAAAACAAATCCAGAAAATCACATTGTAGGATTTTTAATGAATTTATTGGCATATGATGGTGGAAAATAAGTATTTGGTCAATAACAAAAGTTTCTCAATACTTTGTTATATACCCTTTGTTGGCAATGACACAGGTCAAACGTTTTCTGTAAGTCTTCACAAGGTTTTCACACACTGTTGCTGGTATTTTGGCCCATTCCTCCATGCAGATCTCCTCTAGAGCAGTGATGTTTTGGGGCTGTCGCTGGGCAACACAGACTTTCAACTCCCTCCAAAGATTTTCTATGGGGTTGAGATCTGGAGACTGGCTAGGCCACTCCAGGACCTTGAAATGCTTCTTACGAAGCCACTCCTTCGTTGCCCGGGCGGTGTGTTTGGGATCATTGTCATGCTGAAAGACCAAGCCACGTTTCATCTTCAATGCCCTTGCTGATGGAAGGAGGGTTTCACTCAAAATCTCACGATACATGGCCCCATTCATTCTTTCCTTTACACGGATCAGTCGTCCTGGTCCCTTTGCAGAAAAACAGCCCCAAAGCATGATGTTTCCAACCCCATGCTTCACAGTAGGTATGGTGTTCTTTGGATGCAACTCAGCATTCTTTGTCCTCCAAACATGACGAGTTGAGTTTTTACCAAAAAGTTATATTTTGGTTTCATCTGACCATATGACATTCTCCCAATCCTCTTCTGGATCATCCAAATGCACTTCAGACGGGCCTGGACATGTACTGGCTTAAGCAGGGGGACACGTCTCGCACTGCAGGATTTGAGTCCCTGGCGGCGTAGTGTGTTACTGATGGTTGGCTTTGTTACTTTGGTCACAGCTCTCTGCAGGTCATTCACTAGGTCCCCCCGTGTGGTTCTGGGATTTTTGCTCACCGTTCTTGTGATCATTTTGACCCCACGGGGTGAGATCTTGCGTGGAGCCCCAGATCGAGGGAGATTATCAGTGGTCTTGTATGTCTTCCATTTCCTAATAATTGCTCCCACAGTTAATTTCTTCAAACCAAGCTGCTTACCTATTGCAGATTCAGTCTTCCCAGCCTGGTGCAGGTCTACAATTTTGTTTTTGGTGTCCTTTGACAGCTCTTTGGTCTTGGCCATTGTGAAGTTTGGAGTGTGACTGTTTGAGGTTGTGGACAGGTGTCTTTTATACTGATAACAAGTTCAAACAGGTGCCATTAATACAGGTAACGAGTGGAGGACAGAGGAGCCTCTTAAAGAAGAAGTTACAGGTCTGTGAGAGCCAGAAATCTTGCTTGTTTGTAGGTGACCAAATACTTATTTTCCACCATAATTTGCAAATAAATTCATTAAAAATCCTACAATGGGATTTTCTGGATTTTATTTTCTCAATTTGTCTGTCATAGTTGACGTGTACCTATGATGAAAATTACAGGCCTCTCTCATCTTTTTAAGTGGGAGAACTTGCACAATTGGTGGCTGACTAAATACTTTTTTTCCCCACTGTATATGATTTCCGAAGACTTCCGTTAAAAAATCAATTTTGTCTGGAAACCGAAAACCAAAGATCTCATTATACACTGAACAAAAATATAAACGCAACATGGAAAGTGTTGGTCCCATGTTCCAAACGCACAAAAACCTTATTTCTCTCAAATTTTGAACACAAATATGTTTACATCCATGTTAGTGAGCATTTACCCTTTGCCAAGATAATCCATCCACCTGGCAGATGTGGCATATCAAGAAGCTGATTAAACAGCATGATCATTACACAGGTGCACCTTATGCTGGGGACAATTAAAAGGCCACTCTAAAATGTACAGTTTTGTCACACACAATGACGTCTCTTAACTGCTTCATTCAATATGGATATCAATGTAAACGGAATTTGTGGAGGTGAATGTTGCTTTCATCTGCCCTGGTTATAAAAAGAAAACATCAACCAGCTAGCTACTTAGCTAAACAATGGAAGATGCACAATCCATGGCTAAAGCTAGCTGGCTAGTAAGCTAGCTACTCTAAACTAGCTTCAGGTGCTAGAAAGTAATAGAACCAAGTTGAGAAAAAAGTAACTACAAGAAACATGGTTCATTATCTTCTGAAACAATGTGGTTATCCTGTCTTGATTGTAGCGTAGAAGTTCGATTTTGCTATCTCACAAAATAAATGTGATCTCTTTGACGAGAGGTTTAGTCAGTAAATCAGTCTGTCTCCATGGTAACCAGATACTCTTTCTGCAGTACATGCCTTCAAACTACCGTAAAACCCCTTAAGTATGCCCTTACGTAGGGAAATATTTGAGGGGCTCTATGCAACGCCGTTAAACATATACTATCCAAGATGGCGAAGTAGTGCAGTCCTGTTTCTGTCGTGTGTCTGTAAATAGCCTGTAAATACCCTGTTTTTTTGTATTTTTCGTACATGTTTCCCTATCAGACTTTTCATCCTTCTACAAAATATACTTTCCTGCAACCCGCCTCACTCAATGTGGAACGGATTCTATTGTTGACTTACCTTTGTCTAGAATCTAGAATCTCCAGTTGAAACTAGCTAGCCAGTTTCAGCTAACTAGCTACTTGCTATTAGCCACAGCTAGCGGTGTTTCACTCAGAACATTGGATTTTTTCCGCGGGATTAATTTTAATCACTGGACATTGATCACCTGATATTCGGCCAGTCTGCACAGCGCGTTATCGACCCAGAACATATCAGTTTTTCCGCCGGAATCACTGAATCACTGGACCTTTAACTCCGGATTCATCGCTACCAGCTGGCTACAACAAAACGGACGCTGTGGTCTGGCTAATCATCCTGAGCTAGGCCCATCTCCCGGCTATCTACCTCTTTGTCAACCGGACGGGACCACCTAGTGTTGACACGGAGCCCCGCCGATCCTACACGACTGGTCTGCCGACGAAATCGTCTGATGTGGTTACGACGTTAACCACGAAGATTCCATCCATCTGCTAGCCCTTACTAGCCCCTGCTAACCCTCTTACTCACTAGCGCTTCACCACCGGACCTTATGATAACTCAGCTATACAGCTGATATCTGCTGGACTGTTCCTTTTTACGGTACTACATCCTGTTTATGTTTAGCCTCAGCCCAAACATGGTTAGTTTATTGTTGTTTCGGTTATTTCTAATTGTACTATATCACTGTAGACCCCCCAGCCTAGCTAAACCTGCCTTAGATAGCTATTTTGTCCCTCCCCCCATACACTCAGAGACCGACTCAATTGATGCCTCTAGAGATACTATCTCTTTCATTGTTACCCAACGCTTAGGTTTACCTCCACTTTACTCATATCCTTCCATATCCTTGTCTGTACATAATGCCCTGAATCTTTTCTATAACACCCGGAAATCTGCCCCCTTTATTCTATGTACCCAACGCACTAGAAGACCAGTTCTTAAAGCCTTTAGCCGTATCCTTATTCTAGTCCTCCTCTGTTCCTCTGGTGATGTAGAGGCTAACCCAGGCCCTGCAGCCCTCAGTATCACTCCTACTCCCCAGGCGCTATCATTTGATGACTTCTGTAATCGCAAAAGTCTTGGTTTCTTGCACATAAATATCAGAAGTCTACTTCCTAAGTTTGAGTTATTCACTGCGTTAGCACACTCTGCCAACCCTGATGTTCTAGCAGTGTCTGAATCCTGGCTCAGGAAGGCCACCAAAAATTCTGAAATTTCCATCCCCAACTATAACATTTTCCGTCTAGATAGAACTGCCAAAGGGGGTGGAGTTGCAATCTACTGTAGAGATAGCCTGCAGAGCTCTATCATACTATCCAGGTCTGTGCCCAAACAGTTTGAGCTTCTACTTCTAAAAATCCACCTTTCCAGAAATAAGTCTCTCACTGTTGCCGCTTGCTACAGACCCCCCTCAGCCCCCAGCTGTGCCCTGGACACCATATGTGAATTGATTGCCCCCCATTTATCCTCAGAGTTTGTACTGCTTGGTGACCTAAATTGGGATATGCTTAATACCCCAGCCATCCTACAATCCAAGCTAGATGCCCTCAACTTCACGCAAATTATCAACGAACCTACCAGGTACAACCCTAAATCCTTAAACATGGGTACCCTCATAGATATCATCCTGACTAACACACCCTCTAAATACACCTCAGCTGTCTTCAACCAGGATCTCAGCGATCACTGCCTTATTGCCTGCGTCCGTAACGGGTCCGCGGTCAAACGACCACCCCTCATCACTGTCAAACGCTCCCTAAAACACTTTAGCGAGGAGGCCTTCCTAATTGACCTGGCCCAGGTATCCTGGATGGATATAGATCTCATTCCGTCAGTAGAGGATGCCTGGTTGTTCCTTAAAAGTAATTTCCTCTCAATCTTAAATAAACATGCCCCATTCAAAAAATACAGAACTAAGAACCGATATAGCCCCTGGTTCTCCTCAGACTTGACTGCCCTTGACCAGCACAAAAACATCCTGTGGCGTACAGCATTAGCATCAAATAGCCCCCGCGATATGCAACTTTTCAGGGAAGTTAGGAACCAATATACACAAGCAGTCAGGAAAGCAAAGGCTAACTTTTTCAAACAGAAATTTGCTTCCTGTAGCACTAACTCCAAAAAGTTTTGGGACACTGTAAGGTCCATGGAGAATAAGAGCACTTCCTCCCAGCTGCCCACTGCACTGAGGCTAGGAAACACTATCACCACCGATAAATCTACAATAATCGAGAATTTCAACAAGCATTTTGCTACAGCTGGCCATGCTTTCCATCTGGCTACCACTAACCCGGCCACCAACTCAGCACCCTCTGCTGCAACTTGCCCATGCCCCCCCCGCTTCTCCTTCACACAAATTCAGACAGCTGATGTTTTGAAAGCGCTGCAAAATCTGGACCCCTACAAATCAGCTGGGCTAGACAATCTGGACCCTTTCTTTCTAAAACTAGCCGCCGAAATTGTCGCAACCCCTATTACTAGTCTGTTCAACCTCTCTTTCATAACGTCTGAGATCCCCAGAGATTGGAAAGCTGCCGCGGTCATCCCCCTCTTCAAAGGGGGTGACACTCTAGATCCAAACTGCTACAGACCTATATCCATCCTGCCCTGCCTTTCGAAAGTATTTGAAAGCCAAGTTAACAAACAGATCATCGACCATTTCGAATACCACCGTACCTTCTCCGCTATGCAATCCGGTTTCCGAGCTGGTCACGGGTGCACTTCAGCCACGCTCAAGGTCCTAAACGATATTATAACCGCGATTGATAATAGACAGTACTGTGCAGCCGTCTTCATCGACCTGGCCAAGGCTTTCGACTCTGTCAACCACCGCATTCTTATTGGCAGACTAAATAGCCTTGGTTTCTCAAATGACTGCCTCACCTGTTTCACCAACTACTTCTCAGATAGAGTTCAGTGTGTCAAATCGGAGGGCCTGTTGTCTGGACCTATGGCAGTCTCTATGGGGGTGCCACAGGGTTCAATTCTTGGGCCGACACTTTTCTCTGTGTATATCAATGATGTCGCTCTTGCTGCTGGTGACTCTCAGATCCACCTCTACGCAGACGACACCATTTTGTATACATCTGGCCCTTCATTGGACACTGTGTTAACAAACCTCCAAACGAGCTTCAATGCCATACAACAATCCTTCAGTAGCCTTCAACTGCTCTTAAACACTAGTAAAACTAAATGCATGCTTTTCAATCGAACGCTGCTAGCACCCGCCCACCCGACTAGAATCACCACTCTCGACGGGTCTGACCTAGAGTATGTGGACAACTACAAATATCTAGGTGTCTGGTTAGACTGTAAACTCAACTTCCAGACTCACATAAAGAATCTCCAATCCAAAGTTAAATCTAGAATCGGCTTCCTATTTCGCAACAAAGCCTCCTTCACTCATGCTGCCAAACATGCCCTCGTAAAACTGACTATCCTACCGATCCTTGACTTCGGCGATGTCATTTACAAAATAGCCTCCAACACTCTACTCAGCAAATTGGATGTAGTCTATCACAGTGCCATCCGTTTTGTCTCCAAAGCCCCATACACTACCCACCACTGTGACCTGTACGCTCTTGTTGGCTGGTCCTCACTACATGTCCGTCGTCAAACCCACTGGCTCCAGGCCATCTATAAATCACTGCTAGGTAAATCCCCGCCTTATCTTAGCTCATTGGTCACCATAGCAGCACCCACCCGTAGTCTGCACTCCAGCAGGTATATCTCACTGGTCATTCCCAAAGCCAACACCTCCTTTGGCCGCCATTCCTTCCAGTTCTCTGCTGCCAATGACTGGAACGAATTGCAAAAATCTCTGAAGCTGGAGACTCTTATCTCCCTCAATAACTTTAAGCATCAGTTGTCAGAGCACCTTACCGATCACTGCACCTGTACACAGCCCATCTGAAATTAGCCCACCCAACTACCTCATCCCTATATTGTTATTTATTTTGCTCTTTTGCACCCCATTATCTCTATTTGCACATAATCTCTTGCACATCTAGCATTCCAGTGTTAATACTATTGTAATTATTCTGCACTATAGCCTATTTATTGCCTTACCTCCATAACTTGCTACATTTGCACACACTGTATATATATTTTCTGTTGTATTTCTGACTTTATGTTTTTTTTACCCCATATGTAACTCTGTGTTGTTTTTATTGCACTACTTTGCTTTATCTTGGCCAGGTCGCAGTTGTAAATGAGAACCTGTTCTCAACTGGCTTACCTGGTTAAATAAAGGTGAAATAAATAAAAAAATTAAAAAAATTCCTGTAGGTAAGGGAAAAATATTCCATAAGGTAAAACCTTAAGGAAAACATTTAAGATGTTTTATGCAACCGGGCCCTAGTCCATCATAAGCATGACTGTAGTTTATGTGTCTGAAAACCTGTAATTCTACTTGTAATCCTATCTAATGTATTAGCGAGTATGCTCAGTTGATATATAGCATGGTATGTAGCTCGCTCGCTGTCAGTCAATGGCAGCTGGCTGAATTTATTCTAGTCCTGCTACGTCAACCGTCCCTAGCTAGCTAACTACATCGGATGTGGCGGTGGAAGCGTTTCTGAGAGCCCATTGGCTATCGAACGGCCAATGGGGTGAGGCATGGGTCTTGATGGTCTCAAGAGTGCGTTTCAGTTCTTACTTCAGTCTACTGCAAGTGTACCCTTCAATCTGTGGTGTGATTTGTTGAGTTAACTCAACTGACATTACAAAAAATACATTCAAGCCACACCAGTTAGCATCATTCTTATTTCCGTCTCCTGCGGTACACTTCCTGCTTTTACTTCCTGTAATGTAATAATAATTATAATTATAATGTAGTAATAATGTAATGTAATGAGCACTCAAAATGGCTGCAGTCCACCCATTAAGCCATCATTGACTTGAATAGAGAGGCCCTTTCTATTCATTTTATTTCTATGCCCCACCCACCACATGTTTTAATTTGTAGAAGCTTTAACAGACAGACATGGGCAAAGCAGGGTTTGTAAACTGAGTATACAAAACATTAAGAACACCTGCTCTTTCTATGACATAGACCATGGGTTCTTAAACTTTTTCAGCCTGGGACCCAAATGAGAAATTATGTGTTTTCCTGGGACCCAAGCTTACGAAAACATGCAACTATATGTAAATGTCAGTACATTTGATTGCCCTTATGCCTAAAACAAATGCAATATAGACAAGATTCTTTTTGAGGCATCACACAGATGTAGACCAGAAAACACACATGCACACAGTCCTAATGAGAGGTGTGTGACTGGTTGAAGTTTTCAACAAGGTCTATTATGGGCTCAGTTTTTGACAGTGCAACCCTGAGGTCATGCTCAGCATTGAGTCTGTTTCTGTACTTGTTTTTTAAGTATGCCAGAGTTGAGAACCCTGACTCACATAGGTATGTGGTGCCAAACTGGATCAGAACATCTACTGCTTTCTCAGCCAGGCAGGAGACTGCTTCCTGCTGTAGATAAGCAACCCAGAACTGTGTGTGTTTGCCTCAAAAAGCATCTTGCTTCAATCAGTTTATTCCAGTTCAGAATAAAAAAAGACTACTTTAATTTTAACAGCAACAGTTCCAACCTAGACTTGTTTTTAACAATAATGTATACATAGACAATATTAAATTGACAATAATCTGATGAGTGACAATATTAGGCCTATCAGTTGTCAAATTGTACATGGGCGCATCTTGTAATTGACAAATGCAGGGAAAGGAGTTTAACTTGATCAAATCCTCCTTCAGAGTCACATGCGGGTAAAACATTTTTATTTCTATATAGTATCAGAAAAGAGCATATTCTACTGTTTCTATGACACTTTGTCAAATAACTCTCAAAATTCATGAGGTGCAGCTCTATTTCCACATTTCACTTTTTCCAAGAATATCCGTGCTGTCCATACATTCAGCACATGACCACTCGCCCGGCAACATTTCTCTGGCTACTAAGCAAAAACTAGTAACATAATACAATTAGAATATGCTATTCTGTCTCAATGGATGAATGGGCGATAGAAACCAGATCAAAACTGATAATGGTGCATGTGACTTCAATGAACTGAATGATGAGGAGGGTGAAGAGGGTGATTGAATTTGATTGATCTGAATGATGAGGGTGAAGAGGATGATTGAATTTAGAATAATAGTGTAATGATGATGAAGAATTCTGGGGGTTGTGGGCGGTCTAATTATTTTATTATGAAAGGCTGGAAATTGTATATAATTTCCTCTGGGAGAGTCAAATCAGACACTGAGTACATACAAGCCGAACCAAACGGCAAATGCTTCAGAATTTAGATGAGTTGGAGTCAGATGGAGGATCGGATATTGAGCTTGAAATCGATGTTGCTGATGAAGAGTCTTCATCTGATTCTTATGTTGACTTCGAGCCTCTGCCTCAAATGCCTGAGCCTCTCCGCAGAAAAACCAGAACAGAGCCAACTGAGAAGGTGATCCCAACTGCCACGGTGAGACAGGAGTCTGGGAGGGATGCAGCACATCCGAGATTGTACTGTTGCTCATGCGCACAGAAAAGGAAACAGTATGTGGGACATGTCTATGGATGAACTCAAAGCATTTATTGCACTCTTGTATGTCCACGGGGCATACGGCGGAAAGGAGTCATTTTGGTCTGATAGGTATGGGGTGGACTTATTTTTCCGAGAGACCATGCCACGCAACCGCTTCAGAGAGATTATGCGACACCTGCAGCAGGTGCACAAGAAATGAGGCAAATGTAAACTGTGTGCAGTGCAACCGATTTGTTTGTGGGGCTTGCTCACACAAAGCCCCGAAGCTGTGAGCTGACTGTGGACCCGAAGCATAAAAAGAAGACAAGATTGATTCATGCGTAAAGGCACATGGGCTTCCGAGTGGCACAGCGGTCTAAGGCATTGCATCTCAGTGCTAGAGGCGTCACTACAGACCCTTGTTCGATTCCAGGCTGTATCACAAGTCATGATTCGGAGTCACATAGGGCGGTGCACAATTGGTCCGGGGTAGGCCGTCATTTTAAATAAGAATTTGTTCTTAACTGACTTGCCTAGTTAAATAAAGGATTAATAATATAAATATATTATAATGAATATATTTTCACAAATATTTATTTATGCAATTCATCCTTTACAGTTGTTCATGCACTGGTGCTTCTGTTTAGGAATACTAATTTCACCTGTGACCCTGGCTGGTTATATTATTATTATTATATTTTTCGTTTCTACTTTGTCAAAATAAGCTGTAACTGGACTTTATTAATTACTATAACTCTATTACTAATCAAATCTACAAATAAAGTTAATTAAATGGATAAATCTGTAATATTTTTATTGTAAGGGAAACGAAAATACGCTATATGCCTACGTTTTTTCTAGGACATTATACAAAACATATCCTTGACCCTATCTAAACAAATAACTTTTTTTTAATTATTATTGATATATTTCCACCAATATTTCTTCACACAATTAATCCTTTACAATAGTTTATGCACTATTTATCAAGCGTTGGTGCTTATATTTGCCCACCTTGTGGGTTGATTCACATCTGATGCATACAGTGGCGATTTTAGCATGTAAATCTTGGTGGGGCAAAAAAAAGAAAAAAGAAAGAAAGTGGGATGCATGCAAAGCAAAGCCACTACACAACACAACACTAAACAATACATTAATTGCACTATAACGGTGACAAACGGTGCCCACAAACTGTTAGGGCCTACATAAAGCTGTCCCAACAGCAGAGTCCCAACAGCAGTCCCAACACCTTACCACTGCTACACCTGGCTATCAGCAGAGCCTTGTCTGGCAGCGAAACAGTTCATTCAGCCTCATTTACTGCCTTAAAAAAAAAAACATAGCTGATATGTCTGACTTGCTTAAACAAATGTGGTTTCTAATGACAATTGAGATGTACAAACTATGGCATAAGGGGACAACAAGACATGAATGAGCGAGCTAGGACGGACGTTGTCAATATAACTATTTGTTCAGCACTTTTGACATGTACAGCGACAGAATTCAGAACATGGGCCGTTCTTATAGTGTTCTCCCTGTACACCAAGTCAGAACCGTAGGATAAATAAAGGGGGCATATAATCAGACAATGAAAGCTCTTACAATATTCGATGATTACATTTCTCTAAAGCAGGTTATAGGCTACATGTGCACCACCAAGTCAGAACAGTAAGCGAAATTAAGAGGTGAAAATAGACTAATTATTAGGGTGAGGCACATGGGCTACAAACAGCTTACTACACAACATACACTTAGCTACAGTATACATATCTCCCTAGCATATTACATCATTTATGCAGCAGCATACAATACATTTTTGGACTCACCTTGTTGTGCTGTGCTCACTTGAACAGGAAGGTGGCGTGGCCGTCCTTCATGGGCAAATTTTGTCATCAAATTTTGTCATCAAAGTCTGGCTTTCTCTGGATTTATGGTGCCATTCAAGACAACTGGGAACTCGAAAAAAACAAGGTTGAATCATGATGAAGTCAGTGATCGTCAGGTCGTAGCTCTAGAAAGAGGCCAGAGTTCCAGATTTACAATTCCGAGTTGGATGACCGTTCAAAACATATTTTCCCAGTCTGAGCTCGTTTTTCCAAGTCAGATTTCGCAGTTCTGAGTTAACAGTTGTTTTGAGCACTGCACAAATCATGCTTCATTGTTGAATGTTTATAATTTTAAACTTGGAAAAGAGACCCAGACTTGGGACCATACAGACACTCCACTGAATAGCAGGCTAGTGATTGCTTTGCAATGCTTGCAGTTAGCCACTGATTCCTTCCAAACCACTCATTGTTGAATATGCGATTTCCAACTTGTTGTGTAATGTTTATGTCCAATGGCCGATGAGCACTGGTACGTTTTATCTATAATTTCTCTTCATTATTTTTCTTCATATGACAAGGATTAAAAAGGATTTGCCAGTAGATTGTTGACTTGATTCATAATGATGACTGCTAGCTAAGATTTTGAAAGTATGGTGTTGACATGATCAGTCCAATCAAAGCTACTGTAGATATAACGTGATTTGATGTAATTTCATCTGTGGCCAATGACCTTGAGCCTTCTTGGATGGGCACTTCTAATGTAACTTTATGGCAGCACGCAAGGGGCTTGAATTTTCGAGCTCTACCCTTAGACTTGGCGGTGACATAGTGTCCCCATGAGTGACAGAACACTGAGCCAATCACGGCGCAACTAGAGAACATTACCAACACCTGCTTATTTTCTACTAGCTGCCCCACCAACACATGAAAGCAATGAGCTAGGCTGAAACACCTGCATTTTGGAGCTGCCTTACTCAATAAAGCAAAAAAGAGACCATGTTTGTATGCGCCATTATTAACTCCCAAATTTTTTGGGGGTACATTGTTTGCAAACTGATATGTGACACATATTAATGGCCAAATCAAATGCAAAACAGGCAAGCCAAAAATGTACGGGTCGCCACTGGATGCATATGCTAAAGGAGACGCCCGGCAACGTTCTCTAGCGGGTACTTATAGGCTGAAAGGCCAGGTATGGGTTATTTTCCAGTACATATGTTATGAAATGATAAGGGCAAAACAGAATAAGTATGATTGACACTTTGTAATCCAGATGCATGCCTGGATAGTAACTATAATCAACACACTATGTAATTATCTTTTAACGTATGTATGTATATTCTTTTTTGGGAAAGTATCCTAGTCACGCCACCAGTATAACAACAGTGAGGGAAAAAAGTATTTGATCCCCTGCTGATTTTGTACGTTTGCCCACTGACAAAGAAATGATCAGTCTATAATTTTAATGGTAGGTTTATTTGAACAGTGAGAGATAGAATAAAAACAAAGAAATCCAGAAAAACGCATGTCAAAAATGTTATAAATTGATTTGCATTTTAATGAGGGAAATAAGTATTTGACCCCCTCTCAATCAGAAAGATTTCTGGCTCCCAGGTGTTTTTTATACAGGTAACGAGCTGAGATTAGGAGCACACTCTTAAAGGGAGTGCTCCTAATCTCAGTTTGTTACCCGTATAAAAGACACCTGTCCACAGAAGCAATCGATCAATCAGATTCCAAACTCTCCACCATGGCCAAGACCAAAGAGCTCTGCAAGGATGTCAGGGACAAGATTGTAGACCTACACAAGGCTGGAATGGGCTACAAGACCATCGCCAAGCAGCTTGGTGAGAAGGTGACAACAGTTGGTGCGATTATTCGCAAATGGAAGAAACACAAAAGAACTGTCAATCTCCCTCGGCCTGGGGCTCCATGCAAGATCTCACCTCGTGGAGTTGCAATGATCATGAGAACAGTGAGGAATCAGCCCAGAACTACAAGGGAGGATCTTGTCAATGATCTCAAGGCAGCTGGGACCATAGTCACCAAGAAAACAATTGGTAACACACTACGCCGTGAAGGACTGAAATCCTGCAGCGCCCGCAAGGTCCCCCTGCTCAAGAAAGCACATATACAGGGCCGTCTGAAGTTTTCCAATGAACATCTGAATGATTCAGAGGAGAACTGGGTGAAAGTGTTGTGGTCAGATGAGACCAAAATGGAGCTCTTTGGCATCAACTCAACTCGCCGTGTTTGGAGGAGGAGGAATGCTGCCTATGACCCCAAGAACACCATCCCCACCATCAAACATGGAGGTAGAAACATTATGCTTTGGGGGTGTTTTTCTGCTAAGGGGACAGGACAACTTCACCGCATCAAAGGGACGATGGACGGGGCCATGTACCGTCAAATCTTGGGTGAGAACCTCCTTCCCTCAGCCAGGGCATTGAAAATGGGTCGTGGATGGGTATTCCAGCATGACAATGACCCAAAACACACGGCCAAGGCAACAAAGGAGTGGATCAAGAAGAGGCACATTAAGGTCCTCGAGTGGCCTAGCCAGTCTCCAGACCTTAATCCCATAGAAAATCTGTGGAGGGAGCTGAAGGTTCGAGTTGCCAAACGTCAGCCTCGAAACCTTAATGACTTGGAGAAGATCTGCAAAGAGGAGTGGAACAAAATGCCTCCTGAGATGTGTGCAAACCTGGTGGCCAACTACAAGAAACGTCTGACCTCTGTGATTGCCTAAGTCATGTTTTGCAGAGCGGTCAAATACTTATTTCCGTAATTGAAATGCAAATCAATTTATAACATTTTTGACATGCGTCTTTCTGGATTATTTTGTTGTTATTCTGTCTCTCACTGTTCAAATAAACCTACCATTAAAATTATAGACTGATCAAGTCTTTTTCAGTGGGCAAACGTTCAAAATCAGCAGGGGATCAAATACGTTTTTCCCTCACTGTAAGTGTATGTAAACTTCCGACTTCAACTGTATGTCGTTGGACATTGATCCAGTAACGATACAAGGTTAATTTGACATGGGAGCAAATGGAGCCGATTTTGGGGTTGGATAATCCTTGCGAGAGTTACTGACAATGGAGTCTAAAGGGTAATCAATTAAAAATATTCCTTGCAAACTCAGAGAACCTTGGGTGTTTTCATCTCGTGAGAGATTTTATGTTGTCTTATTCTGGAGTAGTCACGAGGAATTAGATTAAAACAAACTATTAATGATTTGAGGGAGTACAGTGGAATTATCTTCATCATGTTTTGTTTGTAATTAAAACGTTTGGGTTGCTGATTAAGATGTGCTATAGTGAATGTTAACGACATGTACACTTTCTCTTCCAGGAGAATTGGGGATCATTATCTCTCTTTGGAATGTTTCCCGAGTCTGTGGCCTGGGGAGAGCTGTTAGTGAAATTCGGCAGTTTTATAAGTATACGAGTATCCGGATTAGTCCCTAGAAGGAGCACCCAATTAAGTAAGGCCTGGCCATTTGTCTGTTTTTGCCCTACGTTTTACCACATACACCAGCACACACCACCCACCTGTTATGAATATTTGTTAGTTGTGTAGTGTCTTTTATTTTGGTTGTAGTGGGTTTTTCACGGGTTAGAAATGATACACCTTAAAGGGCACACAAATGACATTTTCTGAAGTTTTGGTGCACACATGTAAATTCTCCTGATAAGAAATGTACTGAAAAACCCAATGTAAACCTGGTACACAAAATGTTTGAAATGTTTGAAATATCTTTAAATAATGTCTGAGGTACAGGGGAAGAAAAGGGAAAGAGACACTCACTTTATGGGGTTGAATGACCTCTGACCTCTGTTCTGACTTTCTGGTGAGGCCTGATCACCCTCACTAGAGAGCCTAGAGACATTGGGTGAGATTTAAATGTAATATGTAAACACTAATGATTAGGAAGAAGTTTATAATTTAGCAATAGTCCTATGTGTGATTCGGACCATGACAAGGACAGAGAGAAAGCGCTAGCCCTGAATGAGGGACACCTGTCGCTAGTCAATTTTACTATTCCTTGAATTACCTTATGGGATACAAGTTAAGATGTTATCAAGGGTTGTCATTCTAATTTGATTTGTTATTTTGATTTAACAGGCAGTGTTGTTGTTTTGTTTTTTTGGGCGCATGAATCACGATATGAGTCATGTGTCCAAAGGGGGAATTACCGGTCCCCTGGGGCCTTTTGGTAAATATGCAAATTGTATTAAGAATTTGAGCAGTAGTAATTAATGTTTTATGGGTTAGATGGAATGTTTTATGTGCAAATGTATTTGTGGCCGGAGACAAAGTACAAAGGGGGTGTTACGGTCCGGCTCTGTTGGTCCTGTTCCTGTTGGTGTTCCTTTCCCTTTTCTCCCCTGTGTGTGTTGTTTGTGTCTGTCTCCCCCTGCTGTGCAGTCAGAGGTTCTAGGTCAGCGGGCGTGGCCATTCTATCACCAGAGCAGTTACATCAAGCTGCAGCTCATTGGCACCAATCAAGCAGCAGATATCAACCCGGGCTGGACACCTCTCCAGCGCCAGTTCGTTCCTACACTTCCAGTGGTAACTTGGCCCGTACAGCACTCTCAGTGTAGTTGTACTCTCTCAGTATTATTGTTGTTCCTGCCACGTTTTGTAACCTGTCTCTCCTTCGACCAGATCTCGTCTGTTCCTGCTGCCTGCCTGCCTGCCTGCCTGCCATTCCCACGCCGCTACCTGCTCCTCTGTTGCCTGATATCCTCGTTATCCAGCTCTCAGGACTACTGGCTCTCCACCCCACTCAGCTCCTACCCCAGCCTGAAGCTATTCCACCCTGACTAATTCTCTCTGCCAATACACGTTGAATAAACTTCATCCTAATTTTACTCTCTTTGTCCGTGTGTCCGTCTCTGCACCTGAGTCCACCACCCAACCTAATAGAACGAACTGGCCCAAACATGGACTCAGCAGAGATGCCACATGAAACAACGGGTGATGGCGTACAACACGCCCTCCATTCACAAGGAGTACTATTGGGACAACACGACCAACTCATCCGGACTCTATTGGATAACAACCAGCAGTTGTTGGATCAAGTATCTCATCTCACCTCTCAGGTAACTAACCTGGTAACACTCACTACCCTTTCTCCCTCTGCTTCTCCTCCGCCTGTTCCTCCTACAGTGGCTCCAGGCTCGGCTTCCGCTCCTGTCCTTCGGGAACCCCCTACAACTGCACCCGAACCTTTCACCGGGGATTTGAACAAATGCCGTGGGTTCCTGCTTCAGTGCCGCTTGGTGTTCCAACAGAAGCCCCTGTCTTTCGCCACGGAATCCTCAAAGGTACATTACGCACTGGGGTTAATGAGGGGCAAAGCTTTGATGTGGGCAGAAGCGGCTTGTTCTACTCAGCAGATTACCAGCCTGTCGTTTGACGATTTTTCCTCTCAATTGAAAGTTGTGTTTGATCACCCGGACTATGCCGGAACCGCCACAAAGAGACTATTGAAGCTACGACAGGGCACGGGTAGCGTGGCTGAATACGCCATTGATTTTTGGACCTTGGCAGCCGATTCCAAGTGGAACGACGAAGCTCTTCAGGGAGCGTTTGTTAACGGTCTAAGTGACACAATTAAGAATGAACTAGCTGTTCGTGATGAGCCTGCTAACCTTCATGTTCTCGTTTCCCTTGCTACACGAATAGACAACAGGCTACGGGAGAGGAGACAGGAGAGGGGCGGTCGGGTCCACACCTCTAACGGGGCTCCCTCGCTTTCTGCAGTCCGAGCTACACCACCACTCGGACACTGACCACACACCTCAGCGGAGCCCTCCACGGAACTAGACGAGCCCATGCAGCTGGGCCGTGCTCGTCTGTCCCATGTCGAAAAGGAACGGCGCATACGGGCTGGTGAGTGCATGTACTGTGGGGACCGCACTCATTTCCTGGTTAACTGTCCGATTCGCCCAAAAAGACCAAGCTCGCAGGTAAAGATGGGCGTACTTGCGAGTGTTATACCAGACTCAATGCCCACAGCACCCCGTCTAGTGATCCCAGTTACAGTCCAGTTCAGGAATCTATCTCTCCCACTAACTGCTCTCATCGACTCTGGTGCTGAGGATAGTTTTATTGACGCTAGCCTGGTTACTCAGGCTGAGATCCCTGTTAAGCCCCTGCCTAAGCCTATAACAGTAACCGCTATTGACGGCCATCAGTTTGCCAACATCACCCACCAAACTGTCCCCGTTTCTCTCATGCTGTCCGGCAATCACAAAGAAACCATCCAGTTCAAAGTAGTCGCCTCCTCGGCCTCCCCCCTTATCCTCGGTTTTCCCTGGCTTAGCCTTCACAACCCCCATATTGATTGGCAAAACCACAAGATACACAGTTGGAGCACTCACTGCCATTCTGTTTGCCTTGGGTCGGCTATTCCGCCCTCGGTCGGCTCCCCTGCTTCCCCTGTCAAAACCCCAGACCTCTCTTCAGTCCCGGAGGAGTACCGGGACCTGGCCGAGGTATTCAGCAAGTCCAAGGCACTTTCATTACCACCTCATAGGCCATACGATTGCGCTATTGAGTTACTGCCTGGAGCGCCTTTGCCGTCCAGTCGGCTTTTCAATCTGTCCCGTCCTGAGAGAGAAGCTATGGAAACCTACATAGGCGACTCCCTAACCTCTGGCATCATTCGTCCCTCATCGTCCGCTGTTGGTGCTGGGTTCTTTTTTGTTGAGAAGAAGGACAAAACTTTACGGCCCTGCATTGACTACAGAGGACTTAATAACATCACAGTCAGAAATACATACCCCCTGCCTCTCATCAACTCAGCATTTGACTCCCTTCATGGTGCCACTGTGTTTACCAAACTCGACCTACGGAACGCTTACCACCTCGTTAGGATCAGGCAGGGAGACGAATGGAAGACTGGGTTTAATACCCCTCTCGGACACTTTGAATACCTAGTCATGCCATTCGGTCTCACTAACGCCCCAGCAGTGTTTCAGGCCATGGTGAACGATGTGTTGAGGGATTTTCTACACCGTTTTGTGTTTGTCTATTTGGATGACATTCTGATATTCTCTAAGTCACAGGATGAACACGTCTCCCACGTCCGTCTGGTTCTCCAACGCCTCATGGAAAACAAACTGTATGTGAAGGCAGAAAAATGTGAGTTCCACCGGCAGTCCGTCCCCTTTTTGGGCTTTATCATCGAGCGGGGACAAGTGTCACCAGACCCTGAGAAGATCAGAGCGGTTGTGGAGTGGCCCACACCCACGTCTCGGAAGCAGCTACAACGCTTCCTGGGTTTCGCCAACTTCTACCGCCGCTTCATCAGGGGTTTCAGCCGAGTGGTTGCCCCCCTGACCAAGCTCACCTCCCCTAAGGTGCCATTCCTGTGGACGCCTGAGGCCGAGTCAGCCGTGAGTACATTGAAGAAACTGTTCACCACCTCACCTGTTCTTATTCATCCAGACACTAGTTTGCAGTTTGTTGTGGAAGTGGACGCCTCGGATTCGGGGGTGGGGGCTGTCCTGTCACAACGTTCCCCCACGGACCAGAAGCTCCATCCGGTGGCTTTTTTCTCCAAGAGATTGACCCCTGCTGAGAAGAACTACGACGTGGGTAACCGGGAGTTGCTTGCTGTCAAGTTGGCGTTGGAGGAATGGAGGCACTGGCTAGACGGAGCAGAGCAACCCTTCATAGTCTGGACGGACCACAAGAACCTGGCTTACATCCAGTCGTCCAAGAGGCTGAACTCCCGTCAGGCCAGATGGGCTCTGTTCTTCAGCAGGTTCAAGTTTATCTTAACATATCGTCCTGGCACACGTAATGTCAAGCCTGATGCTCTCTCTCGCCAGTTTACAGACACTGAAGACTCCAGCAATCCTGAATCTGTTCTGCCCGCTTCCTGTTTGGTGGCGGCTGTTCATTGGGAAATCGAGTCCCTCGTCCGATCGGCACAAGAGTTGGAACCTGGACCGGCCGATGGGCCTCCCGACCTTCTCTATGTTCCCGCAGCCGTGCGGCCGCAAGTGCTCAACTGGATCCACACCTCACGCTTCTCCTGCCACCCTGGTATGAAACGTACACTATCGCTACTCAAGAGGCACTTTTGGTGGCCATCCGCCGAGGCTGACGTCCGGGAGTACGTGGCGGCCTGTTCCATCTGTGCCCAAAATAAGGCTTCCCACAGGGCTCCTTCGGGCCTGCTGCGGCCTCTCCCTGTCCCGAGTCGCCCTTGGTCTCACGTGGGCTTGGACTTCGTCACTGGACTTCCTATGTCTGAGGGTAATGACACTATACTCACCATCGTGGACAGATTCTCTAAATCTGCCCATTTTGTTGCATTACCAAAATTACCATCTGCCAGTGAGACAGCCGACCTCGTTGTCCTACATGTATTCCGTCCCCATGGAATACCTGTGGACATAGTGTCCGATAGAGGTCCACAGTTTATTTCTCGGGTATGGAAGGAGTTTTGTTCGGCTCTGGGTGCCTCCAGTCTCTCATCAGGTTTCCATCCCCAGTCCAATGGCCAGACTGAGAGGACTAACCAGGACCTGGAGGCTGCTCTACGCTGTGTGACATCCCAGAACCCGTCCACCTGGGCCAAACATCTCCCGTGGGTCGAATATGCCCACAATTCCCTCACCTCATCTGCCACGGGCCTCTCACCATTTGAGGCGGCTTTGGGGTACCAACCGCCATTGTTCCCGTCTCAGGAAAGGGAGTTAGCCGTTCCGTCAGTTCAGGATAACCTTCGTCGCTGCCGCAAGGTGTGGGTGGACACCCGTGAGGCCCTTCTACGGACAGAAGAGAGGAATAAGAGGGTGGCGGACAGGCACAGGGTAGTCGCTCCACAGTTCCAGCCTGGTCAGCGTGTCTGGCTCTCCTCCAGCAACATTCCCCTGCGCACTGACTCCCGTAAGCTGTCGCCCCGATATTTGGGTCCTTTTGAGGTCGAATCCATCATCAACCCTTCGGCTGTTCGGTTGAAGCTTCCCCAGGCCATGAGAGTCCATCCTACATTTCACGTGTCCCAGCTGAAGATGGTCTCCTCCAGTCCTTTGTGTCCGCCGGCGGATCCCCCTCCGCTACCGCGCATTATTGACGACCATCCAGCCTACACGGTTCGGAGACTGCTGGACGTCCGGAGGCGTGGTAGAGGGTTTCAGTACCTGGTGGACTGGGAGGGATACGGTCCCGAGGAGAGGTCCTGGATTCCCAGACGTTTTATTCTGGATCCTCAGCTAGTGAATGACTTCCATAGGGACCACCCTGACAAGCCGGGTGGGTCGCCGGGTGGCGCCCGTTGAGGGGGGGGTACTGTTACGGTCCGGCTCTGTTGGTCCTGTTCCTGTTGGTGTTCCTTTCCCTTTTCTCCCCTGTGTGTGTTGTTTGTGTCTGTCTCCCCCTGCTGTGCAGTCAGAGGTTCTAGGTCAGCGGGCGTGGCCATTCTATCACCAGAGCAGTTACATCAAGCTGCAGCTCATTGGCACCAATCAAGCAGCAGATATCAACCCGGGCTGGACACCTCTCCAGCGCCAGTTCGTTCCTACACTTCCAGTGGTAACTTGGCCCGTACAGCACTCTCAGTGTAGTTGTACTCTCTCAGTATTATTGTTGTTCCTGCCACGTTTTGTAACCTGTCTCTCCTTCGACCAGATCTCGTCTGTTCCTGCTGCCTGCCTGCCTGCCTGCCTGCCATTCCCACGCCGCTACCTGCTCCTCTGTTGCCTGATATCCTCGTTATCCAGCTCTCAGGACTACTGGCTCTCCACCCCACTCAGCTCCTACCCCAGCCTGAAGCTATTCCACCCTGACTAATTCTCTCTGCCAATACACGTTGAATAAACTTCATCCTAATTTTACTCTCTTTGTCCGTGTGTCCGTCTCTGCACCTGAGTCCACCACCCAACCTAATAGGGGGCCTGTCTCTGAAACTAGTGGACTGCAACAAGCTGCAAGAATGTCCACTTCCTAATCTCAAGGCTTCTTCTGACTGATAAGAAGACATGGTACAGTAGCATACTGTGTCTCACTTAACAATGTTCTTAAGACTCTCTTCCCACGGGAGAAGGCTTCTCTGCCCAACCTAGAAGGAGAATCTCAGCATTGTCTGCGCCCTGGAGACTTTGTGGCGGTAAAAGACTACAGAAGAAAGAGCTGGAAAGACCCTAGGTGGAGAGGCTTGTACCAGGTGTTGCTGACTACCTCAATTGCGGTGAAAGTAGCAGAGAGAGATACCTGGATCCATGTGTCCCACTGTAGGAGAGTTCCAACCCCAGAAGAGGAAGATGGCCCGCCACTGCGTAGCATTGTTTTCTTTTCTGTCTGTCTGTGTCTGTGTATCTTTGCAGCAGTGACTCTCAGCTTCCCTATTGGTACGCTGCCAGAAGGAGTTCCCATAGGGGAAATCTGAATATGCAAATGGTTTACCACCATTCTTAGTAGAGATACCATGTAACCCTGACCCCATGACGTTCTCTGTATTACACAACCACACAGGCCCACCGTCGTTTGCTAGGCCAGATAATACCGGGTTTGGAGGGTGGATCATGCAACTGTGTCTGACCATTGTTTTAGTCATTGTATTGATTTTGCTGCTCATCTTCATGTTGAAGTTTTGCTGCAATATGTGTTTAAAACTGGTAACAAATTCAAGGCCAAATGTAATGTTAAATGTTGCCATGACCCAGGGCCAGAATGCAGGTTGCGAAGGATTAGCTGAGCTACCCTTTACTGCTGAAGACTGTGATGTTTGACCTGTTGCATACTTAGAAATGTGCCTGTTGTAGACAGAGGTTTGCTCTCACAAGGTCGGTTCAGTGGGAGTGGAATATTGGCTGAACGCCCAGACTCTGTGATTGCCAGGTGTTCTTTCCTAAGCAGCCGCACTCTGGGAGCAAACGCTTTGCTGAGAAAGGATGCACTTGGCTATCTTTGTTATACCTAATCATCAGCAGGCACTGGCAAGTTAGAACTGTATATGGTATGTGTAGAAGGTTAAAGGTTTTAAACTCAGTTTCACAACGGATGAGACTTACATGGAAGAATTGGTGGGCTACATGATATTGTGCCTTTAGAAGCTTGCTACATTTAAAATTGATTATATAATTGTTAAGGAATTAAAAACAGGTAGGAGTGTAATGGGACATTTTAATTGTATGTGTTCACACAAGTGAGTATGTGACTAACCTTGTGAAACTGTGTGAAATTGTCCTATTATCATCTCCTGTTCTGGGGAGTATAATCCTGTGTTGCAAACCAGCTGCACCTGTGTCCTTGTATAGATAAAAACGGAACAGAGTTCCGCCCAAGAACAGAAACTATAAAGATATGTGCTTATCACCAAATGCTTCGGAAAATTCAGACTGTCTACACTGCGCTGTGTAACTCTGTTTATTTCTCTCTGAGCTCAGAAAAATAAGGAATCTTAGTTTGACTTGGACTCCAGCAAATACTTATTTTATAATATCCACCACGACCAGTAGAGCCAGGTGACAAAGTCTACGTCCGGGTCTTCAGAAGGAAATGGAACGAACCAAGACGTGAGGGACCATACACCGTCACCCAGGCTACACCAACGGCCATACGGATAGAGGGGAGCTCGACCTGGTATCACCTAAACCACTGCACCAGAGTACCACAAGGAGAACAAAAACCTAGAGATGAGGAATCTGAGGATGCTGAAACACCTGATAGGGAAGAAGAGGAAACAGGAACAGAAGAAGAAGGAGAAAGGATGGAAGCTCAATCAAAATCACCACTCCCTGCTGGGGGTGGCCAGAATCAGGAGATGGGGGAGGATGGCAGTTGGAATGCTGTTGATGAGCTACGTACTATGGCTGATTCCCTCAGTAGAGGGACAGACCGTCCAGACCAGAGAGGGAAAGACCTTCCCAGACCTCCAAGACTCACCAGACCTCCCCACCATTGATGTATCTGCCTTTGACTGGTCCCCCTGACAGAAATTGGAAACCAAAACAGCTGAATAAGGAAAAGTGCATGCTGGCAGTAGTGAAAAGCACAGAAACAAGACAAAGACGAGAAACAGACAGGATTAGAATGTCCATTCCTGCACAAACAAGAACCACGACAGGAATTCAGAAAGCATTCGCTATTAAGGAGCAAGGGTCAGATGATGGATTGTGTGGGTGGACTCATCACCGGGATTCTGGGGAAACCACATGAGACAGCAGTAACTGTGATATCAAGATAATAAAAGAAGGAGACAGGTGGACCATAGACATAAGATTAACAGCCCAAGACCCAGATAAACAATATGATGTAGTAATTACAAGCACGGCATTCCCAGGAGGCAATGCTGAAGTAATTATTCCATGGGCACGTACACCAGCCCCCTTACCTGCTAGGGCCCCAACAGATGTGGAAGTAAGGGTATGGAAGGAGGAGCTGGGCAATGACTGGTATAAGTGGTTACAATATACTACATTAAAACTGAAGAAAGACAATTGTCTAGTATACACCCCCTCCTCATTAAAGGAACTGATAATAGTACCAAATCCCCACAGCTACCAGGACTGTGCTGATTTTAACCCCAACTTCTGTCATCTAAGAGACTGGGAGAGACCGTATTGTCCAGCAGAATGTATGTCATATTTAGGAAACCCGGAATATAAACAATTTTATAGTCAGACAGGGTGGGGGAGAAGTGCAAGCAACTAGATGCTAGAATAGAAACCAGGAAAATGGAAGCACCGGAGAAATATCAAATAGATTATGGGCAGATGTATGAGTGCTACAACAAAAACAATTGGGGTACATGATTTGGAAAAATTCAAGGGAAAATGTGAAACTACATGGCACCTGGATAGGAATATCTCTTGGAATGCAGACACCCCGCAAAGGAAAATCTATCATGCAGCAGGGTCAAGTGCTGGAGTGATAGTTCCCCTGAAGTATGCGAGAATCAGACACTGGCATTACCGCTGATCGCTCCTTATGAGGATCAGTCATTGGCCGTGGCAGATTTCTTCTGGATCTGTCAAGGGCAACTCAGAGTAGCATTACCAAAAGGATGGGAAGGACTTTGTGTTAGGGTGCAGCTTGTGCAACAAGTGGTAATAGTAGACTGGGACCCCTTGGAAAATGAGAATTACCACATCACCCCAAAAAGAGTTAGAAGAGCTTATAAGGCGGACCCAAAAGTTTATCTGGATGCGATTGGACAACCAAGAGGGATCCCAAAAGAATATAAGGCGAGGGATGAGATCGCATCAGGATTTGAATCAATATTTCTCTGGATATCACCTAACAAAAATCTAGAGTGGATAATTTACATTTACTATAATCAACAGAGGTTTATCAATTACACAGACTTTACACTGACAGCTCTGGGAGAGCAAGTAGACGCAACCAGTAGAATGACCTGGCAAAACAGACAGGCGTTGGATTGGTTGTTAGCGGAAACATGAGAAGTCTGTGTAATGTTTGGGGAACAGTGTTGTACCTTTATCCCCAATAACACCAACCCAGAAGGATCCTTTACTGAAGATATGATTAAACTTAAAGGACTTAGACAGGAAGTTAAGGACAATGCTGGGCATGATGCTCACATCTGGGACTGGATGGACTTAACTCTGGGAAAGTGGGGAGCAATGTTTGCAAAAATGGCAATCATGTCAGGCGTAACACTGGTGGTAATGGGAGTGGTCTTTTGCTGCAAATGCCTTTGGTGAAATCACTCCTGGTCCAAACCACAGTGAAACAGATGACTGTCCAACGCACAACGATAAAAACCAGAACAGAATGGAATTAAATACAGGACCAAGGAACTGCCCATACGGCAACCCAGAATGTCTGTATGGGGTAACTCCAGGAGGTGGATGGGCGTCTCATGACTACCAAGAACATCAACCGGTGAAAACAGGATTTGGAGATATTAATCTCACGGATTTATACCCAGGTCCATACTACATTAGTGATGATGAAGACGCTAGGCATGAGCATAGGGAACTGCTGGAAGAAGTTCTGCATGATCATAAACCCAGCTTATAACTAAGTACACACAGATGAAGCATTAATGTAGAAAGGTGGGTGAGGTAACATTTAAATGGATAAATGAAGATTAGGCCTCCCTCATGTATTGCTTAAGTAGTATATGTATGTAACATAGGATTTTCTGGTTACGAGTGTCCACGGACCAGGCTCTTAATCCCCTAAACAGGTTCTGCTTAGATTCAGAAAATGGTTGTCAGGGAGATGTCCGTGAGGGAGAGCACACTTGACTAGACTCCTGAGTGGCGCAGTGGTCTAAGGCACTGCATCGCAGTGCTAACTGTGCCACTAGAGATCCTGGTTCGAATCCAGGCTCTGTCGCAGCCGGCCGCGACCGGGAGACTCATGGGCGGCGCACAATTGGCCCAGCGTCGTCCAGGGTAGGGGAGGGAATGGCCGGCAGGGATGTAGCTCAGTTGATAGAGCATGGCGTTTGCAATGCCAGGGTTGTGGGTTCGATTCCCACGGGGGGCCAGTATAAAAAAAATAAAAAATAATAATAATGTATTCACTAACTGTAAGTCGCTCTGGATAAGAGCGTCTGCTAAATGACTAAAATGTAAATGTAGACCTTGTAAAACACAAGGGATGATATTATAAGGGATGATATTTCTCAAACGAGTACGGTAGTAAAATGGTATTATAGGGGAATATAACCATATGGGTGATTTGGGGAAAAACTATGTATTATTATTTAATGTATTGCTTATACATATGCAAGATAACTGCCTTATATAGATATTATGTTTAAAGCAAAGCTGCAATTTTGCCTTATGTATTTTAATGTTTTGAGATATTATGAATTAAGGAACACATATTGTTTTGAAATGTGTGGGACATATAAAGTCCCAAAGGGGGGAATATATGGGTAATTTTCCAGTACATATGTCATGAAATGTTAAGGGCAAAACAGAATAAGTATGATTGACACTTTGTAATCCAGATGCATGCCCGGATAGTAACTATAATCAACACACTATGTAATCATCTTTTAACGTATGTATGTATATAATTTTTTGGGAAAGTATCCTGGTCACGCCACCACTATAACTATGTTAAGAGTCAAAGGGGAGGGAAAACCCTGCGACACTGAAAGAAGTTTGTCATTTACATAAAGAGGGGTGACTGTGTACTATGAGCAAGAACGAAACTGTATATAAACTGAGAAATGAGGGTTGGAGAGTAGAGCGTCTGCTAAATGACGTAAATGTAAATGTAGTTGCTCTGCAGACCACCTCGGCTTTATTGCTTGTGTAATAAAGTCTATCTTGATTCTACAAAACGAGTGAGGATAAAGATGATTTTCCACAACACAGGCGGTTCTAGAGTTAAAGGCCACGTTGCAAGTTACATTTGCCAATATAAATAGAGTATACACCCCTTGTAGATAGCTTTTATTTTTTTATACTACAGACAAAAATGTGTGAAGCACGTGCGCTAGTAAGCAACGCCCCATCAAGTGCATGACGCAGCCTGTGATTTTGCCTGTGACATTCGTTCAGGTGAAGACTCTGGAGCTGACTGGGGACAACGTCTGGTGAAGACACCGGTTCTAAAAACAAGTAGCTGTTACTCATCGGCCTGAAGTAGGGCTGTGGCAGTCATGACATTTTGTCAGCCGGTGATTGTCAAGCAAATAACTACCGGTCTCACGGTAATTGACCGTTAATTAACATAAACACATTTAGCATCTCCTGGCTTCCACGCATAGCCTACAAGCCACTGATGCAGACCTTTGGAACATCTACATTTTAGAAAGTTGAATAAATCCATGTAATATACAGTGGGGAAAAAAGTATTTAGTCAGCCACCAATGGTGCAAGTTCTCCCACTTAAAAAGATGAGAGAGGCCTGTAATTTTCATCATAGGTACACGTCAACTATAACAGACAAATTGAGATTTTTTTTCTCCAGAAAATCACATTGTAGGATTTTTAATGAATTTATTTGCAAATTATGGTGGAAAATAAGTATTTGGTCACCTACAAACAAGCAAGATTTCTGGCTCTCACAGACCTGTAACTTCTTCTTTAAGAGGCTCTTCTGTCCTCCACTCGTTACCTGTATTAATGGCACCTGTTTGAACTTGTTATCAGTATAAAAGACACCTGTCCACAACCTCAAACAGTCACACTCCAAACTCCACTATGGCCAAGACCAAAGAGCTGTCAAAGGACACCAGAAACAAAATTGTAGACCTGCACCAGGCTGGGAAGACTAAATCTGCAATAGGTAAGCAGCTTGGTTTGAAGAAATCAACTGTGGGAGCAATTATTAGGAAATGGGAGACATACAAGACCACTGATAATCTCCCTCGATCTGGGGCTCCACGCAAGATCTCACCCCGTGGGGTCAAAATGATCACAAGAACGGTGAGCAAAAATCCCAGAACCACTTGGGGGGACCTAGTGAATGACCTGCAGAGAGCTGGGACCAAAGTAACAAAGCCTACCATCAGTAACACACTATGCCGCCAGGGACTCAAATCCTGCAGTGCCAGACGTGTCCCCCTGCTTAAGCCAGTACATGTCCAGGCCCGTCTGAAGTTTGCTAGAGTGCATTTGGATGATCCAGAAGAGGATTGGGAGAATGTCATATGGTCAGATGAAACCAAAATATAACTTTTTGGTAAAAACTCAACTTGTCGTGTTTGGAGGACAAAAAATGATGAGTTGCATCCAAAGAACACCATACCTACTGTGAAGCATGGGGGTGGAAACATCATGCTTTGGGGCTGTTTTTCTGCAAAGGGACCAGGACGACTGATCCGTGTAAAGGAAAGAATGAATGGGGCCATGTATCGTGAGATTTTGAGTGAAAACCTCCTTCCATCAGCAAGGGCATTGAAGATGAAACGTGGCTGGGTCTTTCAGCATGACAATGATCCCAAACACATTGCCCGGGCAACAAAGGAGTGGCTTCATAAGAAGCATTTCAAGGTCCTGGAGTGGCCTAGCCAGTCTCCAGATCTCAACCCCATAGAAAATCTTTGGAGGGAGTTGAAAGTCCGTGTTGCCCAGCGACAGCCCCAAAACATCACTGCTCTAGAGGAGATCTGCATGGAGGAATGGGCCAAAATACCAGCAACAGTGTGTGAAAACCTTGTGAAGACTTACAGAAAACGTTTGACCTGTGTCATTGCCAACAAAGGGTATATAACAAAGTATTGAGAAACTTTTGTTATTGACCAAATACTTATTTTCCACCATAATTTGCAAATAAATTCATTAAAAATCCTACAATGTGATTTTCTGGATTTTTCTTTCTCATTTTGTCTGTCATAGTTGACGTGTACCTATGATGAAAATTACAGGCCTCTCTCATCTTTTTAAGTGGGAGAACTTGCACAATTGGTGGCTGACTAAATACTTTTCCCCCCCACTGTAGCCTACACCAGCAGTATTCAAATACAATTTGAGAAGGTCCAGTCACACAAATTGGGAAAAGTCCTGATAGAATAGATATTGTCATTTATTGGTGCTCTAGTACAGCATAGTAACAAACTTACCATTGTCCATATAATGATTTGGGATACATGGTACACTACTATTAAATACATTAAATGAGACCAATCAGATACATTTTAATGAATTACAAACAACTTCTTTATTTTGACTGTGAAAATGTGCATTGTACAGGCAGTACTGTAGTAGTAAGTAGGCTATTACTATTTGTCATGCTGCTTCAAAGAAATGTAAGAAATTAGTACAACAAAACGTTTTTAATAATGTTCATTGTGGAGAAGGCTGACTCACAGCAGCATGTGGAACCAAACATGGTCAGGATGTGTAGTGCCATTTTGTTTAGAACAGGGAAACTAGCTGCAGGCACCATCTTTCCACCAGAAACTGACAGGGTCACAATCACCATCCTGCTTATTCAAAGCCACTTTTTCTTGCAGTTCAATCAACTCCATTTAAAGTGATGCAACATTTGCCCATCTGAAGGTCTGTTTTGCTTCCTCTGAAAACTCTGTGACATTTGTGACCAAGAAGGGGTTCTGTATGAACAGCAGCAGTTGTCTTCCAAGATCAAAGTCATCAAAGCGAGCCTTGAAGTTATCCATCAGCTTCTGTATGAAATCACCATGGTGGGGTACATCTTTCTCTCCCTGGGTTTGCTCCAAAAGTTTGGGGAAGTGGACAAGTTCTCCATGGAGATCAGTCTTGAAAATCTCAAATTTCCTCTGGAAATCCAAGACTGCTGTTATCAAATCACACACTGTGTTGTTCTGTCCCTGCAGCTTAACATTGAGATCATTAAGATGTGATGTAATGTCTACCAGAAATGCAGCTGTTTGTATTTTCTCCATCTTCCGAAAACTCTGTAAACTGAGTTGCCTTTTCACTCTTTTGCTCTGATAGGAAAGATTTGATCTCCTCCCGAATGGCCCAAAAGCGCTCCAAAGCCCTGCCTTTGCTGAGCCATCTGACATTGTTGTGCAGTAGTAAGTCATCATAGCTAGCATTAACCTCTGTCAGAAAGCCTCTTAGCAGACGATGCCGTAGGGATGATGATGCTCTCAAAAAGTTCATCCATTTCATCATTGTTGTCATGACCTCAGCATACACTTCTCCTAGACTGGCACACAGGACAGATTGGTGGATGATGCAGTGGTAAGATGTCAGGTCAGGGTGGTCCTCGTTCAAACATGCAGCCAGTCCCCTCCTTCTTCCTATCATGGCTGGAGCTCCATCTATGGTGATGGAGACCACCGACTTCAGATCTATCCCCCTTTTTGTCAGCATCCCTTGAGGGTAGTTGAATCATGATGAGTCATTGTATGGTAGAATTCATTTCCTTTAGACCTTTTTACAGTAGAGGTCTGATTTGATGTGCTTCAGAGAATGAGTGTGTGAAAATGTTTTCAATGTGTTTTGTGTAAATGTGTATTAATACGAGCAGCGATGTGAGAGGGAGATGTTGGTAAGACAAGGGACAACTAAAAACAAACAAACACACTTAAAGATCTGAGCATGGTGCCATTTTGTCTCACAAATACTAGAAGCTGTGGATTATCGGTGGTATCTGTTGATTCATCCACAGCTAAAGAAATGCATGGTGCATTCTGAATGGCCTCATCAAGTTGTGAAATCACATCTTCAGCCAATATTTCAGTTCTTCTCAATGCTGTTGCAACAATGCACACCCTTTCATTAACTACAGCTTCAATTATCTTATTTCCATAATATTTTGCTTAAAGGATGTACTGAATTAAATGTAAGAGCAATGTATTTACAATGTATATGCATGTAACTATAATGTACCTACCCAGGAGCAAACAACTTAATGTAAAGTGAAACACATAATTGTATAACCTTTGTAAATACTATGTACGTGCATTTGAAAGGGGATTTAAGGGTTTATTTCTCTGGCTTCAAAGGTACAATGTAAGTGAAATGTTGTTCAAAATAATATAATGTATAATGTTAATGTAGGTACTCATGAGCAAGCAGCTTCAAGTCAAGTGAAACACAGTAACTGTTGTTACAGCATCTATAACTGTAATTACAATGTACTTTCAATGCAATTACATATTTCACAGGATATATCAAAATGTCAGTTATTACAATGTTGTTATAAAGAAAATTATCGTAACTACAATGTTTCTACACAGGAACAAGCAACTTAATGTAAAGTGAAACATCATGAATTACTCATGTAATTACTATGTAGTTACTATGTTACGATGGCAGACACCCAATGCAGTACTTGTAGTTGTGATCAATGGGAATCCATCTCAATCTAGGAAAAACGTTTTTACAGCACCCTTAAGTGTAATTACTATGTACTTTCAGTATTATTAAATATTTGGCAGGGTATAATCAAAAGTTTAGTTATTACATTGTCGTTATAAAGAAAAGTATTGTAAATACAATGTTTCTACGCAGGAACAAGCAACTTAATGTAAAGTGAAACGCATTTGATTTACTCATATAGTTAATATGTAGTTACTATGTTACAACGTGTTTTTGATAGTAGTATGTGAAGTTTGGCAATACACTTTGTTGAGAGTTGGTGCATAGCCTGTTGATCGGGACAGTGAAATGTTTGGAAGCAATGGAATCCAGAGTCTCCCGTTTCATGTGATATCAAATCAATTTTAGTGGAGTGACCCAAAAAAACACTGATAGCAACAAAACATGCTTATAACCCTGTCAAAATAATGAAACACATTAATTTGCTGTAGGATCGTAGTTCCAAAGATATCGTAATGGTTGCCATAAATGAAAAGTTGAGATTCTGTTGTTTTCGGCAAAATAGAGCTTGCAGGGGTCGCGTGCATTTAAAGGGCCGGTATTGACCGCTATTTCAATTTGGTGGCAAAGTACCCGGCACCGGGTACTCCCAGCTCCATTTCCTCTAGGGGGTGCATGCTAAGAGTAAAAATCGTACAGCTGATATACTAATCGGATGTCTTTGAAGAGTTGAGAGAGTACTCCTTTCTTATTTTCTTTACCCAACCAGTACATCCACTCAATAAAATGGAGATGCTTCTTTAAACCTATTTTGGTCCGATTGCCCCTTAGCCTCCAGACCTGCCCCTTTATTGTCTGCCACGCTCTTTCAATCTGTTGTGTGTGACATCCTGTGTGAGGATCCACAAAGTTGTTTATGTGGTTGTCTGTCTGGTAATTGTAACCCAGCCTATTCAGAGACCTGACATACGCTCTCCAACAGTCACTCAGAATGGTGGAACCTCTTCGCACATGTTGTCTGATGGTAGGGATTAAGGTTTCCTGTGAATGGTTTTCCACCATTTTAAGAACTGGGCGCAGTCTGTTGTGTTTGACCTCCATCATCCCAAACACCCAACCCTGTCTTCTCCACGTTGGCCCCATTCTTCCACGATTGTACTGAACGATAGGAACAAGTGCATATCGTTATTTTGTGACAGGGAGTTGGCCAGTGGTTAGTCACGCCTGGGAATGGCTTATGACACAAGCTAAGGTCTGATGGGTGAAGTTATATAATGTTGAAGACCCGAAACTTGATCCTAGGAAACATCACTGATGATGTGTCCAAGAGCACTGAGAGATGTATTTCTAAAATAATTCAGTATATGAAATGGGGAAGCCCTCTTATTTTTATCCATATCATTATATCTACTGAGGAGTACTTTAAAAAGGCAACTGATTACCATAAGTGAAATATATCAACTAATTATCTCTCAGCTCCCAAACCCAGATAATGAATGTTACTACATCAAAATGGATAATGCTATACCTTTCTCTTGTGCGAAAACTTGTATTAATCTATCACCACCAATCTCCGTAGAGAACTTGACCCAATTTAGAAACGCTTCCTCCTCTTGAACCTCCTTAGGGATTTATTGCAGACCTTCAATAATGAGAGGTAAGACAAATGTTAGTGATATCAGAAGACTTGAGTGTCCCAGGGAAGCATGACCATCAACTTCTATAGGAGGGGCACCGAAATCAAATCTCACTTAGGTTCCCAAATTGTCTTGAGCTGACACTGCTCCTGTCTCATGTGGAAATACACGTTAATGGAAGTTGTCACAAAATAACAGAGTTTGATTGTTGTTGCTATTTGCACTGTAATGCACTGTAAACATTTTAATATTTGATAAAACATTCAGCCTATATTCAGTAAACAAAACAGGCTTTTAAAAATTGAAACAAATTGAGTAATCAAAGTAATGACTGACAGATTGATTATCAAAATAGTTGTTAGTTGCAGCTCTAAAAACAGTACTCAAAACACATTTGTAACAGCTTTTACTTAATTTGCCTGAATAGTGTAAGCTCGCAAGAATAATAAATTAGTGCAGCAGCAGTGGTGCAAGCTTCCCCAGTCGTGCCATGCTGCCCTTCCCGGCCTGCCACCATGACAAGTAACCTAAATACCTGTGGGAAACACTGGTCGGGATGGGTGGCAAAGCAAGCTAAATGTTGAAAATCTTGGAGAGACCCTTTAAGCTGTCCAGTAAATAATGCATGAAATATCCCAAAAGCCTGATTAGTAAAAACACCCTTTTACATATAGTTTGTAAGTGAGCTAAAATTTCCTCAGAGTGAATATAGGTAAACAAAGCTGTTGGCTTTTTCAGTCTCAAAATTGCTCATAATTCTGTGTTGATCGACAACTGTAACAATCACAATGCACCTCTCACCTTTCTCAGGCTTTTCGTCATTCTTGTCAGGGTCCTTGATCTCCGTGCAATGCCATCCTCTATAATATCAACTTAACTCAAGTGTAGCCCCTGTGCAAATCTGCAATATTGCAAAAAAATAAATTAACAAATCAGATCAATAGTATATGACAATAGAAATACAAATATTTTTTCAGAAATTAAACCCTTGATAGGCCCCAGACTCAACCCATTGAGACCCAGCTTTTGGTAACACAACCTTAACTTGCCCTTAAACCACATTCTCTTCAGCCTGGAGAGATCTACTCACCATACCTTGTTCCACTTCTGTACTAACCTATGCCACGGAACACTAACTAACACGTAATTACTTAGCAGAGAGCCCCACACTCACCAGTACCTATTATCCAAAACGTTCTTAGTGTGTTAAATTCATGAACCTAACGATGAAGAAACGTTACCCAATCCGTAAGTGGAACCTGAGAATGGCTAAACATTGAATCCTTCCGGATGGAGCAGGAGTGAGTCTGATGATGTCTCCTCTTGTTTCGACAAATACTGCAAGGAAACATGCACATTTACCTCAGACACAGGTGCGTGTTTTAGAGACTGACGCTAAGTGATCATTGAAATGGAACGTAGACTAAGTAATTTTACTACATTCAATTCCATTCTACTATGATTATCAATTAACTTTTTCAGTAGCAATAGGAATACATCCACATTGTTGGAAATAGGAGAACAAAAGCTTTCCAGACAGGCTTACCAACGGCCGTCGATGGGGAGACCAGAATTAGGTAGGTTTAGGCTGACCTGTTCAAACGTCAACATAGGTGATATCTGACAAACAAACATATACTATCCTAACTGCCATTGGTAATAGAACAGTGACTGTATGTGTTCACAGATGCATCTATGGAGCCAGCACTTGGAGACTTGCAAGATGATGTGATGGAGTCCTGACCAACAGACATGCTTGATACTGATGTCTCTGAATGTAGAGAGACCTGGCACTCAACACATCCACAATGTGGGACTGAAGGTGAATACTAATAATACAGTACAGCAGAAATGTCCAGTATTTGCAACACCCTTTTCATTCCATGTGTCACTGAGGAACTCTGCCTCAACTCTGCCTATTTCAACAGATGGAGAGGACTGTAGATGCTCCTGCCAGATGCCAGCCTCGGTCATTTGATGGGGAGACCGTAATTGGGTAGGTTTTATTTGACCTGTTCAAGCTTCAACATGTTTGTGTGTCAGATATCACCTATCCTACAGTAACTGCCATTGGTAATAGAACAGTGACTATGTGTGTATGTGTTCACAGAAACATGTATGGAGACTTGCAAGATGATGTGATGAAGTCCAGACTGACAGACGGGCTTGATACTGATCTCTAAATGGCACTCGGCATTACAATTTTACTTGACACAACTTTTACTTGTAACATGTGTTTTTTTAATGTATTATTGAATTGAATGGTATCAGTCAATATGGGGAGGGAGAACCCTGTTTATTCTGCACCAGGATCAGGGAACTCCTGTTGTACAGTGCCTTCAGAAAGTATTCATACCCCTTGCCTTAATCCACATTTTGATGTGTCGCAGCCTGATTTCAAAATGGATTAAATTGACACAATATCCCATAATGACAAATGTATTGAAAACGAAATACAGAAATATCTAATTTACATAATTATTCACACCCCTGAGTAAATACTTTGTAGAAGCACCTTTGGCAGCGATTACAGCTGTGAGTCTTTCTGTGTAAGTCTCTAAGAGCTTTCCACACCTGGAGTGTGCAACATTATTATTTTCAAAATTCTTTAAACTCTGAAAAGTTGGTTGCTCATTGCTAGACAACCATTTTTCAGGTCTTGCCATAGATTTTCAAGTAGATTTAATTCAAAACTGTAACTCGGCCACTCAGGAACTGTATTCTTGGTAAGCAACTCCAGTGTACATTTGGCCTTGTGTTTTAGCATATTGTCCTGCTGAAAGGTGAATTCATCTCCCAGTGTCTGAACCAGGTTTTCCTCTAGGATTTTGCCTGTGCCTAGCTCCATTCCATTTCTTTTTTATCTTGAAAAACTCCCCAGTCCTTAATGATTACAAGCATACCCATAACATGATGCAGCCACCACTATGCTTGAAAATATGGAGAGTGGTACTCAGTAATGTGTTGTATTGGATTTGTCATAAACATAACACTTTGTGTTCAGGACAAAAAGGTAATTGCTTTGCCACATTTTTTTGCAGTATTACTTTAGTGCCTTATTGCAAACAGGATGCATGTTTTGGAATATTTTGATTCTGTACAGGCTTCCTTCTTTTCACTCTGTTAATTAGGTTAGGATTGTGGAGTAACTACAATGTTGTTGACCAATCCTCAGTTTTCTCCTATTACAGTCATTAAACTGTAGTGAGGCCTCTAGCACTGCGATGCAGTGCCTTAGACCGCTGCGCCACTCAGGAGGCCCGAACTGAAGTCTTATCAGAAACGTGTTTTAATCGTTTTCTCAGCTTTTAATTTCCTTAAAACCGGTCAAACTGATGACAATTTGCACAGGACCAATATTTACACTGTTTTGGAGTCATTGTTATTTCTCCCCGGTCCCTAAACAAAACAGACAACTTTAGGCGTTAACTAGATGACCAATGCATTGCTTCTCTCAATGTAAGATATTATTCTGGTGTCTACTACTTTATTTAGTCTTCTAGGGGAACAAGTTATGACAGAAGAGAAGCTGCACAAACAAATGGCCTACCAAACGTTGGAAATTATAAGCAGAAACTTGTCTAAATTAGGGGTGAAAGTAGCCAGTAGGCTATATGGTCCAGTATAGAGTATGAGCAAAATAAATTGTTATTATCGTGGCAGGCAGCCTACTTTTTGAAGTGATTTTTTTGACAATCAGATGAAAACATCGTCACACAACACCCATGATATGTGAATTTGAGCCTGTGCAACTGCGAAAAACAACAGTAAACTAGATGTTTACATGCCACAGTATCCTGTCTAAGATCCGCCTATCCCAGGCATCTTATCCGGGTTTCTCATAACTGGGACACAAGCTTTTTCGGATTATTGTAAACGGGATATGATGTTTATATGCGTCAACTCAAAAACAGAATAATAGAGTATTCTGAATAATAATGGGATATTGGTGTGCATGTAAACGTGGTAAATTAAAGGTGAAAGGTGCATATTGTTATATTAGCAGAACACTGCTTCTATGGTATTATGTAAAGGATGTTTATTCTACATTGACCCATTACTATATTTGAAAGTTATCAAAACACTTAGTTTAGAATATCTACATAAATTCAACAATTGCATTCTTCTCATATTACTCTGTAGGCTACTGACCTCTGCAAAGCTTCTTCTGGCATCTCACCATACATCTGCCTGTAGTTTTTGAACTCAACCTGCAGGAGGTTTGTTTGTTGTGATTGACTGGGGGTTAACAGCTGACAGATTGGTGTGTCTTGGTGGTGGCAAGGACACACCCAAGAAACACCCACATCAACCCACACCCCCAAGCCAACTCACGTTTGCCAAAAAAATAAGGCGAAATCAGCCGGTGCAATTCCCCTTTAATTCCCCAAACTCAACCTATGGACACGCCCACCCTCATAGGGACAGCGGTCATATCCTATTGACATACATACTTTGAAAGAGAGAAAAGCATCTCAGTTTCACAATTTGAGAACAAAATAGACAAAATGATTTAAAATGGACAGGATAATACCTAGGTACAGGTTACTGGCAAAATAAAGGAAACACCAACATAGGGCGTTGAGCTACCACGAGCCAGAACAGCTTCAATGCACCTTGGCACAGATTCTACAAGTGTCTAGAACTATATTGGAGGGATGTGACACCATTCCTCCACAAGGAATTCTATAATTTTGTGATTTGTTGATGGTGGTGTAAAACGCTGTCTCAGGCGCCGCTCTAGAATCTCAAATGGGTTGAGATCTGGAGACTGAGACGGCCATGGCATATGGTTTACATCGTTTTCATTCTAATCAAACCATATGGAGGTCCTGGGCTAGCGTGGTTGCACGTGTTCTGCGGTTGTGAGGTCGGTTGGACGCACTTGAAAAAGAAAAGGAGAGCTGCACACTCTAGGAGCTCAGATGCAATAATTTAATAACCTAATAACCAACATTTCGAAAGACAAGCTGTCTTCATCAGGGTATAATGACAAACACTGCAGGTCACTAGTTTATATAGTGTCAAAGGACACATGCAGGTGTCTGTAATCATGGCCGGGTGTGGCCTGATAGCATTGGTTAATTCACAGATAAACAGAACATACAAAAAATATGAATAGATAGCATACGAGCATAGATACAACTTGGCTACATAGGCCCACAAACATTTACAATGAATAGCAAAATCATAATAATCACAAGAATGGCTTCAAATCAAAGTCTACGTTGTGACCGAATGGAGCAAGGGTCTTTAAATTAAAGGTCCAGGCAGCCTCTCGTTTTAACAATAAGTTGTCGAGGTCACCCCCTCTACTAGGAAGGGTGACATGTTCGATGCCGATATAATGTAGGGACGAAATCGAGTGGTTCGCTTCCAAAAAGTGGGCAGCGACTGGGTATGTCGAGTTTCTGCACCTAATGGTGCTACGATGCTCCGAGATTCGTACTTTTAATTTGCACTTTGTTTTACCCACATAATTTTTACCACAAGGACAAGTTATAAGATAAATAACTGCCTTAGTGGAGCACGTAATAACACCTTTGATTGGGATCTGTTTCCCTGTTTGGGGGTGTTTGAAGGATCTACATTTGTAAGTGCCATTGCATTGAGCACAGCCGTTACACTTGTAGTTCCCATCCGGTAGAGGCGCAAATAGACGTTGTGCAGGGATATTTAGGGGTGGTAAATCAGAGTTTACCAATTGATCTCTGAGATTTCTGCCCCGCGAGAATACAACCAAGGGAGGGTCTGAAAACACATTACCAATACTGTCATCGGATCTTAGAATGTGCCAATGTTTGTGAGCGATTCCCTTAATTTGTTCAGAGCACTTTGAATCGTGTGTAGTTAGAACGCAATAATGCTTATTTTTGCGAGACTGTCCTTGAAAGAGATCAGGTCTCGATTTGTTTTGAATTTTCTCAATGGCAGTATTAATCTGACAATTTTTGTACCCCCTCTCCTTGAATTTTTTTTGCGTCTCAGCTGTATTTTGGTCGATATCTGATTGTTTTTTACAAATTATTTTGATTAGACAGAATTGGCTGTAGGGCAAACTGTTTTTCAAGGGAAGCGGGTGACAACTATCAGCCCTCAACAAACTGTTAAGATCAGTAGGTTTCCTGTAAAGATCAGGGTATAGAACATTATCCTCAAACAATATCAGAAGATCAAGGAAACTGATTTGACGTGTGTCAGATTGCATAGTAAATCTCAGGTGCTCAGAACAAGCGTTAAGAAAAGCATGGAATGCCTGGAGCTGTTTTGAATCACCCCTCCATAGAACAAAAATATCATCAATGTACTGTTTCCAAATAATAATATTAGGCAAGAAAATGTAACCCACATGTAAATGAGCATAGTTAGGAGACATATGGGATCCCATAGCAGTACCCTTCATCTGAATAAATAAATAATTTAGAAACATGAAGTAGTTGTGTGTGAGTACTATTTCAGCCAATGTTATAATGCATGCACTGGAAGGTAGTTCATTTGGGTCACGTTGCAGAAGAAAATGTTCCATGGCTTCAATACCGCCCTCGTGTGGAATATATGTGTATAACGACTCAACATCAAAAGTAACTAACAAGGTATTATCAGGGAGAGGATTAAGAGATTCAATGATAGAGATCATACTGCTGGTGTCCTTTACAAAGGAGGGGAGCTGTTCTGCGAGAGGTCTAATAAAAAAGTCAACAAAGGTCGATAAAGGGGCTGCATCAATGCCCGCTACAATAGGGCACCCTGGAGGTTTTGTAACATTCTTGTGTAATTTCGGCAAAGTATAGAACGTGGCAATTTTAGGGTGTTGAATAGCCAAAAAAACGTGTTATTTTTTGGTGATTTGACCAGAACTTAAATACCCATCTAGGACAGTAAAGATAGTGTTCTGAAATTGGGAAGTGGGGTCACTTCTGAGCAGTGGCGGCTCCTGAAAAAATTCTCAGGGGGGCAATTTTTCTGATGATTTAGGTGACCTACACACATTTTAAAAAAGATATGTCCAGCAACAACATGAAGACAGGGGCAGCATATAAGTCAATACCAGAAGCATTTATTGACTGATCTCAAAAGTGTTGGCTTACCAGGGTTGGTGGAGCCCTCAGTTTCATCTTTGCCTCGCAAAGCTAACTCAAACACTCCGCAAAACTTCACACACTGGATTAGCTGGCTGAGGATGTGGCGGTTCTTGCTAATGTCGTAGTAAATATATTTGTTATAGTGAATATGGAATATGATATGTTGAGTAAAATGTTGTGCTAAGATCTATTTAGGTCAGGAGCTGGTTATAAGTTCTGTTCCTATCCAATAACAATGGACAAAAGGGTCCTATCTTGTCAGCCTTGTCAGTTTCAGTTCTCCAGTAAACTTGTGATTATCAACACTAACCTCATCGTTGTGGCGGCGGACAGCTAGCCTGTATCCCTCATCCAGTTGAGTGGGAATGTTCACTCTCCCCAAAGCAGACAATCTCAAACAGCTATCCATGTGGGTCTTTGACAGCTCATGTTTCTTAATCTTTCCTGAAAGATGGTGCATGTCCGTTACACACCAGTCGCTGTCCAAGCGGTGCTGTCTGCCGTGCCGCCTTCAGGGTGAAAGAGTAAGCAGGGGGTAGCAGAAGACTGCATTAGCTACATCGCAGCCTGCTAGCCAGGTTTTTCGTTCGTACCAATTTTTGGAAAATCCTCGGGTGTAGGACTTCCCCCCTTTAGTAGAAACCTGTTGAATTATTAAATTTGGTCTGGGAGGTCCTAATTGTTTCGTTGCCAATTTATCTTCATTTGTTCGCCGACAAAAAGGAACTTCTTTCAAAGACACAATCGAGTTGCACTGAAGCCTAGCCATTTTCACAGTAGTAGTGAATTGATTGATGAGGCTACCCGCTCTTTTCTTAGTTACGTTCATGGTTATGTTACGTATGACGAAAGCGCGGAAGTGCAAGCCCTCAGAAACCCATAGAGATTGTATTGAAAGCTCTGATATTTGAAAAAAATAGATTTTACATGGGAGTCTATGACAGACTTCTGGGCGATTTTCAACCTGACTGAAATCGCCCCAAAAGGGGGGGGGGGGGCATTTGAAGCACGACTTTAGCCTGATTGGACATTTAGTGGCACTGTGGCAGATCAGACGTCTAGACTACAACACTGATAACTACTGTTGCCGTGATATAATTGATTAGAAAAAAAATCCCTTCCTTTTCCCGTTTGGCAGTGCGTCGCCCATATCGCCCTATTGAACACACCGCCCCTGCTTCTGAGTTTCTTGTAAAAGGGGTTGTCAAGCAGTTGTCTGTGACACTCATTTACATAAACTGTCCTATCCATGAGTACAACCGACCCACGGTTGGACGTACTGCCAAATTCTCTAAAACTACGTTGGAGGTGGCTTATGGTAGAGACATTAACATTACAATCTCTGGCAACAGCTCTGGTGGACATTCCTGCAGTCAGCATGCCAATTGCATACTCCCTCAAAACTTGAAACATCTGTGGCATTGTGTTGTATGACAAAACTGCACATTTTAGTGGCCTTTTATTGTCCCCAGCACAAGGTGCACCTGTGTAATGATCATTCTGTTTATTATCAGCTTCTTGATATGCCACACCTGTCAGGTGGATGGATCATCTTGGCAAAGGAGAAATTCTCACTAACAGGGGATGTAAACAAATTAGTGCAAAACATTTGAGATAAATAAGCTTTTTGTGCATATGGAAAATGTCTGATCTTTTATTCCAACTTATGAAACCAACATTTTACATGTTGCGTTTATATTTTTGTTCAGTATACATGAACCTAAGCATGGGAGGTTAATTGATTAATTAACCCAGGAACCACACCTGTGTGGAAGCACCTTGTTTCAATACACATTGTATCCCTCATTTACTAAAGTGTTTCCATTATTTTGGCAGTTACCTGTATGTAGCTACAGTAAAACCCATACTTTTAAAACATCTGATACTTCTGAATCTCTCGCTCTCTGTTCCATGGCTAGGAGGAGGACCTTCAGGAGATGAGGCAGTCGGCCGAGCTGATGGACGAGCGTTATGGCCACCTAATGGACTGGGTCCTTGTGAAGGAGGACTTAGACAGCGCCTGTGTAGAACTCCAGGACATCCTGCAGAGGGTTGAGACCGAGGTCCACTGGGTGGCTGTTTGCTGGGTCCAAACCACCTAGCATACACTCCCTGGAGCTACAGAGGGGCTATTGCATATAATACACTAAAAATGTGTACAGCTCCATTACTGTAAGTAAACCATGCCAGTGGAAACATTGAGATAATGGGAATGGATTGGACATAGGTGTTTCACTGCCATTGTGCCATAATCTCAGCAACCAGAACAAAATCTCACATGCGCTTACGTTAACAGTCACGAGAGACCACCACTGCCAGAGTGATGGTGTTGGTGGTGGCAAAAGGACATTGAGATGAGTGGAGAATGAAGAGGGTACTTGGGAATTGGAATCAATTGAAACTGCTTGGGTTTGCCTGGCTCTTGACAATGGATGTCTGTTTGTCACCTCAAGATCAATTATCTTTTGCATTGTGGACAGTTAAAAAAAAAAAATTGTACTACTCATTCATCCTCATTGTATGAGCTTGTTCGGTTTACAGATTTGTTTTTATTGTGTATATGTGCAATGGGGAGTTGTGGATACTGGCTGGACTTGTGTAGTGCATTATAGGCCTAAATCAGCAATGTGACAACCAGTATATACTATTTATCAGAGCTATGCCCTCTACAATAATCTACAATGTGTAGATTAGTCTAGTAAGTACAAGTATTGGTTTAAATGAAACATAACAATAGATGTGGACAAGATGAAGATATTGATTATGAATGATCAATCATTATTCATTGTATGCAAAATAACACTAATTGAGGACTGTGTGCTTCTGAGATCTCTCATATTTAACCAAACCATTCAAGAAAATCTCTTCCATAAAGATACAAGGTGACCCTGTTTATTTGGCCTCACTTGTCATTGACCTTCTAGCCCTGGTTACACCTTGCATTAACATGTGGTTTTCTTGATCTGGTGATTGGATTGTTGGCATGTAAAAAGTGGTTCTCGACTTCTGGAGTAAAACTGTTACAGCATAGGGCTCTACTAGGCCCCGCACAAATCTCAATGGATGAGATCTATTGGATGAGAGAGGCGAGAAGATGGGACACAAGGAATTGAGGAAAGAATAGAGAAAGAGCCCTGGAATTCTGCCCAGAGGAGTATTCCTTATTCAGGCTGGGATTCAATCAGAAACCAGGCTATAGCGCGCTTGACATTTAAAGGTCATTTCCAATTGAGCCAACATCTGCAGCATTTACCTTGAATGCGGGGAGTGATAGCCTGTATAGCCAACTCCTATAGTCGTGTAGGCTACCCAGCACAAACAGATCTCGGATCAGGCTACAGGAGAGGAGATAGGGAGGAAAAAAAGGGAAATGGGGGACTTGTTTCTCAGTGGGGAGACACCATTTATTTTAGAATTAATTTTGGGTAACAATTATAAACCAATCCTAAACAACAGTAAAAATATACATGTGTGACTTTGCAGGTCTGCCCTCGGGTCCCAAAAAATCCCAAAGGTCTACTTCCAGAGTTTCTTGATGGACATGTTCTTCTCGCTGTCCTTCTGCATCACCTGGAAAGACACAGGGCAGGAGTCGTTAGCCAGTGATAAAGGACCTTATCATAAGGAGCCATATTAAAATCAGTGATCAGCAAAACAACAAACTCTGGGGAAAGGGGTCTATCTGTCCATTTTAATCCCTAAAAGTATAAACCTTTGTAATAAACGAATGTAAAGACATTAGTTTATTATAAAAGCTAAAATGCTGATACAAATACCTGACATTGAAATTACAAAGTCATTTGTGGAATATGGGTTTCTACATTGTGTAAAAGCACTATTTTCATATTGTACACAGTCTCTTTAAAGATGTCAGGTTTGTGACTACAACATGCAAGAGATCTGTCATTCATTCATTGCTATGATCATTGATCTCCTGTATAACCGATCCCTTTCTTTCTGTGCCCCCAAATGTTTGGATATACTGGTCAAATTAGCTAGCTCGCCAATGATGTAATGACTGCACAAAGTTTAAACAAATGGTTAACGACACACAAGTAGTTTTAGAACGGCCCAGGACATGGTTTATGAATGCGGTCCCGGCGATCTGCTGTAGGAAGATAAAAGGAAGATAAAAATATTGCGCCGGTAATATGGGTCAGATCTTTCGACCTGGTTGTGCTAAAAGCAAGCCGGTTTCGCTGTAGTAACCATGACGCTATCGAATTTGCACTCACCTTTTTTCTCTAGGATACTCGGAAACAACGGTACAGCGAAGCCTTATCATTACAACAATTATTATCTGGGAGATTTTTTTCCGAGTCGCACAGTGCTCCCAAAATAAAACTCCTGGTCGCACAGCAAAATATTTTGTTGCACATGCGACCAAATTGGTCAGACTTTAGAGTCCTGGCTATAGCCCATTGAAATGCATTGAATAAAACATTCATACATGGTAAAACAGACAGTCAAAAAATAAATCATAAGAAAATAAGGTTTTGAAGTGTCTGTCCTATATCTAGGAGATACATGAAAGCTCAGGAAATATATATTTTGACACATATTTAAACCCCTTTTTTTGTTGGCACAAAACTACTTCCATACTTCCAATCACTTTTTAAACCGGTACCGGGTTACCTTCAGACAAGTCCTGTGACACTTGTGGGGGGCAACACGGACAGAACACCATCATGTTCGTGAGTCTCTCGTTTCCATAATGTGGTCATTAGTGTTGCACGGTATACCGAAACGTATGTACTTTTTCCGATACTAGAACATGAAAAACCGTACAGTCCTAGAATCGTTGTTACATTCGGTACTTCTGTCATTTGTCTCACGTCATATACGGATTGAGAGTATCGAGTATTATGATACTAAACCTGGTATTGAAGCAAAACATCTGGTATCGTGACAACACTAGTGGTCATATTAGTTTGTAGCCCAAACCGTTCGGACGCTACAGACAGAAGTTGGCACATTGGTGGTACTGACTTCAGACGAGTCCCGTGGGGATTGTGGGGGTCGTAGAGCAAAACGCTAAAGACGTTTGTTTGTGAGAAGACAGATTTTCGGGATGTCTCCCGGTCTGACAAATAGCGCTGTAGCTCTGCCACCTGCCATCGCAGATGTGGAAGGCTGACATAGGCGGATGCGGTGGACTGAGATGCAGACCGGTACCAAATAAGTCTAGCTTAAACACATTTTTATGGGGATTTTGGGGGGGATTTTTGTATTATATTAATGCAATTGACACGCTGGCACATCAATCGACTATTTTTTAATTTTTTATGACAAGACACAGATATAAGTTAGTCTGGTCCAAAATCTGTTTGAGCTGTGTATAGCCAACTCCTATGGTCGTTGTCATGTCAAACAGTTTGGAAAGATGACAAAACAGATCTGGGACCAGTATAGATAAAATAAAAATTGTATACAAAATCTCTGATCAACTACAATGAACAAAAATATAAACGCAACATGCAACAATTTCAAAGACTTAACTGAGTTACAGTTCATATAAGGAAATCAGTAAATTGAAATAAATTAATTAGGCCCTAATCTACGGATTTCATATGATTGGGAATACAGATATGCATCTGTTGATCACAGATACCTTTAAAAAAAAAAGTAGAGGCGTGGATCATAAAACCAGTCAGTATCTGGTATGACCACCATTTGCCTCATGCAGTGCGACATCTCTTTCACATTGAGTTGACCGGGCTGTTGATTGTGGCCTGTGGAACGTTGTCCATCTACTCTTCAATGGCTGTGCGAAGTTGCTGGATGTTGGCGGGAACTGGAACACGCTGTCGACACGTCGATCCAGAGCATCCCAAACATCCTCAAATGGGTGACATATGCAGGTGAGTATGCAGGCCATGGAAGAACTGGGACATTTTCAGCTTTCAGGAATTGTGTACAGATCCTTGCGACATGGGGCCGTGCATTATCATGCTGAAACATGAGGTGTTGGCGGCGGATGAATGGCACGACAATGGGCCTCCGGATCTCATCACGGTATCTTTGTGCATTCAAATTGCTATCGATAAAATGTAATTATGTTCATTGTCCGTAACTTATGCCTGCCAATACCATAACCCCACCGCCACCATGGGCCACTCTGTTCACAACGTTGACATCAGCAAACCGCTCGCCAACACGACGCCATACACGCTACGCTGTCTGCCATCTGCCCGGTACAGTTGAAACTGGAATTCATCCGTGAAGAGCACACTTCTCCAGCGTGCCAGTGGCCATCGAAGGTGAGCATTTGTCCACTGAAGAAGTCGGTTAAGACGTCGAACTGCATTCAGGTCAAGACCCTGGTGAGGATGACAAGCACGCAGATGAGCTTCCCTGAGATGGTTTCTGACAGTTTGTGCAGAAATTCTTTGGTTGACCCACAGTTTCATCAGCTGTCCGGGTGGCTTAGCACAGACGATCCTGCAGGTGAAGAAGCCGGAACTGGAGGTCCTGGGCTGGCGTGGTTACACGTGGTCTGCGGTTGTGAGGCCGGTTGGACGTACTGTCAAATTCTCTAAAACAACGTTGGAGGAAGCTTATGGTAGAGAAATGAACATTCAATTATCTGGCAACAGCTCTGGTGGACATTCCTGCAGTCAGTTAACAATTGCATGCCCTCTCAAAACTTGAGACATCTGTGGCATTGTGTTGTGTGACAAAACTGCACATTTTAGAGTGGCACCTATGTAATGGTCATGCTGTTTAATCAGCTTCTTGATATGCCACACCTGTCAGGTGGTTAGATTATTTTGGCAAAGGAGAAATGGTCACTAACAGGGAAACAAATGTGTGTACAACATTTGAGAGAAAAGCTTTTTGTGCGTACGGGAAATGTCTTTAATCTTTTACTTCAGCTCACGAAACATGGGACCAACACTTTACATGTTGTGTTTATATTTTTGTTCAGTGTGGTATTGATATATTAGGCATTATATAGACAATAAAGGGAGCTAGAGGTAAAATAGAGACAAACTGTCTCTTGGAGAGTGTTAGGATAGAAGACTAACCTTGGCAACAGCCATCTCAAAGTCCTCCTGGTTGACGTGCACTCTCCTCTCCCTGAGGGCGTACATCCCTGACTCGGTGCACACACCCTGAGAAGCAAGATGGAACAGAAACACACAAAGGTTTTACCATGGTGAAATAAGAAAAAGTAATTAATACCCACAGGCACTCCAGGAACAGGGTTACCAATCCCTGGGCTAGGGGATGTTTCAGGATGGCTAGTTGTACATAGGGCTGTGGCGGTCATGACTTTTTGTCAGCCAGTTATTGTCATGTAAAAGACTGCCGGTCTCACGGTAATTTACCATTAATTAACATAAACACGTTTTGCATCTCCAGGCCTCCACGCATACAAGCCGCTGATGAGTGCCTTTGGAACATCTACATTTAAAAAAAGTCTAAAAAATTGTTGTTTTGGATTAATCATCAACTTAGAAAGCGCTTTCCATTTCATTGTGTAGGCTTTGAAACCACATCCACCACAACCATGTTTTCCACTCAGTTTCAACCTGTTATTGAACTTCTTTCTTCAAATGGATCAATCACAGGAGGTGAGTTTTAAAAGCACATACTGGTTTGATGATAAGTGTTTGTGATTTTCGACTGCATTTGCATTGATGTCAGAGTGGTTAGAGGGACAATAGAGCCCTGAGTACCAGTCCATTAGCGACTTGATGATCATTAGAGAGTTGGGCACTACTAGGAGATTATCGTGATGCAATGGTCACATAGAATTTTACTGCGGTTATGACTGATGACTGCCGGTGTGGCGATAATACAGTCACTGCAACAACCCTAGTTGTACATGTTCTGCCCTTGTGCATGTGCTAGCCCTAATGTGGTGGGCCCCATTCAATAACTTGGGGAGGATCAAGTCTGCGGTTATTCTCTCCTGATATTCTACACACAACGTAAATGTAAAACCCTGTGGGACGTGTCCACTACAACAAACTATTACAAAATGTAAAATGTACAATGGTGAAACAAACAGATCTACACAACTGTCTAAGGGATAGGGGGTCATCTCTGGACGGGGCCAAAGGCTTCCCTACTAGCAGTCATACACTGAACCCCTCATACACTGAACTGTCTTTCCTCAGCCCTGTGCTAGCCTTCATATGGTGGGCCCTATTCCAAACTGTGCGTCTCAGTCTATTACCTTAACCTCGGCCCCGGAGGCTCCGGGCATCAGTTCTGCAATCTTCCTCAGGTTAATACCACGCGTCAGGTTCATCTTCCTTGAGTGGATCTTCAGAATGTCCAAACGGGCCTGAGGAGGAGCAGAATGAAATGGGACGGGCCAGAATTAAGACACTGTAGAAGCAAACTGCTCACATGAAGATGAATGAGTGGCAACACAAATACACAAATATCTGAGTGTGAGGAGACAGTGAGGATGCTGGACTAGACTCATTGGGATAAATCCTTTATTTAAAAATAAATATACAGTAACAGTCAAAAGTTTGGACACGCAAACTCATTCCAGGGTTTTTCTTTATTTTTACTATTTTCTACATTGTAGAATAATAGGGAAGACATCAAAACTATGAAATAACACATATGGAATCATGTAGTAACCAAAAAAGTGTTAAACAAATCTAAATATATTTTATATTTAAGATTATTCAAATAGCCACCCGTTAACTTGATGACAGCTTTGCACACTCTTGGCATTCTCTGAACCAGCTTCATGAGGTAGTCACCTGGAATGCATTTCAATTAACAGGTGTGCCTTCTTAAAAGTTAATTTGGGGAATTTCTTTCCTTCTTAATGCGTTTGAGCCAATCAGCTGTGTTGTGACAAGGTAGGGGTGGTATACAGAAGATAGCCCTATTTGGTAACAGACCAAGTCCATTTTATGGCAAGAACAGCTCAAATAAGCAAAGAGAAATGACAGTCCATCATTACTTTAAGACATGAATGTCAGTCAATCCGGAACATTTCAAGAACTTTGAAAGTCCCTTCAAGTGCAGTCGCAAAAAACATCAAGCTCTATGATGAAACTGGCTCTCATGAGGACCGCCACAGGAATGGAAGACCCAGAGTTACCTCTGCTGCAGAGGATAAGTTCATTAGAGTTAACTGCACCTCAGATTGCAGCCCAAAATAAATGCTACACAGAGTTCAAGTTACAGACACATCAACATCAACTGTTCAGAGGAGACTGTGTGAATCAGGCCTTTGTCATGACTCATGTGATGGTCCCACGTGAGAAGCCCAAGATCAGAATACAGAGAAGTAACAGTCTACAGATCTCTCTCTCTCCCGCAGAACAAATTAGGGATTGATGTGGGGGGTTTTATGACCCCTCGCACCAATCTAAATGGTTTGCAGCAAACGACTCCTTGTTAGTCCCTAGTATTGGTGATCTGAATGTCTCTGTGATTGCTGCCCAAAAACTCTAACGACCAAAGGTGGACACTGGAACAGTATATTTCAACATCCGAATGTTGGGAATGATGACAGAGGGAATATGGAAAATTAATGAATATATTGTGATGTCATTAAAACTTGTATAAAAACGTTATAACGAAAATATTGTAACTTGAAGAGCTTTCATACTGTGCATTTCAAGTTTGCATCCGTTACGTTGCGTAGGAAGATAATATTTTTGTAAAGATAGGAAGATGATTTTGGTTCTCTAACAAAATCATAGTGTTCAGAATACTTTGCTCCAGTAACTAGCCACGCCCACGGGAACTCAGAAAGAGTGTCAGCATGACGCAAACGCCCTCTTTACCAGAGTGTATAAAAAGTTGAGTTAAGAATCAACAGGTAGACTAGACGGACCTCAAGCTGCAGCTAGGTCTATATTGGTCACGACCCTGAAACCCAACATGTGGTTGAAGAAGACAAAGGAGCCTCTAACAGTCAATGCTATGGTTGAGAACATTTTCTAAGTACTATATCTAAGAAAGTGAATTTAAGTAGGACCATCTGGCTACTCTCTTCAAATCATCATCAACAACACTGTTCTCATCACCCCATTGACACGGATCATCGACACGGCTGATTAGCCGTCCTCAGAAGATCACTCTTCCAAAACAGGGAGAGTGAACATTACCCTGTCAGTCCACAGACTGCAGAACGGGCGGCAGTTCGGGGCAAGGTATTAGGATTACTGTGAGCGTAGTTCCATGTGTATCCAAGTGTTCCTTCTCTCTCTAACTGACCATCTTTTGTAACAAGTGTCATATTGTGTTAGTCCGCTAGGGACCTGTTTTCATTGTATTACGTTTCTAATCCCTAACTTATACTGTGTATGTGTTTGTATCTTGTGTTATAATTTTAATTAGTTAGTGAATAAATAAATAAATAATTAAATCAATTTGTGGGGTACGGAACGATCAGTAAGACCCGGTTTTGTGCGGATTTAAGGAGTCTACGACTTTCAGAATGAGACTTATGAGGTAAATGATTAATAAGTGACTGTTAAATGATATGAGATATCTAGATATCTTTAGAGTTAATTCGGGAAACGGTAACTCGTTAAACAACTTTTCCCGTGGTGCCCCAAATTCCTAATGAGTTAATTGTTACATGATTAATTTAATCTAGTAGGTATTATTTGATAAATAACAGTCATCACATGAATGAAAGTCACGTCACAACATATTGGTGTCCCCTGTGAGGAGTCTAAGATAAAACAAGGCCTTACTGTTGAATTCAGTCTATAGGAATTGTGTAGCAAGATATGTTATACACCAATAGCGCTGTACGCAGGATTATTGTTGAGAGTGGCGTGTGTGTGTGGTCCCTTTTCATCCAGATACTAGTAGGGAGAGATTGACTCCGGTGTTGTATATCTAACAAAAAGTCAGTGTGTATGCTACGAGCTAGGACATATGGGCCAGCCAATATAGGTATCAAGAGAAATAGACTAGTTGGGCCAAACATAGTACTATTTCTGTCTCTCGCGGTTCAGGAGCGAGTAGACTCGGTCATAATTAATTTCTATAGCGTAGACATATGGGCCCGCCAATTATAGAAATTTTAGTAGATATATTTGTTTGACGGAAACAGACTGATTATCTCTCGCGTTTCAGTAGCGTGAGGAGTTCAAGGCAGGTATTTATTTTATGTTTTCGCGTGTTCCGGTAAAACATTGCTAGCAAAGAATCGCCGAAAGGGTTAACGTGAGACGTCATTAATAAACCCCTTCCCTTGTTAAAGGGGACCCTGTGTGTACTTGGATGTGAGATTCCTGTACAAGTAGGGCTAGCTTTGCACTAGATGCTAAGCTAATGACGGGAGAGCAGCCATTTTTGTTTCTCCCTTTGTTCCAACTGAAGTTCCGCCCCCTCGGGACTCCCGTATGATTTCAGCTTTCTGCGGTCAGCGACCTCTGGTGGTGAAGAATCGGCAGTAATAGTTGTTTTATTTTTATTCATGGGTACACAATTCGAGGGCACACTCTTAACCCACTGTTACAACGGGTTACACTGTATGATATCCATCCAATCTCAACTGATTGGATATCATCGTCTCATTGCAACGCCAGGGTTGTGGGTTCGATTCCCATGTGGGGCCAGTATAAAAAAAAAAAAATTATTCACTAACTGTAAGTCGCTCTGGATAAGAGCGTCTGCTAAATGACTAAAAATGTAAAATGTAAATTCGATTTAACCAGGAAGGTGAATTGTCAAACAAACCTTTTTCAGGGTTGGTCATTTGGATAAGGTCCAAATGTATTTGTTCAAACCAATGAGACATTTTACATTTCTCCACATTAATTTAGATACAGCGATGCTATCAGGATAACTAAAGTTTAATTCCCAGATAGCCTATACAGGTATGATTAATCATTAACATTGATTAATCAATTACATTTGCTTTTGCAAATTAATTCATATCCAACTCCCACATTACTGATCCAGTTGATGGTCCATTAACGTATATAAATAGATTAAAATAGTTTTTGCAGCTTCCAACAACGCAAAACCCAAAATTTAAATAATGTACAAGCTATCAGAGGGGGTGGTCCCCATTCCCCCGCTAATTAGTGAACCCTCACCAATAAAATGATTGATCGTTGCCCTCATCAGCGATATCAACCCTAACTATGCCATTAGCGGAAAAACAGCAGAAATTGCGACAAACGCCCTCCAAAGTACACCATCGGGCGCTGGCTTTGTAAATGTTCTCTCCAGTTTAGCCCTGATGTATCGCCATCAGAGATTGGCATCTCTCCAGTACTGCAGTGCACAGCAGAAGCACGAGCAAGAACCAGTTGACATGAAGGGACAGGTGAAGAGAACCGGGACACTAATGACAAGAGTAGAAAAGGGAAAAATACTGCTACCCATGGAACTGCGTTTGAAAACGGAACAATTAAATTAATTGCGAAAACGTATTACGATGAACGAGCACAAAAACTTCAACAAAATCGTGTTCTACATTAACAACTCGATTTAGCCAAAACAAAATATGACGAGGTCCACGCTAAACTAGATACATCTACAAACAGGAGCGCCCAACTTGACAACATGCATGCAGTTTTGATGAACGTTTCTCAAAGCAATAATATTCTAGTCCAAATGCTGCAGGCCAAAGACGATCAGTTACTGAACACAATGACCAAGTTGGATGACAAATCAGCGGAACTCATTGAAGTCGCTGACCAAATGAATGATGCGAGAACCCAGGTGATGAAGAGGGACAAATTGATTTCTAAGTAAGCGGAGGAAATCTCATCACTGAATCTCTCGCTCCGTACTCAAGACCTCTACCTGCAAACCATGACAGATAAGTATGAGGCCGAACGAAGCAAGTGCGACACTCACGTGTCTAAAATAAGTACTCTAAGCGCTCAAGTGGACTCTGCTATGCAGCAGATTACAACCGTTAGGTACCATCTGGAGGAATTCCAGAACAGTCTGGCGCTACAGCGTGACTTCCCAGTCAAGCAACCAAGCTCGCAACAGGAGCTCGGTACAGAAAGGAGTGAAGACGACAGAAGGTTTCAGACATCGCCTCTCTCAGGTGTCCCTCAGTTTTCTCCTCTTGGCCATTTGGCAGAGTAATATGGCGCCTCCTCGCCAACAAAGCCAAAGCTTGGTTTCTCCTCTTGGCCCACAATTCCCGACAGGATGAAGCCAACCCTCTCCACTCACTCGGCACGGAACACCTTGACAAACTCGTCAAAAACTTCTGCACCTTTGACCCCGTTCCAGGTAAGCCAAACGACACAGACGTTCCTAGCAGACATAGAGGACACCTTGGATGGCTACCCGAACGCTACGGATTCTGAAAGGCTTTACCTGTTGAAACAAACGTTGACAAACACGTGACAAGGTTCATTCATATACAACAGCAACACGTGCAAAACAACTACGCTAAACTTGCCATGGCTTTGAAAATAGAATTCAGTGGTTCAGTGAGTCGTAAACACGACAGCTCGCTGGCTAACACTCTCAAACAAGCTCGGAATGAACACCCACAAGCTTCCTATAATAGGCTTCGTTCAGCTTACTGTGGCCTACTCACTGAAACAGGAATGGAAGAGCTATTACCATTCAAACAAATGTTTCTGTCGAACATGTCCTACAGCCCACATTGGTTTGCCAATCTCAGACCTCAGAGCTTTTGAGGCATCAAAAGTGCGCAACGCTAAGAGCCTTGTAATCTTGGGTTTGAAGATTGAACAGGAGCACTCACTCCAGTTATCAGCTATTGAAGCGTTGAGTGATGACACAGAACAACGGTTTCTACCACGAAAACACGATCCCAATACCCGCTGCGGTCGAAATAACTGTAAAGTATGCCGCCAGCGAAACAACTACCGCTACAATCAACCTGATCGCTACGTTCCTGCACCCAACCCACACAAAGTGTCAGGGCACAACGGTAACCAGGGTAACAAACGGTTCAATGACGATCACAACTTAAACAGATTCTCTCTAGAAGTTCTGCTAAGAGAAGTACAGAAGTGCAAACATTTTGAGAAAGGGGAAAAAGACAAGTAATTATGACTAGATGTGGATTTGCCGGACAACAGGCCTGCCAAAATTAACACAATTTGCGAGGATGTAAACGATCAACTTACTCCCACTCTAGACCTTATCCAGGGCCCGCTCGATCTAGAAACAAGCATACAGGCTTTGTCTATAGACTCTGATACAAATGCTGCGAAGCAAAAGGTAAAAAACATCGCATTAGCCAATTCCACTCAAAACCCGATAAGTCGATCTGTTTTCACCATGAACACTAATGACACATCACGTCAATGCGAACAACCACTCCACTTTGTGGGGAATATGACCACAAAAACGCGACTCAAACAGCCCATACCTGGAAACAGTCCTGGAGGACTGCTTATCCTGTCACGAGCTAATTGATTCGGGCTCGACAATATCGCTCATCTCTCAAACGTTGTTCAATGATTGCAAAAGGGCTTTGAACCCAGCAAAACGTTGGTTAAAAACGGAACGATGGGATACTAAACTTCAAGGTTTCACTCAGACCTCGCCTCTCACATTGAGACTCATGCTAAAACTACACTTCGAAGACGTATCGCTTGTTCACCCTGTGTATGTTACCAGCCTCGAAAGTGAACCCCTGCTACTCGGAGCAGACTTGATGGATCGTTTTATCCCACTGATGGATTGGAAAACCAACCAAGTATGATCACAGCTAACCGTGCCGTCTCCACTGATCTTTAGAGTTAATTCGGGAAACGGTAACTTGTTAAACAACTTTTCCCGTGGTGCCCCAAATTCCTAATGAGTTAATTGTTACATGATTAATTTAATCTAGTAACAATTAAACATAGTAGGTAATTATTCGATAAATAACAGTCTTCAAATTAATGAAAGTCACGTCACGAACCCTTCATGGTGAATTGCTCCAAAGAAACCAATTCTAAAGGACACCAATAAGAAGAAGAGACTTGCTTGGACCAAGAAACACAAGCAATGGACATTAGACCGGTGGAAATCTGTCCTTTGGTCTGATGAGTCCAAATTTGAGATTTTTGGTTCCAACTTCCGTGTCTTTGTGAGACGCAGAGTAGGTGAACGGATGATCTCCGCATGTGTGTTTCCCACCGTGAAGTATGGAGGAGGAGGTGTGATGGTGTGGGGGTGCTTTGCTGGTGACACTGTGTGATTTATTTAGAATTCAAGGCACACTTAACCAGCATGGCTACCATAGCATTCAACCTCCAGGCTGTGTAAGGGCTAATTGACCAAGAAGGAGAGTGATGGAGTGCTGCATCAGATGACCTGGCCTCCACAATCACCCAACCTCAACCCAATTGAGATGGTTTGGGATGAGTTGGACTGCAGAGTGAAGGAAAAGCAGCCAACAAGTGCTCAGCATATGTGGGAACTCCTTCAAGACTGTTGGAAAAGCATTCCTCATGAAGCTGGTTGAGAGAATGCCAAGAGTGTGCAAAGCTGTCATCAAGGCAAAGGGTGGCTACTTTGTAGAATCTAAAATATATTTAGATTTTTTAAAACACTTTTTGGGTTACTACATTATTCCATGTGTTATTTCATAGTTTTGATGTCTTCACTATTATTCTACAATGTAGAAAATAGTAAAAATAAAGAAAAACCCTTGAATGAGTAGGTGTCCAAACTTTTGACTGGTACTGTATAAATATATATTTTTAAATTAACAAATGGTACAGGATACAACACTAACAGATCTAATCATTACTACCGACACTCAAAATATGTTGCACTGTGCCGTCTTGCCATACCGAGTCCGGGATTCAATCCGATCAGCAAAAATCTACATTATAGTGCGCTTGACATTTAAAGGTAATTTCCGATTGAGCCGACATATGCAGCGTTTACCGTGAATGAGTCCTCCGCGAACGCGGGAACATTGCCTTTAAAGGGGGGCTGAACTTCCTGATTTGGCCTCGTTTTTCGGCCTGATAGATAACTTGAAACAGTCTAACCAGGTCTTGTGTCTTGAAGTCGCCTAGTATAGCTAGTGCTATTTCTTTCTTCTTCAATTAGCTTCAGCTGGCTGGTGTGCGACTGTGGCAAAGTTGGTTTGACATTGGATAGCCTATCTCTGGGGCTAATTAGGGACCGTCAATAATATTTTCATGTTGCACATCTTTTAGTTGTCTCAAATGCTTTCAATATATGTATATGCATTTCTACAATTTATAGTTGGTTTGAGGTTTTTAAGTCATTGAAATTTGGAGTTAGTGACATGTAAAATATTGTGTACATAGTGTAATTTACTGATGGTCCCTAGCTAGCCCCATAGGGATATCGAATGTCAAACCAAATTGACCATGGGCATTACCATAGTCCCCTGTAGCTCAGTTGGTAGAGCATGGCGCTTGCAACGCCAGGGTTGTGGGTTCGTTTCCCACGGGGGGCCAGTATGAAAATGTATGCACTCACTAACTGTAAGTCGCTCTGGATAAGAGCGTCTGCTAAATGACTAAAATGTAAATTACGACCAGGTATCGTAGTGCTGCGCTCAGAACTGATGATTACTTTGGTGATGCCATCTCTGGGCATAATTGAAATAAACCCAACCCAAGGACAACTGTTACGGTAACCTTAATTCTGTTGCATAATCTTTCCCCCTATCATCTTGCAAATCTCTGTTTTGGACGAGATTGACTTTGTAGTAAATTTTGACACTAAAATAAATGTTTCTGACTCAAATTGATGCCACATTCTAAACGAGGAGTTGCTTTTAGGGGCAGTCACTCTTTAAAAGGTGCACAGCTAACAAAGCACCAACAGATTAAATCCGGCCCAAGGCAGATTTTTACTATTTTGATCATCACAGAATGTTTTAGGGGCAAAAAAAATATTGGGCAGTACTGACCTCTTCATTGGGAGGGGGGAACTCGATCTTCCTGTCGATGCGGCCGGGTCGGAGCAAGGCAGAGTCTAGGATGTCAATACGGTTGGTGGCCATGATGACCTGAAACAGAACAAACACATTTAACATACAATATTAGTCCTTGGGTCTTATTCAGCTTCTTTATTCACCTTATCACCATTGGCTTCTTTGGTATGCCCTTCTTTTCTAGATTCAGTACATTAGGAAAGTAATCAGACCTCTTGACGTTTTCCACATTTTGTTATGTTACAGCCTTATTCTAAAACTGATTAAATACATAAATGTTAATCAATCTACACACAATACCCTATAATGACAAAGCCAAAACAGGTTTTTAAGAAATACCTTGTTTACTTAAGTATTCAGACCCTTTGCTATAAGACTTGAAATTGAGCTCAGGTGCATCCTGTTTCCACTGATCATCCTTGAGATGTTTCTACAACTTGGAGTCCATCTGTGGTAAATTCAATTAATTGGACATGATTTGGAAAGGCACACACCTGTCTATAACGTCCCACAGTTGACTGTGCATATCAGAGCAAAAACCAAGCCATGAGGTCGAAGGAATTGTCCGTAGAGCTCCGAGACAGGATTGTGTCGATGCACAGATCTGGGGAAGGGTACCAAAATAATGTCTGCAGCATTGAAGGTCCAGGAACACAGTGGCCTCCATCATTCTTAAATGAAAGAAGTTTGGAACTACAAAGACTATTCCTAGAGCTGGTCGCCCGGCCAACCTGAGCAATCGGGGGAGAAGGGCCTTGGTCAGGGAGGTGACCAAGAACCCGAGTTCCTCTGTGGAGATGGGAGATCCTTCCAGAAGGACAACCATCACTACAGCACTCCACCAATCAGGCCTTTATGGTAAAGTGGCCAGACAGAAGCCACTCCTCAGTGAAAAGGCACGACAGCCCGCTTGGAGTTTGCCAAAAGGCACCTAAAGGACTCTCAGATCATGAGAAACAAGATTCTCTGGTCTGATGAAACCAAGATTGAACTATTTCGCCTGAATACCAAGCGTCACGTCTGGAGGAAACCTGGCACCATCCCTACGGTGAAGCATTGTGGTGGCATCATCATGCTGTGGGGATGTTTTTCAGCGGCAGGGACAGGGAGACTAGTCAAGATCAAGATGAACGGAGCAAAGTACAGAGAGATCCTTGATGAAAACCTGCTCCAGAGCGCTCAGTACCTCAGACTGAGGCGAAGGTTCACCTCCCAACAGAACAACAACCCTAAGCACACAGCCAAGACAACGTAGGAGTGGCTTCGGGACAAGTCTCTGAATGTCCTTGAGTGGCCCAGCCAGAGCCCGGACCTGAATCCGATCGAACATCTCTGGAAAATAGCTGTGCAGCGACGCTCCCCATCCAACCTGACAGAGCTTGAGAGGATCTACAGAGAAGAATGGGAGAAACTCCCCAAATACAGGTCTGCCAAGCTTGCAGCGTCATACCCAAGAAGACTCGAGGCTGTAATCGCTGCTAAAGGTGCTTCAACAAAGTACTGAGTAAAGGGTCTGAATACTTACAGTGGGGAAAAAAAGTATTTAGTCAGCCACCAATTGTGCAAGTTCTCCCACTTAAAAAGATGAGAGAGGCCTGTAATTTTCATCATAGGTACACGTCAACTATGATAGACAAAATGAGGGAAAAAATTCCAGAAAATCACATTGTAGGATTTTTTATGAATTTATTTGCAAATTATGGTGGAAAATAAGTATTTGGTCAATAACAAAAGTTTCTCAATACTTTGTTATATACCCTTTGTTGGCAATGACACAGGTCAAATGTTTTCTGTAAGTCTTCACAAGGTTTTCACACACTGTTGCTGGTATTTTGGCCCATTCCTCCATGCAGATCTCCTCTAGAGCAGTGATGTTTTGGGGCTGTCGCTGGGCAACACAGACATTCAACTCCCTCCAAAGATTTTCTATGGGGTTGAGATCTGGAGACTGGCTAGGCCACTCCAGGACCTTGAAATGCTTCTTACGAAGCCACTCCTTCGTTGCCCGGGCGGTGTGTTTGGGATCATTGTCATGCTGAAAGACCCAGCCACGTTTCATCTTCAATGCCCTTGCTGATGGAAGGAGGTTTTCACTCAAAATCTCACGATACATGGCCCCATTCATTCTTTCCTTTACACGGATCAGTCGTCCTGGTCCCTTTGCAGAAAAACAGCCCCAAAGCATGATGTTTCCACCCCCATGCTTCACAGTAGGTATGGTGTTCTTTGGATGCAACTCAGCATTCTTTGTCCTCCGAACACGACGAGTTGAGTTTTTACCAAAAAGTTATATTTTGGTTTCATCTGACCATATGACATTCTCCCAATCCTCTTCTGGATCATCCAAATGCACTCTAGCAAACTTCAGACGGGCCTGGACATGTACTGGCTTAAGCAGGGGGACACGTCTGGCACTGCAGGATTTGAGTCCCTGGCGGCGTAGTGTGTTACTGATGGTAGGCTTTGTTACTTTGGTCCCAGCTCTCTGCAGGTCATTCACTAGGTCCCCCCGTGTGGTTCTGGGATTTTTGCTCACCGTTCTTGTGATCATTTTGACCCCACAGGGTGAGATCTTGCGTGGAGCCCCAGATCAAGGGAGATTATCAGTGGTCTTGTATGTCTTCCATTTCCTAATAATTGCTCCCACAGTTGATTTCTTCAGACCAAGCTGCTTACTTATTGCAGATTCAGTCTTCCCAGCCTGGTGCAGGTCTACAATTTTGTTTCTGGTGTCCTTTGACAGCTCTTTGGTCTTGGCCATAGTGGAGTTTGGAGTGTGACTGTTTGAGGTTGTGGACAGGTGTCTTTTATACTGATAACAAGTTCAAACAGGTGCCATTAATACAGGTAACGAGTGGAGGACAGAGGAGCCTCTTAAAGAAGAAGTTACAGGTCTGTGAGAGCCAGAAATCTTGCTTATTTGTAGGTGACCAAATACTTATTTTCCACCATAATTTGCAAATAAATTCATTAAAAATCCTACAATGTGATTTTCTGGATATATTTTTTCTCAATTTGTCTGTCATAGTTGACGTGTACCTATGATGAAAATTACAGGCCTCTCTCATCTTTTTAAGTGGGAGAACTTGCACAATTGGTGGCTGACTAAATACTTTTTTTCCCCACTGTATGTAAATGTGATATTTCCGGGTTTTTTTAAATAAAATGTGCAAACAATTCTAAAAACCTGTTTTTGCTTTGTCATTAAGGGGTATTATGTGTAGATTGATGAGGGGGAAAAAACTATTTAATGAATAAGGCTGTAACGTAACAAAATGTGGAAAAAGTCAAGGGCTCTGAATACTTTCCGAATGCACTGTATGTTAGCCTGTAAGGCTAACCCTATGTGACTTTCTTTCAATACAAACAAAATACATGTTCAATACATCTGAAATCAAATTGTATTTTCGTCACGTGCTGAATACAACAGGTGTAGACTTTACCGTGAAATGTTTACTACTACACGTAAAGGGGAGATAATACAGTGCCTTCAGTAAGTATTCACACCCCTTAACTTTTTCCACATGTTGTACTACAGCCTGAATTTAAAATGTATTAAATTGATATTTTCACTGTCACTGATCTACACACAATACCCCATAATGTCAAAGTGGAATTTAGTGTGTCAAATTAAAAGCTGAAATGTCTTGAGTCAATAAGTATTCAACCCCTTTGTTATGGCAAGCCTAAAGTTCAGTAGTAAACATGTGCTTAACAAATATCATAATAAGTTGCATGGACTCCGTGTTCAGTAATAATAGTGGTTAACATGATTTTTGAATGACATCTGTGTACCCCACACACACAAATATCTGTAAGGTCAATCAATCGAGTAGTTGAATTTCAAATCACAGATTCAACCACAATGACCAAGGAGGTTTTTCAATACCTCGCAAAGAAGGGCACCGATTGGTAGATGTGTAAAAAATAATAAAAAGCAGACGCTGAATATCCTATGGTGAAGTTATTAATTAGACTTTGGATTGTGTAACAATACAACCAGTCACTACAAAAGATACAGGTGTCATTCCTAACTCAGTTGCCAGAGAGGATCGAAACTGCTCAGGGATTTTACCTTGAGGCCAATGGTGATTTTAAAACAGTTACAGAGTTTAATGGTTGTGATATGAGAAAACAGAATGAATTAACATTGTAGTTACTCCACAATAATAACCTAAATGACAGAATGAAAAGAAAGCCTGTACAGAATACAAATATTCCAAAACATGCATCATGTTTGCAACAAGGCACTTAAGTAATACTGCAAACAAAATTGGCACAGAAATGACCTTTTTGTCCTGAACACAAAGCATCATGTTTGGGGCAAATTCAACACAACACAGTATACCATTCTTCATATTTTCAAGCATGGTGGTGGCTGCATCATGTTATGGGTATGCTTGTCATCGGCAAGGACTAGGGAGGTTTTTTTGGGGGGATAAAAAGAAACGGGATACAGCTATAAGCACAGGCAAAATCCTAGAGGAAAACCTGGTGTTTTTTTTTTTGAGGAATTCACCTTTCAGCAGGACAATAACCTAAAACACAAGACCAAATCTACACTGGAGTTGCTTACCAAGACAACATTGAATGTTCTTGAGTGGCCTAGTTACAGTTTGGACTTAAATCTGCTTGAAAATCTATGGCAAGACATGAAAATGGCTGTCTAGCAACGATCAACTTGATAGAGTTTGAAGAATTTAAAAAATAATAAATGTATGTATATTGTACAATAAATGTATATTGTACAATCCAGGTTTGCAAAGCTCTGAAAGACTTACCCCAAAAGACTCACAGCTGTAATCCCCGCCAAAGGTGCTTCTACAAAGTATTGACTCAGGGGTGTGAATACTTATGTAAATGAGATATTTCTCAAATTTAATTTTCAATAAATTAGCAAACATTTCAAAAAACATGTTTTCACTTTGTCATTATGGGGTATTGTCAGTATATGGGTGAGAACATTTTATTTAATCCATTTTTAATTCAGGCTGTAACAACAAAATACTTTCTGAAGGCACTGTATATTGCAGTGTGGGAAAGTAGGTTGTAGATTGCAAGAACATTAGACAGAAAGGGTTTAGGGAATTAACACGTCTGACCAGAGAAATTATTCCCAGCTACTCCAGTCTCAACATTTGTTCTGTAAATTCAACAGAATTAGAAACAAATATGATAGGAAGTTGGATAATAACTTTAAATACTTTTACAACTGTGCAAGTTTCTGTGCATTTTGTTTAGAGGTTTGCTCTAGAAATTGAATAATTTCAAATCCAGTTACATGTGGGCATCATACAAAGCAGTAGAAGGAGCTATATGAAGTGGTGTGAGTATTGTGTCAGATAGGAGAGTGATACACAAAGTAAAAGGGAAGGATGGAGGGTTGTGTGGGGCTGAACAGTAGCCCATTCCAGGAAAATGTTGACATTTTATCACAACATGGCCCTACACCAAATCCTTGAACCATTTGACCCAAGAGTCAAAATGAGCATTATTAAATGGGCCTGTACATCTACAACAATTAATTTACTCTAGAACTGGCAGCCTTTGGCTCCTGAGTGCTTCAGTGCTTCTTATGACATCCTCATAATTCAAAAATGAATGACTCATTTCTAATTCCAGACTCGCATAGATGCAGTAAAGAGGTCAATGGAACGCAGACCAGTAGCTTGCTAGCTACTTCCAGACACAAATGAGAGAACACCTCACTCTGACCATTTTACTTGCCCTAGCAGAGCTGGTTAGGCTGTTTTCATGTTATCCAGAGCGTTGGTGACTGTAACTGTGCTGCTGGCAACAATGTAACTTTTTGGGAGCCAGGCCCAACCGGACAGCTGATGAAACTGAGGAGTATTTGTCTGTAATGAAGCCCTTTTGTGGGGGGAAACTCTGATTGGCTGGGCCTGGCTCCCCAGTGGGTGGGCCTATGCCCTCCCAGGCCCACCCTGCCCAGTGATGTGAAATCCATAGATCTGGGCCTAATTTATTTATTTCAATTGACTGATTTCCTTATATGAACTCTAACTCAGTAAAATCGTTGTTTTCTTGGTGAGTGCTATTATATGATACAATATCAGTCCTTGTTGCATTTACTACTTGTCCAAGTCCTAGCATCAACTGATTTGAGCCAGTGTAGCTGTGGATTGACTGCATTGTTTGAATGGAATGTTGGCATATTGGCAGTTAATTTGAAAAATTCATGGAATCATTCCTTTAAAACTGTCTAGCTAGCTAGCTAACACACACATACAGTGCTGATACATTCTTCACATTCATATTTTAACACTATCTTATCAAAGCACTGGCAAACCATTGTTAACCAACTACCTGACAAACATGGCTGAGCTTTGGACCATCATAAGCAGGTTCATGTCCATTCTAGTATTGTAATTCCTAATTCTATGGTCCCCAGGCCCAGCTCTGTCATGTTCTTCACCAAACTGGATGACTTTTCTCACATGGCTGAGGCAGAGTCATGTCACTGTATTATACAGAACCAGTCAAAAGTTTGGACACACCTACTCATTCAAGGGTTTTTCTTTATTTTTACTATTTTCTACATTGTAGAATAATAGTGAAGATATCAAAACTATGAAATAACACACATGGAATCATGTAGTAATCAAAAAAGTGTTAAATCAAAATATATTTTAGATTCTTCAAAGTAGCCACCCTTTGCCTTGATGACAGCTTTGCACACTCTTGGCATTCTCTCAACCAGCTTCATGAGGAATGCTTTTCCAACAGTCTTGAAGGAGTTCCCACATATGCTGAGCACTTGTTGACTGCTTTTCCTTCACTCTGCGGTCCCACTCATCCCAAACCATCTCAATTGGGTTGAGGTTGGGTGATTGTGGAGGCCAGGTCATCTGATGCAGCACTCCATCACTCTCCTTCTTGGTCAAACAGTCCTTACACAGCCTGGAGATGTGTTTTGGGTCATTGTCCTGTTGAAAGACAAATGATAGTCCCACTAAGCGCAAACCAAATGGGATGGCGTATCGCTGCAGAATGCTGTGGTAGCCATGCTGGTTAAGTGTGCCTTGAATTCTAAATAAATCACTCAGTGTCATCAGCAAAGCACCCCCACACCATGACACCTCCTCCTCCATGCTTCGCGGTGGGAACCACACATGCGGAGATCATCCGTTCAGCTAATCTGCGTCTCACAAAGACACGGCGGTTGGAAGCAAAAATATCAAATTTGGACTCATCAGACCAAAAGGACAGATTTCCACCAGTCTAATGTCCATTGCTCGTGTTTCTTGGCCCAAGCTGGTCTCTTCTTCTTGTCCTTTAGTACTGGTTTCTTTGCTGCAATTCGACCATGAAGGCCTGATTCACACAGTCCCATCTGAACAGTTGATGTTGAGATGTGTCTGTGACTTGAACTCTGTGAAGCATTTATTTGGGCTTCAATTTCTGAGGCTGGTAACTCTAATGAATGTATCCTCTGCAGCAGAGGGAGCTCTGGGTATTCCTTTCCTATGATGGTCCTCATGAGAGCCAGTTTCATCATAGCGCTTGATGGTTTTTGCGACTGCACTTGAAGAAACTTTCAAAGTTCTTGACATTTTCCGTATTGACTGACCTTCATGTCTTAAAGTAATGATGGACTGTCATTTCTCTTTGCTTATTTGAGCTGTTCTTGCCATAATATGGACTTGGTCTTTTACCAAATAGGGCTATCTTCTGTATACCACCCCTACCTTGTCACAACACAACTGAAGGAGACAGGTCAAATAAAGTTTTTTAAGCCTTGAGACAATTGAGACATGGATTGTGTATGTGTGCCATTCAGAGGGTGAATGGGCAAGTCAAAATATTTAATTTCCTTTAAACGGGGTATGGTAGTAGGTGCCGTGCGCACCGGTTTGAGTGTGTCAAGAACTGCAACTCTGCTGGATTTTTCACATTTAACAGTTTCCCGTTTGTATCAAGAATGGTCCACCACCCAAAATACATCCAGCCAACTTGACACAACTGTGGGAAGCATTGGAGTCAACATGGGCCAGCATCACTGTGGAATGCTTTCGACACCTTGTAGAGTCTATGCCCTGACGAATTGAGTCTATGCCCAGACGAATTGAGTCTATGCCCAGACGAATTGAGGCTGTTCTGAATGTTTTCTACACTCGGTACTGTACTGTTACAGAGCCACTCAAACTATTTTCCCTTTGATAGAGTTAAGGGTGTGATTGTCATACCATGTGGTGTTGACCTACTCTTTCTTTCTCTGTCCATTCATCCCCCCTTCCCTCTAGCATCAGGAGAGGAGGAAGAGGGAGGTGGAGCAGGAGGAGAGCCTGCGGGAGCTCGCGGAGCCCCTGGAGGTCAGATTTGTCAAAAACGCTGCCTTTCTCCCAGACTTTCGGTCCACCCCCACCATCCAGCACCCCCAGAGAGGAGTCCCGCTGGCAGGTCCAAGGACCTGAGGATCAAAGGTCACAGCGTCCCAGAAGATCACCACTCGATGGTGGACTCCATGCTGGCCAATGCCTCTGGCCAGCCCCGCCGCTACAGCCTGGACCTGAGCCGCAGGATCAAGCAGCCCCAGATAGACGTGGACATCAGCTTGGTGTCTCTGAGGCTGCTGACACTCTGTCAGCAGCCTCAAAGAAGGAGGGCCAAGCACTGAACTGAACTGCTCAACATGGACATAGCTGCTTTTAGTCTTCAAACATCAAATTTAAATATTTTAAACACATAGGTATTTTCTAAATATTTTTTAACTATACTACTCTTTTTCAATGGTTTTTCTTATTATAACATTTAGACATAATGAAATATTTGTAATCTGCATTTATTGCTAATTTCTATATAATTGTCTTTCAAAAATACTGTTTGTTCTGTCTATTTGTACCATCACAGAGAACATGCAAATACAGATTGAGAGGTTGTAGAGTGTTAGAGTGAGTGGGAGGACAGTGAATCGAGAATAGAATATCTAGCGTGTGATTGATTGGTGAGCAGTGGAAAGAAAGTGTTGTCAGTCAGTACTGACAGGAGAGTGACAGATTGAAATCAGTGAGAGAAGCCGCAGATAAAGTGGTGTCAAGAGAGTTATAGCAGAGGAATAGCATACACATTAAGTAAGGGTGTAGAGTGTGGGTGTTATATAAGCGCAAGTTTTATTGTAGAGTAGAATTTATAAGGCATTATAAAGACGACAGTGGTGTATCTCTGTATGCGTCACCCACCTTGATGTTTTTGGTGGCCTCGAAGCCATCCAGCTGGTTCAGCAGCTCCAGCATGGTCCTCTGCACCTCGCTGTCGCCCCCACTGCCCCCCTCCAGACGTGACGAACCGATGGAGTCGATCTCGTCCATGAAGATGATGGAGGGTGCGTGCTCGCGGGCCATGACGAACAGCTCGCGCACCATGCGGGCACCTGGGATGGGGAAGAGAGCAAGGTTACAGCCAGCAGTGTGATGAGTGAAATACTAATAATAACAGCTTCTGTTTTACCACTTACACGGTGAGAGACATTTAGCCTACTACTTTCACTCATTGCAGTGCTCCATGAAAATGGACTGAAATGCACTTCAATATGCTTGAGCTAGCTAAACAGCAGCTATTTGGCGAATGGAAGCAGCAAAACATATCTCCCTGATTCTGGAATTCCCTAACTTTAATTCCTTGACATTACGGGAATTACTTCACGGTTGGGAACCCTGTCGAATGGTAACCGAAATGGCTGACTGAATGACCGTTGATGACTCACCCTCTCCAATGAACTTCTGCACCAGCTCCGAGCCGGACACCCTGATAAAGGTGCAGTCGGTGTGGTGGGCCACAGCTCTGGCCAGCAGGGTCTTCCCTGTGCCTGGGGGGCCGTACAGCAGCACGCCCTGGTGGAGAGGCACACAACAAGGGGGGTTAGACAACCTAAGAGACATGACACATAGTGCATCTCAAATGTCATGATGTATTTTAGGGTGATTATGCTGGAATTAGCTGGTGCCACTTTCTGTTCCTTCTGGGAATCAAGACTGTTGAGGTTTATATGTGATAAATGCTGTGAGACCTGGACAGAATAAGACCTTAGGACACTGCCAACAAGGTATGAAAAGGTCTGACAAAAGTTAGATTTTGGAGTGTTGCATCCCTTTCAGACACTCTTTATGCTTATAAGGTAAACTCAAATGCAAATGGTAATTGTTTGAGTTTACCTTGTAAGAGTGGGTAACATATACAGATGACACAACATGTGAATTAAGCAAGAACCCAATAAGGGACTTATTCCTTTTGGGCCACCCACCTTGGGCTGTGCAATGCCAAGAGCCTCGAAGAGCTCTGGGTGCTTGACTGGCAGCTCGATCACTTCCTTGATCTCCTTGATCTGCTTGTCCAGACCGCCAATCATCTCGTAGGTGGAGTCGGGAACTTTCTCCACCATCATGAGGGAGACCAGCGGGTCCACCTTGTTGGGCAGGATCTTGTGAAGGGTGTAGCTGTCGTTGCGCAGTGCCACGCGGCAATTTGGAGTCACCTGTTGGGAATGGGCAACAAGGTTAATCAGTCTGATACACTCATAAATAATAAGGAACTTTGTTCCATTTATTCTTAATTTCCGTTTTTTTTCTTCTTCTGTCCAGCCACCTGAATAGGATGTGGATATTTTTACTTTTCAACTGAATTTTGTTTCCTTAACACTTACTCCAATTAGACAAAAATAAAGAAATATCGTTCAAATATGGTTCTTGTGTGTTTATCATCTGTATTGTACACAGATACATGTACCTTTGTACACAGAAACATATTTAGTTCTCTCCACAATGTGGTAAATTATCAACAACGTTTCCATACTTACATCATTGATGTCAATATTCTTATCCACATCCACCACAAATTTTCCCTCTGGATGGACCTGGAGACAAGTAGTTACAGTAGACTGTCAGTGTCATCTGGGAGCAACTACAGTGTACCACCGTAAAAGTTTGTGTTTGGGTTATATTTCAGCATAAAAAAGCTATTATACACACCTTGACCAGCACTTTCTTTTTGTCCATGGCCCTCACCACCTCGCCAACATAGGAACCCTGCTCCTGTAGCAACTGCAGCTCCTCACGAAGGAGACGCACTGGCGACAAAGCAAATAGATTTGAACAATGACTGTCAATTCATGATATGCATGTTTCTAAGTGACATTTTGTTTCTGAGTGCAATCAAATTACAGTAGTCAGACACAGCATTTACAATTTATAATCTACACAATTATTGCTTCAATTAGACTATGTCACAATTAATTACCTACTAGCTAGTTAGCTACATTGCTGTTTAGAAGATAAGTTCAGCTGTTGTTGTTCTGGATAGATAACCATCATTCCTACCTTTTGCATTGAGTTCATTCCTCTGAGCCTGTAGACGTCTGAGATTCTGACTCTTGTCATTCACTGTCAACTGGAGGCAGAGACCAGTTATTTCTTAGCTTGACAAATTATATTAGCAGTGTCACTACGGTGTCAACTGACAACATGTAACGTTTTTATGAAAACCTGTGTTTGCTTACCTGTAACTCTTCTATTTTGGACAAGTAGTATTGCCGGAGACCAGAACCACCTTTACTGTCCTCCATCTCCATCTGCAAATACACCGAAAGATATTAAATAACTGAGATCGTTGTTATAAAGTTGTCAAGTAAACAACGTATATAACGTTAGCTGGCTAATTAACATCAAGGTGACTAACGTTGTAGCTATAGGCCTAATTAGCCATCTAGCAAGACGACTAGCTATAAAATAAGATTTCTACCAGTTTACTGACAAATATATGTCATACTAGCGGCTAGCTAGCTAACGTTACTTAATAACTAACTATAGTTTTGTCCATTATACTTAACTTATGCCGAGTTATTTATAGTCACAAATATAAAGAGTGTCACCTGAAACAAACATAATAATCAATGACTTAGATTAGCTAGCTAGAAAGCTAACAGCTAGCTAGCTAGCTTGCTAAAAGTAGCTTACAATGAGACAGCAAACTGGCAGGATTCTCTATTTTGACAGATCGTTTTTGTCGATTCAAAACGGTTCTATCAACTTCTGATAAGAACCAACTTTACAGAACACACCGTTAAGTGTCTAATCAATGCCTTATCTACAATATTTTCTCAAAATGGTGATAGTCATAATAAAGACAACAAAATCGCTTACATTATGGTCCATTCCGTCCAGCGCCATCTTGAAATTCTAAACTTCCGTTGGATGAAAGCGTACTTCCGAAATACGAACCTCTTCTTCAGTAAATGTTCTACAATTAAAATTGGAGTACTACTGCAACATGCTGTACTGGAGGTGTAGTACAGTAAAACGCAACTGAAATGTAGCTAATGATGCTAAAAGCAAGTTCATGCTCTATTTCTGTCCTTGTTGCAAATACCTTATCTATTTGGGGAAGCTGTGCCAGACACAAATTTGTTGAATATTGTAAAACCCATTTGCATGGTCCTTTGAGTGGGCCTGATGTACCGGGTTTGGCCGGTGTAGGCCATCATTGTAAATAAAGGTCAAATCAAATAAAAATAAATATTAGCTATATCAATACTGTGCAATAAGTGTGCAATATATAATATAGATGAAACATTATTTAAACATTAAGAGGCTGGCATTGAGTATGTGGTTTTCAACTGTTATCAGTTAAACAGACTGGCTTGTCTATTCCAATTATGTATTATTGTCTATCTCCTACCACGCTGCAGGCTGAGAAACACAAGTTTGTTCAAGCCAACTCCCAGCGGCGCACAAGGACATACGTGTACTTAGTTTGGCAAGGAGAGTGGTAAACAGAGGCCTGAGACAGGTAAGACCAGCCATACCTGTTTAATATGGCGAGTTTCTTCAAGATTTAGTTAAGCTCTCGCTGCTGTCAGCTGCCTCCAATTCTCCTCAGTAGAAAACATTTTATGCCAATTTTCACATAATTTGACCTCTTTCTCAATAGCTAGGTTTCCATCCTATTGGCGACAGATTTTCATGGGAATATTTTAAAAACCGCATAAAAACAATCAGGGGCGTTTCTAGGATTTGAAGACATTGTGGGCTTAGCCCAAAGCCAGTAGGGGGTACATTCTTAGGTACATTCTCCCACGGCAAAAAAATAAAGAAAATAATTTCAACAGCTAAATACATGAATTTGGTGCACTTTGAGATTAACATTGAGCGATTCAAACATTGAGAGATTAGATCTTTTTCAGGTAACTTGCACCTTCCCACATGCCACAGCAGACACTGCCAGTACTCAATTACAGTTGCTACTGTGGGTCTCTCTACTCTGGAACTCTCTCTACTCCACAGGAGGCTGCTGAGGGGAGGACGGCACATAATAATGTCTGGAATGGAGTGAATGGAATGGTATCAAACACATGGGTTTGATGAGTTCGATATCATTCCATTTATTCTTCAAATAGCCACGCTTTGCCTTGATGACAGCTTTGCACACTCTTGGCATTCTCTCAACCAGCTTCATGAGGTAGTCACCTGGCATTACAATTAACAGGTGTGCCTTCTTAAAAGTTCATTAGTGGAATTTGTTTCCTTCTTAATGCGTTTGAGCAAATCAGTTGTGTTGTGGCAAGGTAGGGGTGGTATACAGAAGATAGCCCTATTTGGTAAAAGACCAAGTCCAGATTATAGCAAGAACAGCTCAAGTAAGCAAAGAGAAACGGCAGTCCATCATTACTTTAAGACATGAAGGTCAGTCAATACGGAACATTTCGAGAACTTTGAAAGTTTCTTCAAGTGCAGTCGCAAAAACCATCAAGTGCTATGATGAAACTGGCTCTCATGAGGACTGCCACAGGAATGGAAGACCCAGAGTTACCTCTGCTGCAGAGGATACGTTCATTAGAGTTACCAGCCTCAGAAATTGCAGCCCAAATAAATGCTTCACGGAGTTCAAGTAACAGACACATGTCAACATCAACTGTTTAGAGGGGACTGTGTGAATCAGGCCTTCATGGTTGAATTGCTGCAAAGAAACCACTACTAAAGGACACCAATAAGAAGAAGAGGCTTCAAGGCACACTTAACCAGCATGGCTACCACAGCATTCTGCAGCGATACGCCATCCCTTCTGGTTTGTGCTTAGTGGGACTAGCATTTGTCTTTCAAGAGGACAATGACCCAACACACCTCCAGGCTGTGTAAGGGCTATTTGACCAAGAAGGAAAGTGATGGAGTGCTACATCAGATGACCTGGCCTTCACAATCCCCCGACCTCAACCCAATTGAGATGGTTTGGAATGAGTCGGACCGCAGAGTGAAGGAAAAGCAGCCAACAAGTGCTCAGCATATGTGGGAACTCCTTCAAGACTGTTGGAAAAGCATTCCAGGTGAAGCTGGTTGAGAGAATGCCAAGAGTGTGCAAAGCTGTCATCAAGGCAAAGGGTGGCTATTTGAAGAATCTCAAATATAAAATATATTTTGATTTGTTTAACACTTTTTTGGTTACTACATGATTCCATATGTGTTATTTCATAGTTTTGATATCTTCACTATTATTCTACAATGTAGAAAATAGTACAAATAAAGAAAAACCCTTGAATGAGTAGGTGTTCTAAAACGTTTGATCGGTAGTATACTAGGCGGAGTCAACTCCTTGCACATCTAGACAGCCAATACATCTCTGTTGTATTGGCAGGAACTTCATTGGTTTCTGTCACTGGTGTAGTCATTTCCCTGCCTGATGCTAGAACCTTCGTGGGCGTGGAAGTATGTGTGTGGGATAGGACTGTTCCTTTTCACTTTATTTGACCTGACCTCGGGCCGAATTCCTCGCTCCTCCCTGATCCATGCCTGTCCTACCTTATCAGTGACTGAAACCAGACTGTTGCCCTTTGCCTCCCTCAATAGGGGCCATGAGATTTAACAATACCATGTGTTGACAGAATGTAAACTTTCTGCACTCCCCCTTCCTCACTCAGTAACATTCCATACACCTACTTCTTATCCACCCTCCATTGACCCCAACATATACATTCCTTATACATGTAAAGTAATCAGTAAGTGCTTCTACATCTGCATTGCTTGCTGTTTGGGGTTTTAGGCTGGGTTTCTGTATAGCACTTTGTGACATCTGCTGATGTAAAAAGGGCTTTATAAATAAAATTTGATTGATTGAATTTGAGAGTATGTTAACATGAATAAGTATATTTCAAGCTAGAATCCAACAGTCCCCCCTTTTTGAATAGTAACTCCGTAATGTTCAACATATAAACTTTGAAATTACTTATAAATTAACAGAAAAGAAAACATGATTAAAATTCTCAGTTGGCTTTAAAAAAAAACTTGAAAAGAAAAGAAGACACAAAATATGACAAGTATTGTCACGTCTCGTCCCGCTTCTCCCCTCCGGCGCTCTGATTCGCCGGTCTACTGAGCCACTGGTCTGAGCGCACCACCTCAGCAACACCGGAATGGAAATCCAACGCACCCTAATCACCTCCAGCGCACCTGCACCTCATCATCTCACCACCCCTATTTAGCCCTGGACTGTTCTGTATTGTGTTGTGTGTGTGATTGTTAAGCGTCGTGACGTTTACGCTTGCTTTGTTATTCTCTTTCTCGTTATTCAGTAAACCTTGACCTTGTTAATTCCTGTGTCTGTGTCCTGCCTCTTCGTATCCTCAGTACTCGTCACAAGTATTGGTAATGCGTTAAGCTATGCATAATCATATACAGTACCTGTCAAAAGTTTGGACACACCTACTCATTCAAGGGTTTTTCTTTATTTTTACTATTTTCTATATTGTAGAATAATGGTGAAGACATCAAAACTATGAAATAACACATATGGAATCATGTAGTAACCCAAAAAGTGTTAAACAAATACAAATATATTTTATATTTGAGATTCTTCAAAGTAGCCAACCTTTGCCTTGATGACAGCTTTGCACACTCTTTGCATTCTCTCAACCAGCTTCATGAGGATTTTTTTTATTTGTGATTTATGGTGAGTATTTGGAAATATCTTTACATATTCACGGATTATGGTTACATTTGTGAAATATTTGTACATATTTATGGATTTTTGGTTTTATTTACAAAATATTGTAATATATTCACAGATCATTGTTTTATTTGTGAGTTATGTTGAATACACGCACGGATTGTGGTAGACACACTTACAAAATAAACAAATCTCACTCCATAAATAGGAACTGAATGGTGAATGTCAGTGTGTTTTGACCAGTGCTTTATGTTGCTGCTTGCTGGATGTTCTTCAAAAGTGCTTTCCTCTCCATCTTAAATAAACATGCCCCATTCAAAAAATTCAGAACTAAGAACAGATATAGCCCCTGGTTCACCCCAGACTTGACTGCCCTTGACCAGCACAAAAACATCCTGTGGCGTACTGCATTAGCATAGAACAGCCCCCGCGATATGCAACTTTTCAGGGAAGTAAGGAACGAATATACACAATCAGTTAGGAAAGCAAAGGCTAGCTTTTTCAAACAGAAATTTGCATCCTGTAGCACTAACTCCAAAAAGTTTTGGGACACTGTAAAGTCCATGGAGAATAAGAGCACCTCCTACCAGCTACCCACTGCACTGAGGCTAGGAAACACTGTCACCACCGATAAATCTACGATAATCGAGAATTTCAATAAGCATTTTGCTACGGCTGGCCATGTTTTACACATGGACCCTTTCTTTCTAAAAAATTAGCCACCGAAATTGTCGCAACCCTAACTACTAGCCTGTTCAACCTCTCTTTCGTATCGTCTGAGATCCCCAGAGATTGGAAAGCTGCCGCGGTCATCCCCCTCTTCAAAGGGGGTGACACTCTAGATCCAAACTGTTCCAGATCTACAGTATCTCACAAAAGTGAGTACACCCCTCACATATTTGTAAATATTTGAGTATATCTTTTCATGTGACAACACTGAAGAAATGACACTTTGCTACAATGTAAAGTAGTGAGTGTACAGCTTGTATAACAGTGTAAATTTGCTGTCCCCTCAAAATAACACAACACACAGCCATTAATGTCTAAACTGCTGGCAACAAAAGTGAGTACACACCTAAGTGAAAATGTCAGAATTGGGCCCAAAGTGTCAATATTTTGTATGGCCACCATCATTTTCCAGCACTGCCTTAACCCATGGAGTTCACCAGAGCTTCACAGGTTGCCACTGGAGACATGACAACATCACGGAGCTGGTGGATGTTAGAGACCTTTCACTCCTCCACCTTCCATTTGAGGATGCCCCACAGATGCTCAATAGGGTTTAGGTCTGGAGACATGCTTGGCCAGTCCATCACCTTTACCCTCAGCTTCTTTAGCAAGGCAGTGCTTGTCTTGGAGGTGTGTTTGGGGTCGTTATCATGTTGGAATAATGCCCTGCGGCCCAGTCTCTGAAGGGAGCGTATCATGCTCTGCTTCAGTATGACACAGTACATGTTGGCATTCATGGTTCCCTCAATGAACTGTAGCTCCCCAGTGCCGGCAGCACTCATGCAGCCCCAGACCATGACACTCCCACCACCATGCTTGACTGTAGGCAAGACACACTTGTCTTTGTACTCCTCACCTGGTTGCCGCCACACACGCTTGACACCATCTGAACCAAATAAGTTTATCTTGGTCTCATCAGACCACAGGACATGGTTCCAGTAATCCATGTCCTTAGTCTGCTTGTCTTCAGCAAACTGTTTGCGGGCTTTCTTGTGCATCATCTTTAGAAGAGGGGACGACAGCCATGCAGACCAATTTGATGCAGTATGCGGTGTATGGTCTGAGCACTGACAGGCTGACCCCCCACCCCTTCAACCTCTGCAGCAATGCTGGCAGCACTCATACGTCTATTTCCCAAAGACAACCTCTGGATATGACGCTGAGCACGTGCACTCAACTTCTTTGGTCGACCATGGCGAGGCCTGTTCTGAGTGGAACCTGTCCTGTTAAACCACTGTATGGTCTTGGCCACCGTGCTGCAGCTCAGTTTCAGGGTCTTGGCAATCTTCTTATAGCCCAGGCCATCTTTATGTAGAGCAACAATTCTTTTTTTCAGATCCTCAGAGAGTTCTTTGCCATGAGGTACCATGTTGAACTTCCAGTGACCAGTATGAGGGAGTGTGAGAACGATGACAACAAATTTAACACACCTGCTCCCCATTCACATCTGAGACCTAACGAGTCACATGACACTGGGGAGGGAAAATGGCTAATTGGGCCCAATTTGGACATTTTCATTTAGGGGTGTACTCACTTTTGTTGCCAGCGGTTTAGACATTAATGGCTGTGTGTTGTGTTATTTTGAGGGGACAGCAAATTTACACTGTTATACAAGCTGTACACTCACTACTTTACATTGTAGCAAAGTGTCATTTCTTCAGTGTTGTCACATGAAAAGATATACTCAATATTTACAAAATGTGAGGGGTGTACTCACTTTTGTGAGATACTGTATATCCATCCTGCCCTGCCTTTCGAAAGTATTTGAAAGCCAAGTTAACAAACAGATCACCGACCATTTCGAATCCCACCGTACCTTCTCCGCTATGTTATCTGGTTTCCGAGCTGGTCATGGGTGCACCTCAGCCACGCTCAAGGTCCTAAACAATATAATAACCTCGATCGATAAAAGACAGTACTGTACAGCTGTCTTCATCGACCTGGCCAAGGCTTTTGACTCTGTCAATCACCGCATTCTTATTAGCAGACTAAATAGCCTTGGTTTCTCAGATGACTGCCTTGCCTGGTTCACCAACTACTTCTCAGATAGAGTTCAATGTGTCAAATTGGAGGGCCTGTTGTCTGGACCTCTGGCAGTCTCTATGGGGGTGCCACAGGGTTCAATTCTCGGGCCGACTCTATTCTCTGTGTATATCACTAATGTCGCTCTTGCTGCTGGTGACTCTCAGATCCACCTCTACGCAGACGACACCATTTTGTATACATCTGGACACTGTGTTAACAAACCTCCAAACGAGCTTCAATGCCATACAACACTCATTCCGTGGCCTCCAACTGCTCTTAAACGCTAGTAAAACTAAATGCATGCTCTTCAATCGAACGCTGCTTGCATCCGCCCGCCCGACTAGAATCACTACTCTCGACGGGTCTGACTTAGAATATGTGAACAACTACAAATACCTAGGTGTCTGGTTAGACCGTAAACTCTCCTTCCAGACTCACATTAAGCATTCCAATACAAAGTTAAATCTAGAATCGGCTTCCTATTTCGCAACAAAGCCTCCTTCACTCATGCTGCTAAACATGCCCTCGTAAAACTGACTATCCTACCGATCCTTGACTTCGGCGATGTCATTTACAAAATAGCTTCCAACACTCTACTCAGCAAATTGAATGTAGTCTATCACAGTGCCACCATTGTGACCTGTACGCTCTCGTTGGCTGGCCTTCACTACATATTCGTCGCCAAACCCACTGGCTCCAGGTCATCTCTGCTAGGCAAATCCGCCTTCTCTTAGCTCATTGGTCACTATAGCAACACCCACCCGTAGTATGCGTTCCAGCAGGTATATCTCACTGGTCATCCCCAAAGCCAACACCTCCTTTGGCCGCCATTCCTTCCAGTTCTCTGCTGCAGATGACTGGAACGAACTGCAAAAACTCTGAAGCTGGAGACTTAACTCCCTCACAGAGCAGCTTACCGATCACTGCACCTGTACACAGCCCATCTGTAATTAGCCCACCCAGCTACCTCATCCCCGTATTGTTATTTACATTGTTATTTATTTTGCTCATTTGCACCCCAGTATCTCTATTTGCACATCATCTTCTGCACATCTATCACTCCAGTGTTAATACTAAATTGTAATTATTTTGCACTATGGCCTATTTATTGCCTTACCTCCCTAACTTACTACATTTGCACACACTGTATATAGATTTTCTATTGTGTTATTGACTGTACGTTTTGTTTATTCCATATGTAACTCTGTGTTGTTGTTGTTTTTAATCGCACTGCTTTGCTTTATCTTGGCCACGTCGCAGTTGTAAAGGAGAACTTGTTCTCAACTGGCTTACCTGGTTACATAAAGGTGAAGAAAAAAAAGAATGGGCACAGCATATGGCTTGTCTATGGCCAGATCCATGGAGCGCGGCACTATTTAGGATTGTTTTTTTTATGTCCTGTTGTTTGTGTGTAGGGTTTGCTTGTACAGTAGGAAACGTTCCTGGTATTGTATGGTCAGCATATTCACTTTGGTCACTAATGATTGGAAATCGACAGTCCAGCAGGTCCTGGGTGGGGCCAATGTTAACTGCCCCAGCGACTATTTTACAGTTGCCTTCCAGGTGCAGTGGAAAAGTTAGAGAATGGAGAGATATACCTAAAAATGGTGATGTAATTTGTAAAGGTGGATAGTGCAACATAAATCAAGATGGTCTGGAGAGAGGAAGAAATAGCTCTAACATAGGGAGAAATGCATGGCAGGAAATCAGCATGCCTTCTTTTTAGAATAGTATTTATATCAGATTGGAAAACTAGTGAAATGTGTTCTCAATTCCATAGGAAGTGCACCAGTATTGATAAAACTATCACAAATGTATGGTTGTATTGGACATGTGGGGCATGCACTTCTATGTTTACGTTCCATTCTCTGGATGATTCCGACTGTGTATCTCTCTTAGTTGGGCAGGATATCAACCCTGATAACATGGTCTTTAACCCATTAGATATTAATGAAGCGAACGATAAATATAATGATTGTGTTGATCTAGTTTTCCTGAGATTTACCAGAGATGAGTTTATCACTTGTGATTACTATAATGTTAAGCAATTTATGTACAGCGGTTTATCTAATTCCAAGACAAGTTTATTTTCTACCTTTCATTTGAACGTTCCCAGTCTTCCTAAAAATCACGACCACCTTGTTCATTATCTGTCTTCTCTCAATCGTGAATTTTCCATTGTTACCCTTTCAGAAACATGGTTGACTGAAGAGACAACCATGCTTTATGACATGTCTCCTTATAATGCTGTTCTGCACTGTAGAACCTCAAGAGGTGTGTCCATTTTTTGTTCATAAACATTTTCAATTCTTTGTAAGATAGGACCTCGCACTTACATCTGATAATATTGATGTTGAATCTCTTTTCATAGAAATTCCCTCCTGTTAATTTCTTGGTGGTAAAAAAGTGGTAATTGTATGCATCTATCAGCCCCCCAACTCTGACATTGGTAGTTTCATTGAAATCCTTGCATCAACCTTGGATTTGATTAATAATGAAGATAAAATGTGTTTTCTATTGGGTGATTACAACATAAACATAAACTCACTGACATCTGACTTTTTGAATACTTTATACTCCAGCTATCTGTATCCCCTCATCTGCCACACTTATTGAAAATATATTTTTTAAATTCTTTGAATAATGTGGCTAATACAGGTGTACTTTATATTGACATTTCTGACCACTTTCCAATTTTCCACTACTCTTTTTGCAGCTGGAAATGAACAGATGGGAATGATTAGTAGTATTAAGGGTAGAATATTTAACAAAAGTAATTGTGAGCGCTTTAAGATGTTGATTGATGATATTTCATGGAAAAAATATATAATCAGGCGGATGTGGAGTCTGCTTACCATACTTTTCTCACATCTTTCAATTCTGTATTTCACCACTGCTTTCCCTTAGTTAAACCACGTAAGACAGCAGCAGATGGGTTCTGGAAACCTTGGTTTACAATCGGTCTAAAAAAATCCTCAATTTAAAGAAACAAGTTGAATAAAACGTTTCTCACAAATCCCTCGCCCCTGAATTCTGCAAATTATGATAACAAATTCACTCATCTACTTTGGATATCCCCAGAAATATATTTTACTAACAAATTTCAAGAATCGTTCAATAATGTAAAGTAAACTTGAAAAATCATGTTGAATAAGAAAAAGCCATCTACAACTATCCCATCTCAATTTATTTTTGGAAATAAGATCTATAGTCAGTGCTTAATTTGTAAATCTGGAGGTCCCGGAACACATAGTGAGCGCGAGAGGGGGGGGGGGGGGTTATCCAGGGGGCTCTGAGGTACCAGAGCGCTTTTGAGAAAAAAAGTGTCAAACACAACATAGCAGCGCAGCAGACAGAGTAAACAGCCAAATAGCCTACTGTCTATGGTGGTGAAACAGACAGCACTCTCCAAGGTGCTGATGAATTCAAAGCATTTTAGACGTCACTGCAGTATGCCCAGATATTTGAGTATAGCTGCGGGGCTTACACAAGTCAGAATTTCTTATAGCCTAATTTTCTAGACATCAATGTACAGCAAAAATGTTTGACGTCACTGCAGAACACCCGCCATATGCATATTCGCACATACTCAGCTGTGGGGCTTACAAGACCCGAATTTCATATAATTTTCAGGACATCAATGTAGCAGTAGAACAAATATCACAATATTGGAATATAACTTCAGATTTAAAAAAATGAATGTAGACTACAGCAGAACAAACATATGAGAATATACTGTACTCCTCCTGCCTATGTGATAATATGAAGCACATAAGGTGTTATTCTCCTGTCTTATCCAGTGTGCTGTGTGAATTTAAGTATGCTCCCTCTAATTCTCTCTCTCTCCCTCTCTCCCTCCCCTCCCGGAGGACCTGAGCCCTAGGACCATGCCTCAGGACTACCTGGCCTGATGACTCCTTGCTGTCCCCAGTCCACCTGGTCGTGCTGCTGCTCCAGTTTAAACTCTTCTGCCTGCGGCTATGGAACCCTGACCTGTTCACCAGACGTGCTACCTTGTCCCAGACCTGCTGTTTTCAACTCTCTCTCTCTACCGCACCTGCTATTTCAACCTCTAAATTCCCGGCTATGAAAAGCCAAGTGACTCTCTAGGTTTCTTCCTAGATTCCTGCCTTTCTAGGGAGTTTTTCCTAGCCACCGTGCTTCTACATCTGCATTTGCTTGCTGTTTGGGGTTTTAGGCTGGGTTTCTGCATAGCACTTTGTGACATCTGTTGATGTAAAAAGGGCTTCATAAATACATTTGATTGATTGATTGATATTCACATTAACTTCACAGTACAGAACAAGTAAAAAATAAATTAAAAAATCCTACCTTAGTTTTCAAAACCTCCCACAATGACTCTCCCCATGTCAAGTCCATTCATTTTCTTGCTCAAAGCCATGAGCGGGCCTGTGGCTGTGATGTTTAGCCTCATTCTAAGGCTGTTCTGAAGACACTGGCTGTAGTGTCTATTTTTTTCATTTTGAGTTTTAACTATATCCTGGGTGTCCTCTTTAGCCTTGTCTACAAGGCTTGCTGCCACCAAATGCGCCTTGCTTCGGGCATGTTCAAAAACCTTTTTTCTGAGGGCTCTTTGTTGTTGTTGTTTTTTTACGTCTGAGGCAGAGGATGTTAATTTACTGTACATTCCACCCACTCTTTTGCTAGTTTAATCCCTCCAGTCGTTTCTAGACCCAAGATCCCTACCTTTTTGCATGTTGTACAGCCCAACTATTAATTCTGCATGACAAGCCAGGCGTTATACGTTTGCTTGTTCTTGAACTGCAAATTGCACCTGCTCCAAGCACTTAATTGGTGGATACACTGTCCCCCCCAGGGCCGGTCCTTGCCGTTCTGCTGCCCTAGGACACTGAAAAGGTGTATTTTCCGGACATTGAAAAATACGTATTTTCCGATGTTGAAATCAGGTTCATTTTAGGTTCTGAATGAAAGTTGAAAATATGTATTTTCCGGCTGTTGAAATCAGGCTCATATTTGGTTCTGAATGAAAGTTGAAAAGACGTAATTTATACACGTCTGTGTTTGGGCCAAATCAAGGCTGGTCCGGACGGACCAAAAATATATGTCCGTGGATGGATCAAGGCCGGTCCGGACTGCACCAAAAAAAGACGTCCAAAAGGCGTCTGCGTCGGTCCGTGCTTACTGAGGTGCCTACAGAGTTGCCTGAAATATAATTTTATGAATGCCCATCCATGTGGTAAGCCTACCGTTTGTAAAATACCAAATAAAGACGTCCAAAAGATGTCGGCGCGTGCTTACTGGGGTGTAGCCTACCATGTCGGCCTGCAATATAATTGTATGAATGCCCATCTATGTGGTAGACCCACCATTTGTAAAACAGGCCGTTGCATTGGCTTTATTAGTCTTGATTCCTGTGACTAATCAATTTGGCTATTTAAGCTCTCAATATCAGCTACCCAACATTATCAGGAGTTATCGTGAGCCTATTTGCAATGTGTTTAAACAGCGGGAAATGCAGAAGTATTTTATTTTTCGCTATGATCAGCTTGTCAAAAATGTATGGATACAAACATGAAACCACTGATCATGACAATGGGGTGAAACTCCTGGACAACATTTGTGATTGTCCATTCCATATTGTCCATTTTACTTTGACCTGTCCTGTTTTTAGGATATGTTGTTTGTTAACATTACAGCGTATTTTTATTTGATTGGGTGCCATTTAGTTTAGGCTATTTGATCGGAGAAACCTGCATAATGTAAAAAGTTTCCATCTCAATTCATTGTCATACATTTTATCTCCAGCCTGTATGCTACAGAAAAGGCCACATACTCTTTCTACCATATCCTACAGTATATCTGCTACATGATTTTTGTTAGATCATTTTTTGGATGGAATGTTGGTGGAGCGCCACAACGATGCGTGTCTCCATCAGCACCCTGGAGAGGCGTGCTGGGAATGGACAAGCTAAATATTTTGTGCCCCTGCCTTTGACAAAGTGGGCACTGCTTATCACAGGGCGGCATCAGAGCTCACCTAAAAAGCCCATATGCCACTGGTTGAGAGAAATTGTCATTGTTTTTGGGCAGAATTATGTGACGTTTAATGTGTTTTTGGAGGTGTGTCTTGGTCAGTTTAGCTCAGAAAATGCCGCCCTCATCAATCTGCCGCCATAACCGGCCTCCAAATCCTGCCTAATAGGCGGGCCGGCCATGGTCCCCCCCCAACACCCTGTCTCCCTCTCCCGCTGAGTCTGACTCACTAGTAGGCCTACTAGCTAGTGGAGGTGCCGGTGGCGATGCTGAACTGCTGGGATTAGCAGCGCTGCTAATTAAGGCATCGCCATCAGGAACAGTTTGCCCCTTACTCCTCTCCTCCGGCACTGACAGTTCTCTGGCTCGTTCTGGGTTCGATTCACCATCTTTCTCTGGATTTTTGGACTTGAAAAATGCAATCAAACTTGATTTCCTTTTCTTATCCATTTTTTATTTGGCTATCCCGCGTTTCAAATTCAGTAGGCAGCAGTGGCGGTCAGTGACGTTTAAGATTAGGGATGACGTTGTTTTTTTTTCATGAGCATGGCCTTATTTCTATTACAGCATATTGGATGACTGTCATTCATATTCCATTCACCCAGTTAAATGTAAAAGCGATAGGTTTAGGCTACTACATGATACTCAAATTTTCCTCATACCCATCATGAGGTTGCTACAACTTAGCCTATGAATTCAAGTTTACAACTTAGGTGCACACAGGTTGTGATTTTCTTTTGAGCTGACAGACAGTGACACATGGAAAGACAGTGACACATTCAATACCGACTTGAACACTCTTGCCTGCATCTAGCTGATATAGGGTGTAATCGTTAGTCCAACAGTTGCAAAAGAGGGTTTCTATTGGACAAATTCAGGCATGTTCATCCATATTTTGTTCCGTTTAAGATTTTTTTTCAACAGAATCGGCTAAAAAATTCACAGCTGATCACGCGTAAACACAGTTCACTTTCATAGCAGCCACGTTGTATTCCTTCTCGTATCTATGCGCTCTCCTCCTCTCACCTTGTCCCTTTGCTTGTGGAATTCAATGCACAAACACATAACCGTATGTGACCAGGCGAAAAAACCTTTCCAAGCCAAACCATATCATAACCGCTACACATAGCCAACATCGTTGTCACCATATTAGCTAAAGTAACGTCATAGTCAACATATCTAATAGAACTAATGTGTTAGTAAACCCGATACAATCATGCAGTAACGTTTAAGTGTACAGTCAGTAAGCAGTTACACCAGCGGGCCCCGGTGGCAATAAATTAGTAAGCTTACCTTGACTTGGAAGTGTTCCAGTGTATTTTATATTTGGGATTCTTCAAATATCCACCCTTTGCCATGATGACAGCATTGCACACTCTTGGCATTCTCTCAACCAGCTTCACCTGGAATGCTTTTCCAACAGTCTTGAAGGAGTTCCCACATATGCTGAGCACTTGTTGGCTGCTTTTCCTTCACTCTGTCGTCCGACTCATCCCAAACCATCTCAAATAGGTTGAGGTCTGGAGGCCAGGTCATCTGATGCAGCATTCTATCACTCTCCTTCTTGGTAAAATAGCCCTTACACAGCCTGGAGGTGTGTTGGGTCATTATCCTGTTGAAAAACAAATGATAGTCCCACTAAGCCCAAACCAGATGGGATGGCATATCGCTGCAGAATGCTGTGGTAGCCATGCTGGTTAAGTGTGCCTTGAATTCTAAATAAATCACAGACAGTGTCACCAGCAAAGCACCCCCACACCATAACACCTCCTTCTCCGTGCTTTACGGTGGGAAATACACATGCAGAGATCATCTGTTCACCCACACCACGTCTCACAAAGACACGGCGGTTTGAACCAAAAATCTCAAATTTGGACTTCAGACCAAAGGACAAAGGACAAATTTCCACCGGTCTAATGTCCATTGCCCGTGTTTCTTGGCCCAAGCAGGTCTCTTCTTCTCATTGGTGTCCTTTAGTAGTGGTTTCTTTGCAGCAATTCAACCATGAAGTGAAGGCCTGATTCACACAGTCCCCTCTGAATAGTTGCTGTTGAGATGTGTCTGTTACTTGAACTCTGTTAAGCATTTATTTGGGCTGCAATTTCTGAGGCTGGTAACTCTAATGAACTTATCCTCTACAGCAGAGGTAACTCCGGGTCTTCCATTCCTGTGGCGGTCCTCATGAGAGCCAGTTTCATCATAGCACTTGATGGTTTTTGCGACTGACCTTCATGTCTTAAAGTAATGATGGACTGTCGTTTTTCTTTGCTTATTTGAGCTGTTCTTGCCATAATATGGACTTGGTCTTTTACCAAATAGGGCTATCTTCTGTATACCTTGTCACAACACAACTGATTGGCTCAAACGCATTAAGAAGGAAAGAAATTACACAAATTAATTTTAAGAAGGAACACCTGTTAATTGAAATGCATTCCAGGTGTCTACCTCATGAAGCTGGTTGAGAGAATGCCAAGAGTGTGCAAAGCTGTCATCAAGGCAAAAGTTGGCTATTTGAAGAATCTCAAATATAAAATATATTTTGATTTGTTTAACACTTTATTGGTTACTACATGATTCCAAATGTGTGACTTCATAGTTTTGATGTCTTGACTATTATTCTACAATGTTAAATGTTTTACAAATAAAGAAAAACCCTTCAATGAGTAGGTGTGTCCAAACTTTTTACTGGTAGTGTACATCTTCACCAAATCAATGCAAAATGGTATTGTTCCTAAAGATTTGAAAATTGCCAAAGTTATGCCCCTCTAAAAATCTGGGGATCCCAGATCTTTTACAAATTATAACCTAATGTCTGTACTACCATGTTTTACTAAAATCTTAGATAAAGTGGTGTATAAGAGGAAGTTGAAACCTTTAAATCAACACTGTATTCTATATGAGCACCAATATGGTTTTCATAAAACCTACTCCACAAATATGGCTCTTTTGGAACTTGTGGATAAAATCTGTACAGCCTTGAACAACAACGAATACGCACTTGCCATCTTTTTAGATTTATCCAAAGCGTTTGACATGGTTGATCATGAAATATTTCTTTCTAAATTGCATTATCACAGTTTTCATGATTATACATATAATTGGATATATAGTTATGTTTATGATAGAGAACAATTTGTTTATACAAACGGCTGTGCATCTACCAGGGCCAAGATATCCTGTGGCGTGCCTTGCTGCTGTGTATTCTACCATACTTGCCATTCTCTTGGCTGATGATACCAATTTGATTTAATCATACAACTCAGGCATAGCCAAATTCTCTGAATGGTTCCAGATAAACAAATCTTTAAATGTTAACAAATTTAACTTTATTGTATTCACTAGTAATAAAAATAAATATTGTAGGGCCTCCAGAGTGGTGCAGCGGTCTAAGGCACTGCATCGCAGCGCTAGAGGCGTCACTATAGACCCGGGTTCGATCCCGGGCTGTATCACAACCAGCCGTGATCAGGAGTCCCATAGGGCGGCACACAATTGGCCCAGCATTGTCCGGGTTAGGGGAGGGTTTGGCCGGGGGAGCTTTACTTGGCTCATCGCGCTCTAGTGACTCCTTGTGGCGGGCCGGGTGCCTGCAGGCTGACCTCGGTCGTCAGGTGAACAGTGTTTCCTCCGACACATTGGTGCGGCTGGCTTCCGGGTTAAGCGGGCGGGTGTTAAGAAGTGCGGTTTGGCAGGTCATGTTTTGGAGGACGCATGACTCGACCTTCGCCTCCCAAGCCCGTTGGGGAGTTGCAGCGATGAGACAAGATCGAAATTGGGGAGAAAAATATTAATAATAAATAAATATTGTTACAAAAAAAGAGCCATAATCTCAATTGGTGGGAATGAAATGGATCAAGTCACATCCACTAGATAACTCAGAATTGTAATTGATGAAAAGTTATCCTGGATTTGTCTGCAGCATAGTGATGACATCTGTTGGTATCATCAGAAAGGTTAGTGGTTTGGTTCATCAGGCTTGCTTCCTAACTATATACTAAAGCTGAATTGACCCATATCTCATATTTATTGTCTGGGCCAGTACATACAGTACATACTACCTACACAAATTACTCATCATAGAAAATACATTTGCAAGACTAGACACCTCCTCTAATTACCTGGCTCCATCTGCACCTTTGTTTAAGAAACTCAATATCTTGTCTAATTACGACATTAATGTACAGCAATTATGCACTTTCATCAGTTTACCTAAACCCATCAATGTATTCTTCCAGGTTAATTCTGAAATCCATCTATATAACACAAGATCCTGCGATAACCTTCACCCTCCCCACTGCCGCACCTCACATAGTCAATTCTCTATCTGATATAGAGGTACCATATTCTGGAATTCTTATCTTCATATTGCCAAAACATCATCATCCCTCAATAACTTCAAGCGAAGATTGGGGGTCAGCCTGATGAACCAAACTACTCAGTAATCTCTTTCACATAGCCTAACTCTCACACACTCACATGCACACACACATTTAACCTCTTAACGATCTGACCCTTTTTTCCAATTTTCGACTAAAATGTCATACCCATATCTAACTGCCTGTAGCTCAGGACCTGAAGCAAGGATATGCATATTCTTGATACCATTTTAAAGGAAACATTTTGAAGTTTGTGGAAATGTGAAAATAATGTAAGAGAATGTAACAAATTAGATCTGGTAAAAGATAATAAAAACAAAAGAAACATGTGTGGGGGGGGGGGCAATGCAAATAGTCTGGTTAGCCATTTGATTAGATGTTCAGGAGTCTTATGGCTTGGGGGTAGAAGCTGTTTAGAAGCCTCTTGGACCTAGACTTGGCGCTCCGGAACCGCTTGCCGTGCGGTAGCAGAGAGAACAGTCTATGACTAGGGTGGCTGGAGTCTTTGACAATTCTTAGGGCCTTCCTCTGAAACCGCCTGCTATAGAGGTCCTGGATGGCAGGAAGCTTGGCCCCAGTGATGTACTGGGCCGTACACACTACCCTCTGTAGTGCCTTGCGGTCGGAGGCCGAGCAGTTGCCATACCAGGCAGTGATGCAACCAGACAGGATGCTCTCGATGGTGCAGCTGTTGAACCTTTTGAGGATCCATGCCAAATCTTTTCAGTCTCCTTAGGGGGGATAGGTTTTGTCGTGCCCTCTTCACGACTGTCATGGTGTTCTTGGACCATGTTAGTTTGTTGGTGATGTGGACGCCAAGGAACCTGAAGCTCTCAACCTGCTCCACTACAGCCCCGTCGATGAGAATGGGGGCGTGCTTGGTCCTCTTCTTTTTCCTGTAGTCCACAATCATCTCCTTTGTCTTGATCACGTTGAGGGAGAGGTTGTTGTCCTGGCACCACACGGCCAGGTCTCTGTCCTCCTCCCTATAGGCTGTCTCGTCGTTGTCGGTGATCAGGCCTACCACTGTTGTGTCATCGGCAAACTCAATGATGGTGTTGGAGTTGTGCCTGGCCATGCAGTCATGAGTGAACAGGGAGTACAGGAGGGGACTGAGCACGCACCCCTGAGGGGCCCCCGTGTTGAGGATCAGCGTGGCGGATGTGTTGTTACTTACCCTTACCACCTGGGGGTGGCCCGTCAGGAAGTCCAGGATCCAGTTGCAGAGGGAGGTGTTTAGTTCCAGGGTCCTAAGCTTAGTGATGAGCTTTGAGGGCACTACAGTGTTGAACGCTGAGCTGTAGTCAATTAATAGCATTCTCACATAGGTGTTCCTTTTGTCCAGGTGTGAAAGGGCAGTGTGGAGCGCAATAGAGATTGCATCATCTGTGGATCTGTTGGGGTGGTATGCAAATTGGAGTGGGTCTAGGGATTCTGGGATAATGGTGTTGATGTGAGCCATGACCAGCCTTTCAAAGCACATCATGTCTACAGATGTGAGTGCTACGGGTCGGTAGTCATTTAGGCAGGTTACCTTAGTGTTCTTGGGCACAGGGACTATGGTGGTCTGCTTGAAACATGTTGGTATTAAAGACTCAGACAGGGAGAGGTTGAAAATGTCAGTGAAGACACTTGCCAGTTGGTCAGCGCATGCTCGGAGTACACGTCCTCGTAATCCATCTGGCCCTGCGGCCTTGTGAATGTTGACCTGTTTAAAGGTCTTACTCACATCGGCTACGGAGAGCGTGTTCACACAGTCGTCTGGAACAGCTAATGCTCTCAGGCATGTTTCAGTGTTACTTGGCTCGAAGCGAGCATAGAAGTAATTTAGCTTGTCTGGTAGGCTTGTGTCACTGGGCAGCTCGTGGCTGTGCTTCCCTTTGTAGTCTGTAATAGTTTGCAAGCCCTGCCACATCCAATGAGCGTCGGAGCCGGTGTAGTACGATTCGATCTTAGTCCTGTATTGACGCTTTTCCTGTTTGATGGTTCGTCGGAGGGCATAGCGGGAATTCTTATAAGCTTCCGGGTTAGTGACCCGCTCCTTGAAAGCGGCAGCTCTACCCTTTAGCTCAGTGCGGATGTTGCCTGTAATCCATGGCTTCTGTTTGGGGTATTTACGTACAGTCACTGTGGGAACGACGTCATCGATGCACTTATTAATGAAGCCAGTGATGTGGTGTACTCCTCAATGTCATCGGAAGAATCCCGGAACATATTCCAGTCTGTGCTAGCAAAACAGTCCTGTAGTTTAGCTTCTGCTTAATCTGACCACTTTTTTATTGACTGACACTGGTGCTTCCTGCTTTAGTTTTTGCTTGTAAGCAGGAATAAATATTTGTCCTCTTGCTCCAACCACACCTGCACAACGTTTTTATTTTTTATCTGTCTATCACTTGTTTTCTTTAGTGCAAATAAAACAAATGCTCATCTCATACTTAATATATTTTACTAGTCAGAGATACCACCATACGCACATTTTGTTACCAGTTGCATGCCACTGCCCACCATTTTCATTACACCTTATCTGACATAGAAAGTGTAAGAATTTTGTGTCAATCTCAAGCACGTGTGTGACACACACACAAACACACAAATAAATAATGGACACCCCTCACCTCATCTGTTTAATCGTTTTACTTTTAATAGTAAAAATGACAAAATTACATGATCTCTACTTAATCTACAAAATAATAACTTAATATTCATGATCATGGTAAGCGTCAAAAATTGTTTGGCTCTAACAACTGTTCATAGACATGCACACTGTTGAAATATAAAAATATAAATATAAATACATCCCATTAATGTCCTTAATAAATCCATTACTAAGATTTAAAATAGTTCAGAATAAAATAATTAAAATGCAGTTGAGTACAATAAGGCATTAAGATGTATCGCAAGAGCTGTACAGGTTACTAGAATATAGTTTAAAAATATAATTTGTTTTGCTTCATGCGGGAAACCTAAAATAACTTTGATTAAATCACTACTTTTCTCAACAGGAAGAACAAGTCTCAAAATTAAATCATTCTACACATTTTTTTCAAGCTAACATACCAACACTAAACGGATGAAATGAAGCACTCCATTCAAAAAACAGGATTTGTTGAAAGCATACTAGCGGTGGGCCATCGAACGCTAGTAGTACCTGGATATACTTATCTCAATCTGACCTTTGACCTATAAAGCCCTTCCATGACATCACACCTTATCCACTGAAAAAGTCTAACAATCAAAATTGTCTGAGGAAAGGTGATCTTTCTCTTCAGATTCATGGGGAGCGGTAAGTCATAATATGAGTTGTGCTCAGAACGCTGTGTGCTATACATGGTGGTGTTACATGGCTAGAATTCTAATGAATTAGTTTTAATACGGTGGACTCGTACAAGGAACGAAACAAAGGAGGCTATGGCAATGACAGTTACAAAGAAATAAAATGGCGGACATGGTTAAAATTAATTTGACTGAATCAATCACCACATTCTCAAAATATTTGTTTTCAACCATCTGTAGTGTAAGTGCTGCTAACTTTCTTGTAGCATGATAACTTTACTTTTCCTAAAAGCTAAAAGTTGTCTTAGTTTCACTTTCATGCTAATTGTGTTTTAGGTGCCAGTTAACTGCGTCATGAGCCTGGCTGTACAGTAGCAGTAATGAGAACTCCATTGTGTATTAAATGTGGTCGTGCCCAGAGAGGAAGACGCAGAGCAAATACATCTTTAAGAAACCTGTCTGAACCTTCGGCGAAAGTAAACGTCAACATTTGTAAGGTGCTTGATACTCCTTAACTCAACTTTGCCAATGTTTTTTTCTCTCTCTACTGTACCTGAAACAAATCGATACAGTACACCCCTCCACTGTTCATAATCACCAATATAGTGATACAGCGTTGGCCCTATTTAAAACAGACTACATCCATATGCTCTATGATTACACAATTAAAACGTAGTGTCTACTCCTCTCCATTTTCGGAAGGTAGCAGCCCCTGACTTGTTTTGTGCTATTCTCCCCCTGAACCTCTCATTCTCCTTCAGAATATCCTCTTCTACACACCCTTTTGTAATATCATTTCCCTGTTACTCTTTTATACCATCCCCCAACTTCTTACTACAAGCCTTTCTTATGAAGGCTCGGAGAAGAAAGCGACAAAATGGAGGCAAAATGAAAGTGTTTCTGACATACAGTTACAAAACATGGTACATTACTAGCAGATGGGGAGTAGTTGCTGGGACTGAGGGAGACCAAGGGGGGAAGGGGGGAGGGAGAGGGATAGAGTAGATGCACTCAAGACCACAGTGTCATAGGAGTCCTGATAGTGCAAGAGAGTTCAGCCACGTTGGGGACACTCACTTCCATATTTGTCGTTATCTAGCGTCATCGAATCAGCGTACAGGACATATAATGTCCCCCTCCTCTCGCCACATTCTCCTAACTGTTCTCGCATACCTTCTCTCTGCCTCCTTCTCTCCCCTAAGTCAGCCCGCTCTGTCCCATTCCCCCTTTTCCTCTAGCTATGGGACGTAGAGAAGCCAATTTTTTTTACTGTGGCTTTCCCCTAAGCAAGCCCACTTTGTCCTCCTAACCTCTCACTATAGGGACTCAGGGGGGTGAGGTTCAACTGAGGCTCCGCTCTGCTAACTGTGGGACTGAGGCTGGATGCTGGAGCAATCCGACACTAGCAGGTTCACCACAGTGTTGCCACTGATGTAGACGTTCGGGGCGGACACCATGTTGCCGAGGGACACGGAGGAGCTGGACGCCCCGCTAGAGGTGACAGGGCCGGGGGATCCCTCTTGACCCCCCGTGCTGTGGGTGCCCATGTGGCCCTGCAGCTGGGTGGGGGTCTTGCAGTGCACCCCGCACAGCTGGCACACTAGGACACCGCCGGAGCCTGTGCCGCCGAAGACGCCAGCGCTCTCCTTCCACTCCTGGCCATGGTGCTTCTGGGCATGGACACGCAGGTAGGTCAGAGTGGTGAAGCCTGGAGGAGATGGAGACAGTTAGCGGTTAGTGTCATTTCAAGGCTTTACAGGAAATGCTTAATAGCGTGGTTCCCCCAACAGGCAGGTGAATTTGGCCCCCAAAGTTTTCTGAGTAAAAAAAACATTGTTGGACTAAGACTGTAAAAACACTAGCAAATCAGCTCCAAGTGATTTTAATATAGGAAATCGGTTCCAAAGTATTCCCACGCATAATAAAGAGATATATTTGATCATATTATAGTGGACATTTTTTGTGTCCTCTGTGTCTCTGCTAATGCGAGACTACATGTAGCGTATTGTTTCTTGTTATTGTGTTAGGATGTTCTGTGACTTTGCTCTCAGGGAAAGGACTGATAGAAGAACAGAAAGAAGGGAATACATTGTTACTTTGGCCCAACGCCTAGAAACTGTGTGTGCAAGGTCATGATCAGCCTATTGCCTCCTGAGAGCAGAGACGCCTAGTTTGTGCATGTGTCTAAAGAGTGCTGAACGGGAGCACCCCTTCAGAGCTTCTGACAGACTTGTACTTTGAGTATTACGTTTGTTGTAACCTCTCCGGCCGTGATAATAAAGATCTGTTAATTTAACTTTGACTTGAGTCCTTAGTGGTAGTTTCCACTACAATTTGGCGTCCCAAAAACAGGATGATTGATTCTACCTGTGGAGCTCGGCAGTGAGGGTCTGTGAGGGAACACTGGTGGTGCATTCCATGTGAAGGCGTGCAAAGACGTCTGACCAAAGACGACACTGTGGGCTGCCCGGGAGAAAACACAATCTACGAAACCTAGAAGGACTGACAACTGAATTTCAGTAAGTCAATTTAAAAGAATTTTGAACAATAAGAACCGTATTGAGAAGCTTAGAAAAGGATCCAGAGTCCTAAGAGGGGACTAGGCGGGGGTAGAGAGACCCCGTCGGCAACGCTGTCTGTAAGTATTCAGGGAATACATACGTAGTTCTGGGAACTACATGGAAGTTCTGGGAACTCCATTTTAGGATTTAGAGAATAGTATGTGATGCAGTGGAATGATTTTTGTATGATTGACTCATTTACTGAAAAAGGGAAATTAGTTCCCAGAATGATTGAGGTATGAGTGTGATAATTGTTAGAGTAAAGTAAATTGATAAGGTATAATTAAAAAGTAATAATGGGGAAAGGGAACATTAAAAGTAGATATGAAGACCCAGAGTGGGCACCAAAGGGACCCAGTAAAGTGATGGCAAAGACATTTGGTATGGGGGTACTGTGCCAGACAGAAGATTGGACAGCATGGACTGACCCTGCGAAAGATGCTATGAAGTTTGAAGAAGAGGTGAGAGCAATCATTGCCATGTATAACCCCACCACCCGTGAAATTGAGGAAATACTCCGTCAGTGTTTGAATTTCAAGTGGAACCAGTGTAAGGGATGTTGGAACAGTGATGCAACCAGAGCCAACTGTGTTGAGGAACTCACAGCTGTGTTTAATAATGCAAAGACAACATACACAAAGCACACAGACTGATAGAAAATACTTTCCACAATGATGAAGGCCGATGAGACCTTTGAGGACTATCAGGAACGAATGGAGAAGATCTTCCTCCAGGACTCTGGTCTGACCCCTGACCAAGAATCATATGGCAGCCTGTGTGCCATGCAGTGGTTACTGGCCTGCGACAAGACCTGAAGACAGCTGTGACCACCATATCCATTGGGTGGGAGACAAAGACCCTTGCTGATGTCAAACCTCACATCACCCATGCAGAGAGACAGATCAGGTCGAAGAACACAAATACTGGTGCTAAACTACAAGCTTTTCTCTGGAGGAGGAGAATACCGTGGAGGTGGAGTTCAAGGACGAGGCCGAGGAGGAGGTAGAAGAAGGGAAAGAGGCAGAGGGTGAGGAGCGCAAGGCGCCTCTGGAGGGAGAGACTGTAGCTGCTACAACTGTGGCAAACCAGGACATTTTGCAAGGGACTGTCCTGGTGATGGGAGATGACCAGGGTGAATGGCCAGGACCACCTGAAGATGTAAGTGTTGGAAATCCCTTTGGTGGGCAAAGAACATAGGATGAGGTGGGAACAGAAGAAGACTCCGATGATGAAGAACCACAAGAAGCATGCCAGATGCTGAAACTTACCACCTTTTCGACTGAAAATCCACTGATAGAAATTGAAATAGTTGGCCAGAAGATTCCATTCCTAGGAGACACCGGGGCTGCTATCTCGGTGTTGAAACAATCTGCCCTGAAAGTAATCCCCTCTAAAATAAAAACTCCACACTGTTGGAGCATCAGGAATTCCCTTTGAAGAATGCCTCACTTACCCCCTACACGTTAAGTGGGAAACATCGATTTCTGTACTTCTCCGCCTGCCCTGTAAACCTCCTGGGAAGAGATCTGATGTGCAAGATTAATCTGACTGTTGCATGCACTGCTGAGGGCTTGTCCCTCCGTTCTCCTACAAACGGGATATACCCGTGCGTGTCCCAGTGTTCTTATGCCTGGCATTTGAACGATCCTGAGGTGGAAGGTGAACAATGAGAGAGATCACTTACCTCCCACACCACTGTGCATGGGAGGTCCCAGAACATCTTCACTGCACAGCAGCTGTCCCCTCATGTGAAGAAGACCCTGAATATCAACAAAGATGGACAAAGCAAAAAGCAGAGTGGAAGTGACAATTGATGGAATATACTACGGTGAGGAATTTACAGCGGCCGGAAGACTGATGACAGCCACTGATTGGGTGGCCTGGGAAGGAGTCTCCACCAACAGCTACCCTTTTCTCCCCTTTCTGGGTTACTACTCGAACGATACCAAAGAAATAACCTATTCCTACTGAAATTATGATAGTCGTGTCTCAAGATAACTCCCAAATACCATGGCTGGATGAAGTGCCAGAACAGCTCTGGGCTATCTCCAAGACCAATATTGGGACGATGAGAGGTGCCACCACGGTGAAAGGTGTCCCGAAGAATAATCACAGACCAAATAAAGCTCAGTACCCTCTTAGCAAAGAAGTAGAAAAGGGTATTATTCCCATCCATCAGGCCCTGGATGAGAATGGGGCTTTGATCCCATGCCCAAATTCTTCCTATAACACCCCTATTTTACCTGTTAGGAAGCCATCTGGTGAATATTGTTTTGTGTAAGATCTTAGAATAGTTAATGATGCTGTTCACGCAAGAGCACCCCTGGTGCCAAACACAGTTACTATTCTTTCCCAAGTTCCCCCAGGGAGCGGTTGTTTTTTGGTTATAGATTTAACGCATTCTTCAGCATTCTTCAGCATCCCTGCTGACCCTGGGTCACAGGACTGGTTCTCTTTCACGTTTCTTGGGAAAACATGGACTTGGACGGTGATGCCACAAGGTTACATTTAATCACCTGCCATTTTTGCCCAGGAAATGGCGAGGAACCTGGAAGGTTTTATTCCCCCTAGAGGTAGTACTGTGGTTCAATACGTTAATGACCTGTTGGTCTGTTCCTCATCTGAGGAAATCTGTCACGAAGATACTAAGGCATTGTTGGTTTTCTTCGCTGAAAATTGTCATAAAGCTTCCCACTCTAAGATGCAGTTGTGTAGAAGTTCTGTTAAATATTTGGGTCATGACATTACTTCTGAGGGTCGCGCCCTCTCTAAAGATAAGCTTGAGGCGATAAAGTCCCTGCCTAAACCTGTTACAAAGCAGCACGATGTCGCTGTTGGGAGTGGCTGGCTACTGTCTCCCATGGTTGAAAGATGCAGAGATGGTACAGCCTCTGCAGGATTGTATTTATGGCAGTAGCCAGCCACTCCCAACAGCAACATCGTGCTGCTTAGTAACAGGTTTAGGCAGGCAATGTCTGAAGTGGTGGAATGGACACCTGAGGCTGAATTAGCCTTGATTAAGTTAAAGCAGGCTCTAATGTCGACCCCCTGTTTGGGTTTGCCTGACCACACCAGACCATTCCATTATTTTGTCTCTGAGAATCATGGGTTTATGTCTGCTGTATTGACACAGTACCATGGAGTTGGCTATAGGCCTGTGGAGTACTTCTCTAAGCGTTTAGACACTGTTATCCGAGGCATGCTGTCCTGCCTCCGCATTTTGCTGTGGCAACTGAGGCGGTTTTGGCATGTTCTGATATTGTAACAATGACTGACCTGACAGTGCTAAACTCCCCATCTTACACCTGCCAGATTGCTAGATTATCAGAACATCCTTCTGACAATGTCTCATGTTACACTGAAGAGATGTACTCTCCTCCCTACAGCTGATGCCGGTAAAGAACATGAGTGTGAATTGACAATTGAGATTGACTGTAGCCCTAGGCTTGACCTAAAAGACGTTTCTCTTTTGAATTCGAACTTTGAGTTTTGTGGATGGCTCTGCCCAGCGAAACGACAAGGGTGAACCTTTAGTAGGCTATGCTGTTGTCGCCGCTGTTCAAACTGTGGAAAGTGCTAGACTGCCCCCTCACTTGTCTGCTCAGGCAGCAGAGTTAATTGGTTTAACCAGAGCATGTATTTTGTTAATATCTACACTGATAGTAGATATGCATTTGGTGTTGTGCACCATTTTGGCACGTTGTGGAAGAATAGAGGATTTTTAACTTAGTCTGGAAAAATTATTGCTCACAGTGATCTTGTCTCCTCTTTGCTGACGGTCGTTCAGCTCCCCTCATCTATTGCAGTGGTTAAGTGCCAATCACACACTTCTACAAAGGACAGTGTTTCTAAAGGGAAAGCTAAAGCTGACTGTGCGGCCAAGCTGGCTGCTTCCTCTTCTGTTTTCCCCCTTCTACAGATGGCAGCAGTTTCTGGTCCCACTAACCCCTTCTCTCCTAATGATGCTGTTGTTTTGCAGGCAGCAGCTGATGCGACTGAGAAAAGGCAGTGGGGTGAGCACTGTCGCAAGGACACCTCGGGTGTATGGCTTGATGATTCTAATAGACCTGCCATGCCCCGTTGTACTTTCCAATACCTTGCTAAATTGTCACATGGTCAAGACCATTTGTCAAAAGGAGGGATGGTGGATCTAGTAAAGAAATATTGGGGTACAGTAGGATTTACTGTTTGCAGATTTTTTTTTTAAAGAAGTGTGTGATCTGAATGACTAATCATTTCAGTATCACCCGCGTCCCATCCCAGGCCAGAGGGCCCCTTTGAGAACTTGATGATGGACTTCATTGAGTTGACCCCTTGTGAGGGGAACAAGTATTGTTTGGTGATTGTTGACATATTTTCAAAATGGATTTAAGCTTTTCCTTGCAGGAGAGCTACAGCAGCAGCTGTGGCAAAGGCTCTTCTGAGAGAGATCATGGGGTCTACCATCAAAAGTCTCCTCTGACAATGGTCAACATTTTGTGAATGAGATTGTTCATTCCCTGTCAGAGGCTTTACAGATTGATTTGAGAACCCATTGTGCCTATCATCCTCAATCTGGGGGTGCAGTAGAACGGGCAAACCAAACCCTAAAAACGAAATTGATTAAACTGATTGGTGAAACAAGCGTGACATGGGTGAAGGTGCTTCCATTGGCACTGATGAGCATTAGAGGCAGATCCCACACAGTGACTGGTCTCTCTCCCCATGAGGTGCTGACACGGCAACCCATGAGAATGACTAACACGCCATTTCTTCAAAACAAGTTGACGTCGCAGAGAATGGAAGAAGAGATGGTAGCATACTGTGTCTCACTTAACAATGTTCTTAAGACTCTCTTCCCATGGGTGAAGAGAAGTAAAAGGTCAAGATGAGGGAGGGAATCTGTTCCTCTCTTGAGCTGAAATGGTGGCAAATGTCAACTCATATAAGACTTCTTGTTGGGTATGTGAGTTGGGTCCTGTGGGAGCAGGTAAGGGTCTCCCATATGGAGGGGTTCCCTTCGGGGTGAACTTAACTATTCAACTGTCCTCAATACTGTCATTGGCTACTTCCCCGCCCCAAGGAATCCTGACCCTATGACTTATTTTGCGATGTACAATGTTACTGTCAGCCTTGTACAGTGGCTTGCGAAATTATTCACCCCCCTTGGCATTTGTCCTATTTTGTTGCCTTACAACCAGGAACTAAAATATATTTTTTGGGGTGTTGTATCATTTGATTTACATAACATGCCTACCACTTTGAAGATGCAAAATATTTTTTGCGGTATGTCTCTAACAGCTTGGAACATCTAGCCACTGGGATTGTTGCCCATTCTTCAAGGCAAAACTGCTCCAGCTCCTTCAAGTTGGATGGGTTCCGCTGGTGTACAGCAATCTTTAAGTCATACCACAGATTCTCAATTTGATTGAGGTCTGGGCTTTGACAAGGCCATTCCAAGACATTTAAATGTTTCCCCTTAAACCACTCGTGTTGCTTTAGCAGTATGCTTAAGGGCATAGTCCTGCTGGAAGGTGAACCTCTGTCCCAGTCTCAAATCTCTGGAAGACTGAAACAGGTTTCCCTCAATAATTTCCCTGTATTTAGAGCCATCCATATTTCCTTCAATTCTGACAAGTTTACCAGTCCCTGCCGATGAAAAACATCTCGGGGTGATGAGAGGTGTTGGGTTTGAGCCAGACATAGCATTTTTCCTTGATGGCCAAAAAGATAAATTTTAGTCTCATCTGACCAGAGAACCTTCTTCCATATGTTTGGGGAGTCTCCCACATGCCTTTTGGCGAACACCAAACGTGTTTGCTTATTTTCTTCTTTAAGCAATGGCTTTTTTCTAGCCACTCTTCTGTAAAGCCCAGCTCTGTGGAGTGTATGGCTTAAAGTGGTCCTATGGACAGATACTCCAGTCTCTGCTGTGGAGCTTTGCAGCTCCTTCAGGGTTATCTTTGGTCTCTTTGTTGCCTCTCTGATTAATGCCCTCCTTGCCTTCTCCGTGAGTTTTGGTGGGCGGCGCTCTCTTGGCAGGTTTGTTGTGGTGCCAAATATAACAATTTTTTAAATAATGGATTTAATGGTGCTCTGTGGGATGTTCAAAGTTTCTGATATTTTTTTTTTTACCCAACCCTGATCGGTACTTCTCCACAACTTTGTCCCTCACCTGTTTGGAGAGCTCCTTGATCTTCATGGTGCCCCTTGTTGCAGACTCTGGGGCCTTTCAGAACAGGTGTATACAGTTGATGTCGGAAGTTTACATACACCTTAGCCAAATACATTTAAACTCTGTTTTTCACAATTCCGACATTTAATCCTAGTAAAAATTCCCTGTCTTAGGTCAGTTAGGATCACCACTTTATTTTAAGAATGTGAAATGTCAGAATAATAGTAGAGAGAATGATTAATTTCAGCTTTTATTTCTTTCATCACATTCCCAGTGGATCAGAAGTTTACATACACTCAATTAGTATCTGGTACCATTGCCTTTAAATTGTTTCACTTGGGTCAAATGTTTCGGGTAGCCTTCCACAAGCTTCCCACAATAAGTTGGGTGAATTTTGGCCCAATCCTCCTGACAGAGCTGGTGTAACTGAGTCAGGTTTGTAGGCCTCCTTGCTCGCACACGCTTTTTCAGTTCTGCCCACAACTGTTCTATAGGATTGAGGTCAGGGCTTTGTGATGGCCACTCCAATACCTTGACTTTGTTGTCCTTAAGCTATTTTGCCACAACTTTGGATGTATGCTTGGGGTCATTGTCCATTTGGAAGACCCATTTGCGACCAAGCTTTAACTTCCTGACTGATGTCTTGAGATGTTGCTTCAATATATCCACATCATTTTCCTTCCTCATGATGCCATCTATTTTGTGAAGTGTACCAGTTCCTCCTGCAGCAAAGCACCCCCCCCCCCCCCCCCAAAAAAAAAGGATGGCTCACCCCTCACAGTTCTGGGGGATTTCAACCTCCCTATGTTTACATTTGCCTCATTTCTCTCTGCCTCCTTCTTTCCACTCCTCTCCTCTTTTGACCTCACCCTCTCACCGTCCCCCCCTACTCACAAGGCAGGCAATACGCTTGACCTCATCTTTACTAGATGCTGTTGTTCTACTAATCTCACTGCAACTCCCCTCCATGTCTCCGACCACTACTTTGTATCCTTTTCTCTCTCGCTCTCCTCCACCACTACTCACTCTGCCCCTACACAGATGGTAATGCGCCGTCGCAACCTTCGCTCTCTCTCTCCCGCTACTCTCTCCTCTTCCATCCTATCATCTCTTCCCTCTGCTCAATCCTTCTCCCTCCAATCTCCTGATTCTGCCTCCTCAATCCTCCTCTCCTTCCTTTCTGCATCCTTTGACTCTCTATGTCCCCTATCCTCCCGGCCGGCTCGGTCCTCCCCTCCAGCTCCGTGGCTTGATGACTCATTGCGAGCTCACAGAACAGGGCTCCGGGCAGCTGAGCGGAAATGGAAGAAAACTAGACTCCCTGCGGACCTGGCATCTTTTCACTCCCTCCTCTCTACATTTTCTTCATCTGTGTCTGCTGCTAAGGCCACTTTCTACCACTCTAAATTCCAAGCATCTCCCTCTAACCCTAGGAAGCTCTTTGCCACATTCTCCTCCCTGCTGAATCCTCCCCCCCTCCTCCCTCTCTGTGGATGACTTCGTCAACCATTTTGAAAAGAAGGTTGACGACATCCGATACTCGTTTGTTAAGTCAAATGACACTGGTTGGTCCTGCTCACACTGCCCTACCCTATGCTTTGACTTCTTTCCCCCCTCTCTCTCCAGATAAAATCCTGCGACTTGTGACGGCCGGCCGGCCAACAACCTGCCCGCTTGACCCTATCCCCTCCTCTCTTCTCCAGACCATCTCCGGTGACCTTCTCCCTTACCTCACCTCGCTGATCAACTCATCCTTGACCGCTGGCTATGTCCCTTCCGTCTTTAAGAGAGCGAGAGTTGCACCCCTTCTCAAAAAACCAACACTCGATCCCTCTGATGTCAACAACTACAGACCAGTATCCCTTCTTTCTTTTCTCTCCAAAACTATTGAGTGTGCCGTCTTTAGCCAACTCTCTTGCTATCTCTCTCAGAATGACCTTCTTGATCCAAACCAGTCAGGTTTCAAGACTGGTCATTCAACTGAGACTGCTCTTCTCTGTGTCACGGATTGTCACGCGATTGATTTGCACATTTCGCACCAAAGTACGTTAATCTCTAGGAAACAGAACACGTCTCCTTCCTGACCGGTATGACGGCTGCGTGGTCCCATGGTGTTTATACTTGCGTACTATTGTTTGTACAGATGAACGTGGTACCTTCAGGCATTTGGAAATTGCTCCCAAGGATGAACCAAACTTGTGGAGGTCTACCATTTTTGGCTGATTTCTTTTGATTTTCCCATGATGACAAGCAAAGAGGCACTGAGTTTGAAGGTAGGACTTGAAATACATCCACAGGTACACCTCCAATTGACTCAAATGATTTCAATTAGCCTATCAGAAGCTTCTAAAGCCATGGCATCATTTTCTGGAATTTTCCAAGCTGTTTAAAGGCACAGTCAACTTAATGTATGTAAACTTCTGACCCACTGGAATTGTGATACAATGAATTATAAGTGAAATAATCTATCTGTAAACAACTGTTGGAAAAATTACTTGTGTCATGCACAAAGTAGATGTCCTAACTGACTTGCCAAAACTATAGTTTGTTAACAAGAAATTTGTGGAGTGGTTGAAAAACAAGTTTAAATGACTCCAACCTAAGTGTATGTTAATTCAGACTTCAACTGTATATACTGAGATCATGTGACAGATCATGTGACACTTAGATTGCACACAGGTGGACTTTATTTAACTAATTATGTGACTTCTGAAGGTAATTGGTTGCACCAGATATTATTTTGGGGCTTCATAGCAAAGCGGGTGAATACATATGCACGCACCACTTTTCCGTTATTAATTTTTTATAAATTTTTGAAACAAGTAATTTTTTTCACTTCACCAATTTGGACTATTTTGTGTATGTCCATTACATGAAATCCAAATAAAAGTCCATTTAAATTACAGGTTGTAATGCAGCAAAATAGGAAAAAATGCCAAGGGAGATTAATACTTTTGCAAGGCACTGTATATCCTAGACAAAACAATTGCAGTGACCCACCCATCCCTATAGTAGGATCCCTGTTAGCCCCCTGGTGTATTAGAGGAAATAGGTGTAATCATTTGGGTGAAAATGTTTGTAACTGTACTACAGTGGGGAAAAAAAGTATTTAGTCAGCCACCAATTGTGCAAGTTCTCCCACTTAAAAAGATGAGAGAGGCCTGTAATTTTCATCATAGGTACACGTCAACTATGACAGACAAAATGAGAAATAAAATTCCAGAAAATCACATAGTAGGATTTTTAATGAATTTATTTGCAAATTATGGTGGAAAATAAGTATTTGGTCAATAACAAAAGTTTCTCAATACTTTGTTATATACCCTTTGTTGGCAATGACACAGGTCAAACGTTTTCTGTAAGTCTTCACAAGGTTTTCACACACTGTTGCTGGTATTTTGGCCCATTCCTCCATGCAGATCTCCTCTAGAGCAGTGATGTTTTGGGGCTGTCGCTGGGCAACACGGACTTTCAACTCCCTCCAAAGATTTTCAATGGGGTTGAGATCTGGAGACTGGCTAGGCCACTCCAGGACCTTGAAATGCTTCTTACGAAGCCACTCCTTCGTTGTCCGGGCGGTGTGTTGGGAACATTGTCATGCTGAAAGACCCAGCCACGTTTCATCTTCAATGCCCTTGCTGATGGAAGGAGGTTTTCACTCAAAATCTCACGATACATGGCCCCATTCATTCTTTCCTTTACACGGATCAGTCGTCCTGGTCCCTTTGCAGAAAAACAGCCCCAAAGCATGATGTTTCCACCCCCATGCTTCACACTAGGTATGGTGCAACTCAGCATTCTTTGTCCTCCAAACACGACAAGTTGAGTTTTTACCAAAAAGTTATATTTTGGTTTCATCTGACCATATGACATTCTCCCAATCCTCTTCTGGATCATCCAAATGCACTCTAGCAAACTTCAGACGGGCCTGGACATGTACTGGCTTAAGCAGGGGGACACGTCTGCACTGCAGGATTTGAGTCCCTGGCGGCGTAGTGTGTTACTGATGGTAGGCTTTGTTACTTTGGTCCCAGCTCTCTGCAGGTCATTCACTAGGTTCCCCCGTGTGGTTCTGGGATTTTTGCTCACCGTTCTTGTGATCATTTTGACCCCATGGGGTGAGAACTTGCGTGGAGCCCCAGATCGAGGGAGATTATCAGTGGTCTTGTATGTCTTCCATTTCCTAATAATTGCTCCCACAGTTGATTTCTTCAAACCAAGCTGCTTACCTATTGCAGATTCAGTCTTCCCAGCCTGGTGCAGGTCTACAATTTTGTTTCTGGTGTCCTTTGACAGCTCTTTGGTCTTGGCCATAGTGGAGTTTGGAGTGTGACTGTTTGATGTTGTGGACAGGTGTCTTTTATACTGATAACAAGTTCAAACAGGTGCCATTAATACAGGTAATGAGTGGAGGACAGAGGAGCCTCTTAAAGAAGAAGTTACAGGTCTGTGAGAGCCAGAAATCTTGCTTGTTTGTAGGTGACCAAATACTTATTTTCCACCATAATTTGCAAATAAATTCATAAAAAATCCTACAATGTGATTTTCTGGATTTTTTTTCCTCAATTTGTCTGTCATAGTTGACGTGTACCTATGATGAAAATTACAGGCCTCTCTCATCTTTTTAAGTGGGAGAACTTGCCCAATTGGTGGCTGACTAAATACTTTTTTTCCCCACTGTATGTTGGTTAATGGTAGCAATACCAGTTCTCTTGTAGTACATGATTCTGTTACAGGACCACCAGGTAATGTGAGTTATACAATTTCTGTCTACAATAAGTCTATAGCACTGAAAGGAACCCCAAATGGTACCTATTGGTTATGTGGCCGATTTGCTTATTATAGTTTACCACCTAATTGGGGAGGGACGTGTACTGTTGGGTTTGTGGTGCCAGCCATTCTTCTCCAGGATTCGCTGGCGTTTTGCCTTAGATCAAATTTGAGATTTGGCTATTAAAAGTTGAGAAAATGGGGAATGCTACTTGAGATGCCTTGGTTGCTCTGAATGAGGGAGTGAAAGCACTCCGCCAGGTGGCCCTGCAAAACAGGGAGGCACTTGACTACTTATTGGCTGTGCACTCATTGGCGACGAATGCTGCACTTTTGTCACAGATGTGTCATCAAATGTGACTGATCTTGCTAACTACATTGCCACTGTTGCAAAGTCTCATTCTGGGGAATCAGAGTGGGTGTTTACTGGTTGGCTGAAAGGCCTCTTTGGAGCTTGGGGCTCCCAGATAGCTCAGTGGGTGATAGCTGGAATCTTTAAGGCCATTTGTTTTTCCCTGGCAACTCAAGTCTCAGCAACTATCGCGTTCACAGCTACTAAAGAAGGTGATACTGATAACTTGCTGTCTCTCCAGGAAATCCCCTTTCCCCCTATAATGTATGATAATATGCAATAATAAGTTAGTATCAATGTTTGATTATGTACCTGAAGGTTTTAAGTTAGGTTGTTAAACAACAGCAACCTTATAAATGTAGAGGGTAATGGAATAAGGATCAAATATGAAGATGGATTTTTTTCTATTGTTATGCCTCTTGTATGTGATAATCAATATTTACTAAATGCACTCCTGTTGATAGACTGAATGTATGTTAAGAAGTAACATGAATTTTTGTTATCACATACAGTGCGGGAAAAAAGTATTTGATCCCCTGCTGATTTTGTACGTTTGCCCACTGACAAAGACATGATCAGTCTATAATTTTAATGGTAGGGTTATTTGAACAGTGAGAGACAGAATAACAACAAAAAAATCCAGAAAAACACATGTCAAAAATGTTATAAATTGATTTACATTTTAATGAGGGAAATAAGTATTTGACCCCCTCTCAATCAGAAAGATTTCTGGCTCCCAGGTGTCTTTTATACAGGTAACGAGCTGAGATTAGGAGCACACTCTTAAAGGGAGTGCTCCTAATCTCAGTTTGTTACCTGTATAAAAGACACCTGTCCACAGAATAAATCAATCAATCAGATTCCAAACTCTCCACCATGGCCAAGACCAAAGAGCTCTCCAAGGATGTCAGGGACAAGATTGTAGACCTACACAAGGCTGGAATGGGCTACAAAACCATCGCCAAGCAGCTTGGTGAGAAGGTGACAACAGTTGGTGCGATTATTCGCAAATGGAAGAAACACAAAAGAACTGTCAATCTCCCTCGGCCTGGGGCTCCATGCAAGATCTCACCTCGTGGAGTTGCAATGTTCATGAGAACGGTGAGGAATCAGCCCAGAACTACACGGGAGTATCCTGTCAATGATCTCAAGGCAGCTGGGACCATAGTCACCAAGAAAACAATTGGTAACACACTACACCGTGAAGGACTGAAATTCTGCAGCGCCCGCAAGGTCCCCCTGCTCAAGAAAGCACATATACAGGGCCATCTGAAGCTTGCCAATGAACATCTGAATGATTCAGAGGAGAACTGGGTGAAAGTGTTGTGGTCAGATGAGACCAAAATTGAGCTCTTTGGCATCAACTCAAACGTGTTTGAAGGAGGAGGAATGCTGCCTATGACCCCAAGAACACCCTCCCCACCGTCAAACATGGAGGTGGAAACATTATGCTTTGGGGGTGTTTTTCTGCTAAGGGGACAGGACAACTTCACCGCATCAAAGGGACGATGGACGGGACCATGTACCGTCAAATCTTGGGTGAGAACCTCCTTCCCTCAGCCAGGGCATTGAAAATGGGTCATGGATGGGTATTCCAGCATGACAATGACCCAAAACACATGGCCAAGGCAACAAAGGAGTGGCTCAAGAAGAAGCACATTAAGGTCCTGGAGTGGCCTAGCCAGTCTCCAGACCTTAATCCCATAGAAAATCTGTGGCGGGAGCTGAAGGTTCGAGTTGCCAAACGTCAGCCTCAAAACCTTAATGACTTGGAGAAGATCTGCAAAGAGGAGTGGAACAAAATCCCTCCTGAGATGTGTGCAAACCTGGTGGCCAACTACAAGAAACATCTGACCTCTGTGATTGCCAACAAAGGTTTGCCACCAAGTACTAAGTCATGTTTTGCAGAGGGGTCAAATACTTATTTCCCTCATTAAAATGCAAATCAATTTATAACATTTTTGACATGCGTTTTTCTGGATTTTTTGTTGTTATTCTGTCTCTCACTGTTCAAATAAACCTACCATTAAAATTATAGACTGATCATTTCTTTGTCAGTGGGCAAACGTACAAAATCAGCAGGGGATAAAATACTTTTTTCCCTCACTGTATGGTGAGAAAAGTAGGAGTGTAGTGGACATTTTTAGTGTCCTCTGTGTCTCTGCAAATGCGTGACTACATGTAGCGTATTGTTTCTTGTTATTGTGTTAGGATGTTCTGTGACTTTGCTCTCAGGGAAAGAACTGATAGAAGAACAGAAAGAAGGGAACACACTGTTACTTTGGCCCAACATCTAGAAACTACAGTGCCTTGCAAAAGTATTCATCCCCTTGGCGTTTTTCCTATTTTGTTGCATTACAACCAGATTTTTATTTAGATTTCATGTAATGGATATACACAAAATAGTCCAAATTGGTGAAGTGAAATTTAAAAAATAACTTGTTTCAAAAAATTCAAAAAAATGTATAACGGGAAAGTGGTGCGTGCATATGTATTCACCCCCTTTGCTATGAAGCGCCTAAATAAGATCTGGTGCAACCAATTACCTTCAGAAGTCACATAATTAGTTAAATAAAGTCCACCTGTGTGCAATCTAAGTGTCACATGATCTGTCACATGATCTCAGTATATATATACACATCTGTTCTGAAAGGCCCCAGAGTCTGCAACACCACTAAGCAAGGGGCACCACCAAGCAAGCGGCACCATGAAGACCAAGGAGCTCTCCAAACAGGTTAGGGACAAAGTTGTGGAGAAGTACAGATCAGGGTTGGGTTATAAAAAAATATCCAAAACTTTGAACATCCCACGGAGCACCATTAAATCCATTATTAAAAAATGGAAAGAATATGGCACCACAACAAACCTGCCAAGAGAGGGCCGCCCACCAAAACTCACGGACCAGGCAAGGAGGGCATTAATCAGAGAGGCAACAAAGAGACCAAAGACAACCCTGAAGGAGCTGCAAAGCTCCACAGCGGAGATTGGAGTATCTGTCCATAGGACCACTTTAAGCCGTACACTCCACAGAGCTGGGCTTTACGGAAGAGTGGCCAGAAAAAAGCCATTGCTTAAAGAAAAAAATAAGCAAACACGTTTGGTGTTCACCAAAAGCCATGTGGGAGACTCCCCAAACATATGGAAGAATGTACTCTGGTCAGATGAGACTAAAATTGAGCTTTTTGGCCATCAAAGAAAACGCTATATCTGGCACAAACCCAACACCTCTCATCACCCGAGAACACCATCCCCACAGTGAAGCATGGTGGTGGCAGCATCATGCTGTGGGGATGTTTTTCATCGGCAGGGACTGGGAAACTGGTCAGAATTGAAGGAATGATGGATGGTGCTAAATACAGGGAAATTCTTGAGGGAAACCTATTTCAGTCTTCCAGAGATTTGAGACTGGGACAGAGGTTCACCTTCCAGCAGGACATTGACCCTAATTATACTGCTAAAGCAACACTTGAGTGGTTTAAGGGGAAACATTTAAATATCTTGGAATGGCCTAGTCAAAGCCCAGACCTCAATCCAATTGAGAATCTGTGGTATGACTAAAGATTATCTTGGCAAAGGAGAAATGCTCACTAACAGGGATATAAACATATTTTGCACAACATTTGAGAGAAATAATATTTTTGTGTGTACGGAACATTTCTGGGATTTTTTATTTCAGCTCATGAAACATGGGACCAACACTTTACATGTTGCGTTTATATTTTTGTTCAGTGTATATGTCCAAAAATGGAAGTAGCAACTGCAGATTGCCCTTTAATTGTTTACTGATTATTTACCAAGTGTGTGTGTGTGCCAGGACTTGTCTCGGTAGTTGACAAATGTTTATTAACTCCAAATAAACCATTTATAAACTTTGAATGTTTATTTAGATCTTATAAACCACTTATGAACTCGAAACGTTTGTTAGCGTCTTATAAACTATTCATGAACCCTTTCTGTGTTACCCATCAAACAATATGGGGTGTTGACAGACACTCACTGCGGTTACAGAGATGGCAGGCGTGGTGCTGCGATTGGTTGTGCACCCTCATGTGATCGGTGATGTAGGCGGCTGACAGGAGCTTGCCGCAAATGTGGCACGGGACCTTCTCCTCGTGGCGGATCATATGGGCACGTAGCCGGTCCCTCGTGGCGAAGCTGGATTCGCACGTCTAAACACATCAAGAGTGATGAGTAAAAATTGGTTATCAATAAAGATACAGAGAAAGATGGTCATACCAAGGATCATTTAGCTATTTGATTTAGAATTTTAAGACCCCTTAAGGTATCCAAAAATATATATAAAAACATTATTGGATGAATTTGGCATTACTGCTATTAGCATTGAATAACAGATTCACTACATGGAACAACAGATATAAAAATATAAAAGGAAGTTTGTTCTGAAGTGTCTGTCCTATATCTGAGAGATATAAGGAAGATCAGGAAACTATTTTTATTTTTTTACATATATTTATCCCCTTACTTTAGGCACTAAACTATCTCCAGATATACAGTGCATTCGGAAAGTATTATGTTACAGCCTTATTCTAAAATGGATCAAATTATTATTTTCCATCATCAATCTACACACAATACCCCATAATGACAGAGCGAAAATACGTTTTAAGAAATGTTTGCACATTTATTTTGCAAATGTATTATAAATAAAAAACAGAAATACCTTATTTACATAAGTATTCAGAACCTTTGCTATGAAACTCGAAATTGAGCTCAGGTGCATCCTGTTTCCATTGATCATCCTTGAGATGTTTCTATAACTTGATTGGAGTCCACTGTTAAATTGATTGAACATGATTTGGAAAGGCACACACCTGTCTATATAAAGGTCCCACAGCTGACAGCGCATGTAAGAGCAAAAACCAAGCCACGAGGTCGAATGAATTGTTCGTAGAGCTCCAAGACAGGATTGTGTGATCGAGGCACAGATCTTGGGAAGGGTACCAAAAAATGTCTGTAGCATTGAAGGTCCCCAAGAACACAGTGGCCTCCATCATTCTTAAATGGAAGAAGTTTGGAACCACCAAGACTCTTCCTAAAGCTGGCCGCCCGGCCAAACTGAGCAATCGGGGGAGAAGGGCCTTGGTCAGGCAGGTGACCAAGATCCCGATGGTCACTCTGACAGAGCTCCAGAGTTCCTCTGTGGAGATGGGAGAACCTTCAAGAAGGACAACCATCTCTGCAGCACTCCACCAATTAGGCCTTTATGGTAGAGTGGCCAGACAGAAGCCACTCCTCAGTAAAAGGCACGCATGCTGTGGGAATGTTTTTCAGCGGCAGGGAGACTAGTCAGGATCGAGGCAAAGTACAGAGAGATCCTTGATGAACCTGCTCCAGACCGCTCAGGACCTCAGACTGGGGCGAAGGTTCACCTTCCAACAGGACAATGACCCAAAGCACACAGCCAAGACAACGCAGGAGTGGCTTCGGGACAAGTCTCTGAATGTCCTTGAGTGACCCAGCCAGAGCCCGGACTTGAACCCGATCGAACATCTCTGGAGAGACCTGAAAATAGCTGTGCATCGACGCTCCCCATCCAACCTGACAGAGCCTGAGAAAATCTGCAGAGAAGAATGGGAGAAACTCCCCAAATACAGGTGTGCGAAGCTTGTAGCGTCATACCCAAGAAGACTCGAGGCTGTAATCGCTGCCAAAGGTGCTTCAACAAAGTACTGAGTAAATGGTCTGAATACTAATGTTACTGTGATATCAGTTTCTTTTTTTAAACATTTCTAAAAACCTGTTTTTGCTTTATCATTATGGGGTATTGTGTGTATTTTAGAACAAGGCTGTAATGTAACAAAATGTGGAAAAGGTGAAGGGGTCTGAATACTTTCTGAATGCAATGTACTTCCATGTTTTTTTTTTTACTGGTACCGGGGACCTTCAGACGAGTCTTGTGAGGCTTGTGGGCATCCTAGAGCAAAACGGGGAACACCATCGTGTTCGTGAGAGTCTCATCTTTCAATAGAGTAGTCATAATACATTGTAGGCCAAACCGTTTAGACGCTACAGACCAATTTTCGGGATGTCTCATAGTCTGACAAACACCACTCTAGCTCTGCCACCACCGCAGATGCGGAAGGGCGATATCAGCGGAAGTGGTGGATTGAGACGCAGCCCATGCAAAAAAACAGGTATCTTTAGCTTAAACAGACGGATTTTGATGGGGATTTTTGTATTATGTGAATTGATTTCCACGGGGGAGCGGAAATTGTAGACTAAGGGTTAATAGCAAAACAAACGTTCATTTTATTAATTCAGGGTTGGGGTAAATTCCATTTCAATTCAGTCAATTCAGGAAGTAAACTAAAAAAATTGGAATTTCAGTTTACTTCCTGAATTGACTGAATTTAAATGGAATTGATCCCAACCCCGATTTTATTACAATGGATAGTTATGGTACGAAGGATTTAAGGTACAGAGAAGCAAAACCATGGCTAACAATGACTGTAGCACAAACATCAACTACCGGACACTTGAAGGGTCGTTCAGAAGAGTGGACTTGTCTGACGTGACTGTTGAGATGGTCGGGCCTGAAAGAAGTGAGACAGAAAGGGGTGAGACCACAATACCTTGTTATACACTTTCTCCAACAGAAAATGTGAACTTCCAAATTCAAACTTTTGAGATAGGTTCAAGTCCCAGGTCATGTGTTGTGTAGATACAGCTACAGTGGGGAGAACAAGTATTTGATACACTGCCGATTTTGCAGGTTTTCCTACTTACAAAGCATGTAGAGATCTGTAATTTTTTATCATAGGTACACTTCAACTGTGAGAGACGGAATCTAAAAGAAAAATCCAGAAAATCACATTGTATGATTTTTAAGTAATTCATTTGCATTTTATTGCATGACATAAGTATTTGATACATCAGAAAAGCAGAACTTAATATTTGGTACAGAAACCTTTGTTTGCAATTACAGAGATCATATGTTTCCTGTAGGTCTTGACCAGGTTTGCACACACTGCAGCAGGGATTTTGGCCCACTCCTCCATACAGACCTTCTCCAGATCCTTCAGGTTTCGGGGCTGTCGCTGGGCAATACGGACTTTCAGCTCCCTCCAAATATGTTCTATTGGGTTCAGGTCTGGAGACTGGCTAGGCCCCTCCAGGACCTTGAGATGCTTCTTACGGAGCCACTCCTTAGTTGCGCTGGCTGTGTGTTTCGGGTCGTTGTCATGCTGGAAGACCCAGCCACGACCCATCTTCAATGCTCTTACTGAGGGAAGGAGGTTGTTGGCCAAGATCTCGCGATACATGGCCCCATCCATCCTCCCCTCAATACGGTGCAGTCGTCCTGTCCCCTTTGCAGAAAAGCATCCCCAAAGAATGATGTTTCCACCTCCATGCTTCACGGTTGGGATGGTGTTCTTGGGGTTGTACTCATCCTTCTTCTTCCTCCAAACACGGCGAGTGGAGTTTAGACCAAAAAGCTATATTTTTTTCTCATCAGACCACATGACCTTCTCCCATTCCTCCTCTGGATCATCCAGATGGTCATTGGCAAACTTCAGACGGGCCTGGACATGCGCTGGCTTGAGCAGGAGGACGTTGCGTGCGCTGCAGGATTTTAATCCATGATGGCGTAGTGTGTTACTAATGGTTTTCTTTGAGACTGTGGTCCCAGCTCTCTTCAGGTCATTGACCAGGTCCTGCCGTGTAGTTCTGGGCTGATCCCTCACCTTCCTCATGATCATTGATGCCCCACGAGGTGAGATCTTGCATGGAGCCCCAGACCAAGGGTGATTGACCGTCATCTTGAACTTCTTCCATTTTCTAATAATTGCGCCAACAGTTGTTGCCTTCTCACCAAGCTGCTTGCCTATTGTCCTGTAGCCCATCCCAGCCTTGTGCAGGTCTACAATTTTATCCGTGATGTCCTTACACAGCTCTCTGGTCTTGGCCATTGTGGAGAGGTTGGAGTCTGTTTGTTTGAGTGTGTGGACAGGTGTCTTTTATAGAGGTAACGAGTTCAAACAGGTGCAGTTAATACAGGTAATGAGTGGAGAACAGGAGGGCTTCTTAAAGAAAAACTAACAGGTCTGTGAGAGCCAGAATACTTACTGGTTGGTAGGTGATCAAATACTTATGTCATGCAATAAAATGCAAATGAATTACTTAAAAATCATACAATAGGATTTTCTGGATTTTTGTTTTAAATTCCGTCTCTCACAGTTGAAGTGTACCTATGATAAAAATTACAGACCTCTACATGGTTTGTAAGTAGGAAAACCTGCAAAATCGGCAGTGTATCAAATACTTGTTCTCCCCACTGTATATGCCACAAACCAATATGAATGAAAAATATAAGATTTGTGGTGCTTAAATGTTTTGTTCATTTTGGGTTTAGCCATACAGCTGCATCTACACAACCAATGGCACGGAATGTGGACTTATCGACTACTTTTGAGGTCTAAAACATCTGACAAACTTTGATTTTTGGAGTGTAACGTCTCTTTAAGCTCAGTGTATCACTGAGACACAAAGCATAAGAAAGCGGCCTGGCGAGGCAATATCTGCAAGCATTTTCTATTGCCTGCCCTAATGAACACAACCCTGCTCTCTGGCCTATAGCGTGACCCTCTCACCTGGAGAAAGCCTTGGCACAGTGGGGGCACACGTAGGGTTTCTCCACACCGCCTTGGTGAGAGCGCACGTGGTGGCTCATGCGGTCCTTCCTTTTGAACCGCTGCTGGCAGATGGGGCAGGAGAAGGGTTTCTCATCCGAGTGGGAGAGACGGTGTCGGTTTAGGTGGTACACGTCTCGGAAGGCCTTCCCGCATGTTTCACAGGCGTGGTTCTTCCGCACAGGGTTCGGGTTTGATGGCCGCTGAGGGGGGGGGGGGGAAGAGATGAGGAGAAAGAGACGCGCTTATAGTACAAACATTGTTTTTTATGTATTGTCGGACTTGACAATTACACATGCCTCTGTGTTGATTATTGACATATCATATTGTCGATTCTCTGTGTCTTTCCGAACCACGCAGACACACATGGCTCACTACACCTAGATAATTTCTCTGGACCATTTGCATAACATGCTGAATTCCCTCTATTGAAAATAAGGCTTTTCCACAATCTCCATAAAGACCATGCAAGAGGAACCTAAATTATTCTTTTCCTTTTCACGGACGACAACAACAACCTCCAGAAGCACCCTGACCCACCTGTACTGTTGCCCCCGCCGCCATGTCAACAGCAGCAGGAGGAGCATGGGGGTTAACGCTAGCCACTACGCTCGCCATGGCAACCTCTCCGCCATCCTGACTACCCAGAGCTGGCTGCTGGGACGCCAGCACGCTAGGAGGGGGGAGAGGGGGAGGAACGGAGAGGTGGAGCAGGGAGAGGGGGATCGTGTGCCTCTCCGCCCTCCCTCCCGACACCAGCTGCGCTGGGCCGGCGCCATTGCCACCCTCCTTTGCCCCCTCCTCCTGCTCCCCTGCTCCTGCTCGCTTCATGCGTACCCCGGTGTGGACCGACTGGTGCCGCCGCAGGTTGTAGTTGTTCTTGAACTGCTTGCTGCATATTGCACAGATGTGGGGCACACGGGCAGGCCGGGACACCGTCTTCACTGTAGCACGGAAGACAGGAAGAAGAGAGGGAATGGGAGAGGATATGCACATTAATAATAATAACATCCCTATCAATTCAAAATATAATAGTATGAATACTATCACATTATACTCATAACAGGATAACAGACCACTTGTTTAGCAATCTACATTACCTCCTTTTCAACTTAATTGCTGATAACTGCTGAAAAAGCAATAGTATTTCTATGTATTTTCACTGAAAAAGCAATAGTATTTCTATGTATTTTCACAACCCATGATTCTCTCACCGGGTAAGGGTTCTTCATTGAGGGCAGCAGTGTCCACCGTGGAAGGAGGCTGGGCTATGTGCTCTGTGGGAGGGGTCTGAGGAGAGGCTATATGGACTGGTAAGAGTTCTGATTGGAGGGTCCCCTCCACTTGGTTTTGGGTGGGAGTAGTCTGGAGAGATAAACACAGCCATCAGCAGAAAATCGCTGCATTGTCTAGACTATACACTACTTTGTTTAACTGAAATGGGCAAGCCCTGGGGCTGCAGACAAAGAAAATATTCTAAAGCCGTTCTTCAGAAAAGCGCACACACGACTAGAAAGAATGTCAATTAAAACTTACCTGGAAGAGAAAATTGCTCCAAGCAGCATCCATTTTGCACCAAAGCGATGAAGAGTATAAAGTCAGCTAAGTAACCTGATGGCGATTCGACAGTGAACCGTTGGCATATTATTTAATAGCCCTGTTGATGGTTGAGGCGAGAAGATCTATGTTGACAGTATTGAAATACAGCAAGAAGAGTAGGCTATTGATCATCTGAAAGGGACATGCAACTATCAAAAATGTACTTTGTAAAATTATTTCTATAACAGAAGTATTCAAGCTATTCAAATTCAAGCAGACGTTTCGACTAGGCTGACTGCCTGAGTGGAATTGCCAGCTCCAATAGTGGCCTATTTATCTTTGACTTTGGTTTCTAACTTTAATTTTATCAAAGCATAAGGAACGCAAATCTCTTGGCATTGATGACTTTGAAACCAAATATCTTTGCGCACAAAATCAATGTTATTTACACAGCCGTAGTCATACATAATAATAGCTAGATCTTAAAATTAAATGAATGCATTTTACACACAATGACAACTACTATCAGTGTTACAATAAACGCATTTGAAAGAGTAGCAGTTAATGCTTTTAATTTATGAATCTATTCTTCCGATTTCCCCCAATAGGCCTATCGGGTGTTTGTCGAAGCCTCGTTGTTGTATTCAAGCCCTGACCCTGGCAAAGAGCGATCGCGCCGGGACGCAGCCTATCGCTCCACCTCGGCTGTTCAATTGCGAGGATGTCATCTTTCTTTTTTTATTGCTCGCTCTCCCTCCTCCCTCCCTGTATCGTTCTTCCTTTTCTTTTTTAATTCCTCTTTCTTCTCCCCCTCCTCTCCTTTTCTTGCACCGCTATGTCCCAGTTGCTCTTAAAGGGATATAATTTATCTTCGTTGGACACCCTCTTTCATTTCCGTCTCCCTCAATGGAGCATTTCCTTTCTGCCCCCTCCTACTCGGGATTTCGGCCGACAGAAATTGCACTACAGTATTTTTCAGACCATCATAAAGAGATCTCTATCGTTGCTATAGAGAGAAATAGTAAAAAAAAAAAATTGAAGGCACTAACTGCGCCATGTTCGTTGGACAAAACCTATGAGGAAAATGAATGGCGTATTTGTAGGGTTTTGGATAAACGCCGAAAATAAGGTCTGTGGTAAACACAGGTTTGGGAGATCTTATACGTTTTGTTCTATTAGATAATCTTCATAAGCTAACGTCACTTTTAGTGAATGTTGGAAGTATTTTTGTAATAATAAAAACATAAATCTCATAACGGTCATGTTAACTGACTGCTATTATCTCATAGAACACAACATATACAATATCCTAAACCTGTGTTAAAGGAGCATTATGTATAATTTTTGCCTTATAATGTCGTAAAAATTACATAATATATCTGCAGTAATAGTGGAATGATAGTGTTTCAAAACACCCCATACAGAACCAATCAGTCGATATAATCAAGAACTATCATCAGAAATCACGCGATATGAATTAGACAGTGGGGCGCCGCCTGACCCACTAGTTGGTAAGGTTTATATCGTAATTTCCGATTAAGCAAAAAGCATCAACCACGGCTGTTATTACACCCGGTATACGTTGGTGGCGGTAATGACCATGTTTATTGTGCTGTAACTAAAACTAGAAGAAGATCTTCTGACGTCCTTTCCCTTCGTCAAAGGTAGGTAATCGTGCTCTTTTTTAAAACTGATTTACAAAACTGATGTAATGGATTATAAAACGTGTTTTTACCCCGGGATAGCCCGCTAATATGACCCATAGTAGGAAATAACATTTATTGAGTGCAATTCGATCTGAATATATTATCAATTTAAAAGGATTTGCAAATTTGCATTAGCAGTCTTTTCGGCTTAAATTTCACGGGAACCATGGCATGGTGTCATGACAGAAGTGAGGGAGAGGCTGAAACCTGTGGCTAGCCAGGGGGGGTTGGGGCGATGAGTCCCATAAGGTTGACGGCTGTGATAAAATAGTTGATTGGGGAAGTTGTCAATGCTAAAGTGTTAAGAGATGGGAGCTTGTTGGTGTTCTGTAAGGACATGGTGCAGAGGGAAAAAGCTCTCAGAGTGAAGCAAATAGGGAAGTGTAAGGTGGTGTCGAGCAGCTGGACTGATCAAGCAGGGAAGCAGTGGATTAAAGGGGTGATAACAGGAGTGCCTGTGAGTGTTAGCACTAAAGAGGTAAGCGACAATTTGAGAGGAGGCGTTCTAGTGAATGTTCAAAACATTTGCAAGCAATAAGGGGTGGAGTTAGGGTAGATAGCACGTCTATTCTGTTACATTTCAAGGACCGGGTACTGCCAAATAAGGTAACCGTAGGATATATGAGTTATTATGTGAGGGTTATGTACCGAAGCCTTTAAGATCTTATAACCGCCAGAGGTTTGGGCATGTGGCAACAGTCTGTAAAGAGAAAAAGAGGTGTGCTGGGTGTGGAGGGGAGCATGAGTATGGGAAGTGTGGAGATGGTGGACACCCAAAGTGCTGCAGCTGTGGGGGTGCTCATAGTGTAGCATATATTGGGTGTGAGGCAATGAAGCCGGCAGTGGAGGGTGTCATACGCTGAGGCAGTGAGGGTGGTCCAGGTCCAGGGAGATACAGGTTCAAGGGAGAGAAGGGTAGGAGCATCTAGACCGGGGATAACGGAGCAGGTGGGCAGCGATATGTTATACATAGAAAAGAGAAAGCTGGTGACGTTCATAGCAGGAGCTATCAATAGCACTGATGAAGTAGAGTCTAAAACAGAGGATTCAACTAATAGTGAAAGCTGCTGAGAGACATCTGAGTATGTATTTAGGCAGGTTATCTTAGTGTTCTTGGGCACAGGAACTATGGTGGTCTGCTTGAAACATGTTGGTATTACAGACTCAGTCAGGGACATGTTGGAAATGTCAGTGAAGACACTTGCCAGTTGGTCAGCGCATGTTCGGAGTACACGTCCTGGTAATCCGTCTCGCCCTGCGGCCTTGTAAATGTTGACCTGCATAAAAGTCTTACTCACATCGGCTACGGAGAGCGTGATCACATAGTCATTAGGAACAGCTGATGCTCTCATGCATGCTTCAGTGTTGCTTGCCTCTTAAGTGATTTAGCTCGTCTGGTAGGCTTGTGTCACTGGGCAGCTCGCGGCTGTGCTTCCCTTTGTAGTCTGTAATAGTTTTCAAGCCCTGCCACATCCGACGAGCGTCAGAGCCAGTGTAGTACGATTCAATCTTAGTCCTGTATTGACTCTTTGCCTGTTTGATGGTTCGTCGGAGGGCATAGCAGGATTTCTTATAAGCATCCGAGTTAGAGTCCCGCTCCTTGAAAGCGGCAGCTCTACCCTTTAGCTCAGTGCGGATGGTGTGGTTGAGAGGAGGAGTGCTAGTGGTCGTGAACTACTATAATCCGTGTCAGATATTGGACCTGGAAGTGCAGGAGAGGGTAGAGGGCCAGGATAGAAGTAAGGGAATGTGGTGTGGGAGGAGTCGCCATTGCCCCACACTCCTCTGTCCACCATAGGACTGCTTTCCTCCTCCTCCCTGAATTCTTAGGTATAGCCTCAGTAGCTGCCCCCACAACATGCTCTGTGAGTGGGAGGTATGGGAGGAGTCGACAGTAGGGAGTGATCATTACCCCATAGTATGCACAGTAGGCCGGAGGGTTGAGGAGGTGTCAGTGGATGGAGTAGGCAGGTGGGTGTTTGGAAGGGCAAAGTGGGATCAGTTTCAGGAGCTGAGTGAGCAGGTGATGGCTCGGGTGGATATGAGGGGATATGGATCGTATGAATAACTGGGTGAGAACAGCGTTAGTGGAGGCAGCTACTGAGGCTATATCTAAGAGTTCAGGGAGGAGGAGGAAAGCAGTCCTATGGTGGACGGAGGAGGGTGGGGCAATGGTGAGGAGTAGGAACAGCGTATTTAGAGTACTTAAAAAAAGGATGCATAACTTCTGATTCAGTATAAGCAGGCCCAGGTCCTGATGAGGATAACTATCCGTCAGGCAAAGAGGTCATGTTGGCGTCGGTTCTGTGACACCATTGGAAGAGCGACACCTGTGGGAGAAGTGTGGGGGATGATTAAGAGGATGAGTGGGGTTACAAGGGAGTGGGATTAGCCAGTGTTGACGAGTGGGAAAGGATGTGGCAGTAACAGGTGAGAAGACAGAGATGATGGCCAAAGCGTTTGTCCAAGTGCATAGCTCGGCAAATTTGTTAGAGGGGGAGAGAGAGATGGGAGAGGAGCATCCTGGAGTGCTGGATAGGAGGGAGGATGTAAATAATGCATTGAATGCACCATTTACAGTGAGGGAAAAAAGTATTTGATCCCCTGCTGATTTTGTACGTTTGCCCACTGACAAAGAAATGATCAGTCTATAATTTTAATGGTAGGTTTATTTGAACAGTGTGAGACAGAAAAACAACAACAAAATCCAGAAAAGCATGTCAATAATTTTATGAATTGATTTGCATTTTAATGAGGGAAATAATTATTTGACCCCTCTGCAAAACATGACTTAGTACTTGGTGGCAAAACTCTTGTTGGCAATCACAGAGGTCAGACGTTTCTTGTAGTTGGCCACCAGGTTTGCACACATCTCAGGAGGGATTTTGTTCCACTCCTCTTTGCAGATCTTCTCTAAGTCATTAAGGTTTCGAGGCTGACGTTTGGCAACTCGAACCTTCAGCTCCCTCCACAGATTTTCTATGGGATTAAGGTCTGGAGACTGGCTAGGCCACTCCAGGACCTTAATGTGCTTCTTCTTGAGTCACTCCTTTGTTGCCTTGGCCGTGTGTTTTGGGTCATTGTCATGCTGGAATACCCATCCACGACCCATTTTCAATGCCCTGGCTGAGGGAAGGAGGTTCTCACCCAAGATTTGACAGTACATGGCCCCGTCCATCGTCCCTTTGATGCGGTGAAGTTGTCCTGTCCCCTTAGCAGAAAAACACCCCCAAAGCATAATGTTTCCACCTCCATGTTTGACGGTGGGGATGGTGTTCTTGGGGTCATAGGCAGCATTCCTCCTCCTCCAAACACGGCGAGTTGAGTTGATGCCAAAGAGCTCGATTTTGGTCTCATCTGACCACAACACTTTCACCCAGTTCTCCTCTGAATCATTCAGATGTTCATTGGCAAACTTCAGACGGGCATGTATATGTGCATTCTTGAGCAGGGGGACCTTGTGGGCGCTGCAGGATTTCAGTCCTTCACGGCGTAGTGTGTTACCAATTGTTTTCTTGGTGACTATGGTCCCATCTGCCTTGAGATCATTGACAAGATCCTCCCGTGTAATTCTGGGCTGATTCCTCACCGTTCTCATGATCATTGCAACTCCACGAGGTGAGATCTTGCATGGAGCCCCAGACTGAGGGAGATTGACAGTTATTTTGTGTTTCTTCCATTTGCGAATAATCGCACCAACTGTTGTCACCTTCTCACCAAGCTGCTTGGCGATGGTCTTGTAGCCCATTCCAGCCTTGTGTAGGTCTACAATCTTGTCCCTGACATCCATGGAGAGCTCTTTGGTCTTGGCCATGGTGGAGAGTTTGGAATCTGATTGATTGATTGCTTCTGTGGACAGGTGTCTTCTATACAGGTAACAAGCTGAGATTAGGAGCACACTCTTAAAGGGAGTGCTCCTAATCTCAGTTTGTTACCTGTATAAAATACACCTGGGAGCCAGAAATCTTTCTGATTGAGAGGGGGTCAAATACTTATTTCCCTCATTAAAATGCAAATCAATTTATAACATTTTTGACATGCGTTTTTCTGGATATTTGTGTTGTTATTCTGTCTCTCACTGTTCAAATAAACCTACCATTAAAATGATAGACTGATCATGTCTTTGTCAGTGGGCAAACGTACAAAATCAGCAGGGGATCAAATACTTTTTTCCCTCACTGTACCATAGCAGAGGTGAAAGGGGCAATAGGTAAGGCTGGGTTAACTTCACCTGGGAAAGATGAGGTGTGCTATGTTATGTTGGGCAATCTTAGTGATGAGGCACTGGATAAGGTATTGGTGTTGTGGGAGGAGGGGAAACTACCAGGCAGCTGGAAGGAGGCAGTAGTGGTACCAATCCAGAGGCCAGGGAAGGACCCAACGAGGCCAACAAGCTATCGGCCAATAGCTTTAACATCACATGAATGTAAGATTATGGAATTTATGATTACGGAGAGGCTAACTTACTTCCTGGAGAGCAGGGGGTTAGTAGCGCCACATCAGAGTGGGTTCAGGAAAGATGGGGGAACTATGGATCCAGTGCTCTGCTTAGAAGCAGAGGTCAGGAAGGCTCAGGTGAGCAAGGAGACTGTTGTAGCTGTCTTTTCTGATGTGGAGAAGGCATATGATATGATGTGGAAGGAGGGGTTGTTAATCAAGCTTGATGTTATGGGGTTAGGAGGAAGAACGTATAACTGGATAAAGGATTTCCTGTTTGGAAGGTCAATCCAGGTGAGGGTGGGGAAGTCTATCAGGCAGCTACCTAGTGGATAAGGGTACACCACAGGGGAGCGTGATTAGTCCTCTGTTGTTCTCAATTATGTTTACTCTCAGGAACGGCCAGATATTGGGAGGTCGTTATTTGCAGATGATGGGGCCTTATGGAAGAGGGGAAGAAATGTGCCATACATAGTCAGGAAGGTACAGGAAGCAATTGATGAGGTAGAGCGGTGGGCATTAATGTGGGGATTCAGGTTCTCTGTAGAGAGAACTCAGACAGTGTTCTTTACCAGGAGGAAGGTGGGAGATGAGGTATGCTTGAGGTTATATGGGAGAAACTTTGAGAGGGTGTGGCCTTCAGGTTCCATAGGGTATATTTTGACACTAGACTGACCTGGGCAGAACACATTGAGAGAGTGGTGGGAAAGTGTAAGAAGTTGCTAAATGTGATGCGCTGTCTGACAGGGAAGGAGTGGGGGGCTGGGCGTTCATCATTGAGGACCATGTATGTTGCATTGATCCGATCTGTAATAGACTATGGCAGTATAGCGTATGGTTCGGAAGCCCGGACCTCATTGGAAAGACTAGATGTCATACAGGGGCAAGGACTCAGAATATGTAGTGGGGCGTTTCAGACCTCCCCAGTGTGTGCTTTACAGGTGGAGATGGGGGATATGCCATTGCATATTAGGACACAGCAGCTGGCAATGAATTATTGGCTCCACCTACAGGGACATGGGGTGTCTCATCCTGCGAAAGGGATTTTACAGGCATGGTGGGAACATGAGCGAAGACAGAACACAAGATTTGGGTGGGTGGGTAATACCCAGGCGAAGGAGATGGGACTGTATGGAAGGGAGTTTAGTCCAACGGTAGCTATTCCTGTAAATCTACCATGGCTACTCCCGCCTCTAGTAGTTGATCTAGAAGTGTTGGAGAGACTACAGAAAGATAGGGAGGGTGTTGATCAATCTGATTTGTTTAAGAGATGTCTGGATACAGGATGTATCAGGATTTTGTGGCCATTTTATTATAGTTTTTTTTAACCTTTTATTTAACCAGGTAGGCCAGTTGAGAACAAGTTCTCATTTACACCTGCGACCTGGCCAAGATATAAATAACAGTATGGGGATGAGGTAGTTGGGTGGGCTAATTACAGATGGGCTGTGTACAGGTGCAGTGATCAGTAAGCTGCTCTGACAACTGATGCTTAAAGTTAGTGAGGGAGATAAGAGTCTACAGCTTCAGAGATTTTTGCAGTTCGTTCCAGTCATTAGCAGCAGAGAACTGCAAGGAATGGCGGCCAAAGGAGGTGTTGGCTTTGGGGATGACCAGTGAGATATACCTGCTGGAGCGCATACTACGGGTGGGTGTTGCTATGGTGACCAATGAGCTAAGATAAGGCGGGGATTTGCCTAGCAGAGATTTATAGATGACCTGGAGCCAGTGGGTTTAGTGACGAATATGTAGTGAGGGCCAGCCAACAAGAGCGTACAGGTCACAATGGTGGGTAGTAAATGGGGCTTTGGTGACAAAACGGATGGCGCTGTGATAGACTGTGATAGACAAAACGGATGGCACTGTGATCCAATTTGCTGAGTAGAGTGTTGGAGGCTATTTTGTAAATGACATTGCCGAAGTCAAGGATCGGTAGGATAGTCAGTTTTACGAGGGCATGTTTGGCAGCATGAGTGAAGGAGGCTTTGTTGCGAAATAGAAAGCCGATTCTAGATTTAACTTTGGATTGGAGATGCTTCATGTGAGTCTGGAAGGAGAGTTTACGGTCTAACCAGACACCTAGGTATTTGTAGTTGTCCACATACTCTAGGTCAGACCCGCCAAGAGTAGTGATTCTAGTCGGGCGGGCGGGTGCAAGCAGCGTTCGATTGAAGATCATGCATTTAGTTTTACTAGCGTTTAAGAGCAGTTGGAGGCTACGGAAGGAGTGTTATATGGCATTGAAGCTCGTTTGAAGGTTTGTTAACACAGTGTCCAATGAAGGGCCAGATGTATACAAAATGGTGTCGTCTGCATAGAGGTGGATCTGAGAGTCACCAGCAGCAAGTTGCAGCGGAGGGTGCAGAGCTGGTGGCCGGGGTAGGGGTTGCCAGGTGGAAAGCTTGGCCAGCCGTAGCAAAATGCTTATTGAAATTCTCGATTATCGTAGATTTATCGGTGGTGACAGTGTTTCCTAGCCTCAGTGCAGTGGGCAGCTGGGAGGAGGTGCTCTTATTCTCCATGGACTTTACAGTGTCCCAAAACTTTTTGGAGTTAGTGCTACAGGATGCAAATTTCTGTTTGAAAAAGCTAGCCTTTGCTTTCCTAACTGATTGTGTATATTGGTTCCTGACTTCCCTGAAAAGTTGCATATCGCGGGGGCTGTTCGATGCTAATGCAGTACGCCACTGGATGTTTTTGTGCTGGTCAAGGGCAGTCAAGTCTGGGGTGAACCAGGGGTTATGTCTGTTCTTAGTTCTGAATTTTTTGAATGGGGCATGCTTATTTAAGATGGAGAGGAAAGCACTTTTAAAGAACAACCAGGCATCCTCTACTGATGGAATGAGGTCAATATCCATCCAGGATACCCGGGCCAGGTCAATTAGAAAGGCCTGCTCGCTGAAGTGTTTTAGGGAGCGTTTGACAGTGATAAGGGTGAATGCACCAATTTGTAAGTTGCTCTGGATAAGAGCGTCTGCTAAATGACGTAAATGTAAATGTTAATGTCGTTTGACCGCGGACCCATTACGGGCACAGGCAATAAGGCAGTGATCGCTGAGATCCTGGTTGAATACAGCGGATGTGTATTTAGAGGGCTACAGGGCCTGGGTTAACCTCTACATCACCAGAGGAACAGAGGAGGAGTAGAATAAGGATACTGCTAAAGGCTTTAAGAACTGGTCTTCTAGAGCGTTGGGTACAGAGAATAAAAGTGGCAGATTTCCGGGCGTTGTAGAATAGATTCAGGGCATTATGTACAGACAGGGATATGGAAGGATATGAGTACAGTGGAGGTAAACCTAAGCGTTGGGTAACGATGAAAGAGATAGCATCACTGGAGGCACCGATTGAGCTGGTTTCCGCGTGTATGGGGGGTGGGACAAAGGAGCTATCTGAGGCAGGTTGAGCAGGACTGGGGGCTCTACAGTGAAATTGTATAATAAGAACTAACCAAAAGAGCAATAAGCAAGGCATATTGACATGGGAGAGAGGCATAAAGCAATCACAGGTGTTATTCGAGAGAGCTAAGACAACAACTGGTAATGGCGACGAAGTTTGGTCTGAGGCTAAACAAATAAACAGGATGGGGTACCGTGTAAAGGAACAGTCCAGCAGGCATCAGCTGTGTAGCTGAGTGATCATAAGGTCCAGTGAACAGCAAAAGGAGAGTCTGGGAGCAGTTTGATGGCTGCTATTGCACAGGCTAGCAGGAGGCACGGCTGTTGATTGCGTGTGATAGCGGGCCGGGGCTAGCAGATGGATCTTCGTGGTCGTCTGTTGGGAAGCCTGTTGAAACCACATCCGACTATTTCGTCGGCAGACCAGTCGTGATGGATCGGCGGGGCTCCGTGTCGACACTAGGAGGTCCCGTCCGGTTGACAGAGAGGTAGATAGCCGGGAGATGGGCCTGGCTCGAGGCTAGCTCAAGGCTAACTGGTGCTTGTTTCGGGGCAGTGGTGATTAGCCAACAACAACATCCATTCGTTTGCAGCTAGCTAGTTGCGATGATCCGGTGTTAAGGTCCAGTGATTCTTGCAGAAAATCCGATATGTTCTGGGTCGATAGCGCGCTGTGCTGACTGGCTGATAATTGTCCAGGCTAGAGCTGGTGGCTAATAGCAAGTAGCTAGCAAGTAGCTAGTTAGCTGGCTAGCTGGCTGGCTAGTTTCAGACTGAGGTTCTTGATAAAAAGGAATAAGAAAAATAGAATCCGTTCCACATTGTGTGAGGCGGGTTGCAGGAAAGTATATTTAGTTGAAGGATGAGAAGTGAGATTGAGAAATATATACGAAAAAGACAAAAAAAACGTTTTAAAAACAGGCTATTTACACGAGCACACTACAGAATACACGACCGCACTGCTATGCCATCTTGGAATCCACAGATGGTTCAAAAGATCCAAAGACAGGACGTACTGGGTCAGCATTTGTAGTGCAGGAATGTGGGGTGGCAGTCAGGAAACGTATTACAGATCATCTGGCTGTATATACGGCGGAGCTGATAGCCGTACTGTTGGCCTTGCAGTGGGTGGAGGAAGTCAAGCTAGACAGAGTAGTTATTTGCTCTGATTCATGTGCAGTGTTAATGAGTCTCCAGTCCTTTAGCTCACGTAGCAGACAAGACCTGTTTTACGAGGTGCTACAAACCCATTGCAGGATTAGACAAATGAGTATACAGAGAAGATGTACTTGGGTCCTAACCCATGTGGGGGTGGAGGGGAACGAGGCAGTTGATGTGCTGGCTGAACAAGCACTTAGTAGTGGGCATCTTGAGATTGTAGTTTCAATGAGCAAGGCAGAGGCAAAAAGCCTGATATGGACAGTGATGGTGGAGAGATCCTAAGGGCAGGCATTTATTTCAAGTACAGAGGAAAGTCGGGGAGGACGGCAGGAAGGGACAGAAGAGAGGAGGCTATTTTTACAAGATTAAGGGTGGGACACAGCCAGTTGAATAAGACCTTAAATGTGATAGGAAATCATCCAACAGGAAAGTGTGATTATTGCCAGGAAACAGAGACCGTGGAGCATGTATTGCTACAGTGTGGGCAGTATCAGGGAAAGAGAGAGGCTCAGATCTAGTATGAGGGAGAAGGGGATACAGGAAATTAGTTTAAAGAGTATATCGAGTAGAACGTCATTAGATATAGCCTTAAATATTTAATATTTTTTAAGAGCAACGGGGCTGGCAGGTAGGATTTAGTTTCTCCCTGTCGCTGGCCCACACTCCAGTACAGTAGGTGGCGGTAATGCACCTTAACGTTGGATGCCAACTGCTGATAAACCCCCCCACTGAAGAAGAAGAAGAAGCATGGTGTCATTTCCTGTTGTCGGTGCTAGGCTGCGTCTAACATCTTTGGCTGTGTCTCCTGTCTTAAATCTCCATACTTTTCCCGAAGTGTGCACTAGTACACTTTCTCGCATGGATTTAAACTCTAGCCAATGCTTACACCGTTCATATAACCAGGAACCAATATCCAAAGAGGGTACTTAGAAATATTAATTTCTTATGATATGCCTACATTTAAAATGCTTTGGGGGCAGTTTGGGCAGAGCAAGATGTGATTGGGCATACAATGACCAAAAAAGGTTGAGAACCACTGGACTAGGCAAGTATTAGATGGTACATTATAACAATTCCAACAATAATCATCCATTAGCCAAGATGCCCAAAATATTCCTGTCCCATGCTTGTTGAAGCCCAAATATGTCATCACCTGTCTCTGGAGGCATTTCAAACTACTTAATGTTCAACTTCCTACCCATAACTGTCTTTAGATTCCCTATAAGAAAATAATTGAGTGTAAGCAAAGTAACTCCACTAGTCATGCATTATGATACAGTAGATAATTATGTGTCCTATGTATCAGATCATTTAAATGTAATTAATATTATATCTTAATTTAGAATAAATCAAACTTAGTTGTCATTGTCTTGTTTTTCTTTATAGATGCCATCTTTTTGAAGAAAAAGAGCTACGCTGGTTTACAGAGACCTGACTAGAGGCATGATAGCGTGTACACCCCTGCCATCAACATGGATCGGTGAGAATATTGCTCTGTTCAGTTCTGTTCAACTGAATTTAACCAGGATAGTACTGGGAGAACAGAGCCGGTTCCCTCTGCAGCAGAAGTTGTGCCCAGCTGCAGTGATGCACCTCCTCCACCAGCATAAATAAAAAGGAAGGCAGTGGATGTTGAAGCCTGGAAGGGGTTGGGGGAGCTACTCCACATGCCTGCAGTGGAGCTGGAATGGCTTCCACCCAACGCCATATGCAGTGTGTGTAGAGTTTTGGGTCACAAGGTGAAACTTGATATATGAGAAAGGAGTATCCCCCAGCCAGATAGCATTTGCCGTGAAGACAGTTCTTATTGTACAGAAACCAGAGATTGGCCCCTAAGACAAACTTCCTCTTATCATTATCCATACCCGAGCCATCTCTCCCTGGTACCTCATTATACACAAACACCAACTCATTCTATGGAATGCATGCTGTAGGTTTTATCACCAAAGGCATCGTAAATCTACTGTCAGTGTCAACACAGACACATGAGAGTTCTAAGAACCATATTCTATTGCAGAAAACAACCATTTGATGCAATAACAGTATTATAACATAATCTTGTAATTTTTGCTCTCACACAGGTCTAAAGGAACATGATATGAAGAAAATGTAGTCTATTTCAGAAGAACTCAATAGCATACTCTGAGTTGTCCTTATGTTAGGTCCTGATCTGGCTATGCCAAATGGCTGTGGGCTACAATAGCTCATTTAGCAGACAAGATTAGCTTAGAATTCCGTGGCATTATTTTATAGTATGAAGAATACAATTGAACAAAGCTGAATAAAATAGAAAGGATATTTTCTCCAAACGATTTGAGGGAGTGCGCACATGCAGCTATTCTGTGTTGAGAGGTTATCAAAGAAATAGGTATTCCTGTATGCTTAATTTAGAGTTATTAATGTAAGTAGTTGTTGTACAAACGTTGGGCTATATTTTTTTATTTTTAATACATTGTAAGGCTGCATGGCGCGACTAATGATGTTTTGAAAAAAGTCGCTTGAAAGCATGAACTCTGCTTTGTTTATTGCGCCGGCTGTACACACATCAGTCACTCATTCACAATTTGACAAGCACTTGATAATGCCTAGAATTTCACAGTGGCATCCCCTTTGTGTGGCCGTAATGCACCCCAAAAAAAATCCATGCCTTTTGCGGCCAGTGGCCGTTGTGCCCTTCTCCCTGACCTATCACTTACATGGCTCTCCATCACGTGATCAGGTCTTTCTCACAGGCTACAAGTGAAGACAGACACATCGGGGATGCAACTGCGTGCGATATTGGAAGAACTGTCCACATTTACTTTTCGTCAGCCAACAAGATGAGTAGGCCCAACGAACAGAAAAAGCACCTGCCTATGTCAATCTACTATCCCCCATAGTACAAAAGTCTACCTATTCTGTGCGAGAAATAAATATTCCAAACATAGTCTGGGACAGTTGTGGGATGCGATAGATCCCAAATTAATACAATCACTAGCATCAAAAAACCTTTTTTATGCAATGTGGCTAACGCAACAGATCAGAACATTTAGCTTAAAATATTGATAAACTATTAGGCTATTTCTTCACTATATAAGCTCAGCAATGCGCACACGACAGTAGGCTATAAGCGCAAATGTTCCATTAGCGGAAAACACCATTGTCAAAAGTGACCACAAATTCAATTATGCATGTAATACTTTTATTATGAGGGTGCATTTTTATGGTGAAAATTATCTTCCCCAAACTTGAAACTCACGCGCCGCTTATGTATGCCAGTTAGGCTCTACACCCCTTGCAAAACGGATTAATGTGCCTAATTTTAAGAAGTTATTTGGCCACTTTAGTTATGATACAAACCTTATCAGAACATATAGGCCTATGGGCTAGGCTACATGAGGTGTGCGACTATGATTCGAAAAAGTCGCAAAAAAAAGGCGTTGTTTCTTATGCTGGGCATCATTCACAAGTGATAATATATCATTCACAAGTGATAGGCTAATATTGTCACCCCATCAGACTATTCTTAATTTAATCTTGTCTTTCCATATACTAAATAATAATAATAATTTGTTTTGATTTAGAATGGACCATTATCATGCACCTGTATCGAAACAGGGGCAGCTGGAAAAAATACATGTCACCTATGCACTTAAATAGCGAATGGTAGACGCTTTTCCCGTGGTTCATTTTCATGCCAGCCAGGTAGGCTATACTCCTGTTGTAAATATAAGCACTGTGCTTAATATTAGGAAAGTTGAGAAATAAATATAGTAGGCCTAGCCTATAGAAAGCTGATGGGATCCTCTTTTTAGTAGAGGCCATCACTCTGTTTTCTTGCGCCATTGCATGGCCAAAAGAAATGTTGCGCAACATGAGCTCATGGGCTCTCATAAAGAGTTTGATTAGATTTTCGATTACATTTGCACTGATGTCAGTGATTTAGAGGGACAATAGAGTGCTGAGTACCAGGCCGTTAACACGTTTGGTAGGCTACTAATGACCAGCATCAGAGCTTGGAGAAGCCTAATTACCGTGACTAAATGGTCATGTGGAATTTGACTGCCTTCATTTACATTTTACATTTTAGTCATTTTAGCAGACGCTCTTATCCATGACTCGAGACCGCCGGTGTGGCGGTAATACGGTCACCGCAACAGCCCTAATCATGTACATACAGTTCAGTTTCTATAAAAGTTACAGTTCCTTGCAGCAGTAAGGTACATGTGACAAAAACTGTGCCAAGCATAGAGTTGATTTGGAGTTCTCTAATAACTTGTGCAATGAAATATCCCACTAATAGTGTAGTTTCAAATCTGCAGCTACTGTAGTCTGTTCTACAACAACTTTGTGTCTGCCTGTCTGTCTTAGTCAGGGCAGTTCATCCCATGTGTTCCGGTGGGCCTACGATGGGAGTGGAGGAGACAAGATGACCATGACTGTCACAGCCAGTACAACAATCTTCTGGCTGTTGTTGACGTTAGAGGTAGAACTGACTCTTTGCTGCTATGGCAACTACTGTACAGTCGTGGTCAAAAGTTTTGAGAATGACACAAATACTGATTTTCACAAAGTGCTGCCTCAGTTTTGATGATGGCAATTTGCATATACTCCAGAATGTCACGAAGAGTGATCAGATGAATTGCAAAGTCCCTCTTTGCCATGAAAATGAAGTTAATCCCAAAATAACATTTCCACTGCATTTCAGCCCTGCCACAAAAGGACCAGCTGCCATCATGTCAGTGATTCTCTCGTTAACACAGGTGAGAGTGTTGACGAGGACAAGGCTGGAGATCACTCTGTCATGCTGATTGAGTTAGAATAATAGACTGGAAGCTTTAAAAGGAGGGTGGTGCTTGAAATCATTGTTCTTCCTCTGTTAACCATGGTTACCTGTAAGGAAACACGTGCCGTCATCATTGCTTTGCACAAAAAGGGCTTCACAGGCAAGGATATTGCTGCTAGTAAGATTGCACCTAAATCAACCATTTATCGGATCATCAAGAACTTCAAGGAGAGATGTTCAATTGTTGTGAAGAAGGCGTCAGGGCGCCCAAGAAAGTCCAGCAAGCGCCAGGACCGTCTCCTAAAGTTGATTCAGTTGCGGGATCGGGGCACCACCAGTGCAGAGCTTACTCAGGAATGGCAGCAGGCAGGTGTGAGTGCATCTGCACGCACAGTGAGGCGAATACTTTTGGAGGATGGCCTGGTGTCAAGAATGGCAGCAAAGAAGCCACTTCTCTCCAGGAAAAACATCATGGACAGACTGATATTCTGCAAAAGGTACAGGGATTGGACTGCTGAGGACTGGGGTAAAGTCATTTTCTCTGCCAAGGGAGTGGGCTCACTCAAAATGTTGCCTAAGAACACAGCCATGAATAAAGAATGGTACCAACACATCCTCCGAGAGCAACTTCTCCCAACCATCCAAGGACAGTTTGGTGACGACCAATGCCTTTTCCAGCATGATGGAGCACCTTGCCGTAAGGCAAAAGTGATAACTAAGTGGCTCAGGGAACAAAACATCGACATTTTGGGTCCGTGGCCAGGAATCTCCCCAGACCTTAATCCCATTGAGAATTTGTGGTTGATCCTCAAGAGGCGGGTGGACAAACAAAAACCTACAAATTCTGACAAACTCCAAGCATTGATTATGCAAGAATGGGCTGCCATCAGTGGCCCAGAAGTTAATTGACAGCATGCCAGGGCGGATTGCAGAGGTCTTGAAAAAGAAGGGTCAACACTGCAAATATTGACTCTTTGCATAAACTTTATGTAATTGTCAATAAAAGCCTTTGATACTTATGGAATGCGTGTAATTATACTTCAGTATACCATAGTAACATCTGACAAAAATATCTCATAACACTGAAGCAGCAAACTTTGTGAAGACCAATACTTGTCATTCTCAAAACTTTTCACCAAGACTGTACTGTAGTTATCTACTTATTTCATTGTATTGTGCACACTAGGCTGTATTCCTGCACAAATGACAACTTTGATTTTGATTTCAATTTATCTAGTTTACCATAACCCTGTTCACTCTTGTTATGATGAAAATATGAAGTCATTTCGTAAGTTCTTAAGAAACATGCATCTCACCAACATTGGATGTAATGTTTATCAATGCAACGAAACGTCCTCATTTCAGGAAGAGCTCATGACGTCTGGCTGCAGTTTTGCAGCTGTGAGCTGGAACCTGTCACCCTGATCTGCCACAGACTCTGGCCTGCCACCATCTGCCGCTGTATCTCATAATCAGTTAGATTCACTAGCCCTCGTCTGTGTGACGTGTGATTGTGTGTATAACCAACAACTGGGCTAATGTTGGAGAAGTTAAAAGGTTTGATTGAAATCAGGAGAAGCCATTTATCTTTTGTGATGTGACTAGCATTGGACTATTCTGTCCATAAAAATGTTTTAAATTGAACAGAGTAGATGAAACATGAACTGCTCAGTGAATGTGACTTTTTTCACTCATACTTATTCACTTCATTTTACAGGGGTACCCGGGATGTGAAGCCGGGGATGCGCTGCGATCCAAACCCAGAAACTGGACATAACTGGTGTGTTTGGGATGACGTGCAGGCACGAGCATCCGCTGAAGTTCCTGAACCTGAAGAGAGGAGCAAAGTATGTGGATGTATGCATGTTGATGGATGGATGTTTCAGATGTATAGCTGATGTATTTTAATTATATATAACATTGACTGATGTTGAACTGTCATTTCAGGCTTGCAAATGCTGTGTTCCTGCTGGGGGACCTGAAAGCAATACAGGGACCAAACATCACAACGTTTCTTCGCTATGACATTGCATGCCAGCTGAAGCCTCATTTACAGGTAAAGTTGATAGATCAATCTATTGTGGCGGTTTCCGCACCAAGATCTTTGTAAGGCAGGGTTTACACATACAAACACACACCACCAGTCCAAGTGAAGGGTTCAACCGGTTTATTACTATCAGGTTTCGGCAGCGTTCCTGATATACCAAACTCAAAACAGACAGACTAAACACTTCGTCACCAGAGGACGGTCCTCCAATCTTGGTCTTTGGGGGTTCAATCTGTGTTAATCATAAGTTCCTTTCTTCCGTTAATCTTCCTTCTCCACCGTACGTTCTGTCTCCCCAATAACCTCCTACTCCTTCACCTGCCGGGGTCAAAGAAAAGACAAAGAAAGAAAACCCAGGGCGCTGTTAAGTAGAGGCCCTGATTGGTTTCACCTGTCTGTAGTTTGCCTCTGATTACAACTGGAGACAGGTGTGGCTGTTCTGCTGCAGTCTAGAAGTTTTCCCCTGAGCTGTCCATGGTCCTGCCTCTGGGGAATACTTCACATTGCTGTCCGTGGTCCTGGCAGCCAGAAAACAAAGAAACGTCACAGGCACATACCGTCCCTTCACCACACAACCCCTGAAACCGCTACATACCTTCCCCCTCAGTGTTGACCCTGTGGTCAGAGCGGTCGACGAAAACATGGCATGCATACGGGACATGGCATCAGCATTACCATGTTTAGAACCCAAATGGTGGACGATCCGATAGTGGAAAGGCTGGAGGCTGAGGAACCACCGGGTGATCCGGGCATTAGTATCCTTATTCTGCTTCATCCAGGTAATGGGCGCGTGATCTGTCATCAACACAAACTTTCGGCCCAGAACATAATATTTCAAGGACTCCAGAGCCCATTTGATTGCCAAACACTGCTTTTCCACTGTTGCATATTTGGTTTCACAGGGAATCAACTTACGGCTAATGTACAGCACAGGATGTTCCTTTCCATCAACTTCCTACGAGAGTACAGCTCCAATTCCAGTGTCCGATGCATCTGTCTACAATCAGAGGTTTCGAGAAATCCGGCCAATACAACACAGGGGCATTGCATAAGGCCGTTTTCAGTTTCTGAAATGCCTCTTTGGCCGCAGGGGACAACTGCACCATGGCAGGTTTGGCATTCCGGGTCAGGTCACACAGGGGTCCTGAAATGATTGCATAATCCTGGATGAAACATCTGCAATAACCGGTTATTCCCAGGAAAGCCCGTATCTGTTTCTTATTCACTGGTCGAGGCCAATCCTGGATTGCAGTGACCTTCTTCTCTTGTGGTTTGATCAACCCTCGACCTATGGAATAGCCCAGATACTTTGCTTCACATATCCCCAGCGTGCATTTCTTTGGGTTGGCCGTGAGTCCTGCTTGCCGAAGGGCGTCGAGGACCGCTGTTAATCGGATTAGGTGCTCCTCCCACGTGTGGCTGTGGATTATCACATCGTCCAGGTAGGCTGCAGCATAGGATTGATGTGGGCGCAGAATGTGGTCCATCAGCCTTTGAAATGTGGCGGGGGCGCCATGAAGTCCAAAGGGCAGTCACACATATTGGAACAGACCGTCTGGAGTGGAGAATGCCCTCTTCTCACAAGCTGCAGGGGTCAGAGGAACCTGCCAATACCCCTTGGTTAGGTCATGTGTACTGATGAACCGGGCATTTCCCAGTCTTTCCCATACATAAAAATGTATGCACACATGACTGTAAGTCGCTTTGGATAAAAGCGTCTGCTAAATGGCATATTATTATTAATATTATTTCAATCATCTCATCTATTCTCGGCATAGGATAAGCATCAAATTCTGAAAAGGCATTCAACTTACAGAAGTCATTACAGAATCGTACTGTACCATCTGGTTTCAACACCAGGACTATCGGGCTGGACCACGCACTGTGTGACTCTTCAATGACATCCAGCTCCAACATCTTCCCCACTTCTTGTTTTATTGTCGCTCTCTTTGCCTCTGGCACCCGGTAAGGTTTTTGATGGACCCTTATCCCCGGAGGCGTCTGGGACAGCGATACATCTCCATGGGTAATCTCTTCCAGCAGGTTCTCTGAAAAAGAGGAAGTGGCCGAAAGTACTGAAGTCTGTATCTTTGTCCCCCCCCCAGTGCTTCTTGACTTACCCACTTTTTTAACAGGTTGATATGATACACCTGTTCTGGCTTCCTTCTCCCTGGCTGACGAATGAGGTAGTTCACAGGCCCCATTTTCTGCAGCACCTCGTAGGGACCCCGCCATGTGACCAGGAATTTACATTCCGTCGTGGGTACTAACATCATAACCAAATCCCCTGGGCCGAACTCTCGGGGTTGAGCGGGACAGTTGTACACTCGACTCAGGGCTTCTTGGGAATGTTGTAAATGTTCCTTCACAATTGGCATTACACTGTTTATGCGTTCTCTCATTTCTCAAATGTGTTCTATGACAGTGTTGTGGGGGCTGGGCTGTTGTTCCCAGTTCTCCTTTGTCTTTACCTGACCCTGCAGGGCTTCAGTAGCTGGAGGCAAGGCTTTCTCCTACAGAGCTCCTCTTTATGGAATGGTTTGCCGATGTGAGAGAATCAGACTCGGTCTCAACCTTCAAGTCTAGACTGAAGACTTCTCTCTTCTGTCAGTCCTATGATTGAGTGTAGTCTAGCCCATAGGTGGGAAGGTTGAACAGAAAGGTACTAGCCCCCACAACACACCCCACCCATAAACCTTGACTTCCTTAAACCTGAAAGCCATCTGAGCCTAGAGTCTTGAAATGTGTTGCACCCTCAATAGCCATTATGGTCTTTACCTGACCCTGCTGGTCATCTATGAACATTTGAAATTGTTTTTGTGTGCTCTATGCTGTTCTGATTATCCGTCAGTCTGACAAGCATGCACACCGTGAACCACTTGTATTGTGCTTCTGCCTTTGCATTGCTTTCTCTTTGGGGTTTTAGGTAGGGTATCTGTAAAGCACTTTGTGATGCTGTTTTACAACTGCTGATGTAAAAAGGGCTTTATAAAATACATTTGATGATGAAATCCTTGCTGTGGTTTCAATGACAATTTGATATTTTAGTAAAATTCCTAATATTGTCCATAAGATATTTTTCTCTAACTTGTGAGCATTGCACATGTAGAACTCAGCATAACTGCCTGTGTAGTTTATTTTGTTCTGATATAGATTTAATTAGGCCCTTGATTATGTCATAGGCAGCACACAGTCGGACGTGGAAGTTTGAACCCGTCAGATAAAGCAGACCCTCACAGACAAGAGGACGTTGTTCCTTACCTGGCAGGAGAGATACATGGAAATTCTCGCAGAGCAACAGCAAGTCGCGTAAGTAGTTGCTACATATCTGACCTAAGGTTTTATCCCATCACTAAACACCCCTTTCTGTCTGGCTTAGCCCTACAAGTCATGACTGCCACATTCCTATACCCTACTGTGTGCTGTGTCCTGGACCCACCATCTCTTGGATCTGCATAGCTACTCCCTGTTACTTTATACTCTTATCACCACCTCCTGCTGTCACCTGACCCTTTCCACTACATATCCCAGAAACACGAGTTCCCCCCTCCCCTGCTTAATCTATTCTACATTAAGTCTTCTGACCTGTGTGCCAACACTTCACGCTGCATAATCCACTCTACACTCAAATGGATTTTGCCTTCCTAACTGGTTAGTTTTATGTTGAGATGCTTTCATACTGTTATATTTTCGCTATATATTTGTATAATATTTTCTAGGTCTGACATGATGTCCTCGTCAATCACCGATGATAGGAACGCTCAGTTGACTACTCAGCTTGAAAGGTAAATTGCTTTTTTAGGATGTTGCCTCCATCATATTTGTCCCACTGGAAACCTTTTAACATAAATGTTCACTTTTCAGCCTGGAGAAAAGGTTGATGACCATGGAGAAGAGAAACCAGATTGTACTGCAGACTAAGAAGACTCGCTGTCTGCTGGCCACAATCCATAGGCTGGTCCTGGAGCGTTCGCCGTCCCCGGAGTACTAGCTGCCACCGTTGAATGTTTCTATGTGTGATTGCTTTTGTCTGTCGGTCTGTCACACCTGTGTCTGTTTGTGTCTGATTACGTGTCCTATAAGTTCCCTGTTTTGTATTGGTTAGATTGTGTGTTGTTGTTCGCCTGTCCATAGTGCTGCGTGTTTGTTCTCTGTTTTTATTATTACGCTTGTTGCGTAATTGCTCGCCTCTGTTTGTCGTTGAGGCCGTGTATTTTGTATCGTTGCCTTTTGGGATTATTAGTAAACTCTGTTGGACTGAGCCTCGGTGTCCTGCGCCTGACTTCCACACCACATACACCTCACCATTTGACACCGTTCAAAGGCACTTAAATAATTTGTCTTGCCCATTCACCCTCTGAATGGCACACATACACAATCCATGTCTCAATTGTCTCAAGGCTTAGAAATCCTTCTTTAACTGGTCTCCCCTTCATCTACACTGATTTTAAGTGGATTTAACAAGTGACATCAATAAGGGATCATAGCTTTCACCTGGATTCCCCTGGTCAGTCTACAGTATGTCATGGAAAGAGCAGGGCCGAGATTCACAAAACCTTAAGAAGAAATGTCTTCTTAACTGCCATTTTTTCCTTAACTATAGACTTGTGAAGACAGTTAAGCTAAGTTGCTATTCCTCAACAAGGTTATTGGAAATGTTCTTGCACAATTTCTTATGTTTCTCCTTAAGCAGAAAGTTAAGAAAAAATTTGATTCTTGAAAATAAAGTTATTGGATTTGTTCTTAATTCCAAGATAGCTAAACCCTTGTCTTAAACTCTGGGCAGTGAGAGAATAAGCTCATGAAAGCAATTGAACATGTTTAATTCACTCACAAACTTCATCTGAAAATGTCAGTATTGATTATTTTAAACCCAAGAACATGTTTTAGAACAGTAATCTCAGTACGAAATATGCTAACATGATTGGCATTGCTAACTACATAGCTAGCTAAATCAGTTGCTTAGCAACAAACATCTTAAGAAGATTCGTAAAGAAGATATTTGAGAAGTTCGTAAGAAAATCATTACATCTTAAGATATTGTTGAGGAATTGCACTTACGAACTATCTTATTATTATTATTTTTTTATTTCTTAAGAAGCTTAAGTTTTTGCGTAAGAAGTGTTTTGTGAATCTGGGCCCAGGTGTTCATAATGTTTTGTACACTGTGTGTGTAAACTATACACTATACAATTTGTTTTACTAGTTATCAGATTTGCGCTAATTGATTATTAAATCATATTTAGAATGTATTTTTAAAAAATACAAGAAAATCATATCAAAAGTTATGTGAATAATGCATTGTGAAAAGCAGATACTTGGATGTAATATGTATGCCAATTGTAGGATTGATTTGGTGCAGTGAACAAGTGACTTTGTGAATTTCTTTGTTGTACTCAGTCAATTGAAAATGTACTTGAAAATGTACTTGTTTTGAAACGTCCCATTTTGATGATCTGTTGATTTATGTGCTAATAGTTGTGAAAATGTACCACATACTGAAAAAACTGTAATAAAACACCCCGGAGCGACCAGGAGCATGCTTTTGTATGTTACTCTATCCCATTGACATCCTACTACAGTATCACTTGTCTCTCTGTTTGCCTAAATGAATCAGTTTACAGTGTATGGTAACACTTTATTTTGATAGTCTGTAGAGCATTTACAGATGGACTATCAGGAATATTTTAAGTAATTATCTACATTTACATCATTTAGCAGACGCTCTTATCCAGAGTGACTTACAAATTGGTGCATTCAACTTATGATAGCCAGTGGGACAACCACTTTTTTTTTTTTATGGGAGGGGGTGGGGTGGTGGGGTAGAAGGATTACTTTATACTATTCCAGGTATTCCTTAAAGAGGTAGGGTTTCAAGTGTCTCCGGAAGGTGGTCAGTGACTCCGCTGTCCTGGCGTCGTGGGGGAGCTTGTTCCACCATTGGGGTGCCAGAGCAGCAAATAGCTTTGACTGGGCTGAGTGGGAACTGTGCTTCCGTAGAGGTAGGGGAGCTAGCAGGCCAGAGGTGGATGAACGTAGTGCCCTCGTTTGGGTGTAGGGTCTAATCAGAGCCTGAAGGTAAGGAGGTGCAGTTCCCCTCACAGCTCCGTAGGCAAGCACCATGGTCTTGTAGTAGATGCGAGCGTCAACTGGAAGCCAGTGGAGTGTGCGGAGGAGCGGGGTGACATGAGAGAACTTTGGAAGGTCGAACACCAGACGGGCTGCAGCGTTCTGGATAAATTGTAGGGGTTTAATGGCACAGGCAGGGAGTCCAGCCAACAGCAAGTTGCAGTAATCCAGACGGGAGATGACAAGTGCCTGGATTAGGACCTGTGCCACTTTCTGTGTAAGGTAGGGTTGTACTCTGCGAATGTTGTAGAGCATGAACCTGCAGGATCGGGTCAACACTTTGATGTTAGTGGAGAACGACAGGGTGTTGTCCAGGGTCACGCCAAGGTTCTTTGCACTCTGGGAGGAGGACATAATGGAGTTGTCAACCGTGATGGCGAGATCATGGAGCGGGCAGTCCTTCCCCGGGAGGAAGAGCAGCTCTGTCTTGCCGAGGTTCAGCTTGAGGTGGTGATCCGTCATCCACACTGATATGTCTGCCAGACATGCAGAGATGCGATTCGCCACCTGGTTATCAGAAGGGGGAAAGGAGAAAATTCATTGTGTGTCGTCTGCGTAGCAATGATAGGAGAGACCATGTGAGGATATGACAGAGCCGAGTGACTTGGTGTATAGAGAGAATAGGAGAGGGCCTAGAACTGAGCCCTGGGGGACACCAGTGGTGAGAGCACGTGGTGCGGAGACAGATTCTCGCCACGCCACCTGGTAGGAGCGACCTGTCAGGTAGGACGCAATCCAAGAGTGAGCAGCGCCGGAGATGCCAAACTCGGAGAGTGTGGAGAGGAGGATCTGATGGTTCACAGTATCAAAGGTATGTCTAGAAGTATAAGAGCAGAGGAGAGAGAGTTCGCTTTAGCAGTGCGGAGAGCCTCCGTGACACAGAGAAGAGCAGTCTCAGTTGAATGACCAGTCTTGAAACCTGACTGGTTAGGATCAAGAAGGTCATTCTGAGCGAGATAGCAGGAGAGTTGGCTAGAGACGGCACGCTCAAGAGTTTTGGAGAGAAAAGAAAGAAGGAATACTGGTCTGTATCGGAGGGATCGAGTGTAGGTTTTTTGAGGAGGGGTGCAACTCTCGCTCTCTTGAAGACGGAAGGGACATGGCCAGCGGTCAAGGATGAGTTGATGAGCAAGGTGAGGTAAGGGAGAAGGTCTCCGGAAATGGTCTGGAGAAGAGAGGAGGGGATAGGTTCAAGCGGGCAGGTTGTTGGGCGGCCGGCCATCACAAGTCGCAAGATTTCATCTGGAGAGAGAGGGGAGAAAGAAGTCAAAGCATAGGGTAGGGCAGTGTGAGCAGGACCAGCGGTGTCATTTGACATAATAAATGAGGATCGGATGTCGTCAACATTCTTTTCAAAATGGTTGACGAAGTCATCCACAGAGAGGGAGGAGGGAGGGGGAGGAGGAGGAGGATTCAGCAGGGAGGAGAAGGTGGCAAAGAGCTTTCTAGGGTTAGAGGCAGAGGCTTGAAATTTAGAGTGGTAGAAAGTGGCTTTAGCAGCGGAAACAGAGGAAGAGAATGTAGAGAGGAGGGAGTGAAAAGATGACAGGTCCGCAGGGAGTCTAGTTTTCCTCCATTTCCGCTCGGCTGCCCGGAGCCCTCTTCTGTGAGCTCGCAATGAGTCGTCAAGCCACGGAGCAGGAGGGGAGGACATAGAGACTCAAAAGATGCAGAAAGGGAGGAGAGGAGGGTTGAGGAGGCAGAATCAGGAGATCGGAGGGAGAAGGATTTAGCAGAGGGAAGAGATGATAGGATGGAAGAGGAGAGGGTAGCGGGAGAGTGAGAGCGAAGGTTGCGACGGCACATTACCATCTGAGTAGGGGCAGAGTGAGTAGTGTTGGAGGAGAGCGAGAGAGAAAAGGATACAAAGTAGTGGTCGGAGACTTGGAGGGGAGTTGCAGTGAGATTAGTAGAAAAACAGTATCTAGTAAAGTTGAGGTCAAGTGTATTGCCTGCCTTGTGAGTGGGCGGGGACGGTGAGAGGGTGAGGTCAAAAGAGGAAAGGAGTGGAAAGGAGGAGGCAGAGAGAAATTAGTCAAAGGCAGACGTAGGGAGGTTAAAGTCACCCAGAACTTTGAGGGGTGAGCCATCCTCAGGAAAGGAACTTATCAAGGCGTCAAGCTCATTGATGAACTCTCCAAGGGAACCTGGAGGGCGATAAATGACAAGGATGTTAAGCTTGAATGGGCTAGTGACTGTGACAGCATGGAATTCAAATGAGGAGATAGACAGATGGGTCAGGGGAAAAAGAGAGACTGTCCACTTGAGAGAGATGAGGATTCCTGTGCCACCGCCGCGCTGACCAGATGCTCTCGGGGTATGCGAGAACACATGGTCAGACGAGGAAAGAGCAGTAGGAGTAGCAGTGTTTTCTGTGGTAATCCATGTTTCCGTCAGCGCCAAGAAGTCGAGGGACTGGAGGGTAACATAGGCTGAGATGAACTCTGCCTTGTTGGCAGCAGAACGGCAGTTCCAGAGGCTGCCAGAGACCTGGAACTCCACGTGGGTCATGCACGCAGGGACCACCAGATTAGAGTGGCAACAGCCACGTGGTGCAGAGAGGAGAGAACAAGGATAGACAGACACATAGTTGACAGGCTACAGAAAAAGGCTACAATAATGCATAGGAGATCGGAATGAAATGAACTAAACATCTGGGAAAGCGAGAGAGCGGGGCCTCCCTTACTTACGTTTCACTGAAACACTCAAATATAACTCTCCCAACTTCCACTTTAGAAATTATAATTGTTGTAAACTACAGCGGTTCAATGTAAAAACAAAACAAAAATAAATGTAGGTTATAACTTACCCTTAGTAGCTACTGTTAGCCAGTTAAGTGCAAAGCTAGCCACTGAATCGATTCAGTCAGTTCGCGTCTGTCCCAACGGAGAGAAAGCGTCTCCAAATATTAAAGCTAGGTCGTTCCAGCTATTGTTTAGTTAGCTATCCAGGTAGCAACAAGCTAGCTACATTTTAAGTACAGTAGCTACTAACTACCTAACGTTAACGCTTCAGATAATGAGGTTAGAAAAACAGCTGAATGGTAGGTAGCTAGCTGGCATAATTACAGGTACTCTTAAGCATGAAATAACATTGGAAACAACTATCCACAGTTGCTAATAGTTACCAGTAGCTACCCGCTAGCTAGCTAGCTTTATTGGTCCAGGTTGTGAGTTAGCTAGCCTCGTGCTTCACCGGGCTCAGTCGAATACAATACTTACCTACAATAATTACCTACAATAACCTACAAAACTACCTAGATACACTACCTACAATACCTAACTACAATACCTACCTACCTACAATCTAAATACATGGTTTAAGCTTTACTCGACACCATATAAGCCAAGCTTACTAACCTTAACCTTAACCCTAAAACTTATTATAAACCTAACTCTAACCATAGCAATAGTATGACCATCTGTAGAGCATCTACAGATAGAAAATCCAGACTATCCAAATAAATGTGACCCAGTGTATCAATGAAAATCATTTAATGAATCGACTATACACTTAACCCATTCCAGCAGTGCATTGTAGACTACACCATAACTTATATAGCCAAATGGCTTGCTCCGTTTCAAGCATGGTTTCAAGCCATTCAGCTAATAGCTTTTAGTACCCTATCATAATAAAACAAGTCATACCAACCTTTAAAGGTTTTATTTACAACCTCTGGGGTATAACATGTTGGGCAAAGTGGTATAGGACCATCTGACATGAAATCTAACCCTAACTTGTGTTCACTGTCAGTAGCCATTTCAAGTGTGAAATGCTCAGTCTGAAGCCATTTGGCTATGGGTTTCAGAGCCCTAACCTTTAAAGGTTTTATTTACAACCTCTGGGGTATAACGTGTTGGGCAAAGTGGTATAGGACCGTCTGACCCATATGATGTGGATCATAGTCACGTTATTTGATATACTGTATACGCTTTAGTAAAAAAAGAACACCATGGTTGCAATAAAACTTTTAAAAGGTAGTTTATGAATGTGTTTGTTTTCAGTCCACGCCGGTAAGTTAACCAACCTTATGTAAATTAGACACAAGGATTTTCTTCTGAATAACTGGTCAGGGCATAGCACTTTCCATTCAGCTTCAGGCAACTTTGATGTAAGGCTTGTAGTGACAACTTCTATCCGTCACGCCCAACCAGTGCAGTTCAATGTTGCTTTTTTTTTTTTTTTTAGGGGGGGGGGGGGGGGGGGGGGGTAGAAGGATTACTTTATCCTATCCCAGGTATTCCTTAAAGAGGTGGGGTTTCAAATGTCTCCGGAAGGTGGTGAGTGACTCCGCTGTCCTGGCGTCGTGAGGGAGCTTGTTCCACCATTGGGGTGCCAGAGCAGCGAACAGTTTTGACTGGGCTGAGCGGGAACTATGCTTCCGCAGAGGAAGGGGAGCCAGCAGGCCAGAGGTGGATGAACGCAATGCCCTCGTTTGGGTGTAGGGACTGATCAGAGCCTGAAGGTACGGAGGTGCCGTTCCCCTCACAGCTCCATAGGCAAGCACCATGGTCTTGTAACAGATGCGAGCTTCAACTGGAAGCCAGTGGAGTGTGCGGAGGAGCGGGGTGACGTGAGAGAACTTGGGAAGGTTGAACACCAGACGGGCTGCGGCATTCTGGATGAGTTGTAGGGGTTTAATGGCACAGGCAGGGAGCCCAGCCAACAGCGAGTTGCAGTAATCCAGACGGGAGATGACAAGTGCCTGGATTAGGACCTGTGCCGCTTCCTGTGTAAGGCAGGGTCGTACTCTCCGAATGTTGTAGAGCATGAACCTGCAGGATCGGGTCACCGCCTTGATGTTAGCGGAGAACGACAGGGTGTTGTCCAGGGTCACGCCAAGGCTCTTCGCACTCTGGGAGGAGGACACAACGGAGTTGTCAACCGTGATGGCGAGATCATGGAACGGGCAGTCCTTCCCCGGGAGGAAGAGCAGCTCCGTCTTGCCAAGGTTCAGCTTGAGGTGGTGATCCGTCATCAATACTGATATGTCTGCCAGACATGCAGAGATGCGATTCGCCACCTGGTTATCAGAAGGGGGAAAGGAGAAGATTAGTTGTGTATCGTCAGCGTAGCAATGATAGGAGAGGCCATGTGAGGATATGACAGAGCCAAGTGACTTGGTGTATAGGGAGAATAGGAGAGGGCCTAGAACTGAGCCCTGGGGGACACCAGTGGTGAGAGCACGTGGTGCGGAGACAGCTTCTCGCCACGCCACTTGGTAGGAGCGACCTGTCAGGTAGGACGCAATCCAGGAGTGAGCCGCGCCGGAGATGCCCAGCTCGGAGAGGTAATAATAATAATAATCAAAGACAAAATAAAGGTTGACTTGTTGGCTACATTCACAGTACACTTCAAACAGATGTGTGTTTAATATAGTGTCTGCACTGAAACACCTCATCCATTATGTAGTGTGGTAAATGAGTTTGCACACATTTACCCCATTTCTAATTCTGAACTGACTCTTTCTACACCAGCAAAGATTCTGGTCATTGACTACAATTACTCTTTTATCATGCAGTACACATTTGCTGTGCAAAGTCAGGTGCAGTGCACTGTTGTTTATCTGGAATTGAGTATTGAACTAAGCCAAGCATCATTCATAACATACATACTGTAGCTACATAACGTAGAAGGTTTACAAAACATTATGAACACCTTCCTAATATTGAGTTGCACCCCCCTCCCCTTTTGCCCTCCAAACAGCCTCAATTTGTCAGGGCATGGACTCTACAAGGTGTCGAAATCTTTCCACAGGGATGCTGGCCCATATTGACTCCAATGCTTCCCACAGTTGTGTCAAGTTGGCTGGATGTCCTTTGGGTGGTGGGGACCATTCGTTTTACATTTAACGTCATTTAGCAGACGCTCTTATCCAGAGCGACTTACAGTTAGTGCATACATTATTTTATCATACTGGCCCCCCGTGGGAATCGAACCCACAACCCTGGCGTTGCAAACACCATGCTCTACCAACTGAGCTACCTCCCTGCCGGCCATTCCCTCCCCTACCCTGGACGACGCTGGGCCAATTGTGCGCCGCCCCATTGGTCTCCCGGTTGCGGCCAGCTACGACAGAGCCTGGATTCGAACCAGGATCTCTAGTGGCACAGCTAGCACTGCGATGCAGTGCCTTAGACCACTGCGCCACTCGGGAGTAGTGACACACACGGGAAACTGTTGAGTGTGAAAAACCCAGCAGCATTGCAGTTCTTGACACAAACCGGTGCGCTTGGCACCTACTACCATACCCCATTCAAAGGCACTTAAATATTTTGTCTTGCCCATTCACCCTCTGAATGGCACACATACACAATCCATGTCTCAATTGTCTTGAGGCTTAGAAATCCTTCTTTAACCTGTCTCCTCCCCTTCATCTACACTGATTGAAGTGGATTTAACAAGTGACATCGATGAGGGATCATAGCTTGCACCTGGATTCACCTGGTCAGTCTATGTCATGGAAAGAGCAGGTGTCCTTAATGTTTTGTACACTCAGTGTATATGCATATATTATTTCCATCCTTCTGGGAATTAGACACGTGCTGGTGCAGCCCAATCTCCAGCTCCAGCCTCAGCCCAAGCTCCAGTTAAAGGCCCAGACCCAGCACCAACTACAGGCCCTGTTCCATCTCCATCTCCAGGCCCAGCTCCATGCCCATCTCCAGCTCCACTCCCATCTCCATGCCCAGCTCCACTCCCATCTCCAGCTCCAGCTCTAGGCCTAGCACCACCCCAAGCTGCAAACAGATATTCTAAAATCCAAAAATTGCTGTATCTTTTCATAATCAGCAGACACATTGGCCCAGAAAAAAACAATAACAAGTGGTGGATGGCCATATATAGTAAAGCCCACCGTTGACCTTTAGTGAGAGCAGTGGCCACAATGGGTATCTGTTCAAAGGGAATGTCCTGATTGTCTAAAGTAATGGGTCAAGTCACTGCCTGTACTGTACATCAATGTTGTTAATCTCAATGACCAAGACATTACAATTCTGCATTGAAACATTGTAGAGAGCATTGCATCTTACTTATTGTGAACTTGATGCCACGGCTTGCTTCAAAATGGTAGGTAGTTGGTCCGTGCCATAGTGGGAGGGCTTTTGTAACTCTATCCCACCTGGCATGCCCTCTACTTCAATGACCACCTTCTTGGCAGCCACAGCCATAAATGGAACTCTGCCATGTCCACCTGCTTCATCTAAACAGAAACAGAAATAAGGCTTTAGTGAAGGAAGATCAAGTGTACACATTATTCCAAGCTTCTACCAGTGATCCAGAAATCTGCTTACTTGAATATCAACAATGTAAACCAACAAGGCCCAGCTACCACATATGTTTTTATAAATCAAATGTCAGCCCTTGTATCCAGAACTCTGCCTGTGAATTTTAGTGGTTACATTTTTTAAGCTTGCTTAAAAGTGGCGGAGGACCGTTATTTAATTGTTGAATCACAGATATAGATTACATTTGAATAGTTATTTCAAATGCAATGACACATACTATACTTCTGGTTGAATAAGGCTTGTACTCCTTGCACCATAGCCTTGTCAAACCCTTAAACTTTGACTGAAGCTGAAGGTTTGCCTAACAATAAAAGAGGCACAGTACTGTATGAGTGTGTTTAAAGGCATTATAGAAGTATAGATGTAGGATCTTAATTTGAGTCAGTTTGCTACAGCAGGAAAATAATTCTGCAGTAACAGGAAATATGAATTGTTATGTGGATTATAATAAATTGACATTTTTATCAGGAGTTGATAAAGTTTTCGGGAAAATCAATTCCAAAGTGGAAATTACAAACTTCAGAAGCCTTTTCAAACCTCAAATACGCTACAAGTTAAAAATGTCCTGCATTGCAGAAAAGTTGTCCTGAAACAGGGTGATCAAATTAAGATGCTACATCTGTATGCTTAAGGTTAAGCGTAACCAAAGTTATTTTTAAAATATGTGGACCAGAAAAGTGTACAGAAAACTTGGCAATCAGCTCCTGGCCCTCAACAAATTCCTTTCCCCTCCCAGAGGAGGCTGTGCTGACTGGTATGGGGTCCTCAGGGTTGTGGACAAGGAATGCTGTGTTGACCCCCATACCTTCCAACTCCATAACCTAACAAGAAATTATGTAGAAATAGTCAAGATAAATAATAAATGAAATTTCTAAATAAATTAAGACTGAAATCCTTCCATAACAAAAATGCCTGTTCTCTTCATCTTAAATCTGTATCTCAAATCTAACTCCAACTATCAAATCCAAATCCATTACTTTTTTAAGTAAAAGTTTCAAAATGTCATGAATATATATATTGCCACCATTGATTTCAACTGTCTTAAATCATCTTTGACTTTGAATGCCTTCAGGTTCCCCTTCAACTCCTGACCTGTCTGTAGCTTGTCTGCCCCCTCACTGTAATGGGCTATTGTGGCAGGTGGTAATGCCTGCCATTTACCCTCTGTACCTGCCATAACTCCTAACATACAAGTTGAGGTGACTAAACTGTGACTAAACTGCTTGGAGTAACCCTGGATTGTAAACTGTCATGGTCAAAACATATTGATACGACAGCAGCTAAGATGGGGAAAAGTATGTCCATAATAAAGCACTGCTCTACCTTCTTAACAGCACTATCAACAAGGCAGGCCTAGTTTTGTCGCACCTGGACTACTGTTCAGTAGTGTGGTCAGGTGCCACAAAAAATTGCAATTGGCTCAGAACAGGGCAGCACGGCTGGCCCTTGGATGTCACAGAGAGCTAATAATAGTAATATGCATGTCAATCTCTCCTGGCTCAAAGTGGAGGAGAGATTGACTTCATCACTACTTGTATTTATGACATGTTGAATGCACCGAGCTGTCTGTTTGAACTACTGGTGCACAGCTCGGTCACCCATGCATACCCCACAAGACATGCCACAAGAGGTCTCTTCACAGTCCCCAAGTCCAGAACAGACTATGGGAGGCGCACAGTACTACATAGAGCCATGACTACATGGAACTCTATTCCACATCAAGTAACTGACGCAAGCAGTAAAATTAGATTTAAAAAACAGACAAAAATACACCTTATGGAACAGCGGGGACTGTGAAGCAACACAAACATAGGCACAGACACATGCGTACACACACGGTAGCATACGCACTATACACACATGGATTTTGTAGATATGTGGTAGTGGTGGAGTAGGGGCCTGAGGGCACACAGTGTGCTGTGAAATATGTGAATGTATTGTAATGTTTTTAAAATTATATGAACTGCCTTAATTTTGCTGGACCCCAGGAAGAATAGCTTGGCAGCAGCTAATGGGGATCGATAATAAATACAAATACAAATAGAACAGAAAACATGACAATGTCAGTGACATTGTTTTATCTATCTATTCTATCAAGGCATTACTACAACAAAACATTTACTTGTTGAAACAAAATAAAAATATGTGTCAGATGGAGTCAGTAGACTTTAGAATTGGTTGTTAGACCCATAAAGTTCTGAAGAGAACCCCCTCTGATAATTCATCTAAAAAGAATCATAATTAACCTACATCAAAGACACTCCGATTGAGAAATGCATATAGTCCACAATACTTGAATGCCCGCCTTGCTCTTGTAATTGCAAACAGGTAATAAAAGCCAAACCTGTACAAATCTTTAGCTTTAAGGTGGTCCCTCATAAACAGGTTGTAAGCTGACACATTACGTTTGTAGAGTGATATGATGTTTTTATGGTATAATGATGTCATGTCATAGTATCGTGGGGAACAGGTTAGAGTTACTAGATAAGGGGTTAGGAGACAGAAAGTCTGCATTCCATTATGTCAAAGATTACTGATGTTTAGGATAGCATGAGTGATGGGCAGGATATTGACTTGGGGTAAAGAGTGATGAACATCAAAGACAGAGAGTGCCCATGGAGACTTGCCAGATGTATGCCAGGAAGAGGGTAATAAAGGGTATATAAGGTAGAGTGTTTTCTTTGTTCAAGTTAGTTCGTAACACCAAGGGGGCAAAGCTCTGGTCATTGTTGTAATGAACCCGGTACCGATCATTAAACCTTTACATTAACTGTCTACAAAGTGTCTAAGTATATCCTTGCATCCTTGATTCTTTGACACCCAAGAAACTCATCATAACATAGAGCTTCGTTTTGAGGGACAGCTTGATTCTAGAGGAAACAATAGGAAGACAACACAATAGTAAAGAATACTGCATCACATTTTCAAATCAGAGTAATTGCACATAATACTTTATACAAAAATATTGCTCCACCAACTCAGCTTTTTATCTAGCAGATGATTGAAAAAGGAGTCCTTATATACTATGAATTATCTGTATTGTGTCACAACCAGAGGGGCAGTGAGAGGTGTTTTTAATCTGGGTTTTACCAGGCAATATGAAACTAGAGGCAAAACACAAATAGCTACTGGAAAAAGTTTAAATAACATAAGAATCAACATTATTATCACAACAGCAGAGGATAGGATCCAGGATTTGCATGTTATTTTTTCATGAATTTGAAGTCATAACCCTCTGATAGCTTGTCAAGGGGAAGGGGTAGGGAGTTTATTGGGACCCGGTGAGGGAATCCAATAGCCCGACAACAATGGATGAATGAATACTTAATTGTTCCATAATGGGAACAATGGCACACATGTAACAAATCACAGGACATTCAACACCACTTAAATACAACATAAATATCACAGGACATACTTCACAAGACAAGATCAGACAGACAAATAGATAGAGGTATACTGTAGGTGCGGTTTAGTCTTCCTGTATTTAGGAACCTGATGTTGTTTGATATGCATGACTTGTGTGCCCTGTTTGTTCTACAGAGTGGGGTTTTGAACCTTCGATCTGACAGCAGCAGTTGGTACTGGTTGTATAGTGGGTGTGTCTTAGTAAAATTGTCTGGATTTATGGATAGTTCTTGATTTGTAGTGTGATGGGATGCTTTGAGACTTGACGCTACCGAACCATACGACCTAAGGAAGCAGAAGGTTGGGATGCTTTCAATTAATGTCTTATATAAAAGGTGAATCATCAGTAAGGCCATAGGAAGTTTCCTAAGTAGTCCTAAGCCAAATGTTTTGCCCATAACCCAGGGAGATATTACAAAAAGACTAAACCCTTTCTTATGTTCACAGAATATAAAACAGAACATTAATGACCCTCACCTCCACCACACTCTCCGACAGTCTAGTTCTGGTGGATGCCTCAGCCAGCAGAGGCGACCCTCTGCTGGTCATTCCCTGGTCAAATAAGGCTTTCAAAACCTCTCTTTGTGAGCTAGCACTCGTCCCTGAGTTGCTGAAATCATATCTGCAATAGGCAAAGTGGGGAATGACACAGATTTTTGAAAAAATGCATGCATTGTGATTGTGTGTTTCAGGACCTGTGGAGGTGTTATTTTCCATGTGGTGAATGAGCACACATGGACACTGGGACATTGTAAACATGACTGCCTGGGGGACAACCACACCAAGGCATGGATCAAAAAGGGTTCTCCAGACATTTCTCTAAAACAGGCTACAGGCTACATGTGCACCACCAAGTCAGAACAGTAGGCTAAATTATGAGGGGAAAAGGGAACAAATGATTAGGGTGAGGCACATGGGCTACTAACAGCTTACTACACAACATACACTTAGTATTACTTTCTTAGCTACAGTATACATATCTCCCTGGCATATTACATCATTTATGCCACAGCATACAATACATTTTTGGACTCACCTTGTTGTGCTGTGCTCACTTGAACAGGAAGGTGGCACGGTGGTCCTTCGTGGGCAAATTCTGTCATCAAACTTTGACATCAGTCTGGTGGTGCTTTCAAGACAACTGGGAACTCGGCAAAAAACAAGGTCGAATCATGACGTTAGTGATCTTCAGGTCGGAGCTCGAGAAAGAGGCTATCCACTCCACTGAATAGCAGGCTAGTGATTGCTTTGCAATGCTTGCAGTTAGCCACTGATTCCTTCCAAACCAGTCATTGTTGAATTTGCGTTTCCAACTTGTTGTGTAATGTTTATGTCCAATAGCCGATGAGCACCGATATGCTTTATGTATAATTTCTCTTCATAATTTCTGTGTGACAATGATTGAAAAGGATTTGCCAGTAGATTGTCGACTTGATTCATGATGACTGCTAACTAAGATTTTGAAAGTATGATGTTGACATGATCAGTCCAATCAAAGCTACTGTAGATATAACGTGATTTGACGTCATTTTATCTGTGGCCAATGACGTTGAGTCTTCTTGGATGGGCACTTCTAATGTAACTCTATGGCAGCACCCAAGGGGCTTGAATTTTCGAGCTCTCCCCGTAGATTTTGCGGTGACGTAGTGTCCCATGAGTGACAGAACACTGAGTCAATCACGGCACAACTAGAGAACATTACCAACCCCTACCCTCCGTATTTTCCGCTGGCTGTCCCACCACCACAGAAAGCACTGAGCTAGGATGAAACACCTGTATTTTGGAGCTGCCTTACTCAAGAAAGCAAAAAAGAGACCATGTTTGTATGCGGCTTTATTAACTTAATTCATGTTTTGTATTTTTTTTTTTACATTGTTTGCAAACTGATATGTGACACGTATTAATGCCAAAATAACATGCAAAACAGGCAAAAAATATATAATACAGTTGAAGTCGGAAGTTTACATACACTTAGGTTGGAGTCATTAAAACTCGTTTTTTCAACCAATCAACAAATTCCTTGTTAACAAACCTTAGTTTTGGCAAGCCGGTTAGGGCATCAAATTTTTCCAACAATTGTTTACAGACAGATTATTTCACTTATAATTCACTGTATCACAATTCCAGTGGGTCAGAAGTTTACATACACTAAGTTGACTGTGCCTTTAAACAGCTTGGTAAATTCCAGAAAATGATGTCATGGCTTTAGAAGATTCTGATAGGCTAATTGACATCATTTGAGTCAATTGGAGGTGTACCTGTGGATGTATTTCAAGGCTTACCTTCAAACTCAGTGCCTCTTTGCTTGACATCATGGGAAAATCAAAAGAAATCAGCCAAGACCTCAGAAAAAAATTGTAGACCTCTACAAGTCTGGTTCATCCTTGGGAGCAATTTCCAAACGCCTGAAGGTACCTCGTTCATCTGTACAAACAATAGTACGCAAGTATAAACACCATGGGACCACGCAGCCGTCATACCGCTCAGGAAGGAGACGCGTTCTGATTAAAACTTAATCTTAGATGGTTCCTTACCCTGAAAGTAGTCTATGGGCCAGGAGAAACTGTAATCCATGGTTCGGTTTTCTTAAAATGTCTTTAAAATACTGAACGTTCCCCTTAAGCCTCAAACGTGACTATACTCACATGAAATTCTGATTTGTCTCATTAATTAACTTTATTGTCTGGAACCTGCTGAGTGGCCAGCCATGGGACCACGCAGCCGTCATACCGCTCAGGAAGGAGACGCGTTCTGTCTCCTAGAGATGAACGTACTTTGGTGGGAAAAGTGAAAATCTATCCCAGAACAACAGCAAAGGACCTTGTGAAGATTCTGGAGGAAACAGGTACAAATGTATCTATAGCCACAGTAAAACTAATCCTATATCGACATAACCTGAAAGGCCACTCAGCAAGGAAGAAGCCACTGCTCCAAAACCGCCATAAAAAAGACAGACTACGGTTTGCAACTGCACATGGGGACAAAGATCGTACTTTTTGGAGAAATGTCCTCTGGTCTGATGAAAGATAGAACTGTTTGGCCATAATGACCATCATTATGTTTGGAGGAAAAGGGGGTTGCTTGCAAGTCGAAGAACACCATCCCAACCGTGAAGCACGGGGGTGGCAGCATCATGCTGTGGGGGTGCTTTCCTGCAGGAGGGACTGGTGCACTTCACAAAATAGATGGCATCATGAGGAAGGAAAATTATGTGGATATATTGAAGCAACATCTCAAGACATCAGTCAGGAAGTTAAAGCTTGGTCGCAAATGGGTCTTCCAAATGGACAATGACCACAAGCATACTTCCAAAGTTGTGGCAAAATGGCTTAAGGACAACAAAGTCAAGGTATTGGAGTGGCCATCACAAAGCCCTGACCTCAATCCTATAGAACATTTGTGGGCAGAACTGAAAAAGCGTGTGCGAGCAAGGAGGCCTACAAACCTGACTCAGTTACACCATCTCTGTCAAGAGGAATGGGCCAAAATTCACCCAACCTATTGTGGGAAGCTTGTGGAAGGCTACCTGAAACGTTCTACCCAAGTTAAACAATTTAAAGGCAATGCTACCAAATACTAATTGAGTGTATGTAAACCTCTGACCCACTGGGAATGTGATGAAATAAATAAAAGCTGAAATAAATCACTCTCTACTATTATTTTGACATTTCACATTCTTAAAATAAAGTGGTGATCCTAACTGACCTAAGACAGGGAATTTTTACTAGGATTAAATGTCAGGAATTGTGAAAAACTGAGTTTAAATGTATTTGGCTAAGGTGTATGTAAACTTCTGACTTCAACTGTATATACATGTATTTTTTGCTAAACAGGTGGGGCTCAAAACTGGTGGGGCTCTGCCCCAACTGCCCTGAATAACGGGTCGCCACTGGATTTAAACGGTCTTACCTAACTGAACGAGGCAAACACCTTTAAAAAAACAGGAAGTTAAGTATTTTATAACTTAATCTTAGATGGTTCCTTACCCTGAAAGTAGTCTATGGGCAAGGAGAAACTGTAATCCATGGTTCAGTTTTAAAATGTCTTTAAAATACTGAATGTCCCCCTTAAACCTCAAACGTGACTATACTCACATGAAATTCTGATTTGTCTCATTAAATAACTTTATTGTCTGGAACCTGCTGAGTGGCCAGCCATGGGTCATATTCACTAGGGGGAATTCAGACCCGAGTTAAATGCACGTAAATGGAACTTTATTCCCTTTCTATACACTTTTCTCTCTGAATATTCGGACCCTGAACTCACACATGGGGAAAAGCCAGTGCCAGCAAGGTATGCATTTGGGGTGGAGATCAAAGAATGGAGGTGTGGCGGAGGTGTGTCTAAAGCCTTATTCTAACCTTGACTTGATTCCCCAGATAATTCCACCACCTTTACACGTGAATAAACAATGAATCATGTCGAGCAACCTGTTGGTTCCAAGTGGAAAAACATTTAATTGTTTTTTTCCCGATAGAAATAACACCATTCTCCATGCACTGTAATTTATCAATTGATAAGAGCTATTGATAAAAGATAGGTAAATGAGTAATCCATTTGGATGAGGGGATTGTAAATATAAATGGCAATTGTTTTAGATCTATTTTACCTTATGATCGCTGGAGACAAATGTGAAACCAGTCATATGGCAGCAAACTGAAGCATATCAACATGAAAGTAGCCTATGTGTGCCCCTTTCACACAGTGAATTATATTGAAATGCTGTGCCATTATGCAGAATTTTAATTGTATGGCCTTATAACTTGCAGAGATGTTGGAGACGCAAGCCAAATCCATGCAGAGTGACAGTCAGGCAAAATGTAACCTTTGTGAGTTCTACCATGTTTTAATTTCAGCCCAGACTTTTCTCTGCCCAGACAATTTGTATTATGTTAAATAGTACCCACTATTGGTTGCCACTGTCAGTAATACCCACACATAGGGGGCACAAGGGCACGTGCCCCCTCAGATTTGTTCTGTTTTTTTACAACGTTTTAAAAAAATTAAAATGTTTAAAAAAATTATCTGTAATACTACTAGCCACTTAGCAATTTAATAAAGTTGGCTTTAGCTAGCCCAGATAGGTTCCCAAGCTCCCAACCTCATAACTAGCTACCAAGAAGCCATTTCAGGCTATCAATCAAGTTAGAGTAGCTAGCTTGTCTAACTATCTTAGGTTGGTAGACTATAGAAAAGCAAGCAATAACTAAATGTACTGAATAAGACCCACATTCATTTCAATCTTTTGCCCAGAATTGAGCGAAGATGCAGAGAAGCATATTTCGTTTCTTAAAAAAAAAAAAAACACCAGTCAGGAGGATACAGACAGCTCAATAGGTATGCTTAATCATGCAGAAAAAAATATATACTTTTTTTTATAATTTTTTTTATAGAATGAGCATAATGATTATGGCTCTAGGTTGCAAGGAAAAAGCTGTTTCATGTGATTTAAAAAATAAGATTTCTCCATAAAAAAAAAAAAGGGACCTAGTCCCCTACGGACCACGCCCCAGCCATCCTCACGTACTTTGTGCCCCCTTTAGAATATTTAGGTGTTAGTTCCCTTCAATTTGTAGCCTACATTTGGCATCACTCCATTACAGTGTTAGTTTCCCTTTCTTTCTCTGTCATGTCCGTGTGTTTGTTGCTGAGGGTCGCTAGCAATAGCAGATAATATTGAATTACAAGTTGTGCAATAATTTGGGACATGTAGCCTATATGAATCATTATGGAACACAGACCAAACACGGCACTTTAAACCTGGAGCCTGGAGCACGGTTCACCATGACTGGACCGTTGTCATCATAGTTTGCGAAACAATAATCTACAAGATCAGACTACTTTTTTATCAAACCAAACCAAGAAAAATATATATTTTGATGGCTTTCTTTCATTGATCCCTAATATTCAAAACCGTTGTCTTGATATATTAGTGAGTCTGTCGAGAAATGTGTAATTAAAGTTGCAGCACAAATGCCCTGACAAGTGGCTCGCACCTTGCAATGATGGTGTGCACTGTGAGATTATCATCTAAGATTGTGCACTATACTTTATCTTTGAACTACATTTTATTCTTCATGCTAGAGTATGTGAGGGCTCAGTAGCAGAAAGCATCATCTTGAAATCCCTAGAAAATTCACCCAACGTTTTCATTTCAAAATCCAACAAATAAACATGAACAATAGTGTTATTTTCAAGATGACAATGCAATCCAGAAAGATGAATCATGTTCATGTGAACCAATGTTGCTTCTTTTGGATATGTCACGTTCCTTTTTTAGTTGGGTCAGACCTTTTATAAGGTTCACACAAGTGTTTTTAAAGTTATATATGTTTGTTTACAAAAGTGGCAATATAACTAGACTGTATATTATTAATAATCATTATTACCTGTTACACACACCATACCTGACAATAAAAAAAAAATACTTTCCAACCTTTCCCATAGTCAAAAATTGCCTTTTTGTTGCGAGATTTTGAAAAATGTGTACATGATTACAACAACTATATATAAATAATAATGGATTAGTAATGGTAATACTGACTGACACACCTATTGCTTTTTTGCTCTAAATCCTGGGTTCAATACTTTGAATGTATCAAAATTACTATGATCATCGTCATTTTTGTTTTTATATTCCCATAAATATTTACAATAAAGGTCAAGAAATGTGGGACAGCTAGTGATCTTAAATGCCAGTGAAACTCAAATGTGGTTTTGGTCATGTTTTCAAAGGTTTTGTAAATGTATCTCATGCATTGGAGGTGTCCCACAGACACCTATGTCCTTTTTAAAGATACTAAATATGTAATGGATGACGGAAAAGCTTATCTTGTTGTTTTGTTTTTTCACATGTCCTCACAAATGTCTCTCTCCATTCCAGGTGCTTTTGTTATTTTGAAGGAAACCAAGTCTGTTTGTTGCCTTTATAAACATTCTGTGTATTCATATTAGTTTACATCAGCCGCAATTCTCTCGCAGTCATCGAAGCCTCCCTTTAAGACTTCTCAAAGGCATTGGTGACATTCTGAGCCACTTGTTGTTTTTTAACACTTCTACACAATAAACAAAAAAACAATGTCAGCAAATAACAATAAAATGTGTTTCGAACAATAGCAACCTTTCTGAACGTAGACTAAAAGCAGAATTTGTATTGTTCTCTATGTCTTCCCTTTCTGAAGCCTTACAACACAAGTGCTTGCCAGATTATCAGGACACCACACACTACATACACACACATACAGGTCTGTTGTCTTCGTCTCTTCTCTGTCCACTTTTCTCCCAATTCTCTCTCTTCCTCCATTCCAACATAGAACATCATAGAAAAAGAAGACATGCTACCTCCACGTTTCTCTGCCTGAAGGGCAACTCTCAACTCCCACCCCCTTCCATCCCCCTGCCTCACCTGAGAAAATAGTAAACAGCCACCACCCACTCTGCATCACTTTCCCTCACCCACTTCAATGGTAAAACAGGTAGCTATATTCCTTCATTCCCGTCTTTCCTCCCCTCTCAAGTCACAGTGAAAAACCCCTCCCGCCCTCTCTCTCTCAGGTGACCACCCTCCACCGCCTCCCCCCTCCCCTCTCTCTAGGAGTAGGAGAGGTGAGAGCCGTTGGAGATGTGCGAGGTGACCGAGGTGCTGCGGTTCAGCACCCCGTCGCCTCCACCCGCCCCGCCGGGTCCCCCTCCGGAGGCCGTCCTCCTCAGCGGCTGGGGGCTGTTCCTCAGGGCCATGAGACTGGGACCGCCCCTGACGGCCAGCCCCCCGCCCCCGCCGTACACCCCTCCCTGCGAGGAGGACGAGGAGGAGGGCCCCGAGATGAAGGGGGGAGTGTGTGGAGGCGGCGGCAGCAGGGCCAGGGACTGAGAGGAGGAGCGCGAGGGCAGGTGGTGGGAGAAGATGTGGGGGTGCTGCGGGTGGGCCAGGTCGCCGCCGCCCCGGGCCCCGGCCCACTCCCTGTCCCTCTCCTTCTCCCGCTCCTTCTCTCTATCCCTCTCCCGGTAGAGCTGGGGCGTGCTCTGGTGGTGGTAGTGCTGCGGCAGGTGATGGCGGTGGTGGTGTTGTTGGGAGGAAGACGAGGAGGAGGAAGAGGAAGCTGACGAGTGAGACAAATGATGCACCTCCCTCCCATCCCTCTCCAGACCCAACCCCAGAGTAATGCCGTGAGAAGAAGAATCTCCTCTGCTCCCCCCTCCACTGCTACTACTGTTGTGGCTGCGGCGCGAGTGCGGCTGGGGCTGGGCGATCTGGGGGTGCATGCCGTCGCTCCAGTGGCCCCCGCCAGAGCGGGACCCTGGTGGGGCATTGGGGTAGCCCTGCTTGGGGTAGGCCTCGCTGGGGATGCCCGTGAGGGCCATGTTGCTGAAGCCCAGACGGAGGCTCTCCGAGTCGAAGGACTCGATCTCACAGGCCTGCCGCTCCAGGAGGGTGCGGATGCGCTCTGAACGCTCGTTCTGCAGCAACAGCATCTCCTCCTCAATCTGTGGGTAATAGGGGGAACAGGGGCACAGAAGTGTTGAACGTGAGAAAACACCCATAAACACACACACAAGTAAACACACACACACAAACACACTCTGAGATCTCTCCAAGGTTACACATCTGGCCCATTCAAAAAGTCATTTTTTTAAATCCCAAACTCAAACACCCGGCCTAGGCACTCCTGTTGATCTGAGAGGATTGGATAGATACAGTATAAGCATTCTGGTAATAGCCTCTGATTGGTTGTAATATTGCTTCCACAAGCTCAGCTGGTAGAGCACGGCGCTTGTAACGCCAAGATAGTGGGTTTGATCCCCGGGACCACCCATACACAAAAAAAATTATGCACGCATGACTGTAAGTCGCTTTGGATAAAAGCGTCTGCTAAATGGCATATTATTATTTATTATATTATCCAATTCGGTCAGATCTACAGGAGTGCCTAGGATGTAGGGGGGTTAGAGTTTGGGATTACATTTTCAATGGGCCAGATATGTAACCTTGGATTTTCATTTTGGACAAACATCCAAGACATCTCTTAACATCCAAGACAAAAGTCCAGGGCTAGGCGGTCGATATGGAATTAAGCCACACTCTCTCAGTCGGACCCAATTCGCTCCCTAACCCTCCTTTTGGCCCTAATCCTTTGATGTTTGCAAATCTGTAAGGTGGAAGCAATATGGTGGAAGCTCCTCCACCACACTGGTTATACCTATCCAGACCCTTCAGACACGCTAACATCGAAAGGGTTAAGGGGATGGATAGGGAGCGATTTTGGACCGGCTGTATCTCTCCACCCCTGGCTCCGGGGTGATGTTTCCCCTTGGTACAGATCTAGGACCAGTTTCCCCTCTCCTAACTCTAACCATTTGTGGGTGGAAAGCAAAACTGACCCCAGATCAGCGTCTAGGGGCAACTTCACCCTACACCTACTCTCTGCTCCAGCAGTGCCCGGCGGATGGACACCCTCTGCTCCAGGTCCTTGGCCTCCTGCTCATGCTGCGAGTCGGTGTGGATCTTGATCTTGCTCTGGTAGGCGTTGAGCAGCTCCAACTCCTGCTGCAGCTGCATCCGCAGCACCTGGTACTCTGCCTCCTGTGTCTCATCCAATCGGAGCTGGAGACAGAGTGGCAAATAGGGTGGGGTGTCAGTATAAAGATAGGTGGAGGAAGTGGAAAAGGGAGTTACTTAGGAATAGGGTATAGGGAGACAGAGGGTCAGGACAGGGGATGTGGCGTATTTGAATGGGATGTCTATCTTAGTGTGAGGAAGGTGTGTTAGTTACTAAATTAAAATGTGACATGTTTTGGGTAAATATTATTGACGAGGTAGTGGTTTGTGAGTGAATGTGGTTGAGTGTGTGATGGCTGAGTGCCCTCGACTTCTTTCCATGAGTGTATGATGGGGAAATAACAGTGTTGTATTGTGTGACATGAATAGGGTGTCATAGTTTGTTTGATACATGCTGGGGTATTGATGATAGAGATACAGTAGAGATAATATAGAAACAGTAGACTGTATAGCGCTGGGTATAGCTTGTGAATAGGCCTTTGGCTTCGAGCCTACCAAGTGGAGGAGTGTGGTGAGGATAGGGACAGGGGTGTGTGTGGCCTATGTGAGGTGTTACACGAGGACATGACAGATGGCAGATCTGTGCCACTGAATGTGGGGACAGACAGGAAGGTGTGACTTGCGTATCTGCTATTTGAGGACACAAGACATGTTATGTAATTTTCCAGCAGATGTGAGGACGTGTGGGGGCAGAGAAAGGGGGTTTGGCTTGTTTGAGTGCCATGGACGTGTGGTGGTGCTACATGAGGACCTAACAGATGCACGGAACCGGGGTCTGTTCAGGAGGGTGCAACGCTGTGGAACCTTACAGATAGAAATGTCATGAATAGAGGTGACAAGATTCCTTTTTCTGAATGTCAGAGAGGAGTATTTGTTCTCCATCATATATTTATATCTGAATATTCCACAACGTTGTGCCCTACTAGTCGGTATGGGGTGTATGGGGTGTAACCTGCACATACACTATATATACAAAGGTATGTGGACACCCCTTAAAATAAGTGAATTTGGCTATTTCAGCCACACCCGTTGCTGACAGGTGTATAAAATCCAGCACACAGCCATGCAATCTCCATAGACAAACATTGGCAGTAGAATGGCCTTACTGAAGAGCTCAGTGACTTGGGACCGTCATAGGATGCTACCTTTCCAACAAGTCAGTTCGTCAAATTTAGAGCTGCCCCGGTCAACTGTAAGTGCTGTTATTGTGAAGTGGAAACGTCTAGGAGCAACAACGGCTTGGCAACGAAGTGGTAGGCCACACAAGCTCACAGAACAGGACCGCCGAGTGCTGAAGCAAAATCGTCTGTCCTCGGTTGCAACACTCACTACCGAGTTCCAAACTGCCTCTGGAAGCAACGTCAGCACAATAACTGTTTGCCAGGTGCTTCATGAAATGGATTTTCATGGCCGAGCAGCCGCACACAAGCCTAAGATCACCATGCACAAAGCCAAGCGTCAGCTGGAGTGGTGTAAAGCTCGCAGCAATTGGACTCTGGAGCAGTGGAGACCCGTTCTCTGGAGTGATGAATCACGCTTCACCATCTGGCAGTCCGACGGACGAATCTGGGTTTGGCGGATGCCAGGAGAATGCTGCCTGCCCGAATGCATAGTGCCAATTGTAAAGTTTGATGGAGTAGGAATAATGGTTCGGGCTAGGACGCTTAGTTCCAGGGAAGGAAAATCTTAACGCTACAGCATACAATGACATTCTAGACGATTCTGTGCTTCCAACTTCGTGGCAACAGTTTGGGGAAGGCCCTTTCCTCTTTCAGCATGACAATGCCCCCGTGCACAAAGCGAGGTCCATATAGAAATGGTTTATCGAGATTGGTGTGGAAAAACTTGACTGACCTGCACAGAGCCCTGACCTCAACCCCATCGAACACCTTTGGGATGAATTGGAAAGCTGACTGCAAGCCAGGCCTAATTGCCTAACATCAGTGCCCGACCTCAGTAACGCTCGTGGCTGAATGGAAGCAAGTCCCCACAACAATGTTCCAACATCTAGTGGAAAGCCTTCCCAGAGGAGTGGAGGCTGTTATAGCAGCAAAGGAGGGACCAACTCCATATTAATGCCCGTGATTTTGGAATGAGATGTTCGACGATCAGGTTTCCACATACTTTTGGTCATGTAGTGTATAAATAGAATACAAATATATTTTCCATTGATCTTGCTTTTTAGTCCAGGGCTAGGCTTAATCTGTGTCCGGGAAAACCTCCCCATAATGTTTAAATGAGTGAAATGGGATGATGTCTTTCTTACATTACCAAGTACATTAATGGAGTAAACCTACTCTAAGAGTATGTATTAGGCTGTTTGAGAGGAGGTTTGAATCCTAATCAACCCATCCAATGTGAGTACATCTGTTGTTGAAGTACAGTACAACAATAAAGCTACAGTACTCTAGCAGTAGTCAAGCTGCTTATGCTGAAAAGCATTGTTAGTGCATAGGACAAATTATCTTTTGAATTTCCTGTCTTTTTAGGCTTCAGACAAAAGCTAATATTTCACTTAAAACGTAGTTAAAAAAATAAATAATACAGGGTTTTTTCCTGGAAGGTCTGATAATAGCACATATCATGTCACCAAACATTATTATTGCACTATAACTATTTAAAATGACAGGAAACAACATTGCTATCAATGGCTGCCTAAAGTGATTGTTTTTCAAAATGGTACAGCTCCTTAACAGTTTAAGTTACAGACAATAGCCCAACTGTAAAAAGATCTTACAATTACATAACTAGTTTATGAACTATATAATGATTTAAAAATGCATACATTTGGGGAACCCTGATACACAGTCAAGTTCGATACAAATGTAAGGTTAGAGCCATTATGATATACTGTATGTGTGGCAGAAGAGGTGGGAAAGCGAGCCCAAGGGACGGCATTTATATGCCCTCCAAAGAAAGGTCGGTGGACCAAGATTCAAAGGTCAGATTAGGAAGGAAGAGGTGGTGTTTGCTCATCATTACATCTGGTTGGCAAGCAAATCAAAAATCAAATAAAATCAAATTTTATTGGTCATCTACACATATTTAGCAGATGTTATTGCGGGTGTAGCGAAATGCTTGTGTTCCAAGCTCCAACAGTGCAGTAGTATCTAACAATTCACAACAATACACACAAATCTAAAAGTAAATTAATGGAATTAAGAAATATATAAATATTAGCACGAGCAATGTCAGAGTGGCATTGACAAAAATACAGTAGAATAGAATACAGTATATACATATGAAATGAGTAAAGCAGTATGTAAACATTATTAAAGTGACTAGTGTCCCATTATTAAAGTGGCCAGTGATTCCATGTCTATGTATATAGGGCAGCAGCCTCTAAGGTGCAGGGTTGAGTGACTGGGTGGTAGCCGGCTAGTGATGGCTATTTAACAGTCTGATGGCCTTGAGATAGAAGCTGTTTTTCAGTCTCTCGGTCCCAGCTTTGATGCACCTGTACTGACCTCTCCTTCTGGATGATAGCGGGGTGAACAGGCCATGGCTCGGGTGGTTGATGTCCTTGATGATCTTTTTGGCCTTCCTGTGACATCGGTTGCTGTAGGTGTCTTGGAGGGCAGGCAGTGTTCCCGCGGTGACGCGTTGGGCAGACCGCACCACCCTCTGGAGAGCCCTGCGGTTGCGGGCGGTGCAGTTGCCATACCAGGCGGTGATACAGCCTGACAGGATGCTCTCAATTGTGCATCTGTAAAAGTTTCTGAGCGTCTTAGGGGCCAAGCCAAATTTCTTCAGCCTCCTGAGGTTGAAGAGGTGCTGTTGTGCCTTCTTCACCACACTGTCTGTGTGGGTGGACCATTTCAGATTGTCAGTGATGTGTATGCTGAGGAACTTGAAGCTTTCCACCTGAGGGAGAGGTTATTTTCCTGGCACCACTCCGCCAGGGCCCTCACCTCCGCCTGTAGGCTGTCTCGTCGTTGTTGGTAATCAAGCCTACTACTGTTATGTCGTCTGCAAACCTGATGATTGATTTGGAGGCGTGTGTGGCCACGCAGTCATGGGTGAACAGGGAGTACAGGAGGGGGCTGCGCACGCACCCTTGTGGGACCCCTGTGTTGAGGATCAGCGAAGTGGAGGTGTTGTTTCCGACCTTCACCACCTGGGGGCGGCCTGTCAGGAAGTCCAGGACCCAGTTGCACAGGGCGGTGTTCGGACCCGAGCTTAATGATGAGCTTGGAGGGTACTATGGTGTTGAAGCCTGAGCTATAGTCAATGAACAGCATTCTGACGTAGGTATTCCTCTTGTCCAGATGGCATAGGGCAGTGTGCAGTGCGATGGCGATTGCATCGTCTGTGGATCTATTGGGGCGGTAAGCAAATTGAAGTGGGTCTAGGGAGTCAGGTAAGGTGGAGGTGATATGATCCTTAATTAGCCTCTCAAAGCACTTCATGATGACAGAGGTGAGTGCTACGGGGCGATAGTAACTTAGTTCAGTTACCTTTGCTTTCTTGGGTACAGGAACAATGGTTGACATCTTGAAGCAAGTGGGGACAGCAGACTGGGATAGGGAGAGATTGACTATGTCCATAAACACTCCAGCCAGCTGGTCTGCACATGCTCTGAGGACGCGGCTAGGGATGCCGTCTGGGCCGGCAGCCTTGCGAGGGTTAATACGCTTAAATGTCTTTCTCACGTCGGCCACGGAGAACAAGAGCCCACAGTCCTTGGGAGCGGGCCGCGTCGGTGGCACTGTGTTATCCTCAAAGCGGGCGAAGAAGGTGTTTAGCTTGTCCGTGAACAAGATGGGGGATGGGTGAGGGTTTGTTAGAAGTCAGTAGGGCTCTTTTTTTTCTTTTTCTTAGTAGAACAGGATTAGGTAGGAGGGTTTTGTTTTTCTTAATGTTGGTTTCTTTATTCATTTAGTCTGTAAGCTTTGATTGACTACACACTCCATTACAGTAGGCGGCGGCATTTCGAGAAGTGGAATTGTTTAGATTGTGTGTGTATCCACCTCCCAGAGGAAGCGGGCGCTTCGAGTCACGTAGCTTGGAGCTCAACGTGTAGTGTTCTTTGCTCTCCGGAGCAGGGCGCCGCTAAAAAGGGTGATCAGTGGGGTAGAGTTGAGTGTAGTCTGTGATTCTCGTCGTATGGTGAGACTGAGAATAACCCGTCTGTCTTGTTGAGCTTTGACACAGAGTTTCTACCTGATAAGGTCAGGTTAGGTTATATTTGCTATTCTGTGAGGGCCTATGTTCCGAACCCACTTCAGTGCTTTAGGTGCCAAGGATTCGGACACGCAGCAGTGGGTAGAAGGGAGATCCCATGATGTGAGAAATGTGCAGGAGGGCATAGTTAGAGGGAGTGTACAGTTGGAATAGAGAAAGCATTGTGTGTCAAATCTGGGGGTGTCCATGCAGCTCGGGTCCGAAGTGCCCTGTGAGAGAGAGACAGGTTGGGATTGCCAGAGTTCAAGTGGGGCAGAACGTTTCCTATGCTGAGGCAGTGAAGAGTGTAGGATAGCCCAACGGTGAGTGAGAAGACTGGGAGGCCCCCAGTGAGTAGGCCTGAAGAGAGAGAGCCAGAGAGGATGAGATTTATTGCAAGGTTAGATTTCTTGCATTTATAGCCATGGTGATTAACTGCACTGCACTGATGGAGTGGAAATCACAGAAGATAGATGTGGTAGTTGCAGCAGAAGACAAATATTTGGGTGTGAGAGATTTTAGTGCAGAAGATCTAGAGGAAGTTTTGAGAGAGGGGGTTCCATCCTCCCAGGCCAAGGGCCTGGTGTAGAATCGTTTAGGGCCAAGTAGTGGGATGGGGTGGTGGGTTTTTGGGGATAGTGTATAGGTACAGGGTTAGATGGTGGTGCAATTAAAGTTTTTCCCATTCCTGTTTTCCATTGTTTTTGGTTACCAAAATGTGCAATCCGCACTGCGACCTGCAAAAGGCAGCGATACACAACACAGCATCTAGTCTGCCCGAAAGCCAAACGAAGAAGAAGGCACACTGCTTCAAAGTTAGCTGCTTAGTGATTTCGACGCATGCCTCGGAGCTCCGGTATCAAACATAACATCACTACTAACTAGCTATTATGTTAAGGTAATAGTTGACGCTTTGTTTATTGAAACTGTCTCTGGGCAGTGACGTTAGCTTGCTAGATAGCTAATGTTAGTTAAAACAGACCAAAGGGGTTTGTAGTTAGCATATAGATCTTGTTTGGTTGCCTTTTTGTGCAGATCATTCTATGCATCGTTCTGTTTGTGTCTAGCTAGCTAACAATGTTAAACATCGAACATAGTGGTACTAGCTAGCCACCTAGCTAGCTGAACATTGATAGCTACCTAGCTAACTATTTCATAAGATATAACTATCCCCCCCATAAGATGTATGTGGACACCTGCTCGTCGAACATCTCATTCCAAAATCATGAGCATTAATATTGAGTTGGTCCTCCCTTCGCTGCTATAACAGCCTCCCCTCTTCTGGGAAGGCTTTTCACTAGATGTTGGAACATTGCTGCAGGGACTTGCTTCCATTCAGCCACAAGCATTAGTGAGGTCGGGCACTGATATTGGGCGATTAGGCCTGGCTCGCAGTCTGCGTTCCTATTCATCCCAAAGGTATTCGATCGGGTTGAGGTCAGGGCTCTGTGCAGGCCAGTCAAGTTCTTCCACACCGATCTCGACAAACCATTTCTGTATGGACCTCGCTTTGTGCACGGTGGCATTGTCATGCTGAAATATTAAAGGGCCTTCCCCAAACTGTTGCCACAAAGTTGGAAGCACAGAATCGTGTAGAATGTCATTGTATGCTGTAGCATTAAGATTTCCCTTCACTGGAACTAAGGGGCCTAGCCTGAACAATGAAAAACAGCCCCAGACCATTATTCCTCCTCCACCAAACTTTAAAATTGACACTATGCATTCGGGCAGGTAGCGTTCTCCTTGCATTCGCCAAACCCAGATTCGTCCGTTGGACTGCAAGGTGGTGAAGCGTGATTCATCACTCCAGAGAAAGCGTTTCCACTGATCCAGTCCAATGGTGGCGAGCTTTACACCACTCCAGCTGACTCTTGGCTTTGCGGATGGTAATCTTAGGCTTGTGTGCGGCTGCTCGGCCATGGAAACCCATTTCATGAAGCTCCCGACGAACAGTTATTGTGCTGACGTTGCTTCCAGAGGCAGTTTGGAACTCGGTAGTGAGTGTTGCAACCGAGGACAGGCGATTTCTATGCTCTACGCTCCCGTTCTATGAGCTTGGGTGGCCTACCACTTCACGGCTGAGCCGTTGTTGCTCCTAGATGTTTCCACTTCACAATAACAGCACTTACAGTTGACTGGGGCAGCTCTAGCAGGGTACAAATTTGAAGAACTGACTTGTTGGAAAGGTGGCATCCTATGATGGTGCCACGTTGAAAGTCACTGAGCTCTTCAGTAAGGCCATTCTACTGCCAATGTTTGTGTATGGAGATTGCATGGTGGTGTGCTCGATTTTATACACCTGTCAGCAATGGGTGTGGCTGAAATAGCCAAATCCACTAATTTGAAGGGGTGTCCATATACTTTTGTATATTTAGTGTATACAGCTAGCTAGTTTGATAGAGCTTTCAGTCATTGTAACCAAATAAATCATTGTATTCCCTTTTTAATCTACGTTAACGTTGTAGCTAGCTAGGCAATGTTAGCTAGTTAAGTTAGCGAATGGTACCATTGTATTGCAGATATTAACAGACACTACCTTTGCTAGCAAATTATCTAACTATCTAGTTAGCTAACGTTAGGTCACAGACAACCAAACTAGCCAAAGGTCGCTACTTGGCCAGCTAGCTACAGACTTGAACATTCGGTAATGCAACACTGTTAACTAGCTACAGGCTTGCTAGTTAGCGTTTAATTCCTCCTGCTAGTAGCCTCTTCACTCCCAGTACACATTGGATACACCAATGATGTGTAACTTACAGGTCTCCCAGGGTGAAGAGGCTATCCTGTTAGCTGACATTACTAATAATCGTTTTTCCTGTCAACAAAAATATCTAGGTCCTAAAAGTTATAACGTTAGCTGCCTAGCCCGTTATTTAGCTAGCTAGCTATTTACGACTATGCCAGAAATATCTGGCTATACATTGCTTTGACCTAGTTAGTTAATGTTATCAAACAGAGAGACATTCAAGTCTTAGCTACTATTCTTAGCTAGTTGTCTAATGCTAGCTGTAAACAGCCAAGTTGACTTCCTATTTTAAAAGGCCTTGATGAGTAGAATAACTAGCTAGCTAGCTAATTAACATTAGTATTTGAAACCATCCAGTCCTATGATAAAATGTCTATAATTTACAAAGCATTATTTGTTTCAGTGTAGATCTTTACCACATTTTCTAGATCAAGGATATCCACCTGTAATTCGCCAACACACATTAATCCATTTTAGAGAAAAAGTCAAGGGGTCTGAATACTTTCCGAATGCACTGTAAGTGAGGTCGAAGAAAGTGGTGTGAGGGTGTCAAGTCAAGGGACAGCCAGGAGTGCAGGCAGCTGGCTCGCATGCCCTCACATGCCAAGGCAGGGGTGGGTAAGGTGCTACGGTGGGTTGGAGGTGGTGCGGTGCAAAGTGTGAATGATGTCTCCTTGCCTTACTCACAGCCTGTGTGGACAGCATGTCATTGATGGAGTGGTCGTACTGCTCGGCCAGGATGGCCAGCTTACGCGTCTGCTCATCCTTCAGGCGCTTGAGCACTGCCTTGTGGTCCGACTTGGGCGTGTTCTCCAGCAGGTGGTTGCGCAGGGCCTTGTACTGTCGCGTCTGGATCTTGCACGTGTCCTGGAACTGACGCTTGACCTGGAGTTCTTTGGACTGGAAGAGAGAGAGAGTGTTGCATGACATACTACAATACCCATAATGTTTTGTTTGTAACATATATGGTTTCTTAAGTTCTTTCTCAATTTGTATTTTTGTGATTCCTCACATCCTATCTCCTCGTCTCCTTCTGTATTGTAGTTCCAAGGTACCTCCCCTCTGACCAACTTCTCCAATGGATTTTGAGAAGGAGGCGAGGACAGAGGATGCGGGGAAAGGTGAATTGAGAAAGAAGCTTAATAAAGCTGTTCTGAGGTTAACATAATGTTGTCTTGGCAGTCTCCTTACCAATACAGAGAGAGAGATACAACTGTTTTGGCTGATGTGCTTGAATGTGGTCTTCTGTATATGTGAAGATGCAGTATGTGTATAGGCGATATAGGGCTGTGGAGTGTGCATTTGGATGTTGTACATGGTGGAAGTGACCCCACAAGCAATTGCTTTTCCATGGGAGTTAAAAAATAAGTACATCTATTGAATGCCTACTGTATACTATGTCACAACCCTAAGTGGTGGAACTCTTTCCCCCTGATTTAAACCCTATGCATGCATTGGTGGAGGCAGAATTTGGGAAGACAGGCTCATTGTAATGTTTGAATTGGAATGAATGGAACAGTATCAAATGGAATGGTATCAAACATATACAAATGAAAGTTATAAATTCATAAACGGTTATTATCTATAATAGGTTGTGCATTCCTTAATAATTTCTCAAGTGGGGTGGGGCCGGGAGGTGGAGTATGTAATATGTGTATAATCAATTCATTATCCTATTCACTATCAATTCAGTATGTATCCTGTTCTCTTGTTGTGAATAAAAAAGTGCTGTTTTCCTACAAGACACCATGAGACATCTGTTGGATAAAAGATGTCTTCTCATGAATATTTCACATTAACTTACCTGCAAGATACAACTTCTCATATCCACTTAAGTTGTCAAATATTTCTTAAAATTACCTAGAGGGTAAGTGCGAGTATAATAAGCGACAACTTCAGCTAAAAAAGGCATTAGCTTGATCTTGTATCTCCTAGTTTTCACCTCATTCTAGGTATGTTAGGGTTCATTCCATATCAAATAAAGACGTCCTGATTAATAATTTGGCCAACAAATTGAACATTGTCCACTACTGCCTATACCGGTAAATACTTTTTGATCCATTTGGGGGGAAATTCTGACTCGAGTTAAGCATGCGTAATTTTGGAACGTAATTCCCTTTTTAAGCACTTTTCTCTCTACACGTATTCTGACCTTGAAATTAAACATGAGAATAGCATACTATTCACCAGCCATTCGTTTGGGGTGGAGATCAAATAAATGAAGGCGTGTCTACAGATCCGCCGTATTCTGACCTTCATAATTCCACCAGCTTTACGCATGAGGAAAACATGAATAAGGTCGAGCAACCTGTCAGTTCCAAGTGAAAAAACATTGACTTTACATTTTCCCGATAGAAATGAAACCAATCTCCATGCATTGTAATTTATACATTTATAAGAGCTATAAGACCTACAGTGCATTCGGAAAGTATTCAAACCCTGTCACTTTTTCTTATTAGACTTATTAGACTTATTCTAAAATTGATTAAATACATGATTTATCATCATCAATCTACACACAATACCCCATTATGATGAAGCAAAAACAGGTTTTTAGAAATGTTTGCAAATGTATTAAAAATAAAAAACAGAAATACCATATTTACATAAGTATTCAGACCCTTTGAGGTATAAGGAATTGTCCATTGAGCTCCGAGACAGGATTGTGTCGAGGCACAGATCTGGGGAAGGGTACCAAACAATTTCTTCAGTATTGAAGGTCCCCAAGAACACAGTGGCTTCCATCATTCTTAAATGGAAGAAGTTTGGAACCACCAAGACCTAGAGCTGGCCGCCCGGCCAAACTGAGCAATCGGGGCAGAAGGGTTGGAGTTCCTCTGTGGAGATGTGAGTACCTTCCAGAAGGACAACCATCTCTGCAGCACTCCACCAATCAGGCCTTTATGGTAGAGTGGCTAGACGGAAGCCACTCCTCAGTAAAAGGCACATGCCAGCCCACTTGGAGTTTGCCAAAAGGCACCTAAAGGACTCTCAGACCATGAGAAACAAGATTCTCTGGTCTGATGAAACCAAGATGGAACTCTTTGGCATGAATGCCAAGTGTCACTACTGGAGGAAACCTGGCACCGCTCATCACCTGGCCAATACCATCCCTACAGTGAAGCATGGTGGAGGCAGCATCATTCATTGGGGATGTTTTTCAGACTCCGACTCTTTTCTCTGTGTATATCAATGATGTCGCTCTTGCTGCTGGTGATTCTCAGATCCACCTCTACGCAGACGACACCATTTTGTATACATCTGGCCCTTCATTGGACACTGTGTTAACAAACCTCCAAATGAGCTTCAATGCCATACAACACTCCTTCCGTAGCCTCCAACTGCTCTTAAACACAAGTAAAACTAAATGCATGCTCTTCAATCGAACACTGCTGGCACCCGCCCACCCGACTAGAATCACTACTCTCGACGGGTCTGACCTAGAGTATGTGGACAACTACAAATACCTAGGTGTCTGGTTAGACTGTAAACTCTCATTCCAGACTCACATTAAGCATCTCCAATCCAAAGTTAAATCTAGAATCTAGAATTTCGCAACAAAGCCTCCTTCACTCATGCTGCCAAACATGCCCTCGTAAAACTGACTATCCTACTGATCCTTGACTTCGGCGATGTCATTTACAAAATAGCCTCCAACACTCTACTCAGCAAATTGGATGTAGTCTATCACAGTGCCATCCGTTTTGTCACCAAAGCCCCATATACTACCCATCACTATGACCTGTACGCTCTTCTTGGCTGGTCCTCACTACATATTCGTCGCCAAACCCACTGGCTCCAGGCCATTATAAATCTCTGCTAGGCAAATCCCCGCCTTATCTTAGCTCATTGGTCACCATAGCAACACCCACCCGTAGTATGCGCTCCAGCAGGTAAATCTCACTGGTCATCCCCAAAGCCAACACCTCCTTTGGCCGCCATTCCTTCCAGTTCTCTGCTGCCAATGACTGGAACGAACTGCAAAAATCTCTGAAGCTGGAGACACTTATCTCCCTCACTAACTTTAAGCATCAGTTGTCAGAGCACCTTACCGATCACTGCACCTGTACACAGCCCATCTGAAATTAGCCCACCCAACTACCTCATCCCCATAATGTTATTTATTTTGCTCATTTGCAACCCAGTATCTCTATTTGCACATCATCTCTTGCACATCTATCATTCCAGTGTTAATACTAATTGTAATTATTTTTGCAATGTCCTATTTATTGCCTTACCTCCAAAACGTGCTACATTTGCACACACTGTATATATATTTTCTGTTGAATTTTTTTTAACTTTATGTTTTGTTTTACCCCATATGTAACTCTGTGTTGTTGTCTTTATCACACTGCTTTGCTTTATCTTGGCCAGGTCGCAGTTGTAAATGAGAACTTGTTCTCAACTGGCTTACCTGGTTAAATAAAGGTGAAATAAAATAAAAAATAAAAATACTTGCTCCAGAGCACTCAGGACCTCAGACTGGGGCGAAGATTCACCTTCCAACAGGACAATGACCCCAAGCACACAGTCAAGACAATGCAGCAGTTGAGCCCTGACTTGAATCCGATCGAACATCTCTGGAGAGACCTGAAATGAGCTGTGCAGCGACGCTCCCCACCAACCTGACAGAGCTTGAGCGGATCTGCAGAGAAGAATGGGAGAAACTCCCCAAATACAGGTGTGCCAAGCTTGTAGCGTCATACCCAAGAAAGACTTGAGGCTGTAATCGCTGCCAAAGGTGCTTCAACAAAGTACTGAGTAAATGGTCTGAATACTTATGTAAATGTGATATTTCCGTTTTTTATTTGTAACACATCTCACAAATGTCTAAAAACCTGTTTTTTCTTAATCATCATTGGGGGGGGGGGGGGGGGGGGGATATAATTGGTTAAAGAAAATTGTGATAAATAAAAAAGTTTACCAGTTTCATTGACAGCCGTCCCATATAGATTGCAAAATAGTTGGGAAGAGATTTTTGACGTACCGATTCCATGGCATAGTGTTTATGAATTGATACGCAAAACGACGCCAGATTCAAAATTTAGGATTTTTCCATTTACCGCACTCAATTGTCACCAAATATTTACTTTTCATTGGTTTTATTGGAAGATATTTCAAAGATATAGGCCTAACTATCTCACTATGTAAACTTATTCCACTACCATTAATAATAATACTTTCAGCCAGCTGAGCAAGCACAAAGTTATTAATGAAACATCCTTTTCTAGTTATTATTATTATTATTCCCACCGCTACTCCTCCTACAGCTTTTATGCGAAACATACAGTACCATTTTAACTATATAAACGTGCAGAGGTCTAACTTCAGTTGCTTACATTCAGATTTTTTTCTACTCATCATACTTTAAATGCTAAAAATGCTAATTTTAACATGGTCTACTCTTATGGTGATCAAAATGTGCTATTATTGGAACACTGTTGTTCGCACACTTTTTCATACACTATTTGTACACCTATTAAGTAAGATACACACTTCAACTTTAAAATGTGCAGAACATTCCAATTTACAAACCTTGTAAAAAAGTATTCTGATAACTATTATACCTTTTACAATATTCAACTTTTTGTAACTCCAATAACTAACACTAGTTAACATGGTGTTTCAAAACAAAACTGAATTGCCTAATAACCCAGCAACCAGTTTTATATCAACAAGTAAGTCGTTTTATAAGATGAATTACGCAAATGTTGTCAAAATAACACTTGTAAATTCAATACCTGATGTTTCCTATAGAAGATAGCCAATATCACTAGTGCTAGCGAAAAAGTAGCTAGCTAGCTAGCTGGCTAGCAAGTTTCTTATGTCTTGAGCTAGCTAGCTAGCTAGCTAGCTAGCTCTGTCTTTTCACAAATAGAGACTAACTGGCTAGTATGGCATCCTTTAATCTAATCTAGAAATATAGCTGGCTATGTGACTAGCAAGCCAGGAATACCAACTACGTTTTCACTATGGGACAATGTAAAAACACACCATTTGGCCCGTGCGGTCTAAATCCACCATTTTAGACTGCCAACACTCAAGTCTCCATGGCTTAATGGCACAACTACTGACCACACCTACTGACAACTACTCAACTACAAACTACTCACCCTGCTGTCATCCAGAAGGTGAGGTCAGTGCAGGTGCATCAAAGCTGCGACCGAAAGACTGAAAAACAGCTTCTATCTAAAGACCATCAGGCTGTTAAATAGCCATCACTAGCCGGCCTCCACCCAGTACCCTGCCCTTAGTCACTAGCCGGCTACCACCCGGTTACTCAACCCTGCACCTAAGACCACAACTACTGACCACGTCCATACTGTAGAGCCCAAAGAACCTGCAATACAACCACACAACTACTGACCACAGAAACAAAAACACCAGCGAATCGGGAGAAGAATGTCTGCACCTGAGTGACATCTGCAAGGGATCGCTTTTTAAAACGAGGGGTCACCTGATGATGGTCCCTGAACAGAACCCTCAATTCTGTTTCAGTGTTTCGAAGGACTCTCATGGCCGGCACCACAAACCCAACAGTACACGTCCCTCCCCAATTAGGTGGTAAACTATAATAAGCAAATCGGCCACACAACCAATAGGTACCATTTGGGGCTCCTTTCAGTGCTATAGACTTATTGTAGATAGAAAATGTATAACTCACATTCCCTGGTGCTCCTGTAACAGAATCACGTACTACAAGAGAACAGGTATTGCTACCATTAACCAACATAGTACAGTTAGACATTTTCACCCAAATGATTACTCCCATTTCCTCTAATACACCAGGGGGCTAACAGGGATCCTACTATAGGGATGGGTGGGTCACTGCAATTGTTTGGTCTAGGATATACAGTGCCTTGCAAAATTATTCATCTCCCTTGGCGTTTTTCCTATTTTGTTGCATTACAACCTGTAATTTAAATTGATTTTTATTTGGATTTCATGTAATGGACATACACAAAATAGTCCAAATTGGTGAAGTGAAATTACAAACATAACGTAATTTCATTGCCAACAAAGGGTATATAACAAAGTATTGAGTAACTTTTGTTATTGACCAAATACTTATTTTCCACCATAATTTGCAAATAAATTCATAAAAAATCCTACAATGTGATTTTCTGGATTGTTTTTCTCATTTTGTCTGTCATAGTTGACGTGTACCTATGATGAAAATTACAGGCCTCTCTCATCTTTTTAAGTGGGAGAACTTTCACAATTGGTGGCTGACTAAATACTTTTTTCCCCAACTGTATATAAGCCTAAAAACTAGCGGCACCTCCTACGGACGGTCAAAAGACATTGGATTTGATTGCTTTAACTCAATGTTGTCAGGTTACCATATATTGTTTACAATAGGGACATTTTTACAATGACACTGTCACAAAGTGGGAACGCAGACAGTGGCAGAGGTAATGAACAATGCTCCAAAGATGTTATGTCATTCTAAAAAGTGTTTTATCCCATCTAGACTGTCGTATTGGATAATTAGATCATTGGAATGTGCACATCACTGTCTTAACAGGTTCAAACAACCACATTTGTGTATCCGTTCCACAATGATCCTGCATTAAAGCGTTTCCACCCAGGAACAGGTTCATAATGTGAGCGAACCTAATTTTGTTAGGAAATTCTGGCATAAAATACATTTGTGTTGCTTCCTTGTATCAACTTTTGTAGATTTTGTGTTTCAGTGGTCCCTCTTCTAAGTTTTTTCTGTGGGTCACAAAAAGTACAATAAGGACGAAAGGAGCTGAAATATGCAGGCTTTGAATTTTAAAGTCTCGTGGTAGCCTACGCTTGAAGCTCTGTTGAAATTGAGGAAAACAACCCTTGTTTTGGTGGGAAATCATCGAAAAGGAACAGGTATTTCACATGAAATATGAAAGTGTATAACAAAATATGAAAATACTATAGGCCTGTGTGGTTGTGGTCAGTAGTTGCTGTCAGTAATTGTGGTCAGTAGTTGTATGGTTGTGGTCAGTAGTTGTGGTCAGTAGTTGTGTGGTTGTGGTCAGTAGTTCAGTGGTTGTGTTCAGTAGTTATGTGGTCTGTACTTTTGGTCAGTAGTTGTGTGGTTCAGTAGTTGTGGTCAGTAGATGTGTGGTTGTGGACAGTAGTTGTGTTGCTGTGGTCATTAGTTGTGTGGTCTGTGGTTGTGGTCAGTAGTTGTGTGATTGTGGTCAGTACGTGTGTGGTTCAGTAGTTATGTGGTCATTAGGTGTGGTCAGTATTTATGTGGTTGTGGTCAGTAGTTGTGTGGTTGTGGTCAGTAGTTGTGTGGTTGTAGTCAGTAGTTTTTTGGTTCAATAATTGTGTGGTCAGTAGTTGTGGTCAGTCGTTTTTGTCAGTATATGTGTGGCTATGGCCAGTAGTGTGTGGCTGTGGTGGTCAGTAGTTGTGTGGTTGTTTTCAGTATTTGTGGTCAGTAGTTGTGTGGTTGTGGTCAGTAGTTGTGTGGTCAGTAGATGTGTAGTTGTGGTCAGTAGTTGTGTGGTTCAGTAGTTGTGTGGTTCAGTAGTTGTGGTCAGTAGTTGTGTGGTTCAGTAGTTGTGGTCAGTAGCTATGTGGTTGTGGTCAGTAGTTGTGCGTTTCATCAATAATTGATGGTGCCTCAAGTGGAAGAAATGTAGAAGTTTGTTTTAGCTATAGTAACCTTCCTTCAACCATACATTTATTTTTTAATCAAATGATAAATCTGCTAAAAGAAAGTTATGACTGAAGGATAGATCAATAAATAGGATATATAAATAAATGGATAGATAAATAAAGTAAGGACACAGGATGAAAGACCTAATGGATGGAGGGATGAAGGGATCAATGCAAAGATAAAGGAAGTAATGGAATGACATTTTCGGTTGAATGAGAGTTGTGAATGTGTTGTGTAAGTCAATATGTCTTTCCTAACTCCACACAAAGAATGTTGGAAAATAAAAAAATTCTACTTCCGAGTTCTAATTCAGGAATTCTAGAAAACTCCTTGGTTTTCGTGGGTGGCGAGCACTGAATTTCACATCAGCACCACCAGCTGGGTGGGAGTTTACTACTGTGCAAGGCAGCCTACAAACCTGTACTTAAGGTAAAAGATAACTACATGTAGACAAACAGTGGTAGGTTAGTTTAGTGGGTCGGAGTGAGCTGTGTGGCATAATAAGTCTTGTTATAATTAGAAAGTTCTGAAAGATTCCATGGCAGTTAATTCAACAGTGGGAAGTTAATTAAATTAGGTGATGCGGTTACTAAAACAGCTGTACCTATTGATTGGATGTAGAAAATGCTGTCCTGATTCCAGATTTGAATTGAAGAGAAGTAGACCAAGATGTCATACCCTCTAAGTTTGTGTCTAAAGTGCTGGGAAAGTGGTCCAAATTTCAGTTTGTAATATTTTTGGTTAATGTGGTTACTAATAAAGCTGTAACGTTTGATCGGTAGGATATATGTTTGTTCCAACTTCAGATTTGACTAGCAGAGAAGAAGACCAATATGTCATACCCACCAAGTTTGTGTCTAAAGTGCTGGGAAAGTGGTCCAAATTTCAGTTTTAACCTTTTTATCTAACTTGTTGGGAAAGTGATCAAAGTAGGTGATTTGTGTCAAAAGTAACATTGTTTACAATTAATAGAATAGAATGTTGGAAGTCATGGTGTCACAATGGGCCCTTTAGAAATGCCATGAAAGTGGATGGAGGACAAAAAGGACAAAAGTTGAATAGTTTAAAAAGTAAAAAAGATATCAAAAAGTTGTATCCAGTTCAGATTAAAGTTTGAATGGCGTTTCTAGTTTAAACAGTGTAAGAGGAGTAGCGTGCTAAAGAGTAATAATAATAAAAAGTCCAAAATAATTAGTACGCAAGCCACATTAATAATAATAACGTTAGCTAACGTACTTTTGTACAACGCGCTGTTCCATACATTTGACCTTATTTTAGCGCCCCAAAAACGTAATACTTCCAGGTCAACTGTAATACGAATACCATTGTAAAGCACAATTTCTCCCCTTTCCAGCAAAATCAATGACGAGACCTTCATGCTGCCCGTCTCTGCATGATTGAAGAAAGCAATGGAGCTCCGCCGGGTCTTTTTAAAAATGGCGGGTGGGAAAGCGAAAGCTACTGCGTGATAGTGAAAGGGGAAAATATGTCGTGTGGGTAACCGGCTTTTTTCACCTGATTTGTCCAACTTATCACCTCTAAAATGTAAATAAAACACTATAAAGAGTTTATATAATGTCTCATTACATACCTTTTTGAAGGTTTGTGTCGAATTTGAATAGGGTTTTTAGGGCGGCGCTAAATTTTTCATTATGGGATATTGTGTGTAGAGTGCTGAGGATTTTTTTATTTATTTAATCCATTTTAGAATAAGGCTGTAACGTAACAAAATGTGGAAAAAGTCAAGGGGTCTGAATACTTTCCGAAGTCTGTCGATACATTTTTTGTTAAAGGTACACCGTAATTAAAGTGATGGCTTTAGATAAATGTAATGAAAACACTATTGAATGAAAACTCCACAAGAAAATCTGTTGGCCAGCACGTGGGAGGGTTTTCAGCGGTTTAATTACATTTATTCAGTGCATACAAGGGAGCCTCACCTGCAGAGCCCGTTATGCACCTGCATATGTTAAGTCTGAATACCAACTACTGAGAATTGCTTATATCAAAACGTGAAAAAAAAGGAACAGATTTCCTAAGTCTGAATTGGGCCCTTCTTGAATTTCCATTCATTTTCTGAATTTACTTCCTACACCTAGTTGGCTCAAGGTATTGCTGATCACCAATAATAAAGCATAACCAAACTCCTATTGACTAAGACTTCCCTAAGCACTCCCCCACATATAAGAATAACCAAAGTCACAAAGAATTTGATTATATTCTCAGTTCCAAATTGATCCCTTACTCCTACTCCCGAGCCACTGCAGATCTGAGAGGATTGGATAGATTAAAACAATGTGGCAAGAACTCTTAAGAGCTTTGCACACCTGGATTGGACAATATTTGCCCATTATTATTTGTTTAATTCTTCAAGCTCTGTCAAGTAGATTGTTGATCATTGCTAGACAGCCATAGATTTTCAAGCCGATTTAAGTCAAAGCTGTAACTAGGCCACTCCGGAACATTCAATGTCAACGCCAGTGTAGATTTGGCCTTGTGTTTTAAGTTATTATCCTGCTGTAAGCTGAATTCGTCTCCCAGTGTCTATTGGAAAGCAGACAACCTGGTTTTCCTCTAGGATTTTGCCTGTGCTTATAGCTGTATTCCGTTTCTTTGTATCCTAGTATCCCTAGTCCTTGCCAATGACAAGCATACCCATAACATGATGCAGCCACCACCATGCTTGAAAATATGAAGCGTGCTACTCAGTGATGTGCTGTGTTGGATTTGCCCCAAAATAATGGCATGTTTGGTAGAGCATGGCGCTTGCAACGCAAGGGTTGTGGGTTCGTTTCCCACGGGGGGCCAGTATGAAAATGTATGTACTCACTAACTGTAAGTCGCTCTGGATAAGAGTGTCTGATAAATGACTAAAATGTAAAATGTGTTCTTGCAGCATTGCTTAAGTGCCTTGTTGCAAACAGAATGCATGTTTTGGAATATTTGTATTCTGTACAGGCTTCCTTCTTTTCACTGTCATTTAGGTAAGTATTGTGGAGTAACTACAATGTTGTTGATCCATCCTCAGTTCTCATATCACAACCATTAAACTCTAACTGTTTTAAAATCACCATTGGCCTCATGGTGAAATCCCTGAGCAGTTTCCTTCCTCTCCGGCAACCGAGTTAGGAAGGACGCCTGTATATTTGTAGTGACTGGGTGTATTGATACACCATCCAAAGCCTAATTAATAACTTCACCATGCTCAAAGGGATATTCAGCACTTTGAGCAATCTACCAATTGGTGCTGTTCTTTGCGAGGCATAAAAAAAAACACCCTGGTCTCTGTGGTTGAAATTCACTACTCGATTGAGGGAGCTTACAGATAATTGTATGTGTGGGGTACAGAGATGGGGTAGTTATTTATAATCATGTTAACCACTACTATTGAACGCGGAATGAGCCCATGCATAATTATTAGGCTATTGGTTAAGATTTTTTTAAACTCCTGAACCTATTTAGGCTTGAATACTTATTGACTCAAGACATTTCAAGTTTCATGTTCTACAAACAAAACTTCACTGCCATTATTGGGTATTGTGTGTAGATCAGTGACACAAAATCTCAATTGAATCAATTTTAAATTCAGGCTGAAACAACAAAATGTGGAAGGGTAAATGGGTTTGAAGACTTTCTGAAGGCACTGTATGTGATGAGACAAAATGAGTGAGGATACATGTAAATTGGAGGAATATTCAACTTAGGTTCAATTATTTTTCTCAATGTTTGGTAAACTGATGAACTGAATGAATGAATAAAGAAATGGAAATGATAACAATATGGAAATTATGGAAAACAAAGATGTAAATCATAGCAATGAACAAAACATGATTTTAAGAAAAAAAGAATTTATTTCTGTATGGAGAAGAAACACCCTGTAAGTGTGCCAAAATGCTGCGTATACTTACAGACATACAATACACCACCACTCGTGCACTCAAAATGAGGATGAAATGCAAACAAAACGTCTTCTGAACACAGAATGCAGTACTAACCTTGTAAATACTGCATATATTAAATATTCATTTAAACTTGATGAGATAAAACACTGTGGAAACATACATACAAAAATAAGACAAATATACTGACACAAATCATTTGAAATCATAAATTACATTTAAAAAACAAAGGGTGAAAAAACTGCACACAAGATATGCCTCTTTTTAAAGACAGAATATAATGTAATGTACAGTGCATTCAGAAAGTATTCAGACACATTGTTACGTTAAAAAGTCAAGGGGTATGAATACTTTCCAAATGCACTATAATATATCACCCTTAAATTAGTTTAAGACTTCTTTAACTCTCCCTCCAATGCAGGTCACACAGAAAGCAATGCCCTAGTTTACTTTGTGTTAGAATACAGTGCAGGAGAGAGGGAGTGCTCCTCCTACCGCATCACACTCAGTAATACCCTTCCACCTCAATGGCTCACCTGTAAAATGCATGTGACGATTTTCTGGGTGACCTGCGTTTTAAGTAGTATTCCTGCACTTTAAATAAAATGTCCCCTGACCTCCCAGGTAGATGTATATATTTAAATTAAGAATCTATTCTTTGCTAAAGTTTTAACAGACATTTTTATCCTTCTAAATTAGTCCTCAATCTACCCTGGCTCTTCTTCAATGGCCAACTACCCATTTAAACAACCGGCTGCAACTCAATGAACGGGTGACCAAGCAATCATTCAACGTAGTTATAAGTATAATATCTATCTATATACATACACACACACAGTACCAGTCAAACGTTTGGACACCTATTCATTCCAGGGTTGTTCTTTATTTTTACCATTTTCTACATTGCAGAATAATAGTGGAGACATCAAAACTATGAAATAACACATATGGAATTATGTAGTAACGATAAAAGTGTTAAATCAAAATATTTTATATTCTTCAAAGTAGCCACCCTTTGCCTTGATGACAGCTTTGCACACTCTTGGTATTGTCTCAACCAGCATAAACCTGGAATGCTTTTCCAACAGTCTTGAAGGAGTTCCCACATATGCTGAGCACTTGTTGGCTGCTTTTACTTCACTCTGCGGTCCAACTCATCCCAAACCATCTCAATTGGGTTGAGGTAGGGTGATTGTGGAGGCCAGGTCATCTGATGCAGCACTCCGTCACTCTCCTTCTTGGTCAAATAGCCCTTACACAGCCTGGAGGTGTGTTGGTTCATTGTCCTGTTGAAAAACAAATGATAGTCCCACTAAGCGCAAACCAGATGGCATTGCGTATCGCTGCAAAATGCTGTGGTAGCCATGCTGGTTAAGCGTGCCTTGAATTCTAAATAAATCACAGACAGCAAAGCAACCCCACACCGCCTCCTCCATGCTTCACGGTGGGAACCACACATTCTGAGATCATCCGCTCACCTACTCTGCGTCTCACAAAGACACAATGGTTGGAACCAAAAATCTCACATTTGGACTCATCAGACCAAATGACAGATTTCCACCAGTCTAATGTCCATTGCTTGTGTTTCTTGGCCCAAGCAAGTCTCTTCTTATTGGTGTCCTTTAGTAGTGGTTTATTTGCAGCAATTCGACCACAAAGGCCTGATTCACGCAGTCTCCTCTGAACAGTTGATGTTGAGATGTGTCTATTACTTGAACTCTGAAGCATTTATTTGGGCTGCAATTTCTGAGGCTGTTAACTCTATTGAACTTATCCTCTGCAGCAAAAGTAACTCTGGGTCTTCCTTTCCTGGGGCGGTCCTCATGAGAGATAGTTTCATCATAGTGCTTGATGGTTTTTGCGACAGCACTTGAAGAAACTTTCAAAGTCTTGAAATTTTCCGGATTGACTGACATTCATGTCTTAAAGTAATGATGGACTGTTGTTTCTCTTTGCTTATTTGAGCTGTTCTTGCCATTATATGTACTTGGTCTTTTACCAAATAGGGCTATCTTCTGTATACCTTGTCACAACACAACTGATTGGCTCAAACACATTAAGAAGGAAATAAATTCCACAACTTCACTTTTAACAAGGCACACCTGTTAATTGAAATGCATTCCAGGTGACTACCTCATGAAGCTGGTTGAGAGAATGCCAAGAGTGTGCAAAGCTGTCATCAAGGCAAATGGTGGCTACTTTGAATAATCTCAAATATATTTTGATTTGTTTAACACTTTTTTGGTTACTACATGATTCCCTATGTGTTATTTCATAGTTTTGATGTCTTCACTATTATTCTACAATGTAGAAAATAGTAAAAATAAAGAAAAACCCTTGAATGAGTAGGTGTGTCCAAACTTTTGACTGGTACTGTATGTGTGTGTGTGTGTGTGTGTATATAATTTGATACATATAATAATTCAATAGAATTTGCGTAACAAACTGAACAGTAATTTTCAGCCCTTTTTGGAAAAAACACTTTTGCATCATTTTAGACTAGTTAAAACCCATTGGCAACAGCCTACTCTCGCAGTGTTGAGAAGTCTTTTGAATTAAAATATATCTAGGACACTGCAACAATGTGAACGATTGTTAATTTCTTCATGAGTATTGCATTTTTCTCACATTCAGCGGTCCCGTCAATCTTTGGACTTAATTTTCAATTACTTATGAGCACAAAATATTTTCTTTTTGGCTTTAAAAACACATTTGAACGACATTACAATATGCCAATTAAATAGTAATAAAATAATATTCAAAGTATAGTCCTACTAAAACGAACAAAAATGATATATGTTTTTTTGTGAATTTGGAGGTAGCCTAACCTTTGTGGCTGTATAACAGAACAGACAGTCATTCAAACACTTTCAGTCGAACAGAAGGAGAAAAACTAAATGTTTACATTGTAAATCATTCGTAATATAAGATTATTGCCAATAGCACAATAATGAATAATTAATCTACTTAACTAGAAGTTTAAAATGTAATAACGTAATAACCATTTCACCAGCTTCCACTGCTCTCTACGCATTAACATTTGGGGTCTTACTACAAAGTATGAACTCTTCCACTTTGAGCAATATTGACTACCCAGCAAAATACAAGACATTTAAGCAACAACCACCCCTTTAATATGCAATAGCCACAAAACTTTGGCTAACTGGTAATTGGGTATAATAACATGGTATACTGTATCCTATATTCAGATGACTGAGAGGTACAGTACTGCATCTTTGGAACAAAAACACGTTTTGGGAAATAATTTTCCAGTTTAGCGCATTTACATCAAGTTTGATGTATTAAACACATTTCGTTTTTAAGCTTGAACGTAACATTAACATGTTAAAGTTCGCTTTGTGGATTGAAGCAGCCTTGTTCTGGAAGTTTGTGTGGTTGATTTTCTATTGCACTATATCAATGATCTATTAGTGTTTCTTGGAGGCGGTTAAGTGAAATGATCAGAATGTCGGCCTACTTCTTTCACAGTATTTTAGTATTATACTGGGGTGAAATGCTTGATTTGTGGTCAATCCACGGCGAATGATATCTATCAATAGTGGCCATTAATGATAGCCACTGTGCACTGACAAGGAATTCAATGTGCACAAACAGTGCACACAAAAAATAATCTTCTGAAATCTTAGGACTTCAATAGAAACACAAGAATAGATTGCACAAACATGGTCTCAACAATAACCATAAACATATTGTCTTACGAATTAAGAATAAAATAAAGAAAAAGAAAAACTTTTACAAAAAGCACAATAGTGAGTGACAAATGCTTAAACTTCACTGGGGTATAAGACGACAGTGACAAGACAGGAGTTGCTGGATGCTTTTGGCGATACAGTACTTTAAAACGGCCAATCACATTCAGCCAATGCAAACAGTGTTCGGTTGTGTGCATCATAGGTCTACCCATCTTTGGGAGGGTTGAAACTGGACCCCAAAAACTATGCAGGAATAAAAACATCTGGACCCAAATGAAAATAAACACACGACAGTCAGACAGTGATAGATGGAACACACACGTAAACACACGCACACCCTGTCCAACTCCTTCACTCTTTCCCTCTCTTACTATCTCCACGGTCTCACTTTAGCCCTCACGCTCCGCCCGGATAAAGTTCGCCTCAACCCACATTCCCACCTCCCCTCGTCTCTGAACATACGCTCTCTCTGCTCCCTCCTCTGCCGGTCTCTCTCTCTCCTCCTCCTCTCCCTCTGTCTCTGCTCTCTGACCTCCCTGGGCAGTAGCCTGGGGAGCCTGCTAGGTTTCTCCTCTCTCAGCAGACCGAATGTACGAAGTCTGCTCAGGCACTCGGGGGGTAGCTCTTTAAGGACCCTGCTAGCCAGCCTCAGCACGACCGAGTTGGCCAGGTCGGCGAGGACCCCTAGGGGGCGTCTGACAAAGCGCCTGACCCAGAGGAGGCACGTGGCAAGGGGTGAGCGGACGTGGCTCCTGCCCGCCTGGCTCTCTAAGGGAAGACTCTTTAGGGGCACAGGGATTTTGGACTGGCGCCCGCCCCAGTTGCGGCCAGCCTTAGGGAACATGTCATAGAGGCTACGCTCCGCCAGGCCCCCAAGGAGAGACTGGCAGATGTTGAAGAGTGGGCGGGGGAGGCGGAAGAGGAACCTCATCCACAGGCGGTTGAGTTTCCGGGGGGCGTTTTGGAGAAAGACGCGCGCCGGCCGCACCACCAGCACCACCACAAGGTAGAGGGAGAGGAAGAGGGAAGGCGAGCTGAGGAAGGAGGCAGAGATCAGGGCCACAGGGACGTAATAGAGACCCAGGCTCAGCGAGAGGCCCAGGCTGAAGAGGCCGCACGCCCACAGAGTGAGGGACAGGTAGGTGGCGAGAGAGAGGGAGCAGCAGGAGCGGAGGAAGAGGTAAGAGAAGAAAAGGGCGAGGAGGGCCAGCTCGCCCGAGAGGAGGAGGGAGGCCAGCGAGGGGAGGGGGGGAGAGCGACGAAGGGAGAGGAGGAAGACTGAGAGGAGGAGGAGGGTGAGGTTGGAGGGCTGGGTGGTGGCCGAGAGGGAGAGGAGGAGGCAGATGGTGTGAGAGAAGAGGGAGGGAAAGGAGGAGGGGACGGAGGGAGGGGCGGAGTGGGGAAGGGGCTCAAGTTCCTCAAGGGTTTCGGGGAAGTAGAACTCTGAGAGCTCGTCTGCATTGCGTTGCTCGCAGATACGCCTCCGTTCCAGGGACGGGGAGGTGATGAGCTCAGACGGACAGCCGTCGGCCACACCTCTACCCTCCAACTCATCATCATCATCATTATCAAGAACATATCTCACCTCGTCTTCCTCATCACCCTCTTCCTCCCCCCACTGCACTCCCTCCACCTGCCTCAGCTCTCCTTCTCCCTCCCCCGCTTTCCGCTCCTCAGCTTCTTGTCCTTCGTCATCCCTGCTTTTCTCGCCCTCGTCCTCAAGCTTCGTCTCGCTCTCCTTCTCCTCCTCTACATCATTCTTTATTTCTAAATGGGAGCAAACCTCATCCCCATCTCCCACCTCCTTCTCAATCCTTCCATCTCCACTATGGTCTCGCACAACCTCTTCTATCCCTCCTTCAAAACCTTCTCCAACCTCTCCTTTGTTTCCCTCCATTTCCTCTTTGGTTTCACATTCTTCCACCCCCTTCTCCCCTTCCTCCACCGCCCCCACCTCTTCTTTCACCCCCTCAGCCCCAGCCTGGGCTCCCATTCGCCCCCCTGTCTCCTGGCCCTCCTCCCCCCTGTCCTCCTCTGGAGGTGGCTGGTTCTGGGTGCTGGGGGTCTCCCTCTCACTCACTTTGAGGCTCTTGGGCTGCTGGCGGACCTCCACAGTGTGCTTCTGCCGCAGCTCCTGCTCGCGTCGCTTGTTGTACTCGATCTGGTTGGTGAGCTCCGACTGGTGCTGCGTGCGGATCAGGTCGGCCCGTGTGCGCTGCACTGAGCCCAGCTGCCGGAACTCCATCTCCTGGGTGGACTCGTGGTGGCGCAGCAGCATGGCACACTCCAGGTCCTTCAGCGTCTGCTTCTTGTTCAGGTCCTGGAGGAAGAATGAAAGAAAGAGAGAGAGAAAGCGAGAGCGTGAGAGAAAGAGAGAGACAGACAGACCGACACAGTCAGACAGGAGGGTAGGGAAAGAGGGAGGGAGAGATGGAGAATCCGGTTATCTGACCAGATAATACCCCAAATTAGACATATTTCCCACAACGTCTTGATCTCGTCATGAGAAATACGTCCTTTCCTGGTTGTAGCAGAGACCAGTTGGTTGTAATCTGGTTATGTGACGTCTTCTCAACCAGATAACCAGTTAACAACCACCAAATTACATAATTTAGACGTTACATGCCAAATCTGGCCTGCTGGGTATTAGGCACTAGTGCTGTACTACACTGAGTGTACAAAACATTAGGAACTCCATCCTAATAATGAGTTGCACCCCCTTTTGCCCTCAGAACAGTCTCAATTCGTCGGGCCATAGATTCTACAAGGTGTTCTTTGGGTGGTGGACCATTCTTGATACACATGGGAAACTGTTGAGTGTGAAAAACCCATCAGTGTTGCAGTTCTTGACACACTCAAACCGGTGCGCCTGGCACCTACTACCATACCCCGTTCAAAGGCACTTAAATATTTTGTCTTGCCCATTCACCCTCTGAATGTCTCAAGTCTTAAAAATCCTTCTTCAACCTGTCTCCTCCCCTTCATCTACACTGATTGACGTGGATTTAACAAGTGACATCCATAAGGGATCATATCTTACACCTGGATTCACCTGGTCAGTCTATGTCATGGAAAGAGCATGTGTTCCTAATGTTTTGTACACTCAGTGCATTTAACGTCACAGGGAGGTAGCATTATATGATGAGAAGAAGACCAGCGCCTTGACCAACTCCGAAACATCTCTATTGCTAGGTCACCTGAAAGATGGATTTGCCATTGGTAATGTTGATGTACTATACCTCTCTGAGAAGGTCCTGCTCCAGGTTGTGGCGCGCCAGCAGCACCTTCCTCTTGTACTGGCGACACTGGAACTCGTAGTACTGCCTCTGGCGGCGCAGGAGCCCCGCCTCCTCCTCCGCCTGCAGCTGCTGGAGACACTCCTTCTGGTGCACCAGCCACTCCTGCTTCTCCCGCTTGGGGGTCGACTGGTTCTCGTTCAGTTCCTGGGAAATACAGCAGGAGGAAGGGTCAGAGCACGACACCACCACTTGATAGGTCAATATAACAATTTGTGATTAAGGTGTAGTGGTGGCATGTGTTTCGGCAGGGGTTAATAATGGTTGCTACGTGGTTGGTATATTGTTGCATGCCTTCATCTTTGTTAACGGCTATTGTTAACAGCCAGGTGCTTTGGGTGTGTAGCTGTACTTCTCAGCTATGAGTGGTTGAAGTATGGTTGGTGAGTAGTTACAGTATGGCTGCGATGTGGTCGGTGAGTAATTACGGTATGGTTGGTCAGTAGTTGCAGTGTGGTTGTGGTGTGGTTGGTGAGGGGTTGCGGTGTGGTTGGTGAGGGGTTGTGGTATGGTTGGTGAGTTGTTACAGTATGGCTACGGTATGTAAGTAGTTGCACTATGGTTAGTGAGTAGTTAAAGGCCCAATGCAGACGTTTTTATCTCAATATCAAATCATTTCTGGGTAACAATTAAGTACCTTACTATGATAGTTTTCCATTAAAATTGTAAAAAAAAAAACAATTTCACAAGCAAGAATATTGCTAGGACTGTCTGGGAGTGGTCTGAGTGAGGGGACTAATGGGAGGGATATGTAACCTGAAAACCAGCTGTTATTGGCAGTGGTTTGGAACTCTGTTATTGGTCTATTAACTTATACTGCCTGGAGATGGCACCACACAAGCCAAAACTCCACCCATGCAAAACCTGCTGATTAAAAGGTCCTGTTTCAATTGTATTTTCAACCAGCAAATATCAGGAAATAACACTGATCACATTTTTTCACACTTTTACAGTGTTCGTTTCGTCAGCTGATGTACAATATGAAAAACAGAATTTTGACTGGACTGGGTCTTTAAAGTATGGTTGGTAAGTAGTTACACTATGGTTGGTGAGTAGTTGACCTGTTTAGTTCATTTCATTCCCATCTCCTTTGCATTATTGTAGCCATTTTCTGTAGCCTGTCAACTATGCCTCTGTCTATCCCTGTTCTCTCCTCTCCGCACAGGCTATACAAACGCCTCACACCGCGTGGCTGCTGCCTCTCTAACCTGGTGGTCCCTGCACGCACCACCCACGTGGAGTTCCAGGTCTCAGGCAGCCTCTGGAACTGCCGTTCTGCTGCCAACAAGGCAGAGTTCATCTCAGCCTATGCTACCCTCCAGTCCCTCGACTTCTTGGCGCTGACGGAAACATGGATTACCACAGAAAACACTGCTACTCCTACTGCTCTCTCCTCGTCTGACCATGTGTTCTCGCATACCCCGAGAGCATCTGGTCAGCGGGGTGGTGGCACAGGAATCCTCATCTCTCCCAAATGGACATTCTCTATTTTTCCCCTGACCCATCTGTCTATCTCCTCATTTGAATTCCATGCTGTCACAGCCACTAGCCCATTTAAGCTTAATATCCTTGTCATCTATCGCCCTCCAGGTTCCCTTGGAGAGTTCATCAATGAGCTTGACGCCTTGATAAGTTCCTTTCCTGAGGATGGCTCACCCCTCACAGTTCTGGGGTACTTCAACCTCCCTACGTCTACCTTTGACTCATTTCTCTCTGCCTCCTTCTTTCCACTCCTCTCCTCTTTTGACCTCACCCTCTCACCATACCCCCTACTCACAAGGCAGGCAATACGCTTGACCTCATCTTTACTAGATGCTGTTCTACTAATCTCACTGCAACTCCCCTCCATGTCTCCGACCACTACTTTGTATCCTTTTCTCTCTCGCTCTCCTCCAACACTACTCACTCTGCCCCTACTCAGATGGTAATGCGCCGTCGCAACCTTCGCTCTCTCTCTCCCGCTACTCTCTACTCTTCCATCCTATCATCTCTTCCCTCTGCTCAATCCTTCTCCCTCCAATCTCCTGATTCTGCCTCCTCAACCCTCCTCTCCTCCCTTTCTGCATCCTTTGACTCTCTATGTCCCCTATCCTCCCGGCCGGCTCGGTCCTCCCCTCCAGCTCCGTGGCTTGATGACTCATTGCGAGCTCACAGAACAGGGCTCCGGGCAGCCGAGCGGAACTGGAGGAAAACTAGACTCCCTGCGGACCTGGCATCTTTTCACTCCCTCCTCTCTACATTTTCTTCATCTGTTTCTGCTGCTAAGGCCACTTTCTACCACTCTAAATTCCAAGCATCTGCCTCTAACCCTAGGAAGCTCTTTGCCACCTTCTCCTCCCTGCTGAATCCCCCCCCCCCCTCCTCTCTGTGGAGGACTTCGTCAACCATTTTGAAAAGAAGGTTGACGACATCCGATCCTCGTTTGTTAAGTCAAATGACACTGCTGGTCCTGCTCACACTGCCCTACCCTATGCTTTGACTTCTTTCTCCCCTCTCTCTCCAGATAAAATCTTGCGACTTGTGACGGCCGGCCGCCCAACAACCTGCCCGCTTGACCCTATCCCCTCCTCTCTTCTCCAGACCATCTCCGGTGACCTTCTCCCTTACCTCACCTCGCTCATCAACTCATCCTTGACCACTGGCTATGTCCCTTACGTCTTCAAGAGAGCGATAGTTGCACCCCTTCACAAAAAACCAACACTCGATCCCTCTGATGTCAACAACTACAGACCAGTATCCCTTCTTTCTTTTCTCTCCAAAACTATTGAGCGTGCCGTCTTTAGCCAACTCTCTTGCTATCTCTCTCAGAATGACCTTCTTGATCCAAACCAGTCAGGTTTCAAGACTGGTCATTCAACTGAGACTGCTCTTCTCTGTGTCACGGAGGCTCTCCGCACTGCTAAAGCTAACTCTCTCTCCTCTGCTCTTGTCCTTCTAGACCTGTCTGCTGCCTTTGATACTGTGAACCATCAGATCCTCCTCTCCACCCTCTCCGAGCTGGGCATCTCCGGCGCGGCTCACTCTTGGATTGCGTCCTACCTGACCGGTCGCTCCTACCAAGTGGCGTGGCGAGACGCTGTCTCCGCACCACGTGCCCTCACCACTGGTGTCCCCCAGGGCTCAGTTCTAGGCCCTCTCCTATTCTCGCTATACACCAAGTCACTTGGCTCTGTCATATCCTCACATGGCCTCTCCTATCATTGCTACGCAGACGACACACAACTAATCTTCTCCTTTCCCCCTTCTGATAACCAGGTGGCGAATCGCATCTCTGCATGTCTGGCAGACATATCAGTATGGATGACGGATCACCACCTCAAGCTGAACCTCGGCAAGACGGAGCTGCTCTTCCTCCCGGGGAAGGACTGCCCGTTCCATGATCTCGCCATCACGGTTGACAACTCCGTTGTGTCCTCCTCCCAGAGTGCGAAGAGCCTTGGCGTGACCCTGGACAACACCCTGTCGTTCTCCGCTAACATCAAGGCGGTGACCCGATCCTGTAGGTTCATGCTCTACAACATTCGGAGAGTACGACCCTGCCTTACACAGGAAGCGGCACAGGTCCTAATCCAGGCACTTGTCATCTCCCGTCTGGATTACTGCAACTCGCTGTTGGCTGGGCTCCCTGCCTGTGCCATTAAACCCCTACAACTCATCCAGAATGCTGCAGCCCGTCTGGTGTTCAACCTTCCCAAGTTCTCTCACGTCACCCCGCTCCTCCACACACTACACTGGCTTCCAGTTGAAGCTCGCATCTGCTCCAAGACCATGGTGCTTGCCTACGGAGCTGTGAGGGGAACGGCACCTCCGTACCTTCAGGCTCTGATCAGTCCCTACACCCAAACGAGGGCATTGCGTTCATCCACCTCTGGCCTGCTGGCTCCCCTACCTCTGCTGAAGCACAGTTCCCACTCAGACCAGTCAAAACTGTTCGCTGCTCTGGCACACCAATGGTGGAACAAGCTCCCTCATGACGCCAGGACAGCGGAGTCACTCACCACCTTCCGGAGACACTTGAAACCCCACCTCTTTAAGGAACACCTGGGATAGGATAAAGTAATCCTTCTAACCCCCCCCCCCCCCCCCCACCCCTTACCCCACCAAAAAAAAAAAAAAAAAAAAAAAAAGTGTAAAGTGGTTATCCCACTGGCTATAAGGTGAATGAACCAATTTGTAAGTCGCTCTGGATAAGAGCGTCTGCTAAATGACGTAAATGTAGTTATAGTATGTCTTCAGTAGGGTTGGTGAGTATATGGTTTATTGGTTGGCGAGTAGTTGCGGTATGGTTGGTGTGTAGTTGCGGTATGGCTGCGGTATAGTTGATGAGTAGTTACAGTATGGTTCCAGTGTGGTTGTACCTCTTTGAGCTGCTCCTTGCGGGAGCGGTACTGGCGTTTCTGGGACTCCAGCAGGCTGGTCAACTCCTTCTTCTGCTGGGCCAGGATGTGCTGCTGGAACTTCTTTTCCTCAGCCAGGGCTGCCTTGGACTGAAAACCAACAACACAAGGACATAGCTGGGTAAGAATAAACCCCTCAAAATCTAGACTTTCTATTGGGCTTGACTACCTACATAGAACTTTGGCCTACAAATGTACCTTGAGATCCTGGGATAGCCTCACCATATCGCCATGGCCAATACGCGCTCCTCTTTTCTTTCGACTTTTACTTCCATCTCATTCCCTTCCTGTCCACCCCTAACCCCATCCCGTCCCACTTTCTTCAATATGACCTGGTGCTTCTTGCTAAGGTTTTCCCCACCTTCCCCCCCCCCTCACACTCCTCCTTTCCTTCCTATCCCGTTCTCCCTCCCTAACCTCTTTCTCCAGGATGGCTTGGTGGTATATGTCTCTCTGGAATAAATCAAGTTGAAACTTGAACTTGCTCAGTGTGTCCCCATCCCTTTCACACTCCTCCCTCAATCCCTCCACCCCTCTTTCTCCAGGATGGCCTGGTGCTTTTTGCTGAGGTTTCCCCCACCTCCCTCCCTCTCTCTCTCCCTCCCTCCCTCCCTCCATACATCCCTTCCTCACCTCCTTATCCAGGATGGCCTGGTGCTTCTTACTCAGTTTGTCCCCCTCCCCTCCAAAGCTGTTCCTCTGGTTCTCCAGCTCCTTGTCCAGCCTCAGCTGATGATCGTCCATCTCCGCCTTCAGCTTGTTCTCCAAGCCCATCAGCTGTTTCTGGTGCTGCCGCCGCATGCGCTTGTACCTGGGACGGGGTAAAGGAAGATTAGACATGAGAAGGCCATGTCAAAAACCAGTACAGCCAACTGGAATGGGTAAAAAAATGATTGGACGGCCTCCCGAGTGGCGCAGCGGTCTAAGGCACTGCATCGCAGTGCTTGAGGCATCACTACAGCCCCGGGTTCGAACCCAGGCTGTGTCACAGCCAGCCGTGACCGGGAGACCCATGAGGTGGCGCACAATTGACTCAGCGTCGTCCGGGTTAGGGGATGGTTTGGCCAGCCAGGATTTCCTTGTCCCATCGCACTTTAGCGACTCCTTGTGGCGGGCCGGGCGCCTGCAAGCTGACCACGGTCGCAATTTGTAGGGTGTTTCCTCCGACACATTGATGCGGCTGGCTTCTGGGTTAAGCAAGCAGTGTGTCAAGAAGCAGTGCGGCTTGGCAGGGTCGTATTTCGGAGGACGCATGGCTCTCGACCTTCGCCTCTCCCGAGTCCATACAGGAGTTGCAGCGATGGGACAAGACTAATTACCAATTGGATATCACGAAATTGGGGAGAAAAAGGGGTAAAAGTACAAAAAAATTAACAATGATTGGAGATAAAGAGTATCGATCCAGGACAGCTAAATAGAAATGGATAAAGAAGCAATGGATAAAAGAGTATGGTTGCGTTTACATATGCCGCGTTCATGTGCTATTGAAATTCCTTGTTCTGACTGAGAAGTTTTACTTGAACGACCCTCCGTGTCGGAAATACATTTTGATGCAGAGTTGTGTTGATGCACCACTGACCTTTTACTTTTTCAACCAAAAGATAACAAATCAGTTTTGGACAACTACAACCTTACCAATATGGATAATATAGCTAGTTTTCCCATATTGTAAGCAAGCTAGCAAACTTGATTATTAGCAACGTTAGCTAGCTAGCTTATCACACTAGCTAAAATCTTATTGGTTGAAGAATTGATCCTACCAAAAAGCACATGAATGAAACAGTCGTATTTCCGACATCACAACTATGAAATGGGATGTTCCATAGAGCATGTGAATGCGGCAACAGGCAGCACAATTCAGATTTTTTGCCACTAATTGGTGTTTTGACCAATCAGATCCGATCTTTTGCCAATAATTGGGCAAAAGATCAGGATTGGGCAGCCTGTGTAAATGCAGCCCTTGTCAACCACCAGTACAGCCAACTGTGCCCGTCATTTTTAACAGCATTTACTGCTTTCTAACCACAAATGAGTATTTACCAGTGGACAAAGCTGGTTGAAATGATGTCAACAACCAGTTTACAACGAAAATGTTGTAATTTGGTTGTAATTATGTAATTTCATCCAGTTATGGCCGCTAGGTATCCACTTTTGTTCGTCCTAGCATGGCCATCTAGTAGTGAGTACCTCATAAAAATACTATATAATTATTTATCTTCATTTCTATGGACTAGCCAATCCCTCGCTGTTTAATTCCAGACGGGCTCTTTACATTTTAGTCATTTAGCAGACGCTCTTATCCTGAGCGACTTACAGTTAGTGAGTGCATACATTTTTCATACTGGCCCCCCCGTGGGAAACGAACCCACAACCCTGGCGTTGCAAGCGCCATGCTCTACCAACTGAGCTACAGGAGACCTCTTTATATTGGTCGTTCCATAAAAGCTCTCCTACCCTGTCATCTGCTCTCTCAGCGCCGACCCCTGCTCGTGCTCCTGTATCTGCCGGGTCACCAGCGACGCCGTCCGGATGGTGGCGAAGTGGTCTCGGCTGCGGTGTCCTCTCCGTCTCCCTCCTCTTCCCTCACCCCGCGACGACGGGGGCTGCTGCTGGGTGTCCAGCTCGGGCTGGTAGGGGTCGTCGTAGATGTTGTCATGGCTCTGATGAGAGCGAGAAATCGTTGCTGTGTAAATCATGTGTTGCATTGTGGGATCGATACGGTGGCGGGGTGGGTGGGGTAAATAGTAGCTACTTAGCCACTAGTGAGACATTTATTTGGCGAACTAAACTCGAGTAATCGATAAAACAGATTTTAGAATAAGAACAACAAAAACAACAAAATAGTTCACCTTTTGTATTTTACAATGGTCATATCTAGCTGCTAAATAGTCACCGTTTATCCCCCTCATTTGGCACAGTGTTTACATACTGTGAATAAATTGTGAAATAGGTCCTGGGTGAAGCTTTGGGCAAATTGGGGGTCTTATCTTATGCCCCCCTCCGCCTTGGGAAAAATAATCTAGGGGAAACACTTGTGACAATTGACTAAAGGTGAGTCCCAACTGACCAGTGGTGTGTGCAGGACAGAGCAATTGGAGGTGACCGTGTGCTCGCCCTCCTGCATCATGGCCATCTCGCCGCTGTCGTCCGAGCCGTCCGCCAGGCTATTGACCGAGCTGCTCTGGGAGCTGGCACTCATGGACATGGAAGGCAGCGAATGGGAGCTCTCCATGCTGTTGACCGTGCCCGTCTGCAGCATGTACTGCTCCGTGTCCTGGAGACAGAGGACCGGGGCAGAAGGAAGGTGGTTAGGAGTAGTGGCGATAACACATGCTCAAAACGCATAGCTAGCCTACATACACATAGGTAGTGTTACCAATTCTTATATAGCCTATACACATCAACACCCAAACACATACCGAGTATGTGTGTACACACTCACACAAACCTTGCATGTACACGCACCCCTAAAAAACAACTACACCAACATCTCTCAGATGCATTTTAAACAGTCACACACTAAATTCATAACAGGGCATTCCTTTGATTTCTATGCAAGGCACTGGGTGAACACAATTAGATCCTGAAAGGATTCAAGTCCTTTGTACTGGGAGGAAGGGGGTGAGAGGTCAATGAGGCACACAATGTTGGACTACACCGTGGTGATGTACGCTATACAAAGACAGGACGGATGCGTTGTTGTTCACTAGTTTACTCCATTTAGGGAAGGGGTCGTGGGGTTGGAAAGTAATAAAGGGAAATATATATTTTTTAAGGATATGTACGTGTATATGTGTGTATGTACGTGTATATGTATGTATGTACATATATCTATCTATATATCTATCTATTTGCGAGAAAAAAAAACATGGGGGATTGGAAGTGATGCAGACAATTACATTGATGGAAGGTTTATGTTGGTTCTGGTCCTACACCATCCTCGACTCCATGGCTATGTGGCCAACTCCTACCACTCTCCTCCTTCCTCCTTCCTGCCGCCTCATTTTCTTCCTCTCTGTAACTTCTCCATGTCCACCCCAGTTTATCGCTCCCCCACTGCTATTTCCTCTCACCTGTCCGTCCCTTTCTACCTCCTCTCCTCCCAGTTCACTTACTCCCCTCTCCCTTGTTACCGCCTTTTGTCTATATGCAATTACTCTCCTCCTCCCCCCCTCCACCTGCCTCCCCTTCTTTCTACCACCTCTCTTACACCCCCCCCCCCTCCTTATCAACACTCTCCCCCCCATTCACCCCCCCCCCCCCCCCCCTTAAGTCCGTACCTCCTCCTCCCCTCCATCGGGCTGTGGGCCATTGAGGGCCTCGTGGAAGAGGATCTTCTTCATTTTTCGGTACTGCAGGTTGTCAAGCTCCCGCACTGCATCCTTGGTGCGCGCAATCAAGTCCATCACCGCTGTGTGGGGACGCTCTCTGCATAGGAAATGGTGCTGGGGGAAAGGAAGGGAGAATGGGCGGTAAGGTTATCCCAGCAGGCAAAACTGGTCGGAATTATGTTGGAATTACATCATTTCACCCAGTTTCTGGTTGTAATGACGCCATGTCAAGCAATGCCATCTTTTTTGGTTTAATGCATCAACCATCTTTGAAACCGGATTGCAACGTTCAACCAATTCTGGATGTAAGAACGTCATTTCTAACAGATGGTCCCACTTGGAGCTGTTGGAGAGTTAAGCGTCACTTTAACCTGGAGCCATTAAAGAGATGCTTCTTTGCCATTATGAGAATAAGGACTCACAGCACCTCTTTGGGCCACCTCCGATATTACTAACAGGTAAAGAGTTCATGACCATTCCTTGGTTTCTAAATGAGGCACTACACAACAGTTTGTCTGTTGTTCTTTAGACTTTATGAATAACTTTGTTTTTCCAGAGGGAACGGACACGGAGAGAGAGCTTTTACCTTCAGCAGCACGTCAGAGGTAGGTCTGTCCTGGTGGATCTTCTGCAGACATGAGTCCACAAAGTTATGGAAATAATCCGACCTGGATAGGACAGAAACCAAACGATGAGAAACTGTTCCGTCACACTTTACTATGGTCGTTATCCATCTACACCAATGGCTCATATTGGTGTAGATAGGTCATTGTAAATTAGATCAGTGTCTCTTAATCCTGGTCAGGGGGATCCAAAGGGGTGCAAATATTTGTTTTTGTCCTAGCACTCACACACTTGAATCAACTCATTATCAAGCCTTTGATTAATATCAGGTTTGTGAGTGCTAGGGCAGGATCAGGATTGGGAAACACTGATGTAGAGAATGGTACTGAGAAGGAACCTTGAATGTCCCCAAAAAGTACCCTGGTCCCAGATCTGTTTGTGCTGTATAGCCAAGTCCTAAGGTCATTGTCATAGGAGGTGGCTATACAGAGCAAACAGATCTGGGACCAGGCTACCCAGAAAGTACATTGACACAAAAAAGTCCCTCCTTTGTGCTCAGACCACTGCTCACCAGTGATTGGACTGCAGAACGGGACTCTCGTTCTGGGCAATGTGGTATAAGGCACTCATAGCATTCATGTTGAACAGAGGCGGCTTCCTCTCCGCTGCAGAGAAAAAGACAGAGACAAGGTTTAGGAGACATAGAGCAACAAATACACTTGAGGCCAGATTTCCAATATAAAACACAGGAAAAGCAGTTAAAACAACCATGACACTGTATTGTACATACATACTTTGAGCATTTGATTGAGCCTACCCAGAGTGCCACATGGGCGGGGTTGGCACTTGCGGGACTATGCCATTGGTTCCATCGTGCCAGGGAAGCTCAATCAAGCACAGATAAAGTATTGGCAAGAAAATAAAATACTATTTGAACTCCAGTCTGCTAGGGATATGAGGCTAAAATATGATATCATACTAGGGATACATCCATCTTAAAAGCCTGTATGAATGTGAACGTGTGTATTACATGGGCTGTGCTTCGCTTACCCAGCTCTATGGCAGTAATGCCCAGTGACCACACATCCACCTTGCCGTCGTACTGTCCCTCGTCCATGGCCAGGATCACCTCAGGAGCCATCCTGTATGGAGGAAAAATACAATGGTGCAAGCATGAGACACTGTCTGTATCCCAAATGGCACCTTATTCCCAACATAGTGCACTACTTTTTTACGGGTGCAATATATACAAGTGCAATTTGTAATCCTTTGATCTCCGACCAACTGCATTCCTTTTCTCAATGGCGATTCTATTCTGTCAGCTGACCAAGTCCCTGTAGGTAGGGTGGACGATACGGCCTAAAAATTACATCTAGATTATTTTTAAACTTATCTGGGCTATTCACGATATATATATCTTGATTAAAAAAAATAGAAAATTCTCTAAACAAGCTTTGTTGTACAATTAAAGGTAAAATGCACTAGCATTTCAAACAGTCAGCAGTACTCTAATGAATTCAGGGCTTGTGAAATTATACCTAGGCTAAGTATAAGCCTTCCACAACGATATGACCCACTAATAATTTAATCATTTTATCAAAATACCTTAAACTGCTTTTTTTTTGCAAAAATCACTGATCACAGTTAAAAATATATGCCAAAATAGAACTGGATGGTCTTCAGAGATAGATGGGAGGGGTTGATGGTAGCTGAAGATGGGATTAATACAACTATAAAATACATTGTGTCCGTAAAATGTATATAGTATGTATAAGCTGGAAGTAGAAGCCTAAGTATTGTTGTCCATTAGTTTACTCCAATTAGGGGAGGGGTGGTAGGGTTAGGGGAAAATAAAGGAAAATATATTTACCAAAACATATATGGGGGAAATGATGCAGACAATTACATTGATGGAAGCTACAATCTATCTGCAGTATTAAAGCTGATCTAGCCCCTAAACAAATAATAATAATAATAATAATAATAATAATAATAACTGATCTGGCTTCTGGTCTATGAAAATGCCCTTTTTGTTACAAATTTAACCAGAACCATGCATAATGCACATTCACTAATAATTACTACCTTATTGTAGCAGGCATTATAGAAAATTAACACAGGTCTCATAAACAATCTCTCAAGCACAAGCCCACTTGCTAGTGTGTAGCCAGCTAATCTTAATATTTCAAGTTTAGCCAACTTGGATTTATTTACGCGCTAACAAGGCAGAACAGTTGAATTGTTATGAACACACCCTTCTGTCCATCTCCAACTGTTTGAACAGCATGCTAGCCTGTCCACTTTGTTCATGTTGAAATCAAGTGGCCTACCTTATTTCTCATAATGAAAACAAGTTGCCAATTCCTTATAGAATTGTGTTTTATGCTTATTGCACATTTATAAAACACAAACTAGACAGCTAGTATAACAGTCTTTGGCTAAAATGCTGCTAGAGGTACTGCAATGCCGCACATGACAAACTGAGCATTACATTTTCCAGAATCAACGTTCATTGATACTCCCGTTTTAGTGGTGTCAGCTCTTCATCTAGTTTGGAGATTTGAGACATAAAAATGGTATCGGTACAAAGGTTACCTTCACTATTACATTAAAATAAAGTCCCAATGTGTTTTGGTGTCCATGTGACCGATTCTATTGGACAAAACCTTAAATGCAAATAGTGAGTTGAAACCGCTTGTCAGAGGAAGAAGTGATCTCTCATCTTTGTTGTTGTGGGTGACAGTGGCAGGGGCTTGTGTGTGTAAAGGTGAATGTGCACACTGCACAGAAGGAGTGAAGGAAATAATACAAAAACATGAAAACCTACCGGTAGGGATAGGTTTACCAACAAAGTGAGTTTGGGTTTGTACCAAATAGCACCCTATTCCCTATATAGTGCACTACTTTTGACCAGGGCCTCTGGTGAAATGTAGTGGACTATATAGGGAATAGGGTGCTATTTGGGACACAGCCTTGGACTTTTGTCCTACTTGTGGATCATATCCCCTTTGTTCTCAATAGAGTTGACAATCTTACAATAATGACCACAGAAACAACAGGAGGCCAGTGTCTCACCAGTAGGGTGTTCCCACGAACGAGTTGGCCGGGGCGATGATGGAGGCGGAGCCAAAATCGCCCAGTTTCACCTGGCCAGGCTCCGTCAGCAAGATGTTACCAGCCTTCACATCCCTGAGAGAGAGAGAGAGAGGGGGGGGGGGGGGGGAGAGAGAGACCGTTATATTCATTGAGTATTGTGGTTGTTATTATTTATTTCTGTCATCATTGACTTAATTTCTTTTTATATGTTCGCTTTGGCAATGTATGTGATAACACTTTCTATATCAATAAAGCATTTTTAATTGGAGGAAGAGGGGGACGGAGAGAGAGAGAAAGAGGGTAGAGAGGGGGGGGTGAGAAAGGAGAGAAACAGAGAGAGAGAGAGAAACAGGGAGAGGGGAAGGGAGAGAGAGAGAGTGAGGAAGAGTAAGAAAGAGGAGACCGAAAGACAGAGAGATGAGTTAGAAAGAGGTTTACAACATCCATGACACACCTCCCCTTCAACAATGAGAGCCTTTGTTTAGATTTCCTTTCTTTCCCTTCCCGTCCCAACGTGTGGCGGTGGAGAGAGGTTCACTCACCTGTGAATCATGTTGTGAGAATGTAGGTACACCAGGCCCTGCAATGCACCGTGGGTGATGGCTGCTATCTCCTGTTCCTCGAGGGGCTTCTTGTGGACTACGCACACAGAGGGAGACAAAATGGACAGTTATATATTTTTATTCAGAGAAAATGACAAAACATTGTTTAGTATCCCTCTTTTTGGTGGTTATATGAATTCAACACCATGCGCAACTTGTACATAGCTATGTTACCGTAACAACCCCTAATTCTTTGAAGAACACAACAGAAAACATTTTGCAACATAGAATGGAAATGAGTGTTTCTTTTTGGAAGTCCAGGTAGTCCCTCCACGTTTCAGTCCGTTTTCTACCGTTTCATGCCTAATGAACACAACCCTGGTTTACCTTCACCACCCCAGTGTTCCTCATCATGTAAAAACATCACATTACATAAAGTACTTGTTATGCAAAAAAAAAAATATCGTAAACTTGAACCCTCTGGTTTTCTACTCACCTTCCAGTAGGTCGGAGGCCGAACCCAAACAATACTCCATCACTAGCTAAGAGAATGAAGGAGAGAGAGATGAGAGGTAAAAATATGGAGCAAGAAGGCCAGAGGGGCAACGTGATGGAGAGCCAGTCAAGATTAATTCCCTACACCTTCCCCTTGGCCACTTCAATGTTTGCATATCTGTAAGGTGGAATAAATATGGTGGAAGCTCCTCCACTACACTGCTTATACCTACCCAGACCCTTCAGATCTGCCAACACTGAAGGGTTAGGGACAAGGAGAAGGGATAGTGAGTGAATTGGGGCTGACTAAAAACATTAACAACCAACGAGTGAGTTTGTCAGGGACCTTTAACCATGTGTGAGTGAGTCTCAAATGGCAACCTATTCCCTATATAGTGCACTACTTTTGACCAGAGCACTATGGTTCCCAAAAGTAGTACACTGTAGGGACTAGGGTGCCATTTGGGAAGCAACCCATGTTTGAGTTAAAGAAGCACTTACCCATGCTGTGTGCTCTCTCAGGTAGCAGCCTCGGTACTCCACTGTGTTGGGGTGGCGCAGTTTCTGGAGAAACTTCACTTCTTTGATGATATCCTGCCATTTCTTCATAAGAGAGAAAGACAGAGCTTTAACACATTGAAAACTTGGCCTACACCATCGCAACAGAAAGCAAATGTGAGGAAGTTTTGTAGCAAGGTACATTTGACCATTGCTCGATCAGTGTTCCTACCTCGTTGGACTGCTTGCCACCGTAGGACATCTTTTTAATGGCCACCACTTCATTGGTGCGGATGTCATGTGCCTAATGTAAAGAATAGGTGGTAAGAAAAAGGTACAAAATTAATTTGATTTTTTAATTTTATTTAACCTTTATTTAACTAGACAAGTCAGTTAAGAACAAATTCTTATCTACAATGACGGCCTACACCGGTCAAACCCGGACGACGCTCGGCCAATTGTGCGCCGCCCTATGGGACTCCCAATCACGGCCGGTTGTGACACAGCCTGGAATCGAACCAGGGTCTGTAGTGACGCCTCTAGCACTGAGATGCGGTGCCTTAGACCGCTGCGCCACTCGGGAGCACAAAATTAATAAAGAGATTCACAAATCTATTCTAATTTCTAATCATGCTGACAACAGTGGCCACTTGCCTCACACATATCGTCAAGCGCAAGCACACACTAATTTTTAAACTAAAGCTTCACCTCTTTCACACTCTCCTTTCTCCCTCCATCCTTCAGTAGCCAATTTTCACCCTTCATTTAACAGTACCTTTCATCCTTCACTACCCCATTATCTCTTGTCCTGTGCTACCTTTTAACCAGTTACTAACCACCTCCTCCTACCTTTCATCCTTCACTTGTCTTTAACCTAGCTTAACGGCTCCCTCTATCATTTCACCCTTCATCAACACCATTTCATTACCCATTCCATCTCTCTTCCCAGTTCCCATGTATCCATAATTGAAACTGTGCCTGAATTCCCATACTACAGGTGTTTACTAAGTACCAAATACTGTACTAGGACATACTGTTAAGTAAAAATGTATGGAGCAGCAAGTAACAAATATCTCCATACTACGGCTCATCCATACTGAGAAATCATCTCCGAAAAGGGGACACAATAAAATAAACGGTAAACTACTGAGTGAGATGCATCCATTTGCCCACTTTAGCCAAGTCCACAGATCCCCAGCCTTCTTACGAAATAGACGGCTCCGAAGCTGCCATGGCCGATCTCCCGTAGGTCGGTGAACAGCTTCTCAGGGTCATCTCTGTAAAAGAGCTCAGCCACCTCCGGGTCCTTCAGGCTCCCGGTCCGCACACTTGACGGCATGGCCAGCGCCTGAAGACACACACACACACACACACACAGAGGTATGAGGCTATGAGCTTAAGTTTGTCTGCATTGAAATGTAGCCTACACGTCAGGATTGCGGTGAATTCCATTTCAATTCAGGAAGTAAACTGAAATTCTAATTTTCCTCAAAGCCTTTCAATAGCGGAGTCCACGTGCATAAAAATAGCGGCCTCCATGCACCTTTCCCACCACAAATGCATCGTTTGCGGTTTTGTACCGTTCTCTCCGTGACTTCGCTATCTTCATTAGCAGATTTTTAAAATCCCAATTCTAGCTTTAAGACATCGTCAACTTGAAAAGTAGATTATGACGATTTATGGGCGCCATGAACCATGTCGCACGCCATAGATTAAAAAGTAGACGTATGTCAATAGTAATAAAACAATGCCTTCATAACGGTATTCTGCCATCGTTATGCATGTTCGCCATTACAAAAATGTGCAATTTGGATTGGAATATCTTAGCCTACGTCCTGAATTTAAATGGAAATTACCCCAACCCTGGTACATGTAGCCTACTACACACATGTATGAGCTCAATTCAATAAACAGACATAGGCCTAGGTGTCAAATGTGCACTCACATATTGAAGTTTACAAAAAAACTAACTAGGATGTCATAGGCCTACACACAGCCAGACACTCCCAACATCAAAAACAGACGCTCAAGCTGCACAGGAAACCGAATTAGGACAGAGGACACAGTGTTTCCCCTATATTAATTTAGCAGTGGTGCTAAGCCGCAAAACATTTTTGGAGACTCGCAGTGACACATTACAACATCAGATCGTCCGAGAAACCTCCAAGGCAATAACTTGTAATCCTGGAAGTGTAGCCAACACCATTAATAGATGTATGCCCTAGGAAGACCCCAGCAAGAGCGAGCCCCCCCCGCTACCTCTGCCACAGCTGCTGAAAAAAATTCCTAGGGGAAATACTGGAGGACACTTCAAGAGAAAAAGGCCAATTGTCAGCATTCTAAGCCCCTTCATGTTACAGCATTATTTAGGCTAGTGTTGTCACAATACTAACTAGGCACCTAATACAACTTTTTAACATAGCAAAAGAAGAAAACACAAGGCAAGACTGAACTCTATGGTCCTTTAAGAACCTGCTGCTGTAGGCCTATGCAAATATTGGGAACTAGCCTATAGCTTGGGAAATAAACATTGTAACTCAGTGACAACCATCAGGGTGACAGAGTCAGGCTGTTTGTTTCCAACATTAGGATTGTCTGTTTTCCTCAGGAAATCCAGTCTGCTTCATGTTGTTTCTTTGCCATGATACTTTTGAGTATTGCAATATACTGAATATCTTGAAAAAACACTAATAGTTGCAAAGATTTGTATAACTAACCCAAGATGCACCACATGGTGTCGTTTCCAATGGGAGCAAATAAAGCACAGTGACCGGAACAAGCAAGGAGGTGGGCAGAGCCAATCGCGAGCTAGCGAGATCCTATTAGCACTTTCTAGTATGTACAGCATTTGCATATTTCCGTTAGGGAAGGCCTATTCTGGAATAAAGGAAGAAAAAGGTAGCATTTTGGGGGAAATGTTTGGTGTGTACCAAAGCAGCCTAGAATTAACCATTCAAGTCAATACTTTTTGCTCATTATTGTGGATTGTTAGCCCAACTACAAAGGTTTCCTATGTTGTTGGTTTTGGAGGATTCCATGAACATCGAGCTATTGTAAGGAAATCTCCTCCAGGAAGGATTTCCCTCTACTACAACAATCTGGTGAGATCTATCCTGTTGGGGATTGCTCATCTTTGCTTTTTGATTGACTTTGGTACTATTTTGGGGTGGGATTCTGGACGTCCATATTGATGTTTTACATCAATATTTTTGTATTGGTATTCTATTTGGGATTTGGACTTGATTAACTTTATTTGAAAGAAAGTGGATTGGTTCCTTTTGTGTCTTGCTTTGGTCACCCTCATATAAAACACAGTATTTCTTTGAACTTTAATATTGTAGCATGGTTTGAGATCCAATCTGATTGTTACAACTTCATAAAATGATTTTAATTGATAGGAGTGGGAAAAGGGTGCTTGTTCTTTGATAAGCACAACAAAGACGGCATTAACGCTACACATAATAAAAGAAAACACGGCACTTCTAACAGCCTATTTTCCACCACAGCCTGAATTTGCAAGATAACTTTTCTTACATTTTGATGAATGTAAAAATGAAAAATGTGGCACTGACTCGCCCACGGATTGCCGTTTCAGCGTTCGACTCGCTTGGTTATCCACGAGGTGAGACTTGCAAGTGCAGTTACAAGCCTGGCTTGAGTTAGCAGCAGGTGCAGGATCAATATCGACCTTCATAACATGGATGAAGCCTAAGTTGGAATGTAAAGCTAACTGAAGCTGGCTAGCTTTAGAAAATCCTGAATAGATCTAGCTAGCGTCGTAGTATACCACTCTGGGTGCAAAGAGAAGGCCATGAGTTTTCAATATAGCCTACTTTAGCTATGCTTCATTGACTGAGCTTGTCTGGCACAATTATGGAACCAATAGAAGACCCAAAAGTGCAAACCTACCCCATCCATTTCTGGCATTCCAGGCCCGATCAAATCAAATGCTCGAAGAAAGTATTTGAAAGAAGAAAACAAATAGGCTACTAGGCCTATTTGAAATTGAACCCAGGTCTTCCACAGTCCATCTCTTTCAGTCGGTCATAACCCTTACCCTACATGTCCTTCCCAGACCCTGGTATGAAATAGGCATATACAGTGGGGGAAAAAAGTATTTAGTCATCCACCAATTGTGCAAGTTCTCCCACTTTAAAATATGAGAGAGGCCTGTAATTTTCATCATAGGTACACGTCAACTATGACAGACAAATTGAGAAAAAAAAATCCAGAAAATCACATTGTAGGATTTTTAATGAATTTATTTGCAAATTATGGTGGAAAATAAGTATTTGGTCACCTACAAACAAGAAAGATTTCGGGCTCTCACAGACCTGTAACTTCTTTAAGAGGCTCCTCTGTCCTCCACTCGTTACCTGTATTAATGGCACCTGTTTGAACTTGTTATCAGTATAAAAGACACCTGTCCACAACCTCAAACAGTCACACTCAAACTCCACTATGGCCAAGACCAAAGAGCTGTCAAAGGACACCAGAAACAAAATTGTAGACCTGCACCATGCTGGGAAGACTGAATCTGCAATAGGTAAGCAGCTTGGTTTGAAGAAATCAACTGTGGGAGCAATTATTAGGAAATGGAAGACATACAAGACCACTGATAATCTCCCTCGATCTGGGGCTCCACGCAAGATCTCACCCCGTGGGGTCAAAATGATCACAAGAACGGTGAGCAAAAATCCCAGAACCACACGGGGGGACCTAGTGAATGACCTGCAGAGAGCTGGGACCAAAGTAACAAAGCCTACCCTCAGTAACACACTACGCCGCCAGGGACTGAAATCCTGCAGTGCCAGACGTGTCCCCCTGCTTAAGCCAGTACATGTCCAGGCCCGTCTGAAGTTTGCTAGAGTGCATTTGGATGATCCAGAAGAGGATTGGGAGAATGTCATATGGTCAGATGAAACCAAAATATAACTTTATGGTAAAAACTCAACTCGTCGTGTTTGGAGGACAAAGAATGCTGAGTTGCATCCAAAGAACACCATACCTACTGTGAAGCATGGGGGTGGAAACATCATGCTTTGGGGCTGTTTTTCTGCAAAGGGACCAGGACGACTGATCCGTGTAAAGGAAAGAATGAATGGGACCATGTATCGTGAGATTTTGAGTGAAAACCTCCTTCCATCAGCAAGGGCATTGAAGATGAAACGTGGCTGGGTCTTTCAGCATGACAATGATCCCAAACACACCGCCCGGGCAACGAAGGAGTGGCTTCGTAAGAAGCATTTCAAGGTCCTGGAGTGGCCTAGCCAGTCTCCAGATCTCAACCCCATAGAAAATCTTTGGAGGGGGGAGTTGAAAGTCCGTGTTGCCCAGCGACAGCCCCAAAACATCACTGCTCTAGAGGAGATCTGCATGGAGGAATGGGCCAAAATACCAGCAACAGTGTGTGAAAACCTTGTGAAGACATACAGAAAACGTTTGACCTGTGTCATTGCCAACAAAGGGTATATAACAAAGTATTGAGAAACTTTTGTAGGTGACCAAATACTTATTTTCCACCATAATTTGCAAATAAATTCATTAAAATTCCTACAATGTGATTGTCTGGATTTTTTTTCTCTCATTTTGTCTGTCATAGTTGACGTGTACCTATGATGAAAATTACAGGCCTCTCTCATCTTTTTAAGTGGGAGAACTTGCACAATTGGTGGCTGACTAAATAAATGTTTTCCCCACTGTACTTATTTCCCTCATTAAAATGCAAATCAATTCATAACATTTTTGACATGCATTTTTCTGGATTTGTTTGTTGTTATTATGTCTCTCACTGTTCAAATAAACATACCATTAAAATGATAGACTGATCATGTCTTTGTCAGTGAGCAAACATACAAAATCAGCAGAGGATCCAATACTTTTTTCCCTCAGTGTATGTAAATTAGCTGTTCATTTAAATCTAATGACATTTTACTCATTACATGCTTCGTAAGACAGGTATACACTAACAGTGAAATGCTTACTTATGGTCCCTTTCCAACAATAGAAAGAAAATCAAGAAATAATAGAAAAATAATAATGCAATAATAAGTAACGATAACTAGGGTATATACACAGGGTACCAGTACCGAGTCAATGTGCAGGGGTACGAGGTAATTGAGGTAGATATATACATAGGTGCCTTCAGAAAGTATTCACACCCATTGACTTTTTCCACATTATGTTGTGTTAAAGCTTGAATTTAAAATGGATTAAATTGAAATGTGTCACTGGTCTACACAATACTCCATAATATCAAAGTGGAATTTTGGTTTTAGAAATGTTTAGAAATTACTTTAAAATGAAAAGCTGAAATGTCTTGAGTCACTAAGTATTCAACCCCTTTGTTATGGCAAGCCAAAATATGTTCAGGTGTAAAGATTTGCTTAACAAGTCACATAAGTGCATTAACAGTGTTGAACATGATTTTTGAATGACTCATCTCTGTACCCCACATACAATTACAGTGCATTCGGAAAGTGTTCAGACCCCTAGACTTATTCCAAATTTTGTTACGTTACTGACTTATTCTCAAATGGATTAAATCGTTTTTCCCCTCAATCTACACACAATACCCCATAATGACAAAGCAAAAACGTTTTTTTTATAAATGTTTGAACATTTATTACAAATAAAAAAACGGAAGTTCACATGATCAAGTTCACCTTTGGCAGCGATTACAGCCTCGAGTCTTCTTGGGTATGACGCTACAAGCTTGGCACACCTGTATATGGGGAGTTTCTCTCATTCTTCTCTGCAGATCCCCTCAAGCTATGTCAGGCTGGATGGGGCACGTCGCTGCACAGCTATTTCCAGGTCTCTCCAGAGATGTTCGATCGGGTTCAAGTACAGGCTCTGGCTGGGCCACTCAAGGACATTCAGAGACTTGTCCTGAAGCCACTCCTGCGTTGTCTTGGCTGTGTGCTTACGGTCGTTGTCCTGTTGGAAGGTGAACCTTCGCCCCAGTCTGAGGTCCTGAGACCTCTGAAGCAGGTTTTCATCAAGGATCCCTTTGTACTTTGCTCCGTTAATCTTTTCCTCTATCCTGACTAGTCTCCCAGCCTCTGCCGCTGAAAAACATCCCCACAGCATGATGCTGCCACCACCATGCTTCACTATAGGGATGGTGCAAGGTTTCCTCCAGACATGACGCTTGGCATTCAGGCCAAAGAGTCCAATCTTGGTTTCACCAGACCAGAGAATCTTGTTTCTTATGGTCTGAGAGTCCTTTAGGTGCCTTTAGCAAACTCCAAGCGGGCTGTCATGTGCCTTTTACTGGAGGAGTGGCTTCCGTCTGGCCACTCTTGATTTTTGCTCTGACATGCACTGTCAAATGTGGGACCTTATATAGACAGGTGTGTGCCTTTCCAAATCATGTCTAATCAATTGCATTTATCACAGGTGGACTCCAATGAAGTTGTTGAACCATCAAGGATGTTCAATGGAAACAGGATGCACCGGAGCTAAATTGAGTCTCATAGCAAAGGGTCTGAATACTTACGTAAACAAGGTATGTATTTTTTTTTTTTATACATTTGCAAACATTTCTAAAAACCTGTTTTCACTTTGTCATTATGTCACGTTGTGTGTAGAATGATGAGAGATTAAAAAATATATATATTTTATAATAATGCTGTAACATATGAAAATGTGGAAAAAGTTAAGGGGTCTCAATACTTCCCGAATGCACTGTAGGTTCTCCCACTGCCTCCTTTTTCTGGGTCCATAAAAAAAAATGAAATAATGGGCAATATTCACTAAGTTTCCGGTGGTAGCAAAACGCAGCCAGCCATGTGGACGATTGGAGGACTTCCAACAGATTAACCTTGGTCTTCTAACATGGGGCCTGGTGCGGTTGCTAGGTGATTTGTGACGCAACTGCAAGCCCTCTATTGTGGTCTGCTTAAAACATGTAGGTATTACAGACTGGGTCAGGGAGAGGTTGAAAATGTCAGTGAAGACACTTGCCAGCTGGTCAGTGCATGCGGTATGCGTCCTGGTAATCTGTCCTATGGAGAGCATGATCACACAGCCGTCCAGAACAGCTGGTCCTCTCATGCATGGTTCAGTGTTTCTTGCCTCAAAGCGAGCATAGAAGGCATTTAGCTCATCTAGTAGGCTCACATCACTGGGCAGCTCGTTGTTGGGTTTCCCTTTGTAACCCGTGATAGTTTGCAAGCCCTGCCACATCCGACGAGCGTCAGAGCCGGTGGACTAGGATTCGATCTTAGTCCTGTATTGACACTTTAGCCCTATTCAGATGGGATTAGTTTTACTGGGGGAGGTCGGGTAGTGTAATTATGAGCACAAGCACAAAACATCTGTAATTTTAGTCCCGTCCGAATCTGCCATGGCAGTAAATTTGACATGGCAGGAGATTAATAATTTCAGCCAGAATAACATACCGTTTTTTGGCAAACTCCAAAGTAATCTGATAATACTAGTCCCGTGCGAATCGACATCCCTGTGTTTTGAGATAAATAACTAAGTTTGACAGATGTTGCTAGCTGTTTGATCAAGTAAACAATAATTGATTCGATAAATTGAACGAAGTGCTGCGCATAGCCTATATATGAAGAGCCTACATGTATTAACTTTCACAGTGAGTCTTTTGTTTATACGTTTTGTGCTAATGAATTGAACATCGCCAACTGCATCCTAAAAAAATATTGCACCTATTTAATGCAACCCTTGCTATTAATAGATCGCAAAGCAGCATAACACTGAGCTAAACATTTGGAAATAACAACTACACTTTCTCATCAAATCAAATGTTATTGGTCACATACAGTTTTAACAGATCTTATTGCGGGTGTAGTGAAATGCTTGTGTTCCTAGCTCCAACAGTGCAGTAGTATCTAACAATTCACAACAATACACAAATCTAAAAGCAAAAGGATGGAATTAAGAAATATATAAATATTAGGACTCGCAATGTCAGAGTGGCACTGACTAAATACAGTAGAAAACATATACAGTCGTGGTCAAAAGTTTTGAGAATGACACAAGTATTGGTCTTCACGAAGTTCGCTGCTTCAGTGTTATGAGATATTTTTGTCAGATGTTACTATGGTATACTGAAGTATAATTACAAGCATTCCATAAGTGTCAAAGGCTTTTTTGACAATTACATTAAGTTTATGCAAATAGTCAATATTTGCAGTGTTGACCCTTCTTTTTCAAGACCTCTGCAATCCGCCCTGGCATGCTGTCAATTAACTTCTGGGCCACTGATGGCAGCCCATTCTTGCATAATCAATGCTTGGAGTTTGTCAGAATTTGTGGGTTTTTGTTTGTCCACCCGCCTCTTGAGGATTGACCACAAGTTCTCAATGTGATTAAGGTCTGGGGAGATTCCTGGCCATGGACCCAAAATGTCAATGTTTTGTTCCCCGAGCCACTTAGTTATCACTTTTGCCTTACGGCAAGGTGCTCCATCATGCTGGAAAAGGCATTGGTCGTCACCAAACTGTTCTTGGATGGTTGGGAGAAGTTGCTCTCTGAGGATGTGTTGGTACCATTCTTTATTCATGGCTGTGTTCTTAGGCAAAATTGAGAGTGAGCCCACTCCCTTGGCTGAGAAGCAACCCCACACATGAATGGTCTCAGGATGCTTTACTGTTGGCATGACACAGGACTGATGGTAGCACTCACCTTGTCTTCTCCGGACAAGGTGTTTTCCGGATGCCCCAAACAATCGGAAAGGGGATTCATCCGAGAAAAGGACTTTACCCCAGTCCTCAGCAGTCCAATCCCTGTACCTTTTGCAGAATATCAGTCTATCCCTGATGTTTTTCCTGGAGAGAAGTGGCTTCTTTGCTGCCCTTCTTGACACCAGGCCATCCTCCAAAGGTCTTCGCCTCACTGTGCATGCAGATGCACTCGCACCTGCCTTCTGCCATTCCTGAGCAAGCCCTGCACTGGTGGTGCCCCGATCCCGCAGCTGAATCAACTTTAGGAGACGGTCCTGGCGCTTGCTGGACTTTCTTGGGCACCCTGATGCCTTCTTCACAACAATTGAACCTCTCTCCTTGAAGTTCTTGATGATCCGATAAATGGTTGATTTAGGTGCAATCTTACTAGCAGCAATATCCTTGCCTGTGAAGCCCTTTTTGTGCAAAGCAATGATGACGGCACGTGTTTCCTTGCAGGTAACCATGGTTAACAGAGGAAGAACAATGATTTCAAGCACCACCCTCCTTTTAAAGCTTCCAGTCTGTTATACTAACGCAATCAGCAAGACAGAGTGATCTCCAGCCTTGTCCTCGTCAACACTCTCACCTGTGTTAACGACAGAATCACTGATATGATGGCAGCTGGTTCTTTTGCGGCAGGGCTGAAATGCAGTGGAAATGTTTTTGGGGGATTAAGTTCATTTTCATGGCAAAGAGGGACTTTAGTAGTGGTCGAATTGCTGCAAAGAAACCATGAAGGCCTGATTCACACAGTCCCCTCTGAACAGTTGATTTTGAGATACGTCTGTTACTTGAACTCTGTGAATAATTTATTTGGGCTGCAATTTCTGAGGCTGGTAACTCTCTAATGAACTTATCCTCTGCAGCAGAGGTAACTCTGGGTCTTCCTTTCCTGTTGTGGTCCTCATGAGAGCCAGTTTCATCATAGTGCTTGATGGTTTTTGCGACTGCACTTGAAGAAACCTTCAAAGTTCTTGAAATTTTCCGGATTGACTGACCTTCATGACTTAAAGTAAAGTAATGATGGACTGTCGTTTCGTTTTGCTTATTTGAGCTGCTCTTGCCATAATATGGACCTGGTCTTTTACCAAATAGGGCTATCTTCTGTATAACCCCCTACCTTGTCACAACACAACTGATTGGCTCAAACGCATTAAGATGGAAAGAAATTCCACAAATTAACTTTTAAGAAGGCACACCAATTGAAATGCATTCCATGTGACTACCACATGAAGCTGGTTGAGAGAATGCCAAGAGTGTGCAAAGTTGTCATCAAGGCAAAGGGTGGCTATTTGAAGAATCTCAAATATAAAATATATTTTGATTTGTTTAACACTTTTGGTTACTACATGATTCCATATATGTTATTTCATAGTTTTGAAGTCTTCACTATTATTCTACAATGTAAAAAATTATAAAAACAGAAAAACCCTTGAATGAGTAGGTGTCCCCAAACTTTTGACTGGTAGTGTAACATATTGTATTCAGGACAAAAAGTTAATTGCAGGATTACCTTAGTGCCTTGTAGCAAACAGGATGCATTTTTTGAAATATTTTTCTTCTGTACAGGCTTCCTTCTTTTCACTCTGTCAATTAGGTTAGTATTGTGGAGTAACTACAATGTTGTTGATCCACCCTCATTTTTCTATCACTGCCATTAAACTCTGTAACTGTTTTAAAGTCACCATTGGCCTCTTGGTGAAATCCCTGAGCAGTTTCCTTCCTTTCCAGCAACTGAGTTAAGAAGGATGCCTGTATATGTGTAGTGAATGAGTGTATTGATACACCATCCAAAGCGTAATTAATAACTTCACCATGCTCAAAATATTATATGTCTGCTTTTTTTACCCATCTACCAATAGGTGCCCTTCTTCGCGTGGCATTGGAAAACCTCCCTGGTCTTTGTGGTTGAATCTGTGTTTGAAATTCACTGCTCGACTGAGGGACCTTACAGATAATTGTATGTATGGGGTACAGAGATGAGGTAGTCATTCAAGAGTGATTCCATACAACTTAAGCAAATTGAACTTATTTAGGCTTGCCATAACAAAGGGGTTGACTACTTATTGACTCAAGACATTTCAGCTTTTCATTTAAATTTAATTCATTTGTAAAAATGTCTAAAAACATAATTCCACTGACATTATGGGGTATAGTGTGTAGGCCAGTGTCACGATCGTTGAAGGACGGGTCAGACCAAGGCGCAGCGTGAAATGCATACATGTTTATTTATTAAAATAAACACACGAACAAAAACAACGTAACGGGAAGTCCTCAGGCTAAACACCATACAAGCCTATACACGGAACAAGATCCCACAACTAATAATTGCAAACAGGCTACTTAAGTATGATCCCCAATCAGAGACAACGAGCGACAGCTGCCTCTGATTGGGAATCACACCCGGCCAAACATAGAAACACAATACCTAGAATGTAAACATAGAAATAATAACATAGATCTCCACACCCTGACTCAACATACAAGAGTTCCATAAGTCAGGGCGTGACAGCCAGTCACAAATCATCTCAATATAATCCATTTTAAATTCAGGCTGTAACACAACAAAATGTGGAAAAAGTCAAGGGGTGTGAATACTTTCTGAAGGCACTGTATTGAATTTGTATGCATTTTCCCAATTCTTACAATAAATCATACATGCACAGCAGTTCCAGCTCTCTTATCCTCCCCATATTTCAATAACTATGTCTCTGTCTCATAATATTGGCAATGAAAAACATAGCACTGTAAATGAGACTTGTCAACAACGATTACTGTAACGTTAACTTTGTCATTGAAGGCAGTCCATCAACACGGAAGTCTCGGTTCCCATAAAAGGAGAAGCAAGTCTAGCTGGCTAACCTAATTACGTTTCAAGTTCATAGCTGACAGTTTATATTTTATCATAAATACATACAAACAATTAAGGAGATAGCAAATGACTGCAATTCTATCACCTATCATCCATCTATCAACTAGCTTGCCCCATTGAAGGAGCAAATGAAATGGGGCCATCAACGAGCAATTTCACTTGTGCATTGTTGCGCATAATAACACAATCTATGCATGATGGTAATCAACCCTATCTAGTAAACTAACCTGCCACGGCTAGTTAATCTGTATTGTTGGTATTTACAGCTGAGAGATTGCTTTGCACTTGGCTGGTCAATTAGGCTATCTCAAGCCAACTAACGTTAGTTAGCTAACTAACTAAGTAGATAACTTAGTTAGCTAGCTAACATTACAAAGAGAAACGCAATACATCCAGACAGCAAGTCCTTGCTTCTAGCCATCCGATCCAATAAATATGTAAATAGATGCTAGCTGATCGATAACAGGGGTGTATTCATTACGTCTTACAACGGAAAGCGTTTACCGTTTAAGAACCAACCTGAAGAAAACAGAGCAAACGGAACGAAACGGTGAGGGACCAAGCTGAATTTGTCCAATAAAAACGATCATTTCCGTTGCAAAACATTTTCCGTTGGAGTAAACTGTTTCTGTTAGACTAAACGTTTTGCAACAGAACCAGTGTAATGAATACACCCCAACTAACAAACAGCTCACTCGACAGCAGCCAGAGGACAGCAAGCTAATTTAGCCTCGAGCTAGCTAGTTGGGTAAATGCATTGGGTGAAATGGCTGTTGCTGGCATTGCTAACTAATATTAGCTAACGTTACAGTGGCAATGAAAGACATAATTTGAGAGATTGCTAACGTTAGCCAATTTAATTATTTATGGCATGTCTTACCGTGGCTTTTGGGATCCACTGCACTGTAGCTAGCTGACGAGCTAGCTAGCTGGCCTGGGAAGGAAAATATTGTTCAATGTTCTAACTTTATTCAACACGAGCGAGCCACATTGTTTTCATTGATACTCCATTCCATTTTTTCCTTCCCAAATGAATTAGCTGGCTAGAATAAACTGTGCCAATCAATGAAAATGCTAGTTAACTACCTAACGTAGCTAGCTGACAGGCAGCTCTTCTCAGCAGCAATGAGCGGAGTACTTCTTCATGTGGCTTTCCGGCAGACGAGACGCTGTGTTGCGTACTGCTGCCTTTCGCAGGTCGGAGTGCGGATTGCACATTTTAGTTAAAGGTCATACCTAAATATTTACCTGACACCCAAATATTTACCTGCTGCTGCAGCTACCACTACCACATCTATCTTCTGTGATTTCTGCTGCATCAGTGCAGTGCAATTGATCACCATTGCTACAAACGCAGGAAATCTAACCTTACTAAAACGCATCCTCTCTGACTCTCTCTCTTCAAGGCTACTCACTGGGGGGCCTCCCAGTCGACTCACTCACCCTTGGACTATCCTCTACTCTCTTCACTGCCTCAGCATAGGAAACTTTCTACCTCACTCAAACTGGCAATCTCAACCTCTCTCTCTTCTTCTTCTGTTGGGTTTACTTCTTCTTCGATGAGGTTTAACGGCGGTTGGCATCCAATAAATGTTACATTACCGCCACCTACTAGACTGGAGAACAACTCCCTAATACTTTGCTTGAGAAAATAAATAAATAAACAAATATCTGTTGTGTTTAAACGGTTGGCATCCAATATGTTGATTTACTGCCCCCAACTGGACTATAGTATAAATCCATTATACTGTACTTTGTTTAACAAAATGGGAAAAGGGGAATAGGGAGGGGGAAAAAATACACCCTTCCAACTAACCCTACACTCATTAAAAACCCCATTCCACTACACTGACCCTATCTGCTCAAATAAAATCAAATGTTATTGGTCACATACACGTATCAAATCAAATTTTATTGGTCATATTTAGCAGATGTTATTGCCGTTGAAGCTAAATGCTTGTGTTCCTAGCTCCAACAGTGCAATAGTATATAACAATTCGCAACAATACACACAAATCTCAAAGTAAAATAATGGAATTAAGAAATATATACATATTAGGACGAGCAATGTCGGAGTGGCATTGACTAGAATACAGCAGAATACAGTATATACATACGAAATGAGTAAAACATGATGTAAACATTATTAAAGTGACCAATGTTCTATTATTAAAGTGACCAGTGATTCCATGTCTATGTACAGAGGGCAGCAGCCGCTAAGGTGCAGGGTTGAGTAACCGGGTGGTAGCCCCCTAGTGACAGTGACTAAGTTCAGGACAGGGTACTGGGTGGAGGCCGGCCAGTGATGGCTATTTAACAGTCTGATGGCCTTGAGATAGAAGCTGTTTGTCAGTCTCTCGGTCCCAGCTTTGATGCACCTGGACTGACCTCGCCTTCTGGATGATAGCGGGTGAACAGGCCGTGGCTCGGGTGGTTGAAGTCCTTGATGATCTTTTTGGCCTTCCTGTGACATCGGGTGCTGTAGATGTCCTGGAAGGCAGGCAGTGTGCCTCCAGTGATATGTTGGGTAGACCGCATCACCCTCTGGAGAGCCCTGCGGTTGAGGGCGGTGAGGTTTCCGTACCAGGTGGTGATACAGCCCGACAGGATGCTCTCAATGGTGCATCTGTAAAAGTTTGTGAGGGTCTTAGGGGCCAAGCTGAATTTCTTTAGCCTCCTGAGGTTGAAGAGGCGCTGTTGCGCCTTCATCACCACACTATGTGTGGGTGGACCATTTCAGATTGTCAGTGATGTGTAGTACGCCGAGGAACTTGAAGCTTTCCACCTTCTCCACTGTGGTCCTGTTGATGTGGATGGGGGTGTGCTCCCTCTGCTGTCTCCTGAAGTACGCTGTCTTGGAAATTACCACCAGGGACACCTGAAGTCAAACTTAAATGAATCATTCTTTATTGTCAGTTAACTGTAGAGGTTCCAACAAACTAATGCACCACAGTACACGTCGGTCGGGAGATCTGCCAGGGCAGTCCCGTTAGTTCTCTTATATACTGCTTACACAGACAAGTTATATTAGCATGATTTAGCTTATTAATTATTTATAATTAATTAATCATTAACGTTTGGTTCATGCATGTGACCGACCAATACCTCACGAGGCTTCCTCTCTCCAAGCTGAGACCTTGAAACTGAGATACCCCTTTTGTTCTCAAAACAATGTTCTGGGCGTCCTGCCAAATTGCTTATAATGATAGTGAGGATTCCTCCCAGGCACGATCAATCAGTCACTTGCATGAACCCAGTCGAATTGGTTATTATAAAAGTGCAAAGATAACATTTTCCTTCACAACACGATCAGCTCCTTCATTTTGTTGACATTGAGGGAGAGGTTATTTTCCTGGCACCACTCCGCCAGGGCCCTCACCTCCTCCCTGTAGGCTGTCTCATCATTGTTGGTAATCAGGCCTACTACTGTTGTGTCATCTGCAAACTTGATGATTGAGTTGGAGAAGTGCGTGGCCACGCAGTCATGGGTGAACAGGGAGTAAAGGAGGGGGCTGAGCATGCACCCTTGTGGGGCCCCTGTGTTGAGGATCAGCAAAGTGGAGGTGTTGTTTCCTACCTTCACCACCTGGGGGCGGCCCGTCAGGAAGTCCAGGACACAATTGCACAGGGTGGGGTTCAGACCCAGGGCCCCGAGCTTAATGATGAGCTTGGAGGGTACTATGGTGTTGAAGGCTGAGCTATAGTCAATTAACAGCATTCTGACATAGGTAATCCTCTTGTCCAGATGGGATAGGGCAGTGTGCAGTAAGATGGCGATTGCATCATCTGTGGATCTATTGGGGCGGTACGCAAGTTGAAGTGGGTCTAGGGTGTCAGGTAAGGTGGAGGTGATATGATCCTTAACTAGTGTCATGACTTGCCCTTATGGGTTGAGGATCAAAGATTCCTGCTAGGCAAAGGTTTGAACACCCCCTTTCCTTGGGGCCAGTTTTAAGACCGGTCGGAATTGGATGGCGGCAAATGTTTTACTTTTAAACTCGGACAAAACAGAGATGCTAGTTCTAGGTCCCAAGAAACAAAGAGATCTGCTGTTGGATCTGACAATTCATCTTGATGGTTGTACAGTCTTCTCAAATAAAACTGTGAAGGACCTCAGCGTTACTCTGGACCCTGATCTCTCTTTTGACGAACATATCAAGAATATTTAAAGGACAGCTTTGTAACACTGCAAAAATGATTTACTTTTTGACGAAAAATTATGCAGAAAAGCTAATCCATTCTTTTGTCACTTAGACTACTCCAATGCTCTACTCTCCGGCTACCTGGATAAAGCACTAAATAAACTCAGCTAGGGCTTATTTCAAGGTTTTACTGCTAACCTACAAAGCATTACATGGGCTTGCTCCTACCTATCTCTCAGATTTGGTCTTGCCGTACATACCTACACGTACGCTACGGTCACAAGACGCAGGCCTCCTTATTATCCCTAGAATTTCTAAGCAAACAGCTGGAGGCAGGGCTTTCTCCTATAGAGCTCAATTTTTATGGAATGGTCTGCCTATCCATGTGAGAGACGCAGACTGGGTCTCGACCTTTAAGTCTTTACTGAAGACTCATCTCTTCAGTAGGTCCTATGATTGAGTGTAGTCTGGCCCAGGGGTGCAAAGGTGAACAGCTAGAGGTGCTAGGTGCTTTAAGAAGCCTGCAGCCAACTTGAAGACTGTACCAGCAAAGAAACTGATCCCTGGTGAGTTAGTGCTCTACTCTACACAACAGAGAACCATGGCAACATTCCAATTCTCTACCCTCCTACCGTGTGCACTTGTATCCTCCCCCTCATAGATTTAAAATAAATATGAGAAATATGGTGGAAACACCCTCCAGCCATGCTTGCACTAGTCCAATGCTTTTAACACTAGCATCGCCGGGCCTCAGCACGTACTAGTGGCCGCCGATGCATGCCTTTGGAACATCTACATTTTAAACAGTCTAATAAATCCATGTAATATACACCATCACAAATTAATCCATTATTTCGTTGAGATGGGTCTTAAGAAACATGACACAAAAATAAAATAATTATAAGAAACAGAATAGCATATTTTGAGTTTAACCCCTAGAGTTGTTGTCCCCGCGAAAATCTAATTAGCATAATACAAAAATCTGCCAGTTTAAGCTAGTGATATCTGTTTTATGCATTGATGCGTCTCAATCCACCTCATCCGCCGATGTTGCAATTCTGCATCTGCGGTGAAAGGTGACAGCTAGAGCGGTGTTTGTCAGACCGTGAGATATTCCGAAAAAATAGGTCTTCTCACAAAATCATCTGTAGCGTCCGAACGGTTTGGCCTACACACTAATATGACCCCTTTGTTGAAAGTTGAGACTCTCACGAACACGTACATGTGAGGCCTGTGGGCGTCCTAGAGCAAAACAAGACTTGTCTGATGGTCCCCCAGTACCAGTTGAAAAAATGAATGGAAGTGTATATACAGTGCATTCGGAAAGTATTCGGACCCCTTCACTTTTTCCACATTTTACAATACAGCCTTATTCTAAAAATGTATTAAATTGTTTTTTTCCTCATCAATCTACACAAAATACCCCATAATGACAAAGCAAAAACAGGTTTTTAGAGCTTTGTTGAAGCACCTTTAGCAGCGATTTAAAGCTTTGAGTCTTCTTGGGTATGACGCTACAAGCTTGGCAAACCTGTATTTGGGGAGTTTCTGTCTGAGTCTGAGGTCCTGAGCACTCTGGAGCAGGTTTTCATCGAGGTTCTCTCTGTACTTTTCACCGTTCATCTTTCCCTCGATCCTGACTATTCTCCCAGTCCCTGCCGCTGAAAAACATCCCCACAACATAATGTTGCCACCACCATGCTTCACCGTAGGGATGGTGCCAGGTTTCCTTCAGACGTGACGCTCGGCATTCAGGCCAAAGAGTTCAATCTTGGTTTCATCACACCAGAGAATCTTGTTTCTCATGGTCTCAGAGTCCTTTATGTGTCTTTTGGAAAACTCCAAGCAGGCTGTCATGTGCCTTTTACTGAGTGGCTTCCGTCTGGCCACTCTACCATAAAGGCCTGATTGGTGGAGTGCTGCAGCGATGGTTGTTCTTCTGGAAGGTTCTCCCATCTCCATAGAGGAACTCTGGAGCTCTGTCAGTGACCATCGGGCCCGTCAACCCCGATTGCTCAGTTTGGCCGGGCGGCCAGATCGTGGTGGTTCCAAAGTTCTTCCATTTAAGAATGATGAAGGCCACTGTGTTCTTGGGGACCTTCAATGCTGCAGACATTTTTTGGTACCCTTCCCGAGATCTGTGCCTCGACACAATCCTGTCTTGGAGCTCTATGGACAATTCCTTCGACCTCATGGCTTGGTTTTTGCTCTGACATGCACTGTCAACTGTGGGACCTTATATAGACAGGTGTGTGCCTTTCCAAATCATGTCCAATCAATTTAATTTACCACAGGTGAACTCCAAGGAAGTTGTAGAAACATTGCAAGGATGATCAATGGAAACCGGATGCATCTGAGCTCAATTTCGAGTTTCAAAGCAAAAGGGTCTGAATACTTATGTAAAGAAGGTATTTCTGTTTTTAATTTGTAATACATTTGCAATAATTTCACATCCTGTTTTCGCTTTGTCATTATGGGGTATTGTGTGTAGATTGAGTAAAAAAAATGTATTTAATCCATTTTAGAATAAGGCTGTAACAAAATGTAGAAAAAGGGAAGGGGTCTGAATACTTTCTGAATGCACTGTATGGAGACTGTTTAGTGCCAAAAATAAGAGGTTAAATACATTTTTGTTTTTACAAATGTTTCCTGATCTTATATCTCTCAGATATAGGACAGACACTTCAGAACAAACTTCCTTTTGATTTTTTGGGTGGACTGTTGTTCCATGTAGTGAATCTGTTATTCAATGTGTTTGTATGGGCTAATAGCAGTAAGGCCAAATAAAATGTTTCATCAAATATATATATATATATATTTTTTAATGGTCCTTGGTATAACCTTCTTAAAACAATTCCATTATAGCTCAGTATTCCATTACAGCATATCAACCATTCCGTCTGGATAATATATCTAAAGATAGCACACTACATTTGGTGAATGCAGATGCTTCTGAAGCTGAGAAAAATGTGTTGCTGTTTGGAAAGAGTCTTGACTTTTGGGAAATGGCAGTTAAAGTACACTGAATTAAGACTACCAAATGCCAAAAGCCTATTTAGACCCAATCACCATCTCTTCAAAGTTACTAAATGTAGTCGTTTTTAACATTCTAAGAAATGGGCTTTGCATTTGTGTAATTCAATGTAGTGAGCTTTGAAATGATTGATATGTTCATTTTAAAGTGGTTAAAATTCATAACGTTTAATGACGGTAGAATGATAACCTAAACTAAATATTTATTTACAAAAAACATTAAAGTAATGCCCCAAAATGCCAACAAATATCAAAATTGATAGGTAGATTCAAAAATGTAATTTCAGCCTGTGGTGCCTGGCCTTACAATATAGCCAATGTAACGGTGCTTAGGCTGCCAATGAAATCAACTAGTTGTTAATTTAGCAGACAAGACAAGCCTATGTTCCCGGTCTTTATTGCAGTATAACACAATAAAATAGAAAGGATATTTTTCCCAAGCAAACTATTGCTGAGTGGAACTGCAATTATTCTACAAAAAAAGTGCTGTTTTTGAGAGTTGTTTGGCAAATATAGGTGTGTTAGAAACCTTAAATAGGTTCTTTCCAATGGTCTATAGAAATCAAAACATCTGGGCTGCATGCAACTCTGCAGAATGATTTGGAAAAGTCACTTTTTGGTATATATAAAAAAAGAAACATGCAGTCCGTTCCCTGCCTTTGTGTCAATTACACATGCTGCACTGTTTATCCGTCTCTTCATTCACAATTTGGCAATTGATAATATTGTCATCCATCAGACTTGTCAATTTAATCTAGTCTTTAGTCTACATATATTATATGTGAGAAATTAGTTTAGGTGTTTCAAAGGGCCATTATCAGCTGGGCAGGCAACTGTCGGGTGAAAGAGGGGTAGAGGGAAAAATGACACGTGCTCTATAACTGCTAATAACAAATTCTGTTTGATATTGAAATTCTAACAACGTCAGTGTGTTAAATATACTTTATTTAGGAGAAGACAAGGACCAAGGGGCGCAAGACTTTAAAAATGGCAGAGAGATTAACATTTTAAATTCACATAACGTTCACAAGACGTCGTTGGCGGTTCTAGTGTTAAATGTATGAGGGGGAGTGAATGAGTGCACACTTTTGGATAAGTATAGAGAATTGGAACACTGTGCCTGTTCTACACTGACTGAATGTACTGTTTCTTTGCACCCTCCCGAATAAGCCCAAGCTCATTTTGACTTTGATGGTATATTTAGGGCCGTATAAAATCTGCGATGCGGAGAACGCAGACGGAATCACGGAATCCAGACATTAAAACAGAATTCAACAATATTCAAAAATGTATTGATCATAGTAGGAAATAAGATAAGACATGAACAAAATGCACAAGTGATTAGTATTTTCCTTCAATTTTCAGAAAAGGCAATGGCGTGTGAATGCCCTTGTTTGTGTGTGTGTGTGTGTACCACTTTGTTTAGCCATTAGCGTTGGTAGATGGAAAGGTTTTCCCAAAAACCTTCTCAATTAAATGTTAACTACAAAGTAATGTATGCCTACCTGGCAGAATGATATCATGATTATTTGCATCAATCCAGTGGTGTTTTGTTTAGCTAACTCTGCAATCACGTGTGTTACAGAAACACAGCTAACCAAGCAATTGTCTTGCTGGTGCACACTTGAATTAAAGGGTATCTACATCCCAAAATTGAAATGTCTTACCCTTTTCCCAGACCTAAAAAGTGGTATCCTGATGTGGTTTAAGCATTGTTGTGTACTTAGAACCTCCAATTAATTTTTTCTATTAAAAACGTGTGATTTTTGAGTGCGAAAAACCTGATAAAAATGAAAAACTCCTCAACTTTGAAAAACTAAATGGAGAAAACGAAATTTGGGAGAAAAAATATTTTATAGGGCCCTAAATATTGCTTTAATAGTGGTTTATATTTAGGCGAGTTAAACAATGTGTGCATGTTGGTTTCTCGTGAACTAGGAGTGAAGGACCTATCTACATTTACTATAAAGCCGCCAAAGAACAAGGCCAATTGCCAAACCGGTGAGTTACTTGCTTTGTTAATTGAATACCTGGTTTGACTATATTTACCCTCAGAAAATGGTAACCATAAGCTCTTAAACAAATTGAGTTCTGCCCTTTTTTATATATTATACATAAATGATTAATGGTACATATCTTTTTTTACCTTTTATTTAACTAGGCAAGTCAGTTAAGAACAAATTCTTATTTACAATAACAGCCTACCAAAAGGCCTCCGACGGGGGCTGGGATTAAAAAATATAGGACAAAACATACATACGACAAGCGAGACAACACTACATAAAGAGAGACCTAAGACAACACAGCATGGCAGCAACACATGACAACACAGCATGGTAGCAACACAAAACATGGTACAAACCTTATTGGGCACAGACTACAGCACAAAGGGCAAGAAGGTAGAGACAACAATAAATCACGTGAAGCAGCCACATGTGTCAGTAAGAGTGTCGATGATTGAGTCTGAATGAAGAGATGGGGATAAAACTGTGCAGTTAGTGTTTTTTGTAGCTCATTCCAGTCGCTAGCTGCAGCGAACTGAAAAGAGGAGCGACCCAGGGATGTGTGTGCGCTTTGGATACCTTTAACAGAATTTGAATAGCAGAACGGGTGTTGTATGTGGAGGGTGAGGGCTGCAGTAGGTATCTCAGATAGGGGGGAGTGAGGCCTAAGAGGGTTTTATAAATAAGCATCAACCAGTGTGTCTTGCAACATATATACAGAGATTACCAGTTTACAGAGCAGTATAGGGTGCAGTGATGTGTCCTATAAAAGGGGCATTGGTGGCAAATCTAATGGCCGAAGGGTAAAGAACATCTAGCAGCTCGAGAGCAACCTTACCTGCCGATCTATAAATTACGTCTCCGTAATCTAGCATGGGTAGGATGGTCATCTGAATCAGGGTTCATTTAGCAGCTGGGGTGAAAGAGCAGTGATTACGATAGAGGAAACCAAGTCTAGATTTAACCTTAGCCTGCAGCTTGGATATGTGCTGAGAGAAGGACAGTGTACCGTCTAGCCATACTCCCAAGTACCTGTATGAGGTGACTACCTCAAGCTCTAAACCCTCAGGAGGTAGTAATCACACCGGTGGGGAGAGGGTCATTCTTTTTACCAAACCACATGACCTTTGTTTTGGAGGTGTTCAGAACAAGGTTAAGGGCAGAGAAAGCTTGTTGGACACTAAGAAAGCTTTGATGTAGAGCGTTTAACACAAAATCTGGGGAGGGGCCAGCTGAGTATAAGACTGTATCTGCATATAAATGGATGAGAGAGCTTTCTACTGCCTGAGCTATGTTGTTGATGTAAATTGAGAAAAGCGTGGAGCCTAGGATTGAGCCTTGGGGTACTCCCTTGGTGACAGGCAGTGGCTGAGACAGCAGATGTTCTGACTTTATACACTGCACTCTTTGAGACAGGTAGTTAGCAAACCAGGCCAATGAGCCCTCAGAGACACCAATACTCCTTAGCCAGCCCACAAGAATGGAATGGTCTACAGTATCAAAAGCTTTGGCCAAGTCAATAAATATAGCAGCACTACATTACTTAGAATCAAGGGAAATGGTGATGACATTTAGGACCTTTAAGGTTGCAGTGACACATCCATAACCTGAGCGGAAACCAGATTGCATACCAGAGAGACTACTACAGACATCAAGAAAGCCAGTCAGTTGATTATTGACAAGTTTTTCCAACACTTTTGATAAACAGGGCAAAATAGAAATTGGCCTATAACAGTTAGGATCAGCTTGATCTCTCCCTTTAAATAAAGGACGCACCGTGGCTGCCTTCCAAGCAATGGGAACCTCCCCAGAGAGGAGAGAGGTTAAAAAGGTCAGATAAGCTCGGCGATGATAGGGGCTGCAACCTTAAAGAAGAAAGGATCTAAACCATCTGACCCAGATGTTTTTTTGGGGTGAAGTTTAAGGAGCTCCTTCAGCACCTCAGACTCAGTGACCGCCTGCAGGGAGAAACTTTGTAGCGGTGCAGGGGAAAAAGAGGAAGGAGCATCGGGGCTAGTCGCATTAGAATGGCTGGAAGATGAGGAAATGTTGGACGAGCAAGGAGGCATGGCTGAGTCAAATAGGAATCCTGACTTAATGAAGTGGTGATTAAAGAGCTCAGCCATGCGCTCCTTTTGTCAGTAACAACCACATCATCAACATTAAGGGCCATGGGCAGCTGTGAGGAGGAGGGTTCTCCAGGTCTTTAACCGTTTTCCAAAACTTCTTGGGGTTAGACCCACAGAGCGAGAACTGCTCCATAAAGTAACTAACTTTAGCCTTCCGGATAGCCTGAGTGTACTTATTTCTCATTTGCCTGAACGAGAGCCAGTCAGCCTGAGTATGCATGTGCCGAGCCTTTCACCAAATGGAATTCTTGAGGTGGAGTAACTCTGCCAGATCACGGTCAAACCAGGGGCTGAACCTGTATTTAATTCTCATTTTGTTTATGGGGTTGTGTTTGTTAACAATACCACTGAAAATATAAAAAAAGAAGGTCCAAGCGTCTTCAACAGAGGGGATCAAGCTGATTCTATACCAATTTACCAAAAGAGCATCACACCCTTTCACAGGCAGGGTAGAAAGCATGCAGAGGACATGCGAAAAACTGTTTGCCAAACCGAGTGTGGCGTGAGATACCTTGTTTGCAGGGAGTCTAGGGCAGAAGGAGGGAGGACAGTGTGCGTGGTTCATTTCACCAATGGAGTACCTTTTGAGTAGTTTAACTTTTATTTCACCTAATTTTAACATTCTGTCATAAAGAGTTCAACTTAATAAAAACATGTTCTCAACTCAAGATGTTAAATAAATTAAATAACTATAGTAAGTGCCAAATAAATGAACAGGGCTGAAGTTATCTGGAATCAGCCAAAAATCTTTGTACACTTTCATTGTGGATTTTGAAAATAAAAATATAAAATCAAGACCTCAGTTGGTTTGTCTACATGCCATTTAAAAAACAATGCAGCTATTGGAGAAAACCTATTTTGGGTTAAGACAAGTAACTACAGTATGAGTAAGGGCAAACTTTATGTTGTTTGAATAAGACATCAGATTACCACTTTGCAATTAATACGTTTGGTTTTAGCTAATAAATAACCAAATAATTGATGGATCACTTAAAATAAATGCATGTCTTATCAACCCCTGCAAGCCGGTCGGCATGCATGTCATCACACTCCATAATCTGATTGGTTGAGTAGGCGGACACTTTGACTTTGTGGCTGTGGTAACTTGTGACCATCCTATTTCAGGTGGTCATTGGTACAAGTGAAAATGGCAGAGTAAATGTTGCTCTTCATGAGTTGAGACACCAGTATTGGTTTAAAAATGGCATGATTGTGGAAATTAATACCCCAGTATAATACATTCTAAATATTGAACTCATTCATGGATTTCATTTGGACAATTCCGTAGGAATATATGCTGTTATCTATTCTACGACAATGCTCTTGCTCAGTCAAGATCTTGCTAACCCAAAAGTCCCCAAATAATTAAGTGTAGGCCTCTGTGGTGAACTCAGTTGGATCTTGGATGCCCATTTCAAAATAGTCCGCTACCCCCCTATGCATGTGTAGATTACATAATTCTTTACCTGCAATATAGCAATTCTAGGATTCAGAACCGTGGACAGCATATAACCAATTTAAACTATTGGTTAATCACGAACTGGACACCATCACCATGTAGGATAATCTAGATGCTCTCGAACACACACTGGTCCCAAAATCGTTCCCCAATTCAAGTCACTTGCAGATCTGTATACCATATTGTTTTACACCTTACAGATCTGCAGCAACAAAGGGTTACAGAGCTGAGGGGTAGGGAGCAATTTGGGAACAGCCACTGATTACATCTCCATCTTCCTTTTGTAGACTCCATTGCATTATCATAACTCAACCAGTCCTCACTACATTGTAGTCTATGACCTACAGGTAGTGGACAAAAAAAGGTCAATAAGTATGCAAACATGACTCAATCAAAAAGCTATGAGATTAATTGACTTCCACATGAGAGGTGCATTCCTCCCAACAGTATTCCAGACCCTGGTAGACTATTCAACCGTGCATAGTTTATAGGCCCTGAAATTTTCCACTTATTTTAGTGTTAGTACCAAGAGGTATATCATGGCCTCTACATTGCAGTCTCCGTCCAGATATCACAACACCTGGATAGGGGTTTACATATTAGCTAACCACATCATATGATATAGCAATCTCATGCCTGACTGTGTACATTCACGACGTTGCATGCAACCTTTGGTTGCTGCATGCGGCAGGACTGCAATATAAATCAGCCTGGAACGGGACCAGTACCTTCATAAGCTACTTGTTATATAAATCATCACATCTTGCTAATAACCACTGGTGGTCCAGTTTGGGGGTAATCAATAGTTCAAACTGGCTAGATGCTGTCCATGGAGCTGAACCTCGATTAATGTATTTACTAGAAAACACTTACTGTGTACACTATGGGACCGTTTCGCAGACACATTAAGCCTCGTCCTGGACTAACAAGCATTCGCAATGGACATTCTCCACTGAAATCACTTTTAGTCCAGGACAAGGCTTTATCTGTGTCTGTGAAACCGGCACTGAGTGTACAAAACATTAAGGGCACCTGCTCTTTCCACGACAGAGTGACCAGGTGAAAGCTATGATCCCTTATTGATGTCACTTGTTAAATCCACTTTAAAATCAGTGTAGATGAAGGGGAGAAGACAGGTTAAAGAAGGATTTTTAAACCTTGAGACATGGATTGTGTATGTGTGCTATTCAGAGGGTGAATGGGCAAGAAAAAATATTTAAGTGCCTTTTAACAGTGTATGGTAGTAGGTGCCAGGTGCACCGTTTAATTGTAATTCTTTACTTTTACCCCTTTTTCGTCCCAATTTCGTGATATCCAATTGCTAGTTACAGTCTTGTCCATCGCTGTAACTCTCCTACAGACTCGGGAGAGGTGAAGGTCAAGAGCCATGCGTCCTCGAAACACGACCCTGCCAAGCCGCACTGCTTCTTGACACACTGCTCGCTTAACCCGGAAGCCAGTCGCACCAATGTGTCGGAGGAAACACCGTCCAGCTGGCGACAGAAGTCAGCTTGCAGGCGCCCGGCCCACCACAATGAGTCGCTAGAGCGCGATGGGACAAGGAAATCCCGGCCGGCCAAACCCTCCCCTAACCCGGACAACGCTGGGCCAATTGTGCGCCACCTCATGGGTCTCCCGGTCACCTCATGTGACCCAGCCTGGGATCTAACACCTCAAGCACTGCGATGCAGTGCCTTAGACCGCTGCGCCACTCGGGAGGCCAGGTGCACCGGTTTGTGTCAAGAACGGCAATGCTGCTGGATTTTTCACGCTCAACAGTTTCCCATGTGTATAAACAATGGTCCACCACCCAAAGGACATCCAGCCAACTTGACAACTGTGGGAAGCATTGGAGTTAACATGGGCCAGCATCCCTGTGAAACGCTTTCGACACCTTGTAGAGTCCATTCCCCGCAACTCAATATTAGGAAGGTGTTCCTAATGTTTGGTATACTCAGTGTATGTCCTCTTCTAAATCTAAAAGAAAAACAACCAATAGGCATATCAAAACTTTATTAAATCTTAACCAAAAATTATCTCCACAATTTTTCATATTAAAATCAGTTACTTATTCCATTCATCTGTGCAATCCAATCCATTCCATTTGTGTCTTCGTTTACAAATCCATCCCGTCACGATTACGTAGGTCTGGAAGAAATTTCAGTCAAAATTGAAAAAGTTAGATTAAATTACCTGAAAGGGGACTTCAATACAATTTATAGCCATTAGCAATGTGACATCAAAACACTTGCTCCACATCCTGACTTGCAGGACTACAATTCCATTTAGTCTGGAGGAGGACATACTAGTTAGCAATTTTAGTTCCAAATAATCTGTTTGAGAATCCAGATTTGTATTGGTTTACCTCTAAGGGTATGTCCACACTGAGACACATGAACACGGATTAAAATCGTATATATATATATGATGTACATCATTGTCCGTCATAGATTTATTGGGATTTCGTGTCCAAGTATTTCGGATGGAGCAAATGCTTTTTCAATGGGAGTCATCTGTTCCTGGATGAATGACAACGGAGATGATTGTCTGCCCCCCCCCCCCAACAAAAAAATTAAATAAAAATCACATAAACGGTCCGTCTTTTGATGGGTGCAACTTTTTGATGAACTCGTCTGAAAACAGTTGATTTGAGTTGTACTTTTGATGGACAAAAACTGACCGTTTTGTACGTCATATACAATTTCATCTGTGTTCATGTGTCTCAGTGTGGCTGTACCCTTACTCGAGTTGCATACAAAAGGCGTACACATTGTGGTTTTCGTTTGACAGACAATCATTTCCGTTGTCATTCATCCGGCAACGGATTACTTTCATTTAGGGCAGACCCCATTTAGTCGACTGGTCGATTGTTTGGTCGATAGTCTGTTGGTCGACCAATATTTTTTTTAGTAGAGCAGTTGCAAATATTTTTTACAAAATGTTACGCCACACGAGACACCCGCCTGATTCACGACTGTCTGAGTGGACTAATCCATTGCGGAGGCCTAGGGGATGTCACACCAGTATCACCAGTAGTACATTTATCGTTAATTCCCATAATTTCTCATCTACAATGTTTGTTTGGTTACGGTCATTTCTGTTAACGCATTCAATCATATTATTACAGTCTTACAGTTGTCATTGTAGGAGTGGACACACTGTTTAAGCCCAACCTAGGCTACATTTGTGAGAATCAAGTGTTTATTTCATTCCATTTACGAGTTGTCAATTTATTCATTGCCTTTTGTTTGGAGAGCTCCTGTCAATCTTGAGCAAGGACACGCACCTGATTACACATAGAACTAGGCCTAGGCTACCTGGCATGCGCACAAATGTAGGCTTATAAATGTGCCCATTTGGGGATGTGATACTATTTCTGATTGTCTTAACTCACCATTACTGTGGAGCTTCTCAAAGTAATTTTTTCTTTGCCTCAAACAGCAAGTAAAACGCAGTTTGTTTTTACATCCATTGAGAATGACAATAGTTCCTCAAAGTAACCTATTTGAAAAATCTTTCCAGCTCTCTCCCTTTCTATAACCAATCAGCATGAAAGGGGGGGGGGGGGGGGGAATATGTCATGCTCTGATCCAGTGGAAACGTCATAAAAAAGGCCTACATTCTTACTTTTTATCCATTGAGCAAATAGCCTTTGCGCAAATAGCCCACAGCTGTGTCTGTCTGGAGCTCACTGGCGCAGGAAACTGAGTGGCCAGAATATTTTATACAATGTTGCAAGTTTGCTAGAATGAGCTTCGGGCCTGACCAAGTTTAATAGTTGGTACAATGTTTAAAGTTCCTTGCAGACAGGCCATGCATAGCCAATTTGATTTATAGGATATTTATTTTTATCAGGATATTTTCTACCTGCAGGCTGCAATGTTTTTATTTGTTGGCTTTACGTAGGCTATTTTTACATAGTTGGCAAAGGCAATAGCAGTTACTTTTAGATTTGTATCATTTTCATTTAGATAGAATTTTGATTAACCACATGACATTGATTTTGAGATATGAAGACTATTATAAATTAAATTAAACTAGGGCTGATCATATTTAGTCGACTGGTCGATTGTTTGGTCAATAGGCTGTTGGTCGACCAAGATTTCTTTAGTGGAGCAGTCGCACATGTATTTATTTTTTCATGGTGCACAAGACACCTGTCTGATTCATGCCTGTCTCAGTGGACTAAACCATTGCGGAGGCCACAGGGATGGCACAGTCCATCACTCTAAGACATGTGATAATGAAATTGTATATGGTTATATTATTAACGCTAATAAATATAATATTATTTTATAACATGCGCTTTCTCCCGCGTTGGATATGGTCGCTGTCCGTGGTTCTGAAACAATCTTCAGCGCGCCGTAGAATTGGCGCCTTTCCCTATGTTGCTATGTGCATAATATCAAAATTAACCAGCATATTGGGATTGAGAACAATGCGGCGGAGACAGCAGCAGCAGAGACGAGGAAACAGCCCTTACCTTAAACCCTATTCGGACAGGATTAGTTTTACTGGGGGTGGTCGGGTAATGTAATTATGTGCACAAGCACAAAACACCATATCTGTAATTTTAGTCCCGTCTGAATCTGCCGCGTCAGTAATTTGAACATGGCAAGAGAGTAGCAATTCCAGCCAGAATAACCTACTGTTTTTTGGCGAACTCCAAGGTCCTCTGATAAAACTAGTCCCGTGTTTGACAGGTGTTGCTCACGATTTGAGCAAGAAAACAATAACGGATTCGATAAATTGAACAAAGTGCTACGCATAGCCTATATATGAAGGGCCTACATGTATCAACTTTCACAGTACTTTCACAATACTTTTGTTCATATGAATATTGCCAAATGAATCAGTAAAAAATATTGTTCCTATACAGTGAGGGAAAAAAGTATTTGATCCCCTGCTGATTTTGTACGTTTACCCACTGACAAAGAAATGATCAGTCTATAATTTTAATGGTAGGTTTATTTGAACAGTGAGAGACAGAATAACAACAACAAAAAACGCATGTCAAAAATTGTATAAATTGATTTGCATTTTAATGAGGGAAATAAGTATTTGACCCCCTCTCAAATCAGAATGATTTCTGGCTCCCAGGTGTCTTTTATACAGGTAACGAGCTGAGATTAGGAGCACACTCTTAAAGGGAGTGCTCCTAATCTCAGCTTGTTACCTGTATAAAAGACACCTGTCCACAGAAGCAATCAATCAATCAATCGATTCCAAACTCTCCACCATGGCCAAGACCAAAGATCTCTCCAAGGATGTCAGAGACAAGATTGTAGACCTATACAAGGCTGGAATGGGCTACAAAACCAAATGGAAGAAACACAAAAGAACTGTCAATCTCCCTCGGCCTGGGGCTGCATGCAAGATCTCACCTCGTGGAGTTGCAATGATCATGAGAACGGTGAGGAATCAGCCCAGAACTACACGGGAGGATCTTGTCAATGATCTCAAGGCAGCTGGGACCATAGTCACTAAGAAAACAATTGGTAACACACTACGCCGTGAAGGACTGAAATCCTGCAGCGCCCGCAAGGTCCCCCTGCTCAAGAAAGCACATTTACAGGCCCGTCTGAAGTTTGCCAATGAACATCTGGGTGAAAGTGTTGTGGTCAGATGAGACCAAAATCGAACTCTTTGGCATCAACTCAACTCGCCATGTTTGGAGGAGGAGGAATGCTGCCTATGACCCCAAGAACACCATCCCCACCGTCAAATATGGAGGTGGAAACATTATGCTTTGGGGGTGTTTTTCTGCTAAGGGGACAGGACAACTTCACCGCATCAAAGGGACGATGGACGGGGCCATGTACCGTCAAATCTTGGGTGAGAACCTCCTTCCCTCAGCAAGGGCATTGAAAATGGGTCGTGGATGGGTATTCCAGCATGACAATGACCCAAAACACACGGCCAAGGCAACAAAGGAGTGGCTCAAGAAGAAGCACATTAAGGTCCTGGAGTGGCCTAGCCAGTCTCCAGACCTTAATCCCATAGAAAATCTGTGGAGGGAGCTGAAGGTTCGAGTTGCCAAACGTCAGCCTCGAAACTTTAATGACTTGGAGAAGATCTGCAAAGAGGAGTGGAACAAAATCCCTCATGAGATGTGTGCAAACCTGGTGGCCAACTACAAGAAACATCTGACCTCTGTGATTGCCAAAAAGGGTTTTGCCACCAAGTATTAAGTCATGTTTTGCAGAGGGGTCAAATACTTATTTCCCTCATTAAAATTCAAATCAATTTATAACATTTTTGACATGTGTTTTTCTGGATGTTTTTGTTGTTATTCTGTCTCTCACTGTTCAAATAAACCTACCATTAAAATTATAGACCGATCATGTCTTTGTCAGTGGGCAAACAAAAATCAGCAGGGGATCAAATACTTTTTTCCCCTCACTGTATAATGTAACCCTTGCTGTTAATAGATCGCAAAGCAGCTGGCCTAAACGTTTGGAAATGATAAATTCACTTTTGCATCCATAGCCTTAAAACGCATCTCAAGTGCAAGTGCACTGTTTAGCTCACATCTGAAGGCTGGGGGGAATTTAGATCTGCAGAGAAGAATCTCCCCAAATACAGGTGTGCCAAGCTTGTAGCGTCATACCCAAGAAGACTCAAGGCTGTAATCACTGCCAAAGGTGCTTCAACAATGTACTGAGTAAAAGGGTCTGAATACATATGTAGATGTGATATTTCAAATAAAATTTGCTAAAAATTCAAAAAACCTAGTATTGCTTTATCATTATGGGGTATTGTGTGGGAAGCTGACGAGGAAAAAAACAATTGAATCCATTTCAGAATAAGGCTGTACTGTAACAAAATGTGGAAAAAGTCATGGGGTCTGAATACTTTGCGAATGCACTGTATATCAATCTAGAACAGGATTATCTATTTTGGATGCAATTTGAATGGAGTTGATGGAGACAGAGAGAGTGCTTGCGCGTGCACTGATTTAAAGCAACGATAATCGAGTGATGGCCTGTTTAAAACTCTTCCCATGATGAACTGTGCTCCATACTGAGATGGGCTGTCTGTCCCCACCCTGAGCGTTGATTCATCATGCTGAGGCCGTAGAGAAGCCATATTTAGACATTGCATATATCATTTAACAGTTCCATTTCACGCCATGCTGACCATATATGGCGGTAACCGGGCCATTCAACTTTTGGCAGTACCCCCCCCAAAAAAACATGACAGAAATGTTCAATTTGAATAATACCTGTTTGCAGTCTCTCATTTTCTTGACGACACGTCTCCAGTTCTTGCTGAAGTAGCACACAGTTTGCACACCCTGCATGAAAATCAAGAAGGATTGATCATTCTGTGACTACTTGACTAGTGGTTACAAAGTGCATTGATGTCTTTTTGGGAATAAACCTAGTCTTCCCATCTGTGGTTTAAGACAGGTAGAGTGACACTGAGGGACCAGTACCAACAGGGGACAAGCTAAAACCCAACAACCAATGTGTTTCAAATGAGCTCTTTCTCAATAAAAGTGCATGGAAAGTGAATATGGAAGGTGCGTCACATTTGCTAAATGTAAACAACTGGAGACACCACGTCATTTTTGGAGACATGTTATTGACACGGCTGCGCTACTGTATCTAGCAAAATAGTGTAGATGTGATTGCTAACTGTTAACCATTTTAGCTGATTAGCTAATCATCTTGGCTAACTGTGGGGAAAAACAATTTCACTTAGCTAACGTTAATTAGCCCCCGCAAATCTTTTGCTAGCCAACGTGACGCTATCATAAATGGCAAGGTGTCACCAGCAATGTTTACTTTTTGGTGTTCTATGATATCTCCATTTTCAGAACATTTTATTAAAAAAAAAATATGTCCTCTCCTCGTTTTCTTCCCTTCATCTGCACTGGATAAAAACAATATGGTGAAGGATCATAATTAGGCTGCTTTTCAACTGGTCAGTTCTTTCAGATCAGTGCTGATGGAGAGGTGAGGAGACAACAATTGACAAAGAGCCTTGCATGACACCACAGCCTATCCTGCTAGGGGACCTAAACTGGGACATGCTTAAACCACCTGATCAAGTCGTAAAGCAATGGGACTCCCTAAATCTTTCTCAGATTATTACCAATCTCACAAGGTATGACTCCAAACACCAAGAAAAGGCTACTCTCCTTGAAGTTATCCTCACAAATAATCCTGATAAGTATCAGTCTGGTGTTTTCTGTAATGACCTTAGTGATCACTGTTTTACAGCCTGTGTTCGTAATGGCTGCTCAGTTAAACAACCTGTCCTGATTTGTCATAGGCGCTTGCTAAAATGTTTTAATGAGCAAGCCTTCCTTCATGACCTAGCCTCTGTAAATTGGTATAGAATCAGCTTGATCCCCTCTGTTGAAGACGCTTGGACCTTTTTTGATATTTTCAGTGGTATTGTTAACAAACACAACCACATAAACCAAATGACAATTAAAAAACAGATTCAGCCCCTGGTTTGACCGTGTTCTGGCAGAGTTAATCCACCTCAAGAATTCCATTTGGCGAAAGGCTCGGCACATGCATACTCAGGCTGACTGGCTCTCGTTCAGGCAAATGAGAAATAAGTGCACTCAGGCTATCCGGAAGGCTAAAGTTAGTTACTTTATGGAGCAGTTCTCACTCTGTGGGTCTAACCCCAAGAAGTTCTGGAAAACGGTTAAAGACCTGGAGAACCCTCCTCCTCACAGCTGCCCATGGCCCTTAATGTTGATGTGGTTGTTACTGACAAGGAACGCATGGCTGAGCTCTTTAATCACCACTTCATTAAGTCAGGATTCCTATTTGACTCAGCCATGCCTCCTTGCCCGTCCAACATTTCCTCATCTTCCAGCCATTCTAATGGGTCTAGCCCCGATGCTCCTTCCTCTTTTTCCCCTGCCCCGCTACAAAGTTTCTCCCTGCAGGCGATCACTGAGTCTGAGGTGCTGAAGGAGCTCCTTAAACTTCACCCCAAAAAAACATCTGGGTCAGATGGTTTAGATCCTTTCTTCTTTAAGGTTGCAGCCCCTATCAGCGTCGAGCTTAGCTGACCTTTTTAACCTGTCTCTCCTCTCTGGGGGGGTTCCCATTGCTTGGAAGGCAGCCACGGTGCGTCCTTTATTTAAAGGGGGAGATCAAGCTGATCCTAACTGTTATAGGCCAATTTCTATTTTGCCCTGTTTATCAAAAGTGTTGGAAAAACTTGTCAATAATCAACTGACTGGCTTTCTTGATGTCTGTAGTATTCTCTCTGGTATGCTATCTGGTTTCCGCTCAGGTTATGGATGTGTCACTGCAATGTTTGCAGCACTGAAGGTCCCCAAGAACACATTGGCCTTCATCATTTTTAAATGGAAGAAGTTTTGAACCACCAAGAGCAGGCCACCCGGCCAAACTGAGCAATCGGGGGTGAAGGGCCCAATGGTCACTCTGACAAAGCTCCATAGTTCCTCTATTGAGATGGGAGAACCTTCCAGAAGAACAACCATTGCTGCAGCACTCCACCAATCAGCCCTTTATGGTAGAGTGGCCAGACGGAAGCCACTCAGTAAAAAGGCACATGACAGCGCGCTTGGAGTTTGCCAAAAGACACAAAGGACTCTGAGACCATGAGAAACAAGATTCTCTGGTCTGATGAAACCAAGATTGAACTATTTGGCCTGAATGCCAAGCGTCACGTCTGAAGGAAACCTGGCACCATCCCTACGGTGAAGCATGGTGGTGGCAGCAATATGCTGTAGGGATGTTTTTCAGCGGCAGGGACTGGGAGAATAGTCAGGATCGAGGGAAAGATGAACGGTGAAAAGTACAGAGAGAACCTTGATGAAAACCTTCTCCAGTGCTCAGGACCTCAGACTGGAGCGAAGGTTCACCTTCCAACAGGACAATGACCCTAAGCACATAGCCAAGACAACGCAGGAGTGGCTTCAGGACAAGTCTCTGAATGTCCTTGAATGGCCCAGCCAGAGCCCGGACTTGAACACAATCGAACATCTCTGGAGAGACCTGAAAATAGCTGTGCAGCGATGCTCCCCATCCAACCTGACAAGAGCTTGAGAGGATCTGCAGAGAAGAATGGGAGAAACTCCCCAAATACAGGTTTGCCAAGCTTGTAGCGTCATACCCAAGAAGACTCAAAGCTTTAAATTGCTGCTATAGGTGCTTCAACAAAGCTCTAAAAACCTGTTTTTGCTTTGGCATTATGGGGTATTTTGAGTAGATTGATGTGGAAAAAAACTATTTAATACATTTTAGAATAAGGCTGTATTGTAACAAAATGTGGAAAAAGTGAAGGGGTCCGAATACTTTCAGAATGCACTGTATATACACTTCCATTCATTTTTTCAACTGGTACCGGGGGACCATCAGAGAAGTCTTGTTTTGCTCTAGGACGCCCACAGGCCTCACATGTACGTGTTCGTGAGAGTCTCAACTTTCAACAAAGGGGTCATATTAGTGTGTAGCCCAAACTGTTTGGACGCTACAGACAGAAGTTGGCAGATCAGCTGTACAGACTTCAGACGAGTCCCAAGACGCTTGTGGGGTTGTAGAACAACATCGCATTCGTGAGGTATAGTATAGTTTTGTAGGCCAAACCGTTCGGACACTACAGACGATTTTGTGAGAAGACCTATTTTTTCGGGATGTCTCACGGTCTGACAAACACCGCTCTCGCTGTCAACCTTTCGCCGCAGATGCAGAATTGCGACATCGGCGGATGAGGTGGATTGAGACGCATCAATGCATAAAACAGATATCACTAGCTTAAACTGGCAGATCTTTTGTAATTTTTATTATGCTAATTTCATTTTAGCGGGGGAGGACAACTCTAGGGGTTAAACTCAAAATATGCTATTCTGTTTCTTTTAAATATTTTTTTTGTATCGTAATGTTTCTTAAGACCCATCTCAACAAAATAATGGATTTATTTGTGATAGTGTATATTACATGGATTTATTAGACTGTTTAAAATGTAGATGTTCCAAAGGCACGCATCGGCGGCCACTAGTACGTGCTGAGGCCCGGCGATGCTAGTGTTAAAAGCATTGGATTCGTGCAAGCATGGCTGGAGGGTGTTTCCGCCATATTTCTTTTGAATCCATGAGGGGGAGGAAAGAGAATTGGAATGTTGCCATGGTTCTCTGTTGTGTAGAGTAGAGCACTAACTCACCAGGGATCAGTTTCTTTGCTGGTACAGTCTTCAAGTTGGCTGCAGGCTTCTTAAAGCACCTAGCACCTCTAGCTGGCTCTGCGGAGCATGTTCGAGCCTCACTGCTAGTAGACAGAGATGGGCCATCTGAATGTATGGAAAGAGTCAAGATAGGAAATTCATTATCAAGTGTTTTCTTCTATTGCATACACATTGCCCCAGCTGTATCGAGTTCTAGCAATAGAGGAGGCTACAGTCTGGGGGTATAGACAACAGTCGGGGTTAGTGTGAAAACAAGTGCACATGTTAAAAGACAGCATACATTTTCTTGACGCTTGAGGCACTGTCCCCAAAGACATTGGTATGTCCCCACAGACACAAAATACAAGTCTGCAGTGCCACCTTGTAGTGACGAGAAACAAACGATGTGCATGAACATAATGTATGCAAGAAAAACAAATACATATCTAAATTGTGATTAGGGCTGGCACAACTACATACCTTATAACCAACAGTTATGGATGAAGACAGTCATAAAAATAAAAACCATCAAAACAGTTAAAAGATTTTGGTGTGTGTGTGTGGAAAGAACAGCTGCCTGAAGACTGGACGGCTGGGCATTCGTGGGGTTGAGTCAGTTTCTGCCGTAACATGGACTCTTAACAATATGATGAAACGTTGTTGCTCCTTGCTGAAACAAGCAAACATGTCTTCAGTTGCCTAGGCAACTCCCCCCACAATGCAGCAGCAGCACACATTGAAATAGAATGAATAGAATGGGATTGGAACCTCTAACACTGGCAATTTGTCTGGTAAACTCATGGGTACAATGGCTACCTGGTATTGTGATGCAATAATTTCCATGATAATGTAGAATGTTCATTCAAATGATGTTACCTCATGCAATGGAATGTATTTTTTGTAATGTCAGTTGAGTTGAATCAACAAATCACAGCACATATTTTACTTCCTGCTTTACTCCTATGGGTACACTCGCAATGGCCGCCAGTCCACCCATTATGCCACAATTGACTTGAATGGGGATGTCCGTTTTATTCATTCTATTTGAATGGCAGCACATGCAGTCAGAAACAAAGCAGAGGAGAGGAGAGGAGAAAGGGTGCATTTATTTTTAAAAATTGCTATACGAATGGTTATTACGGTGACCGCGATCATTTGGCTGGCCAATTACAGTCATTCAAAATTCCAGGACCGTCACAGCCCTACTTGTGATCACAGTTATTCCTTTACAAACATACACACACAATATAAACAATGCAAATCCATCTAGCTTTAATAATTACCCTGTTTTTTCCTCTTTGCTACTGGAAAAGCATCACTGCTGGTTGACAAGTGCTTCTGGCCTTGGTTGGGTGCTTGTAAACTCCTTCCATTTACACCTGTGATAAAATTGAAGATTAGTTAAACAAATTATGGAAAGTAATGACAGAAAACAACCTTGTCAGCGATTTGGCTGATATGGAAACGTTGGCAACAAATAACTGGGTTAAAACTTACAGGTGGAATATTCAAAAGTAATGAATGTACTGTTTAGGCTATGCAATTCAGACATGCATGATAGAAAAACAAAGCAGAATCCTTCCATTAACAGATCATATGGCAACTTACAGCACATTTGTAAAGTATTCAGACCCCTTGACTTTTTCCACAGTTACGTTAGTCTTATTCTAAAATTGATTAAATTGTTTTGTCCCCTCATCAATCTACACACAACACCCCATTATGACAAAGCAACAACAGGTTTTCAAAATGTTTGCAAATTTATAAAAATAAATAAACTGAAATATCACATTTACATAAGTATTCAGACCCTCTACTCAGTACTTTGTTGAAGCACATTTGGCAGCAATCATAGCCTCGAGTCTTCTTTGGTATGACGGTACAAGCTTGGCACACCTGTATTTGGGAGTTTCTCCTATTCTTCTCTGCAGATCGTCTCAAGCTCTGTCAGGTTGGATGGGGAGCATCGCTGCACAGCTATTTTCAGGTCTCTCCAGAGATGTTCAAGGCTGGGCTCTGGGTGGGCCACTCCTGCGTTGTCTTGGCTGTGTCCTTGTCCTATTGGAAGGTGAACCTTCGTCCCCAGTCTGAGGTCCTGAGCACTCTGGAGCAGGTTTTCATCAAGGATCTCTCTGTATTTTGCTTCGTTCATCTTTCCCTAGATCCTGACTAGTCTCCCAGTCCCTGACGCTGAAAATCACCCCCACAGCATGATGCTGCCACCACCATGCTTCACCGTAGGGATGGAGCCAGGTTTCCTCCAGACGTGACGCTTGGCATTTAGGCCAAAGAGTTGAATCTTGGATTCGTCATAGCAGAAAATCTTGTTTCTCATGGTCTGAGAGTCCTTTAGGTGCCTTTTGGCAAACTCCAAGCGGGCTGTCATGTGCCTTTACTAAGGAGTGGCTTCTGTCTGGCCACTCTACCATAAAGGCCTGATTGGTGGAGTGCTGCAGAGATGGTTGTCCTATTGGAAGATTCTCCCATCTCCACAGAGAAACTCTGGAGCTCTGTCAGAGTGACCATTGGGTTCTTGGTCACCTCCCTGACCAAGGCCCTTCTCCTCCGATTGCTCAGTTTGGCCAGGCGGCCAGCTCAAGGAAGAGTCTTGGTGGTCTAAACTTCTTCCATTTAAGAATGATGGAGGCCACTGTGTTCTTGGGGACCTTCAATGCTGCAGACATTTTTTTGTATCCTTCCCCAGATCTGTGTTTCGACACAATCCTGTCTTGGAGATCTAAGGACAATTCCTTCGACCTCATGGTTTGGTTTTTGTTCTGACATGCCCTGTCAACTGTGGGACCTTATATAGACAGGTGTGTGCCTTTCCAAATCATGTCCAATCAATTTAAATTTACCACAGGTGGACTCCAAGTTGTAGAAAAATCTCAAGGATGATCAATGGAAACAGGATGCACCTGAGCTCAATTTCAAGACTGATAGCAAAGGGTCTGAATACTTATTTAAATAAGGTATTTCAGTTTATTTTAAATAAATTAACCTGTTTTCGCTTTGTCATTATGTATTGTGTTGTGTGTACGTTGAAAAATAAATTAATCAATTTTAGAATAAGGCTGTAATGCAACAAAATATGGAAAAAGTCAAGGGGTCTGAATACTTTCCGAATGCAGTATACATGAAGCTATGGGATCAAGCTCTTTCATACAATGCTGTACATACCTGCAGAGAGGCTGGGGTTTTCAGTGGAGCGTGTTGCCATAGCTCTTACTGCAGGAGTCCTGAGGCTTGGTATGGATCTCTGAGTGCCAGAGAATTGAGGTTTCCTCAGGCCAGTGCTTGTCAGCTTGGATGCTATAAATTCAACAGTAAATTAGAGGCAACGACTGAGGGAATCAAAACGAATTGTATTTCTCACATGCTTCGTAAACAACAGGTGTAGACTAACAGTTTAATGCTTACTTACAGGCCCTTCCTAACAATGCAGAGAGAAAGAAAATAGAAAACGTATATAAAAGTAAAACATGTAATAATAAAGTAATAATAAATACACAATGAGTAACAATAACTTGGCTATGGTGCCCCGTGAAGAAGTGACACTGGGAAAAAGTGACACTGGAAGAAGTGACACTGCAGTTATGCTGAAACATCTGTCTATACATACTATCCCTGATGCAGTGAAAATATTATAATACAGTGCATTCAGAAAGTATTCAGACCCCTTCCCTATTTCCACATTTTGTTACGTTACAGCCTTGTAAAAAATACCTTATTTACATAAGTATTCAGACCCTTTGCTCTGAGACTCGAAATTGAGATCGGGATGCATCCTGTTTCCATTGAGCATCCATGAGATGTTTCTACAACTTGATTGGAGTACAGCTGTGGTAAATTCAATTGATTGGACATGATTTGGAAAGGCACACACCTGTCGATATAAGGTCCCACAGTTGACAGGGCAAGTCAGAGCAAAAACCAAGAAATGAGCTCGAAGGAATTGTCCGTAGAGCTCTGAGACAGGATTGTGTCGAGGCACAGATCTGGGGAAGGGTACCAAAACATTTCTGCAGCATTTAAGGTCCCCAAGAACACAGTGGCCTCCATCATTCTTAAATGGAAGAAGTATGGAACCACTAAGACTCTTCGTAGTGCTGGCCGCCCGGCCAAACTGAGCAATCGGGGGAGAAGGGCCTTGGTCAGGGAGGTGACCAAGAACTCGATGGTCACTCTGACAGAGCTCCCGAGTTCCTCTGTGGAGATGGGAGAACCTTCCAGAAGGCCTACCATCTCTGCAGAACTCCACCAAATCAGGCCTTTATGGTAGAGTGGCCAGACGGAAGCCACTCAGTAAAAGGCACATGAAAGCGCGCTTGGAGTTTGCCAAAAGGCACCTAAAGGACTCTGACCATGAGAAACAAGATTCTCTGGTCTGATGAAACCAAGATTGAACTATTTGGCCTGAATGCCAAGCGTCACGTCTGGAGGAAACCTGGCACCATCCCTACGGTGAAGCATGGTGGTGGCAGCATCATGCTGTGGGGATGTTTTTCAGCGGCATGGACTGGGAGACTAGCCAGGATCTAGGGAAAGATGAATGGAGCAAAGTACAGAGATCCTTGTTGAAAACCTGCTCCAGAGCGCTCAAGACCTCAGACTGGGGCAAAGGTTCACCTTCCAATAGGACAATGACCCTAAGCACACAGCCAAGACAACGCAGGAGTGGCCCAGCCAGAGCCCAGCCTTGAACATCTCTGGAGAGACCTGAAAATAGCTGTGCAGCGATGCTCCCCATCCAACCTGACAGAGCTTGAGAGGATCTGCAGAGAAGAATGGGAGAAACTCCCCAAATACAGGTGTGCCAAGCTTGTAGCGTCATACCCAAGAAGACTCAAAGCTGTAATCGCTGCTAAAGGTGCTTCAACAAAGTACTGAGAAAAGGGTCTGAATACTTGTGTAAATGTGATTTCATTATTTAATTTTTTTAACAAACATTTCTAAAAACCTGTTTTTGCTTGTGTGTGGGGGGAAAAAACAATTTAGTACATTTTAGAATAAGGCTGTAACGTAACAAAACGTTGAAAAAGTCAAGGGGTCTGAATACTTTCCGAATGCACTGTGTGTGTGTATATATATATTTAAATTAAGTGAGCTTTATGCGGAACCTTTCCATTTTTGCTAATCTAGATTCTTCGGTTTTACACACCAACCAAACTTTTTTGGAAGAGCGTGATGGTCTACCAAAAGACGTCAATCTTAATTGTATCTCTTGATTCTTCGCATAATTTCCTCCCCAAGAACATTTTCATCAAATGCGTTTGAGAAGGAGGCGAGGAGAGAGGATTTAAGGAATGCGGGAAGTATGATTGAGATTCCCTTTAGGCTCAGTACTCTAAAATGGCTTCTTCTCCTTATCTCCTTTTCTTTGTGAACACAGGGGTAAAAGGAAAAGATACGTTTCCACTATATTGCCTTCCCCTGCCATGTCCTGCCAGATCAGAAATCTGCAGAGGATAGGATACGATGAAAGGTTTAAACTTTGAGACAGAGCCATACATACCCGACAGATTCAAAGGAACTGGAACAGCTGCTCACCTGGAATTGTGCTACGCCTACTACTGGAAGTATTATCTGTTGAGGCCTAGGAGAGAAATGGAGGAAAAAACATTGACTGAATAGCTTTGTACAGTCTGTTGATTCAATGTTGCATCTCTTAACTAAATACAGTGGATGGATTGATAGAGGATCATCTCAAACTGATAAATATCGCCTTAATATTCATTTAAAAAATACATTAATATAATATCCTGTTGAGATGTAACCACACTTAGCACTCCCAATAGCCTACCTGCTGAGAAACAGTGACTGCAGCATGTCCCGAGGCATCTGCTAGTGTTTTGCGTCTGGTGCTGGGTATGGCAGAGGAGGATGGCTTCGAGGGGGCTAAAGCCACAGGGGCTGGCTTGGTCTTTGGCAGGCCAGTCAGCGACGGAAGCTGGGACACAGATCTCGGTGGGGGTAGCAGTGATTTGGGATTGGAGGTGACACTCTGGGGCTGAAGGAACGTCTTCCTATTAGTGACAAGTTTAGAGATAGCTGGTGGTTTGGCTGGTTTTGGCAGGAAGCCCGGAGATAACCTTTTCCGCACATCCGAGGGTCTCTCTGGTTTCCTAAAAGCCTTAGACGTAACCATGGGAGTGGATGTGACCAGCAAGTTGGGATCTAACTCAAGGGTGTTGTCAAAGGTGAAGGTGTCACTTATTTTGTTCTCCAAATCAACACTTTGATTACAAAGACTGTCAGAGCACCGATCTCTCCCAGACGGGCCTGGTTGGGATTGTACCGTGTGTTCACTGACATCGACTTCAGAGCTTTTTGTTGGTTCGGGGTCAGTTTGAAAATTGTTGCTCAGAGGGTGTGCATTGCCAACACTGGTCACTTGCTCAGTAGTTGCATTGAGCTTCAAACAAGGGTCAGTTTGAAAAGTATTGTTCAGAGGTTGTGTGGTACCATCACAGGTCTCTTGCTCAGTGGTTGCATTGAACTTCATAAGAGGGCAAGCTTCAAAAGTAACATTCAGGGGCCTACTGATCTCCACAGACTCCAGCGCAGTAGTTGTGACATTGGGCTCGGTAAGGACCATAGTGGAGTTGGTCCCAGTTTTGGGCTCCAGTGTTGGTTCAACCAGAAGTTCAAAGGTGCCATTGTTAGAGTTCACCATCTTGTCATCACACTCCGAGTCAAACAAAGCACCAGACGTTGACGAGGACAATGGCACTGTACAGGACGCAGGCACCTCACCATCAGGGCAAATTACATGGGTGACATTAGCATCTGTGAGACAGTAAGAGGCAACACTTGAATTTTGGACAACAGCAGACACAAGAACCTTGGTAGTCAGGTTCTGTACCTTATGTTCTAAGGAATGCAGACTTTCTTTGTTGCCCTCTAATGCAGATACGTCATGTGTGCCCTCCAGGGAAGCTCTGGAACAGCTAGAGCCATTGATTGATATAGTCTCCCTGAGAGCGTTTGGTGCAGGACTTCCCTGCAAACTGAGACTAAAATTAGAGCCCCTTTGCAAATCTTTATGTCCATCCTCTGGTGTATTGAAACTCTCTTCCATAGAAACACGAGTCCCTGGAGGTGTGTGTGACAAGTCCATTGTTGTGCTGCCAACGGTGGGCTCCACCACAGGCAAAACGCAGGAGTCTATAGTGTCCTCAAAGAAACTTTCTCCAGTGCAGTTTGGTAAAGTTTCATCTTGAATCATCCAGGTCTTTGAGGCATGCATGGGACTCAAAATTGGGGAGTAGGACTTCTGCCCGTTGAATCCCAGATGGATGTGTTTTAAAATAGGGGTGAGCATGGTTCTTGGGTTAGAGGACCACCGCTTGGCTCTGGGCTCCCCACTGATACCACTGTGCTGTGTTAGATGAATGGGGGTAGATGAATGACAGCTGTCTGAAAGAGGTGAAGTTTCTCCACTTATAACACTAGAGTCTGGCAGAGTCTCCATATGGAGCGACATACAGGGGCCATCTGTATTTGGCCCGGGGGCACTCATGGTGGATGGTGGTGGACAATTCAGTTGATCTGTCTGACTGGTCATCTCTTGGCTGCTTTCAGACTGAATGAATGGGAACTTCCCTGCAAACTGGTTGCTTAATTTAGCATCAATAGGCCTGACGTTGGTGGAATGGGACTGATTGACGCTGCTGGTGTCTCTTAGGGGACTTCTTTGCTCCACAGAGCCAGGGGGCAGATTCCGTGCTTTCTGCTTCAAAGCAGGATCATGTGTGTGATCCCAGAGATCTTTGGCAGTGAGGTTCAGATTCTCCTTGTCAGTGGCCTGTAGGGATGAAATTGAAATTCCCATAGTCAAATCAATGTACAAACAAAATTAGATAAGCCTAACAGGCAATGGCAGCGGCTATGACTAGGTAAAATAACTGAATATTTGAGTTCAACGATAATATAGGATAGGCCCAATTTGGAACAACAGGGCCTAAATGTAGGGTCTATAGGGATAATTCATCACGAAATCAGAAAAAAATACCTAGATTTTTTTCCTCTCACAACAATGAATCCACAGAATGGCCATTTGGGGGAAGGATTGTTGACATATGACATTTATATCTAAAAGCATATTTTTGAAATAATCCCTTAAAACGCTATAAATGTTTCATCTGTAGGTGTCATATGAAGCTTCAGCGCTTGCTCTGTAATAAGAGTAGCATTTTGTTTTCATCACTTGCCCTCATGGGCTGAGGATCAAAGATGCCGGCTAGGCAAATGTTTGAACACCCCCTCTCCTGGGGGCCAGTTCTTTGACCGGTTGTAAATTCCTTGCGGAAACTTTATTTTCCGTGCCATGCAGTATTGGGAGAGGGAATTTCCCTTTGGAACAAAGAAAGTCTACCCGCCAAGACTCCAACATCCAAAAGTGGATAATGAAACAATATTCCTACTTAAATGAATGTGGGAAATGGTCGGTGGGGACTTAAAGAACAATCATGTCAAATCCGTTACTACGTTGTGATGTCAATAAAGACGGTGGAACAACATAACTGCATCTCTGGGGGTGTACACTTCTCAGTTGCATCTAATTGTATAAAATGAATGATTAAGTATAATAATACTTTTGTGAAGATAACAATGTGATTTTAGCATTCTAGATGAGATGACTGTTTCCATATTGATTTGTTCTCAGTCAGTGGCCACGCCCAGATGAGCACAAACATGATGAAACGCCCCTTTTTCTACTCAAGTATAAAACCCCTCGTGACGAAATTCACCTCAGACCAAGCAGATTACTGTGTTAGCCGGATGTTGCAAATGGTTGACACTCTACAGACCAGCAGACGTGAAGCGTGAGCTAAACGTTACAAAGCGGTGAAACTCTGAAACTCTCAACCTTTACACGAGGTGAAGAAGAAGACAATTCACTAGACCTTAGCATTACCAGTCTGCAGCTGGCATGTATAGTCGTATAGAGAACTTTCACTAAAGACACGAGTTGGGAAGGACAATCCCTCTCCGACAACCGCTGGTACATCTGAAGTACCTATTCTAACAGATCAACAGGGTACGCTGTAGTATCCATTCTAACCACCACTACCACCAAAAACTCTACCAAGGACATTGGGATCTCTGGTGGGCAAACCAGAGTCCTACATCATCAACTCAACTATCGAGGAAAGTCAACTAATCCCATTGAGCGGGTGCTAAGTATTTGTATTTCCGTGAGCGTAGTTTACAAAAGTAACAACAATAGTTTGAATCTCTGTCTCTCCCTTCCAAGCATTCATGCTATTGTTAGTCCAGTCCACTAGGGACCTGTTTTCATTCTATTACGTTAGTAATCAATAACATGTGTGTTTGTATTTGTTATTATTTAGTTAGTAAATAATGAAGCCAATGTGTGTATTTCTGATTCATCAATAAGGTTAGGGTTCTTGCAGGTTCAAGGATTATGCGACGTTCAGAATGAGACTTATAAGATGTAATTATTTAATAAGTGACTTATCGATGTACACTGCTCAAAAAAATTAAGGGAACACTAAAATAACACATCCTAGATCTGAATGAATGAAATAATCTTATTAAATACTTTTTTCTTTACATAGTTGAATGTGCTGACAACAAAATCACACAAAAATGATCAATGGAAATCAAATGTATCAACCCATGGAGGTCTGGATTTGGAGTCACCCTCAAAATTAAAGTGGAAAACCACACTACAGGCTGATCCAACTTTTGATGTAATGTCCTTAAAACAAGTCAAAATGAGGCTCAGTAGTGTGTGTGTGGCCTCCACGTGCCTGTATGACCTCCCTACAACGCCTGGGCATACTCCTGATGAGGTGGCGGATGGTCTCCTGAGGGATCTCCTCCCAGACCTGGACTAAAGCATCTGCCAACTCCTGGACAGTCTGTCGTGCAACGTGGCATTGGTGGATGGAGCGAGACATGATGTCCTAGATGTGCTCAATTGGATTCAGGTCTGGGGAACGGGCGGTCCATAGCATCAATGCCTTCCTCTTGCAGGAACTGCTGACACACTCCAGCCACATGAGGTCTAGCATTGTCTTGCATTAGCAGGAACCCAGGGCCAACCGCACCAGTATATGGTCTCACAAGGGGTCTGAGGATCTCATCTCGGTACCTAATGGCAGTCAGGCTACCTCTGGCGAGCACATGGAAATGCCAAAGAAATGCCCCCATTAGGTACCGAGATGAGATCCTCAGACCCCTTGTGAGACCATATGCTGGTGCGGTTGGCCCTGGGTTCCTGCTAATGCAAGACAATGCTAGACCTCATGTGGCTGGAGTGTGTCAGCAGGCCCCCAAAGAAATGCCACCCCACACCATGACTGACCCACCGCCAAACCGGTCATGCTGGAGGATGTTGCAGGCAGCAGAACGTTCTCCACGGCGTCTCCAGACTCTGTTACGTCTGTCACGTGCTCAGTGTGAACCTGCTTTCATCTGTGAAGAGCACAGGGCGCCAGTGGCGAATTTGCCAATCTTGGTGTTCTCTGGCAAATGTCGGGCCCTCATAGAGTCTGTTTCTGACCATTTGAGCAGACACATGCACATTTGTGGCCTGCTGGAGGTCATTTTGCAGGGCTCTGGCAGCGCTCCTCCAGCTCCTCCTTGCACAAAGGCGGAGGTAGCAGTCCTGCTGCTGGGTTGTTGCCCTCCTACGGCCTCCTCCACGTCTCCTGATGTACTGGCCTGTCTCCTGGTAGCGCCTCCATGCTCTGGACACTACGCTGACAGACACAGCAAACCTTCTTGCCACAGCTCGCATTGATGTGCCATCCTGGATGAGCTGCACTACCTGAGCCACTTGTGTGGGTTGTAGACTCCGTCTCATGCTACCACTAGAGTGAAAGCACCGCCAGCATTCAAAAGTGACCAAAACATCAGCCAGGAAGCATAGGAACTGAGAAGTGGTCTGTGGTCACCACCTGCAGAACCACTCCTTTATTGGGGGTGTCTTGCTAATTGCCTATAATTTCCACCTGTTGTCTATTCCATTTGCACAACAGCATGTGAAATGTATTGTCAATCAGTGTTGCTTCCTAAGTGGACAGTTTGATTTCACAGAAGTGTGATTGACTTGGAGTTACATTGTGTTGTTTAAGTGTTCCCTTTATTTTTTTGAGCAGTGTATAACACATATTTAATTTGGGAGATGGTAACTCGTTAGACAACTTCTTCCGTGGTGCCCCAAATTCCTAATGAGTTAATTGTTACATTATTAATTTAAAATCGAGTGACAATTAAACATAGTTAGTTGATTCGATAAATAACAGTCATACATTCAAGTAAGTCACGACAAAGTGAATGCTGCCACCACAACTTTGACAGCGCTGCCATTGAGATTAGAACAACATTAAAAGGTAAGAAACAGTATAAAATGTGTTTATATGTTCGTAATTATAATATACTGAACAAAAATAAACAACATGTAAAGTGTTGGTCCCATGTCTCATGAGCTGAAAAGATCCCAGAAATTTTCCATACGCACAAAAAGCTTATTTCTTTAAATGTGTTTTACATCCCTGATAGTGAGCATTTCTCCTTTGCCAAGGTAATCCATCCACCTGACAGGTGTGGCATATCAAGAAGCTGATTAAACAGCATGATCATTAAAACAGGTGCACCTTGTGCTGGGGACAATAAATGGCCACTAAAATTTGCCACAGATGTCTCGAGTTTTGAGGGAGCGTGCAATTGGAATGTTAACTGCAGGAATGTCCACCAGAGCTGTTGCCAGAGAATTTAATGTTAATTTCTCTACCATAAGCCGCCTCCAACATCGTTTTAGAGAATTTGGCAGTACGTCCAACCGACCTCACCAACCGCAGACCAAGTGTACTCACGCCAGTCCAGGAGCTCCACATCCGGCTTCTTCATCTGTTGGATGGTCTGAGACCAGCCAACCGGACAGCTGATGAAACTGTGGGTTTGCACATCCGAAGAATTTCTGCACACACGGTCAGACACCGTCTCAGGGAAGCTCATCTGCGTGCTTGTCGCCCTCACCAGGGTCTTGACCTGACTGCAGGTTGGCGTTGTAACCGACTTCTGTAGGCAAATGCTCACCTTCGATGGCCACTAGCACGTTGGAGAAGTGTGTGCTCTTCACAGATGAATACCAGTTTCAAATGTATCGGGCAGATGGCAGACAGTGTGTATGGTGTCATGTGGGCGAGCGGTTTGCTGATGTCAATGTAGTGAACAGAGTGCCCCATGGTGGCGGTGGAGTTATGGTATGGGCAGGCATAAGCTACGGACAATGAACACAATTGAATTTTATCGATGGCAATTTGAATGCACAGAGATACCGTGACAAGATCCTGAGGCCCATTGTTGTGCCATTCATCCGCCGCCATCACCTCATGTTTCAGCATGATAAGGATCTGTACACAATTCTTGGAAGCTGAAAATGTCCCAGTTCTTCCATGGCCTGTATACTCAGACATGTCACCCATTGAGCATGTTTCGGATGCTCTGGTTCGACAGCATGTTCCAGTTCACGCCAATATCCAGCAACTTTGCACAGCCATTGAAGAGGAGTGGGACATCATTCCACAGGCCACAATCAACAGTCTGATCAACTCTATGCGAAGGAGATGCGTCACGCTAAATGAGGCAAATGGCGGTCACACCAGATACGGACTGGTTCTCTGATCCCCATCCCTACCTTTTTTTAAAGGTATCTGTGACCAACAGATGCATATCTGTAACGTTATTCCCAGTTATGTGAAATCCATAGATTAAGGCCTATTGCCCAGCCATTCCCTTCCCTGGACGACGCTGGGCCAATTGTGCGCCGCCCCATGGGTCTCCCGGTCGCGGCCGGCTACGACAGAGCCTGGATTCAAACCAGTATCTCTAGAGGCACAGCTCGCACTGCGATGCAGTGCCTTAGACCACTGCGCCACTCGGGAGAACATAATAATAATAATAAGCCATTTTGCAGACGCTTTTATCCAAAGCGACTTACAGTCATGTGTGCATACATTTTTACGTATGGGTGGTCCCGGGGATCGAACCCACTACCCTGGCGTTACAAGCGCCATGCTCTACCAATTGAGTGGTCCTCTGTAGCTCAGCTGGTAGAGCACGGCGCTTGTAACGCCAAGGTAGTGGGTTCGATCCCCGGGACCACCCATACACAACAATGTATGCACGCATGACTGTAAGTCGCTTTGGATAAAAGCGTCTGCTAAATGGCATATTATTATTAGCTACAGAGGACCCCGACTATTTATTTTGCTGGGTCGCCTTTCACCCCTGGTCTTCACCCAGTGGCTCAGATTGTCACTGGTAATTTGCCTCCCTTGCATGCTTTTAATTTTTTCCCATTCTGACTCTTATTGTATTAGGCTATAGGCCTACTGGAATGTATGTACAGAAGAAATTCAAGTTGTACAAGACAATTTTTGTTATTATATGCCTTATTCTTATATTTTGTAATTCCAATAAAATGTTAATGACAATATCACGGCAATGAATGTGGTATATAATATATAAATGTAACTTGCACATTGTTTTCCATAAAAGTTTCGATTTATTCATATTATGTTACTCGTGTAGGTCTTTCCTTTTCATATGTAGGCTAAGACTAAATGACATTTGTTCTATGTTTTGGTGCATGTGCTTAATATACTATCCAGATAAGAAAGTGTCTGATAACGGAACATTCCATTGAATTCTAGAAAAATACCACCTTGCACTAAAAAGGCTGTAGCCCAACTCATTCACAGTAAAACATATTAATATTCTGATTTCAGACTTTCAAGCCTTACAAAATAAGGAGGATTCTATATGCTCTAGGTTTTTTTCTATCTTCACTAGGAAAATGTTTGTAAATGGCAGTTATTTGGGCAAAAAGTGTTGATTTTCATAGAAGATACACATTTTCACATGACTGATTACCATTTGATTGATGTGGTGCTATTGTATGTCATATCATTTGAAAGGGCTGTTTCTCAGATTTCAAAATGTTTCATGTGTTCATATATGGTTTGACACAAGCAAATTACGTTCACTAATGCACGCAGAATTCATGTTCTTTCAGACAGTTAAGTTTTGTGATTCAGCCATTTTTGGGAAATCCTGCCGATTATGCAATAATGCCAATATGGCGATTTACAGTAATAGTTAGCTAGTGTTCGAAAGCCTAGTGTTTCAAATCCCTCTGAAAGGGAGGCCTGGGCAAGGCCAAAGTGTCACAAATATTCCAACTAAAACTAATTATTTCTCAATTAGCTATGCTTTAAGATACAAATGTCAAATATATGCCAACAGTCCTTCCTCCAATGGACCATTTTATTGATTAGATTTCGTTAAGAATCACTTGTATCCTGCCTACCTCACCAATGTTTTCCCTGGTTTCCATATTCCTTGGTTACATCGTATTAACTTTAGCAAAACTAGCTAGCCAACTATAGCCTAGCTTAAACTAGTTTACAAAAGTGAGAAAGAATTGAGAAATTCATTGTAACGATAAAGTCAAACCAATCAATACAGCAAGCTAGAAAACAGTGAAAAAGCACGCCACACATATAAACAGGGGTGTATTCATTACGGAAACCGTTTACCGATTAAGTTGACTACATTCAAATGGGTGAAGCTCATGCTAATACTTCCTTACGGCCTCGAGAAGACTCAGTCTCTAGGGTCCCTCCCCGTTTAATTAACGTTTTGTAACCTAATCAGCGTAATGAATACACCCCTGGGTTAGTTATTAGCTAGTATCTTTGCCACAACTAGTTAACTGTGTTGTGTAGTTAGCTACCTAACGTCAGAGCCTTTGGCTCTGGCTAACATAAGATGGCTTGCTAACGTTAGCAACAGTATAGCTAACACAAAAATGAAACGTTTTAACCAACTTACCATCGTCTTAGCTAGTGCAAGTTTTGCCAACGAAAGTACCTAGGGTTTTTGATTAAGTAGCTAGGGAAAAATACAAACTGGTAAGTTAGTTAGCTAGTAAGCAAACGAACTCGTAGCACAGACTTGCAACGTGGCTAACCGGCTGAGAATCAAAAATATCACTTATGTTCTCATTGGACAGGACAGGACCATTCCAACCTATCCGGGAAGTAGAACTGATTTTTTTTTTTTGTAACAGCTGGCAATATTTGTTTTCGAATTCCGCCTACAAAATAAAAGCCCGCGGTAAAAACAAAGTGCTATGTGATCTCATTGATAGGATATCATCAATATATTTTATACGTTTCTATATTTATGGTAATCTTGCTGACACCAGCCTCACTACGTCATTGACTTGAGAGTCAGGAACGGCTGCTCTGATGTGTTGCACGAAGCCAGAGAGTAAGCGAGGCTCAACGTTGTTTCGCCCACCAAAGCAACGACTTTTTGTATGGAGGTCAATGAGCGTGTCGAATTTGGCAAAAAATAAAATAAAATGAATGGCTTATTTGCTACGTGAAGTTTACTTGATCAAATATAAGTTTCGTAATGCTTAAATTGTTACGATTGTACTGATATGAGTAGGACACATGACATCCCGGCAACTTTGAGAAAAAACACTTTATATTGGAGTTGTCTGAAGATGGCTATGCACAGTCAAGTCACGAGGCTCGTAGCATATCATATATTTCCATTTAATACCTGCAATTGACGTCAACAACCCTTATCGAATTCTAAAAAAATTATTACAATAATGAGATGTATACAGTAATCCAAAGAAAGGATAGGCGGGAGCGAGCCAGCCCGCCCTAGGAAGCGACGATAACGAACGAAGGGGCTTTGCCCTCAGACTTCAAGGCGGCACCCTACGCTGGTTGGATATCCCCGTTTCGAATGGAACGAATCATGATCTATTGTTTTACATAGGACCGCTCCAGCCTTTCGGTCCCAGCCAGCACTTCCGGGATAATCAAACACACACACACACAGTAGCTAGCTAGCACAAACCTTCGGCGTTAGGACATCGTTTGCCGCTAACATCATGAATAGGGTGCATAAATCATCACACACATTTTCAAAATGTTATAACAACCCTTCTACACTAAAACGAGTAACATTAGACAACTGCAACTTGTTAAACGTTACGATCTTGTGGCAATCAAGTAGCAACTACTGTTATGTAACACTATATTTGATCACTCCAATACTGCCCTGTGTACATTTGCACACGATGCCGCATGGTGAAACACCGCTTCCCATTCATTTTCAATGGAAGGAAAGCGGTGAGATACGGAGAGGGCGGGGTACCGTTGGGCGGCGTTGAAAAAGTCATGCCCAGTGTACACTAGCACGCGGTAAATTGCCGCTTCAGCCGCCCAGAATGACTCGCTTGTGGGCGTGCTGGCAGCATTTTCGATTGTGCTTCAAGAGTTCAGCATAGCATGTTTGTATGAAGGTCTGGTTATTCACAGGTAAATAGTAATATGCTCTAAACCGCTCTGGTAACAACCAAACTGTGCTGCCCTGTTTCTAATGGTCCACATGGCTGGGATAACCTATTCAAGTAAGTAAATACATTTCGAAAATGTAAAAAAAAAAAACTATGTATTATTAGCTATCGAGCAACAGTGCAGGCTAACTCAAATGAGCTGCTAACGTTAGCTAGTTATCTAGCCAACTTAACATACTGTATAGATAGCTAGCTAAGTGAATTACATTTGACCAGCTACCTAACTTCATATTAGCTAGCTATCTTGATATATTTATCACTGTAAAAAACAAACTCCAAATGCATTTGTAGGTAGCTAGCTAACAGCCATGGAGGAGGGTGAAAGGATAGCAGCCCCATCTGTCAAAGTGAGAGAGTAGGCTATTCTGGATAGGGCAGATACTTGTGTAGTTCCAGTCCCTAGAAGTGAGGACAGAGAACATAATACTCAGTGCTGTCTAATTTGAGTATAATTTAGTCTGTTTCTTGTGTGGTTTTCTGTCCTCAGATACAGAGAGATGTGAAAGCCTGTCTGCAGATGAAGAGGTCCCAATGCAGAGCAGTGGTTCTCAGTCGTGGTCCTGGGGACTCAAAGGGGTGCACATTTTTGTTTTTGCCTTATCACTACACAGCTGATTTAAATGATCAAGTCATCAAGCTTCAAGTGGTATTTATGTATTCAGTTGTGACGCTATCCTTGATATGATCCTGCTATTGTCACACATGCACATATCTATCCAATGTTATCATGATTTGTTATAAGGGATATTACACTTTAGTAATCCACAATGACCTGGTGATGTAAAAGTCTAATAATGACATTATCTTCCATATTCCTACAGATACCTTGTAACTGGAGTTCCTTCAAAACGATTGCCTACAGTTACCGTGTAGGGCACTTCAAGGTTGGGTAACCAGGGCCATCTGGGACTGCCTCCTGGAGGAATTCAGGTGTGTGAAGGCTACCTGTGTCCTGCATAAGTTCATGAGGATGGACATGAGAACCAGGAGGGGATCTGCAGCTCGCCGCCATTTGCCAGAGGAGAGGTCTGCTGCTCTGCAGAATGTTTCAAGGATGGGGGCCAACAACGCAGCACGGGAGGCAATCCATGTGCGGGATATCTTCACCTCCTACTTCTTCGACGAGGGTGCTGTTCCCTGGCAACACCATAGACTACACTATGCACAACCAAATGCTCTTTTAAGAGCCATCCACATTACATTTACATTTTAGTCATTTAGCAGACGCTCTTATCCAGAGCGACTTAGTTAGTGAGTGCATACCTTCTTTTTTTTTTTTTCCATACTGGCCCCCCGTGGGAATCGAACCCACAACCCTGGCGTTGCAAGCGCCATGCTCTACCAACTGAGCTACACGGGGCCCATATCAGAGTATTTTTCTATTTACTTAGATATGTCAACTGCAATTATTAAATTCCCAGTTTCGCTCCTTTTGATTTCTACTTCTCAGGTAAGGGTGATGTCTGTACAAAAACAAAACAGGCTCTTTTAAGAGTCACCCATATTGAAAAAATTTAGCACAATTAGACACCCTATAACCCACACCTACACACTTGTGTATCAATCTGATTGATGGATTGTGTTGTGCAGTAAGCAGGCTCAGGTGTATAACTGTGGCTCCTTCCACCTTCAAAGAATAGGCAAGAGGACCAGCCATGGAGAATAGTAAGACACTTCATTATTTATAGAACTACGCTGTATTGTTTGACCTCATGTGTCTGCATGTTTTTCAGTATAAAGTACTCTGCAGCCACTTAGTGTGGACACCAGGTGAGACCACACATACAGATTCCTGTTGAACATTGTCACTTTAACTACCTTATTTTCTCAATAACAGTCTCTCTCCTTCACTTCACCCCTCTCCCCCCTTCTCCTTAAATCCTCTAGCTTATATCAGCTGTGAAAATAATCAGCCAAAATAAGAAATTTCAGGGAAATTTAGGATTCCCCCTTTTGACACCCACTAGGGTGTCACTCATTAAAATACAAAACAAACAAAAAGAATCACACTTTTTTATTAATAGGCAATAATGATAATAAAAAGGCCTTCAGTCCTTCCATCTACACCCAACTTGTACTAGGTTGGCTACCAGCCACCCAGGAACTTCAAACCTTCACATAAGGAAAGACAAACATTCATTTACATTTACATTTTTAGTCATTTAGCAGACGCTCTTATCCAGAGCGACTTACAGGAGCAATTAGGGTTAAGTGCCTTGCTCAAGGGCACATCGACAGATTTTTCACCTAGTCGGCTCGGGGATTAGAACCAGCGACCTTTCGGTTACTGGCACAACGCTCTTAACCACTAAGATACCTGCCGCCCCATTCACAATGGTTAACTTGATTAATAAAGCGTAAAACATAAACAGGGAAGTAAACTTTGGCCCCCTTTAGACACCCACTAGGGTGTCACTCCACCACCTCACCAATAGCAAACCAAGGGTCATCCTTTGTCAACCCCATCTCAGTGTCTGCATCCCCTTCTTGAGCCCCTAGGAGGGGCATCATACCAGCTGTATGCACGACATCTGTAACAGACTTTCTCAAACAAGGAATTACACAGGCAGCACAGCACATTAATATTAGAAACACAACTACTAGGGTCAGAAATCCAGTAACCACCAGTGCAGCATACTTACCAAACCACTCCCCCAACCAGGAGAACAGTCTGTTTCCCTCCATTCCAGCCATGCTCTTCATTTCAGCTGATAGTTTATCTAAACCAATTAGGGCTTTAGAGATACTCCCGTCAGGACTGGTATTGTTAGGGATAAACGTACAACAATGGCTTACCATTCTATAGACACCACCCCTTTCTGCCTGATCTAGAGCCAACCTCTTTTGACTAAGTCATAAGAGTGAGATGGCGGATAATTGTTCACAAGATCCCTTCTGTTGCATCCCTAGTCCAGCAAATAAATCGTTGTTGGTCGTAATAGATATAATTAATCCAATTCACAATTTTGCTTGTCACCCACCAAAAGAACGTGGTAGTAAACCCTTCCCCTAATTGTTTCATAGCTCGGTATCCATCCGATACCCCCCTTGGTATCCCAATCGCATCCATCTAAATAGGGCTATTCTCCTTCTTGTTAAAACTCCTCCTACATCTGTTTAATCCTTGGTTCCTGGTGACTAATTCTAACAAGCTGAACCAGTAGAACCAGGGCGCACGTATCTAGCCACCCTTTTTGGAATTCTCTGCCTTATACTGCCTTTACTGGCACACGCCCACCACACATCGGTTACAGGGGCTGTAAAGTTAAGAATTCTCTCCTGTGCTTCCGAACTTAAGTCCCCAATTGATAATTGGTGATGTCTTTGTTTCTCTTTACCCCCCATCTGGATGTTCAGTCCCCCTCGGTCTCAAATCCCCATCCCCAAGTGTGTTTAAACACCTGAGTCTAGGAACAATCTGCCGTGGGGGCCGAACACAAATATAATAGGATTTTATAATCCCAATTTGCTTATTGACATGTACCTCACCCATTGGCTACGTCCCTAACCCTTATTCTGAATCTGACAGTTTGCCCTTCTCTGACTCCCATTTTGTAGGCCACTCGTCCTTGACGGTCAGTATGTCGGGTCGCTTCTCTTCTCTTTTACTTCTTAACAATGGTAAGGGCATAGCACAATTGGTGGTGGATCTTGACATATCAAGACCATTACCGAGACTATGATGCAACTCAAGTTATCCATATTCCCAAAAACTGCCAACCCTCTCCTGTCCTCAGTCTTTCTGCTTGGTACTACCCCATACTCACACCCTGAGAACACACTACAGTGATGATAGGTCGGGGTAGGAGATCTTCGTTAACAGAGGTGATCCCCAGACCCTATTGGTACAGTTCTTCTCTCTAACTCTGCATGTGTTCAGTGGTGCTTGCATGTGTTCTTACCTTTTTGCAGTGGGCAACGTGGACCCAGGTTGCTCTTTCTGCTATTCTAATGGCAAAGGCAGTGACCAATATAACCTGATACCCCCCCCCAACAGGCCTGCCTCCAGTCTTTCTTCTCTAGGGACTGGACGCTCACCAGTCACCTGGCCAGACAGAGTGGGTCACCTTCTCCTTTAGTTCACCTGTGGGGCACAAAACCTCTGACATACGGGTGTGGTTAATAAACTATCTTCACACGTGTTCAGCTCTCAATTTCTATTTCTGACTGCATTCTCTTTCTAGACTGTAGCTTTTTTTTAAAGTATTTTGTCCTCTCCTTTGTATATATTTATTATTTAATCCTACCATCCCCCTTTTGACACATGTTTTGCTCATGTGTCAATATTTCCACCTACCTAAACAATCACTTAGGTAATATTGGTAATTTATCATCCAATTGCCATCCCTTATTTTTACCCCCTCATTTTAACATTACAACCCTTTATAACCATCATACTAGGTGTGTTGTTATTTATTTGAAAAACCCAATTTGAAAAACAACAACCACAAATAGCCAGGCCCCACTTAATGTGGTAGCTCACTTTTATGACCTAAATACTGCCTAACTTCACTACTGCTCCCCCTAGCCCTGGGCAACATTCCAATGAGATGAGCTAATCTCTTTCTCCTGGTTATACATTTTGTTAACCTTCAATTACCATCAGTAATCTAAAGATGGTAGTACACACAAAACATGATACAGATATCCCCAGTCCTAACCCATCAATAATTGTTTGTATCAATCTAATTCCTCATAACTAATCCATAAAACCACTCAAAATTCCTCAAGTATACAATGATTATTTAATTGATTACCCTAAATCTGCTACATGTGATCTCATCTCAAATGATCCATTATCAATTATTTGATCAAACCCCTAGGAAAATCTGTCTCCCCTTCTATTGTTCCTGTCCCCCCTGTAAATGTCATATTTCATTTTTTTAGCCAATACAATCACGGTTACATCAAATGTTCCCTCCTTTGGCCATTTAGTTACTATCTTTCTGGTCCTTTTTCTCATTTGTTAGAGATATTACCAATATCTTCACTATTTTCTGGGAACCTTCTCTTCATGATTGCTACTGGTGATCCTGCCATCTCTACTTCTGGTGTGGTCTAATGTCTATATTAGGGTGTAAGGTATTTATTATTCCTGTTGTCTTTTTCAGCTAAACGTTTTATATCCCTCAGTTAATGGTATTTTCTCCCTAATATATCTTCATAATCTTCTTCTTTCCCTAAATGAGATTTAATCTCTTGCCTTTCCTCTACTATCCTTCTATCATTACTGGATCAATGATAATAACTGTAATAACTATTAATAATAATTGTAATAACTATTTCACATTAAATTGTGCCTTTTTCTGATAATGTTATACAGTGGGGAAAAAAAGTATTTAGTCAGCCACCAATTGTGCAAGTTCTCCCACTTAAAAATATGAGAGAGGCCTGTAATTTTCATCATAGGTACACGTCAACTATGACAGACAAAATTAGAAAAGAAAATCCAGAAAATCACATTGTAGGATTTTTAATGAATTTATTTGCATATTATGGTGGAAAATAAGTATTTGGTCAATAACAAAAGTTTCTCAATACTTTGTTATATACCCTTTGTTGGCAATGACACAGGTCAAACGTTTTCTGTAAGTCTTCACAAGGTTTTCACACACTGTTGCTGGTGTTTTGGCCCATTCCTCCATGCAGATCTCCTCTAGAGCAGTGATGTTTTGGGGCTGTCGCTGGGCAACACGGACTTTCAACTCCCTCCAAAGATTTTCTATGGGGTTGAGATCTGGAGACTGGCTAGGCCTCTCCAGGACCTTGAAATGCTTCTTACGAAGCCACTCCTTCGTTGCCCGGCGGTGTGTTTGGGATCATTGTCATGCTGAAAGACCCAGCCACGTTTCATCTTCAATGCCCTTGCTGATGGAAGGAGGTTTTCACTCAAAATCTCACGATACATGGTCCCATTCATTCTTTCCTTTACACGGATCAGTCGTCCTGGTCCCTTTGCAGAAAAACAGCCCCAAAGCATGATGTTTCCACCCCCATGCTTCACAGTAGGTATGGTGTTCTTTGGATGCAACTCAGCATTCTTTGTCCTCCAAACACGACGAGTTGAGTTTTTACCAAAAAGTTCTATTTTGGTTTCATCTGACCATATGACATTCTCCCAATCCTCTTCTGGATCATCCAAATGCACTCTAGCAAACTTCAGACGGGCCTGGACATGTACTGGCTTAAGCAGGGGGACACGTCTTGCACTGCAGGATTTGAGTCCCTGGCGGCGTAGTGTGTTACTGATGGTAGGCTTTGTTACTTTGGTCCCAGCTCTCTGCAGGTCATTCACTAGGTCCCCCCGTGTGGTTCTGGGATTTTTGCTCACCGTTCTTGTGATCATTTTGACCCCACGGGGTGAGATCTTGCGTGGAGCCCCAGATCGAGGGAGATTATCAGTGGTCTTGTATGTCTTCCATTTCCTAATAATTGCTCCCACAGTTGATTTCTTCAAACCAAGCTGCTTACCTATTGCAGATTCAGTCTTCCCAGCCTGGTGCAGGTCTACAATTTTGTTTCTGGTGTCCTTTGACAGCTCTTTGGTCTTGGCCATAGTGGAGTTTGGAGTGTGACTGTTTGAGGTTGTGGACAGGTGTCTTTTTATACTGATAACAAGTTCAAACAGGTGCCATTAATACAGGTAACGAGTGGAGGACAGAGGAGCCTATTAAAGAAGAAGTTACAGGTCTGTGAGAGCCAGAAATCTTGCTTGTTTGTAGGTGACCAAATACTTATTTTCCACCATAATTTGCAAATAAATTCATTAAAAATCCTACAATGTGATTTTCTGGATTTTTTTTTCTCAATTTGTCTGTCATGGTTGACGTGTACCTATGATGAAAATTACAGGCCTCTCATCTTTTTAAGTGGGAGAACTTGCACAATTAGTGGCTGACTAAATACTTTTTTTCCCCACTGTAATTGTAGCCTATTGCATTACTTTAGTTTAAAATATGTTTGTTTATTTAACAAATCTAAAACCCACTATAGGTTGGTGCTATTCCCTCAGCATAATAGCTAAAGCTACTTGCATCCCCTGGTCCCCGTAACGAAAATAAATTATCGTTCTAGAATTCACCAACTATTTGCATACACCACTGGTGTTAAGCAACCTATCGAATAAAGTAATAACAATTAGAATTTATTAAAGCACTGCCTTCCAGTCAAGTATTTAGACCTCTACTTGAAATCTTACAGCTCAATCTAACTCGCTTGACTGTCTCTATTTTTTTTTCACTAACCAGAGCCATAAATTATTCTCCTTTGTCCTCAACTCAATTTTCACAGCTCTATCGCCATTTCAGTTCGCTATTCAATTTCTTTAACTGTTCTCTCTGATTAGGCCCTAATTAATAAAACAAATACTTGCGATCGTTGATAAGCATACATTTAATGATATTCCTATCATTTGAACTATCTCTCACCCCTCCCCTTGCTCCTTCCTACACAACGGGGGAGGCGCGGTGACCTTGTAACATATTTTCATAGCTTAAGTAGAAGTATTCTAGAAAGGTCTATCTAATTCAACCTTTCACATTTCTCAATCCACGTAGTAATCTAGGTCTATAGCCCCAATGCGAAAGCTATACCCACTGTCCCTACCTTAAAAAGCACATGCTGTCCTTTACTTGGTTTTGTGACAGCGACCCTCCAAGTGACTCCTGACTCTTGTGACTTCTGTAGCCACTCTTTAAACCGACTTACTCCTTCGATGGCCATTCGAAAGGATGCCTCAAAAGCACAGTGGTCCATTTGTGTGGGCCTCTCCTCGTAGGAACAGACATGGTACTTGTACCCAGGAGGTAACCAACTCTATGAATTGAAAAAGAAATGTAATCAACATTGATATTTTCTGACAACTACATAGGTCACTAAAAATGTTTATGAGCATACCAGCTAACAACTTGTTTTTTTATATAATGAATTTATTACATTCATTAAAATGATCAATAACAATCTTTGTCTTAACTACAGTTAACCTTCAATTGTGGATACTCATCAGTGTTTTCTCTCACATTGGCACAAGTCAACCTCTGAGGCCAGCAAGATGAAAATGATGACTGAAAGTAACAATCACTATTCAAAATACGTTTTCCATACATAACTCATATTTAAGCTATTTTATACGTGAATAACTTATCTTACTTAGCTGTAGCGCTATTGGCATTAATCATTCTCAGATGAGGTGAGAGAACTCGAGCTTGGAAGATGCTCTGCTCACTCAAGTGCTCTATGCCCGCCTGTGCTCAGCTGACACACTGGATGAGGCATGCTTTTGATGGCACGCGCATGTATGGGGAGTGATTCAGGACAGAATCCAGCCTAGGAAACAGTACCACCGTGTGGCTGTCGCATACCATTGAACGTCTGACTGACATAGCGTGATACCAATGCCATACTAACGTCTGCGTGACGCCTGCGTGTTAATTAAATGATGCTGTTTCCTACCATTGAATGTGTAACTAACATGTCGTCATACCAACGCCTTACTAACGTCTGCGTGACGCCTGCGTGTTAATGAAAGTCATAAGATGCATGGTTTATATTTATATTCATTTAATCTCAACCATAAATGTTAGAAATGTACCGTTTTTCCCCTGCAAGCCGACATTCCGATGTAGCCACATTGAGCTATAGTGTAGCCTCTATGGCTTGTGTATTTCCTGTTATCACAACCTAGAAAAGATTATGTCCAATCTATAGGTAATCTGGCTTTCCCTCAACACCTCATAGGATGGTATGTTATCTTATCTCGCTGTATACAGATCTAAATGTTGTTAGCCAATCACAGAATGTGTTGTTACCAGTTCCCAGTAGCCTACATCAGAAAACCAATAGGAGTTGTGTCCGTGACTTTCAGTCGAATAGACAAGTTTATAGGATTTCCCAGAGGGTCAATGCTATTAAGGTTCCTTGGGATGTCCCGACCTCAATCAAGTAGAAATGTAAAATGGTTAAGGTAAGGGTTAAGTTTAGTGTTAAGTATGGGTTATGGTTTAGGGTTCTGGATAGGGAAGTCCAACGGAATCTGCATAGCAGTGACCGTTCATAGAGTGAGAGACGGGCACGGTATTTGAGAGCTCGGCAGCGACAAAGACATTAATTTGTTTTGTTTTGTTTTTTTTACAAGCGGCAGACAGTATTTTCGAGAGCGTCTGCCACAAATAGTTTCCTTAGAGACCAGTGGCGGCTCCTGAAAAAATTCTCAGGGGGGGCCATTTTTCTGATGATTTAGGTGACCTACACACATTTTTAAAAAGATATGTCCAGCAACAACATGAAGACAGGGGCAGCATATAAGTCAATACCAGAAGCATTTATTGACTGATCTCAAAAGTGTTGGCTTACAAAATCAAAATAAGTTATCACAGTAAAAATAATCAAGGGTGTTCTTTCACATTCCTCAACACTGCATAAACAATATGCATTTCCATAAACAAATGAAATATCAGCTGAAAATACAGCATCTTGGTATTTGTTCAGATTGCAGGATCAACAAGAGCTTTTACCACATTTTTTGCCTCATGGTTGAATTGGAAATATGTGCACCTGAGCATAATTCACAACAAGCAAGCAGGAGCTTTTGATAGAGGCTACTGAAAACATTGATGCAAGTTATTGGTAATAAGACATTTTTATAGACTTCCATATTCTGCCCTCTTGTATAGATTTGTGAAAATGAACAGTGATAGACATTTTGCCTGAAAACAGAATTTGAAAGTAATTTCTAGAAAAGGTAAACACAGCTATCTGTATGGCTTTGTAAAAATGAACAACCATATTCTGGCCAATTGTATAGATTTGTAAATATGAACAACCATATTCTGGCCAATTGTATAGATTTGTAAAAATGAACATGAACAGATTTTTTTTTATTTTACTTTTTTTTAAATGAAAAATAACTATTTTAAACAACATCAACTGTGAACTGATTTGGGCGTGTGTGTGTTAAAGAGACAGGGAGGGAGGGACAAAGAGAGAGAGAGAGGCTACATTACTTGTACTGAAACTGTTCTCTTCTCTGTTTCAATACAGCAAAGCGTTCAATGACTTTCTCATTGAAATCAGGCATGCTGAGGACTAGTTCCCTCTCCATGGAAAGCATGGCCAGTGCATTCAGACGTTCCTGGCCCATTGAATTTCGCAGGAATGTCTTAACTCGTGTCAAAGTTGAGAAACATCTCTCAGCTTCAGCTGTTGTCATGGGAGTAGTTATGAGGATGTTCAACAGAGTCACAGTCTCAGAGAACGTCTCCTGGAGGTTGTAGCTCATGAGAACCTGGTACAGTGCCAGTGCACCACAGCATCCCTTGAATTCAGGATTCTCATAGATCAGAGATAGTTCTGTCTTGAGCTTTGCCTTGCTCAGCATGGGGTATGCATTCACAGTGGCATTCAGAGCCTCATCAGGAAATGAATGGCAGTACCTTTCAAACATGTCTGCTTGCAGTAAGGTAGCACTCACAAGGTGGCCAGAGAAAGAGAACCTTTCTTTGGTGTGATCCAGGATGGTGTTGCAGACCTCTTCAGACAGCCTCTGCTTCTCCTCTTCTCTCAAAGCTGTTCTGGGTCTTTTGGCTCCTGTTGCTTCTTGCAGCTGCTGTTGAGGGGAGTCCCTGAAGGCAAACAGACCAATGTGTTTGTTGGCTTTGTACAGTATTGTTGTCTATGTGATGCACAGGTGTATGCAATGTATCCATGTATAGTACAAATACTTCAGTTCCACTTAAAATGGGCAGGGATGCATAAAGTCTTTAGTGTTTAAGTTAGCCTTTGTGTCTCACATAGCCTGGATGTTCAGCACAGTATACAGTGGTGCTCATAAGCTTATGATCCCATGCTAAAGTTTACTAAAAGGAGGAATAAAAAAGAAAAGAAAATTGGTGTCCTTAAAGGTTGGATTTTCCAACTTTTTTAATTAAGTCATTAAGATCAATTTCCAAAAGATGATTTTTTTATTTTTTTATTCCTCTTTTTAGTCAACTTTAGAATGTGTTCATACACTTATGAGCACCACTGTACAGTACACATAGTATATAAAATAAGCTAGATTACACCACTGGCCATATATAATGAGAATAATGTAATTTCAAACACAAATGCAGTCTCCTTTCATGCATACATTTTCAAATAAAGCTCTGCTTTGAGAAAGATCGAATGATATTGTTTAATCTTACCTTATGGCCTGCACACTGCTTGTGAAGCTGTCGAGGGCACGTTTGATAAAGACAGCATCGATGTCCTTCTTCTGTAGCTTCTGGTACAGAATGTCGACGTGGGGCATGATTTTGTGAAAAAGCCGCAGGAAAAAAATTAAATCTTCATCATGTAGCATCCTCACGTAGCCAGATGCCTCTCTCACGGTGTGCTGGTCAAATGAACCCAATGAACCCGTCCGGATGGCTTCAAAACATTCTATGAGGTCGTCTCGATTCTCGTAGACAGTGTTCACGACTCTGCTGTTGAAGTTCCACCGTGTGGATGAAGGTCTGGGCAGTCTTCGTGCAACAGTCTGGTCAAGAATGCTGGTGCGTTTGGGTGACCGGGAAAAAAAAGTTGTAATCCCGCTCAGATCGGAAAAGAAAATGTTCACTTTTTTGATGCGAGAAGTAGCTTGCTGCATGATCAAATTCAGCTGATGCGCATAGCAATGCACGTAATGGGCATTCTTGAAATGCTCACGCACCTTTTGCTGCACACCAGCCTTCTCTCCCCTCATCACACTGGCTCCATCGTGAGCTTGCGCAATGAGTTTGACTTTCTCGTCATCGGCAAAAAGACCGTTCAGTCTCTCCAAAAGCACACTGGCGATTGAGACTGAGGTTGATTCCGAGATGGGAAGGAACTCAAAAAAGCGCTCCTGCACTTTGTGGTTGCTATCTATGTACCTCAGCACAAGCACCAACTGTGTCTGTGTAGAAACGTCCGTGGTCTCGTCAGCTTGGATAGCTACGAAGTTCGCTGACTTCACCTCCTCCACAATATGTTCCCTCGTGACCGCTAGCATACACTCCAGTAGCTCGTTTTGAATGGTCTTTGATGTGCCCTTGAAAACTTTAGCATTTTTAAGATGGTCATCAAACACCTCATCTAATTGTGCCACAAAGTTGACAAGTCCAAGAAAAATACCAGGGTTGGTGGAGCCCTCAGTTTCATCTTTGCCTCGCAAAGCTAACTCAAACACTCCGCAAAACTTCACACACTGGATTAGCCGGCTGAGGATGTGGCGGTTCTTGCTAACCTCATCGTTGTGGCGGCGGACAGCTAGCCTGTATCCCTCATCCAGTTGAGTGGCAATGTTCACTCTCCCCAAAGCAGACAATCTCAAACAGCTATCCATGTGGGTCTTTGACAGCTCATGTTTCTTAATCTTTTCTGAAAGATGGTGCATGTCGGTTACACCAGTCGCTGTCCAAGCGGTGCTGTCTGCCGTGCCGCCTTCAGGGTGAAAGAGTAAGCAGGGGTAGCAGAAAACTGCATTAGCTACATCGCAGCCTGCTAGCCAGATTTTTCGTTCATACCAATTTTTGGAAAATCCTCGGGTGTAGGACTTTCCCCCTTTAGTAGAAACCTGTTGAATTATTAAATTTGGTCTGGGAGGTCCTAATTGTTTCGTTGCCAATTTATCTTCATTTGTTCGCCGACAAAAAGGAACTTCTTTCAAAGAGACAATCGAGTTGCACTGAAGGCTAGCCATTTTGACAGTAGTAGTGAATTGATTGATGAGGCTACCCGCTCTTTTCTTAGTTACGTTCATGGTTATGTTACGTATGACGAAAGCGCGTAAGTGCAAGCCCTCAGAAACCCATAGAGATTGTATTGAAAGCTCTGATATTTGAAAAAAATTGATTTTACATTAGAGGCTATGAGAGACTTCTGGGCGATTTTCAACCTGACTGAAATCGCCCCAAAACGGGCGGGGACATTTGAAGCACGACTTTAGCCTGATTGGACATTTAGTGGCAGATCAGACGTCTAGATTAGAACACTGATAACTACTGTTGCCGTGATATAATTGATTAGAAAAAAAATCCCTTCCTTTTCCCGTTTGGCAGTGCGTCGCCCATATCGCCCTAATGAACACACCGCCCCTGTTAGAGACTATGAAAATAATGACCAAGATGTCCTTGATCCGATTGAGGAGTAAGTATATTTACAGTTGAAGTCGGAAGTTTACATATACCTTAGCCAAATACATTTAAAATCAGTTTTTCACAATTCCTGACATTTAATCGTAGTAAAAATTCTCTGTCTTAGGTCAGTTAGGATCACCACTTTATTTTAAGAATGTGAAATGTCAGAATAATAATTTATTTCAGCTTTTATTTCTTTCATCACATTCCCAGTGGGTCAGAAGTTTACATACACTCAATTAGTATTTGGTAGCATTGCTTTTAAATAGTTTAACTTGGGTCAAACGTTTCGGGTAGCCTTCCACAAGCTTCCCACAATAAGTTGGGTGAATTTTGTCCCATTCCTCCTGACAGAGCTGGTGTAACTGAGTCAGGTTTGTAGGTCTCCTTGCTCGCACACGCTTTTTCAGTTCTGCCCACAAATTGTCTATAGGATTGAGGTCAGGGCTTTGTGATGGCCACTCCAATACCTTGACTTTGTTGTCCTTAAGCCATTTTGCCACAACTTTGGAAGTATGCTTGGGGTCATTGTCCATTTGGAAGACCCATTTGCGACCAAGCTTTAACTTCCTGACTGATGTCTTGAGATGTTGCTTCAATATATCCACATAATTCTCCTTCCTCATGATGCCATCTATTTTGTGAAGTGCACCAGTCCCTCCTGCAGGAAAGCACCCCCACAGCATGATGCTGTCACCCCCGTGCTTCATAGTTGGGATGGTGTTCTTCGGCTATGGCAATGTCAAACTAATTTCTAAATCAATCTTTCTTTTAGTCAAGATGTGATGAGCCAGAGCAACCAATCAGCTTCACTGCAGCTGTTCAACCCACCACGCCCACTGCTCTCCCTCCACAAGCAACCACATCCTCTTCTCCTGTTCAACTATTTTGCCGCCACACTGAAAAGGACTGTACATACAGTGAGGGAAAAAAGTATTTGATCCCCTGCTGATTTTGTACGTTTGCCCACTGGCAAAGAAATGATCAGTCTATAATTTAAATCTTAGGTTTATTTGAACAGTGAGAGACAGAATAACAACAAAAAAATCCAGAAAAACGCATGTCCAAAATGTTATGAATTGATTTGCATTTTAATGAGGGAAATAAGTATTTGACCCCTCTGCAAAACATTACTTAGTACTTGGTGGCAAAACCCTTGTTGGCAATCACAGAGGTCAGACGTTTCTTGTAGTTGGCCACCAGGTTTGCACACATCTCAGGAGAGATTTTGTCCCACTCCTCTTTGCAGACCTTCTCCAAGTCATTAAGGTTTCAAGGCTGACGTTTGGCAACTCGAACCTTCAGCTCCCTCCACAGATTTTCTATGGGATTAAGGTCTGGAAACTTGCTAGGCCACTCCAGGACCTTAATGTGCTTCTTCTTGAGCCACTCCTTTGTTGACTTGGCCGTGTGTTTTGGGTTATTGTCATGCTGGAATACACATCCACGACCCATTTTCAATGACCTGGCTGAGGGAAGGAGGTTCTCACCCAAGATTTGACGGTACATGGCCCCATCCATTGTCCCTTTGATGCGGTGAAGTTGTCCTGTCCCCTTAGCAGAAAAACACCCCCAAAGCATAATGTTTCCACCTCCATGTTTGACGGTGGGGATGGTGTTCTTGGGGTCATAGGCAGCATTCCTCCTCCTCCAAACACGGCGAGTTGAATTGATGCCAAAGAGCTCCATTTTGGTCTCATCTGACCACAACACTTTCACCCAGTTCTCCTCTGAATCATTCAGATGTTCATTGGTAAACTTCAGATGGGCATGTATATGTGCTTTCTTCAGCAGGGGGACCTTGCGGGCGCTGCAGGATTTCAGTCCTTCACAGAGTAGTGTGTTACCAATTGTTTTCTTGGTGACTATGGTCCCAGCTGCCTTGAGATCATTGACAAGATCCTCCCGTGTAGTTCTGGGCTGATTCCTCACCGTTCTCATGATCATTGCAACTCCACGAGGTGAGAACTTGCATGGAGCCCCAGGCCGAGGGAGATTGACAGTTACTTTGTGTTTCTTCCATTTGCGAATAATCGTACCAACTGTTGTCACCTTCTCACCAAGCTGCTTGGCGATGGTCTTGTAGCACATTCCAGCCTTGTGTAGGTCTACAATCTTGTCCCTGACATCCTTGGAGAGCTCTTTGGTCTTGGCCATGGTGGAGAGTTTGGAATCTGATTGATTGATTTATTCTGTGGACAGGTGTCTTATATACAGGTAACAAACTGAGATTAGGAGCACTCCCTTTAAGAGTGTGCTCCTAATCTCAGCTCGTTACCTGTATATCAGACACCTGGGAGCCAGAAATCTTTCTGATTGAGAGGGGGTCAAATACTTATTTCCCTCATTAAAATGCAAATCAATTTATAACATTTTTGACATGCGTTTTTCTGGATTTTTTTGTTGTTATTCGGTCTCTCACTGTTCAAATAAACCTACCATTAAAATTATAGACTGATCATTTCTTTGTCAGTGGGCAAACGTACAAAATCAGCAGGGGATCAAATACTTTTTTCCCTCACTGTACATACCCCTGTGCCTATTGCCTATCTCAGTGCAACATGATCCATCCCAAGGCCTCAGCTGGACACCTAAAATGTGAGAAATGTCAACAAGACGCTACAGTAGTGTGTGTGTGTGTGTGTGTGGAGTTCCAAGAAATTACATGAGTGTGATGTGCCCCTCTGTATCAATATTGAAATGCCATAAATGGAAGATGGCAAAGGAGATAGTGATGTGAGTGAGAGCATGTGAAAATAAAGACCCCTCTGGATCTAAAATGAGTGTGGGGTGCCCTCTTGTGTCTCCTTTTTGTCCGTTTGAGGATGGTACAGTCACCCCTGGTGGAGGTTCTTGGAACACTGCTATTTAAGTCTGAGCAGAGGTTTGACGAAAACCTTCAAAGGTGGTGGTGCTATGTTGCGTGTTATCTTGAATACCAGGCAGAAGTTTGAGAACATAATGAAACAGTGTAAACTAAACAGGTTGAACTTGTTGAGTACACTCTTCGAAAAAGGGGTTCCAACAGGGTTCTTTGGCTGTCACCAAAGGAGAACCACTTTTTGGTTCCAGTAAGAACCCTTTTGGGTTCCATATAGAACCCTCTGTGGAATGGAACCCAAAAGGGTTCTACCTAGGCACAGAAGGGGTTCTACGTGGAACCAAACAGGGTTCTCCTATTGGGACAGCTGAAGAATCCTTTTAGGTTCTAGATAGCAGCTTTTTTCTGAGTGTAGGCCTATATTGCCATGGTGGTTCTGTGGTTTTCTGTAAAAAAAAATGGTTAATTGGTGGTGGGGAGTTAAGATAATCAGAAATACTATGAAACATCCCCACTTTTAGCACATATTTGCAAGCAAGCAAAGTAGCCTTCTACTGTATGCGTGCTGAGGAATGTGTGATCACTCAACATTGACAGGACTGACAAAAAAAGACATGCTCACATGCAAACAAAAGACAATAAAGAAATGTACAAAACAATGAAGAAATTGACAAAAGTCGTAAATGTTATGAAATAAAACAAAACGTAATGATCAAGTGTAGCAGTTTGAATTGCATTAACAGAAATTACCATAAATCAACATTGTAGATGATAAAAAACTGCATTAACGGTGAATATTTACCGGTGGTGATATAATGGGGAATTGATCAACATTAACAAACAAACGGTAGCCTAAACAATTCACACAATGACACAATAAATGCGCACGATTTGTCGGGAGACAGAAACATGCCTTTAGAGTGTCATCGCCACACACCCATTCCCTCCTTCTTGTCTGGACATTTTTTCAATTATACTCAATACACAGAGCTTAATATTTACAAGGAATAGGCCTAGGTGTAACCTTAAAAACGTGGTCAGGTATAAAGCAGTAGTGTACATTGGTGGAAATTCCCATCGACTGAGGATGAGGGGTCACCATTATGTAGTTTGATGGAAATTATCCAACCATTATGTAGAAATTAAGTTCAATATAATAATAAACTACATTTATCAATCTGACTCCATTATTATGTGAATAAATGCATCAGGCCATGTGCGTCTCTGGAGGATCTAGCGAGATAGCGAATCATTACATCACCGACTCAGTATGACTATAATGAACATGTCTAACGTGCACCATTATGCACTTATTAAGAGACTAGATACAAATAGCTAATCCTGGCGACCAATGTTCTAGCATTAATTTATTGAGGCAAGCAGATCAGAGATGTCAAGGTGGTACCCAAGAATATGCTATGTGTATAGTGTAAATAACAAATACCAATAGACCTACTAAATTATAAGCGTTTGGTCAATCAAATAATTACTCTGTAAAACGAGGAATGCAGTTACTCCATTCAACTAATAGGATGTATTAGTCATGAAAGAATGTACACAAACAATTACAGTGTAAATGAAATGCATGATGCATTACAAAATAACACAGAGTGGCCTATGGGTCATTCTTGGGCTGCGGTATTTTTTTTTTTTACTAGAATAAATGCATTTCCTGAACACCCCACAACATTAAGTAAATATTCAACCTTCAAGAAAATATATTTTCCCACCTCAGGCATTAAAGCCCTTTTGTTATTGTCCATTTTTGTCTGATATGGACACCATTTATCTTCAACCCCGTTACAGACAATATTGAAGTTGTCTGAATATGATTATAAAAGTTATAAAATCAACATTTACCTAATGCTCATGTGTCCCCCAAACCAATTCAATTATTATAAATAGAAAATGTATGTAAAATATCAGAATTCTGCTATATTAAACCCTGAAATTGACACATTATGTGTCAGCGGGATCATCATTTAAATAAAAAAATGCTTTCAATTAAAGCATGTATAGTTTAGGTCCTTCTTTGTTGAACAAAGGCAGATGACATCACGAGACATCAGCTCACCAGGAGCAAGGGTGATGACCTGTTTTATTCTCATGGTGGAGGGCACCGCTTTTATCGGGCGTGGCATCATCTCCATCACTGCCTTTGTCTTTCTGCTGCTGATGTGGGTGCATCATTCCCTAGATGTTTCAATGGCTAACGTTAAATCAAAGATTCTTAGAATATATACATGTATACACTATAATCCTTGAGTAATTTAGGATCTAGAGCGACTTAAAGGAACAACTGAAGTTAAGAGCCTTGCCCAACTCTCCTACCACTAGGCTACCTGCCTTTAAATATATTTTTTGTTCACATGGAACACATTACAGCATGTTTCATAAATGAATATAAACAATATATAATGTGTAATACAGTGGGGAGAACAAGTATTTGATACACTGCCGATTTTGCAGGTTTTCCTACTTACAAAGCATGTAGAGGTCTGTAATTTTTATCATAGGTACACTTCAACTGTACCTAATCTAAAACTGTACGGAATCTAAAACAAAAATCCAGAAAATCACATTGTATGATTTTTAAGTAATTAATTTGCATTTTATTGCATGACATAAGTATTTGATACATCAGAAAAGCAGAACTTAATATTTGGTACAGAAACCTTGGTTTGCAATTACAGAGATCATACGTTTCCTGTAGGTCTTGACCAGGTTTGCACACACTGCAGCAGGGATTTTGGCCCACTCCTCCATACAGACCTTCTCCAGATCCTTCAGGTTTCTCCACAGAAATTGATAGCCTGTATGGTGACAGTGATTGTGTCTGTTAAACAGGTAAACTTGTGGTAAACTGGGAACTCTGGGGCAAAAACAAGGTCAAATCATGACATCAGTGATTTTCAGGTCAGAATGTCAGAGAAAGATGACAGAGTTTCTGAATTGGAATTCCGAGTTGGATGACTGTTCAAAACAAATTTTCCTAGTCGGAGCTCGTTAGTTTTCCCGAGATCCCAGTTGTCTTGAACGCACTGAAGTCGGAAGTCAGAGATTGACGAGTTCCCAGTTGTTATGAATGCGCCACTAGAGACCTAGGCTACCTCTTATTTCTGAATATGCTCCCTTCAACAAAGAAGGCCTTGTGTCCATATTGATTTGAGAAATAGGCATATCTACACAGTAATGGTGGCTAGCTGCAAATCAACAAGCCTAATACTTTTTTGGCTGAGGTGATATGCCTATTTTAGCTAAATCAACAAATTCAATTGATTAGATTACTCTGGCAATGAAAAATCTTTTTTTACAAAATCATGTACATGTAGAAGTCATGTAGACGTTTGTAAGGCTTTCATGGTGAGATCTTTAATAATAAACTATACATACTTAAACTAACACCTGTCAGTGTCAGGTGTTTAGGAAGTGAACACTACCTCTATCTCCATGACGTGTCCATGTCACGTGACATGAACGTGACGTGAACGCGTCGGCAGTTTGAGGCCTTTGAATAAAAGTTGTCTCCATTGACAGTCTATGTTAATTCATTGCGGTATTTTATGGCGCTAGGAAGAAATTAGGTGTTTGGTGAGAGGTGTCAGTAGCTTAATTTCGCTGAATTCTGGCTTTGAATCACTCACCATACGCCTGGCTGAGACTCTCTAAATCTATCCAATCACCGCTCTCATGCTGTTGACCAATGACACGGACGTATGTAGGCTGGAATACGCCCCTAGGCGTGGCTTTGGCTAACCTCGTTTGTGAAAAAAAGAGACGCGTTCCTTTCAGGAAAAAATGGCAGCTGTTGACATCGTCATGCCGATGGAACTAGAGCCACAAATAATCAGTGACGACGACATGGAGAGGTAGCTAAATATGCACTTTTTCATAAATGTGTACGGGTTGTGAAGAAAGTATCCTTTGTTATTTGATCGAAATCCAAGCATAATCGTCATCTATTTCTACTTAGCGGGGCCTACCTGGCTAGCTAACTGACGTTAGCTAAAGGTAGCTACAATTAACTAGCTAATCCAAGGGGGGTAAGAAAGAGTGCCATTGTCAACAGTCTCGAGTCTCTAGACAGAACATTCCAGAAAACTACTACTAGCTAGGATAGTTTGCTAACTATGCCGTTTGTTCCTTCGTATTGACAATTACTTTACAATTTACAATGACAAAATGGGTTTATATTTGAGGTTCTACTATTTTTGTAATCTAGCTAATTGACTAAATCTGCAAACTACCCTGAACTGTGCTGGTTTTCTGTTTGTATCCTTTGTCACTGCATTATGGCCACTCAACTGCTACTGTCAAATAACGTTAAGGTTGCCCATATTGAGGCCAAAGATGGGGAGACATGCTGAGGCCAGACGGAATGATCAATTTCTCAGTCACGTTGATGATAATGCCATCATAGTAGCTACTAGTGCCACACAATAGTGTCAAAATAACTGTGAATATCGGTCTGCTCATTACATTTTTCAAATGAACAACGGATGTGGCCTTTTTTGCCTACTTAGCGTCGAGATCCAGTTAGCAACTCTTGGCATGCAAGTTTGGTTTTCAAAAGTGTGCACTTGATATGGTGTAGATGTGGTGGCAAAATATCACGCTGTTACACCTGCAAACATTGCAGCTAGTTTACATGGGCCTAATGGAAGAAAGAGGATGTGGACAGTTAACCCAAACAAAATGACACAATTAGGTGGTAAGTCGTAACAAGCTGTTTGCATTCGTTTTCGAATTGATAGATCTCTGTCGAGGGAGGAGCTGGTTTTTACATAGTGTATAAGCCTATTTATTAATTCTGAACACATTCCGTTTGTTGTCGAAATACTTACTTCTATGTTCGCTAGATGGACAGGCAAACGCCGCCGAGTACTAAACTGTAAACCAATATAAACTTGTGTACTATCCATGGCACTATCGCTGCTAATCACGTTATCCGTATCTAAGGTAGTAGACAGCTGGTGACATCGCGAGAGATCTCTGTCCGATAAACTTGTATCATGTAAAGTATTTGTAATTTAACTATTTAGCCATAGAAACGTGATACATTAACGCAAGCTGTAAAATGACTCCCAACATAGAACACAGCAACCTTAGTAATGTCGCTAACTGGCTAGTTACAACAAGTAGATCTGTCGCTAGCTAGCAGGAGCAGATAACCTATATATACACAAAAGTATGCGGACACCCCTTCAAATGAGTGTATTTGGCTATTTCAGCCACATCCGTTGCTGACAGGTGTATAAAATCGAGCACACAGACACGCAATCTCCATAGACAAACATTGGCAGTAGAATGGCCTTACTGAAGAGCTCAGTGACTTTCAACGTGGCACCATCGTAGGATGCCACCATAGATAGAACAGTGAGACAGATATTTCTGTGAAGCATCCGATTGGCGTTTCCTCTCACTACCAAATATGGTAGTGAGAGGAAGCCCACTGGCCGGCGGTAGGAGAAGATGGAACGAGATGCATTTGGGACGATATTCAGCACATTTTCTTATCGATGAAACATTTGATCTCAATACAGTTCTGTTCCCAAAAGTAGAATCTGTTATGAACATAGTGGACTAAGTTTTGTAGACTTTACCCGTTTTAAAAAATCACTTTGTTTAGAAGGAGTGTAAAGGCGAATTGAGTTATTGCGCACTTCAGAGTAGGAGTTCCCTAATGGAAATAGGCAGATGCGTGCTAGAACGCGCCTATAGGATCTCGCTAGCTCGTGCTTGGCTCTGCCCACCTCCTTTCTTCTTCTGCCCACTATGACTCATATGTTCCTGTTGGAAACGGCAGGCTGTGGTCTATCTTGGTTTAGTTCTAAAATCCTTTGATGCCACCTTTCCAAAAAGTCATTTTGTCACATTTCTGCCCTGCTAGAGGTTCCCAGTCAACTGTAAGTGCTGTTATTGGGAAGTGGAAACGTATAGGAGCAACAACGGCTCAGCCACAAAGTGGTAGGCTACACAAGCTCACAGAACGGGACCGCAGAGTGCTGAAGTGCGTACCAAGCTCACAGCTGAGTGCTTAAGCACATAGCTCGTAAAAATTGTTTGTCCTTGGTTGCAACACTCACTACCAAGGTCCAAACTGCCTCTGGAAGTAAAGTCAGCACAATAACTGTTCGTCGGGAGCTTCATGAAATAGGTTTCCATGGCCGAGCAGCCGCACATAAGCCAAAGATCACCATGTGCAATGCCAAGCGTCTCCTGGAGTTGTGTAAAGCTCGCCGCTATTGTACTCTGGAGCAGTGGAAACGCGTTCTCTGGAGTGATGAATCACGCTTCATCATCTGGCAGTCCTATGGACTAATCTGGGTTTGGCGAATGCCAGGAGAACGCTACCTACCTGAATGCATTGTGCCAACTGTAAAGTTTGGTGGAGGAGGAATAATGGTTTGGGGCTGTTTTTCATGGTTCGGGCTGGGACCCTTAGTTCCAGGGAAGTGAAATCTAAATGCTACAGCATACAATGACATTCTAGACGATTCTGTGCTTCCATCTTTGTGGCAACAATTTGGGGAAGGCCCTTTCCTGTTTAAGCATGACAATGCCCCTGTGCACAAAGCGAGGTCCATACAGAAATGGTTTGTCGAGATCAATGGGGAAGAACTTGATTGGCCTGCACAGGAGCCCTGACCTCAACCCCATCGAACACCTTTGGGATGAATTGCAACGCTGACTGTGAGCCAGGCCTAATCGCCCAACATCAGTGCCCGACCTCACTAATGCTCTTGTGGCTGAATGGAAGCAAGTCCCTGCAGCAATGTTCCAACATCTAGTGGAAAGCTTTCTCAGAAGAGTGGAGGACCAACTCCATATTAATGCTCATGATTTTGGAATGAGATGTTTGACGAGCAGGTGTCCACATATCTTTGGGGATGTAGTGTCGCTTTATCGCTAGCATGTCATTCCGGGACGATGAGTGTTTTAGCTATCAGTTTATTCCAAGTAATCATTTAAGACAACAAAAATCTATTGGACAAGTAGTGTAAATCTAATACTGTCAAGGCAGGACACTAACTTCATTCATACTGACAAATAAGAAATGCCACATTATCCCTGTCAATAGTTGGAGTAGGATGATGGCAGAGCACCCTGCCTCAGACTGTCAGGATGTTCATTTTCTAGCTCACAAACTACATTCCTTTGCTGTGATTTATTTGATTCATTCTGGTCTCTCACTTTTGTCTCACATGATCTATTCAGCTCTCCTGTGTCCTGCTCCCAGAGACCAACCAAGTATTGGCTGATTCACTCACCTGTGAGGAGAACCATCCTACTGCAGTTTGAATTAGCCCTGCTGTCACTATTTAGACATTGGGACCACGTATGCATTTGCCTGTTGGCTTTTCTTTTTGGGGTTTGTCTTAAACAGTCTAGTGCATTTTAAAGTTGAAGAACACCAACTACAGATACGTGCTTGTTTGAACATCTCAAAGACTCAATTCAATGTAGAATCAGTTTAACAGGTGACAAACAGATTATTTTACTATTGTAACATGCAGTGGGGATAATTCTATTGTCCCCATCAGGAGCCCAGTCTTTTGCCATAGATGGTAGAGTTCTCGTCTCTGGACCACACAAGCTTTAGATTGCATTCTGCTAAGGCACTTGTGTCACTACATCGGTCCGCTACATTGGTGATCAGGGTGGGATCCTTTCGATACGCCTATAGGGCCTGAGCACACAAATGCTCCTAGAGAGAAGGGAGAATACTGAAGCATGCGTTGATGACTCTTCTACAGTCTCTATCAGAGGCCCAGGCTTTTGGCATACATGGTAAAGCTCTCATTTCTGAACTGTAAGATTGTGCCCTCCACGGCACTAAATATACATTGATTGGTAGGTTACACTATATTTAGATACTACTGCCTGAGACACCTTTTCTATTAGTCTCCGTACTCAATAAAATCACTTTGTGATGGTGTTTTTTGTCCCAATGTATATGCAAACGTGCATTATGGAAAACATGTCTCATACTCAGTCATAGTTGGTAAGTAGAATAATTAATTGATTGGCAAGATTTTGGCACTGTCAACTTTTTGAAGGTTAATAGGAATGTTAATAATTTAAACCACCTAAATATACTCACGTTCACTGAACATTTAATATTTGAAACTCACATTTCCCAACTGCTTTTTCTATAATCCTACAAGCTCTTTTATTATTCTCCATACCTTATATTCCAATGCAGCCAACATTATGCATGGTCACCATGGTATTGGGAAGCTGCTGTTTGTTAGGTCCAGTGTTGGTTGCCTTTGTTTGGTAAACTTGACACTGTGGTGGATAGTTGGGTGTGTGCTGTGTTGGAGAGGGGAACATTGGTTAGTTTCCAGGCCCTTGCCCAGGCTGGAAACTCTTGCTCTACAGTCGTGGTCAAAAGTTTTAAGAATGACACAAGTATTGGTCTTCACAAAGTTCGCTGCTTCAGTGTTATGAGATATTTTTGTCAGATGTTACCATGGTATACTGAAGTATAATTACAAGCAATCCATAAGTGTCAAAGGCTTTTATTGACAATTACATTAAGTTTATGCAAAGAGTCAATATTTGCAGTGTTGACCCTTCTTTTTCAAGACCTCTGCAATCCGCCCTGGCATGCTGTCAATTAACTTCTGGGCCACATCCTGACTGATGGCAGCCCATTCTTGCATAATCAATGCTTGGAGTTCGTCAGAATTTGTGGGGTTTTGTTTGTCCTCCCGCCTCTTGAGGATCGACCACAAGTTCTCAATGGGATTAAGGTCTGGGGAGTTTCCTGGCCATGGACCCAAAATATCGATGTTCTGTTCCCCGAGCCACTTAGTTATCACTTTTGCCTTATGGCAAGGTGCTCCATCATGCTGGAAAAGGCATTGTTCGTCACCAAACTGTTCTTGGATGGTTGGGAGAAGTTGCTCTCGGAGGATGTGTTGGTACCATTCTTTATTCATGGCTGTGTTCTTAGGCAAAATTGTGAGTGTGCCCACTCCCTTGGCTGAGAAGCAATCCCACACATGAATGGTCTCAAGATGCTTTACTGTTGGCATGACACAGGACTAATGGTAGCGCTCACCTTGTCTTCCGCCATTGTGCAGTTTATTTATTTATTGTGAGGCTACTGTGTGTAATTACCCACAGCAAATCCGCACCAAGAGTAGGGTTGATCTATTGTAGGATTTGGGGAAGCTCCTTATATATCTCATCTCTCCTGTGGTGCCCAGTGTAATTGGCACTTGTCTTGACCCAGATTATTTACCTTTCATTACAGAGGGTTTTGTGTCTCTGTTAGGAAGTAACGTGCCAGTGAAGATCCTGAGGGGGACAGGTGCCTCTGAGTCGTTTGTGTTACCCTTCTCTGCTGAGACTGACTTGGGGAATAGGGTTCTAATTACGGGAATCGTGTTGAACACTCTGTCAGTTCCACTGCATAAACTGATGTTGGATTCTGAACTGGTGAAAGGCGAGGTTTTTGTAGGGCTGCGTCCTTTGTTGCCTGTTGAGGGTATCAACGTTATCCTTGGGAATAACTTGGCTGGTGAGCGTGTATGGCCTGTCGCGTCTCCATCTCTAGTGGTTTCCGCTAAGCCATCATTCTCGCTGTTTGGAATCCGTAACGTTATTCAGTGACCAAGGTTCTAATTTCACCTCTAATCTGTTTGGGCAGGTTCACCAACAGCTCCAAATTAAACACAATTTGGCTAGCGCCTATCACGCGCAGAGTCGAGGAGTGCTGGAACGTTTCCATCAAACACTTAAATCTTTGTTGAGAGCTTATTGTACAGCGACGGATAAGGATTGAGAGGAGGGGTTGCCATGGTTACTGTTAGCCGCCAGGGAGGTTTCACAGGAGAGTACAGGTTTCAGTCAAAGTGACATTGTGTTCGGACATAGTGTGTGTGGGCTTCTAGCAGTGCTCCAGGATGACTGGAAGTCTCCCAAGCCACCTCAGTCCCTGTTATCTTATATGTGTGATTTCCGGCGACGCCTGTACGCCGCTGGTGAGATGGCTAAAAAGAAGCTGTTATCTTCGCAGTGGAGGATGAAAGGAATATTTGATCGGCGAGCTGAGCCTCGTCACTTTAGTCCAGGTGACCAGGTTCTTTTCTTTTCTTTTTTAAGGGGGTAGATCAGCTTTAATATTGCAGATTGTAACTTCTATCAATGTAATTGTCTGCATCACTTCCAATCCCCCATGTTTTTTTCCCTTGCATATATATATATATTGCATGCATACATACATACATACATACATACATATACACATCCTTAAAAAAAATATTTCCCTTTATTATCTTCCAACACCACCCCATCCCTAATTGGAGTAAACTAGTGAACAACAACGCTTAGGACTCTACTTCCAGCTATGGTTCTTGCTCTGCTGCCAATTGTTGGATCTCCTTTTCAAGCCAAGTTGCAAGGTCCAAATACGATTGTGCGCCAGCGCACTGAGCAAAACTATCTAGTTGCCACTCCGGAACGGAGTAATGCGCACAAACTGTGCCATGTAAATCTGCTAAAACCCTATTACGCACGTTCCTCTGGGGCCGAACAGTGGGAGACTGCGAAGGATGTTAAACCTGTTATTTTGGCTGGTACTGTTACATCGCTGGGTTCTTCTTTTTGTCACGCTGTGTCCGTGCATGGTGAGGAGGATGTCCCTGGTCCCGACGATTGCGTACTGCAGGGTTGATTAAACAATTCAGTCACTGGATGTTTTGGATAGCCTTCTCGCTCATCTACCTTCTGATAGGCGAGACGAGGTGGTCGCTATGATTCAGAGTTTTCCAGTTTTGTTTTCTGATACGCCTACACGTACAAACTTAATACAGTTACATTTACATAATTTAGTAGACGCTCTTATCCAGAGTGACTTACAAATTGGTGCATTCAACTTATGATAGCCAGTGGGACAACCACTTTTTTTTATTTTTTTTAAGGGGGGGGGGGGTAGAAGGATTACTTTTATACCATAGCCAGGTGTTCCTTAAATAGGAAGGGTTTCAAGTGTCTCCGGAAGGTGGTCAGTGACTCCGCTGTCCTGGCGTCGTGGGAGAGCTTGTACCACCATTGGTGTGCCAGAGCAGCGAATAGCTTTGACTGGGCTGAGCGCGAACTGTGCTTCCGTAGAGGTAGGGGAGCTAGCAGGCTAGAGGTGGATGAACGTAGTGGCCTTGTTTGGGTGTAGGGTCAGATCAGAGCCTGAAGGTAAGGAGGTGCCGTTCCCCTCACAGCTCCATAGGCAAGCACCATGGTCTTGTAGTAGATGCGAGCCTCAACTGGAAGCCAGTGGAGTGTGCGGAGGAGCGGGGTGACATGAGATAACTTGGGAAGGTTGAACACCAGACGGGCTGCAGCGTTCTGGATAAATTGTAGGGGTTTAATGGCACAGGCAGGGAGCCCAGCCAACAGCGAGTTGCCGTAATCCAGACGGGAGATGACAAGTGCCTGGATTAGGACCTGTACTGCTTTCTGTGTAAGGTAGGGTCGTACTCTGCGAATGTTGTAGAGCATGAACCTGCAGGATCGGGTCACCGCTTTGATGTTAGCGGAGAACGACAGGGTGTTGTCCAGGGTCACGCCAAAGTTCTTTGCACTCTGGGAGGAGGACACAATGGAGTTGTCAACCGTGATGGCGAGATCATGGAGCGGGCAGTCCTTCCCCGGGAGGAAGAGCAGCTCTGTCTTGCCGAGGTTCAGCTTGAGGTGGTGATCCGACATCCACACTAATATGTATGCTAGACATGCAGAGATGCGATTTGCCACCTGGTTATCAGTTAATTGTGTGTCGTCTGTGTAGCAATGATAGGAGAGACCATGTGAGGATATGACAGAGCCAAGTGACTTGGTGTATAGAGAGAATAGGAGAGGGCCTAGAACTGAGCCCTGGGGGACACCAGTGGTGAGAGCACGTGGTGCGGAGACAGATTCTCACCACGCCACCTGGTAGGAGCGACCTGTCAGGTAGGACGCAATCCAAGAGTGAGCAGCGCCGGAGATGCCCAACTCGGAGAGGAGGATCTGATGGTTCACAGTATCAAAGGCAGCGGATAGGTCTAGAAGGATAAGAGCAGAGGAGAGAGAGTTAGCTTTAGCAGTGCGGAGAGCCTCCGTGACACAGAGAAGAGCAGTCTCAGTTGAATGACCAGTCTTGAAACCTGACTGGTTTGGATCAAGAAGGTAATTCTGAGAGAGATAGCAGGAGAGTTGGCTAGAGACGGCACGCTCAAGAGTTTTGGAGAGAAAAGAAAGAAGGGATACTGGTCTGTAGTTGTTGACATCGGAGGGATCGAGTGTTTTTTGAGGAGGGGTGCAACTCTCGTTCTCTTGAAGACTGAAGGGACATGGCCAGCGGTCAAGGATGAGTTGATGAGCACGGTGAGGTAAGGGAGAAGGTCTCCGGAAATGGTCTGGAGAAGAGAGGGGATAGGGTCAAGTGGGCAGGTTATTTGTCGGCCGGCCCTCACAAGTCGCAAGATTTCATCTGGAGAGAGAGGGGAGAAAGACGTCAAAGCATAGGGTAGGGCAGTGTGAGCAGGACCAGCGGTGTCATTTGACTTAATAAATGAGGATCAGATGTCGTCAACCTTCTTCTTTTCAAAATGGTTGACGAAGTCATCCACAGAGAGGGAGGTGGAGGAGGAGGATTCAGCAGGGAGGAGAAGGTGGCAAAGAGCTTCCTAGGGTTAGATGCAGAGGCTTGAAATTTAGAGTAGTAGAAAGTGGCTTTAGCAGCGGAAACAGAGGAAGAGAATGTAGAGATGAGGGAGTGAAAAGATGACCGGTCCGCAGGGAGTCTAGCTTTCCTCCATTTCCGCTCAGCTGCCCGGAGCCCTCTTCTGTGAGCTCGCAATGAGTCGTCAAGCCACGGAGTAGGAGGGGAAGACCGAGCCGGCCGGGAGGATAGGGGACATAGAGATTCAAAAGATGCAGAAATGGAGGAGAGGAGGGTTGAAGAGGCAGAATCAGGAGATCGGAGGGAGAAGGATTTAGCTGAGGGAAGAGATGATAGGATGGAAGAGGAGAGAGTAGCGGGAGAGAGAGAGCGAAGGTTGCGACGGCACATTACCATCTGAGTAGGGGCAGAGTGAGTAGTGTTGGAGGAGAGCGAGAGAGAAAAGGATACAAAGTAGTGGTCGGAGACTTGGAGGGGAGTTGCAGTGAGATTAGTAGAAGAACAGCATCTAGTAAAGATGAGGTCAAGCGTATTGCCTGCCTTGTGAGTAGGGGGGGATGGTGAGAGGGTGAGGTCAAAAGAGGAAAGGAGTGGAAAGAAGGAGGCAGAGAGAAATGAGTCAAAGGCAGACGTAGGGAGGTTATTGTCACCCAGAACTGTGAGGGGTGAGCCATCCTCAGGAAAGGAACTTATCAAGGCGTCAAGCTCATTGATGAACTCTCCAAGGGAACCTGGAGGGCGATAAATGACAAGGATGTTAAACTTTAATGGGCTAGTGACTGTGACAGCATGGAATTCAAATGAGGAGATAGACAGATGGGTCAGGAGAAAAAGAGAGAATGTCCACTTGGGAGAGATGAGGATTCCTGTGCCACCGCCGCGCTGACCAGATGCTCTCTGGGTACGTGAGAACACATGGTCAGACAAGGAAAGAGCAGTAGGAGTAGCAGTGTTTTCTGTGGTAATCCATGTTTTCGTCAGCGCCAAGAAGTCGAGGGACTGGAGGGTAGCATAGGCTGAGATGAACTCTGCCTTGTTGGCCGCAGAACGGCAGTTCCAGAGGCTGCCGGAGACCTGGAACTTCACCTGGGTCGTGCGCACAGGGACCACCAGATTAGAGTGGCAGCAGCCACGTGGTGTGAAGCGTTTGTATGGCCTGTGGAGAGAGGAGAGAACAGGGATAGACAGACACATAGTTGACAGGCTACAGAAAAAGGCTACAATAATGAAAAGGAGATCGGAATGAAATGAACTAAACATCTGGGAAAGCGAGAGAGTGGAGCCTCCCTCACTTACCTTTCACTGAAACACTCAAATATAACTCTCCCAACTTCCACTTTAGAAATTATAATTGTTGTAAACTACAGCGGTTCAACGTTTTCTAGGAATAGACTCTAACTTAGTTTATTCAGCTAGCTAACTTGGTACAGTATTCTTCCGTGAAAACCGCCCAGGGCACCGTATCCTATGACGCCATAGCTAACTAGCATGCTAGCTTCCAATAACAAGGTTTAGCACCAATACTCGGTTACAACAAACTATCAATAGTGTGTTAACACGCTAAACAGATCATCCGTGTCTATCGTTGTGTAAAGTTTTGGGGTTAGTTTTGACAGTTTGAGTGAGTACGTCGTTAACTTATTCAGCCAGTTAATTAGCTAGCTAGAATAGTTAGCATATTAGCTAGCCATTGCTCTCGGTCAACGATCCAACCCCTCCCCCCACTGTATGAAACACACAGAGCCAAGCTAACGTTAACTACTCACCCATGTCTTGAATTCCTTTTGAATGACTCTGGTTACCAGTATGAAAAAATAAATGTAGGTTATAACTTACCCTTAGTAGCTACTGTTAGCTAGTTAAGTGTAAAGCTAGCCACTGAATCGATTCAGCCAGTTCAAGTCTGTCCCAATGGAGAGCGAGCGTCTCCAAATATTAAAGCTAGGTCGTTCCAGCTATTGTTTATTTAGCTATCCAGGTAGCAACAAGCTAGCTACATTTCGAGTACAGTAGCTACTAACTACCTAACGTTAACGCTTCAGATAATGAGGTTAGAAATACAGCTGAACGGTAGGTAGCTAGCTGGCATAATTACAGGTACTCTTAAGCATGAAATAACATTGGAAACAACTATCCACAGTTGCTAATAGTTACCAGTAGCTACCCGCTAGCTAGCTAGCTTTATTGGTCCAGGTAGTGGGTTAGCTAGCCTCGTGCTTCACCGGGCCCAGCCGAATACAATACTTACCTACAATAATTACATACAATAACTTCCTAGATAAACTACCTACAATACCTACCTACAATCTAAATACATGGTTTAAGTTTTACTCGTCACCATATAAGAAGCCAAGCTTACTTCCCGCCCTAGAGAAACACAACCTTACCCCATCGTGTCCTAAGTAATAGAAAACGATATTGACGTTGGGGATGCTGACCCTATCCGTCAGCGGTTCTATGGAGTTTCTTCAGAGAAACGTAGTTGTCTCGATGCTGAGATAAGGTACACGTTGGTGAATGATATTGCAGAGCCTTCTTTCTCCAGCTTGGCTCCTCCCTGTATCTTGGTCAGTAAACCGAATGAGACAAACCAATTTTGTACGGACTACCGTAAGGTAAACAGTGTCACTAAACCAGATTTAATTTCCTCTTCCTCGGATGGAGTACTGCGTTGATCAGGTCAGAGCAGCAAAGTTTGTGAGCAAGTTTGACCTGATAAAGGGCTATTGGCAGGTGCCACTGAACGTGTAGGGCACGCAAAATCTCTGCCTCTACTACACCCTCCGGTCTGTACTCATATTTGGTTAGGAGTTTTGGCCTGCGTAACGCACCTGCCGCTTTTCAGCGCCTTATGAATCGGGTTTTCTCCGGTTGGATGCGCTGTTTATCTGGACGATGTAGTGGTTTATGCAGATATTTGGGAGGAGCATCTGTCCCGTATTCAAGCCTTGTTTGACCGCCTGGCTGCAGGTCGCCTCACTATCAACTTGGCAAAGTGTGAGTTTGCTCAGGCGACCGTGACGTACCTTGGTAAGGTGGTTGGGCAGGGTGAGGTGCGTCCTGTTCTGGCTAAAGTGGTAGCTATTGATGCTTTTCCACCGACAACTACTAAAAAGGCTTTTGATGATGCGAATAGGTTGCTTACCTCAACTCTTTTGCTGGCTGCTCCTCGCGTGGATTTGTAATTCACCTTGCAGGGTGGATGCGAGTCACGTGGGGGCAGGCGCAGTCCTGCTGCAAGCAGATGTGTACGGTGTTGAGGCCGTTAGTTTATTTTCTATTAAGTTTAACTGTTATCAATTGAACTACTCCATGGAGGAAAAAGAAGCGCTAGCACTCATATGGGCGCTACATCACTTCGAGGTGTAAGTCTGGTGTAGTACCTATTGTGGTCTACACCAACCATAACCCTCTTACCTTGAGGTCTATGATGTGTAGTAACCAGAGGATAATGAGATGGTGTTTTTACAGGCATTCCATCTCGATGTGCGGCACATCAGGTGGTCTGATAATGTGGTTGCTGACGCTCTCTTGTGTGTCCTTTTCCTGAACGCGTCTGGTCCTATTGATCGGTGGTCACGCGTTTTCTCATTCGCGTTGTTCCTGAGTGTTGTGAGGTATGCGTGTCGTGCACGTGACCAGCCACTGTTTAATATGTTTTGTCCTGTCACTCCTGTCATCTGTTCGCTGTTGTCCTCGTTTTTTTTCTTTCCTCTTAAAGGGTGCTTCCTGTGCGCAAAGGTAGCTGAGGTCTGGGGAGGACGAGGTTGGCTGGGGCAGTGGGGTAGCTTTAACCAGGGCAGTATGTTTGCGTTTCTGTATGTATTATTATTTTTTGTTTTTGTGAATATTTATATTATTATTTTTTGGGGGTTGGTGTGGTGTTCCGGTGTCCTTGGTGGTCCCCGGTTTTATGGGGTGGGCGGAGCTGGGAGGGTCGTCAGTGAGATGGGACACACCTGGGCTCGGGTGTGTCCCGGGGATAAATACACATTTCCCCCATACATCGAGGAGACTCTCCACGCAGTGTTTTGGGGCTTCTTTGTGTTGGTTTATTTTGGCACCCCTCACTATCACCATCTATGCACACATCCACTCACTTACACTATTGGCTACACACATCATTGTTACTTGTATATAGGTTACTTTATTTAATACAAATATTTTATTTCTTTTATCTCCTCGTTGTCTCCCTCTTTGTTACGAGCTACGAGCCGGTTCGTAACAGGTTATCTTATTGCAGAGCACATTGGACAACTGTTTTTAGAGAAGATTGTATCGTAAGGTATACTATATGTCTAGGTTATGCCGTATGTTTTGGCTAATATGCAGCTGTTGTTTTTAAAACTCCATTCTAGCATACGTGACACACCTTTGTATCTACATGCATTTGTTTGGTTTTCTATGCAAATATATGATTGAATATTTCTTTAAGCCTGCAGCTAGTTACTTGAAATGAGACATAATCATGCCAAAACATGATACAAAATGTTTATTCACTGACAGAACGATAACTAATGAAACACAAGATTTGACATAATTGACATTTACAGTAGGTTATGTGATTTGACATGCCAAAGTGATTACTATTTGTAAAAATGCTTTATCTGCCTTCCGATGGAAACTAGTTAAGATATATTTTCTATGTATAGAGATGTATGTTTTTCTAGACGATGCAACATGCTGCCTTGTTGACAACATGATCGAGCGGCGCGTATTACTGTTCGATTTGAGAAGGACGCTCCTACCTCACCACTTTTGCCCTTTCACGTCACGGGCCATAGACTGGTGCACCGCGGCTCAGATTAATAGAACTCCCTCATTGGTTTCCTTACCTTGTAAGCAGTCTATGGACAAGGTATGGCAGCAATCCATGCTTTGGATTAGTTTCCCTGGCAGTGGCTGGCACGGTTATCAAATGCTAATGTTTTAGCATTTGTGTCACAAATCCCATTCAAGTCCTGGGACCGATATTAGCATTTATTTCGCATGTTCAAATCATCTATAAGTTACTTTATTGAGCATCACAATCCATTTTTAGGTACTTTTGGATCATTTGGACAGGATGTGTGAAAAGTGCAAATATCGGTACCATTACTTGAATGGGATTTGTGCCACAAATTCTAAAATGTTAGCATTTGGAAACAGTGGCAGACAAACTAAACCAAAGCATGGATTGCTTGTCCGTAGACTCGGGTGCGCAACTTTCACTGGGGACGGGTGGACATGTCTCCCCCACATTCTGAAATTTCCCCATTTTATTCAGGGGAAACGGAAGTTAGGTTGAAAATAGTGTCCCTGAAAACCGGCAACATCCGCTTTCTGCCAACGGCGCTAGGGTTATCTAGCTAGATATCTATCTACCGTTACCTGAGCGGTATCCTACGAAGCAAGCTAGTTCTACACATGGGTTTTCTAAAGATAACCAGATTCACATTCCAGCTCAGGCTTCATCCGTACTACGACAGTGGATATTGCTCGTCCGCCTGCCGCTAACTCTAGCAGGCTTGTAACTGTGCGTGCATGTCACAAGTGGCTAGTCGAACGCTGAACTGTTCATTGAGACGATGCTGAAACATCAATCCATGGGCAAGTCAGTGCCACATTTTAATTAATTAAATCAAAATGAACAAAGTTATTTAGTAAATGACATACATAGACCTAAATGGAACAGTCGCTTCAATCATGTCTTCCATAATGGTGGTTTATTTCTGTTGGTTTGTTGCCATTTTTCTGTGTAACCATTCAGTCAAAGCCTAGGCCTAGTCATTCCTGTAATGGACTATCAAATCAATATAAGCATATAAATATCATACCCTTATAAAAATTTGTTTTACCCTATTCATTTATTGATGCTTATTTAGTGTGGTGCATTTAATGTCACCTCAAAATGAAATAATCACAACAGTTGCGGCAGGTAGCTTAGTGGTTAAGAGCGTTGTGCCAGTAACCGAAAGGACGCTGGTTCTAATCCCCGAGCCGACTAGGTGAAAAATCTGTCGATGTGCCCTTGAGCAAGGCACTTAACCCTAATTGCTCCTGTAAGTCGCTCTGGATAAGAGCGTCTGCTAAATGACAAAAAAAAAAAAAAGTTGCTAAATTGCCGCTATATCCGATTGAGTAGACTACACATCCCCTAGTAGTAGGCTTATGTCTTAATGATATATTTATTTGATCACCCTCCTTCATTGGGATTGCGGAAGTTTGCTCCTGCGCCTTCTATGTCCTCACACTGGGCCATTTGGTGCTGTTCTGTTTCTGTTCCAATCAGGTAAACATGCCAAGTGTGCTTTCCCGTTTGGTACACTGAGCCAATTCATTCTCATAGGTCAAAATGTGTTTCAGTTACAAAGACAATATCCCCTGGCTGCTATGCACAACAATAGATTGCCTCTGAATATTTTTGCTGACATCACAATCAAATACCAACAACAAGTAAAGAGGATTTGTCAATGGATTTCCCCCCGCTTAACTGGCTTGTTTGTTAAGCGTAATTATCCATCAATTACTGCTGAATTATAGGTAACAAATTGATAAGGGTATTACAGCATTTTTGGTAGATAGTCTTAACACTCCATTTGTTTCTCTCTCTAGCCTACATATTTAAACTGTTTGGTGTTTTTCCCTCTCCTCAGGGAGGCTGAGGGCTTCAAAGAGCAAGGAAATGCGTGCTATGTCAAGAAGGATTATTCTGAGGCATTTAACTACTACACAAAGGCCATTGGTGAGAATGCAACACTATCTTTGTACCCTAGTTTAAAACAAAACATGCTAGCCCGTAGCGTAGAGAGCAACCATGTAGGGACCTTTTTGAAGGATTCTCAAATTATATATTTTGTATTTAACTGGATCGTTAGAGACAATTCTCATTGACGACCAGTTTGTAAATTCAGCTAATACTATTTTATTTAGCTATTCAGACATGGTGATATGTTTCTCTGGAATTGTAGACTGTTGTTTCAAGGTGATTGACAAAGGCGTTACCTTTTTGTTTTTGACAGACGCATGTCCTAAAAACGCCAGTTACTATGGAAACCGGGCGGCCACCCTCATGATGCTGTGCCGCTTCCGAGAGGCCCTGGAGGACTCCCAGCAGGCCGTGCGGCTGGACGACTGTTTCATGAAGGTCAGAGTTCAGCCAGCTTGCTTCAGCGGCGTGACGCCATTGTAGAGTATAGGGTTGTCGCGATACCAGTATTACAATACTACATTTTCCTACTCTTGAGTCCTTTAAGAACCTACTTTATGTAAAATATGATGTGCTGTAACTTGGAAAATAAACAATTTTGGCTGTTTCCAATTAGGACTGTTTTCCTCAAGAAATTGAGACTGCTTCATGTTTTGTTTCCTTGACATGATACTTCTGAGTATTACAATTAGAGCCCGACCGATAAATCTTTTTGCCGATATTATCGGCTGATGTTGGCCTTTCACAGATATGTGTTGGTCTTCCGTTTTTAAAACGCCGATTATTGTACATGAATGAACAAAAAAATCCGCTAATCTGAGCATTTTCTGAAATCTTTGTATAATTTTTCCATGTTTGCCCTGAAGAGGGCTCTCAAAGTTTATATAAGCCTCTCACTGAACGTCATTCAGTAGGCAGCTGATGGCAAAGGGTTAATTGTGAACAGTAGTAGGTATGCTGGGTTGACGATGCCACCGCATTTGAAAAAGTAATTAATCAAAAGTAAATCAAACTGGCTATGTACACTTCACCCAAGCAAGTAGTCCTGTCCTCATCACATTTTCTCACTTCGCGAACATTAGCCGGCTAGCTAGCTAGCTAGCTAGCAAGTTATTTTAGCTAGCAGGCTGTGCTGCTAATGCGATAGCTAACTAGACTGGTGGCGAAAGTTATACAGTAACACTAGTTGCAGCTATTGTCTGCCTACTGTGTGTTGGGTTAGTTTTCTTTTTGATCTGCAAAAAACAAGACACCCCCGCTGATCTGTCATTCAGGCCATGTGCTGATGATGTGATTTAGATTGTTACTTGCTAGAACGAGTTGTGGCACAAATGAGTGCGGCAAGCATAAACGTTGTCGCGCTTGCCATACAGAGTTGAAATATCTAGCTAATACATTTTGTATTGAATAACATTGCTTGTGCTGTAATGATTTGAGACTTAGGCTTTGGTTAAAGATCAGTATAAATGCTTTAAAGTTTAGATGATAGTGTAGACTTTAGAAGAAGAGCGATGACTATCTGGTGATGATTCGGATACAACGTTGTCATCTCACTGCCTGTTCTTAAAGCGGCAGTACAACATTACAAGTGCAATTTCATATTTACATTGAGATTACATTTATTAATTCAGCCAGGGCATCTACCTACTGTACACTGCAGATGGTCCCTCCCATAGAGATTCTAATAATTTTTATAGTATTCTAATTACATTTAGCAGATGATCATATCCAGAGCGACTTACAGTTAGTGCATTCATCAACAACCATATATCTCAGTCATAGTAAGGACAGTTTTTCTCAAAGTATCTCAGCAAAGTCTGTGCTAGTAGGGGGGGTGGGGAAGTCAAGTGTGAGTGTTAGTTCACAATGGTCCCTCCCCTGTCTGTTTTGAGTGCTTTGTAATTGGCTTTATATTCCTAGAGGATAACTTTAGTTAAATCAGTTTTGCATAGGCCTACAAAAAATCTATATCATTGTTCACACCTTATTCATGTCTAGTAAGTAGTTGCAGATTTGTAGTTATTCACCATGTAAACTATGAAATGTATAGTAATGTTCTTAATGTTAATTTAAAAGGTTTGTGGCTAAAATGTCAGAAATCATCGTTTTAAAGTAGTCAATTGCAGCAGAATTTCTGCACAAAGCTCTACTTTTCATTCCAGCAATAAAAAATCCAATACTTTTGGCAGATATATCGGTAATTGGCACATTTTTTAAACCGGAATTGGTATTGGATCCAGAAATCCGTTATCGGTTGGGCTCTAATGATGATACTGGTATCGTGAAAACCCTATGTGGAGCACACCAACCCTTTAGTCATCCAGCAGCTTTAACCAGGAAGTATCTTCCCACCCACTGCACCACAGGGCCATCTGCGAGAGGGCAAGTGCCACTTGTCGTTGGGCAATGCCATGGCAGCCAGCCGCTGCTTTCAGAAGGTCCTGGAACTGGAGCCAAGCAACAGCCAGGCGCAGCAGGAGGTGGGTCCAAGTAACGTTGACGACCTTAAATGACCTGGGACTATTAGACAAATACTTATACGTGCATACCTAGATCTTCCCTCTCGTTTCCCATTGAACATTTACATTTGCTTCACTTGTTCTACTTTTTTAAATGTTGTTAAAGGCCTAGTGCTGCCAAAAATGTGATTTTCCTGTGTTTTTTATATATATATATATATATATATATATATATATATATATATATATACACACACACACATTTCCACACTATGAGGTTGGAATAATACTGTGAAATTGTGAACATTATGATAATGCCTTTTTAGTTTAAGTGCTGTTTGGAAGAAAAAAAACACCTGGAAATTCGGCCTTTTTGGTGGGATGGAGTTTTGGCCTGCCTGGTGACACCAGCTGGTAACTTAGTTAATAGGGCTGTGAGGGTAATGGAATTTTGGATGATGGTAATTGGCCAGCCAAATGAATGCGTTCACCCTAATAACCTATAGAATAGCAAAAATATTAATTGTTTTGACGTACATTTTCTTGTCTATGCTCCTGACTGCATGTGCTGCCATAGAATTAGAATGAATAGAACGGGCGTCCCCAGATCCATATATTTAGAGTTTTTGAATTTTTGAATTTCTCAGAGCATTGTTTAAATATTCCCCATGCAATGTTAATAGGGAGCTAACATGACTGCCATATGTTGTAGTCATTGTCTCACGTCAGATGGCGTCACTCCTCCGTGACGCTCGTCCCTCAACTGATCTGTCTTGAAGGACGTGGAACTCATATTCAAATGTGAATATTGATCATCCGCCATTGTTATTTTTTAAACATTGTTCTTAATTTTCTATATCACTGTGCTCTCGTATGACTCTCCAAGAAATAGGCAGAATAACTAGCTAAATTATTACAAACGTTGACCATGATTTAATAGTTTGCAATTGTGAGAAAATCAAAACAAAGCGGTGGCTATCTCCTGCACAAATTGCCAGTGCAGTGACTTGATCAGCTGTGTAGCTAACAACTGTTGTAGCTAACTTACTGACACAGTTGGCTAGCTAGTTAGCTAGCTCTTCCTTAACTGACATAAAAATCCATGCTTAGCCTGTTTAAATTACCCTGACGTTGTAGACATGCAGCCCCACAATTAAGAGGAACTGACTTTTATCAGAGATCCGTCCGTAGATCAGCATGTTTCTCCGCGATCGTATCATTGATTCTGTTGAGCATAGCCGTTGACTCTGGAGGCTATTGCAATGACTCATGGGAGAAGAACAGCTGCTTCATGAAAACTCATAATAATGTAAGCATTAGCTCTACTAGCTACAGTAGCTTGCTAGCTAGCTTTTGTTGGAAGATTCAACATTGTGTGTGCAGCACTAAATAGGTAGCTGGTTGGTTAGCAGCATCGTTTCAGTCAAAGATGATTTCAGTGTTGGACAAATGTATGGAATTATGCTATTGAAGCACAATAAACCTTAACTAGATGTGAAATAGTGCGACTAAGACTTCCTCACCCAAAAAAACATTCTTGACATATTTATTGTTTTAGCTTAGATTAATTCAGACAGTTTTGAGGCAGAAATGGGGTTCAGCAGACGATGTCAACTAGGTAATATTTTTTAACGTTATGACAGCCCATTGTAGCCAAACTACTTTTGATCTATCCCATTACCCTTTGCGAGATACGAGACTGATCAGTGCAGCCAGAATCGACGCGCTATCTGATGTAAGACAATGATGTTTTAGTGTTATGTAAATGCATCATAATGCTCATTCTAGACATTCCGTTTTATAGTATTTTTCTAAATATTCCCATGTAGTGTTAATGGGGAATTAACATGGCTGCCATAGAATGTTGAAGTGTCTCTGTGCGTTCGTAAATTCACTCTGGCTATCTACTCCGATTTCAGAGCACTCTGGTCTGTGTGTGCCAGAGCGAAGAATAACTGATGAATTTACAAACGCGCCACACCCGTTGAATATGACCTGTGTCAGTAAATGTCTGAAAATAAGTAATTAAATTGTTGCCAGCAGCACAGTTATAGTCACCAACACTCTAGATAACATGAAAACAGCCTAACCAGCTCTGCTAGGGCAAGTAAAATGGTCAGAGTGAGGTGTTCTCTCGTGTGTCTGGAAGTAGCTAGCAAGCAATTCAACTTTAGCCAGTTAGCTTGGGTGCTTGACTGCCGTTGTGAGGTCAGAACGCTCAGATCAACCCAACTTCTCAGCCGGAGCATCCAGTGTGAGCTCTGAACGCTCCGAGAGTGAAACACTCTGAATTTATTAACAGTCAATCTGACAACGCTCTGAATTTACGAACGCCCAGAGTGCACTCTGAGCGCACTCTGGCGCTCGAGAGTGAATTTACGAACACACCCTAAATACATGGCTCTGGGCGTCCCCATTCAAGTCAATGATGCCATAATGGGTGGACTGGCGGATATTGCAAGGAGCAAAGCAGGAAGTGTGCCCATTAGGGATGCAAATTTCGGTCAATTTTGCTGCTGACTAAGCAACCCTCATTAACCGGTCAACAAAGAATACATTTTTTCCAAAACAGTAAAATTACGTGACCAACAGACAATACAAAGCATGCATACAAGGATCTGACATTTTTCATTTAAGAGCTTAATGAAAACATGCAACAATAGCAAGCCTATCGTCTTACAGTCAAAAGGCTATATAGCCTATTATTGAACATGCAACTGTTGTAATGAAGCAGCAAATAAACATTATTTTCAAGCATTTGCTAAAATGCAATTCGAGGGGAAAACAACGTTCTAAACAGTGCACCTAATGTGAGCGCTTCCATATGTGACGGAGATGAACATCTCAAACTTAGAAAGAGGGGGAATCTAATAGCAACAACTAGGATGGGTTGCTAATATTACTAGGATTGTGCCTTCTTGCTTCTGGACAACTAAATAATGTTGATATGAAAACCAATAGAACAGGAGATAAATGCTGGTTAATGGCATGAGGAAGTCTTTATAAAAAAGATTGCTTCGACATTTCTATGGTTTGATTTTGGCTAGACTACTTTGAAGCAAGCGAATACATGCCTCATTATTTAAAGTAAAACGTTCAGGTTTCAAACAATACTGCTTCAAGCTCATATTGTAACGTGCTGATAGCCTGCCTACCGTTGATTTATAGCCTATGCACTCAAATTGTGAATGGGATGCGCACTTTAATTATGAGTTGAGATTGAGTAGTAATAGTCGCTTTCTTTTTTGCATTTAGTGTTGTTATTTGTTGCCCGATGACTGGGCTTATAAAAGCACACGTTTAACTCCAGTGTCAGTACTGCGCTCGCGCTGTCTGACAGGTGATAGGCCATTCCGCTCTTCAAACTAGGCTCTGTATGCTGTGGGCGTGTGATAAGGTAAATGACGACCCAAAAACAGTGAGGGAAAAAAGTATTTGATCCCCTGCTGATTTTGTACGTTTGCCCACTGACAAAGACATGATCAGTCTATAATTTTAATAGTAGGTTTATTTGAACAGTGAGAGACAGAATAACAACAAAAAAATTCAGAATTCTGTGTTTTTCACACTAAAAAATAAGAAATCTAGCTGTTTTTTGTAAAAGCAGATCTAAATACTTCTTATTTAAATTTATGCTCGGCATCAGACACATTTTGTGCTTCATTTGCACTTCTCCACTCAGATAAATACTTTTCTCGGTGTAGCCTACTTTTCTCCGGTAAATGCAAGATTAACTTCAAGCAAACATTAGAAAGTGTAGCTGGCTACATTCTTGCTATGATAAACATTAGAAATATGATGGCCATGCATTGTTTTTTTGCAAAGAAAGACCTTGCTTTTTCATTGTACGCTCATTTACTTGTGTGGCTGCTAGCCAACTAGCCTCTGTCATCTAATCAAAATGAAGCTATTTTCTGCCGAATGTGTTGCACTAATGTATTTTCTGTGAAGGAAAACTGTAGTTGCACGCCCCTGATCACTCTTGAAGCAAAAAACCACTGTTGACTTTCAATTTAAAACGCAGGTGTTTTGATGGTCTGCGTTTTAAAAATTCTGATCTCTAACGTGACTCCTGTACTTAATTGTTAACCAAAAATTATTTGATATTGAGATAGGAACTGCTGCATTGGGCTTTTAACGTTTTTTAATTGCTGCAAGTGCTTCAAATTTTGATTGTTTGTTGTATTCACCATCTTTCAGATATGTTTTTGGTTACGCGTTGCACAGCTCTGACTTGCATGTAAATCATGTCAATGGGAGCTGTGTGAGACGTCATGCATGTGTTTCTCAATTATTCCACCTGCTATATCATACTCTGTGTATCAATTTATATCAGTGTGATTTTGATTTGCTTGGTTTCTTTGTGCTTTGCAGCACAAAAATGCCACAGCAGTACTGGAGTACGAACGAATGGCAGAATTTGACTTCGAAAAGAGGGATTTCAGAAAGGCATGTTACCACACACACACACACACACACACACACACACACACACACACACACACACAGGCAGTCAACCCAGTTGTGAGATGGTAGCTGTTGTCTTCTCTGCTGCAGGTGGTGTACTGTATGGACAAGGCCCTGGGATTGGCGTCCACCTGCCATCGCTTCAAAATCCTCAAGGCTGAGTGTTTGGCCCTACTGGGCCGCTACCCGGAAGCCCAGTCTGTGGCCAGGTACAAACCAATCAGGCACTAATGTGGGGCAAGAAGGAGTGGAAGTTAGGAGGATTATCCAACCAAGCTCTTCACCAGGACATTTGTTTCATATTTTAAAGACAGGTTTTATAAATGTGGTGCTATACACTGCAGTGAATTCGGAAAGTATTCAGACCCCTTGACTTTTTCCACATTTTGTTACGTTACAGCCTTATTCTACAAGTGATTTAAATTAATGTTTTTCCTCATCAATCTACACACAGTACCCCATAATGACAGAAAACCGCAAAAAAAAAGTGTTTGCACATTTAGAACAAATTAAAAACTGTAATAACTTATTTACGTAAGTATTCAGACCCTTTGCTCTGAGGTTTGAAATTGAGCTCAGTCGCATCCTGTTTCCATTGATCATCCTTGAGATATTTCTACAACTTGATTGGAGTCCACCTGTGGTCAATTCAATTGATTGGACCTGATTTGGAAAGGAACACACCTGTCTATATAAGGTCCCACACTTGACAGTGCATGTCAGAGAAAAGAACCAAGCCATGAGGTCGAAAGAATTGTCCGTAGAGCTCCGGGACAGGGTTGTGTCGAGTCACAGATCTGGGGAAGGGTACCAAAACATTTCTGCAGCATTGAAGGTCCCCAAGAACACAGCCAAGACAACACAGGAGTGGCTTTGGGACAAGTCTCTGAATGTCCTTGAGTGGCCCAGCCAGAGCCTGGACTTGAACCCGATCAATCATCTCTTGAGAGACCTGAAAATAGCTGTGCAGCAACGCTCCCCATCCAACCTGACAGAGCTTGAGAGGATCTGCAGAGAAGAATGGGAGAAATTCCCCAAAACAGGTGTGCCAAGCTTGTAGCGCTGCCAAAGGTGCTTCAACAAAGTACAGAGTAAAGGGTTTGAATACTTATGTAAATGTGATATTTCATTTTTTTATTTTTAATATATTTGCAAAGAGAAATCTAAATACCAGTTTTTGCTTTTTCATCATTTGGTATTGAGTGTAGATTGTTGTTTTTTTCCCCCTCATCAATGTAGTCAATTTTAGAATAAGGCTTTAACGAAACAAAATGTGGGTAAAGTCAAGGGGTCAGAATACTTTCCAAATACAGTGCATGCATATATATACGTACACTTTTGGTCATGTAGTGCATTTGTTTTCTTAAGCTGTAATGGGATGTTTGTAATTTTTTATGGGTTATCAACTTTTTTAACTGTGGAATTTCACTTTAGACACTTTTTTTTTTTTTTTTATGGGTGACTAACATGAGTAAAAAAAATTATTACAAAATCCCCAGAAAAATTGCCTTCATGACGAGGCTTCTTTTGACCTCGTTTTCATGTTTGCGCCAATTTGGGGAATATCAAAGTCAGGTTCTTTGTCTTATGAATCTTGTATTTTCTCTCCCAGCGATATATTGCGAATGGACTCGACCAACGGAGACGCTCTATATGTGCGCGGCCTGTGTCTGTACTACGAGGACTGCATCGACAAAGCTGTGCAGTTCTTCGTCCAAGCGCTGCGCATGGCCCCAGACCACGGGAAGGCTCGGCTAGCTTGCAGAGTGAGTCACTCAACTTGCGCCTGTACTTATTTTACCCTTTTTTTTTCTTTCTATCGCGCATTGGGGCGCATGTTGTGGGACGTTTTAAAGTAATCCCGGCCTGCTAATTATTGTTTTGATAACAGCCTTGTTCAGTCCTGTTACATACATTAGCTAGCTAACAACCTGGTAACTTGCCCAGCAGACCTAGGCTATAGGCACATATTTGGATGGTACAGGAAGAAAGCTAAAAGGATAGCTACTGAAAGAGATGTGCTTCAAAGATATGATTCATATAGGCCTAATGTAAGCATAAGCTATATATATCTTCATAAAAAATTAGGACGCTATGCCACTCTGATGACCCCCCCCCGCTTGGTATCATTATACTATTTACTATTTGGCCTGGTATTGTATTGTGAGTAAAATGTTGGTATCGTGACAACACTGCTTGATCAGTACTGTAGCCCGCGAATTGAGTTATACTGCACCTGACATACTGATTCAATGTGGTTGATATCTATCTAAAATCAGAATGCCAAAGCTTTGAAAGCCAAGAAGGAGGAGGGCAACAAAGTGTTCAAGGACCGCAACTTTGAGGCAGCCTACCGGCTCTACTCGGAGGCCCTGGCGATAGACCCCAACAACATCAAAACCAACGCCAAGCTCTACTGCAACAGGGGCACCGTCGGGGCTAAGGTGAGAACCTCAACTGGAATGCTCTAGAACAAGGTAGCGTGAAAACGTTGCAGAATTAAGTGTTTCATATTGGGCAAGTTCAGGTAGTACCTCATCTCAAAACGTGTTCTCCCAATTTATGGAATCCTAGACAGGACTGGTGAAGTACTTTTGTAAAAATCCTGAATGTACATAATTGCCAGACGTTAAATAATACCATAAATGAAAGGGAATCCCAGATGTCACATGGGGTCAAAATCTGAAGCACTACCAAATTTGGTGATGAGGTTAAGTGCAGTTCTAAGGTAGAGGGAGGAGACGCAGCAAGATGAAACTGGGCCCAGAATCTGCACATTTTCTCAGAGAAACATCAGATATCAATTCAGTTTTCTGTTCCCAAAACTAGAATCTGTTACAAACTGTTGTAGGGACCAGAAGTTGGAGCATCCTTAAGGGCAGGAGGCAGCATGATCCAGTGCAAAATAGTGTCCAGTTTATTCACACTGAAAAGGTGGTTCCAGTTGAAGAAATAATATGGCATACAAAATGTGGAAAAGGTAATGGGGTCTGAATACTTACTGTGTGTGTGTATATATACAGTACCTTTGGAAAGTATACAGACCTCTTGACTTTTACCACATTTTGTTACGTTACAGCCGTATTCTAAAATGGATTTAAAAAATAAATAATCCTCAGCAATCTACACACAATACCCCATAATGACAAAGCTCACACATCTCACATAGCAGAGCTAGCACATACCCATTACACCTGTGTGCTGTAGTTATCTTTATACCCATGGCCCCTCCCTATGGACCATACCATTTCCATGGAGCTCTATACCCAAATTTGACATTAAATGTAAGAGGTAGGGATGTGCATCTTTCCCTTTCAAGACGATTCGATACGTGGGCTTTGATATAATACAGGAATGATATGTTTCACGTTTTAGAATCATTGCGATTTGGTGTGATTTAGAAAACGAAACGATGCAATGCCATACGATTCGTTGTACTAACATTTGTTGCTTAAACATATTCATTTTCCATTCTAAATTAAAATCTGCTGCTGATGGAGCTCATGACCTGGGCCTTTCTAAGCTGGATCTGTCTGAGCTGACTTCTGTCGTGTGTGTGTCTGGCGATTTTAGCATGTACATTTTGGTGGGGCAAACTCAAACAATTTTTTTAGATGCTTGCCAGCAAAGCCACTACACAACACACAACTTAACAATACATGAATTGCACTATAACGGTGACAAACGGTGCCCTCAAACTGTTAGGGCCTACATAAAGCTGTCCCAACAGCAGAGCTTTCTTTTCAGCACCATGGCGTGAATTCTAACCACTGCTACACCTGGCTATCAGGGAGCCTTGTCTGGCAGCGAAACAGTTAATTCAGCATCATTTACTGCCTTTTTAAAAAACATAGCTGATATGGCTGACCTGCTTAAACAAATGTGTTTTCTACGGACAATTGAGATGTACAAACTATGGCCTAACGGGACGACGAGAGGATGAGTCAATCCGTAATTTTGATTAAGACGGTAATGAGCGAGCTAGGACGAACGTAGTCAATATAACTATTTGTTCAGCACTTTTGAAATGTACAGCAAAATAATTCAGAACTTGGCCCATCCTTACAGTATTCTCCCATGTACACCAAGTCAGAACCGTAGGATAAATAAAGGGGGGCATTTAAGCAGGCAATGTAGCCTGTTGTTTTTTGTCCCCCCACTTTGGTTCTGGAAACACCATCACCCACACATTTCTGCAGATTGTGTTTGAGCTAGTAATGTATCAATATTTATCGTTTACAAATTATACTGAACAAAAATATAAGTGCAACATGTAAAGTGTTGGTCCCATGTTTCCTGAGCTGCAATAAAAGATTCAAGACATTTTCCAGACGCACAAAAAGCTTATTTCTCTCAAATGTGCACAAATTTGTCGGCATCCCTGTTAGTGAGCATGTATCCTTTGCCAAGATAATCCATCCACCTGACTGGTGTGGTATATCAAGAAGCTGATTAAACAGCATGATCATTACACAGGTGCACCTTGTACTGGGTACAATAAAAGGCCACTCTAAAATGTACAGTTTTGTCACACAACAAAATGCCATAGATGTCAAGTTTTGAGGGACCGTGCAATTGGCATGCTGACTGCAGGAATGTCCTCCGGAGCTGTTGCCAGAGAATTGAATGTTCATTTCTCTACCATAAGCCTCCTCCAACATCATTTTAGAGAATTTGGCAGTACGTCCAACCGGCCTCACAACCGCAGACCACCTGGAACAACGCCAGCCCAGGACTCAGTTATGACTATCATAAACTTTATTTACATTTACATTTTAGTCATTTAGCAGACGCTCTTATCCAGAGCGACTTAGTTAGTGAGTGCATACATTTTCCATTATCTGATCAACATCTAGCCTGCAGCATCGCTTGTTTCGTAGTCTGCTGAGCATCTTCAAGGATGCAATCCACGTGAATTGTGTAGATCTGTAAAAAAAAAAGAACGTGTGTGTGGGGGGGTCTGACAAAGTGGACAGACGCAGTGTATCACCCATTGAGAGATGAGTGCTTCATCCAATTTCACGTGTGGTAGTTGCCGCCACTCCAAATAAATATGATGGTAAAATGATTTGTCTTACATGTTTTTAAAGAAGTTGTTCTTTGAGAACCAACAATCACCAAAATAAAAACTAGACAGTCGGGAGATTCTAAAATTCCAAAATATGTCATGGCATGGGGCCCCCATTGATTTAGTTATGAGTCACTCGGATAGCATAAGAACACGGCATAAGCCATGGAAAAATGTGTAGAATTGCATGAAAATTAACTTTAAAATCACAACCTTTTGTCTCTGCGGTCAAGAGGGCCTCTAAAATATCGTGATACTTGGCCTGGTATCACATTGTTAGTAAAATGTTAGTACATTTTCTTTCAATTTACACTTATTTTTTTCACGTGTTTCCTGGCAAAAAGAAAAAAACAAAAACGTTTTTGCCCTCACCAGTTTGCATCCCTGATCATGATCTACTTTTACATAATGATGTTCAGTGGCTAAGCAAAGGTGGTGATGCTCTCGAGAGCAGCCTATGTGAGCTTAGGGAGGAGAAAGTTGCTTTTCTCTGCGATTTGCCGTTACAAGAAAGCGAAACTGCTTAATGATTAGTTCGTATCAGATGTTTGTTTTTTACTAACATCCTCAAGGAATTGAATGGACTTAATTTGGGACTGCATGGGAGGGATAAAACAGTTATTGACATAATTGAAAAAACTGACTTCTTTTCAAAATACTGTTATTTTCTCCAAACAAAACGCTCCATTTTCCTACACTGCGCAACTATATTCAGTCATCAGTACAGATCACTCCCGTGATGTCAGGCTTTTAAGATAAACTGAAAGCTAACTTTGCAACGAGATTTGATGAGTTTAAGTCCCCACAGAGGTGGTGCAGTTTGTTATAGAGACCTGTTCTCTACTTATGCGGGGGAGAGAGACTTCTCCACAAAAACGAGTCAACTGAGATATGCCATGCATAAAATGTTTGTTTCCTATGTGTAAAAAAAATGAACAAAAGAAGACAGAAAATAAAGAAATAGAACAGAATGTGATGCTGGTCATCTGAGATATGCCATGCATAAAAGGTTTCCTATGTGTAAATAAAAACAAAAGATGAAGCTATGTATGTAAAATGGACAGGAAAGTAGAAATGTATTAATGTGATGCAGGTCAACTGTGTTCCATTATTTAAACAATTTGATGCACTGAATTAGGCTAATCTTAAAGCACTAAAAATGAACTTTTAGCAACATTTAATTTTAATAAAAGTTATTTATAAGATAATTATGTTTGTGCATTTGTTTTTTATACCGGTCTCAGGAAGAGTAATCCCATGTAGAAAATGTCTGGCCCCCATCTAAATTATATTTTTTAAATATCTGGATCCAGTAAGAATATAGTTGAAATAGCCCTGATATACACTGATTTGTTTAAAGCAAAGCTACCAAAAATATTGCTGATGGTGAACCTGAACAATCAAAATAGAATATATTGTAAGCCCCATTCTGTAGGTATAGCCAGATGAGTTGTCTCCAGTAGCTTACTTTTATTAAGATAAAACACCCTTTTAAACAGAGCATAGATGATAATAACCTAGCAAATTATATAAACTCAGCAAAAAAAGGCAGGGGCCCCTTTTTCAGGACCCTGTCTTTCAAAGATAATTTGTAAAAATCCAAATAACTTCACAGATCTTCATTGTAAAGGGTTTAAACACTGTTTCCCATGCTTGTTCAATGAACCATGTTCAATTAATGAACATGCACCTTTGGAACGGTCGTTAAGACACTAACAGCTTACAGACGGTAGGCAATTAAGGTCACAGTTATGAAAACATAGGACACTAAAGAGGCCTTTCTACTGACTCTGAAAAACACCAAAAGAAAGATGCCCTGGTTCCCTGCTCATCTGCGTGAACGTGCCTTAAGCATGCTGCAAGGAGGCATGAGGACTGCAGATGTGGCCAGGGCAATAAATTGCAATGTCCGTACTGTGAGATGCCTAAGACAGCGCTACAGGGAGACAGGACGGACAGCTGATTGTCCTCGCAGTGGCAGACCACGTGTAACAACACCTGCACAGGATCGGTACATCTGAATATCACACCTGCGGGACAGGTACAGGATGGCAACAACTGCCCGAGTTACACCAGGATCCCTCCATCAGTGTTCAGACTGTCCGCAATAGGCTGAGAGAGGCTGGACTGCAGGCTTGTAGGCCTGGTGTAAGGCAGGTCCTCACCAGACATCACTGGCAACAACGTCGCCTATGGGCACAAACCCACCGTCGCTGGACCAGACAGGACTGGCAAAAAGTGCTCTTCACTGACGTGTCACGGTTTTGTCTCACCAGGGGTGATGGTCGGATTCGCGTATATCGTCGAAGGAATGAGTGTTACACCGAGGCCTGTACTCTGCCGCAGGATCGATTTGGAGGTGGAGGGTCCGTCATGGTCTGGGGCGGTGTGTCACAGCATCATTGGACTGAGCTTGTCATTGCAGGCAATCTCAACACTGTGAGTTACAGGGAAGACATCCTCCTCCCTCATGTGGTACTCTTCCTGCAGGCTCATCCTGACATGACCCTCCAGCATGACAATGCCACCAGCCATACTGCTCGTTCTTTGCGTGATTTCCTGCAAGACAGGAATGTCAGTGTTCTGACATGGCCAGCGAAGAGCCCGGATCTCAATCCCATTGAGCACGTCTGGGACCTGTTGGATCGGCGGGTGAGGGCTAGGGCCATTGCCCCCCCAGAAATGTCCGGGAACTTGCAGGTGCCTTGGTGGAAGAGTGGGGTAACATCTCACAGCAAGAACTGGCAAATCTGGTGCAGTCCATGAGGAGGAGATGCACTGCAGTACTTAATGCAGCTGGTGGTCACACCAGATACTGACTTATTTTTTGTTTTGAACCCCCCCCCTTTGTTCAGGGACACATTATTCAATTTCTGTTAGTCATATGTCTGTGGAACTTGTTCGGTTTGTCTGTTGTTGAATCTTGTTATGTTCATACAAATATTTACACATGTTAGGTTTGCTGAAAATAAACGCAGTTGACAGTAAGAGGACGTTTCTTTTTTTGCTGAGTTTAGGTTGTCACTCGACTAATAAAGCCTAATATAATGCAAGCCATTTTAACATTTGAATGCTGAAGGTGCAGATGTGCAAGATCAGGAACATGCCGCCTACCTCGCGTTGGTCAAATCTAATCAAATTGTATTTGTCACATGCGCCGAATACAACAGGTGTAGACCTTACAGTGAAATGCTTACTTACAAGCCCTTAACCAACAATGCAGAAAAAATAAGTTAAGTAAACAATAGAAAAGCAAAAAATAAAAGCAGTAAAATAACAGTAGCGAGGCTATATACAGGGGGTACCGGTACAGAGTCAATGTGCTGGGGCACCGGTTAGTCAAGGTAATTGAGGTAGTATGTACAGTGAGGGGAAAAAAGTATTTGATCCCCTGCTGATTTTGTACGTTTACCCACTGACAAAGACATGATCAGTCTATAATTTTAATGGTAGGTTTATTTGAACAGTGAGAGACAGAATAACAACAAAAACATCCAGAAAAACGCATGTCAAAAATGTTATAAATTGATTAGCATTTTAATGAGGGAAATAAGTATTTGACCCCTCTGCAAAACATGACTTAGTACTTGGTGGCAAAACCCTTGTTGGTAATCACAGAGGTCAGACGTTTGTTGTAGTTGCCACTCCTCTTTGCAGATCTTCTCCAAGTCATTAAGGTTTCAAGGCTGACGTTTGGCAACTCGAACCTTCAGCTCCCTCCACAGATTTTCTATGGGATTAAGGTCTGGAGTCTGGCTAGGCCACTCCAGGACCTTAATGTGCTTCTTCTTGAGCCACTCCTTTGTTGCCTTGGCCGTGTGTTTTGGGTCATTGTCATGCTGGAATACCCATCCACGACCCATTTTCAATGCCCTGGCTGAGGGAAGGAGGTTCTCACCCAAGATTTGACGGTACATGGCCCCGTCCATCGTCCCTTTGATGCGGTGAAGTTGTCCTGTCCCCTTAGCAGAAAAACACCCCAAAGCATAATGTTTCCACCTCCATATTTGACGGTGGGGATGGTGTTCATGGGGTCATAGGCAGCATTCCTCCTCCTCCAAACATGGCGAGTTGAGTTGATGCCAAAGAGCTCGATTTTGGTCTCATCTGACCACAACACTTTCACCCAGTTGTCCTCTGAATCATTCAGATGTTCATTGGCAAACTTCAGACGGGCCTGTATATGTGCTTTCTTGAGCAGGTGGACCTTGCGGGCGCTGCAGGATTTCAGTCCTTCACGGCGTAGTGTGTTACCAATTGTTTTATTGGTGACTATGGTCCCAGCTGCCATGAGATCATTGACAAGATCCTCCTGTGTAGTTCTGGGCTGATTCCTCACCGTTCTCATGATCATTGCAACTCCACGAGGTGAGATCTTGCATGCAGCCCCAGGCCGAGGGAGATTGACAGTTATTTTGTGTTTCTTCCATTTGCGAATAATCGCACCAACTGTTGTCACCTTCTCACCAAGCTGCTTGGCGATGGTCTTTTAGCCCATTCCAGCCTTGTGTAGGTCTACAATCTTGTCCCTGACAACCTTGGAGCGCTCTTTGGTCTTGGCCATGGTGGAGAGTTTGGAATCTGATTGATTGCTTCTGTGGACAGGTGTCTTTTATACAGGTAACAAGCTGAGATTAGGAGCACTCCCTTTAAGTGTGTGCTCCTAATCTCAGCTCGTTACCTGTATAAAAGACACCTGGGAGCCAGAAATCTTTCTGATTAAGAGGGGGTCAAATACTGATTTCCCTCATTAAAATGTAAATCAATTTATAACATTTTTGACATGCGTTTTTCTGGATTTTTTTGTTATTCTGTCTCTCACGGTTCAAATAAACCTACCATTAAAATTATAGACTGATAATTTCTTTGTCAGTGGGCAAACGTACAAAATCAGCAGGGGATCGAACACTTTTTTCCCTCACTGTACATGTAGGTATAATTAAAGTGAATATGTATAGATAATAAAGAAGAAGTAGTAGTAGTACATTCCTGGCTTAATCTCTAAGCGGGAATACTTTAAATTAACAAATATACATTTTATAATACTGCTTCTGTAGGCCAACAGGCAGCAAAACGTATTACTTATGGACCTGCGCACGCTCCCACTACGCATGGACATGCCAACAATGACCGACACGGAGCTCTGAGGCACACAAATTACCAACATAGGAAACATTTTAATATATGGAAATAAACAAACTTCTTTCTCTTCAGTGTTGCGAGCGTTCATGTGCACCTAAACATCGCATCCACTTGGAGGATAGCAAAAGGATAAATTACTGAAACTGAAATGCGCCATTATGCAACTTGACCAAACATTTCCTCAACACATGATTAGAGTTAAAGAACAACAATTATATACATTTATCCTAAATGTAATTACTGGATATATGGGAAAAACATGAATGCGCCAAACCATTTATAAGGGGAATTAAATAATGTGCGTTCATGACGAGAGCGGCTGAGTCCGCTTCGTCACACGAACAGAGCGCACATTTTGTAGAATTGAACCTTTGCCAAGTTGTAAAAAATTGCATTGTTTAGGAGTGCAAAGGCGAATTCAAGTTCTTGCTCACACGTACTTCAGAGAGTAGACCTTCCCTAACGGAAATATGCAAATACATGCTAAAATCTGCCAATAGGATCTCACTAGCTCCTGCTTGGCTCAGCCTTCCTCCTTGCTTGTTCTGCCCAATGTGTCTCATCAGTTCTCATTGTAAAAGGCCCATCTGGCCCATCTTGGGGTTAGTTAAAAGTACATTTGATAATACTTTACGTATGTTAGTAATCCAAGCTAGATTCTGGAAGTTGAGTTCCTAATAGTTTGAAACGCATGCCATCTGTTCATTTTGCATCTTTCCTTCCTCTCCTTCAGCTGAAGAAACCTGATCAAGCCATCGAAGATTGCACAAGTGCAATAAAGTTGGACGACACGTATATCAAGGCCTATTTGAGACGAGCCCAGTGGTAAGCTATGAAAAAGTACTAATAACAGGTGTCTCAGACTTGGAGCAATAATCAGCAATCACGTCGTTGAGATCTCCAATGGTGGGTGTTTCATTCAAACAGCTTACATGAGGGCAGTTTTGTTGTTAGCCAAAGCTTGCTAGCTAGAGCTACCCTCTCCTGATTGGCTGTGGCGTTGTCGCGTTGCTGAAATTTGCGCAATATTGTGACATTTTCAATTCTGGTCGCTAGCTCTCTTGTCGCCGACCGTTAAGTCGTTGTGTGTGTCCTCTTGTTTCCCCCTTCCATTGAAAATGACTGGTCGCTGGTAGCTACGTTGCTGAATATCGCTTCCAAGTTTGAGCCCACTGTAAGCGATGCACTGAGACTCATTGCCTCTTGACTCTGAGACAGTGAGACACTTGACTCTGCGTGTGTTTTCTGCAGTTATATGGACATCGAACAGTATGAAGAAGCTGTACGGGACTATGAAAAGGTCTATCAGACAGAGAAGACAAAAGGTAAGTTGGGATTGCAACCAGACTTTACTTCATAGTCACCAGTGAAAAAATAATGGCAGAGATTGAACAGTATTCGTTTTCTTTCCTGTCAACTTTTTCACTCTGTTCTTGATGGTGATGGTTGATACGTTACTGCATTTGTTCATTAGGGAGAATTTTCTCACTTTTGTTCACTCTCTTCTCTCTTTCCCTCTGTATAGAACACAAGCATCTCTTGAAGACAGCTCAGTTGGAACTGAAGAAGAGCAAACGGAAAGATTACTACAAGGTGCTGGGGGTGGGAAAGAATGCCACAGAAGATGAGATTAAGAAGGCCTATCGGAAACGGGCCCTCATGCACCACCCAGGTACACAGACACACACACACACACACACACACACAGGCAACACCATTGAGGAGTAAGACTTCCGACCTGGGTTCAAATAATATTTATATTATTTCCATTGCTCCAGGCAGGCTCAATCAAAGTCCACATTTGTAAAAGAAAACCAACACTATAGAATAGATACTTTATTGTCCATTGGTTAGAATGGATATGTGTCTTCTGCCTTTCCCAACAACCCCAGATATAGACTTGCACATTGAGAGGCGCAGGGTCAGCCGCAGTGCAGCACCCCTGGATGGAGAGCAATTGTGCCTTGCTCAAGGGCACAACGGCAGGAGATGGTATATGGGATCAGAGAGAAGCCTTTCCCATTTCCATTTTTGTGTCGTTGAGAAATACCAGCTGCAACGCAACGGTCAAGTAAAGACTTCTAATTTTCTAACAGATGTTTTCTGTTTGCCGGTCAGATCGTCACAGTGCGGCCACGCCAGAGGTACAGAAGGAGGAGGAGAAGAAGTTTAAAGAGGTGGGCGAGGCCTTCACCGTGCTCTCTGACCCCAAGAAGAAGACTCGCTACGACTGCGGCCACGACCTGGAGGACGACAGCAATAATATGGGAGGTCAGTAACCACCGATCTAGGATCAGATTGCATTATCCTAACCTTAAACACTACCCCAACACCACCCATAACCACTGATTTAGGATAATATTACCTTACCCAAAATCCTAGTCCTAACCATTTCACTACCCCTAACGACAGGTCTAGGATCAGATATCATCCCCCTTAACCTCGTCCACTAACCGGCTCTTTCTCTTTCGACCCGTCTGGTTTCACAGCATTTCAGAAAGGGACTTGAATGGAGCCTATGGCAGGAGTGGGAAAACCTGCCGCTGGATTTTTATTGGCTGATCTCTGTCCATCAACATCTAGCATAACCCTTAGAACCTCCCCTCTACATTGTTGGTTTCAAAGCGCGAGCAGGGCAATTGATTTAGGCTAAATAAGGAAGTGAGTTCGGAAAGTATGCACCTTAGAACTAGTTTTCACATATAAACGTTATATGCCCAAACTCAGAATCAATTGGGCTTCCTAAATATAATATTGTTGCTGTGATAGAAAATGTATTTTTATTGGTGATTTTCTGCATAAAAAAAAAATCCTATCTAATACAGCTGTAGCAGGCTCTCTTTCTCTCCCGCGTTGATCTTAACCCACGCCCCTTTCAAGTCCCACTTTGTTGTACAGTGTTTCTGGCTCTATATGCGGTAGCAATTGAGCCTGGGGACGAGGTTACATCCCCCTCAAACCTCACATTAAACACTACCCGAACACTTCCCCTAACCACTTCTAGGATCAGATTACCTTACCCTTGGTCCTAACCATAACCACTAAGGGGAATAATGCAATACTGGCCATAGATCAGCGTTGGCATCCTCACTCTGAGTCAATCTAAATGTAATTATGATCGAACTGTGCGAGAAATGGAATAGCCATTTTTAAACGTCTATTCCCAGTGCAGTCTTTGAAACACCAATAAAGGTTTATTTTGATGTGTTGATGTAACTGAATTGGGTGTGGAATTAATATCGCACGTTGACGCTATTTGACTCATTGCTGTTGTTTCTCTGCAGATTTCAATGCCAACAACATCTTCAAGACCTTCTTCGGAGGCCCAGCAGGAGGATTCAGTTTTGAATCCAATCAAAGTATGTAGTGACACTGCTGTGACAATGACACTCTTTTACCTTTTTATTTGTGCACATAGTGCTTTCGGAAAGTATTCAGACCCCTTGACCTTTTCCACATTTTGTTACATTACAGCCTTATTCTAAAATGGATTAAATTGTATTTTTTCCTCATCAATCTACACACAATACCCTATAGTGACGAAGCAAAAACAGGTTTTTTGACAAATGTATAAAACATGTTTTTATATTACATTTACATAAGTATTCAGACCCTTTACTCAGTACTTTGATGAAGCACCTTTGGCAGCGATTGCAGCGATTACAGCCTTGAGTCTTCTTGGGTATGACGCTACGAGCTTGGCACACTTGTATATGGGGAGTTTCTCCCATTCTTCTCTGCAGATCCTCAAGCTCTGTCAGGTTGGATGGGGAGCGTTGCTGCACAGTTATTTTCAGGTCTCTCCAGAGATGTTAGATCGGGTTCAAGTCCGGTCTCTGGCTGGGCCACTCAAGGACATAACAGAGACTTGTCCCGAAACCACTCCTGCGTTGTCTTGGCTGTGTGCTTAGGGTCGTTGTCCTGTTGGAAGGTGAACCTTCGCCCCAGTCTGAGGTCCTAAGCGCTCTGCTGCAGGTTTTCATCAAGGATCTGTCTGAACTTTGCTCCGTTCATCTTTCCCTCGATCCTGACTAGTCTCCCAGTCCCTGCCACTGAAAAACATCCCCACAGCATGATGCTGCCACCACCATGCTTCACCGTAGGGATGGTGCCAAGTTTCCTCCAGACATGATGCTTGGCAATCAGGCCAAAGAGTTCAATCTTGGTTTCATCAGACCAGAGAATCTTGTTTCTCATGGTCTGAGAGTCCTTTAGGTGCCTTTTGGCAAACTTCAAGTGGGCTGTCATGTGCCTTTTACTGAGGAGTGGCTTCTGTCTGGCCACTACCATAAAGGCCTGATTGGTGGAGTGCTGCAGAGATGGTTGTCCTTCTGGAAGGTTCTCCCATCTCCACATAGGAACTCTGGAGCTCTGTCAGTGACCATCGGGTTCTTGCTCAGTTTGGCCAGGCGGCCAGCTCTAGGAAGAGTCTTGGTGGTTCCAAACTTCTTCCATTTAAGAATGATGAAGGCCACTATGTTCTTGGGGACCTTCAATGCTGCAGACATTTTTTGGTACCCTTCCCCAGATCTCTGCCTCAACACAATCCTGTCTCGGAGGTCTACGGACAATTCCTTCGACCTCATGGCTTGGTTTTTGCTCTGACGTGTTATGTAGTCCCGTGTAGCTCAGTTGGTAGAGCATGGCGCTTGCAACGCCAGGGTTGTGGGTTCGATTCCCACGGGGGACCAGTATGAAAAAATGTATGCATTCACTAACTGTAAGTGGCTCTGGATAAGAGCGTCTGCTAAATGACTTAAATGTAAATGTCAACTGTGGGACTTTATATAGACAGGTGTATGCCTTTGCAAATCATGTCCAATTAATTGAATTTACCACAATTGGACTCCAATCAAGTTGTAGAAACATCTCAAGGATGATCATTGGAAACAGGATGCACCTGAGCTCAATTTCGAGTCTCATAGCAAAGGATCTGAATACTTATGTAAATAAGGTATATCAGTTGTAAAAAATAAAAAAATGTTTTCGCTTTGTCATTATGGGGTATTGTGTGTAGATTGAGGAGGGGGAATTTTTTTAAAACTCAATTTTAGAATAAGGCTGTAATGTAACAAAATGTGGAAAAAGTCAAGGGATCTGAAGATTTTGCAAATGCACTTACAGTTTGTCATGGATTTCAACACAGCAAAGTAACATTTCTTCTTTTTTTTTTTACCCTCTAGACCAAGCACCTGGAAATTTATTTTTCCAGTTTGGCTAGAAATGAAGAATGCCATTGGGAATGCTGCAGCCCTGTGGTGGATAATGTTAAGTCGGGTGCACCCCCACCACCTGATTTTTATAATCCCAATGTTTTTTGCAAAATGTTGCTTTCATATGCTAAAAAGACACTCCATGTTATCTGAGCAAGAGAGATGGTGCTCACCATGCTTGGCATCTTCCTAAAATCTATTTGGCTATTTCACCACATTTGACAATATCCTCTTCTTCAAATTCAAACTGACAAGGCGACTTTTGGTAGGTTTAGTGACTAAGAACGTAACAAATTATATAGGTTAAAGATTCATTGACAAGGGTTTTGTTGAAAAACTTGAATCAGGAAATTGGCTTGATTCTCTTGCGAGGGTTTGTCGCAAAGCATGTTTTGAAGACGTGAAATAGGAGTACTGTGTTGCCAAAATATAAATGTCATTGCTTGAATGGAAAATGTTTGCTGTACCTGAAGCAAATAGAGCTTTGTAAATGAACTCATGGGAGTGCAACTCAATTGTTAGTTTTAGGATTAGGTCGCATGGGTTTTTAATTCACGCCACATAGAGGTCACCCCGAAACACACAGCTGGCATGGTAATCATTGGGAGGTAAAGCAGAAACTGACCTTAGGGCAGCACCTAGGAACTACTTCAGTCCCATGTAGAATGAGGCCTGGTTTTCTTTTGTTGGATTTTCCTGCAGACTGCAGGCTCAAACTGCAGGTTCATGTTAGTCTCCATTTTGCTCATCAATGCGTTGTACATTTTACTGGAATGTTTTAAGTGTTATTTTGTGCTCCTGATTTGAGATTTGATTTTGTTCAGTTTCCCTTAAATATATTTATTTATTGTATATTCAAACTGTATCCATCTCAATGACAGTGTTGGTGGTATTCCATTTGATTTCTAATGTTTTCTACTAAATGGGATGTAAAAAAAAATATCCTTGACCCACGTCCTCCTTGGGACGATTCTTCTAATGTCAGTTATTTCTGCATCAAAAAAGTCCAAAATCAATGTACAGTTGAAGTCGGAAGTTTACATACACTTAGGTTGGCAAAATTAAAACTCGTTTTTCAACCACTCCACAAATTTCTTGTTAACAAACTATAGTTTTGGCAAGTCTGTTAGGACATCTACTTTGTGCATGACACAAGTCATTTTTTCAACAATTGTTTACAGACAGGTTATTTAAGTTATAATTCACTGTATCCCAATTCCAGTGGGTCAGAAGTTTACATACACTAAGTTGACTGTGCCTTTTAAAGAGCTTGGAAAATTCTAGAAAATGATGTCATGGCTTTAGAAGCTTCTGATAGGCTAATTGACATCATTTGAGTCAATTGGAGTTGTACCTGTGGATGTATTTCAAGGCCTACCTTAAAACTCAGTGCCTCTTTGCTTGACATCATGGGAAAATCTAAAGAAATCAGCCAAGACCTCAGGAAAAAAATTGTAGACCTCCACACGTCTGGTTAATCCTTGGGAGCAATTTCCAAACGCCTGAAGGTACCACGTTCATCTGTACAAACAATAGTACGCAAGCATAAACACGATGGGACCACGCAGCCGTCATACCGCTCAGGAAGGAGACGCGTTCTGTCTCCTAGAGATGAACGTACTTTGGTGTGAAAAGTGCAAATCAATCCCAGAACAACAGCAAAGGACCTTGTGAAGATGCTGGAGGAAACACGTACAAATGTTTTTACATTCACAGTAAAACGAGTCCTATATCGACATTACCTGAAAGGCTGCTCAGTAAGGAAGAAGCCACTGCTCCAAAACCGCTATAAAAAAGCCAGACTACGGTTTGCAACTGCACATGGGGACAAAGATTGTACTTTTTGGTCTGATGAAACAAAAATAGAACTGAAAGGGGAAGAAAAGGGGAAGGCTTGCAAGCCGAAGAGCACCATCCCAACCGTAAAGCACGGGGGTGGCAGCATCATGCTGTGGGGGTGCTTTGCTGCAGGAGGGACTGGTGCACTTCACAAAATAGATGGCATCATGAGGAAGGAAAATTGTGGATATATTGAAGCAACATCTCAAGACATCAGTCAGGAAGTTAAAGCTTGGTTGCAAATGGATCTTCCAAATGGACAATGACCCCAAGCATACTTCCAAAGTTGTGGCAAAATGGCTTAAGGACAACAAAGTCAAGGTATTGGAGTGGCCATCACAAAGCCCTGACATCAATCCTATAGAAAATGTGTGGGCAGGACTGAAAAAGCGTGTGCGAGCAAGGAGGCCTACAAACCTGACTCCGTTACACCAGCTCTGTCAGGAGGAATGGGCCAAAATTCACCCAAATGATTGAGGGAAGCTTGTGGAAGGCTACCCGAAACGTTTGACCGAAGTTAAGCAATTTAAAGGCAATGCTACCAAATACTAATTGAGTGTATGTAAACTTCTGACCCACTGGGAATGTGATGAAAGAAATAAAAGCTGAAATAAATCATTCTCTCTACTATTTTTATATAGTGGTGATCCTAACTGACCTAAGACAGGGAATTTTTACTAGGATTAAATGTCAAGAATTGTGAAAAACAGAGTTTAAATGTATTTGGCTAAGGTGTATGTAAAGTTACAACTTCAAATGTATGTAAAGTTTTGACCTTCTCTTAATATCTATTTTTCTCCATGTGGTTTTCTAGCATTGCTTTGGCCCCTTTTTACGATGCATCCGGTTTCAACTCCAAGTCAGCATTTGATACTTCAGCAGTTTCTAACTCTGGTTCAGGGCATAAGTGCATGTTCCTCTACAAACTAGTAGAGGAACTGTGTAGCAGATGGACAAAAGCTAGTCAGTCCCTCACAGAAGTGGTGCCTTGCATGTTGACTAGACCGGGCGCGTGCGTGCGCATGTTGATTTTGTCCATCCACATCAGACGCGATCTGGAAACGCAGGTTGAAGTATCAAAACGAACTCTGAACCAACTATATTAATTTAGGGAGAGGTCGAAACACATGAAAACGTGGACATTTAGTTAGCTAGCTTGCTGTTGCTAGCTAATTTGTCCTGGGAACAAAACATTGGGTTGTTATTTTACCAGAAATGCACTAGGTCCTATTTTTCTGGATCTTTGTAGAATTTCAACCCATTTTTAGAGTCAACTCTGACCATTAATCCACAGATAAAAGTGGAAACCTAGTTGGTTTCTAGTAATCTCTCCTCCTTCAGTGTTCTTCTGTGGACTTTATGGCGGTTGGCAACCAACTTTAAGGTGCATTACCACCACCAACCGGACTGGAGTGTGGACCTCAGATCATCTTTCAATCACCCACGTGGGTATATGCTCCTGAAAACCGATGGGAGAGGTGGGACTTGCAGCGCGTCACGCATCAAAAATAGAACCAAGTTCTATTTTAGAGCCTGTTTCGTTGACTTATTGAATAACGAATGTGTACATTTATTTTACTACGGGCACGCAACGCAGGCAGTGTGGTCAGCAAGTTAGGAGAACCCTACTGACTGACGTTGCTTACTTACACACAAAGGTTGAGAAACTCCCTCGTAAAGTGTGCTAAGCAAAGTCACCTATTTTAATTGTTATGTTACTTTGAAGATGTTTGATTAAAAAAATAAAAGTGGATTCGCAGCCTAGTACGATACAAGATGGGAATTGCCTTGCTGGCATAGGTTTTGTGTTCTGTTCCAGAAAAACAACAATTTCTCGGTTTGGCCAGTCTAGGCAATGGGATCTTGAAAGAAGATCCCCAAAAACGAGATCCCTTTTTTGCTCCTAGAATCAGCTCTCATTGAGAGGCTTTTGTTATGCTTTTGGGGATTGTCATCATGCCTTGTACCTGTCATGAACGTTTGGTCAGTATGTCCCCTCACTCAACCTGTGAAGCAACCAGGTGGCAGGTTGAAAACATGTGAACAGAAACAGTGTACATTTTCATGATCCTAGTACATGTTTACAATTTTTTTTTTTTTTATGAATATGCCGCTGTAGTAGGCCTACAATGTTTTGGTTAAAGGAAATAAAGATTAATCTTTTACCCTTATTTCTTTGTCCTCTTTGTTTGTTGACATTTTGAGTGGCGATATTGATTCCACCATCTCTGATCCTACAAGTACAGTTTCAGAAAGCTAGTATTTTTTGCCAACATTACAACACTGACACAAACGGCTTTGCCAAATTACAGCAAAAAAATATGTATTTTCCCCATCAATTACAAAGTAAGGCTAGGATTTTCAACTAAATGTAAAAAATATATACTGAACAAAAATATAAACCCAACATGCAACAGTTTCAAAGATTTTACTGAGTTACAGTTCATATAAGGAAATCAGTCAATTGAAATAAATAAATTAAGCTGTAATCTATTGTTTTCACATGACTGGGCAAGGGCGTAGGCCCACCCACTTGGGAGCCAGGCCCAGCCAATCAGAATGAGTTTTTCCACACAACAAGGCTTTATTACAGACGAAAATACCCCTCAGCACCCACCCCTCAGATTATTCCGCAGGTGAAGAAGCCGGATGTGGAGGTGCTGGCGTGGTTACACGTGGTCTGCGGTTGTGAGGCCAGTTGGACGTACTGCCAAATTCTCTAAAATGATGTTGGAGGCGGCTTATGGTAGAGAAATGAACATTTAAATTCCCTGGCAATAGCTCTGGTGGACATTCCTGCGGTCAGCATGCCGATTGCACGCTCCCTCAAAACTTGAGACATTGTGTTGTGTGACAACTGCACATTTTAGAGTGGCCTTTTATTGTCCCCAGCACATTTACATTTAAGTCATTTAGCAGACACTCTTATCCAGAGCGACTTACAAATTGGTCCATTCAACTTAGGATAGCCAGTGGGACAACCACATCTTGATCACAGTAAGTACACTTCTTCAAACAAGCAGCTGTGAGCAAAGTCAGTGTAATCAGGGACAACTACATCTCGATCACAATAAGTACATTTCTTTAAACAAGTCAGTGCTAGCAGGTGAAATAAGTCAGGTGTTAGTTTAGACAAAAGACAGTGGTAGTAAAGGGGGGGGGGATAGAAGGATTACTATTATACTATTCCAGGTATTCCTTAAAGAGGTAGGGTTTCAAGTGTCTCCGGAAGGTGGTCAGTGACTCCGCTGTCCTGGCGTCGTGGGGGAGCTTGTTCCACCATTGTGGTGCCAGAGCAGCGAATAGCTTTGACTGGGCTGAGTGGGAACTGTGCTTCCGTAGAGGTAGGGGAGCTAGCAGGCCAGAGGTGGATGAACGTAGTGCCCTCGTTTGGGTGTAGGGCTGATCAGAGCCTGAACATAAGGAGGTGCCGTTCCCCTCACAGCTCTGTAGGCAAGCACCATGGTTTTGTAGTAGATGCGAGCTTCAACTGGAAGTCAGTGGAGTGTGCGGAGGAGCGGGGTGACATGAGAGAACTTGGGAAGGTTGAACACCAGACGGGCTGCAGCGTTCTGGATAAGTTGTAGGGGTTTAATGGCTCAGGCAGGGAGCCCAGCCAACAGCGAGTTGCAGTAATCCAGACGGGAGATGACAGGTGCCTGGATTAGGACCTGTGCCGCTTTTGTGTAAGGTAGGGTTGTACTCTGCAAATGTTGTAGAGCATGAACCTGCAGGATCGGGTCACCGCTTTGATGTTAGCAGAGAACGACAGGGTGTTGTCCAGGGTCACGCCAAGGTTCTTTGTACTCTGGGAGGAGGACACAATGGAGTTGTCAACCGTGATGGCGACATCCACCCTGATATGTCTGCCAGACATGCAGAGATGCGATTCGCCACCTGGTTATCAGAAGGGGGAAAGGAGAAAATGAATTGTGTGTCGTCTGCGTAGCAATGATAGGAGAGACCATGTGAGGATAAATATGACAGAGCCAAGTGACTTGGTGTATAGAGAGAATAGGAGAGGGCCTAGAACTGAGCCCTGGGGGACACCAGTGGTGAGAGCATGTGGTGCGGAGACAGATTCTCACCACGCCACCTGGTAGGAGCGACCTGTCAGGTAGGTAGCAATCCAAGAGTGAACAGCGCCGGAGATGCCCAACTCGGAGAGGGTGGAGAGGAGGATCTGATGGTTCACAGTATCAAAGGCAGCAGATAGCTCTAGAAGGATAAGAGCAGAGGAGAGAGAGTTAGCTTTGGCAGTGCGGAGAGCCTCCGTGACACAGAGAAGAGCAGTCTCAGTTGAATGACCAGTCTTGCAACCTGACTGGGTAGGATCAAGAAGGTCATTCTGAGCGAGATAGCAGGAGAGTTGGCTAGAGACGGCACGCTCAAGAGTTTTGGAGAGAAAAGAAAGAAGGGATACTGGTCTGTAGTTGTTGACATCGGAGGGATCAAGTGTAGGTTGTTTGAGGAGGGGTGAAACTCTCGCCCTCTTGAAGACGGAAGGGACATAGCCAGCGGTCAAGGATGAGCGAGGTGAGGTAAGGGAGAAGGTCTCCGGAAATGGTCTGGAGAAGAGAGGAGGGGATAGGGTCAAGCGGGCAGGTTGTTGGGCGGCCGGCCGTCACAAGAGAGAGCGGGGGGGAAAATAAGTCAAAGCATAGGGTAGGGCAGTGTGAGCAGGACCAGCGGTGTCATTTGACTTAATAAATGAGGATCGGATGTCGTCAACCTTCTTTTCAAAATGGTTGACGAAGTCATCTACAGAGAGGGAGGGGGTAGGAGGAGGAGGATTCAGCAGGCAGGAGAAGGTGGCAAAGAGCTTCCTAGGGTTAGAGGCAGAGGCTTGAAATTTAGAGTGGTAGAAAGTGGCTTTAGCAGCAGAAATGGATGAAGAAAAAGTAGAGAGGAGGGAGTGAAAAGATGACAGGTCCGCAGGGAGTCTAGTTTTCCTCCATTTCCGCTCGGCTGCCCGGAGCCCTGTTCTGTGAGCTCGCAATGAGTCGTCAAGCCACGGAGCAGGAGGGGAGGACCGAGCCGGCCGGGAGGATAGGGGACATAGAGAGTCAAAAGATGCAGAAAGGGAGGAGAGGAGGGTTGAGGAGGCAGAATCAGGAGACCGGAGGGAGAAGGATTTAGCAGAGGGAAGAGATGCTAGGAAGGAAGAGGAGAGAGCGAAGGTTGCGACAGCGCATTACCATCTGAGTAGAGGCAGAGTGAGTAGTGTTGGTGGAGAGCGAGAGAGAAAAGGATACATAGAGGTGTCGGAGACGTTCTTTAAAAAAAAAAAAATTACATGTCTATTATTACATTTTACATTTACATTTTAGTCATTTTAGCAGACGCTCTTATCCAGAGCGACTTACAGTGGGGAAAAAAAGTATTTAGTCAGCCACCAATTGTGCAAGTTCTCCCACTTAAAAAGATGAGAGAGGCCTGTAATTTTCATCATAGGTACACGTCAACTATGACAGACAAAATGAGAAAAAAAATCCAGAAAATCACATTGTAGGATTTTTAATGAATTTATTTGCAAATTATGGTGGCAGCCACGCGGTGTGAAGCGTTTGTATGGCCTGTGCAGAGAGGAGAGAACAGGGATAGACAGACACATAGTTGACAGGCTACAGAAAAGGCTACAATAATGCAAAAGAGATCGGAATGAAATTAACTAAACATCTGGGGAAGCGAGAGAGCGGGGCCTCCCTCGACTAACTCCCTCAGAACAACATTACACAAGCTGCACCTGTGTAATGATCATGCTGTTTGATCAGCTTCTTGATATGCCACACCTGTCAGGTGGATGGATTATCTTGGCAAAGGACAAATGCTCACTAACAGGGATGTAAACAAATTTGAGCACACATTTTGAGATAAATGACTTTTTGTGTGTATGGAACATTTCTGGGATCTTTTATTTAAACTCAGGAAAACATGGAACCAACACTTTACATGTTGTGTTTATATTTTTGTTCAGTATAAATGTTTTACTGGATTATGGATTTCTTGTTTGACTAAACCTTCCAGGTCAGGTGGGATTGGAGTTATCAAGAGAATATGAGGTGGAAAATGGAACTCCACAGGGAAGTGTTATTAGTCCTATCTTATTCATGTTGATGATTGGGGATATCGGACAGGGTATAGGGGCGGCGTTATATGCAGATGATGGTGCCATTTGGAAAAGGGGAAGGAATATTCCTTATGTAATAGAGAAAATGCAAGGTGCTTTTGTAGCAGTAGAGGAATGGTCCTTATCATGGGGTTTCAAGTTACTGTATCTATCTAAATATTGCCACATGTTGTTCACTAACAAAAAGATTAAGGAAGATGTCAGTGTTCAATTACAGTTGAAGTCGGAAGTTTACATACACTTAGGTTGGAGTCATTAAAACTCGTTTTTCAACCACTCCACACATTTCTTGTTAACAAACTATAGTTTTGGCAAGTCGGTTAGGACATCTACTTTGTGCATGACACAAGTAATTTTTCCAACAATTGTTTACAGACAGATTATTTCACTTATAATTCACTGTATCACAATTCCAGTGGGTCAGAAATGTACATACACTAAATTGACTGTGCCTTTAAACAGCTTGGAAAATTCCAGAAAATGATGTCATGGCTTTAGAAGCTTCTGATAGGCTAATTGACATCATTTGAGTCAATTGGAGGTGTACCTGTGGATGTATTTCAAGGCCTACCTTCAAACTCAGTGCCTCTTTGCTTGACATCATGGGAAAATCAAAAGAAATCAGCCAAGACCTCAGAAAAAAAATTGTAGACCTCCACAGGTCTGGTTCATCCTTGGGAGCAATTTCCAAACGCCTGAAGGTACCACATTCATCTGTACAAACAATAGTACGCAAGTATAAACACCATGGGACCACGCAGCTGTCATGCACCTCAGGAAGGAGACGCGTTCTGTCACCTAGAGATGAACATACTTTGGTGCGAAAATAGCAAATCAATCCCAGAACAACAGCAAAGGACCTTTTGAAGATGCTGGAGGAAACAGGTACAAAAGTAACTATATCCACAATAAAATTTATCTGAAAGGCCGCTCAGCAAGGAAGAAGCCACTGCTCCAAAACCACCATAAAAAAAACAGACTACGGTTTGCAACTGCACATGGGGACAAAGATCGTACTTTTTGGAGAAATGTCCTCTGGTCTGATGAAACAAAAATAGAACTGTCTGGCTATAATGACCATCGTTATGTTTGGAGGAAAAAGGGGGTTGCTTGCAAGCCGAAGAACTCCATCCCAACCGTGAAGCACGGGTTGGCAGCATCATTGTGTGGGGGTGCTTTGCTGCAGGAGGGACTGGTTTACTTCACAAAATAGATGGCATCATGAGGAAGGAAAATTATGTGGATATATTGAAGCAACATCTCAAGACATCAGTCAGGAAGTTAAAGCTTGGTTGCAAATGGGACAATGACCCCAAGCATACAGTGGGGAAATTTTTTATTTAGTCAGCCACCAATTGTGCAAGTTCTCCCACTTAAAAAGATGAGAGGCCTGTAATTTTCATCATAGGTACACGTCAACTATGACAGACAAAATGAGAAAAAAAAATCCAGAAAATCACATTGTAGGATTTTTAATGAATTTATTTGCAAATTATGGTGGAAAATAAGTATTTGGTCACCTACAAACAAGCAAGATTTCTGGCTCTCACAGACCTGTAACTTCTTCTTTAAGAGGCTCCTCTGTCCTCCACTCGTTACCTGTATTAATGGCACCTGTTTGAACTTGTTATCAGTATAAAAGACACCTGTCCACAACCTCAAACAGTCACACTCCAAACTCCACTATGGCCAAGACCAAAGAGCTGTCAAAGGACACCAGAAACAAAATTGTAGACCTGCACCAGGCTGGGAAGACTGAATCTGCAATAGGTAAGCAGCTTGGTTTGAAGAAATCAACTGTGGGAGCAATTATTAGGAAATGGAAGACATACAAGACCACTGATAATCTCCCTCGATCTGGGGCTCCACGCAAGATCTCACCCCGTGGGGTCAAAATGATCACAGGAACGGTGAGCAAAAATCCCAGAACCACACGGGGGGACCTGGTGAATGACCTGCAGAGAGCTGGGACCAAAGTAACAAAGCCTACCATCAGTAACACACTACGCCGCCAGGGACTCAAATCCTGCAGTGCCAGACGTGTCCCCCTGCTTAAGCCAGTACATGTCCAGGCCCGTCTGAAGTTTGCTAGAGTGCATTTGGATGATCCAGAAGAGGATTGGGAGAATGTCATATGGTCAGATGAAACCAAAATATAACTTTTTGGTAAAAACTCAACTCGTCGTGTTTGGAGGACAAAGAATGCTGAGTTGCATCCAAAGAACACCATACCTACTGTGAAGCATGGGGGTGGAAACATCATGCTTTGGGGCTGTTTTTCTGCAAAGGGACCAGGACGACTGATCCGTGTAAAGGAAAGAATGAATGGGGCCATGTATCGTGAGATTTTGAGTGAAAACCTCCTTCCATCAGCAAGGGCATTGAAGATGAAACGTGGCTGGGTCTTTCAGCATGACAATGATCCCAAACACACCGCCCGGGCAACGAAGGAGTGGCTTCGTAAGAAGCATATCAAGGTCCTGGAGTGGCCTAGCCAGTCTCCAGATCTCAACCCCATAGAAAATCTTTGGAGGGAGTTGAAAGTCTGTGTTGCCCAGCGACAGCCCCAAAACATCACTGCTCTAGAGGAGATCTGCATGGAGGAATGGGCCAAAATACCAGCAACAGTGTGTGAAAACCTTGTGAAGGCTTACAGAAAATGTTTGACCTGTGTCATTGCCAACAAAGGGTATATAACAAAGTATTGAGAACCTTTTGTTATTGACCAAATACTTATTTTCCACCATAATTTGCAAATAAATTCATTAAAAATCCTACAATGTGATTTTCTGGATTTTTTTTCCTCATTTTGTCTGCCATAGTTGACGTGTACCTATGATGAAAATTACAGGCCTCTCTCATCTTTTTAAGTGGGAGAACTTGCACAATTGGTGGCTGACTAAATACTTTTTTTCACTGTATGGGTGTATATGGTTCTGCGGCTTTTACATCACTGTTGAGCCTTGATAGGATGCAAGCGAGAGCACTCAGGATGTGTGATGGTGCATTTAAAACTACACCGGTTGAGGCTTTACAAATAGATACTGGGGAAATGCCACTATCCCTTAGAATAGTTAAGATAGCCCTGGTATACTGGGCAAGACTGAAGGGTAGTACGGTAGATCATCCTACACTGACAGTATTTATTTTCTAGGAAAAAAAAAGAAGAAAAAAATGTTGTTTTATTATTATTAACCCATCCACCCCACCCCCTCTCTTCGAAGGACACATATCTTGTTAGATTTTTACAACTTTTCTGCTACATATTCATACATTTTACATATACATTTTACATACACATTTTACATTCATGGTACTTTTATATAAAACAATCACATAACAATAATACATTACCAAACATAAGCTCTTTAATCCCACCCCTCAGCAACTCTCAGCCCATCCCACCTATCAACATAGACCACCCTCGTTTGGTTTCCATGTGGCATATATTTTTCAATTGTGCTGTAATGCTTTACAATCATTTTGAACCTTTCTAATCGTGTAGTTTCCACAGATTGTGAGCTAAAGATGAAAACCTTTCCTACAAGTATTATTATATTATTTATTGACTGACTATGGCTTTCCAAATACACTGATGGTATTGGAAGACTGCTGGGAATATGAACGATATCAAAAGAGGGGTTTTGGCACAGAGATTGGAAAAAGGGTTGAGGAATATGGACTCAGAGATATTGTTATAGGGCCATCTGTGTCAATAGGAAATGTACCACCGTGGTTTTATACAAGACCACATGTTGATCTTAGCCTGATAGAAGAAAATAAATAGTGGTGTGAAGAAGATAATGTAGGAACAATAGTGGATCAATATATTAGTAATCAGTTTTATTATTGTCTTGCTGTGTATACAGTTGGTTCAAAGGATCCCATGAATGGGAAGACAGGAGCAGGTGTATTTATTCCTGAGTTCGATGTTAATCTATGCAAGAGACTAACAAATGTATCTGTATATTCAACAGAAATGGTTGCGATAATTGTTGTATTACAGATGAGGTGCAACCAAGAAGAGTAGTAATATGTTCGGACTCTGCATGAGTTTTGTGTAGTTTAAGATCTGGATTGTCAGAACGTGAGGATTTATGGTTAAAAGTAATGATGTTGTTGTTGGTGTTACAAAGAATTGGTTTCGAAATTCAGTTCTATTGGATTCCTGCTCTTCCAGTTGTTTATGGAAATGATATAGTACATATAATAGCAAAAAGAGCAGTGAAAAATAATATTGTGGATATACAGGTGCAGTTGGGTAGAGGGGAAATTAAAACATTGATTCGGGGTGATGGGAGTAGTGAGGTTTGTAGGGAATTATTTTATTTTATTAGAAATTCAGGGTTAGTTTAGAGAATATACTGGTATAGATAGGTCGTGAGCGGCCTCACACTCCAGTACAGTAAGTGTCGGTGTATGCAAGTCAGTCGGTTACGATTCGTCAATAAAACTTAAAGAAGAAGAAACCTTGCCCACTGGTAGTGGGCGTGAATGGCGTGGAGGGATATCCCCACGTGGTTATGTTTGAGCCAATGGAACAGCCGAGAGAGGTCGCAATCGTATCGGCAGATTATGGGGCGACAAAAACGAGAGAAGTGAGGTGGCAAGAGAGGACGGCTGTACTTGGCGTAGATTGCGGAGCCCTCTAAACTAGCTAGTTAGTAGCAACAAGGACACAATTTGTACATCCATAGGACGTGGCATTCTCATAAGGTATGATTCTATATTTTCTGACTTTCTTCATGTATAGCTACTTCGAAATTTACCTAGCGAGCATGATGCTAGGAACGTCTGGCGGGGTCGTCACTACAAAGTAATAAACCCCGCCCATTTCTTCAATGCCTCTTAACATTTTATTTTTAACCTAACCACACTGCTAACTTTATGCCTAACCTTAATTTAGCCATTTTGACTTTGTGGCAGTGGAATCTGACTTTGTGTATATAGAAGCTAGTGGAAACCCTCTGGCGGTGTCAAATCTGCCCTTCCCTACTTAGCTAGCTACTAGTGTAGTGTAGCTAGTTGTAGTTAGTTCAGCAGCGACTAAATTGCCAACAAAGTGTTGGTGAGTGTTTCCTCTAACGTTAGCTATTTAATTTAGCCAGCTAACAAGCAATTCCATCTTTAACGTGCCTGTTTAGCTAAAGCTGTTACCTACCCCAAGCCAGGACTGAGTAGCTCACTGGCAAGCTATCTAACATGTGATACACATTTTTTTTCTGTAACTGATACTGTAGGTAGTTTTGTAATCTGCGTTCAATCACCAACTCAGGAGGATGTTCCGGGCTCAATGTTAATAGCTACTTAGCTACTGCTAACCACTATCACAATAAGGTGTTGTGAAGAGTTGAAGTGTTGTGCGTCTTTGTAGCAAACGTATGTTTGTTCGTTATCTAGTTAGCTGCCTAGTAAATCAGACAGTGATAAAAGCTTTCTGTTTACAGTCTGAAATAAAGCACGTCTGTACACCGACCTTTTGTACAAGGAGCACGTGTGCGCCTAAATTGAAAAATATATGCGCACAAATAAATATATTTGATATATTAAAGTGGAACTGACAGCGTTAACAATTTTGCATATATGAAAGAAACAGGCAATCATATCAGTCAAAAAGTTTATGCTACAAAACTAACTATAACTATAAGAGGTTTTGACTCAACATTCCATGATGTACACTAAGGCTTTGTTGGCAGAATAGATGGATGCAGTTCAATGCATGATTAATATAATTCACCAATACGTTTCTTGGTAGTCCAACAAATATTGCTATCAAGTTGTAAATCACAGCTGGCCTGGTACATCGTTTGCTGCCTCCATTCGGGATGCACTGTTTCAGTTTCAATGACTCAAGAGTTTGGACAAAAACGAACAAATGTAACTAAGGCTGGGAATGTCAATACAATCAAACTAGCAATGGCAGTGATCACAAGTCAATCATAACGTGGCTAATAGGCTAGCGTATCTATTTATGCAGCACGTTAAAAACACTGAACCTGACACTAGCTAGCTGCTAGGAGCATGTCATGTCATTGGAGGAGTAGGTGAGTGACTGACTTTTTCCCCTCGTATCGTTTTTTTGGTGGCTATACACAGCTAGAGATGCAAGTGTCATTTGGTTAGCCAGCAAGGACTTGAACAACTTCACTCTGGCTATCTACTCAGATTTCAGAGCACACTCGTCTGTGTGCCAGAGCAGAGTTTAGAATAATTGATGAATTTACGAACGCGCAACCAGCTTAATATGACCGGTGTCAGTAAACGTATGCAAAAAAAAAAAGTAATAGTTAGTCACGAACACTCTAGATAACATGTAAACAGCCTAGTTAACCAGCTCTGCTAGGGCGAGTAAAATGGTCAGAGTGAGGTGTTCTCTTATTTGTCTGGAAGTAGCTAGCTAGCCAACTTTAGCCAGTTAGCTTGGTTGCAGGCAAGCTGCACAGAAGGACGAGTAGGCTACAATTCCCCATCGTTTATCTGTGCAATTTTGACGGGCAACTAGCTGAAAAAGTTTGAGGGTTTATCTAATGTTCCTTCATTTAGATTTTAGTTCATCTTGCTCTGGCTAGCATTAGTTGTTGATTTTGGTGTTGTTGATGTGCTGAACTGAGGGAGAGAGAGCCTACCTTTTTCATGGTTGTTTGATCAATAGGACTGTAAAGTTCCCAAATGTAAGAGGACTCCCATGGTATTTAAATATTTGCAGGAATCCATTCAGGTGTATTTTGTGGGGGTTGGCGAATACGTTCTAAAGCCTTGCTGTTACAACTGCCTGTAAACACACAGTCCAGTTCAAAGTGAAGGATTGCAGGCCTGTGTGCCGAATGGCTTGTTTGCATAAAGGCCTACTGTAGCTCTGGTTGGCAATGGTCCACCGGTCTGCGTAGACTCCGGTCCTGGACGAGACAGATGTTTTATTTACTGCAGTGTCTACTAATAGGCCGGCAGGTAGCTTAGTGGTTAAGAGCGTTGTGCCAGTAACCGAAAGGTCGCTGGTTCTAATCCCCGAGCTGACTAGGTGAAAAATCTGTCTGTGCCCTTGAGCAAGGCACTTAACCCTAATTGCTCCTGTATGTCGCTCTGGATAAGAGCGTCTGCTAAATGACCAATTTATTTATTTTATTTTATTGTCCAAACGCACAGCCGCTTTCTCACTCTATACTGCTATAGAATTTTCACAAATGTCTTAGGATACATCATTCCCAAACATTCTAAAAATGTGTGAAATTACCATATCTAAATGCTTACTTGTCAGTTTTTAGTTTTACATTTTTTAAAATGTCATACTTCCTGGGGGTTGAACAGATTTGAATAGATTTCGTGTTACTAAAATGCTGTCAGTTCCAAGTTAAAGCTAGAACCCTTAATTTATCTAGGCGCACTGGTGCTCCTGAATTACAATTCCAGGTCACACAGCAAAATATTTAGGCGCATATGCGAGTAAAATCGTATCTCTGTAGAGCCCTGTAAAGCACTGCAAAAACTTGGAACGTTTCCTTACCAGCCAGAATGTTGAATAAAATTACATATGAACTTACTCTACCGTTTGTCTGTGTGGTTGGTCCTTATTCGGGTCAAAATTAAGAGACACAATAGCCACATGAAAGTATTATTAATGGACTTTTGAAAACGCCTTTGATATTTCTATCACCTGGCACATGTGCAAAACCATGTAAGCACCTGCTAGACTTTGGTTAGCATGCACTACTTGCCTTTACCTCTGTCTTGTGTGCATGCCTTATTGATGAGCAAACAAATCGTGATCGCCATACACCGAGACCTGCTTTTTGAAGTCGGTTTAATAATACTTCCCTGTGGCTATTTCTTCTAAAACTTCCACCAGCAGAAGGATGAAATCAGAGGAAGACAGGTAGAGTAAGTTCAAATGAGGTGTATTCAACATTCTGACTTGTAAAGGGACTGTTTTGAATTGTTTTTATCTAAACGTTAGAGATGAGCGTAGGTTTGTCCAGTCCACACTCTGATTCGCAGAGGCTAGCTAGCTACTATGGGCCCTGATTGGGTTGATATTATGTAATTTACCCTTGCACTATATTTTACTCATAAAGGATTTCAAATAATGTCTCATGGATTTTAATATTGGCATGAATTTATGAACAGCAACCTATTGCTAAGTCATGGCTGACTCTGTCGGGGAAGGATGATGGCTACATAGCTTATGCAAATGCCTGATGACGGTAATCAATCAATTATTAAGTCATCTTTTACTTGGAAAGTATTTCATGTCAGTGTTGTGTCAAAAATCATTGTAGCTGGGCTTCCCGAGTGGCACAGCGATCTAAGGCACTGCATCACCCAGGCTGTAGTTGAGGCATCACTACAGCCTGGGGTTCGATCCCAGGCTGTGTCACAGCCGGCCGTGAACGGGAGTCCCATAGGGCGGCGCACAATTGGCCCAGCGTCGTCCGGGTTAGGGGAGGGTTTGGCCGGGGGGCTTTCCTTGGCTCATCGTGCTCTAGCGATTCCTTGTGGTGGGCCGGGCGCATGCAAGCTGTCATCATTTGAACAGTGTTTCCTCCGACACATTGGTGAGGCTGGCAGGTTAAGCGAGCAGTTGTTAAGAAACAGTGCGGCTTGGCGGGTCATGTTTCGGAGGACGCATGACTCGACCTTTGCCTCCCCCAAGCCCGTTGGGGAGTTGCAGCGATGAAACAAGATCTGGGGAGAAAAGGGGGTAAAATTACACAAAAAATAAAATACCAAAATCTTTGTAGCTAAGTGACAACGTCCAAGACAGTTAAAAATGCCTCTCAAGTCATAAAAGTTACTTAGAAGAAACGGTGTAACAGTACCCTCAAAGTATTCATACCCCTTGACTTATTCCACATTTGTGTTACAGCCTGAATTAAAAAATTATTAAATAGATTTTTTTTCTCACCCATCTACACACAATACCCCATAATGACAATGTGAAAACACGTTTTTAGAAATGTTTGAACATTTATTGAAAATGAAGTACAGATATGTCATTGACATAAGTATTCACACCCCTGAGTCAATACTTTGTAGAATCACCTTTGGCGGTGATTACAGCTTCGAGTAGTTTTGGGTATGTCTGTATCAGCTTTGCACATCTGGATTTTCTCCCATTCGGTGTGGTGACGTTTTGGCAGTTTTCTAGTGTTTGCTTGTTTTGCCTAGTTCCTGAAAGTAACCTGCGGTGTCCTTGGAGGGTGCTGTTCCCACACTGATTAGTGGGTTTGACGTGGTTGTATTTTAGGACTCCATGTTCCTGAAGAGCTGTCGTGTCTGCAAGCTGAAGAGCTGTATTGTCCCAAAGCCAGCCCAAAACCCCCTGGTTTAACATGCCATCAACTTAATTAAAGCAATCAAAATTCCAAACAGACCAGAGCGGGGGTTACATCAAAATACGTTTGAGACAGAAGAACATCGCACCTGTCCTAAAGAGTGACAGTCCAGCTGGTTTTCTTTTCCTTTGATTGAACCACAACTGGGGACAGATTTAGAAAAAGGTTTACGCGTCTTACATTTACCAGTAGACCTAAAATGAAACAACATAACTATAACATGTTTTTGGCATATATTTTCATTAGTACACAATTCCATTTGCGGTCAGGATCAGGAGAGAAATTGAACACAATATATTGGATTTCATATTCAGCAGGCTGCTCACTATTCTCACAACACACATTCTGATTGTCATCCTCTCATACAGCTCTGTCTTTAAATTCATATTGAGTGTTTGCGCATGTTGTCAGATGGTAGTCTCTTTCTGCACCATATAATAATTTAGCCTACTACTCTCGCTTCTGCCGGCTATTGATAAATCTGCACCCTGGTTTCTGAGGTCAAAATAGGCCACTAATTAAAAGGCAAGAACAAACAAAGCAGATACTCTGCAGCTATGGAGGCTTGAGTTTACCCTGACACAGTGCAATCTGCACAACAGGTGGTGACTGGTGAACAACCCTGAGCCTGAAGTAGTTCTAAGCTGACATATGGAGTTGTTTTAAGATGGTCTTACCGTGGATCATTTAGCTTTTTTGAATTTTACAACCCTTTTATGTATCCCCCCAAAAATATTAAAACAAATTTGGATAAAATATTATATTTGGCCTTTACTACTATAGGCCAGAAAAACGCATTGAATAACATATTCATAAATGGCAAAGACAGTCAAAAAATAAATCTTAATAAACAAGGTTATGAAGTGTCTGTCCTATATATAGGATATTTAAGAAAGCTCATTATATATATATATATTTATTTATTTATTTATTTATTTACACATTTAACTACTTTTTGGGCGTAGGTGCAAAACTACCTTTATACTTTAATTCATAAAAAAAAAGAAATGGTATTGGATATCTTCAGATGAGTCCTGTGACATGTGGGTGTCGAAGACCAAAACGGAGAGTCTCCCCTTTCAATAGAGTGGTCATAATAGTTTTTAGGTCAACCCGTTTCGGACGCTACATACGTTTTCGTGAGAAGACCGATTTTCGGGATGACATGGTCTGACAAACACCGGTGTGTCAATCGACTCTAGGAGGGTAACATTCCTCTTACAAATTCAAGGACTTCTGTGTGGACCGGTACTAACTGCTCCTGAATCTTTTCTGACCTCTTCCCTCTCATGCCAGGCCCTCTGCTAGATAGTGAGCCAGTGATTCGCCATGTCGGCCAAAGCCATCTCAGAGCAGACGGGGAAGGAATTCCTCTACAAGCACATCTGCACATCGGCGGCCGTGCAGAACCGCTTCCGCTACGCCAGTGTCACCTCAGAGACGGACTGGGACCGCTTGACGCAGGACCACCCATGGCTACTGACCGAGGTACAATAAAATAGTATTGTCTTCCAGCAAGGACATTTTTCTCACCTTCTTGTACATTAACAAATAATCACACAGTGCTAGGTGTTGTCACAATACCAGTTTCATGATACTGATACCCAATTTTCCTGTTTTACCTGTTTTGGCTTTGTCATTATGGGGTATTGTGTGTAAGTTGATGAGGGGGGGGAAAACATAATTTTAATTAATTTTAGAATAAGGCTGTAACGTAACAAAATGTCGAAAAAGTCAAAGGGTCTGAATACTTTCTGAATGCACTGATACATATAAAGTGGGTAAAACGGTATGTAACATTATTTAAGTGTCCAGTGTTTAATGACTAAGGTTCAAGGCAGGGTACTGGGTGGAGGCCGGCTAGTCCTGACTGTTTAACAGTCTAATGGCTTGGAGATTGAAGCTGTTTATCAGTCTCTCGTTCCCAGGTTTAATGACCTGTACTGTCTCTGCCTTCTAGAGCGGGGTGAACAGGCTCTGGCTCAGGTGGCTGAGGTCCTTGATTATCTTCTTGGCCTTCCTGTGACACCACGTGCTGTAGATGTCCTGAAGGGCAGGTAATGTGCCCCCGGTGACATGTTGAGCTGACCGCACCACCCTCTAGAGAGCCAGATGGTGCAATTGCCATACCAGGTGTTGATACAGCCCGACAGGATGCTCTCCGTCGACGGCTCGAGGTTTTCTTTGAAGCAGGCGTAGGTGTTTAGCTTGTCTGGGAGTTCGGCGTCTGTGTGTGCGACGTACAGTGAGGGAAAAAAGTATTTGATCCCCCGCTGATGTTGTACGTTTGTCCATTGACAAAGAAATTATCAGTCTATAATTTTAATGGTAGGTTTATTTGAACAGTGAGAGACAGAATAACAACAAAAACATCCAGAAAAATGCATGTCAAAAATGTTATAAATTGATTTGCATTTTAATGAGGGAAATAAGAATTTGACCCCCTCTCAATCAGAAAGATTTCTGGCTCCCAGGTGTCTTTTATACAGGTAACGAGCTGAGATTAGGAGCACACTATTAAAGGGAGTGCTCCTAATCTCAGCTTGTTACCTGTATAAAAGACACCTGTCCACAGAAGCAATCAATCAATCAGATTCCGAACTCTCCACCATGGCCAAGACCAAAGAGCTCTCCAAGGATGTCAGGGACAAGATTGTAGACCTACACAAGGCTGGAATGGGCTACAAGACCATCGCCAAGCAGCTTGGCGAGAAGCTGACAACAGTTGGTGCGATTATTCGCAAATGGAAGAAACACAAAATAACTGTCAAACTCCCTCGGCCTGGGGCTCCATGCAAGATCTCACCTTGTGGAGTTGCAATGATCATGAGAACAGTGAGGAATCAGCCCAGAAATACACGGGAGGATCTTGTCAAAGATCTCAAGGCAGCTGGGACCATAGTCACCAAGAAAACAATTGGTAACACACTACGCCGTGAAGGACTGAAATTCTGCAGTGCCCGCAAGGTCCCCCTGCTCAAGAAAGCACATATACAAGCCCGTCTGAAGTTTGCCAATGAACATCTGAATGATTCAGAGGAGAACTGGGTGAAAGTGTTGTGGTCAGATGAGACCAAAATCGAGCTCTTTGGCATCAACTCAACTCGCCGTGTTGGAGGAGGAGGAATGCTGCCTATGATCCCAAGAACACCACCCCCACCGTCAAATATGGAGGTGGAAACATTATGCTTTGGGGGTGTTTTTCTGCTAAGAAGACAGGACAACTTCACCGCATCAAAGGGACGATGGACGGGACCATGTACCGTCAAATCTTGGGTGAGAACCTCCTTCCCTCAGCCAGGGCATTGAAAATGGGTCGTGGATGGGTATTCCAGCAGGACAATGACTCAAAACACATGGCCAAGGCAACAAAGGAGTGGCCCAAGAAGAAGCACATTAAGGTCCTGGAGTGGCCTAGCCAGTCTCCAGTCCTTAATCCCATAGAAAATCTGTGGAGGTAGCTGAAGGTTCGAGTTGCCAAACATCAGCCTCGAAACCTTAATGACTTGGAGAAGATCTGCAAAGAGGAGTGGGTCAAAATCCCTCCTGAGATGTGTGCAAACCTGGTGGCCAACTACAAGAAACGTCTGACCTCTGTGATTGCCAACAAGGGTTTTGCCACCAAGTCATTTTTGCAGAGGGGTCAAATACTTATTTCCCTCATTAAAATGCAAATAAATTTATAACATTTTTGACATGCATTCTTCTGGATTTTTATGTTGTTATTCTGTCTCTCACTGTTCAAATAAACCTACCATTAACATTATAGACTGATCATGTCTTTGTCAGTGGGCAAACGTACAAAATCAGCAGGGGATCAAATACTTTTTTCCCTCACTGTAGCTGGCTTTCGCTTTATAAGCTGTGATTTTCTGGAGTCCCTGCCACATACATGTCGTCTCTGAGCCGTTGAATTGCGACTCCACTTTGTCCCTGTACTGTCATTTGATTGCCTTAGGAGTCCTAGCTGGTTTGTTTGTACACGTCCATGTTCCCAGTCACCTTGCCATGGCTAAATGCGGTGGTTCGCACTTTCAGTGTTGCGCAAATGATGCCATCTATCCACTGCTTTTGGTTAGGGTAAGTTCAAATCGTCACAGTGGGAACAATATCCTTTTATACATTTCCTGATGAACCCAGTCACTGAGTCAGTGTATACGTCGATACTATTCTGATGCGACCCGGTACATTTCCCAGTCCGCTTGATCAAAACAATCTTGAAGCATAGATTCCGATTGGTCAGACCAACGTTGAACAGTCCTTACCATGAGTGCTTCCTTTAGTGGCGTGATCTGATTTGCAGAAGGGAGGGCCTTTCAGCCGTCCAGGAAAGGAGAGTAGGTATGATCCAGGGTCCATGATGTGTAGCACAGGAGATGTGTTGATAGAATTTCGGTAGTATTTTACGTCGATGACTAAATAAAGTTATCTTGCGAGGTAATGAAGGTATTCCAGATCTGGAGAACAAAGGGACTTGAGTTCTTGTACGTTACCACAATCAGTTAATCATGAAACAAACCCCTCCGCCTTTCTTTTTCCCGGAGAGTTCTTTCCTGTCCCCGCGATGGACGGAGAACACCGCTGGCTGAATGGACTGGGACAATATATCCGGAGAGAGCCATGATTCTGTAAAACGGAGTATGTTACAGTCCCTACAGTCGCCCTGAGCTCATCTACATTGTCAAGGGACTGAACGTAAGTGAGTAATATACTCTGAAGCGGTGGATTGTATGCACGCCGCCGGATTCTGACTAGGGCCCCACTACTTCCTCTTCTTGTGCGTCAGCGTTTTGGTGCAGCCCCCGGGATGAATAGAGCTGCCTCTGGAAGTTCAAACAAAGGATCCAGGTCAGGGAAGTCGAATTTCTGATGAGTGACCAGCGATCTAATATCCCAAAGTTATTCTTGGCTGTAGGTACAAGAAAGGTTCTGAAATAGTGCCAAAAAAAAATTTTAAATCCTGCAAAGTTGGCTAGGAGCAAGAAACAGGGTGACAGTGTCTGTCAGCGCCATCTTGTAACTATCTAGTGCTTTTTTCCTCAAATGATTTTGGCTTAATGTTTTGTTTGCTTGCTATTATACTTTTGAGCATTCCTACACTGGTTTCGTGACAACCCTATCACACAACCAATATATTTACAATCACCGGGTGAACGGTAGACAAGTCCAGGCACAAAAGACAGAGAAACAATCCCCTGTGTGCTGTTGTCATGCTAACATTGGTGTTGTCCATTCCCCCTACAGCGATTGGTGGTGAAGCCAGACCAGCTGATCAAGGGCAGAGGGAAGCTGGGCCTGGTGGGCGTTGACCTGGACCTGGTGGGCGTGCGGGAGTGGCTCAAGCCCCGCCTCATGAGAGAGACCTCCGTGAGTTGATTGGTAGCTCTCTGTGTTTCTCTCTCTTTTTGCTCACGCTCTCGCTGTCTCTTTCTGAATGCATGCATTCTCCAGTGTGAAGTTTCCCCTAGTTACAGATCTATGATCAGCTTTCCCTTCCCCAATCCTAACCTTAACCAAACTGACCCCAGATCAGCATGTAGGAGCAACTTCACCCTACTCCTCCCTCAACTTCGTAAACAGAAACTCCACTGCCAGGTTCCCTGTTTTTTCCTTGGCTTGGATCCACAAAGTTTATAGCTGCAGCCAATTTGACACTGGCGGAGGTGGGTGCCTGCTGCAGGAGTTAGAAAGTTACAGGAGTTTGTGGGAGAGCTGGAGCGTGTTTGTACACCTAGTATACAGCCTTGATGTTTGCAGAATTAAAAAGGCTGGATGGGTGAAAGCAATTTGACTTTAATCTATAGGCCTAGCCATTGTAGTGCTTAGTGTAGCCTTTACAAAATCTATTTAGCCAGGATAGTCCACTCCAATAACACTTGCCACTGTTTTCCAGGGAGACCTGGCATGGAGCCATCATCTCCATTTTGCTTCCTCCCATCCTGCTTGTTCAGATCTCCAAACAAGAATGGAACTAGGCCTGCTTTTCTTATCTAGCTGTCCATCAGAGCTGCAGAGGTAGTAGTGAGATGGCGGTGCTTGAGGGAACAATGCTCTCTGCTCATTGGCAGGTTCCCCTTCCCTGACAGTGTGCTGCTCTGGGCTTGTTAATGCTGTGAATGTGTGGCATGCGGACGGGTGCCTTTTTCAGGGGCTGCTAATCCACGACACACTGCTCATCACAGCTCAACCACGAGTTATGCAATATGCCGCCGAGTTACACTGTTCCCTGTGTTCTTCACAACGTGACCACAGTATTGTCAAGCTGCGGTCAACTGTGTCGTGGATTGTGTCAACTGTGTCAGAAAACCAGTCTTCAGACTCTTTGTCCACAGTGTCCACAGTGTCCAGACCACAGGCCTTCCTCTTTTCACCTTCTAAAGAGGAAAGGATAGGAACTTTCAAAATTCCTTACAATGAGCCTGTCTGATTTAACTCGGAGGGAGCAAGTTAGGGAGACCAGGTTTTAGGGACCCGAGTCGTATTCTGACTGTTTTCCTATGGCACGGATCATCAACTAGATTCAGCCACGGGACGGTTATTTTTTTCTTCTTGAACGGATGGTTAGGGGGCTGGAACTTAATTACAAATAATTAATAGACTGCAAATTGACCGCAAGAAGCCCAAACGGATATGTTTGACTAAAACATAATAATTTTAAAACCTTGCTTACATTTGTATACAATCACATATCTCTATATTATGCGTGGGAATACTTTGGAACAGATTCTCCAAAATTAAAATCATTTGGAGCTGATTTGCTGGTGTTTTTACAGTCATATGTCCAACAATTATAAACTCTTGGGGGGCAAATAAAATCACCCGTGGACCAACAGTTGGGGAACCCTGTCCTATGGTGTGCACTAATGAATACGACCCTGGTTTGTGAACTGCGGCATGTTCACCAAGTGCCAGACAGTACTTGTTGCCATCTGTCTCTCTACTGCCATGACCGGAGGGCTCAGAGTTATGTTTAGAACCCCTGAAGCAAGGGGTCAGAGGTTATGTAATGCCAATGTCAGGAGGCTAGTACGGCCAAAACAACCTTATTAGGGCCGATGCTCTTTTTGATTTTACTGCACTTCTTTCTAGGGCCAGCTTTTCAGCAGAATGGATCATTAATAGCATTTTTCTGCAGAATAGAGCATTTATGCAGAATCATGATTTTCCACAATTGAGTGTGTTGCTTTTCCACAGTGCTTCATAATGTGAAAATACAATTCCCTCAGACAGCTTCATATCCCTTTGCCACAGAATAATACTAAACTAAATGTTGAATTAATCTATTTTACTGTTTCTCACCAGGTGGCAAAAGCGAAAGGCATCCTGAAGAACTTTCTCATTGAACCGTTTGTTGCACATACACAGGTAATTTGTGTGAGGTTGTCTTGAATGTACTACCTATGAGGAGGGGTAGCTGTACGTGGATTGGCCAATATCAATATACAGTGCATTCGGAAAGTATTAAGACTCCTTCCCTTTTTCCACATTTTGTTCTAAAATTGATTAAATAAACACTTTTCCTCATCAATCTACACACAATACCCCATAATGACAAAGTGAAAACAGCTTTTGAAATGTTTGCAAATGTATTTAAAAAACATAAATACCTTATTTACTTAAGTATTCAGATACTTTGCTTTGAGACTTGAAATTGAGCTGAGGTGCATCCTGTTTCCATTGATCATCCTTGAGATGTTACTACAACTTGATTGGAGTCCACCTGTGGTAAATTCAATTAATTGGACATGATTTGCAAAGGCATACACCTGTCTATATAAGGTCCCACAGTTGACAGTGCATGTCAGAGCAAAAACCAAGCCATGAGGTCGAAGGAATTGTCCATAGAGCTCCGAGACAGGATTGTGTCAAGGCACAGATCTGGGGAAGGTTATCAAAACATTTCTGCAGCATTGAAGGTCTACAAGAACACATTGGCCTCCATCATTCTTAAATGGAAGAAGTTTGGAACCACCAAGACTCTTCCTAGAGCTGGCCGCCCAGCCAAACTGAGCATTTGGGGGAGAAGGGCCTTGGTAGGGAGGTGACCAGAGATGGTCACTCTGACAGAGCTCCAGAGTTCGTCTGTGGAGATGGGAGAACCTTCCAGAAGGACAACCATCTCTGCAGAACTCCACCAGTCAGGCCTTTATGGTAGAGTGGCCAGACGGAAGCCACCTAAAGGACTCTCAGACCATGTGAAACAAGATTCTCTGGTCTGATGAAACCAAGATTGAACTCTTTGGCCTGATTGCCAAGCGTCACGTCTGGAGGAAACATGGCACCATCCCTACGGTGAATCATGGTGGTGGCAGCATCATGCTGTGGGGATGTTTTTCAGCGGCAGGGACTGGGAGACTAGTCAGGATTAAGGGAAAGTGAACGGAGCAAAGTACAGAGAGATCCTTGATGAAAACCTGCTGCAGAGCGCTTAGGACCTCAGACTGGGGCAAAGGTTCACCTTCCAACAGGACAACGGCCCTAAGCACACAGCCAAGACAACGCAGGAGTGGCTTTGGGACAAGTCTCTGAATGTCCTTGAGTGGCCCAGCAAGAGACTGAACTTGAACCCGATCGAACATCTCTGGAGAGACCTGAAAATAGCTGTGCAGCGACGCTCCCCATCCAACCTGACCGAGCTTGAGTGGATATGCAGAAAAGAATGGGAGAAACTCCCCAAATACAGGTGTGCGACGCTTGTAGCGTCATACCCAATAAGACTCGAGGCTGTAATCGCTGCCAAAGGTGCTTCAACAAAGTGCTGAGTAAAGGGTCTGAATACTTATGTAAATGTCATATTTCAGTTTGTATATTTATTTTTTTTGCAACAAAAAAATGTAAACCTGTTTTTGCTTTGTCATTATGGGGTATTGTGTGTAGATTGATCAGGAGAAGAAGAAAAAAAACGGAATCCATTTTAGAATAAGGCTGTAATGTAACAATGTGGAAAAAGTCAAGGGGTCTGAATACTTAATGAATGCACTGTAATATAACTATCAAAACAATCTACCTCTAACTTTTATTCCATCCCTTACTACCCCTCCTTTTGTGCTCTGCAGGAGGAAGAGTTCTACATATGCATCTACGCCACCCGAGAGGGAGACCACGTGCTCTTCCACCACGAGGGAGGCATTGATGTGGGGGACGTGGACGCCAAGGCCCAGAGGCTGCTGGTGGGAGTGGACGACAAACTGAGCGAGGACACTGTCGAGGAGCAGCTCCTCACGCACGTGCCGGGCAACAAGAAAGAGTAAGTGTCCGAGAGCCGTAGGTCAGGGGTGTCAAACTCAATCGCTGGAGGGCTTTTGTTATTTCCCTTCAGTTCATGCCCAGTTATAACCTAGACAACCAGGTGAGGGGAGTTCCTAACATATCAATTACCTTAATTGATCAATCACATACATGGGAGGTGCGAAAACCCGCAGACACTCTGCCCTCACGGAATTGAGTTTGACACCCCTGCTTTAAAGAAAAAGCTATACAGGGGTTACAGAGTTTAGTCCCTTTTCTTTTCTCCAGCACACATTTTTTTAAGCTTCACAATATTTATGGTGTGAAAGATCCGATCACCAATGCTCACAGATAGCATACGCTCAACTGCCGATGCCACATAAAACAAGGACGGAGGCTGATTGTGCGGAGGCATTTTTGTTTTTTTTGCTTGCATTGAGAAAGTCTGTCCTCTCCCCAACCTTTGCTTTCAGCTGCAGTTTTTCTTTATTTTTACTATTTTTTACATTGTATAATAATAGTGAAGACATCAAAACTATGAAATAACACATATGGAATCATGTAGTAACCAAAAGAAGTGTTAAACAAATCAAAATATATTTTATATTTGAGATTCTTAAAATAGCCACCCTTTGCCTTTGATGACAGCTTTGCACACTCTTGGCATTCTATCAACCAGCTTCACCTGGAATGCTTTTCCAATAGTCTTGAAGGAGTTCCCACATATGCTGAGCACTTGTTGGCTGCTTTTCCTTCACTGCTGTCCGGCTCATCCCAAATCATCTCAATTGGGTTAAGGTCCGGGGATTGTGGAGGCCAGGTCATCTGATGCAGCACTCCATCACTCTCCTTCTTGGTAAAATAGCCCTTACACAGCCTGTAGGTGGGTTGGGTCATTGTCCTGTTGAAAATCAAATGATAGTCCCACTAAGCCCAAACCAGATTGGATGGCGTATCGCTGCAGAATGTTGTGGTAGCCATGCTGGATAAGTATGCCTTGAATTCTAAATAAATCAGACAGTGTCACAAGCAAAGCACCCCCACACCATAACACCTCCTCCTCCATGCTTTAGGGTGGGAACTACACATGCGGAGATCATCCGTTCACCCACACCAAATCTCACAAAGACAGCGATTTGAACCAAAAATCTCAAATTTGGACAAATTTAATGTCCATTGCTCGTGTTTCTTGGCCCAAGCAGGTCTCTTCTTCTTATTGGTGTCCTTCAGTAGTGGTTTCTTTGCAGCAATTCGACCATGAAGGCCTGATTCACACAGTCCCTTCTGAACAGTTGTTGAGATGTGTCTGTTACTTGAACTCTGAAGCATTTATTTGGGCTGCAATTTCTGAGGCTGGTAACTCTCTAATGAACTTATCCTCTGCAGCAGAGGTAACTCTGGGTCTTCCTTTCCTGTGGCGGTCCTCATGAGAGCCAGTTTTATCATAGCGCTTGATGGATTTTGCGACTGCACTTGAAGAAACGTTCAAAGTTCTTAATCTTCTGTATTGATTGAAACTTCATGTCTTAAAGTAATGATGGACTGTTGTTTTCTCTTTGCCTATTTGAGCTGTTCTTGCTATAATATGGACTTAGCCCTATTTGGTAAAAGACCATCTTCTGTATACCCCCCCCCCCCCCCCCCCGCCCCACCTTGTCACAACACAACTGATTGGCTCAAACGCATTAAGACGGAAATCAATTCCACAAATTAACTTTAATGAAGGTACACCTGTTAATTGAAATGCATTCCAGGTGACTACCTCATGAAGCTTGTTGAGAGACTGACAAGAGTGTGCAAAGCTGTCATTAAGGCAAAGGGTGGCTATTTGAAGCATCTCAAATTTAAAATATAATATTTGTTTAACACTTTGTTGGTTACTACATGATTCCATATGTGTTATTTCATAGTTTTGATGACTATTATTCTACAATATAGAAAATGGTAAACAATAAAGAAAAACCCTTGAATGAGTAGGTGTCCAAACCTTTGACTGGTACTGTACATGCACTGAAACCTCCTGAGTCACAACCCCTTTAAAAAGTCTCAGTAGAACGAGGAACCTGCAATGTTCATCACCAAGCCATTTCGCTTTCGATGTTACGAGATGTTGCTTCAAAGTTTGTTGGACCGCATCTTTTAGCAATACCAAGGGACTCGCGACTGTACTTGGACTTGAGTATGAAGGACTCAGGCTACAATTCTAGGTATTGAGACGCCCTGATGAAAGCATTAACCGATACGCATTGGTGTATTTTAATAATGACTTACTAATTAGGCCACACGTTAAAGGCTTTTTCTTTCAAACCCACACAAGTGCCTGGACTTGGATTTTGTTATGCCACTTAGCATCTATTTGTGGTTATAACAGTTACAGTGCTTGGAATTTGACTGTGACTCGAGGTTTAGTGATTTCACTAGATCACTTCACGGTATTATGGTGTCCCCCTCAACATTCGGTGTCATTCTGTGGTGAACTAGTGGGAGTACTTAACATTTCCCTCTTTCTCCACTTTCCCACCCATGACAAGTAGAGTCTGACTCAATTACAAACGTCTCAGTTATTTATAGTGTTTACAGGCCATGCACTCCCCATTAGGCTGGACAGTGGATACAGTGAAATTAACTTGGATACGTCCCAATCTGCACCGCTATTCCCTAAGTAGTGCACTATATAGGGTATGGAGTGCCATTTAGGACTCATCCAAGGTCATTGCGCTGTGTCCACAATATAGTGCACTACTTTTGACCTATGGGCCCTGGTCAAAAGTAGTGCACTATGTAGGGAATAGGGTACCATTTGGGACGCTTGTCTTGTCGGTGTGGTGAGTAGCTCACTGTTTCACCCTGGGGGGTTCCAGAAGTTCAAGTGATGATTGTCTGTCTAGTATTCTGTAAACTCAGTGTGTGCATCCCACATGGCACAATATTCCATATATAGTGCACTACTTTTGACCAGGGCCGATAGGGCTCTGTTCAGAAGTAGTGCACTATATAGGGCCCTCAAATTCAACTCTGGACCTAGAAGCAAGTTCCACTGCTTTTTATATTTGTTCATTCTTCCCCTCTAATCAGGCATTGATTTACTATAGACCTGGAACACCAGGTGTGTGCAATTAATTATCAGGTAGAACAGAACCAGCAGGCTCCGGACCTCGTAGGGTAAGAGTTGAATACCCCTGATTTATAGGGAATAGAGTGCCATTGCGACAGATGTTCTAACCGTTATATTGTAATAGGGAGTAGGTTAATACAAGTTGTTTCCATTTTCATATTAATCTCACTCCATTCTTTTATTTCCTGCTAATGTGAAAACCTTTAGGAATGTTTAGATAGTTTATTATTATATATTTTAAAACCCCAATAAAAAAAGACTTATCTTGTGTACGCTTTACCATTTGGTCTTATATGCAGTTTTCCAAGATGGCTGTCCTCTGATCTAAACTGTTGATGTTTGTTTGTTGTATGCAGGGTCCTGGCCAGTTTTGTTGTGGGTCTCTTTAACCTGTATGAGGACCTTTACTTCACTTACCTGGAGATCAACCCACTGGGTAAGTACACTTGTTTTACTAAGGCTATTTTACTTGGACGTTTAATTAAGGATGCTTTCATATGTCCCTGTATGGTCCGGATCCTGGAGCTTTTTGTACTAGGGTTGGGAATTGCCAGAGACCTCACGAGACGATATTATAACGATACTTAGGTGCCAGTATGTTACGTGTTGCAATTCGGTACTGTGATTTTATTGCGATTCGATGTTCCAAACATACTGCTCACCATATGCCGGCTGCAGAGGGACAAGCCAGAGCCATGAGAACTATTTTTGATCAGTCATGGAAATAAAATTGCTGAAAACAAATTGTCTCCCTATTTAAAAAGAGATGGAGAACAACCTACAGTGCCTTCAAAAAGTATTCATACCCAATGACTTAATCCACATTTTGTTGTTACAGCCTGAATTCAAAATTGATTAAATATTATTTTTTCTCTCTCACCCATCTACACACAATACCCCATCCCATAATGACAAAGTGAAAACATGTTTTTAGAAATGTCAGCAAATTTATTGAAAACTAAATGCCGAAATATCTCATTTACATACAGTGGGGAGAACAAGTATTTGATACACTGCCGATTTTTCAGGTTTTCCTACTTAGAAAGCATGTAGAGGTCTGTAATTGTTATCATAGTTACACTTCAACTGTGAGAGACGGAATCTAAAACAAATATCCAGAAAATCACATTGTATGATTTTTAAGTAATTAATTTGCATTTTATTGCATGACATAAGTATTTGATACATCAGAAAAGCAGAACTTAATATTTGGTACAGAAACCTTTGTTTGCAATTACAGAGATCATACGTTTCCTGTAGGTCTTGACCAGGTTTGCACACACTGCAGCAGGGATTTTGGCCCACTCCTCCATACAGACCTTCTCCAGATCCTTCAGGTTTTGGGGCTGTCGCTGGGCAATACGGACTTTTAGCTCCCTCCAAAGATTTTCTATTGGGTTCAGGTCTGGAGACTGGCTAGGCCACTCCAGGACCTTGAGATGCTTCTTACGGAGCCACTCCTTAGTTGCCCTGGCTGTCTGTTTCGGGTCGTTGTCATGCTGGAAGACCCAGCCACGACCAATCTTCAATGCTCTTACTGAGGGAAGGAGGTTGTTGGCCAAGACCTCGCGATATATGGCCCCATCCATCCTCCCCTCAATACGGTGCAGTCGTCCTGTCCCCTTTGCAGAAAAGCATCCCCAAAGAATGATGTTTCCACCTCCATGCTTCACGGTTGGGATGGTGTTCTTGGGGTTGTACTCATCCTTCTTCTTCCTCCAAACACGGCGAGTGGAGTTTAGACCAAAAAGCTCTATTTTTGTCTCATCAGACCACATGACCTTCTCCCATTCCTCCTCTGGATCATCCAGATGGTCATTGGCAAACTTCAGACGGGCCTGGACATGCGCTGGCTTGAGCAGGGGGACCTTGTGTGCGCTGCAGGATTTTAATCCATGACGGCGTAATGGTTTTCTTTGAGACTGTGGTCCCAGCTCTCTTCAGGTCATTGACCAGGTCCTGCCGTGTAGTTCTGGGCTGATCCCTCACCTTCCTCATGATCATTGATGCCCCACGAGGTGAGATCTTGCATGGAGCCCCAGACCGAGGGTGATTGACCGTCCTCTTGAACTTCTTCAATTTTCTAATAATTGTGCCAACAGTTGTTGCCTTCTCACCAAGCTGCTTGCCTATTGTCCTGTAGCCCATCCCAGCCTTGTGCAGGTCTACAATTGTATCCCTGATGTCCTTACACAGCTCTCTGGTCTTGGCCATTGTGGAGAGGTTGGAGTCTGTTTGATTGAGTGTGTGGACAGGTGTCTTTTATACAGGTAACGACTTCAAACGGGTGCAGTTAATACAGGTAATGAGTGGAGAACAGGAGGGCTTCTTTAAGAAAAACTAACAGGTCTGTGAGAGCCTGGAATTCTTACTGGTTGGTAGGTGATCAAATACTTATGTCATGCAATAAAATGCAAATTAATTACTTAAAAATCATACAACGTGATGTTCTGGATTTTTGTTTTAGATTTCGTCTCTCACTGTTGAAGTGTACCTATGATAAAAAGTACAGACCTCTACATGCTTTGTAAGTAGGAAACACTGCCGATTTTGCAGGTTATCAAATACTTGTTCTCCCCACTGTAAGTATTTACACCCCTGAGTCAATACTTTGTAGAAGCACTTTTGGTAGCTATTACAGCTGTGAGTCTTTCTGGGTGAGTCTCTAAGAGCTTTCCACACCTGGATTGTGCAACATTTCAAAATTCTTCAAGCTCTGGCAAATTGGTTGTTAATCATTGCTAGACAACCATTTTCAGGTCTTGCAAAATATTTAAGTCAACTGTAACTCGGCCATTCAGGAACATTTACGATCTTCTCCAGTGTATACTCGGCCTTGTTTTAGGTTATTGTCCTGCTGAAAGGTGAATTCATATCCCACTGTCTGGTGGAAAGCAGACTGAACCAGGTTCCTCTAGGATTTTGCCTGTGCTTAGCTCCATTACGTTAATTTTTTTATTCAGAAAAACTCCCCAGTCCTTAACGATCACAAGCATACCCATAACATGATGCAGCCACCACTATCCTTGAAAATATGGTGAGTGGTACTCTGTAATGTGTTGTATTTCTGGGGCAAATGCAATAACACTTTGTATTCAGGACAGAGTTAATTGCTTTGCCACATTTTTTGCAGTATTACTTTAGTGCCTTGTTGCAAACAGGATGCATGTTTTGGAATATTTTTAATCTGTACAGGCTTTCTTCTTTTCACTCTGTCAATTATGTTATGATTACCTACAATGTTGTTGATCCATCCTCAGTTTTGTCCTATCTCAGCCATTAAACTCTGTAACTGTTTTAAAGTCACCATTGGCCTCATGGGGAAATCGCTAAGCGATTTCCTTCCTTTCCGGCAACTGAGTTAGGAAGGACGCATGTATCTTTGTAGTGACTGGGTGTGTTAATGCACCATCCAAAGTTTAATTACTTCAACATGCTCAAAGGGATATTCAATATCTTCTTTGTTTTTAGTTTTTTTTTACAGATAATTGTATGGGTAGTGAACAGAGATGAGGTAGTCATTCAAAAATCATGTTAAACACTATTGTCCTTGCAACTTCTTAAGTGACTTGTTAAACACATTTTTACTCCTGAACTTAGATTTGCCATAACAAAGGGGTTGAATACTTATTGACTCAAGACATTTTAGCTTTTCATTTGTAATTCATTTGTAAACATTTTGAAAAACATAATTCTACTTTGACATTATGGGGTATTGTGTGTAGGGCATTGACAGAAAATCTCAATTTAATCCATTTTAAATTCAGTCTAACACAACAAAATGTGGGAAACGTCAAAGGGTGTGAATACTTTCTGAAGGCACTGTATTTAGGAAAAATAATGGAGCTTTGGTGCAGGTACAGCAAACTAGCACAAAAATATTATCGATACAATATATCGTCAAATAATATCCCCATATGTAACTCGTTTATTTTTATGTTTTATCACTGTGGTATAAAGTATATGAAATGCAAATGAAATCTGGACCTGCTTGAATTATGTGAAAATGCCCTAAAAAGCCAGGCTTTTACAACCAAGCTCCCACAACAATGGCTCAGCAGTACCACTCACTTTTAATTTCTCAATGCAAATCAGCTGTTGTCTTCAACTCTCCATTTATGTATCATGCCATTTCTTTTTCTCTCCAGTGGTCACCCAAGATGGCGTGTTCATCCTCGACATGGCAGCCAAAATTGATGCCACGGCCGAATACATCTGCAAGGCCAAGTGGGGTGACGTGGAGTTCCCCCCACCCTTTGGGAGAGAAGCCTACCCCGAGGTGAGTTGGAATGAGAGGGACTAGATATGTACAGTGAGGGGGAAAAAGTATTTGATCCCCTGCTGATTTTGTACGTTTGCCCACTGACAAAGAAATGATCAGTCTATAATTTTAATGGTAGGTTTATTTGAACAGTGAGACAGAAAACAAAAAAAAAATCTAGAAAGACGCATGTCATAAATTGATTTGCATTATAATGAGGGAAATAAGTATTTGACCCCCTCTCAATCAGAAAGATTTCTGTCTCCCAGGTGTCTTTTTATACAGATAACGAGCTGAGATTAGGAGCACACTCTTAAAGGGAGTGCTCCTAATCTCAGTTTGTTACCTGTATAAAAGACACCTGTCCACAGAAGCAATCAATCAATCAGATTCCAAACTCTCCACCATGGCCAAGACCAAAGATCTCTCCAAGGATGTCAGGGACAAGATTGTAGACCTACACAAGGCTGGAATGGGCCACAAGACCATCGCCAAGCAGCTTGGTGAGAAGGTGACAACAGTTGGTGCGATTATTCGCAAATGGAAGAAACACAAAAGAACTGTCAATCTCCCTCGGCCTGGGGCTCCATGCAAGATCTCACCTCGTGGAGTTGCAAGGATCATGAGAACGGTGAGGAATCAGCCCAGAACTACACGGGAGGATCTTGTCAATGATCTCAAGGCAGCTGGGACCATAGTCACCAAGAAAACAATTGGTAACACACTACGCCGTGACAGACTGAAATCCTGCAGCGTCCGCAAGGTCCCCCTGCTCAAGAAAGCACATATACAGGCCCGTCTGAAGTTTGCCAATGAACATCTGAATGATTCAGAGGAGAACTGGGTGAAAGTGTTGTGGTCAGATGAGACCAAAATGGAGCTCTTTGGCATCAACTCAACTCGCCATGTTTGGAGGAGGAGGAATGCTGCCTATGACCCCAAGAACACCATCCCCACCATCAAACATGGAGGTGGAAACATTGTGCTTTGGGGGTGTTTTTCTGCTAAGGGGACAGGACAACTTCACCGCATCAAATGGACGATAGACGGGGCCTTGTACCGTCAAATCTTGGGTGAGAACCTCCTTCCCTCAGCCAGGGCATTGAAAATGGTGGATGGGTATTCCAGCATGACAATGACCCAAAACACACGGCCAAGGCAACAAAGGAGTGGCTCAAGAAGAGGCACATTAAGGTCCTGGAGTGGCCTAGCCAGTCTCCAGACCTTAATCCCATAGAAAATCTGTGGAGGGAGCTGAAGGTTCGAGTTGCCAAACGTCAGCCTCAACCTTAATGACTTGGAGAAGATCTGCAGAGAGGAGTAGGACAAAATCCCTCCTGAGATGTGTGCAAACCTGGTGGCCAACTACAAGAAACGTCTGACCTCTGTGATTGCCAACAAGGGTTTTGCCACCAAGTACTAAGTCATGTTTTGCAGAGGGGTCAAATACGTATTTCCCTCATTAAAATGCAAATCAATTTATAAAAAATTTCTTCCAGGACAACCTTGTACGTGGCTTGATTCATGCGTCCTTCACAAAGACATCTGCCCGATTCCAGCCTTGCTGAAGCACCCCCAGATCATCACCAATCCTCCACCAAATTTCACAGTGGGTGCGAGCCACTGTGGCTTGTAGGCCTCTCCAGGTCTCCGTCTAACCATTAGACGCCCAGGTGTTGGGAAAAGCTGAAAATTGGACTCATCAGAGAAGATGACCTTACTCCAGTCCTCTACGGCCCAATCCTTATGGTCTTTTGCAAACCTCAGCCTGGCTCTTCTTTGCTTCTCATTGATTAAGGGCTTTTTTCTAGCTTTGCACAACTTCAGACCTGCCCCTAGGAGCCTGTTTCGAACCGTTCTCGCCGTGCACTTCACCCCAGCTGCCGTTTTCCATTCTTTTTGTAGGTCACTTGATGTCATCCTACGGTTGTTGAGTGACATTCAAATTAGTTGGCGGTCATCCCGGTCAGTAGAGAGTCGTTTTCGCCATCTGCCGGTCTGTAGCTTTGTTGTCCCCAATGTCTGCTGCTTGACCTTGTTCTTATGAACCGCTGTCTTTGACATTTTAAGGATGGAAGCAAGCTGACGCTCACTGTATCTCTCTGCCAGTAAAGCCAGAATTGAACCTTTCTTTTCCTCACTCAAAACGTTCCCTTTCAACTCTTTTGGCATGGTCAATAGTTATTTTTTGATTGATATTACTTTTGAGGTACTATTAGCACTGTTTTTGCCATCCAACTGGTCCTATTGCAAGAGGATAGTGATGACCACAGCAGTGGTCTTTATACTTTTCCCCGTTAAATAAGATTTGGTTCAGGTGATCACCTAATCAGTACCTAATTCAGTAGAATGAGGTGTGCCTGTGTTGGAATTCAACAGACACTGGAATGGAATGGCTGTCATACATGTAGAGATGCTGATTTAAGAAAAATTTGCAGTGGCCTCTTAATTTTTTCCAGAGCTGTATATATACACAGTTGAAGTCGGAAGTTTACATACACTTAGTTTGGAGTCATTAAAACTTGTTTTTCAACCACTCCACAAATTTCTTGTTAACAAACTATAGTTTTGGCAAGTCGGTTAAGACATCTACTTTGTGCGTTTCCAACAATTGTTTAGACAGATTATTTCACGTATAATTCCCTGTATCACAATTCCAGTGGGTCAGAAATTTAATGTAATGGCTTTAGAAGCTTCTGATGGGCTAATTGACATCATTTGAGTCAATTGGAGGTGTACCTGTGGATGTATTTCAAGGCCTACCTTCAAACTCCGTGCCTCTTTGCTTGACAACATGTGAAAATCAAAAGAAATCAGCCAAGACCTCAGAAAAAAAATTGTAGACCTCCACAGGTCTGGTTCATCCTTGGGAGCAATTTCCAAACGCCTGAAGGTACCACGTTCATCTGTGCAAACAATAGTACGCAAGTATAAACACCATGGGACCACGCAGCCGTCGTACCGCTCAGGACGGAGACAAGTTCTGTCTCCTAGAGAAGAAGGTACTTTGTGAAGATGCTGGAGGAAACAGGTACAAAAGTATCTATATCCACAATAAACCGAGTTCTATATCGACATAACTTGAAAGGCCGCTCAGCAAGGAAGAAGCCACTGCTCCAAAACCGCCATAAAAAAGCCAGACTACGGTTTGCAACTGCACATGGGGACAAAGATCGTACTTTTTGGAGAAATGTCCTCTGGTCTGATGAAACAAAAATAGAACTGCTTGGCCATAATGACATTTACATTTACATTTTAGTCATTTAGCAGACGCTCTTATCCAGAGCGACTTACAGTTAGTGAATACATTTTTTTTTTTATACTGGCCCCCCGTGGGAATCGAACCCACAACCCTGGCGTTGCAAACGCCATGCTCTATCAACTGAGCTACATCCCTGCCGGCCATTCCCTCCTCTACCCTGGACGACGCTGGGCCAATTGTGCGCCGCCCATGAGTCTCCCGGTCGCGGCCGGCTGCGACAGAGCCTGGATTCGAACCAGGATCTAGTGGCACAGTTAGCACTGCGATGCAGTGCCTTAGACCACTGCGCCACTTAGACCACTGCGCCACTCTAGTGGCCACTCAACTGTGCCACTAGATCCTGATCCTGTGCCACTAGATCCAAACATAACGATGGCGCAATGACCATCGTTATGTTTGGGGGAAAGCCGAAGAACACCATCCCAACCGTGAAGCACAGGGGTGGCAGCAGCATGTTCAATTCACAAAATAGATGGCATCATGAGGAAGGAAAATTATGTGGATATATTGAAGCAACATCTCAAGACATCAGTCAGGAAGTTAAAGCTTGGTCGCAAATGGGTCTTCCAAATGGATAATGACCCAAAGCATACTTCCAAAGTTGTGGCAAAATGACTTAAGGACAACGAAGTCAAGGTATTGGAGTGGCCTTCACAAAGCCCTGACCTCAATCCTATGGAAAATTTGTGGGCAGAACTGAAAAAGCGTGTGCGAGCAAGGAGGCCTACAAACCTGACTCAGTTACACCAGCTCTGTCAGGAGTAATGGGCCTAAATTCACCCAACTTATTGTTGGAAGCTTGTGGAAGGCTACCCAACACGTTTTATCCAAGTTAAACAATTTAAAGGCAATGCTACCAAATACTAATTGCTACCAAATACTAATTGAGTGTATGTAAACTTCTGACCCACTGGGAATGTGTTGAAAGAAATAAAAGCTGAAATACATCTTTCTCTCTACTATTATTCTGACATTTCACATTCTTAAAATAAAGTGGTGATCCTAACTGACCTAAAACAGGGAATTTTTACTAGGATTAAATGTCAGGAATTGTGAAAAACTGAGTTTAAATGTATTTGGCTAAGGTGTATGTAAACCTTTTGCAGTGCCTTGCAAAAGTATTCATCCCCTTGGCGTTTTTCCTATTTTGTTGCATTGCAACCTGTAATTTTTTATGGATTTTTATTTGGATTTCATGTAATGGACATGCAGAAAATAGTCCAAATTGGTGAGGTGAAATGAAAAATATAACTTGTTTCAAATGATTCTAAAAAATAAATAACGGAAAAGGGGTGCGTGAATGTGTATTCACCCCCTTTGCTATGATGCCCCTAAATAAGATCTGGTGCAACCAATTACCTTCAGAAGTCACATAATTAGGTAAATAGATTGCACACAGGTGGACTTTAAGTGTCATATGATCTCAGTGTATATATACACCTGTTCTGAAAGGCCCCAGAGTCTGCAACACCACAACGCAAGGGGCACCACCAAGCAAGCGGCACTATGAAGACCAAGGAGCTCTCCATACAGGTCAGGGTTGGGTTATAAAAAAACATCAGAAACTTTGAACATCTCACGGAGCACCATTAAATCCATTATTAAAACATGGAAAGAATATTGGCACTACAACAAACCTGCCAAGAGAGGGCCGCCCACCAAAACTCACGGACCAGGCAAGGAGGGCATTAATCAGAGAGGCAACAACGCTATGTCTGGCGCAAACCCAACACCTCTCCTCACCCGGGGAACACCATCCCCACAGTGAACCATGGTGGTGGCAGCATCATGCTGTGGGGATGTTTTTCATCGGCAGGGACTGGGAAACTGGTCAGAATTGGAAGGAATGATGGATGCCGCTAAATACAGGGAAATTCTTGAGGGAAACCTGTTTCAGTCTTCCAGAGAATTGAGACTGGGACGGAGGTTCACCTTCCAGCAGGACAATGACCCTAAGCATACTGCTGAAGCAACACTCGAGTGGTTTAAGGGGAAACATTTAAATGTCTTGGAATGACCTAGTCAAAGCCCAGACCTCAATCCAATTGAGAATCTGTGGTATGACTTAAGATTGCTGTACACCAGCGGGACCCATCCAACTTGAAGGAGCTGGAGCAGTTTTGCCGTGAAGAATGGGCAAAAATCCCAGTGGCTAGATATGCCAAGCTTATAGAGACATACCCCAAGAGACTTGCGTCTGTAATTACTGCTGCCTTTGGGGGGGTGAATAGTTATCCACGTTCAAGTTTTCAGTTTTTTAAATGTTATTTCTTGTTTGTTTCACAATAAATTATTTTGCATCTTCAAAGTGGTAGGCATGTTGTGTAAAATCAAATGATACAAACCCCCAAAAAATCAATTTTAATTCCAGGTTGTAAGGCAACAAAATAGGGAAAATGCCAAGGGGGGTGAATACTTTCGCAAGCCACTGTATATAGTGTTTGAATCAAGCGTCTGAGTAGGAGTGACGATTTTAGGATCCAGTTTTGCCTTTTGGATCACAATGAATAAGATTACATGTACAGGGAGGACCTGATCCTAGATCTGCACCCCTACTATGAAAAGCTTGATATTGTACATATGGCCCCAGAAATGACTGACCGTTCTCTCAGCTGATGGTTTTGCTTGTTTCTCCAGGCCGATGGCTAGGGCTGTCCAATTTGTCAGCATTTCCTTGAAATGCATGTTATCCATTTTTTCTTTTCATGGGAACTTGAAATCCATGGAACTAACAACTTGTATAGATTTTGGTGGGGTAAATAACCTGTGACTAGGATTTCTCTGCTGCCCTCGGATACACAGGGTATATGCCCTAGTGACACATCCTTGTCTACCTATTCTAGGAGGCCTACATCGCGGATTTGGATGCCAAGAGCGGGGCCAGTCTAAAGCTCACCATCCTGAACCCCCTGGGAAGGATCTGGACCATGGTGGCAGGTGGAGGAGCCTCCGTAGTCTACAGGTAGGCTTGCAAAATTACGGAAACGTTCCCAAAGTTCCTAGCCTAGTTCCAGATCTGTTTGTGCTCCTGCCAACCCCATGGTTGTAATTTAGGTGGTGGGCCGTAGCAAGCCATCTACTTTAGTTTTCGAGGAGATCGATCTCTGTCGAGGGACGTGCTGGTTTTTACGTTGTGTAAATTTATTCTGAACACATTTCCATTTGTTGGCCATGTCAATTTGTGCACATCTTTCAAAATACTTTTATGTTCGCTAGCTGGACAGGCAAACACCGCCGAGTACTAAACTTTAAACCAATAAAAACTTGTGTACTATCCATGGTACTATCTCTGCTGATCACGTTATCCGTATCTAAGGTAGTAGACAGCTAGTGACATCTCAAGAGAGATCTCTGTCTGACCAACTGCTATTAGGTTAAGTAGTTTTAATTTATTTGTAATCTAACTATTTCGTTATAGAAACGTGATACCAGCAACGCAAGCTGTAAAATGACTCCCAACTTAGAACACAGCAACCTTAGTAATGTAGCTAGCTGGCAAGTTACAACAAGTAGATATGTTGCTAGGTAGCGGGAGCAAATATCACTAGCTAGCATCTCATTCCGGGACAAGGATTGTTTTTTAGCTATCAGTTTATTCCAAGTAATAATTTAAGACAAATGTGTAGGACAAGTAGTATAAATCTAATCAAGGCAGGACCCACTAACTTCATTCATACTGACAAATAAGAAATGCCACATTATCCCTGTCAATAGTTGGAGTAGGATGATGGCAGAGCACCCTGCCTCAGACTGTCAGGATGTTCATTTTCTAGCTCACAAACTACATTCCTTTGCTGTGATTTATTTGATTCATTCTGGTCTCTCACTTTTGTCTCACATGATCTATTCAGCTCTCCTGTGTCCTGCTCCCAGAGATTCACCAAGTATTGGCTGATTCACTCACCTGTGAGGAGAACCATCCTACTGCAGTTTGAATTAGCCCTGCTGTCACTATTTAGACATTGGGACCACATATGCATTTGCCTGTTGGCTTTTCTTTTTGGGGTTTGTCTTAAACAGTCTAGTGCATTTTAGAGTTGAAGAACACCAACTACAGATACACGGGCTTGTCTGAGCATCTTTATTCATTATCTCTCTCTTTTGTCGCCCACGATCTATTCACTAAGTCCTGCAGTTTGAGCTAGGCCTGCCGTCACTATTTAGACATTGAGACCACAAATGCATTTGGCTGTTGTCTTTTCTAGTGCATTTTAGTGCAACAACTACAAATACACATGCTTGTTTGAGCACCTCGAAGACTAAATTCAATGTAGTATCAGTTTAACAGGTGACAGGCAGATTATTTTACATTTTTAACATGCAGTTGGAGGATTCCCAGAATTATATTGTCCCCGTCAGGAGCCCAGGCTTTTGCCATAGATGGTAGAGTTCTCGTCTCTGGACCACACAAGCTTTAGATTCCATTCTGCTAAGGCACTTGTGTTTGTCTACATCGGTCCGCTACATTGGTGATCAGGGTGGGATCCTTTCATTTTACATTTGCATTTTAGTCATTTAACGGACTCCTATCCAAGTCCTTTCGAAGCGCCTATGGGGCACACAAATGTTCCTAGAGAGAAGGGAGAGTACTGAAGCATGTGTTGATGACAGTTCTACAGTCTCCATCAGAGGCCCAGGCTTTTGGCATTGATGTTAATGCTCTCATTTCTGGACTGCACCATTGTAAGATTGTGCCCTCCACGGCACTTGATATACATTGATTGGTAGGTTACACTATACAGTGCATTAGGAAAGTATTCGGTCCCATTCCATTTTTCCACATTTTGTGACGTTACAGCCTTATTCTAAAAGGGATTTTTTTTTTATGTTCTCAATCTACACACAATACCCCATAATGACAAAACGAAAACAGGTTTTTTGACATTTTTGCAAATGTATAAATAAAATAAAAACAGATACCTTATTTACATAAGTATTCAGACCTTTGCTATGAGACTCAAAATTGAGCTCCGGTGCATCCTGTTTCCATTGATCATCCTTGATGTTTCTACAACTTGATTGGAGTCCACCTGTGGTAAATTCTATTGATTGGACATGATTTGGAAAGGCACTCACCTGTCTATATAAGGTCCCACAGTTGACAGGGAGGTGACAAAGAACCCGATGGTCAATCTGACAGAGCTCCCGAGTTGCTCTGTGGAGATGGGAGAACCTTCCAAAAGGACAACCATCTCTGCAGCACTCCACCAATCAGGCCTTTATGGCACTACTCTATGGGCCCTGGTCAAAAGTAGTGCACTATAAAGGCAATAGGGAGCCATTTGGGAAGAAACCACTTGTCCTTGACTCTGACCCCTTGAACGTAGTGACACCATCTGTGACCTGGGTGGAGTGGATGAGCTGGCCAACTACGGGGAGTATTCGGGAGCGCCCAGCGAGCAACAGACCTACGACTACGCCAAGACCATCCTCTCACTCATGACCAGAGAGAAGCACCACGAAGGTTGGTACTTGCTCAGCTTCCCCTACCCCAATCATAACCTTAACCATTTGTGGGAAAGTGCAGAACTGACCCAAGATCAACGTCTAGTGGCAACTTCACCCTACACCTGGGCGCTCGCCAGGGTTGCCCACATGCACCTCTTATAGTTTTGAAATCAACATTGGCATATTCAGCTCATATTACATTTGGACTATATCACAAAAAACAATGCATATAGAAGCAAAAAGTCCCACAGACTGTATTGCTCCTGTACCACCTCTATTCCAACATTTTGATCCGAGTTGGGATCTTCTTAATTCATTAATAATCTTCATCAATAAATGTGGAGCAATATAATGTGTTGACCTTTTTTTAGTTTTTTTACTAGTTACACTTAAATTACTTTTGGACACAGACAAATTCCATTTATTTTGACTATTTAACTCACAGTGCACCACTCAGTTCTATCACATGCTCAGTTCTTAGTGTGTTACCGCATTGTCAAACTAGATAATGTTCGTTGTTACGTGAAGTCTCGGCATTAATACTAACAACATAGTTCTCTCTCTTTGCCTCGCCAGGGAAAGTGCTGATCATCGGAGGAAGCATCGCTAACTTCACAAACGTGGCGGCCACGTTCAAAGTAAGGCGCCCAATAACGGTCTTCGCCTAGTGCTGTGTCATTGATGGGGCCAGACAGAATCTACGAGTGCAGAATGTGTATGAGCCCCTTGAAGTAATTTGTAATCGAAAATATATTAATTGGGTGTTTCCGAAATACCTGTACTTGCGTTCTAAATAGTAGGCTGATCGGGAATTTGAAAATATAAACTTTTATAGTATGTAACATTTCTAACATTTGAGTATGCTTTAAATGCCAGGATGTCATACTCTATATTTATACAAAAGTATGTGGACACCCCTTAAAATTAGTAGATTCGGCTATTTCAGCCACAACCCTTGCTGGCAGGTGTATAAAATCGAGCACACAGCCACGCAATCTCCATGGACAAACATTGGCAGTAGTATGGCCTTACTGAAGAGCTAAGTGACTTTCAACATGGCGCCATTATGGGATGCCACCTTTCCAACAAGTCAGGTTGTCAGATTTCTGCCCTGCTAGAGCTGCCCCGGTCAACTATAAGTGCTGTTATTGTGAAGTGGAAAAGTCTAGGAGCAACAACTGCTCAGCCACGAAGCGGTAGGCCACACAAGCTCACAGAACGGGACCGGCGAGTGCTGAAGCGCATAGCGAATAATAATTGCCTGTCCTCGGTTGCAAAACTCACTACCGAGTTCCAAACTGCCTCTGGAAGCAATGTCAGCACAATAACTATTAGTCGGGAGCTTCATGAAATGGGTTTCCATGGCTGAGCAGCTGCACACAAGCCTAAAATGACCATGCGCAACGCCAAGCGTCGGCTGGATTAGTGTAAAGCTCGCCGCCATTCGGCTCTGGAGCATTGGAAACGCGTTTCCTGGAGTGATGAATCACGCTTCACCATCTGGCAGTCTGACTGACGAATATGGGTTGGGGCTAGGCCCCTTAGTTCCAGTGAAGGTTGATCTTAACGCTACAGCATACAATGACATTCTAGACTATTCTGTGCTTCCAACTTTGTTGCAGCAGTTTGGGGAAGGTCCTTTCCCGTTTCAGCATGACAATGCCCCCGTGCACAAAGCGAGGTCCATACAGAAATGTTTTTTTGAGATAGGTGTGGAAGAAATGTACTGGCCTACACAGAGCCCTGACCTCAACCCCATCGAACACCTTTGGGATGAATTAGAATGCCGACTGCGAGCCAGGCCTAATCGCCCAACGTCAGTGCCCGACCTCACTAATGCTCTTGTGTCTGAATGGAAGCAAGTCCCCGCAGCAATGTTCCAACATCTAGTGGAAAGCCTTCCCAGAAGAGTGGAGGCTGTTATAGCAGCAAAGGGGGGACCAAATCCATATTAATGCCCAGAATCTTGGAATGAGCAGGTGTCCACGTACTTTTGGTCATGTAGTCTACTCAGACTTTTCATCTAGTATTTGCTGCACACTATTGAGGAAGAGATGCATATTTTCAGACCCATGTGTGTTTGACAACAGCTGATAATCAGATAAGAGGATGGGCTATAGCAAAATGGACAAAGGGCGGGAAACAACGCAATTGAGCATTTAGATGACGATTTCTCAGTATGGGTGAGCCTAGTATGTTTATTTGTTGCTGAATTCATGCTTTTATACTAAACAGTACTTTCTAAATGGTATATAGTAGGATTAGTATACAGTATGTTTTAATAAGTAGTAGGCAAAACCGATTTCGGACACAGAGGTTCTCTATTTGGATCCACATGAGCTGATGCCTAGTCTTCCTGGCAAAATTCTAACATTTTAGAATCTGTTCAATCAAACCAAATAATGCCAGTAAACAATCTAAAACATGTTACAGTTTCATATATACAAAATTCTATAAGAACAGATTTTGAAAAACCACCCTGCAGATTTCGTCCATCCCTAGCCATTGTGCCTGCCTTAATCCCATGCTTTGAACAAGGCATGTGTATCCATATATTTTACCATGTTGTGCTCTCCCCTTGTCCACCACTAGGGTATCGTCAGGGCTATCAAAGACTACCAGGGACCCCTGAAGGAGAATGAGGTCACCATCTTTGTGCGTCGCGGCGGCCCCAACTACCAGGAGGGCCTGAGAGTGATGGGAGAAGTGGGTGAGTCCAGGCTGCACATTCACTCCAACAAGTTGGCTACATTCCGTTTCTCTGCCCTACTCCCGAAGTGTGCACTTGTACACTCCCCCTCATGGATTTAGAAGGAATGGACTGGTGTGATGAATATGGTGGGAACTCCCTCCAGCCATGCTTGCATCAAAACAATGCATGAGGTGGAGTAAACGAATGCACACTTGTGGAGAAGGATAGAGAATTGAAACGTAGCAATTGTCCCCCTCCTCCCTTCTGCCAACGTTTACTCCCATTCTCTGATCCGAGACGACTGTCCAGGACTGCATCCCGAATGGCTCCTTATTCCTTAAGTACCGTAATTTTCTGACTATAAGCAGCGCCTTTTTCCCCATTTTTCGACCCTGCGGCTTATATAACGGTGCGGCTAATCTATGGATTTTTACAGCTAACGGCCACTAGAAGACCTCCTAGGTATTAAACATTAAAACACCTGCGGCTTATAGTCCAGTGCGGCTTATATACAGTGGGGGAAAAAAGTATTTAGTCAGCCACCAATTGTGCAAGTTCTCCCACTTAAAAAGATGAGAGAGGCCTGTAATTTTCATCATAGGTACACGTCAACTATGACAGACAGACAAAATGAGGAAAAAAAATCCAGAAAATCACATTGTAGGATCTTTAATGAATGTATTTGCAAATTATGGTGGAAAATAAGTATTTGGTCAATAACAAAAGTTTCTCAATACTTTGTTATATACCCTTTGTTGGCAATGACACAGGTCAAACGTTTTCTGTAAGTCTTTACAAGTTTTTCACACACTGTTGCTGGTATTTTGGCCCATTCCTCCATGCAGATCTCCTCTAGAGCAGTGATGTTTTGGGGCTGTCGCTGGGCAACACAGACTTTCAACTCCCTCCAAAGATTTTCTATGGGGTTGAGATCTGGAGACTGGCTAGGCCACTCCAGGACCTTGAAATGCTTCTTACGAAGCCACTCCTTCGTTGCCCGGGCGGTGTGTTTGGGATCATTGTCATGCTGAAAGACCCAGCCACGTTTCATCTTCAATGCCCTTGCTGATGGAAGGAGGTTTTCACTCAAAATCTCACGATACATGGCCCCATTCATTCTTTCCTTTACACGGATCAGTCGTCCTGGTCCCTTTGCAGAAAAACAGCCCCAAAGCATGATGTTTCCACCCCCATGCTTCACAGTAGGTATGGTGTTCTTTGGATGCAACTCAGCATTCTTTGTCCTCCAAACACGACGAGTTGAGTTTTTACCAAAAAGTTCTATTTTGGTTTCATCTGACCATATGACATTCTCCCAATCCTCTTCTGGATCATCAAAATGCACTCTAGCAAACTTCAGACGGGCCTGGACATGTACTGACTTAAGCAGGGGGACACGTCTGGCACTGCAGGATTTGAGTCCCTGGCGGCGTAGTGTGTTACTGATGGTAGGCTTTGTTACTTTGGTCCCAGCTCTCTGCAGGTCATTCACTAGGTCCCCCCGTGTGGTTCTGGGATTGTGATCGTTTTGACCCCACGGGGTGAGATCTTGCGTGGAGCCCCAGATCGAGGGAGATTATCAGTGGTCTTGTATGTCTTCCATTTCCTAATAATTGCTTCCACAGTTGATTTCTTCAAACCAAGCTGCTTACCTATTGCAGATTCAGTCTTCCCAGCCTGGTGCAGGACTACAATTTTGTTTCTGGTGTCCTTTGACAGCTCTTTGGTCTTGGCCATAGTGGAGTTTGGAGTGTGACTGTTTGAGGTTGTGGACAGGTGTCTTTTATACTGATAACAAGTTCAAACATGTGCCATTAATACAGGTAACGAGTGGAGAACAGAGGAGCCTCTTAAAGAAGAAGTTACAGGTCTGTGAGAGCCAGAAATCTTGCTTGTTTGTAGGTGACCAAATACTTATTTTCCACCATAATTTGCAAATAAATTCATTAAAAATCCTACAATGTGATTTTCTGGATTTCTTTTTCTCATTTTGTCTGTCATAGTTGACGTGTACCTATGATGAAAATTACAGGCCTCTCTCATCTTTTTAAGTGGGAGAACTTGCACAATTGGTGGCTGACTAAATACTTTTTTCCCCCACTGTATGTACACATCATTCAATTTAGCTGCTGCGGCTTATACTCCGGTGCGCCTTATAGTGCGGAAAATACGGTAGTGCTCTACTTTTGACCAGGGCCCATAGGGTGCTATGGGCCCTAGTTGAAGCGTTGATGCCGCTTAGTTTCTGCCACATTGCTTTCACCTATCGCGTCCTATCAGATGTGATAAGGGGATTGAGGAATTAAGGGAGTAATAAAGGAATGCAGAAGTCTAGCCAGATAACCCTGCTACTGGTCATAAAGTGTTCACACCCCTTGACTTTTTATTGTGTTAGTCAATTTAGATTTTTGGTCACTGGCCTACACACTACCCCATAATGTCAAAGTGGAATTATGTTTTTAGACATTTTTACAAATTAATAAGCTACATGGACTCTGTGTGTGCAATAATAGTGTTTAACATGATTTTTGAATGACTACCTCATCTCTGTACACCACACAGAATGATCTGTAAGGTCCAGTGAATTTCAAACACAGATTCAACCTCAAAGACCAGGGAGGTTTTCCAATGCCTCGCAAAGAAGGGCACTTATTGGTAGATGGGTAAAAAATTAAAAAAAGCAGACATTGAATATCCCTTTGAGCATGGTGAAGTTATTAATTACACTTTGGATGGTGTGTCAATAGACCCAGTCGTTACAAAGATACAGGCGTCCTTCCAAATTCCGTTGCCGGAGAGGAAGGAAACCGCTCAGGGATTTCAAGATCAGGCCAATGGTGACTTTAAAATAGTTTTAATGGCTGTGATAGGAGAAAACTGAGGATGGATTAACAACATTGTAGTTACTCCACAATTCTAACCTAATTGACAGAGTGAAAAGAAGGAAGCCTGTACAGAATAAAAGTAATTACTAAAGTAAAAAAAAAAAAGCAAAGCAATTAACTTTTTGTCCTGAATACAATGTGTTATGTTTGGGGCAAATCCAATACGACACATTATTGAGTACCACTCTCCGTATTTTCAAACATAGTGGTGGCTGCGTCATGTTATGGTTATGCTTGTAATCTTTAAGAACTGGTGAGTTTTTCAGGATAAAAAATAAACTGAATGGATCTAAGCACAGGCAAAATCCTAGAGGAAAACCTGGTTGTCTGCTTTCAGCCAGACAATGGGAGATTAATTCACCTTTTCAGCAGGACAATAACCTAAAACATAATGCCAAATCTACACTGGAGTTGCTTACCAAGAAGACGGTGAATGTTCCTGATTGGCCGAGTTACAGTTTTGACTTAAATCTACTTGAAAATCTATAGCAAGACCTGAAAAATTGAGTGTTCTAGCAGTGATCAACAACCAATTTGACAATTTTTTTTAATAATAATGGGCAAATATTGCACAATCCTGGTGTGGAAAGCTCTTAGAGACTTACCCAGAAAGACTCATAGCTGTAATCGGTGTCGAAGATGCTTCTACAAAGTATTCACTCGGGTGTGAATACTTATGTAAATGAGATATTTCCAGTTGTGTAAAGTACTTAAGTAAAAATACTTTAAGTACTACTTAAGTCGTTTTTGTCTGTACTTTACTGTTTATATTTGTGACAACTTTAGCTTTTTCTCCACTACATTCCTAAAGAAAATATTTACTTTTTACTCCCATACATTTTCCCTGACACCCAAAAGTACTAATTACATTTAGAATGCTCAGGCAGGACATCAATATGGTCAAATTCCTGCACGTATCAAAATGATGTGTTGTCATCCCTACTGCCTCTGATCTGGCGGACTCACTAAATACAAATACTGCATCTGAGTGTTGGAGTGTGCCTCCGTCTGTCCGCAAAAAAAGACGAACATACTGCACACTGTCCAGAAAATCAAAATTGGTTCTGTGAAAGTTTCCAGAACATTCGTTAGGTCACGGGAAATGTTCTCATAACACAAAAACTGTCCAGTCGTGCCTTTTGATTATAGTGTTAGTATAAAACGGGGACGGGCACTTCCAGTCCTCAGGGGCCAGAGTATTGTCAGACTTTTTCCCCATCCCAAGCAAACACAGCTGATTTAAACTAATTGCATTCTAAACTTAAATTATTGTTAATCTAACTGCACTGTCCAATTTATAGTGAAAAAATACCATGCTATTGTTTGAGGAGAGTGAACAACAACAACAAAACGTATCACGGCAACTGGTTTGATACATTCACCTCTGAAGGTAAATAATGTACTTGCGTTCAGTAATCTTGCTCTGATTTGTCATCCTAAGGGTCCCAGAGATAAAATGTAGCATAGTTTTATTTGATAAAATCCATTTTTATATTCAAATGTAGGAACTGGGATCTACAGTTTGAATCCCTGCTGTCTCTGGCTCCACACCCACCCCACCGGCCATCTAGATGTGTGAAAGTTAGTGTATAAGCTATTGATCCATCATGTATGACATTCCTGGGAGTGTGTGAACTTACATTTTGTATTACCATATCATTTTTGTATGTTTTCTATAGTTATGTACTTGAAAATGTGTCAATTGACCAATCCAGCACATTTGGGCAGGCTTGATACAAAATAGTCCAGTATTGCAATGCTTCACTGGATAAATCTGAAACTTTGCACATACACTGCTACCATCTAGTGGCCAAAATCTAGATTCCGCCTAAACTGCAATAATACACTGCTCAAAAAAATTAAGGGAACACTAAAATAACACATCCTAGATCTGAATGAATGAAATAATCTTATTAAATACTTTTTTCTTTACATAGTTGAATGTGCTGACAACAAAATCACACAAAAATTATCAATGGAAATCAAAGTTATCAACCCATGGAGGTCTGGATTTGGAGTCACCCTCAAAATTAAAGTGGAAAACCACACTACAGGCTGATCCAACTTTGATGTAATGTCCTTAAAACAAGTCAAAATGAGGCTCAGTAGTGTGTGTGGCCTCCACGTGCCTGTATGACCTCCCTACAACACCTGGGCATGCTCCTGATGAGGTGGCGGATGGTGTCCTGAGGGATCTCCTCCCAGACCTGGACTAAAGCATCCGCCAACTCCTGGACAGTCTGTGGTGCAACGTGGCGTTGGTGGATGGAGCGAGACATGATGTCCCAGATGTGCTCAATTGGATTCAGGTCTGGGGAACGGGCGGGCCAGTCCATAGCATCAATGCCTTCCTCTTGCAGGAACTGCTGACACACTCCAGCCACATGAGGTCTAGCATTGTCTTGCATTAGGAGGAACCCAGGGCCAACCGTACCAGCATATGGTCTCACAAGGGGTCTGAGGGTCTCATCTCGGTACCTAATGGCAGTCAGGCTACCTCTGACGAGCACATGGAGGGCTGTGCGGCCACCCAAAGAAATGCCACCCCACACCATGACTGACCCACCGCCAAACCGGTCATGCTGGAGGATGTTGCAGGCAGCAGAACGTTCTCCACGGCGTCTCCAGACTCTGTCACGTCTGTCACGTGCACAGTGTGAACCTGCTTTCATCTGTGAAGAGCACAGGGCGCCAGTGGCGAATTTGCCAATCTTGGTGTTCTCTGGCAAATGCCAAACGTCCTGCACGGTGTTGGGCTGTAAGCACAACCCCCACCTGTGGACGTCGGGCCCTCATACCACCCTCATGGAGTCTGTTTCTGACCGTTTGAGCAGACACATGCACATTTTGTGGCCTGCTGGAGGTCATTTTGCAGGGCTCTGGCAGTGCTCCTCCTTGCACAAAGGCGGAGGTAGCGGTCCTGCTGCTGGGTTGTTGGCCTCCTCCACGTCTCCTGATGTACTGGCCTGTCTCCTGGTAGTGCCTCCATGCTCTGGACACTACGCTGACAGACACAGCAAACCTTCTTGCCACAGCTCGCATTGATGTGCCATCCTGGATGAGCTGCACTACCTGAGCCATTTGTGTGGGTTGTAGACTCCGTCTCATGCTACCACTAGAGTGAAAGCACCGCCAGCATTCAAAAGTGACCAAAACATCAGCCAGGAAGCATAGGAACTGAGAAGTGGTCTGTGGTCACCACCTGCAGAACCACTCCTTTATTGGGGGTGTCTTGCTAATTGCCTATAATTTCCACCTGTTGTCTATTCCATTTGCACAACAGCATGTGAAATGTATTGTCAATCAGTGTTGCTTCCTAAGTGGACAGTTTGATTTCACAGAGGTGTGATTGACTTGGAGTTACATTGTGTTGTTTAAGTGTTCCCTTTATTTTTTGAGCAGTGTATATTGTGGCCTTTCTCTTGCATTTCAAAGATGATGAAAAAATTAAATGAAAAAGCATGTTTTTTTGTTTGTATGATCTTTTACCAGATCTAATGTGTTATAGTCTCCTACATTAATTTCACATTTCCACAAACTTCAAAGTGTTTCCTTTCAAATGATATCAAGAATATGCATATCCTTGCTTCAGGTCCTGAGGCAGTTAGATTTGGGTATGCCATTTTAGGTGAAAATTGAAAAAAAATAGGTTAATTGTGAATTGTTTTACTAGCCCATACAAACGCATTGAATAACAGATTGACTTCATACAACAACAGATAGTCCCCCCCAAAAATCTAAAGTTAATTTGTTCTGAGATGTCTGTCAAATATATAAGAAAGATCAGGAGTGATTTTACATGCATTTTTTTTTTTACATGCATTTAACCCACTAAACCAGGGGTGTCAAACTCATTTTAGCTCAGGGGCCACATGGAGGAAAATCTATTCCCAAGTGGGCCGGACCGGTAAAATCATGGTGTATATATAACTTAAAAACAACAACTTCAGATTGTTTTCTTTGTTTTAATACTATCAACATAAAACATAAAGCTGGAGCCTGAGGACAGTGTGTCCAAAATAGTACAAGCACAACATCACTATTAATCATAAAACACCTGAAGTTTATTTGAAAATTCTAAAGAAAAAGAACACACAAACACACAATGCCTCAGTGATTCACATAACTGTTTCACAGATCACAGAACTATATCAGGGTGTCATTTCTCAGGCAGAAATGTAGAATCCTGTTCCCCAAACAAGTGCAAGAACCACATAGTCAAGAATAGGTTAAATATACAAATAAAATAAAATCAATTAAAAACAATAGCACATCAACATAAAAACATATAAACATAAAGCTGGAGCCTGAGGACAGTGTGTCCAAAAGCACAACATCACTATTAATCATAAAACACCTCAAGTTATTTGAAATTCTGAGGACAAACAACACACAAACACACAATGCCTCAGTGATTCACAGAAGTATATCACAGATCACAGAACTATATCAGGGTGTCTCATGCAGCACTTTAAGTGGGGTTGCATAGTTTATTTGACTCCTGATACCTGGCATCTTTTAGCTTTCACCAGCGCATCAATATCAGGCGTCACATCCTGAGTGGCAGCCAACTTCAGGATGTGATTCAAGTGCTTGTGCGTGAGCCTTGAGCGCAGCTTTGTTTTATTCATGACGTTATCCATCTTTAATGACTTGCAACACAAAGCCTCCTGGTGCAAAATACAGTGAAAAGTCCAAAAATCACGTCCTCCATTTGCAGATTGCACTTTCTCTCTGAACTTTGTCACAACGCCTGCTTTTTTCCCGATAATTGAGGGCGCATCATCTGTAGCCAGGCTGACAGTGCGGGACCAGTCCACTCCGACCCTGTCCAGCGCGCCGACGAGTGCAGTGAAAATATCAGCTGCTGTCGTTGTATCTGTCATCGGCACCAACTCCACGAACTCCTCGGTGACGGTCAATGTGTCATTAACTCCGCGGATGAAAATGGGCAGTTGTGCAACATCTGTAATGTCCGTGCTTTCATCAATTGCAACCGAAAACGCAATAAATGACTTTACTTTTTGCTTCAACTGGCTGTCCAAATCCACTGAAAGATCGGAAATCCTGTCTGCAACTGTGTTTCTTGTCAGGCTGATATTTGCAAAAGCCTGGTGCTTTTCAGGGCACACAATCTCTGCTGCCTTCATCATGCATGTTTTTACAAATTCACCCTCACTAAATGGTTTTGAAGCCACTGCGATTTCATTAGCAATGAGGTAGCTAGCTTTCACTGCAGCGTCACTGATGTCTCGGCTGTGAGTAAACACAGACTGCTGTTTCTTCAGACCCGCCAACAGTTCATTCACCTTCTCTCTTCTCCGCTGTCCTTGAAAGTTGTCATATTTGTCGGCATGAAGACTCACATAGTGGCGACGAAGGTTATATTCTTTCAGCACTGCAACATGCTCTGAACACACCAAACATACAGCTTTCCCATTCAATTCCGTGAATAAATAGAAGGATGACAATTTTTCTTGGAACACTCTGCACTCTGCGTCCACTTTTCTCTTTTTTTGACAGAGACATATTGGGGCAATGAGGGTGCCAAAGCACATAATGTTAAAAGTAGAAGCCGTAATAAATATCGCGGGCAAAACAAAGTAGCTCATCCGGACTGGCTGCACTTGCTTGACCTATTTGCTCTGCCCCGGTATAAACAGTTTGCTTGCTTAACACAATTGCTATTGCGCCATCCAGTGGACACAATTGGAACAGGAGTTTCTTTTATTGAAAAATTGCAGCTCATTTTTATACTTTACAAAATCATCTCGCGGGCCGGATTAAACCCGTTTGCGGGCCTGATCCGGCCCGCGGGCCGGACGTTTGACACCCCTGCACTAAACCGTCTCCATACAGTGCCATTCGGAATGTATTCAGACTCCTTGATATTTTCCACATTTTGTTACGTTACAGCCTTATTCTAAAATGTATTAAATACATTTTTTTTCTCATCAATCTACACACAATAATGACACAGCGAAAACCAGGTTTTTACATATTTATTAGAAATATAAAACAAATCTTATTTACATAAGCATTTAGACCCTTTGCTATGACACACAAAATTGCGCTCAGGTGCATCCTTTTTTGTCAAGATTTGAGTCCACCAGTGGTAAATTCAATTGTTTGGACATGATTTAGAAAGGCACGCACCTCTCTATATAAGGTCCCACAGTTGACAGTGCATGTCAGAGCAAAAACCAAGCCATGAGGTTGAAGGAATTGTGGAGCTCCGAGACAGGATTGTGTCGAGGCACAGATCTGGAGAAGGGTACCAAAAAACATATGCAGCTTTGAAGGTCCCTAAGAACACGGTGGCCTCATCATTCTTAAATGGAAGAAGTTTGGAACCACTAAGACTCTTCCTAGAGATGTCTGCCCGGCCAAACTGCGCAATCGGGGGAGAAGGGCCTTGGTCAGGGAGGTGAACAAGAACCCAATGGTCATTCTGACAGAGCTCCAGAGTTCCTCTGGAGATGGGAGAACCATCCAGAAGGACAACCATCTCCACAGCACTCCACCAATGAGGCCTTTATGGTAGTGGCCAGACAGAAGCCACTCCTCAGTAAAAGGCACATGACAGCCCACTTGGAGTTTGCCAAAAGGCACCTAAAGACTCTCAGACCATGAGAAACAAGATTCTCTGCTCTGATGAAACCAAGATTGAACTCTTTGGCCTGAATGCCAAGCATCACGTCTGGAGGAAACCTTGGACCATCCCTACGGTGAAGCGGAGTGGTGGCAGCATCATGCTGTGGTAATGTTTTTCAGCGGCAGGTACTGGGATACTAGTCAGGATCGAGGGAAAGATGAACGGAGCAAAGGACATCGAGATCCTTGATGAAGACCTGCTCAGGACCTCATACTGTGGCGAAGGTTCACCTTCCAACAGGACAACAACCCTAAGCAAACAGCCAAGACAATGCAGGAGGGGCTTTGGGACAAGTCTCAATGTCCTTGAGTGGGCCAGCCAGAGCCCGTACTTGAACCCGTTCGAACATCTCTGGAGAGACCTGAAAATAGGCACTTTGATGCCCTTGCCAAGAGAGGTGACCAGACCTATTGTTCACATTAAGACTTGAATAACCGTGACTGGGGTAGGCAAGGATTTCGCTTTTTCATGGTGATGGTTATGCAGTCAGAATTATCCAGCAATGCACTTGGATACAGGTAATAACTAATCAGTCAGATTTTGGCTGAGGTGATTGGATAACTGTAAATATGGCTCACAATGGAGATGAGAATTGTTCCTTAATGTGCTTTCAGAAACAGACCATGCCAAATGAAATGGATGCTCTTACCATATGTTTCACTCAAATTTTAGAATCATTTTTTTTTTTACACATCTGCTGTTTTACATTTTGCATGTCTCCAGTCATATAATATATATTTATTTAAGTTTGCTTATTGTGACTAAGTTTGATTGTACTTTACAAGGGCAGATATGCTGTGTGTGTGTGTGTGTGTGTGTTTGACCTTCTGTGAAAATTTTGTGAAAATGTGTTCACAAAAAACAAGGGTAGAGATGGTACATGGGTAGAATTGTTCTGCAAGCATATGTACACCTACAGTACACTAGTAGTTGCGTGTCAATGTGAAAATGAATAAAGGCTTCACATGTTTGTCACACATATAGTATGTGGCCCTTCACTTGGTTTCAAAAAGTCAATGTGGCCCTTGAGCCAAAAGGTTTGCCCACCCCTGGTCTAAATACTAATGTGAATGTGATATTTCAGTTTTTAATTTATAAATTTGTAGACATTTCTAAAAACCAGTTTTTGCATTGTCATTATGGGGTATTGTGTATAGATTGAGGATTTTTAAAAATTGAATCCATTTTAGAATAAGGCTGTAACGTAACAAAATGTGGAAAAAGCCCAAGTGGTCTGAATACTTTCCGAATGCACTACAGTACTTGCATTTTAAATGTTTCAACTGGTACCGGGGGACCTTCAGATGAGGCTTGTGGACTGTTTGGACGCTACAGATGATTTTGTGAGAAGGCCGATTTTCGGGCTGTCTCATGGTCTGACAAACACTGATCTAGCTCTGTCACCTTTCACCGCAGATGCGGAAGTGCAACATAGGCGGATGCAGTGGATTGAGACTTATCCAAAAAAAACGTATCTCTAACTTAAACTGGCTGCTTTTTATGGGGATTTTTTTATTATGCTAATTCGAGTTTTACGGGTGCGCGGACATCGACCTTAGGGGGTTAAATGTTGTTCAAATGTCCTATGAATGAAATAATGTGCAGATTGTCAACATGTGAAGTGTAAAAAAAAATATGGTTGTGTTTTGTATGATTTTTTAAAATACTGTTCAAATGCCCTATGAATGAAATTAAAGTGCCATATGTGTCTATATCACCTTGTAATGGGCCTACAAAACAGTCCTCGTGTGAATTGTCATTACATCTGGAGAGAAACATAATGAAGATGTATTCCAATCTGCTTTCTTATGCTTTAAGGAGCTACAAATGTGACTGCTGAGAATGTTGTGGTAATATTAAGTAAAACTTAAATTTTCTAAATGTTCTGAGGACCTCCAAGACAAGGTAAAATGTGTATTGCGTGAACATCAATGGAATATTATGTTAAACCTAAAACAAATTTGCTATGAATGTCATAAAAACAGACTTATTTGGGAAATTGTGGAATATTATGCAACGTTGTGGGAATGTTCTGTGCAACCTATGTGAATATTCTTGCAACATCCCAGATAACTCTCATAACTTAATTAAATGGTCTGGAAACCTTTACAGAACTTAGACCAGGTGTTCTGTCAACAAACAAAGTGTTCTGGGAGCATTCTTGTAACATCAGGTAAATGTTTTTGCATCTGAAAAGAAACCTTGTATAATCACCCACACAACAGGACTGTTTTTTGTGTTTTGGGAACATCTTTTGTGATGTGCCAACAATGTTCCCACAAGACTGTTCCCACAACCTAATGAAACATTCTGGGAACCTTTAAAGATGCAGTATGCAGAAATCGCTCTGTCATTTCCTGGTTGCTTAAATTCTAAAAGTCGCCTAATTTCAGTTTGTTACTCTACACTATACTTGCTTGTTTTGTATCATTGTACCATCTAAACCGCTGTGAAATATATTTTCCATAACCAAAAATATTGTTTCAGCCGTTTGTAGCTGGTCTAAAAAAACTGAAAGTAAAACACGCAAAAACGAAACTTAAGCATAGAAATGGAACATCTACCACTTCTTAGACTTGCTTTCAATGAGTGACAGATCTATAACTCACATTTCTATGTGAATTTGGTCTGGTAGCCCAAAAAGTTACATAATGCAGCTTTAAAGCACAGACAATGTGTTCTGGAAACGTTCTTGCAAAATCATATAATATAATCATTAGCGCGATAGGATCGTTTTTGTGTTATGAGAACATTTGCCGCAACCTAACGAAAGTTCTGGGAACTTTCACAGAACCAATTTTGGTTTGCTGGGACAACATTACTGGCACGTTGTTATTACATTGCATGAAAACTTAATGAGAACTTTTGGGGAATGTTCTGTGGTGGTTGTAACATGTTGTGCACAACATTTTTGTGAATGTAATGAGAACATTCCAACTATAGATAGATAGATAGGAAGAGAAAACATTTTGTTATCATCCTCATTTTAGATAAAACCCTAACTAAAACTTAATGGGAATCTTGGCTGATGTTCTGGGAATGTTCCCCGTTTGCTGGGTGGACTAAAGAAGAATCAGGGGTCAGTTTCCATAAAACATAAAGACCATCTTTAGCACTAAGATAATTTTGAGTCCATTGATAGGCAATGGAGAAACAATGATCTTAATGCTGAAGATGATCTTTGATTTTGGGAAACTCACACCTGGACAGTTGGTCAACCCTGAAGTAGATTTGATCAATAGATAGTGGACAGGTTTCCATTTTATTGTGCAGCTGTTCAGGATAATAAAAAATATTTGTAAACAATGTCCATTTTTCCCACAGGGAAGACCACCGGTATCCCCATCCATGTTTTCGGCACAGAGACCCACATGACGGCCATCGTCGGCATGGCGCTGGGCCACCAGCCAATCCCCAACCAGCCTCCAGTAGCCGCCCACACGGCCAACTTCCTGCTTAACTCCAGCACCAATGCCGCTGTACGTTTGTGTTCAATGTAGGACTGACCCCAATTAGTCGACTGGTCGATAGGCTGTTGGTTGACCAATAATTTTTTTTTGTCAAGCAGTAGCATATACAGTGGGGAAAAAAAGTATTTAGTCAGCCACCAATTGTGCAAGTTCTCCCACTTAAAAAGATGAGAGAGGCCTGTAATTTTCATCATAGGTACACGTCAACTATGACAGACAAATTGAGGGAAAAAAATCCAGAAAATCACATTGTAGGATTTTTAATGAATTTATTTGCAAATGATGGTGGGAAATAAGTATTTGGTCACCTACAAACAAGCAAGATTTCTGGCTCTCACAGACCTGTAACTTCTTCTTTAAGAGGCTCACCTGTCCTCCACTCGTTACCTGTATTAATGGCACCTGTTTGAACTTGTTATCAGTATAAAAGACACCTGTCCACAACCTCAAACAGTCACACTCCAAACTCCACTATGGCCAAGACCAAAGAGCTGTCAAAGGACACCAGAAACAAAATTGTAGACCTGCACCAGGCTGGGAAGACTGAATCTGCAATAGATAAGCAGCTTGGTTTGAAGAAATCAACTGTGGGAGCAATTATTAGGAAATGGAAGACATACAAGACCACTGATAATCTCCCTCGATCTGGGGCTCCACGCAAGATCTCACCCCGTGGGGTCAAAACGATCACAAGAACGGTGAGCAAAAATCCCAGAACCACACGGGGGGACCTAGTGAATGACCTGCAGAGAGCTGGGACCAACGTAACAAAGCCTACCATCAGTAACACACTACGCCGCCAGGGACTCAAATCCTGCAGTGCTAGACGTGTCCCCCTGCTTAAGCCAGTACATGTCCAGGCCCGTCTGAAGTTTGCTAGAGTGCATCCAGAAGAGGATTGGGAGAATGTCATATGGTCAGATGAAACCAAAATATAACTTTTTGGTAAAAACTCAACTCGTCGTGTTTGGAGGACAAAGAATGCTGAGTTGCATCCAAAGAACACCATACCTACTGTGAAGCATGGGAGTGAAAACATCATACTTTGGGGCTGTTTTTCTGCAAAGGGACCAGGACGACTGATCCGTGTAAAGGAAAGAATGAATGGGGCCATGTATCGTGAGATTTTGAGTGAAAACCTCCTTCCATCAGCAAGGGCATTGAAGATGAAACGTGGCTGGGTCTTTCAGCATGACAATGATCCCAAACACACCGCCCGGGCAACGAAGGAGTGGCTTCGTAAGAAGCATTTCAAGGTCCTGGAGTCTCCAGATCTCAACCCCATAGAAAATCTTTGGAGGGAGTTGAAAGTCCGTGTTGCCCAGCGACAGCCCCAAAACATCACTGCTCTAGAGGAGATCTGCATGGAGGAATGGGCCAAAATACCAGCAACAGTGTGTGAAAACCTTGTGAAGACTTACAGAAAACGTTTGACCTGTGTCATTGCCAACAAAGGGTATATAACAAAGTATTAAGAAACTTTTGTTATTGACCAAATACTTATTTCCCACCATAATTTGCAAATAAATTCATTAAAAATCCTACAATGTGATTTTCTGGATTTTTTTTCCTCATTTTGTCTGTCATAGTTGACGTGTACCTATGATGAAAATTACAGGCCTCTCTCATCTTTTTAAGTGGGAGAACTTGCACAATTGGTGGCTGACTAAATACTTTTTTTCCCCACTGTGTATATATATATATATATAACACTCTCTCACACACACACACACACACACACACACACACACAGTACCTGTCAAAAGTTTGGACACACCTAGTCATTCAAGGGTTTTTATTTTATTTTATTTTGACTATTTCTTACATTGTAGAATAATAGTGAAGACATCAAAACTATGAAATAACACATATGGAATCATGTAGTAACAAAATAAGTGTTTTATATTTGAGATTCTTCAAATAGCCACCCTTTGCCTTCATGACAGCTTTGCACACTCTTGGCATTCTCTCAACCAGCTTCACCTGGAATGCTTTTCCAAAAGTCTTGAAGGAGTTCCCATGCTGAGCACTTGTTGGCTGCTTTTCCTTCACTCTGCGGTCCAACTCATCCCAAACCATCTCAATTGGATTAAGGTCGGGTGAATGTGGAGTCCAGGTCATCTGATGCAGCACTCATCACTCTCCTTGGTCAAATATTCCTTACACAGCCTGGAGGTGTGCTGGGTCATTGTCCTGTTGAAAAACAAATGATAGTCCCACTAAGGCCAAACCAGATGGGATGGCGTATCGCTGCAGAATGCTGTGGTAGCCATGCTGGTTAAGTGTGCCTTGAATTCTAAACACATCACAGACAGTGTCACCAGCAAAGCACCCCCACACCATAACACCTCCTCCTCCATGCTTTACAGTGGGAACTACACATGCTGAGATCATCCGTTCACCCACACCGCATCTCACAAAGACACAGCAGTTGGAACCAATTTGGACTCCAGACCAAAGGACACATTTCCACCGGTCTAATATCCATAGCTCATGTTTCTTGGCCCAAGCAGGTCTCTTCTTCTTATTGGTGTCCTTTAGTAGTGGTTTCTTTGCAGCAATTTGGCCATGAAGGCCTGATTCACACAGTCTCCTCTGAACAGTTGATGTTGAGATGTGTCTTACTTGAACTCTGTGAAGCATTTATTTGGGCTGCAATTTCTGAGGCTGGTAACTCTAATGAATTTATAATCTGCAGCAGAGGTAACTCTGGGTCTTCCATTCCTGTGGCGGTCCTCACGAGAGCCAGTTTCATCATAGCGCTTGATGGTTTTTGCGACTGCACTTGAAGAAACGTTCAAAGTTCTTGAAATCTTCCGTATTGATTGACCTTCATGTCTTAAAGTAATGATGGACTGTCGTTTCTCTTTGCTTATTCGAGCTGTTCTTGCGATAATATGGACTTGGTCTTTTACCAAATAGGGCTATCTTCTGTATACCCCCCCAACTGATTGGCTGAAACGCGTTAATTCCACAAATTAACTTTTAAGAAGGCACTCCTGTTAATTGAAATGCATTCCAGGTGACTACCTCATGAAGCTGGTTGAGAGAATGCGAGTGTGGAAAGCTGTCATCAAGGCAAAGGGTGGCTATTTGAAATATATTTTGATTTGTTTAACACTTTCTTGGTTATTACATGATTCCATATGTGTTATTTCATTGTTTTGATGTCTTCACTATTGTTCTACAATGTAGAAAATAGTATTAATAAAGTAAAACCCTTGAATGAGTAGGTGTTTGAAAACTTTTGACCGGTACTGTGTATATGTGTTTGTGTAAATATATATATGTATATGTGTGTGTATGTATATATACAGTGGGGAGAACAAGTATTTGATACACTGCCGATTTTGCAGGTTTTCCTACTTACAAAGCATGTAGAGGTCTGTCATTTTTATCATAGGTACACTTCAACTGTGAGAGATGGAATCTAAAACAAAAATCCAGAAAATCACATTGTATGATTTTTAAGTAATTAATTAGCAATTTATTGCATGACATAAGTATTTGATCACCTACCAACCAGTAAGAATTCCGGCTCTCACAGACCTGTTAGTTTTTCTTTAAGAAGCCCTCCTGTTCTCCACTCATTACCTGTATTAACTGCACCTGTTTGAACTCGTTACCTGTATAAAAGACACCTGTCCACACACTCAATCAAACAGACTCCAACCTCTCCACAATGGCCAAGACCAGAGAGCTATGTAAGGACATCAGGGATATAATTGTAGACCTGCACAAGGCTGGGATGGGCTACAGGACAATAGGCAAGCAGCTTTGTGAGATGGCAACAACTGTTGGTGCAATTATTAGAAAATGGAAGAAGTTCAAGATGATGGTCAATCAACCTCGGTCTGGGGCTCCATGCAAGATCTCACCTCGTGGGGCATCAATGATCATGAGGAAGGTGAGGGATCAACCCAGAACTACACGGCAGGACCTGGTCAATGACCTGAAGAGAGCTGGGACCACAGTCTCAAAGAAAACCATTAGTAACACACTACGCCGTCATGGATTAAAATCCTGCAGCGCACGCAAGGTCCCCCTGCTCAAGCCAGCGCATGTCCAGGCCCGTCTGAAGTTTGCCAATGACCATCTGGATGATCCAGAGGAGGAATGGGAGAAGGTCATGTGGTCTGATGAGACAAAAATAGAGCTTTTTTGGTCTAAACTCCACTCGCCGTGTTTGGAGGAAGAAGAAGGATGAGTACAACCCCAAGAACACCATCCCAACCGTGAAGCATGGAGGTGGAAACATCATTCTTTGGGGATGCTTTTCTGCAAAGGGGACAGGACGACTGCACCGTATTGAGGGGAGGATGGATGGGGCCATGTATCGCGAGATCTTGGCCAACAACCTCCTTCCCTCAGTAAGAGCATTGAAGATTGGTCGTGGCTGGGTCTTCCAGCATGACAACGACCCGAAACACATAGCCAGGGCAACTAAGGAGTGGCTCCGTAAGAAGCATCTCAAGGTCCTGGAGTGGCCTAGCCAGTCTCCAGACCTGAACCCAATAGAAAATCTGACACCTGAAGGATCTGGAGAAGGTCTGTATGGAGGAGTGGGCCAAAATCCCTGCTGCAGTGTGTGCAAACCTGGTCAAGACCTACAGGAAACGTATGATCTCTGTAATTGCAAACAAAGGTTTCTGTACCAAATATTAAGTTCTGCTTTTCTGATGTATCAAATACTTATGTCATGCGATAAAATGCAAATTATTTACTTAAAAATCATACAATGTGATTTTCTGGATTTTTGTTTTAGATTCCGTCTCTCACTGTTGAAGTGTACCTATGATAAAAATGACAGACCTCTACATGCTTTGTAAGTAGGAAAACCTGCAAAATCGGCAGTGTATCAAATACTTGTTCTCCCCACTGTATATGTGTGTGTATATGTATGTATATATGTATCTCTATCTGTAAATTATCTTGTTTTCATGAATTTGATGATATAATCTTGAAGCCCAATCAAAAGACCCGGGACATGACATGACCCCGGAAGTATGACGTAGGGTGACTTTACTTTCACAGGGTATTGACTGAATTGAGAAGGAATTTGCCCCACCCTGACTACTGCAGCATATACTATTAAATATTATGCCAGCACTTCAGACAGTGAGTCTGAATTTCGGGCAGGGAGTCTGACCTCTCAAGACTTTCATTGACCCTAACCATTTGCCCTCCTAGCTAGTACTGCTGTTATTCCCACCAACCGCTACATTCAACATGGGAATGACGATCGTCATAACTTCTAACAGTGTCAAATCCAGCTACTCCTTCAAAATTAACTACTCACACAACAAACTCCCTCTCATCATTCTCTCACTTCTAGACCTTAGTGTTCACTTGTATATACCCCTGTAATTACTATTCGCGGAGCTCACATCTCCCTCCCATCACTGTTTCTCTTCTAGACCCCAGCATCTACCAGGACAGCCTCCTTCTCTGAGCCCAGAGCAGCCAACGATGCCACGCCAGCTAAGAAGCCCAAAGCGGGCGTTCCAGCAGGTAACTAGTGCGAACCTCGCCGCCCTGCCATCCTCCTTACCACTGTCCATTTGGTTTCTCAGGCACAGATTAAACCCAGTCTCCATTGAGCATGCTTTTAAGTCCAGGACTAGGCTTAATCTGTGTCTGGGGAAACCTACCCTTAAAGCAGTTGTTCACAACATAACAAACATTTGTCATGTGTAGGTCTTCAGAGGTTTAGAAAGAAAAGGGACAACTTGGGGACCGTTTTAGACTCCCTACACCTCATTCATTAAGGCACATCGTAGCAAACTGTAGCAAGATGTTTTGTAACGGAAACCATTTAAATCACATAGTGCATTTGGAGTAAACCATTTACATTGCAAAATGTTTTGCTACAGTGTGCATTGTGCACTAATGAATACAAATGACCCTGTTCTCACACACACCACCCTCCTCTGTCCTTCTGTCTGCTTCTTCACCTCTGTCATCCCCACTTTACCTTTTCTCTCCCCATCTACCCCAACCACCAAGCACAGTTCTACATTTTCAATTTTTTCTGTTTTTTCTTTTGTCCCTCATTTCGATGTGTAATCGGCCTGTCTTTTCATGCTCAAATCTTATAAGCCACTGCTCATTGTCCACTGCTGTGGCCTGTGAAGAATGAATTCACAGGAGACTGCTACGGTAAGTGCAGGTGCAACCCCCCACGACTAGCTCCCCCTTCCTGCTCCCCCCTCTCCTTGGGTTTACCCCGTCTTGCCCCAAACTTCCCCAATTTAGAGGTGTGTGTGTGTGTGTTGCTTTCATGTCTATGTTCTGCATTGGCTTACTAGAACCCACGCTGACTAGGCCTAGGGAATGGTCTACATGGCTAAGTTTCATGGGTTTCGTATTGTGTGTGTTGAATCCCTTTTTAAGTGGATGTTTAGTTCATTGAACTCTGCATCTGGCCCTTCTTATTGGGTATCCATGCAATGAAGTGTGAAGGCCAAGGCATGCACCCATACAGCAGCTGAGCTTTGCATGTCCTTCAAATAAAAAAGCACACTTGACCCAATGCATTAGAGTTGATTGATAAGGTAACATGGTAGGGCTTTTATTCAAACTGTTTAGTACCTTTTTCTGTTGTCGCTTATTTTGTCATCACTACTTTGTGTTGTTGCCCAGTTTGTCACAGAAGCACAGGCTTCGTCAGGCTGGAGTGGAGATGGGGAAGAGTATGGCAACTCGAACCTTCAGCTCCCTCCACAGATTTTCTATGGGATTAAGGTCTGGAGACTGGCTAGGCCACTCCAGGACCTTAATGTGCTTCTTCTTGAGCCACTCCTTTGTTGCCTTGGCCGTGTATTTTGGGTCATTGTCATGCTGGAATACCCATCCACGACCCATTTTCAATGCCCTGGCTGAGGGAAGGAGGTTCTCACCCAAGATTTTATTTTGTCTTAGTTAAGAACAAATTGTCATCCGATAGGGTTGATTAAATTTCCAATATCCCCATCCACGTGGAAATTCTATAAGAGTTATATGGAGTCCAATTAAATGGTAGTCCGATACGCATTTGGTCTCCTATTAATACTTATTTTACTTTTGATGCCAGCAAGAATGAGACCAGGAAGTAATCAAGACGGCAAGCTTGATTAAGCCTTCTCCATGTATATCTCACTAGGTCAGGGTTTTTCAGCCTCCATATATCCACTAGTTCTAAATTATCCATTATATTTGTGATCTCCTTAAGTGCTTGGGGTGATAGTTTGTAGTGTGATTTCCTTTAAGATCCATTGAGGTACTTAAAACCGTATTATAATCTCCCACCATAATAATAGTTTCATTCATTGCTAGCTAACTCAATAGATTATTATAAACTCATCAAACAAATAAACGTCCTCTCACTGTCAACAGCGTTTATTTTCAGCAAATTTAACGTGTAAATATTTGTATGAACATAAGATTCAACAACTGAGGCATAAACTGAACAAGTTCCACAGTCATGTGACTAACAGAAATGGAATAATGTGTCCCTGAACAAAGGGGGGGGGGGGGGGTCAGTATCTGGTGTGGCCTTCAGCTGCATTAAGTACTGCAGTGCATCTCCTCCTCATGGACTGCACCAGTTTTGCCAGTTCTTGCTGTGAGGTGTTACCCCACTCTTCCACCAAGGCACCTGCGAGTTCCCGGACATTTCAGGGGGGAATGGCCCAAGCCCTCACCCTCCGATCCAACAGGTCCCAGACGTGCCCAATGGGATTGAGATCCGGGCTCTTCGCTCGCCATGGCAGAACACTGACTGTCTTGCAGGAAATCACGCACAGAACGAGCAGTATGGCTGGTGGCATTGTCATGCTGGAGGGTCTTGTCAGGATGAGCCTGCAGGAAGGGTACCACATGAGGGAGGAGGATGTCTTCCCTGTTACACACAGCGTTGAGATTGCCTGCAATGACAACAAGCTCAGTTCGATGATGCTGTGACACACCGCCCCAGACCATGACAGACCCTCCACCTCCAAATCGATCCCGCTCCAGAGCACAGGCCTCGGTGTAATGCTCTTTCCTTCAACAAAAACCCGAAACCGACCATCACCTCTGGTGAGACAAAACCGCAACTCGGCAGTGAAGAGCACTTTTTGCCAGTCCTGTCTGGTCCAGCAACGGTGGGTTTGTGCCCATAGGCAACATTGTTGCCGGTAATGTCTGGTGAGGACCTGCCTTACAACAGGCCTACAAGCCCTCAGTCCAGCCTCTCTCAGCCTATTGCGGACAGTTTGAGCACTGATGGCGGGATTGTGCGTTCCTGGTGTAACTCGGGCAGTTGTTGTTGCCATCCTGTACCTGTCCCACAGGTGTGATGTTCGGATGTACCAATCCTGTGCAGGTGTTGTTACACGTGGTCTGCCACTGCGAGGACAATCAGCTGTACGTCGTGTCTCCCTGTAGCGCTGTCTTAGGCGTCTCACAGTACGGACATTGCAATTTATTGCCCTGGCCACATCTGCAGTCCTCATGCCTCTTTGCAGCATGCCTAAGGCACGTTCACGCAGATGAGCAGGGACCCTGGGCATCTTTCTTCTGGTGTTTTTCAAAGTCAGTAGAAAGTCCTCTTTAGTGTCCTATGTTTTCAGAACTGTGACCTTAATTGCCTACCGTCTGTAAGCTATTAGTGTCTTAACGACCGTTCCACAGGTGCATGTTCATTAATTGTTTATGGTTCATTGAACAAGCATGGAAAACAAACAATGTAGATCTGTGAAGTTATTTGGATCTTTACGAATTATCTTTGAAAGACATGGTCCTGAAAAAGGGACGTTTCTTTTTTTGCTGAGTTTATATATTTTCGAATAAGTGTGGATCATCATTATTTGGGCCATATAGATTAGTTAGCAAGATCTGTTTTTTGTCCAATAGCATATTTAAAAGAATCCATCTTGCTTGAGGATCTGTTTGCACAGTTTGTGCATTCGGATCAAAATGTGTATTAATTAGTGTAATCACCCCTTTTAAGTTTCTTTGCCCATGACAAAAATATATAATTTCCCTCGCAAGCCAATCTATATTTGTAGAGGTGAGTTTCCTGTAAACAATAGATATTATATTCTTTCTCTTATTTTTTTATGATCTGCTAAGCCATTACAATTGTAACTGGCTATACTTATTCCCCCACTTACCATAATGATACCCAAGTTTCAATTATACTTACCACAACCAATGTTTGTAAACTTACCATTAAAAAACACCATGATGATTAAGTCACCATATACAGTGGGGAGAACAAGTATTTGATACAATGCCGATTATGCAGGTTTTCCTACTTACAAAGCATGTAGAGGTCTGTAATTTTTATCATAGGTACACTTCAACTGTGAGAGACGGAATCTAAAACAAAAATCCAGAAAATCACATTGTATGATTTTTAAGTAATTCACTTGCATTTTATTGCATGACATAAGTATTTGATACATCAGAAAAGCTGAACTTAATATTTGGTAAAGAAACCTTTGTTTGCAATTACAGAGATCATACGTTTCCTGTAGGTCTTGACCAGGTTTGCACACACTGCAGCAGGGATTTTGGCCCACTCCTCCATACAGACCTTCTCCAGATCCTTCAGGTTTCGGGGCTGTCGCTGGGCAATACGGACTTTAAGCTCCCTCCAATGATTTTCTATTGGGTTCAGGTCTGGAGACTGGCTAGGCCACTCCAGGACCTTGAGATGCTTCTTACGGAGCCACTCCTTAGTTGCCCTGGCTGTGTGTTTCGAGTCGTTGTCATGCTGGAAGACCCAGCCACGACCCATCTTCAATTCTCTTACTGAGGGAAGGAGGTTGTTGGCCAAGATCTCGCGATACATGGCCCCATCCATCCTCCCCTCAATACGGTGCAGTCGTCCTGTCCCCTTTGCAGAAAAGCATCCCCAAAGAATGATGTTTCCACCTCCATGCTTCACGGTTGGGATGGTGTTCTTGGGGTTGTACTCATCCTTCTTCTTCCTCCAAACATGGCGAGTGGAGTTTAGACCAAAAAGCTCTATTTTTGTCTCATCAGACCACATTACCTTCTCCCATTCCTCCTCTGGATCATCCAGATGGTCATTGGCAAACTTCAGACGGGCCTGGACATGCGCTGGCTTGAGCAGGGGGACCTTGCGTGCGCTGCAGGATTTTAATCCATGACGGCGTAGTGTGTTTCTAATGGTTTTCTTTGAGACTGTGGTCCCAACTCTCTTCAGGTCATTGACCAGGTCCTGCCGTGTAGTTCTGGGCTGATCCCTCACCTTCCTCATGATCATTGATGCCCCACGAGGTGAGAACTTGCATTGAGCCCCAGACCGAGGGTGATTGACCGTCATCTTGAACTTCTTCCATTTTCTAATAATTGCACCAACAGTTGTTGCCTTCTCACCAAGCTGCTTGCCTATTGTCCTGTAGCCCATCTCAGCCTTGTGCAGGTCTACAATTTTATCCCTGATGTCCTTACACAGCTCTCTGGTCTTGGCCATTGTGGAGAGGTTGGAGTCTGTTTGACTGAGTGTGTGGACAGGTGTCTTTTATACAGGTAACGAGTTCAAACAGGTGCAGTTAATACAGGTAATGAGTGGAGAACAGGAGGGCTTCTTAAAGAAAAACTAACAGGTCTGTGAGAGCCTGGAATTCTTACTGGTTGGTAGGTGATCAAATACTTATGTCATGCAATAAAATGCAAATGAATTACTTATAAATCATACAATGTGATTTTCTGGATATTTGTTTTAGATTCCGTCTCTCACAGTTGAAGTGTACCTATGATAAAAATTACAGACCTCTACATGCTTTGTAAGTAGGAAAACCTGCAAAATCGGCAGTGTATCAAATTCTTGTTCTCCCCACTGTATATATCACAAGACTAATTCTTTATGTCCATTACATGCAAGACATTATTTCATGTAGTCCTCATTATATCCTGTTTTATTCCCCAAAAAAATGAAAAAGGAACATAGATTCTAATGGCCGCTAATAACTGCCAGTAAACATGTGTCTTAGGCATCACACTACCCATAAAGGAATACCCAAGTTTAATTTACAATCGACTCTGACAGCCATGGCACGATAGCCAAGAATACATGTTACTGACAATCCAGAGCGAGTAAACCTGTAAAACCAACCCGCTCTCTCTCCACCCACACACATTTTATTTTTATTCCAGGGTCTTTGCTCTATCACCTCGATTGTTTTACACCTTATATATTAGGATCAAGAATATAAAAAGGTAGCGTAAATAGCTTATATTGAAATATATAATATACCTCTCGCTTAAGGAAGTGCTTCCATAAGCCAGTTATTGTGTTGGTTCTACCGTTAACTTGAATCAGTTTATCCCAGTGTTAACCAGCCCGCCACACACTAATAGAGACAACAACCCTGTTGACAATTCCTAATCCATTTGCCGGTGTGTATCGGAACAATAATGTCCTTTACATTTTTAATATTGAGATTGATTTTTTTTAATGTAAAAAGATAATGACACCAATTATTTTAGGATCGTAATAGCCTACGCCAATAGAGAACCTAGGCAGGTTTTTAATTCTATAATCCTTTATCCTAACCCTACATTAGATCTATTCATATTTATTATGTTTTATCTTAAAAAGCAAATGGTTCCAATTCACGTCCACGAACAAGGGCCGCACTATATAACAGCTTTTAAGTCATAATATACCCGACCTCTACAATTAGGCCATATCATATCAAAAAAGTAATACATAAATAACCAACCTCGGTATTTCTAATATACAATTTACAAATAAATAAATCAAAAAGAAAAAAGGTCAGCCTTACCCATCTTCGCCTTCCCCTAAATCAAAACCTGATTTTTAAGTCCATATAGTCCAAAGTTCCATATTGCCTTAATAAAAAGGATAAGTTCATCATACCCATTTTACATTACCATAAGTCCAACCTTATTTTAAGTCCACATAGTCCACGGTTCCATACTGCATGAATAAAAAAAAGTCCATCATGCAAAACAAATTTTGTATCCATAATTGTACTATGTAATGCGGTGCAAATGTGTATAGGGGACTACTTCAGCAGGAGGTAGCTTGAGAATCTTGGTTCTCATGGTCTGAGAGTCTTTAGGTGCCTTTTGGCAAACTCCAAGTGGGCTGTGATGTGCCTTTTACTGAGGAGTGGCTTCCGTCTGGCCACTCTACCATAAAGGCCTGATTGGTGGAGTGCTGCATAGATGGTTGTCCTTCTGGAAGTATCTTCCATCTCCACAGAGGAACTCTACAGCTCTGTCAGTGACCATCAGGTTCTTGGTCACCTCCGTGACCAAGGCCCTTCTCTCCCGATTGCTCAGTTTGGCCTGGCGGCCAGCTCTAGGAGGAGTCTTGGTGGTTCCAAACATCTTCCATTTAAGAATGATGGAGGCCACTGTTTTCTTGGGGACCTTCAATGCTGCAGACATTTTTTCGTACCCTTCCCCACATCTGTGCCTCGACACAATCCTGTCTCGGAGCTCCACGGACAATTCCTTCGACCTCATGTCTTGGTTTTTGCTCTGACATGCACTATCAACAGTGGAACCTTATATAGACAGGTGTGTTCCTTTCCAAATCATGTCCAATCAATTGAATTTACCACATGTGGACTCCAATCAAGTTGTAGGAACATCTCAAGGATGATCAATGGAAACAGGATGCACCTGAGCTCGATTTCGAGTTTCATAGCAAAGGGTCTGAATACTTATGTAAATAAGGTATGTTTTATAAATTTGCAAAAATGTATAACCTGGTTTCGCTTTGTCATTATGGGGTATTGTGTGTAGATTGCTGAGATGTATTTATTTTATTTGATCCATTTTAGAATAAGGCTGCAACGTAACAAAATGTGGCACTGTAACTAATAATGAACTAGTCCCTCTTGACTTCACTCGACACCTTCAGATAAATAGTTTGCCATTTCGCGTATGTCTTTTTTTGTCAATGTCGAGGGCGATGGGAAAGATTATTTTCAACAATGTCCCCCAATCAAGGATTCTTAGTTTTTTTTCCCTCTGTAGTCGAGGAATGCACACAATTATATACGTATCAAACTTGAATACAAAACATTCCCCGTTCAATTCTTCTCACACATGCTCATTGGTTTCAGTTCTCATAACATTTCTTAGCTTGCCTCAGGTTTCCACTAACAAATGTTTGAGTGGAAGAGGAAAGTTGAAGGGGGAGAAAGTAAGGAACTTGTCTGTCGGCCTTGCATTAAAGAACATAATTGGTTAAGGAAAACTGTGATAAATAAAAAAGTATATCAGTTTCACTTAAGGACCAAAGGATTGACAGCAGTCCCATATAGATTGCAAAATAGTTGGGAAGAGATCTTTGACGTACCGATCCCATGGCATAGTGTTTATGAACTGACACGCAAAACGACACCGGATTCAAAAATTAGAATCTTTCAATTTAAATTATTATATAAAATTCTTGCTACCAATAGAATGTTATTTATATGGGGGATACAATCTTCCCAGCTCTGCAGATTTTGCTGTGAAGAGATAGAATCATTAGATCATTTGTTTTGGTTCTGTCCATTTGTGGCTTGTTTTTGGACACAGGTCCAGGAATGGCTAAAGGATTGCAATATTTACCTGGAACTAACCTTGCAGATAGCATTACTGGGTGATCTGAAAAGTCATAGTCAATCAATCAATAATATAATAATACTTTTAGCAAAAATGTTTATTTTTAATTCACAATCTGTAGAAGCAATGAGAATAGAAAGGTTCAGAACTTTTGTAAAACATCACAGTATGGTTGAAATATATATGGCAAATAGAAATCCTATATGGATGGTGTTAAGAGATAGATGGGAGGTATTGAATAGAGTTGAAGGATGGGACTAATAACAAATAACAACAAATAATAACAAAGATAGCTAATAATGTAAGCATACTGTGTCCATAATAAGTATATAGGTTGTATGTTGGGAGCTTTTGGGAAAGAGCACAGTTAGAAAGATATGGCATTTAGAAGCAAACCGGATGGACATCATGAAAATGATCGGAGAGGTTGAGCGTAGAAGAAGTTCAGGAGCAAAAAAATAAATAAATATATATATATATATATATATATATATATATATATATATATATATATATATAGATATAGATATAGAATTATTGTAAAATTAACTCTGTCCATAAGGTGTAGATAGTAAGTATAGACCGGAAGTAGAGGCCTGGGCGTTGTTGTTCACTAATTTACTCCAAGTAGGGAAAGGATGGTGGGGTTGAAAAGTAATAAAGGGGAATATATATATATAAAAAATAAAAAAAACATGGGGGATTGGAAGTGATGCAGACAATTACATTGATAGAAGATACAATCTATCTGCAATATTAAGCTGATCCATCCCCCCGAAAAAAAAAAGAAAAGAAAAAAAAAAAAAATGTTTGAGAAGAAATACCATGTCAGATTCAGTTCCCCTACTTGTTTAAAATGAATAGTTCATTTGCCTTCCCTGGTGGTGTTGTCTGCTTTCAGAAAAAAGAGACCCCTCCCTCTGATGCATTTCCCGTGTAACATGTGTGACGCCTCTCCTCAATATTCTTACAGATTTAACAGCCTATCATGTCTCTGATATTTGCATGTGCTCCTCGTCCCCGTGGCTCGTCTCTGTTCTTAGTGCGTTGCTGTACTGTACGTAACCCCCTCTGTGTGTGCGGTTTCTTCTCTTCCTCCACTCCTCTCTTTTTCTCTCATCTCCCTGCAGCCAAGGCCACCATGCTGTTTAGCAGAAACACCAAGGCCATCGTATGGGGCATGCAGACGCGGGCGGTGCAAGGCATGCTCGACTTTGACTACGTGTGCTCACGAGACGAGCCCTCTGTGGCGGCCATGGTCTACCCCTTCACGTAGGTCCCTCAAGACTCTTGAGCCCAATTTCCATTCTCCCCCAAAGCTTTCCTCAAAGTGTTCACTTGTTCACTCCCCCCTCAAGGATTTCTAATGAAGTGGATTGTTATAGATGGCCATAAAAATGCAGAGTAGCCTATTGAGAAAGGTACAGAACTTATTCACAAAACAGTTTGAAATTTAGAGGGGTAAAATAAACATTTATTTTAGAGCTGAAGGGGCTTTGCCCTCAGACTTCAAGTTGGAACCCTACGCTGGTTGGGTATCCCCGTTTCGAATTGAACTAATCATGATCCATTGTTTTACATAGGACCTCCCCAGCCCTTCTGGTTCCAGCCAGTCCTTCCGGGATAACCAAACACTAGCTAGCACAAACCTTCGGAGTTCGGACATCGTTTGCCGCTAACATCCATGAATAGGGCTCATAAATCATCACCCACATTTTCAAAAAGTTATAACAACCCTTCTACACTAAAACGAGTGACATATTAGACAACTGCAACCTGTTAAACGTTACAATATTGTGACTAGCAAGTAGCAACTAATGTTAGCTAGCATAGCTAACATTCACTAGCATTGTTCTGCCCATAGAAATCACACTTCTGTGAAATCAAACTGTCCACTTAGGAAGCAGCACTGATTGACAATACATTTCACATGCTGTTGTGCAAATGGAATAGACAACAGGTGGAAATTATAGGCAATTAGCAAGACACCCCCAATAAAGGAGTGGTTCTGCAGGTGGTGACCACAGACCACTTCTCAGTTCCTATGCTTCCTGGCTGATGTTTTGGTCACTTTTGAATGCTGGGGGTGCTTTCACTCTAGTGGTAGCATGAGATGGAGTCTACAACCCACACAAGTGGCTCAGGTAGTGCAGCTCATCCAGGATGGCACATCAATGCGAGCTGTGGCAAGAAGGTTTGCTGTGTCTGTCAGCGTAGTGTCCAGAGCATGGAGGCAATACCAGGAGACAGGCCAGTACATCAGGAGACGTGGAGGAGGCCGTAGGAGGGCAACAACCCAGCAGCAGGACCGCTACCTCCGCCTTTGTGCAAGGAGGAGCAGGAGGAGCACTGCCAGAGCCCTGCAAAATGACCTCCAGCAGGCCACAAATGTGCATGTGTCTGCTCAAACGGTCAGAAACAGACTCCATGAGGGTGGTATGAGGGCCCGACGTCCACAGGTGGGGGTTGTGCTTACAGCCCAACACCGTGCAGGACGTTTGGCATTTGCCAGAGAACACCAAGATTGGCAAATTCGCCACTGGCGCCCTGTGCTCTTCACAGATGAAAGCAAGTTCACACTGAGCACATGTGACAGACGTGACAGAGTCGAAAGACGCCGTGGAGAACGTTCTGCTGCCTGCAACATCCTCCAGCATGACCGGTTTGGCGGTGGGTCAGTCATGGTGTGGGGTGGCATTTCTTTGGGGGGCCGCACAGCCCTCCATGTGCTCGCCAGAGGTAGCCTGACTGCCATTAGGTACCGAGATGAGATCCTCAGACTCCTTGTGAGACCATATGCTTGTGCGGTTAGCCCTGGGTTCCTCCTAATGCAAGACAATGCTAGACCTCATGTGGCTGGAGTGTGTCAGCAGTTCCTGCAAGAGGAAGGCATTGATGCTATGGACTGGCCCGCCCGTTCCCCAGACCTGAATCCAATTGAGCACATCTGGGACATCATGTCTCGCTCCATCCACCAACGCCACATTGCACCACAGACTGTCCAGGAGTTGGCGGATGCTTTAGTCCAGGTCTGGGAGGAGATCCCTCAGGAGACCATCCGCCACCTCATCAGGAGCATGCCCAGGCGTTGTAGGGAGGTCATACAGGCACGTGGAGGCCACACACACTACTGAGCCTCTTTGACTTGTTTTAAGGACATTACATCAAAGTTGGATCAGCCTGTAGTGTGGTTTTCCACTTTAATTTTGAGGGTGACTCCAAATCCAGACCTCCATGGGTTGATAAATTTGATTTCCATTGATAATTTTTGTGTGATTTTGTTGTCAGCACATTCAACTATGTAAAGAAAAAAGTATTTAATAAGATTATTTCATTCATTCAGATCTAGGATGTGTTCTTTTAGTGTTCCCTTTATTTTTTTGAGCAGTGTTATTTTTTTGAGCAGTGTATATGCTGCTTCATATGAAATATATTATTCATGTCCATGTTGCTCATTGCTCATCATTGCTCCAGTGTCTCATACCCCACTCCGTTGCCAGCAACATTGCTCGGCAATATTGCCTCAAAAAATTGCCAGTGAATCATGGCCTTAAATTGGTCATTATTACTATGTGGCAGTGTTGTCTGTCTCCTTTTAGTTAGCTAGGCTATCTAGGCAGCTAGCCTAACTTTAGCTTGGATTGTTTACCTCTCTAGTGGGGGCATAGCAAATTGACGAGGAAGTGTGGGGGGCGTTGCTCATGCAAATAGTGTGCATATGAGAACCAATCACAAAGTCACTGTCGCTCAGAATTTGAGCTAACCTCCCCTTTTACAAGCCCAAGATACCAGACCAGTGAGTCACATCTCGCGCGTCTGCCAGCCTAATTACTAATGTACTTGGTAATCCATCTTTGTTTCCCAAATCCAAAATGGACCGTAATGAACTGAAAGAACGTATCCTTAGAATACTAATTGTTAATCCAGCTCCAACTCTCCCGAGTGGCGCAGTGGTCAAAGGCACTGCGTCGCAGTGCTAGCTGTGCCACTAGAGATCCTGGTTCGAATCCAGGCTCTGTCGTAGCTGGCTGCGACCGGGAGACCCATGGGGCGGCGCACAATTGGCCCAGCGTCGTCCAGGGTAGGGGAGGGAATGGCCGGCAGGGATGTAGCTCAGTTGGTAGAGCATGGCGTTTGCAACGCCAGGGTTGTGGGTTCGACTCCCACGGGTGGCCAGTATGAAAAATAAAAATGTATGCACTCACTAACTGTAAGTCGCTCTGGATAAGAGTGTCTGCTAAATGACAAAATGTTTAAATGTAAGTGATTAAATAATCATGTTTGTGATCAGACTAGTGATAATTGGTGTATTTATTGATGTAGCTATGTGTGACTGTGTTCTCAGTGGGGACCACAAGCAGAAGTTCTACTGGGGCCACAAGGAGATCCTGATTCCTGTTTATAAGAACATGGCCGACGCAATGAAAAAGCACCCCGAAGTGGACGTGCTCATAAGCTTTGCCTCGCTCCGCTCTGCCTTTGACAGCACCATAGAAACCATGCAGTACTCACAGGTAAAGGCGTCTTTTGTTAATAATTTTATTTATTCCACTTTTTCTCAAGTTATGGCTTCCTTGGCGGAGGTGGGGGGGGGGTAGCCTTATATTGAGAAATATAGTCAAAATCCACATCCAAAGACATACAGTACCAGTCAAAAGTTTGGACACATCTACTCATTCAAGGGTTTTTCTTTATTTTTACTATTTTCTACATTGTAGAATAATAGTGAAGACATCAAAACTATGAAATAATACATATGGAATAATGTAGTAACCAAAAAAGTGTTAAACAAATCAAAATATACTTTATATTTGTGATTCTTCAAATAGCCACCCTTTGCCTTGACGACAGCTTTGCACAATCTTGGCATTCTCTCAACCAGCTTCACCTGGAATGCTTTTCCAACTGTCTTGAAGGAGTTCCCACATATGCTGAGCACTTGTTGGCTGCTTTTCTTTCACTCTGCAGTCCAACTCATCCTAAACCATCTCAATTGGGTTGAGGTCGGGGGATTGTGGAGGCCAGGTCATCTAATGCAACACTCCATCACTCTCCTTGTTGGTAAAATAGCCCTTACACAGCCTGGAGGTGTGTTGGGTCATTGTCCTGTTGAAAAACAAATGATAGTCCCACTAAGCCCAAACCAGACGGGATGGCGTATCGCTGCAGAATGCTGTGGTAGCCATGCTGGTTAAGTGTGCCTTGAATTCTAAATAAATCACAGACAGTCTCACCAGCAAAGCACCATAACACCATACACATGGGGAGATCATCCGTTCACCCACACCATGTCTCACAAAGACACGGCGGTTGGAACCAAAAAATCTTCAATTTGGTCTCCAGACCAAAGGACACATTTCCACCGGTCTAATGTCCATTGCTCGTGTTTCTTGGCCCAAGCAAGTCTCTTCTTCTTATTGGTGTCCTTTAGTAGTGGTTTATTTGCAGCAATTTGACCATGAAGGCCTGATTCACACAATCTCCTCTGAACAGTTGATGTTGAGATGTGTCTGTTACTTGAACTCTGTGAAGCATTTATTTGGGCTGCAATTTCTGAGGCTGGTAACTCTGGGTCTTCCATTCCTGTGGCGGTCCTCATGAGTCAGTTTCATCATAGCGCTTGATAGTTTTTGCGACTGCACTTGAAGAAACTTTCAAAGTTCTTGACATTTTCTGTTTTGATTGACCTTCATGTCTTAAAGTAATGATGGACTGTCGTTCCTCTTTGCTTATTTGAGCTGTTCTTGCCATAATATGGACTTGGTCTTTTACCAAATAGGGTTTTCTTCTGTATACTCCCCCTACCTTGTCACAACACAACTGATTGGCTCAAACGCATTAAGAAGGAAATACATTCCTCAAATTAACTTTTAAGAAGGCACACCTGTTAATTGAAATGCATTCCAGGTGACTACCTCATGAAGCTGGTTGAGAGAATGCCAAGAGTGTGCAAAGCTGTCATTAAGGCGAAGGGTGGCTATTTGAAGAATCTCAAATATAAAATATATTTTGGTTTGTTCAACACTTTTTTTTTGGTTACTACATGATTCCATATGTTATTTCATAGTTTTGATGTCTTCACTATTATTCTACAATGTAAAAATAAAGAAAACCCCTTGAATGAGTAGGTGTGTCCAAACTTTTGACTGGTACTGTACATATGTGTATCGATGGCTCTTGTAGAAGCTAACGTAGGCTTGCACAGTGATATCACCTACTCTGACACAGGAAGTAACTGTCAACCTCCAACCATAACACCTGAGGTTTTCTAGTTTAGTGGTACTGACAGTTAACGTCGATTACGATGACTGGTGGTGAGTAAGGTTAATGTTAACAACACTAATTTGCTGTAATGGTTGCATAAATACTATTAGCAAAATAGAAAGCTGTTTAAGGCCATGGTCTTAGACCTAACAGTTATGTCCCTTATCATTCAAGGACATTTTGACTTTACTTGTTCGAATGCGCCTAATAAGGAATTTACTTTTGTGACTCCAGATCCACACCATCGCCATCATAGCTGAGGGTATCCCTGAAGCCCAGACCAGGAAGTTGATCAAGAGGGCCGATGAGAACGGCATCACAATCATCGGCCCAGCCACAGTAAGAACTTTGCTAATTAAGTGCAATATTGTAACCTAATATGGCTGCATGTTACTGTTAGTGAGCATTAACGTGTGTTTGTCATTGTGTCTCTCTGGTCTCTGAAGAGAGCATAACAACCCATGCCTACCCTCATCACTCCTCTGTGTGTTCCTCTAACCAGGTGGGAGGCATCAAACCCGGCTGTTTCAAGATCGGGAACACGGGCGGAATGCTGGACAACATTCTGGCCTCCAATCTGTACCGGCCGGGCAGCGTGGCCTACGTGTCCCGCTCAGGAGGCATGTCCAACGAGCTCAACAACATAGTCTCCCACACTACAGACGGCGTCTACGAGGGCGTGGCCATCGGAGGTGACCGGTGAGGAAGATTAGGAGGCGGAAGAGGAGATGTCAGAGGGCAAATGGCTAATTAGAGAATCCATTCCAAATAGGGATGAAGGGTTCCACTTTATTTCACTGGAGCTATCTTCCACGGCCTGTATTCTCAAAGCATCTCAGAGCAGGAGTGCTGGTCTAGGATATGTTTTTCCTTTAAAATGATAATAATTTAGCGGGGACCTGATCCTAGATCAGCACTCCTACTCTGAGACGTCAATAGAAGGCCAAGTTTTTACTTTAACGGTAAGGTTGTTGTTATTATGTACTCAAATAGTATAAAATGCTTGATAATAATCTATTAACTTCTACCTTGTTTCTTTAAAACAAGTTCCTCTACTAAAGCTCCATTTGCGTTGACCTGTAGGTATCCAGGCTCAACGTTCATGGACCACGTGCTCCGCTACCAGGACACTCCGGGGGTTAAGATGATCGTGATGCTAGGAGAGGTGAGTCTTTTTTATTGGCACTACAAATCTAATCAAATCAAATGTTAATGGTCACATGCGCCGAATACAACAGGTGCAGACATTACAGTGAAATGCTTACTTACAGCCCTTAACCAACAGTGCATTTATTTTTTTAAATAAAACAACAACAAAAAAAGTGTTGCGAAACAAAGAGCAGAAGTAAAATAAAATAACAGTAGGGAGGCTATATATATACAGGGGGGTACCGGTGCAGAGTCAATGTGCGGGGGCACCGGCTAGTTGAGATAGTTGAAGTAATATGTACATGTGGGTAGAGTTAAAGTGACTATGCATAAATAATTAAGAGTAGCAGCAGCGTAAAAAGGATGGGGTGGGGGGGCAGTGCAAATAGTCCGGGTAGCCATGATTAGCTGTTCAGGAGTCTTATGGCTTGGGGGTAGAAGCTGTTGAGAAGTCTTTTGGACCTAGACTTGGCACTCCGGTACCGCTTGCCGTGCGGTAGCAGGGAGAACAGTCTATGACTAGGGTGACTTGTTTTTACCAGCATTGCTTCTAATAGATGTATATTTGTATTATGTCTTACAAGTCCAGAACAGTCATTCTGATTCCCATGTAAAATAGCTTTTTGAGTGACTAAAATATCACCCATAATATTTTGGGGGAATGAAATGCTCAAAATTTGAGAAAAAGTACTCTTTCTCTCATGGCTAACTACCAGGAAGTTATAAAAGACAGGCTGAGTGGGTTGGGAGAGTATATTCATGAGCTTGCCTTGACTGACAGCTCTTTAAAAGGCCTATGTCAAGAAACGTGGATGCAGTGAGTAAAATGCAGACAGTAAAATCATCTCAAGCAAATTTGGTGATACACAAAGCAACTCAAACAACATTGAAATTGCATCAGTAACCAGGTTTCCATCCAACCTTTTAATGCGAGTAAAGTGCGTGTCGGAGAAAAACATGTCATGACAGGCCTGATGGAAACTTTCCAAATGTCAACAAAACCAAATACGCTAGACAAGGTCAAATGAGTTATGCGAGAAATGTCAGTGGAAAAGTTTGAATGCCAAATATTGATATAATAAGAATCATATCGAAGTAACCTTGGGAGTCACGCAATGACACGTTGTGTGGTCCTCCCACTACAACTCGTCGGGAAAGCATGCGGTTTATTAGGCTACAGATTATGATGAATTTCAAAGAGAGGTGAAAGTGCAAGGTGATGAGCTTGATGCTCATTTCCAATAAATATTGAGGGTCTTATTCTGGTAACAAGATCATCGATGCTTGGCTGCCGTTTGACAAAATAATCTCGCTCTTTTGTTCAGCATAATCTCATGTAGGCTATACCGGCACTGTATCTGCAAGCTGTTGTCTAGAGCGCACGTGCCAATACCAGAGTGAGCACACTCGCTTATATAACGCAATAGTTTTTTGTGAGAAAACCATCAGTAGAGTTGAAAATGCGATGGAAACCCGTTTAAGTTGTATTTTTTATTTGGCACATGGGAATTTAACGGCAAAGGGTTTTATGTGCATTATGTGATCACGCGCAGCCTTTTATCCATAACTAGTCAATTTGATGGAAACACATCTCTGGTGGGAAAATGCACAATGTTGTTACAACCAGAATTCAAAATGGATGTAATGTATTTATTTTTTCTCATCCATCTACACACAATACCCCATAATGAGAAAGTGTACATTTTGGCAAATGTAATGAAAATGAAATGCAGAAATATCTTATTTACATAAGTATTCACACCCCTGGATCAATATTTGTAGAAGCACCTTTGGCAGCGATTAAAGCTATGAGTCTTTCTGGTTAAGTCTCTTAAGAGCTTTCCACGCCTGGATTGTGAAACATTATTCATTTCAAAAATCTTCAAACTGTGTCAAATTTGTTGTTGATCATTGCTAGACAACCATTTTCAGGTCTTGCCGTAGATTTAAGTCAAAACGGAAACTCGACCACTCAGGAACATTCACTGTCTTCTTGGTAAGCAACTCCAGTGTAGATTTGGCCTTGTATTTTAGCGTATTGTCCTGCTGAAAGGTGAATTAATCTGCCAGTGTCTGGTGGAAAACAGACTGAACCAGGTTTCCCTCTATGATTTTGCCTGTGCTTAGCTCATTCAGTTAATTTTTTATCCAGAAAAACTCCCCAGTCCTTAACGATTTACAAGCATACCCATAACATGATGCAACCACCACTATCCTTGAAAATATGGAGAGTGGTACTCAGTAATGTGTTGTATTTGATTTGCCCCAAACATAACACGTTGTATTCAGGGCAATGAGTTAGTTAATTGCTTTGCCACATTTTTATAAATATTACTTTAGTGACTTGTTGTACAGACATCCTTCGTTTTACTCTTTCAATTAGGTTAGTAGTGTGGAGTAACTACAATGTTCTTGATCCATCCTCAGTTTTCTCCTATCACAGCCATTAAACTCTAACTGTTTTAAAGTCACCATTGGCCTCATGGTGAAATCCTTCCTCTCCGGCAACTTGAGTTAGGAAGGACGCCTGTATCTTTGTAGTGACTGGGTGTATTGATACACCATCTAAAGTGTAATTAATAACTTCACCATGCTCAAAGGGATATTCAATGTCTGCTTTTAATTTTTTTTACCCATCTACCAATAAGTGCACTTCTTTGCGAGGCATTGGAAAACCTCCCTGGTCATTATTGTTGAATCTGTGTTTGAAATTCACTGCTCAAATGAGGGACCTTATGAGCCATGCAACTTATGTGACTTGTTAAGCACAATTTTACTCCTGAACTTATTTAGGCTTGCCATAGCAAAGGGGTTGAATACTTATTGACTCAAGACATTTTTCATTTTTTATTAATTTGTAAAAATTTTGAAAAACATAATTCCACTTTGACATTATGGGGTATTGGTTGTAGGCCAGTGACAAAAAAAAATCTATTTAATCTATCTTAAATTCAGGCTGTATAACAACAAATGTGGAAAAAGTCAAGGGGTATAAATACTTTCTGAAGGCATTGTATATAAACCACGCCCCTCTGCAAACACGCCTTCTCCAATGTTGGTTACAAAGCGGAACTTATTTAAATTAGGTAAAATAATATCATGTTACCATTGGTGTATTAAAATGACTTAGTGAAGTCACCCTATTCCCTTAATCCAAGTGTTTGACATGGGGTAGGGGACCAATATCTTTATGATCAAACTTTATCAATGTTGAAGCAACAGTCAGTTTTCATATTTTGGTCATCATACTTTGATATGGTTTCATACAAATATCATCCAATTTCATGAAACATGATTTACAATGTGTATATTTATATTTTACATGTATTTATATTAGATTTCTCTGAACTAATATTTATATTGGATTTCTATTAGATTTGGTAAATTATCCTATAGATTTCTATTTACAAAATATCCAAAATTAACATCTCTCCTCTCCTATCTCTTTTCTCTCTCCCTTTCCTTGTGTAGGTCGGAGGCACAGAAGAGTATAAGATCTGTCAAGGCATCAAGGAGGGCAGGATAACCAAGCCGGTGGTGTGCTGGTGTATAGGAACCTGTGCCACCATGTTCTCCTCGGAGGTCAGTGGGCCGTTTTTTGGTTTGGTAACGTGTCTAGGGAGAACTTATCAGGGATGTAAACGAGCCACTTTTCAGCGATATTCACAATTTTGATCTGAAAATAGATCATCTTGTAGATCTGTGAAAAAAGAAAAAGTTTTGTGGGAGGGGGGTGGGGTCTGACGAAAGTGCGCAGACGTAGAATGTATCTCCCATTGAGCAATGAGTGCGTCATCCAATATCACGCGTGACAGTTGTGAGCAGCCAGCCGCATACCCTAACCAGCAATTAGCCTAGCCTACTGAGGTTTAAAAATGTTATTTAGCCGTAATGGGGAGCTGGGGTGTGCAGTGATGGGGTTTCTGTTGTTAAATGTGTTTAATTATTGGAGCGGCTCGCAACGCGAGCGAAGTGGATACATAGATATCTTTTCATTGCGTCTGTAAGAACAAGCAGGCCAGTCTGACTTCGCTGTCACGTAACCTATGAGTGCCATTGCCATAGAGGAAAAACTGAGCACAATGACAGTCATCCTTGCTCCTTTACATAAATGAAAACCACGAGTTTCTCGCCCAAACCCCATTCTACCATGAATTGGCGTACATGTTATATAATTTTATAAACCATTTTGCGGACCGTTTTAAACTACTCGTTGGCCACAAGTTTTTGGTTTGATAAAAAAATACCTTGTTTAGTCATGTTACCTGGCTATCTAGCTAACAACATGGTACCCAACAAATATGATGGTTAAACGTTTTCAGTGTTATATTTTTATATATATTTTTAAATAAGATCATCTTTGAGAACTAACAATCACCAAAATAAAAACTAGACAGTCAGGGAAAATATAAAATGTTTCAAATGTCATGCCATGGGGCCCCCATTGATTTTGTTATGAGTCAATCAGATGGTATAAGATCACTGCATAAGCCATGACTAAATGTGACCGACCGGCTCGATTCGGTCTTATGTCGCAACATTTGAAATTGTGTTTTTTACATTGGATAAAAGTAAAGACTCAGAGCTAGAAAATTGTATATCATACACTACAGTTGAGGAATAATGGAAAAGTAATTCTGCTTTGAAAGTTGATTCAGCATCGTTCACACCCTCTTAAGCTACCAAATATTTCAATACTAAAGGCTGGTTTATACTACGTGTGTATTCGTACATTTAATCTGGAGTGCCAGAGTGTGCTCAGAGCGTTGTCAGATTGTCCGTTTGTAAATTCAGAGCGTTTCGCTCTCGGAGCGTTCAGAGCGCACAGTAGGGTTGATCTGAGCGTTCTGACCTAACAGCAGCAGTCAATCACCCAAGCTAACATTGGCTAGCTTGCTAGCTACTTCCAGACACAAATGAGAGAGAGCTCACTGACCATTTTACTTCCCCTAGCAGAGCTGGTTAGGCTGTTATCCAGAGCGTTGGTGACTGCAACTGTGCTGCTGGCAACAATTTAATTACGCTTTTTTGCCAACGTTTACTGACACCGGCCATATTCAGCGGGTGTTGAGCGTTCGTAAATTCGTCAGTTATTCTGTGCGCTGGCACACTCAGACGAGAGTGCTCTGAAATCGGAGTAGATAGCCAGAGCGAATTTACGAACGCACCCTATGTCTATCGACAGTTGTCGCAGTGACATAATGAACATTCTATTGAAATGATTACTTGCATAGTGGAGTCTTTTGTTTAGACATGTAGCTAGCAAGCTAAACAATGAACCATAATCCCAACACATAATGTTACAACCCTGCATTAATCTGCAGGTAGCTAACCAACCAGGTTCAATGTTTGCTAGCTAACATTAGGCTATAACTAGCAATGCAAATGGCTCTGGGATACGAATAATATTACTACACAGATCATACACCTAACGTTAGCTAGCGAGCCAGCCAGCTATCGTTAGCTAGCTAACGGTACACTTTAACTTGAAATGAAAATGACTTTCTGACTAAATTAGAAACGTGTAATATCTGAAAATGTATCTAGCTAGACAATCTTACCCGTATACATGGATGGACGCTTCTCCCTCTCTGTCGCAGATGCCATGGTTGCCCCTAGTTTGAAGGTGTAATCCGGAGCCATCTGTGTTCTCTTTTCGACTCCGTCTCCGTATTTGCAATCAACATTTTCTCCATCTCCTTAGCTATCATACTCTAATTCCACTGATTTCAAAACTCGGTCCTCCAGAAAGTGGAGAGCAACACTTATGCAGTTCTACTAAGTGATATCTTTAAAAAAAAACGCATTAGAAAGGATTACGTACACATACTGACCAGCTCATGTTATAGACAGACGCTTGCTACATGGAAGACAATCCAAACTCATTATCTCAGCAAATTATGGCTAGCGGGAAGGTTGCTTTCTTTTTCCGTGGCTAAACCAACTAGGCTTGCAATTTAACAATTATATTCGTATTACAGATGGCATACAAGTTTGTTATTAAGGCACATGAAAGATTATGTTCCGGAAGGCATTTCTGCCAAATAATGCATTTTGTAAAAAAAATTGGTTTACGTTCAAATGGCTCTCCTGTGAAGTAGTGACGCGCGACATACGTCTAGTTTCCTGAAACAAGTCACAAATGTGTAGAATTGCAGGGCAGGAAGTTAGCTTTACAATGGCACATTTTCTCTCAGCCCCATGGCAAAATGTATAGAATTGCAGGAAATTAGCATTTAAAACAATAAAACCTTGTCTCTGCGGCCAAGAGGAGGACCTCTAAAATGTGCAGTCAGAGACCGCTCCATTGGCCAAAGGCACAGCCAATACCACTCGGTATCGTGAAAATAGAGAAATAATAGAAAAAAAAAACACGTAATAATAAAAGTAATATTAGATACACAATAGGTGTTTCTCAATATGCGTACTACCGTGCTCTACGCTCATTCTCCGAGTGCATTCTCCGAGGACGTTCTCTTGAGGACGTTCTTGTGAGGACGAGAGTGTGGAGAACGCATAAAACAATACATTTGAGAATCACTCGCACTCCCCCTACTGTATTACCTCACGCTGCATCTCCCTATTTACTGAACCTTCTTCCAACCAGGACCATGGTAACAATAGAGACGAAACAAGATATACACAAAGCAAACATTTTACATCATAATTATCAGCTAGATATATGTGAATTGTAGTACTCTAGCTAGCCAGCTAGTTAAACAGGCAAAAATGACCTAAACTAATGTTATGGAAGGTAGATGTCAATTCTTTGTGGGTAGCTAGCTAACAATTCTTTGTGGCTAGCTAGCTAGCCAGTTAGCCCTATTGACTTACTGTTATGATGATTTTCTCCTGTATCAAGTAATTCAGGATGCAAGAGAATAGTTAAACACTTACATGGAGAGTTGATTAAAAGTATTTAATATTGCGGTACCGGGTTCACATAGCAAACGGCCCGTGAGTGGCCCATTGCTATCTGAACTCACTGAACAAAGGAAATCTCTAAGCTTATATACTTGTTTGCAAGCTAATTCTATCCAACAGTTGCCAACCATTATTGAGTGTCACTCCTCACCACATATAGGATCACCCTAGATGGTATCGTGTTGCACCCTAGTCAGGATATTCCATCACGTACTCCTACGATTAGCACAAGTTGCCCCTCAGCTATCTTGGCCCGCATACCTTCTGGCACCCACCAGTGACAGAAATAAATTCATGGAATGTCCTCATCCTCCAAATCCTTATGCAGCTCTCAATTATCAAACATTAACTAATCCTGTATAAAATACGTAATATCACTTACTATGGACTTACCCATTCACTGAACCTTCTTCCAGCCAGGACAATGGCAATAGAGACTAAACAAGATATACACAAATCAAACTTTTTACTTCATAACTATCAGCTAGCTATATGTGAATTGTAATAATGTAGCTAAGCAGATAATTAACAGGCAAAAATGACCTAAAACCAATGTTATCCAAGGTAGATGTCAATTCTTCGTGACTATCTGGCTTGCTAACAGTAGTAGCTAGCCAGTTAGCCCTATTGACATATTATGGGCTCGTGATCAACGGTATGTTGGCAGGTAAACATGCCCTAACTAACACAGCATGTACAGTTGAAGTCGGAAGTTTAGATACACTTAGGTTGGAGTCATTAAAACTTGTTTTTCAACCTCTCCACACATTTCTTGTTAACAAACTATAGTTTTAGCAAGTCGGTTAGGACATCTACTTTGTGCATGACACAAGTAATTTTTCAACAATTGTTTACAGACAGATTATTTCACTTATAATTCAATGTATCACAATTCCAGTGGGTCAGAAGTTTGCATACACTAAGTTGACTGTGCCTTTAAACAGCTTGGAAAATTCCAGAAAATGATGTCATGGCTTTAGAAGCTTCTGATAGGCTAATTGACATCATTTGAGTCAATTGGAGGTGTACCTGTGGATGTATTTCAAGGCCTACCTTCAAACTCAGTGCATCTTTGCTTGACATCATGGGGAAATCTAAAGAAATCAGCCAAAATTGTAGACCTCCACAAGTCTGGTTCATCCTTGGGAGCAATTTCCAAACGCCTGAAGGTACCACGTTCATCTGTACAAACAATAGTACGCAAGTATAAACACCATGGGACCACGCAGCCGTCATACTGCTCAGGAAGGAGACGCATTCTGTCTCCTGGAGATGAATGTACTTTGGTGCGAAAAGTGCAAATTAATCCCAGAACATGCTGGAGGAGACAGGGACAAAAGTATCTATATCCACAGTAAAACGAGTCCTATATCGACATAACCTGAAAGGCCGCTCAGCAAGGAAGAAGCTACTGCTCCAAAACCGCCATAAAATAGCCAGACTACGGTTTGCAACTGCACATGGGGACAAAGATCGTACTTTTTGGAGACATGTCCTCTGTTCTGATTAAACAAAAATAGAATTGTTTGGCCATAATGACCATCGTTATGTTTGGAGGAAAAAGGGGAACGCTTGCAAGCCGAAGAACACCATCCCAACCGTGAAGCACGGGGGTGGCAGCATCATGCTGTGGGGGTGCTTTGCTGCAGGAGAGACTGGTGCACTTCACAAAATAGATGGCATCATGAGGAAGGAAAATTATGTGGATATATTGAAGCAACATCTCAAGACATCAGTCAGGAAGTTAAAGCTTGATCGCAAATGGGTCTTCCAAATGGACAATGACCCCAAGCATACTTCCAAAGTTGTGCCAAAATGGCTTAAGGACAACAAAGTCAAGGTATTGCAGTGGCCATCACAAAGCCCTGACCTCAATCCTATAGAACATTTGTGGGCAGAACTGAAAAAACGTGTGCGAGCAAGGAGGCCTACAAACCTGACTCAGTTACACCAGCTCTGCCAGGAAGAATGGGCCAAAATTCACCCAACTTATTGTGGGAAGCTTGTGGAAGGCTACCCGAAACGTTTGACCCAAGTTAAACAATTTCAAGGCAATGCTACCAAAAATACTAATTGAGTGTATGTAAACTTCTGACCCACTGGGAATGTGATGAAAGAAATAAAAGCTGAAATAAATCATTCTCTCTACTATTATTCTGACATTTCACATTCTTAAAATAAAGTGGTGATCCTAACTGACCTAAAACAGGGAATTTTTACAAGGATTAAATGTCAGGAATTGTGAAAAACTGAGTTTAAATGTATTTGACTAAGGTGTATGTAAACCTCCGACTTCAACTGTATTTATTAACGTATCAAGATGATAAAATATTGTAGTCAGGCAACATATGAGATGTGAATAGGCAACATTTCATTCAGAAGTCGGAGTGTATTTACTCTTGCTTCAGCTCAAATAATGGCCGCCATTGATTTCAAGAAATTTAGCATAATTTTTTACGTGGTTGCGTCATTTATTTGCATACTTTCCGTTGAAGCTTGCATCGATGCATGCTTAAAAATATGTACAAACTGAGTACGCATTTGAGAAGTGCCCTCCGTGCTTCGTTTCGCATACTTTGATTTGGACTCATACTCTGTCCCTTCCGTGCTCCAATTTGCGTGCACGGTAGTATGCATTTTGAGAGACACCCAATGAGTAACGATAACTTGGCTATATACAAGGGGTACCAGTACCGAGTTGATTTGCAGGGGTACCAGGTAATTGAGGTAGATATGTACATATAAGTAGGAATAGGGTACTAGGGATTTTTCCCAGTGAACTAAAACGTGCAAGGGTAATTCCTCTATATAAATTACGGAATATGCTGGATTATGGAAACTATCGGCCTGTCTCAATCCTGGGTATTTTATCGAAGGTCATGGGAAAGGTTATGTTCGTGCAGATTGACAGTTATATTTCCTTACATAACCTACTATATGAGCTCCAATCTAGCTTTTGGAAATACCATTCCACCGACACTTGCCTACTATATCTAGCTGACCATATCAGGAAGGAAGTAGATGGAGGGAAATGTTGTGGTATAGTTATGTTAGATCTTCAAAAGGCGTTTGATAAGGTGGATCATGAGATTATGTTAATCAAACTAAGAGCCATGGGTTTTAACAATTTAGCCATAAAATGGGTTAGCTCTTATCTGCAAGGAAGAAAACAGATGGTGGATGTGGATGGGACCCAGTCTAAACCCAAAACATTGAACTGGGGGGTACCCCAAGGGAGTGTGCTGGATCCACTTTTCTTTGTTGTATATAAATGATCTGAAATCTGCCTGTACATGTGACCTTTTCCTCTATGCAGATGATTATGCACTGTTGGTTTCCCACAAAGACAGAAATGTGTTTGAGAAAGCCCTCAGTGCTGATCTTCTGAATGTCAGTAAATGGCTATATGTCAATAAGCGGTCACTCCACCTTGGAAAAACAGAGTCTATCTTGTACGGGTCCAAAGTGCAACTGACGAAATCCCCTAACTTTAAGGTGGTAGTAGGTGACATAGTAGTCACAGCAAAAGACTTAAACTGAATTATCTTGGATGTGTTCTAGATAACCATCTGACGGGAGAGAATGGCACAAAAAGTAAACTCCAAAGTGAACCATAAAATTTGGTTTCTGGCAAGAACCTCCACATTTATGCAGAAGAATTCAATGGTGGCATTAGCAGGGGCTCTTGTTCAGTGCAACTTCGACTATGCGTGCTCTTCCTGGTACAATAGTGCCCCAAGATAATTAAAAACACTGCAGACGTTTCAGAACAAATTTGTCAGGATTATTAACTTCCATCACATACTCGTCTTGACCATTCCCACTTTGAAAGCCTCAGATGGCTTAAAGTGGAGGAGAGAGTTTCCCAGATTAAATTGTCCAGGATAACCATAACTATTCCACTAGAAGGACTGAAACTGAAGTTGTTTATTTTAGATTTAATAGTGGTATGGGGAAAGAAACCTTTTTGTACTCCGCTGCCATTCTTTGGAAAGTCTTCCAAACAATTTGACATTCATCACCTCCATAGGCAGTTTAAAGTTCTCACTGAAAAAATTACTAAATAGTAGCATGTCTCAAAAGTGAGTCGTAAGACTACAGTACGTGGGTGAGAAGAAATACCTGGGATAGCATATGGTCTACCTTTTGGTGCCTATTGTGTATCATATTGTGATTTGTCTTGTGATTTGTCTTGTGACACTACATGACCAAAAGTACAGTGCATTCGGAAAGTGTTCAGACCCCTTGACTTTTTCCACATTTTGTTACGTTACAGCCTTATTCTAAAATTGATTAAATTGTTTGTTTCACTCATCAATCTACACACAATATCCCATAATGACAAAGCAAAAACAGGTTGTTAGAACATTTTGCTAATTTATAAAATAAAAAAACGGAAATATTACATTTACATAAGTATTCATACCCTTTACTCAGTACTTTTATTGAAGTACCTATTGGCCGCGATTACTGCCTCAAGTCTTCTTGGGTATGACGCTACAAACTTGGCACAACTGTATTTGGGAAGTTTCTCCCATTGTTCTCTGCAGATCCTCTCGAGCTCTTGTCAGGTTGGATGGGGAGCGTCGTTGCATAGCTATTTTCAGGTCTCTCCAGAGATGTAAGAGTGGTTCAAGTCCTGCACTGCCTGGGCCACTCAAGGACATTCAGAGTCTTGTCCCGAAGCCACTCCTGCGTTGTCTTGGCTGTGTGCTTAGGGTCGTTGTCCTGTTGGAAGGTGAACCTTCTCCCCAGTTTGAGGTCCTGAGTGCTCTGGAACAGGTTTTCATCAAGGATCTCTCTGTACATTGCTCCGTTCATCTTTCCCTCGAACCTGACTAGTCTCCCAGTCCCTGCCGCTGAAAAACATCCCCACAGCATGATGCTGCCACCACCATGCTTCACCATAGGGATGGTGCCAGGTTTCCTCCAGACGTGACGCTTGGCATTCAGGCCAAAGAGTTCAATCTTGGTTTCATCAGACCAGAGAATCTTGTTTCTCATGGTATGAGAGTCATTTAGGTGCCTTTTGGCAAACTCCAAGCGGGCTGTCATGTGCCTTTTACTGAAGAGTGGCTTGCGTCTGGCCAATCTAACATAAAGGCCTTATTGGTGAAGTGTTGCAGAGATGACTGTCCTTCTGGAAGGTTCTCCCATCTCCACAGAGGAACTCTGGAGCTCTGTCAGAGTGACCATCGGGTTCTTGGTCACCTCCCTGACCAAGGCCATTCTCCCCCGATTGCTCAGGTTGCCAGGGCGGCCAGCTCTAGGAAGAGTCTTGATGGTTTCAAACTTACTCCATTTAAGAATGATGGAGGCCACTGTGTTCTTGGGGACCTTTTAATGCTGCAGATGTTTTTTGGTACCCTTCCCCAGATCTGTGGCTTGACACAATCCTGTCTCGAAGCTCTACGGACAATTACTTCGACCTCGTGGCTTGGTTTTTGCTGACATGCACTGTCAACTGTGGGACTTTATATAGACAGGTGTGTGCCTTTCCAAATCATGTCCAATCAATTGAATTTACAACAGGTGGACTTCAATCAAGTTGTAGAAACATCTCAAGGATGATCAATGGAAACAGGATGCACCTGAGCTAAATTTCAAGTCTCATAGCAAAGGTTCTGAATATTAGGTAAAGAAGGTATTTCTGTTTTTCATTTTTAATAAATTAGCAAAACTTTCGAAAAACCTGTTTTCGCTTTGTCATTATGGGGAATTGTGTGTATATTGAGGATTCTTATTTATTTAATCAATTTTAGCTGTAACAAAATGTGGAAAAAGGGAAGGGGTCTGAATACTTTCCGAATGCACTGTATGTGTAGACCTGCTCGTCGAATATCTCATTCCAAAATCATGGGCATTAATATGGAGTTGGTTCCCCCTTTGCTGCTATAACAGCCTCCACTCTTCTGTGAAGGCTATCCCACTAGATGTTGGAACGTTAGTGAGGTCGGGCACTGATGTTGGGCGATTAGGCCTGGCTCGCAGTCGGCGTTCCAATTCATCTCAAAGGTGTTTGATGGGGATGAGGTCAGGACTCTGTGCAGGTCAGTCAAATTCTTCCACGATCTCGACAAACCATTTCTGTATGGACCTCATTTTGAGCACGGAGGCATTGTCATGCTGAAACAGAAATGGGCATTCCCCAAACTGTTACCACAGACTTGGAAGCACAGAATCGTCTAGAATGTCATTGTATGCTGTAGCATTAACACTTCCCTTCACTGGAACAAATGGGTCTAGCCCGAACAATGAAAAACAGCTCCAGACCATTATTCCTCCTCCACCAAACTTTACACTTGGTACTATGCATTCGGGCAGGTAGCGTTCTCCTGGCATCCAACAAAACCCAGATTTGTCCGTCGGACTGCCAGATGGTGAAGCATGATTCATCACACCACGCAGCCGACGCTTGGCATTGCGCATGTTGATCTTAGGCTTGTGTGCGGCTGCTCGGCCATGGAAACCCATTTCATGAAGCTCCCGACGAACAGTTATTGAGCTGACGTTGCTTCCAGAGGTAGTTTGGAACGCTGTAGTGAGTGTTGCAACCGAGTACAGACTATTGTTACGTGCTTCAGCACTCGGCGGTCCCATTCTGTGAGTTTGTGTGGCCTACACATCGCGGCTGAGCCGTTGTTGCTCCTAGACGTTTCCACTTCACGATAACAGCACTTACAGTTGACCCGGGCAGCTCTAGCAGGGCAGAAATGTGATGATCTGACTTTTTGGATAGGTGGCATCCAATGACATTGCCACGTTGAAAGTCACTGAGCTCTTCAATAAGACCATTCTACTGCCAATGTTTTCTATGGAGATTGCATGGCTGTGTGCTCGATTTTATACAGCTGTCAGCAACGGGTGTGGCTAAAATGGCCGAATCCACTAATTTGAATGGGTGTCCACATACTTTTATTTATTTTTATATATATATATATATATATATATATATATAGTGTATAAGACATTGATTGTTGTATATATTAGGAGTATGTGAGACAAGGGTGATGTACCTGTCCAGAGTTGTTTATTAGGAAATGGAACTGTACTAATTATCTCATTTTATGAAACAAGCAACAATTTTGTTTGTCATAGTTTGTTGCCACTACCATTGCTGGCTAACCTTCCTGCACCCCTTCCCCCTCCAAAAGAACCACAATGGAAATAATCTTTAAAGCTTTGTTGTGTGATCCTTGATGATCTTCCTAAAATGTACATTACCGTTCAAAAGTTTGGGGTCACTTAGATATTTACTTGTTTTTGCAAGCAATTTTTTTGTCCATTAAAATAACATTGAATTGATCAGAAATACAGTGTATACATTGTTAATGTTGTAAATGGCTATTGTAGCTGGAAACTGCAGATTTTTTTTTAAATGCAATATCTACATTGGCGTATAGAGGCCCATTATCAGCAACCATAAGTCCTGTGTTCCAATGGCACGTTGTGTTTGCTAATCCAAGTTTATCATTTTAAAAGGCTAATTGATCATTAGAAAACCCTTTTGCAATTATGTTAGCACAGCTGAAAACTGTTGTGCTGATTAAAGAAGCAATAAAACTGGCCTTCTTCAGACTAGTTGAGTATCTGGAGCATCAGCAATTGTGGGTTCGATTACAGGCTTTCTTCTGAAACTCGTCAGTCTATTCTTGTTCTGAGAAATGAAGGCTATTCCATGCGAGAAATTGCCAAGGAACTGAAGATCTCGTACAACGCTGTGTACTACTCCCTTCACAGAACAGCGCAAATTGGCTCTAACCAGAATAGAAAGAGGAGTGGGAGGCCCCGGTGCACAACTGAGCAAGAGGACAAATACATTTGAGTGTCTAGTTTGAGAAACAGACGCCTCACAGGTCCTCAACTGGCAGCTTTCATTAAATAGTACCCGCAAAACACCAGTCTCAACGTCAACAGTGAAGAGGCGACTCCGGGATGCTGACCTTCTAGGCAGAGTTGCAAAGAAAAAGCCATATCTCAGACTGGCCAATAAAAATAAAAGATTAAGATGGGCAAAAGAACACAGACACTGGACAGAGGAAGATTTGATTTTTTTTTATGGACAGACAAATCGACGTTTGAGGTGTTCGGATCACAAAGAAGAACATTTGTGAGACGCAGACCAAATGAAAAGATGCTGGAGGAGTGCTTGATGCAATCTGTCAAGCATGGTGGAGGCAATGTGATGGTCTGGGGGTGCTTTGGTGGTGGTAAAGTGGGAGATTTGTACAGGGTAAAAGGGATCTTGAAGAAGGAAGGCTATCAATCCGTTTTGCAACGCCATGCTTTACCCTGTGAACGGCGCTCGATTGGAGCCAATTTCCTCGTACAACAATCATTATCTTTACCCCTCTCTAACAATACTGCTACAATTTAAGTGAAGACGCTTGCCAGCTGGTCACCGCATGCTCTGAGTACGCGTTCTGGTAATCTGTCTGCGGCCTTGTGAATGTTAACCTGTTTAAAGGTCTTAATCACATCGGCTACAGAGAGCATTCCTTTCTTAAGGGCACATCGACAGATTTTACTCCTTTTCTGCTCGTGTATTAGAACCATCGACCTTTCGGTCTAACTGATAGGCTACCTGCCGCCCCTAATTGTCCCTAATTGGCTCATTGTCATGGATTATTGACGGGCCATTGAATATTCCAGAATCTAGACCAAACTCAACCTTTATTCTGTCTGGATTGTTTGTAATTGATGAGTACATCGATGCCTTCTACAGGTGCAGTTTGGCCATGCTGGAGCCTGTGCTAACCAGGCCTTTGAAACGGCAGTGGCTAAGAACCAAGCTCTGAGGGACGCTGGAGCCTTCGTTCCCAAGAGCTTCGACGAGCTGGGCGACATCATCAGGTAACTGTCAATAACCACGGAGACAGTCACCATGGAGACAGTACTGCTCTGAAGACGGGGTCATCAATTTGAGACTTTAAAGCACTTCAAACACCGCTCAAGATTAAATATTATTAATATAAATAATGGGTTTTGGTTGAATTACGTTGAGTCTAACGTTTTCCATAGCTTAAAGGGGAAATTCAAATGAGCACTTCAACTCCTTATCATTCTAGCCATCAAATATATCAATGGCCATATATCGCGTCATCTATGTGTGAACCAGTGCTTGTGCTAGTGAGGTTTGAAAATCACTGGTTGAGTCTCTTGGTTTCATTAGGCTTATGTGTCATGAAATTCCTAAATTCGACCAAAAAATCTGTCCATGTTAACTTTAATCTGTGCTTCTGGGTTATGACAGGACAGTGTACGATGAACTGGTGGCCAATGGAACCATTGTTCCCGCTCAGGAGGTTCCACCGCCAACAGTGCCAATGGACTACTCCTGGGCAAGGGTAAGAAGACCTGGTATTCTACCTTCCAAATAACTGATAATACAGTGCCTTCAGAAAGTATTCATACCCCTTGATTTATTCCACATTTTGTTGTTACAGCCTGAATTCAAAATGATGAATTTTTTTTTTTTCTCTCACCCATCTACAGACAATAACCCATAATGACAAAGTGAAAACAGGTTTTTATACATTTTTGCAAATGTATTTAAAATGAATTACAGAAATATCTAATTTACATAAATATTCACACCCCTGAGTCAATACATCACCTTTGGCAGTGATTACAGCTGTGAGTCTTTCTGGGTAAGTCTCTTAAGAGCTTTGCACACCCTGAATTGTAGAGTATTTGCCCATTATTCTTTTTTAAATTCTTCAAGCTCTGTCAAATTGGTTTGTTGATCATTGCGAGACAACCATTTTCAAGTTATGCCATAGATTTTCAAGCAGATTTCAGTCAAAACTAATTCGGCCACTCAGGAACATTAACTGTCTTCTTGGTAAGTAATTCCAGTGTAGATTTGGCCTTGTATTTTAGGTTATTGTCCTGCTGAAAGGTGAATTCATTTCAGTGTCTGGTGGAAAGCAGACTGAACAAGGTTTTCCTCTAGGATTTTGCCTGTGTTTAGCTCCATTCCGTTTCTTTTTTATCATGGAAATACTCCCCAGTCCTTAATGATTACAAGCATTCCCATAACATGATGCAACCACCACTATGCTTGAAAATATGGAGAGTGGTACTAAGTAATATGTTGTATTGGATTTGCCCCAAACATAACACTTTTTATTCACGACAAAAAAGTAATTGCTTTGCCACATTTTTTGCAGTATTATTTTAGTTCCTTGTTGCAAAAAGAATGCATGTTTTAGAATATTTTTTATTCTGTACAGGCTTCCTTCTTTTTACTCTGTCAATTAGGTTAGTATTGTGGAGTAACTACAATGTTCTTGATCAATCCTCAGTTTTTTCCTATCACAGCCATTAAACTCTGTAACTGTTTTAAAGTCACCATTGGCCTGCTGGTGAAATCCCTGAGCAGTTTCCTTCCTCTCCGGCAACGGAGTATCTTTGTAGTGACTGGTCTTTGTGGTTGAATCTGTGTTTGAAATTCACTGCTCGACTGAGGGACCATACAGATAATTTACATTATGGGGTAGTGTGTGTAGGCCAGTGACAAAAAAATCTACATTTTATCAATTTTAAATTCAGGCTGTAACACAAGAAAATGTCAAGGGGTGTGAATACTTTATAAAGGCACCGTATATCATAAATCACATAACATATACGCTTCCGTTCAAAAGTTTGCGGTCAGTGTTTTCGAAAGAAAGTCATTTTTTTTGTTCATTAAAATAACATCAAATTGATCAGAAATACAGCAAACACAACGTGCCATTGGAACACATGACTGATGGTTGCTGATAATGGGCCTCTGTACGCCTATGTAGATATTCCATTTTTAAAAATCAGCCGTTTCCAGCTACAATAGCCATTTACAACATTAAGAATGTCTACACTGTATTTCTGATCAATTTGATGTTATTTTAATGGACAAAATAATTGCTTTTCTTTCGAAAACAAGGACATTTCTAAGTGACCCCAAACTTTTGAACGTTAGTGTATATGATCATATCTGATGAACATAAGTGAAAGTATTATTGTTTTATTGGTGTGTAGGTGTAAATATAGGCAGCAGTAATGGTTCTGTTGGGGCATGGTACTGGTAACGCCAATGTGGTGAATTTCCCAAGGGTACTAGCATCAGAGCTTGCCTCATTCTTCAGTTTTTTTTTTATTCTTCCCCAAGACACTAAACCTACACACTGAAGAATGCTTTTAGCTGAAACGTTTGTATATTATTCATAAAATTAAAATGCTCTTTGACAATAGTATAGGTGTGGACCTACTGTATTCTTTTGTGGACACACCAACTAAGAAACCGTTTGGGAGACCATAATGGTTTTCCATTCCATTTCCTTAAATGGGCAATCTGCAGTTGGTACATCCATTTTTTAAACTTTAAAATGAATGATTGATACCCATTTGATTCTTGAAGAACAGAACTTATAAATGCCTCACGCACTTAGTTCAACTCTTACACCATCAGAACCCAAAATACAGTATAAGCTTGTTTTACTTCTTTGTTTGTAAACAATGTAAATGTAAACAAACACTGTATAGCCTCAAAACATGGTTAACACTATAATTTGATCAATCTTTGTATCCATAGCTCTGTCCATGAGTTTGAGAGTGGTTACATTTCTCCAGCCTCAAACCCTCAGCTGTTTATCAAATTGGTGGCACGGTGCCCGCTTTGTTATAGTTGGGACTGCAGATTGCCCCTTTAACAAAACAATATATATTGTCTTTCCTTCTGTGTGTCCCTAGGAGCTGGGTCTGATCCGCAAGCCCGCCTCCTTCATGACCAGCATCTGTGACGAGCGCGGCCAGGAGCTCATATACGCCGGCATGCCCATCACCGAGGTGTTCAAGGAGGAGATGGGCCTGGGAGGCGTGCTGGGCCTGCTCTGGTTCCAACGCAGGTGAGAGTACAGTCTGGCCCCCTAGCAAAGAGACAGGAGTCCAGTCTGTTTGGGTCGGTGCCTAATGAACTGGACCCTAGTATACACATTGCAGCGTCTTCCAGTTGCTCGTGTTCTCCCTGCCTCTAAATGAATCAATAAGGAGTGTCTTTGATTGGCCAGAGATTTATCACACCTGAGTTTTGTTCATTTGGCACCAAACGGAAGAAAAAGGACTGACACCAGGAAGGATTACCTGGACTTTTTGTACCTGCAGAATTTCGTTTTCTGTTGCAAAACATTTTCCGTTGCGTGCCCGTACGAATGAACACGACCCTGGTTACACAGTGCACACTCCACTTTGGCGTTTTGCACTGACATGACCCAATCACTTCTCCTCCTCCCCCTCCAGTCATCATCCCACATCTTGATTTGTCCCTAGGTTACCGCGCTACGCCTGCCATTTCATTGAGATGTGCCTGATGGTGACTGCAGACCACGGGCCAGCCGTGTCTGGTGCCCACAACACCATAGTCTGTGCCCGTGCCGGCAAGGACCTAATCTCCAGCCTGACATCCGGCCTGCTCACCATTGTGAGGATACACACACGCATTTGTCCACACACACACACACACACACACACACACACACACACACACACACACTGTGTGACTTCCTGATTTCAAAATCTAATTTTTAAATGCAACTAGTCCAGAGACCATTAGTATCTATCCAATGGCTTCCATACCTCTCAGATTAAAGGTCTTGAAGGAAGGGAATGAGAGAAGGAAGATTTTAAAGACCATGACTTCTGCACTTGCACACTCCCCATCGTGGATTTAAAAAGCACAGCATTGGTCTAAGACTAAGCATTGGCTGGAGAGAGTTTCCACCATTTGTTAAATGAATGCAAGAAAGTGTGTAAATTCAGGAAAAGAGTGGAGAATTTTGATGTAGCCCACTGACAAAAAGGGTTGTCTTTACTTGTAAGAGTTTAGAGACGAATAAACTTTGTTGACATTGTTTTCCAGGGGGACCGCTTTGGAGGAGCTTTGGATGCTGCGGCCAAGCAGTTCAGCAAGGCGTTCGATAGCGGCATGCTGCCCATGGAGTTTGTCAACAAGATGAAGAAGGATGGCAAGCTGATCATGGGTATCGGGCACAGGGTCAAATCGGTGAGCAGTAAATGACAAGGATTTAAATTTAAATTTAAAGCTCAATTTCCAGTTAATTTGAACAATTTAATCTCAATTTGTTTGACTGAATTTATACTGAACAAAAATATAAACACAACATGCAACAATTTCAAAGATTTTACTGAGTTAAAGTTCATGTAAGCAAATCAGTCAATTGAAATAAATTAATTAGGCCCTAATCTATGGATTTCACATGATTGGGAATACAGATAAGCATCTGTTGGTCACAGATACTGTACCTTAAAAAAAACTGCCTCACAATGGGCCTCATGATCTCATCACGGTGTCTCTGTGCATTCAAATTCCTGTCGATAAAATGCAATTGTGTTCGTTGTCCATAGCTTATGCCTGCCCATACCATAACCCCACTGCCACCATGGGGCACTCTGTTCACAACGTTGACATCAGCAAACCGCTCACCCACACAATGCCATACAGTGGTCTGTGGTTGTGAGGCCGGTTGGAAGTACTGCCAAATTCTCTAAAATGACTTTGGAGGTGGCTTATGGTAAAGAAATTAACATTAAATTCTCTGGCAACAGCTCTGGTGGACATTCCAGCAGTCAGCATGCCAATTGCACGTTCCCTCAAAACTTGAGACATCTGTGGCATTATGTTGTGTGACAAAACTGCAAATTTTAGAGTGGCCTTTTATTGTTCCCAGCACAAGGTGCACCTGTGTAATGATCATGCTGTTTAATCAGCTTCTTGATATGCCACACCTGTCAAGTGGATGGATTATCTTGGCAAAGAAGAAATGTTCACTAACGGATGTAAACAAAATTTGAGAGAAATAAGCTTTTTGTGCATACGGAACATTTCTGGGATCTTTTATTTCAGCTCATGAAACATGGGACCAATTATTGGCAAAATATCTGATCTGATTGGTCAAAAGATAAATGAGTGGCAAAAGATCAGAATTGGGCTGCCTCTGTAAACACACAACTATAATGTTTGCTAATTGACACCATGATTTGCAAGAAAGTACACATTACACGGGGGAATCTCGAATTAAGATTTGATTCCCATCCTTAATCTTAATGCCTCACAATTAAATCAGTTCAGAAAAGTGTGTATACCCCTACAGCTCAGTGGCAGAATGGATAGATGTATATATTTGCTGGCAAAATGATCTAAATGTGTTGATTTAATTGCAGATCAACAACCCCGACATGAGAGTCCAGATCCTGAAGGACTTTGTGAAGGGGCATTTCCCTGCCACTCAGATGCTGGATTATGCTCTGGATGTGGAAAAGATCACCACCTCTAAGGTACTGCACTCTACTAGCCTCTCACTTCTCTGCCTAGTGGGGCAGGCTACTTCTTTAGGGAATACTTGCCCCCAAAAGCGTATACGTGTGAGCAAAAGGATGGAAACTCATTCCAGCTATCAAAAACTAATGGTTTAAAAAAAAAAAAATCTGACCCCAATTTTTTTTTTTTTTACTTTCATTTTTGTCAAGGTTACAGGTACCATACATTCATATCAAGCGTAATGCTGCAGTTAACATAGTTTCTACTATTTTGAATCCATTCATGGAAGTTAGAGGGCATATTTGGCAGGGAAGGAAAGTAAGGTATTGGAACAATCTGTCCTTACCCCCTGACCTCTCATTCCTTTTCAAGGCCAAATGTATTAACTTGCACATACAGTGCATTCAGAAAGTATTCAGACCCCTTGACTTTTTCCACATTTTGTTACATTACAGCCTTATTCTAAAATTGATTAAATTGTTTTTTTCCCTCATCAATCTACACACACAATACCCCATAATGACAAAGCAAAAACAGGTTTTTAGAAATGTTTGCGAATTTATTACAAATAAACCGAAATATCACATTTACATAAGTATTCAGACCCTTTACTCAGTATTTTGTTGAAGCACCTTTGGCAGTGATTACAGCCTCGAGTCTTCTTGGGTATGACGCTACAAGTTTGGCACACATATATTTGGGGAGTTTCTCCCATTCTTCTCTGCAGATGCTCTAAAGCTCTGTAAGGTTGGATGGGGAGCGTTGCTGCACAGCCGTTTTCAGGACTCGCCAGAGATGCTCGATCACATTCAAGTCCGGGCTCTGGCTGGGCCACTCAAGGACATACAGAGACTTGTTGCGAAGCCACTCCTGCGTTGTCTTGGCTGTGTGCTTAGGGTCGTTGTCCTGTTGGAAGGTGAACCTTCACCCCAGTCTGAGGTCCTGAGCGCTCTGGAGAAGGTTTTCTTTAAGGATCTCTCTGTACTTTGCTCTGTTCATCTTTCACTCGATCCTGACTAGTCTCCCAGTCCCTGTCGCTGAAAAACATCCCTACAGCATGATGCTGCCACCACCATGCTTCATCGTAGGGATAGTGCCAGGTTTCCTCCAGACGTGACGCTTGGCATTCAGGCCAAAGAGTTCAATCTTGGTTTCATCAGATCAGAGAATTTTGTTTCTCATGGTCTGAGAGTCTTTAGGTGCCTTTTGGCAAACTCCAAGTGTGCCTTTTACTGAAGAGTGGCTTCCGTCTGGCCACTCTACCATAAAGGCCTGATTGGTGGAGTGCTGCAGAAATGGTTGTCCTTCTGGAAGGTTCTCCCATCTCCACAGAGGAACTAGAGCTCTGTCAGAGTGACCACCGGGTTCTTGGTCACCTCCCTGACCAAGGCCCTTCTCCCCTAATTGCTCAGTTTGCCTGGGCGGCCAGCTCTAGGAAGAGTCTTGGTGGTTTCAAACATCTTCCATTTAAGAATGATGGAGGCCACTGTTTTCTTGGACCTTCAATGCTGCAAACATTTTTTTGTACCCTTCCCCAGATCTGTGCCTCGACACAATCCTGTCTCGGAGCTCTACGGACAATTCCTTCGACCTCATGGCTTGGTTTTTGCTCTGACATGCACTGTCCACTGTGGGACCTTATATTGGCAGGTGTGTGCCTTTCCAAATCATGTCCAATCAATTGAATTTACCACAGGTGGACTCCAATCAAATTGTAGAAACATCTCAAGGATGATCAATGGAAACAATATGCACCTAAGCTCAATTTCGAGTCTCATAGCAAAGGGTCTGAATACATATGTAAATAAGGTATTTCTGTTTTTTTATTTGTAATAAATTTGCAAACATTTCTAACAACCTGTTTTCACTTTGTCATTATGGGATATTGTGTGTAGATTGCTGAGGATAAAAAAAAAAAAAATCTATTTTAGAATAAGGCTGTAACGTAACAAAATGTGGAAAAAGTCAAGGGGTCTGAATAATTTCCGAAGGCACTTTACGTTGTGATGCAGTCACGACCATAAGTATTACAAAACTCAGTTTTGGATGCACTGATGACTTCATGACCAAAATATCAGATTTACACTTTGTAGTACATTTTGACAGTATAGTAAATGTTTGACTCATATCGATGCCACATGGGCTGTTTTCTAAATGAGAAGTAGTTTTTCAGGAGGAGTTGCTTTTTAAAGTTACTGTATGCTGACTGACACAACCAAGGCTACTGAACTGTAAAGAAAAATGCAAGTGTCCACATAACAGACCAAATCAACTCCAAACATGACAGATAAGAAGCTGTTCTAGTATGAGAGATACTTTTAGAAAATGTAACATGTGGCAAGCATTTTTTTCTAGCTTTCAAATGGACACATTCTTGTCTTCTCTCCCCTGCAACTCTTTCCCGGGTCCTTAGTGTACAAGAGAAAGAAGTGCACTGTGTTTTCTGTCAATATACCTGGTAAAATAATGGTTAGCTTGCGGTGTCTGGTACTTGTGAGATTTGTTTGACAGTTTGCAGTGGAAAACATGAAAAATTGTATTAACTTTCAGAATGGTTTGGCGACCTACTCATGTGTTCTGCGAGCTTCTGGTAGCTCACGATCGACCTGTTGGAGACCCCTGCCCTATATGAATAAAAAGAGACATGAGCCAAAAAAAAAAAAAAACTTTCCCATTTTAAACAGGGTTAATATCAAGTTGTTGTAAGGTTCAGCTTCAGTCCACAGGGGGGCACTGTGTCACTCAGAAACGTTTAGCTCTTTGGTCTCATCTAGCCAGCCAGTAGCTACCGAAGTGGCTAGCCAGCCAAGCTAGCTACAGAAACAAAACCCATCAAATACACTCGCTGGAAATAACACTATCTAATATCATGACTTATATCAACATCCTTAGCTTGCCCATTCACTAAATGTACTGTTGAATAAATCTGACACCCAATAGCTTAAGGATGCTGAGCACTAATGCTAGTTTATTAGCATTAGCCAGCCCTTATGCTGAGGGAGACTAGCTAGTTAGCTACCACCAACCCTGTACAAACCCGTGGCTAACTCTGCTGCTGCACTTGGACTTTCTGACAGTTCGGCCCTCTCCACCTCATCCACTGCTGCCTGCTCGTGCTCAACCTGCTCGCTTCTTTTTCCTCTCTTTTGAAAGATGTTCCGAATATCCATCTTTTCTCTGTGCTACACTGCAGACTCTGAGTGACGATCGTTTTGCTGAGTGATGACATTGACATCTAACCGGTGCTGTGGGGGAGGGGTCAAGGGACGTGAGTGGTCCACTGCGTTGTAAAATCTTGACCGATCATAGCAGCTACCGCGTCACTCCAGGGGCTGCATGCAGTGCCTACTACTGTGTTTCCACTAGATAAGAGCCACAAAGTCAAAATTGGTCTTAATTCAAGCTCAGGCATAAGGTTAGCAGTGAGGTTAGGGTGAGGTTTTGTAGAGAAATTTTAGAAATAGGTGGGGTTTAGCCATAATTAATACTTTGTGGCTGTGTTAACTAGTGACAACCCTACTACTGCCTAGCACAGTGTATTGTTATTTTTGTCATTAAAATGTGTAAGTAAGGGGCCTCCGAGTGGCGCAATGCTAGAGGCGTCTCTACAGACCCGGGTTCAATCCCGGGCTGTATCACAACCGGCTGTGATCGGGAGTCCCATAGGGTGGCGCACAAATGGCCCAGCATCGTCCGGGTTAAGGGAGGGTTTGGCTTATCGTGCTCTAGCGACTCCTTGTGGCGGGCCTCGCGCCTGCAGGCTGACCTTGGTCATCAGTTGAACGGTGTTGCCTCCGACACATTGGTGCGGCTGGCTTCCGGATTAAGCGGGCGGGTGTTAAGAAGCGCGGTTTGGCGGGTCATGTTTCGGAGGACGCCTGACTCGACTTTCGCCTCCCGAGCCCATTGGGGAGTTGAAGCGATGAGACGATCGAAATTGGGGAGGAAAAAAAGGGGAAACAAAAGAAAACTATATATAAGTAAAAAATGTAATAATTTGTACTGCCTAACGCATGTGGTATGTGGTTATGGAAACACATATCAGACTGAATTTTAAAAATATATATTTGTCCAAAAGGTTCAGGGGTGATGCCACTGGCCCAGAGGTCAAAGGTCAAAGTTCTGTTGACCTGAACATTCCATAAATGTTTCTGATGGATAGCTGTGAATGTTAACTTTATAATGATATATGATTAATGGGTATATGTGAGCAATAACGTGTTGTATACTGAGATTGTTTGTCATAGAGTAAAATCCCTATAGGACTAATGAATGGGATCGAGGGATGAATGAAAGAGTGATAACAGATATTCGTCACAATATTGTTTTGAAGGTTAATTTTGAACTGATGCCCAACTGAGCATTCTACTCAATTCATCATCAATAAGCGCTGATGAAGATTTCATCAAAAGTGCATTACAGTGGCTTGGAAATACAATGACTTTCAAAAGGAGGCAAATAATTAGTAGGAAAACATTTTGTCATTTTGATGTATGAAAATGTATGCACTCACTAACTGTAAGTCGCTCTGGATAAGAGCGTCTGCTAAATGACTAAAATGTAAATGTAAAAAATGATGTCACCTGATTTGACTTTAGACGTTAGCTAGCTAGCTAAGATTGAGGGGAGGCCACCGGATCGTAGCTAGCTAACGTTAGCATTGCTAGCTATTTTGGACAAACTTTGCTAGCTAATGACAACATTGCCCTCTGTCTAAAGTAAATTTGGCGACATGATAATGCTTGCAAAGTTGTTTCCTACTAAATATTTCACTACTTTAGCAATGTCATCGTATTTCCAGGTACTATAGTGTAATTTAGATGAAACCGTAGTTGGCGTCCGTCCGATTTCATTTAATTTTTTCAGGAGGTGATTTAGGCTACATGCAGCTATTTACATTTTATACGCAAAAGACATGATCGACATGTTCGTACAAAGTTTGTTTGTTGTCTGTTGTAACAGTATTGCAAACCTAAGCATGACACAAACAGGCAGTCTAGCGATTTCATGTTCTTCTTAGCTGCTGAGTTACAATACATGCAGGCGAGTTCGTTTTGACATTGCCCGGTGCCCCGTGTAGGTTGAGTGTGCACATTTGAGACAGTTCCATTGCCCCAATGCAAAACTCAAATGGGGAGTTACATGCAGCTATCTAGGCAGCATATTAAACACAAGCAAGACACGTAATCTAATTAGCGGTTTAATGTTATTTTTTCTTCATCATTGTACACATTGGCTAAGCAGGAGGCAGACAGGCAGTCAGTCGTAGTGTTGTTTTTTCAGGAACTCTGGCTAGTGGCTACGATATGGCAGCAACTATAAATATTAGCCTACATCATCTCAGAAAATGCTGATTGTTTTTGCTCTAATGCAATGTGTAGGGAATGCGTATGTCCTGCTTGTGCAACTGCAATGTCCATTAGGACAGAAGGTAAAAAGGTTATAGCCTTTGGAATGTTCGTTCAAATTGCCGCAGGGTTTTTATTTCAGCTGTTCAGAAATATCAGGCAGAGACTAGCTACATCATCGTGGTTGAGAAGGGGGTGAGTAAAGAGAAACGTGAAGGGATAGGGAGTGTGAGCAGCAACTACGTAGAAAGAAATGTGCATAAAAATAACACATGCGCCGAGTGTGATCCGGATTCTTAACTTTAAGAAAGAGGTTCCCAGAGGGGCGGGTGGAGGCGGAGCGGGGGCATACTCAGTATTCACAGCCAAACAATAATGAGCAGTTATTTATGATGCAAAGTGATTTGTAGATCAGTCTGCCGCAATGCCGGCTGCAATGTTGAACAAGCCCATTGATTCATCAACTAAGTATTGTTGTTTCTCTCCTGTCTCTGTGTGCAGAAACCCAACCTGATCCTCAATGTGGACGGCTTCATCGGTGTGGCCTTTGTGGACCTACTTAGGACGTGTGGTGGATTCACACGGTAAGAGGACGTTTCTCTTTTTATATCTTGCATGTGGCCAAATCTTTACTTAAGGAATGTGTGCAAAACGTGAACTTTGGCTCAAATCATGCATTCATTGATGTCAATTTGAGATTGCTGTTAAAAATCGAGCTACTCACAATATGACTCTTCCCTGAGTGTTAATCGCTTGTAGAAAAGCAAGCTGAGCTGGCCTGTTTTAATTCAGGTGTGTAGGTCTGATGGAGGTTTGTCCTCCTATCATTCACATACAAAGATATTAAGTGGCTGTGCACATTATATTTTCCCAACACGTTTCAGAGAAGACTGTAATAGTGACTTTGTAGTTGCAGTCTGGCAAGTGTATGTGTTCTGCGTTACAGAGACGAAGCGGACGAGTTTGTGGAGATTGGTGCACTGAACGGGATCTTTGTGCTGGGCAGGAGTATGGGCTTCATCGGTGAGTCCCATTGGCTTAGATCGGTGTCTCACAACATTAAACCCACCTCATATAAAATCTGGTTCGAATACACAAATATTTGAAATTCAACCCAGGTCTGCAGTATATGCTGGATTTCACTCATCAGTTTAACACTAATTTGAATGTCCAGTTAACTGAAGAACACTGAGGATCACCTACACTGTAACAAATTGGTGTACATTTAGTTAGCTACTGTAATTCCATTTTACAGTAAGGTACTGTATTACCTGTTTTGCTGTATATTTACAAAAGTATACTGTGAATGATGGTGCATTGTGAGAAAATGTTGTGGGCAGGGAAAGAATCTCTGGCTCATTAACATATTTTGAGGCATCCCTTGTAAGAGGATTTATTTGTTGCACACGTTAGTGAGAATGCTGTACCCCACAAAATACAGTACCATACCATATTTAAAAATTGAATGTGTATAGGGGACAGATCAGAGTGGCAGCAAGTCTCAAACCTTTAATGGTTGAGTCTTTTGCCATGTCCTTTTGATCTGTTTTTGACCTGTGTTCACTGCCAGTTTAGAAGCCTTTGTTAAGGTCTCTATAAGTGCAAGTGATATAAAACACCAAATATTCATTGCCAGGCTGCAATATATAATTACATATTCACTGTTAGCAATTGCTGTAATTGTATTACAATACAATTTAACGATAAAGTACTGTATTGCTGTTTTGCTGTATGTTTAATGCAGCTTACTGTAAATTAGGGTGCGTTGTTAAAAAAAAGTTGTCGGAGGGGAAAGAATCACTGGCTCATTACATTTTTTTGAGGCGTGCCTTCTAAGTGGCTATTTTTGTTGCACCTGTTATTGAGAGTGCTGTACCAATTGAACTGATATGTGGTACATTTACATTTTAGTCATTTAGCAGACGCTCTTATCCAGAGCGACTTACAGTTAGTGAGTGCATACATGATTTATTTATTTTTTCATACTGGCCCCCCGTGGGAAACGAACCCACAACCCTGGCGTTGCAAACGCCATGCTCTACCAACTGAGCTACATCCCTGCCGGCCATTCCCTCCCCTACCCTGGACGACGCTGGGCCAATTGTGCGCCGCCCCATGGGTCTCCCGGTCGCGGCCGGCTACGACAGAGCCTGGATTCGAACCAGGAACTCTAGTGGTAGTAGTGCCCTAACAATTTAATGTGTATAGGGGACAGATCAGAGTGACAGCAAGTCTTAAACCTTTACTGGTTGCAGGAGTGGTGTTAACGCAGACATAAAAAAAAAAAGAGAACGCATAAGAAATATCTTGCTGCGTTTTGTAAAAGGAGATCTGAAATGCTTATTGTAATATCTGCTAATTTTGTACTTCAGTTGCACTTTTCCACTCAGATAACAATTCACGAACAGGCATCAGACAGCGCTCTGATGTGTAGCCTACTTTTCTCCGTTAAAATGCAAGATTAACTTCAAGAAAAACATTCGGAATATGATGGCCATGCATCGTTTTTGCAAAAAAGACCTGGCTTTTTCATTGTAAGCTCATTTACTTGATGAAAATGAAGCTATTTTCTACAGAATGTGTTGTCCTCATTTATTTTCTGTGAAGGAAAACTATAGTTGCACACCCCTGATAACTCTATTGAAGCAAAAAAACACTGTTGACTTTCAATATAAAACGCAGGTGAAATAGTTTAAAATGCAATTTTATGCGGATGTTCTGCGTTTTGAAAATGCAGATTTCTAACGCGACCCCTGGGTTGAGTGTTTTGCCAAGTCCTTTTGGTCTATTTTGCCCTGTAATCACGGGCAGTTTGGAAGCCTCTAGAAGTGCAAGTGATATAAATGATCAAATATTCAGAAATATGCTGTAATATACTAATACCTAGCAGCCAACCTTCTTGCACCAATCCAATGTAATTCTGTGCTGCCAGTATGTTACTGTAGATTTACAGTAACCTACTCTTCTGCCAGTAATTTACTGTAGAAATTACAGGATCCTTTTTACAGTGTACTGGATAGATGAATTAATGGGTCTGTCCAGCATGGCGGTGCATAGGGAAAGGTCTACATTTACGTTTTGGTCATTTAGCAGACGCTCTTATCCAAAGTGACTTACAGCCAGTGCATTCAACTTAAGGTAGCTAGGTAAGGCAACCACAAATCACAGTAATAGTAAGTTATAAGGTGTAGTTAAATATGGTCTAGTTAATCAATAATCACTTTCTCTACTTCCCATCGTTAGGTCATTACCTGGACCAGAAGAGACTTAAACAGGGCCTGTACCGCCACCCATGGGACGACATCTCCTACGTGCTTCCTGAACACATGTCAATGTAACTGATGACAGCGAGTCGGCACCTCTGGATGTCAACACCCAGCTATGACGGGAAGCGTTTTCACCTTTCTTCCCATCACTACAACAACCGCTTCCTTGGGGAACACGGGCAGGGTGAATCCAGAGGTGGGAAAAAGGTGGAGGGACATGGGGGAAGACGGGAGCGTTAGTTTTATTCGTAGGTCACTGAAAAAAAGGGGAATCATATCATGTTATTTAAATGAGTTCAAGATATAAGTTATTGAATCGTTAACAAAAAAGGAGCCAAACCAATGCAAGCTCAAGCTGTGGTCACACTAGGTTGATTAGTCACCGGTACACAAATGGGACCGTGACGCACACTTGTTTTGGACCGTGCCACCTGGTTGGTTGAGTGATTGGTTAATCTCCTACTCACTTCTGATTTATGTTAATCTCTTACTAAACTAGCAAACGATTGGTTGAGCTGTATAACAGGGCTTTCCCTTCTTTAGGCCCCTAGGATGTGTACTGTTGAAAGGAAGCATGCTTTCTGGGTAACTTAGTAATGCACATAACATGAACACTAGGTTGCCGATGGAGAAGTAGTCATAGTCGATAAACCTGCATCCCTCAATGGGGTGTAAAACCCTTGAACGATCCACAGTCAAAGACAGTCAAAAACCAAAGTATTGTTTGAATAATATTGTATTAGATTTTATTCACATTTAATGTAGTTTCCGACCTTAATCCCCTTCCAAAGTTTTGTAGCCCATTATGGTATGTACACTGGCTGTTCATGATAGGGGGGCACGGTTTAACTAGCTGAATTTTAAAGTGTCTCTGCCACTGCCTTTCCCATCCCCTCTGTCATTGGAGGAAACGATCATGTTAACTTTAATATTTTCATCCATTTAGATTTCAAGAAATTACAAATTATACAATGGTGGTGTTAGTTAAAAATGAGTTATTTTAGAATGTTTCTAAATAAAGGTGAAAGGAATAAACCCTGTAAAAGTAGGAGTGTTTAATTGCTTTAAAATGTGCCCTGTGAGTCTTAAACGCACCTTTTGCGAGGGACCATGAAGGCAGTGTATTTTATCTGGGAAAATAGTTTCTGATTTGCACGTATGACTAGACTACTGCTATCAAGGACCTGACCTGTGTGGCGCCATTTTACTTTATGACCTCAATGTTCTGTGAAAGGTATGTTTGTTCTCTTTGTTTTGCTCTGTTTTATTTAAATGTGAATTAAATATGCTTCTTCTCAGTTTATGAAATATATGCCCAGAACTGTTATATTGTAGTTTAATAAAGACGTTCTTGGTTAACTTTTCATTGCGGCTATTTATTATCACTAAGTGATGCATGTAATGCGGTATCTAGCAGCTGTCAGTGTTCTCTTTTTTCCAAAGGTGCTGGTCAACACAACAAGTAGGTTTGAAGGATATAGTATCATCCAAATATATCCTCCAAAATAGTATATAGTCTAACTCAGCATATACAGAGAGGGGAGAAATAATTTGGTGTGGGAATATATCTTTTTTTAAGTGTCCCTGAACAGGAATACAAACTCCCACAGGGGAGAAAGAGCATACTGCTCTGCCTGTGGTAAAATATTAAATCCGAAATCTGACCAGCCTGTCAAAAGAAAAGGAAGAAACTGGATAAATGAGGACAGAGATCAATTCAATCAATTGAGAACTGCATGCTGGTTAGGTGGATGCTGTCGAATCAGTCCCAATATGTTATTGTCAAGAGTAATCCGTATTTCAATGTGTTGTCTTTTAGTAAATGTAAGAGATGATCATCCTAGATAATCCTATTACTGTAGCATGTAGTAACCCCATCTAGCTTGCAGCGCTTTTATTTGTTTCCAGGACTTACCATCTACTGATGAACACTGAAGAAAACACAGAAGGAAGTAGAATTGAGGCGAGTTTGTTTTGACTCGAAGAGTTGGACATTCCTTGTGGACGAATGCCCAACTGAGTGAAAATGTCTAAACTACAGGCGTTGACTGTGTTTAACGGCAGTAGCCGTGGAGATTTTCCGAGCTTTTCAGAAAGTGGTAGCGGAGTACCAGGAGGAGATCTCCCGATCAAAGGTGGAAAATAATCAGCCTAGGCAGCTGATAGTGCAGATCAAGAGGCCACTATCATCTAGGATTGATGTTCCCAACCAATACACTGGTGTCCCCCATGGACCGGCTCGTACATAAAGCATCCTCCATTCAGGCATCATTTCCCTCCTTAACTAGCCTTATTGGCGGACCGTCGTTGGAAAAAAAATTGACAAATACAGTGCATTCGGAAAGTATTCAGACCCCTTGACTTTTTCCACATTTAGTTACGTGACAGCCTTATTCTAATATGGATTAAATTGTTGTTTTTTTCCGTCATCAATCTACACACAATACCTCAAAATGACAAAGCAAAAACTGTTTTTTAGAAATGTTTGCCTATATATATACACTACCAGTGAAAAGTTTGGACACTCTTTCAAGGGTTATTCTTTATTTTTACATTGTAGAATAATACTGAAGACATCACAACTATGAAATAACACATTTGGAATCCTGCAGTAACCAAAAATTGTTAGACAAATCAAAATATATTTTATATTTGAGTTTCTTCATATAGCCACCCTTTGCCTTGATGACAGCTTTGCACACTCTTGGCATTCTCTCATCCAGCTTCATGAGGTAGTCACCTGGAATGCATTTTAATTAACAGTTGTGTTGTGACAGGTATGGGGGTATACAGAAGATAGCCCTATTTGGTAAAAGACCAAGTCCATATTATGGCAAGAACAGCTCAAATAAGCAAAGAGAAACTACAGTCCATCATTACTTTAAGACATGAAGGTCAGTCAATATGGAAAATGTGAATAACTTTTAAAGTTTCTTCAAGTGCAGTCGCAAAAACCATCAAGCACTATGATGAAACTGGCTCTCATGAGGACCGCCACAGGAATGGAAGACCCAGAGTTACCTCTGCTGCAGAGGATATGTTCATTAGTTACCAGCCTCAGAAATTGCAGCCCAAATAAATGCTTCACAGAGTTCAAGTAACATACACATCTCAACATCAACTGTTCAGAGGGGACTGTGTGAATCAGGCCATCATCGTGGAATTGCTGCAAAGAAACCACTGGTCTGGAGTCCAAATTTGAGATTTTTGGTTCAAACCGTCGTGTCTTTGTGAGACGCGTGTGGGTGAACGGATGATCTCAGCATGTGTAGTTCCCACCGTAAAGCATGGAGGAGGAGGTGTTATGGTGTGGGGGTGCTTTGCTGGTGACACTGTCTGTGATTGATTTAGAATTCAAGGCACACTTAACCAGCATGGCTACCACAGCATTCTGCAGCGATACACCATCCCATCTGGTTTGGGCTTAGTGGGATTATCATTTGTTTTTCAACAGGACATTTACATTTAAGTCATTTAGCAGATGCTCTTATCGAGAGCAACTTACAAGTTGGTGCATTCAACTTAGGATAGCCAGTGGGACAACTACCCTTTTTTGTGGGGGAGGGGGGGTGTAGAAGGATTACTGTTATACTATTCCAGGTATTCCTTAAAGAGGTAGGGTTTCAAGTGTCTCCGGAAGGTGGTCAGTGACTCCGCTGTCGTGGGGGAGCTTGTTCCACCATTGGGGTGCCAGAGCAGTGAATAGCTTTGACTGGGCTGAGCGGGAACTGTGCTTCCGTAGAGGTAGGGGGGCTAGCACGCCAGAGGTGGATGAACTTAGTGCCCTCGTTTGGGTGTAGGGTCTGATCAGCGCCTGAAGGTAAGGAGGTGCCATTCCCCTCACAGCTCCGTAGGCAAGCACCATGGTTTTGTAGTAGATGCGAGCTTCAACTGGAAGCCAGTGGAGTGTGCGCAGGAGCGGGGTGACATGAGAGAACTTGGGAAGGTTGAACACCAGACGGGCTGCAGTGTTCTGGATAAGTTGTAGGGGTTTAATGGCACAGGCAGGGAGCCCAGCCAACAGCGAGTTGCAGTAATCCAGACGGGAGATGACAGGTGCCTGGATTAGGACCTGTGCCGCATTCTGTGTAAGGTAGGGTCGTACTCTGCAAATGTTGTAGAGCATGAACCTGCAGGATCGGGTCACCGCATTGATGTTAGCGGAGAAAGACAGGGTGTTGTCCAGGGTCACGCCAAGGTTCTTTGCACTCTGGGAGGAGGACACAATGGAGTTGTCAACAGTGATGGCGAGATCATGGAGCAGGCTGTCCTTCCCCGGGAGGAAGAGCAGCTCTGTCTTGCCGAGGTTCAGCTTGAGGTGGTGATCCGACATCCACACTGATATGTATGCCAGACATGCAGAGATGCGATTCGCCACCTGGTTATCAGAAGGGGGAAATGAGAAAATTAATTGTGTGTCGTCTGCGTAGCAATGATAGGAGAGACCATGTGAGGATATGACAGAGCCAAGTGACTTGGTTTATAAAAAGAATAGGAGAGGGCCTAGAACTGAGCCCTGGGGGACACCAGTGGTGAGAGCACGTGGTGCGGAGACAGATTCTCGCCACGCCACCTGGTAGGAGCGACCTGTCAGGTAGGACGCAATCCAAGAGTGAGCAGCGCCGGAGATGCCCAACTCGGAGAGGTTGGAGAGGAGGATCTGATGGTTCACAGTATCAAAGGCAGCAGATGGGTCTAAAAGGATAAGAGCAGAGGAGAGAGAGTTAGCTTTAGCAGTGCGGAGAGCCTCCATGACACAGAGAAGAGCAGTCTCAGTTGAATGACCAGTCTTGAAACCTGACTGGTTTGGATCAAGAAGGTCATTCTGAGAGAGATAGCAAGAGAGAGGCAGGCTAGAGACGGCACGCTCAAGAGTTTGAGAGAAAAGAAAGAAGGGATACTGGTCTGTAGTTGTTGACATCGGAGGGATCGAGTGTAGGTTTTTTGAGGAGGGGTGCAACTCTTGCTCTCTTGAAGACGGAAGGGACATAGCCAGCGGTCAAGGATGAGTTGATGAGTGAGGTGAGCTAAGGAGAAGGTCTCCGGAAATGGTCTGGAGAAGAGAGGAGGGGATAGGGTCAAGCGGGCAGGTTGTTGGGCGGCCGGCCGTAACAAGTCACAAGATTTCATCTGGAGAGAGAGGGGAGAAAGAAGTCAAAGCATAGGGTAGGGCAGTGTGAGCAGGACCAGCGGTGTCATTTGACTTAATAAATGAGGATCGGATGTCGTCAACCTTCTTTTCAAAATTGTTGACGAAGTCATCCACAGAGATCGGAGGGAGGGGGAGGAGGAGGAGGATTCAGCAGGGAGGAGAAGGTGGCAAAGAGCTTCCTAGGGTTAGAGGCAGAGGCTTGAAATTTAGAGTAGTAGAAAGTGGCTTTAGCAGCAGAAACAGAGGAAGAAAATGTAGAGAGGAGGGAGTGAAAAGATGACAGGTCCGCAGGGAGTCTAGTTTTCCTCCATTTCCGCTCGGCTGCCCGGAGCCCTGTTCTGTGAGCTCGCAATGAGTCGTCAAGCCACGGAGCAGGAGGGGAGGACCGAGCCGGCTGGGAGGATAGGGGACATAGAGAGTCAAAAGATGCAGAAAGGGAGGAGAGGAGGGTTGAGGAGACAGAATCAGGAGATCGGAGGGAGAAGGATTTAGCAGAGGGAAGAGATGATAGGATGGAAGAGGAGATAGTAGCGGGAGAGAGAGCGAAGGTTGCGACAGCTCATTACCGTCTGAGTAGGGGCAGAGTGAGTAGTGTTGGAGGAGAGCGAGAGAGAGAAAAGGATACAAAGTAGTGGTCGGAGACTTGGAGGGGAGTTTAGTAGAAGAACAGCATCTAGTAAAGATGAGGTCAAGCGTATTGCCTGCCTTGTGAGTAGGGGGGGACGGTGAGAGGGTGAGGTCAAAAGAGGAAAGGAGTGGAAAGAAGGAGGCAGAGAGAAATTAGTCGAAGGCAGATGTAGGGAGGTTAAAGTCACCCAGAACTGTGAGGGGTGAGCCATCCTCAGGAAAGGAACTTATCAAGGCGTCAAGCTCATTGATGAACTCTCCAAGGGAACCTGGAGGGCGATAAATGACACAGATGTTAAGCTTGAATGGGCTAGTGACTGTGACAGCATGGAATTCAAATGAGGAGATAGACAGATGCTCTCGGGTATGCGAGAACACATGATCAGATGAGGAAAGAGCAGTAGGAGTAGCAGTGTTTTCTGTGGTAATCCATGTTTCCGTCAGCGCCAAAAGTCGAGGGACTGGAGGGTAGCATAGGCTGAGATGAACTCTGCCTTGTTGGCCGCAGAACGGCAGTTCCAGAGGCTGCCGGAGACCTGGAACTCCACGTGGGTCGTGTGCGCAGGGACCACCAGATTAGAGTGGCAGCAGCCACGCGGTGTGACGCGTTTGTATGGCCTGTGCATAGAGGAGAGAACAGGGATAGACAGACACATAGTTGACAGGCTACAGAAAAGGCTACAATAATGCAAAAGAGATCAGAATAAAATTAACTAAACATCTGGGGAAGTGAGAGAGCGGGGCCTCCCTCACTTACTTTTCACTGAAACACTCAAATATAACTCCCAACTTCCACTTTAGAAATTATAATTGTTGTAAACTACAGCGGTTCAATGTTTTCTAGGAATAGACTAACTTAGTTTATTCATCTAGCTAACTTGGTACAGTATTCTTCAGTGAAAACCGCCCAGGGCACCATATCCTATGATGCCATAGCTAACTAGCATGCTAGCTTCCAAAAACACACGGTTTAGCACCAATACTCGGTTACAACAAACTACCAATAGTGTGTTAACACACTAAACAGATCATTTGTGTCCGTGTCTAACATTGTGTAAAGTTTTGGGTTAGTTTTGACAGTTTAAGTGAGTACGTCGTCAACTTATTCAGCCAGTTAGTTAGCTAGTTAGAATAGTTAGCTTATTAGCTAGCCATCGCTCTCTGTCAACGAACCAACCCCTCCTCCCACGGTATGAAACACACAGAGAAAGCCAAGCTAACGTTAACTAGTCACCCATGTCTTCAATTCCTTTTAAACGACTCTGGTTACCAGTATGTAAAAAAATAAGTGTAGGTTATAAACTTACTCTTAGTAGCTACTGTTAGCTAGTTAAGTGTAAAGCTAGCTACTGAACCAATTTAGCTAGTTCGCGTCTGTCCCAACGGAGAGAACGCGTCTCCAAACGCAGAAGCCCGGTTAATACAAGGAGTGTGATGAAGTGCTGCATCAATGTCCTGGCCTCCACAATCCGGGTTCAAGTCCTGGCTCTGGCTGGGCCACTCGAGGACATTCGGAGACTTGTCCCAAAGCCCCACTCTAAAGTCCTGAGCGCTCTGGAGCAGATTTTCATCAAGGATCGCTCTGTACTTTGCTCCGTTCATCTTTCCCTCGATCCTGACTAGTCTCTCAGTCCCTGCCGCTGAAAAACATCCCCACAGCATGATGCTGCCACCAGCATGCTTCACTGTCTTAGGTCGCTAGACCGCCCCCTATTTTCCCCTAATAATATTCACGTTACTATTTTCTCAAATATTCCTACGATTCCATTTTCGACTCTAGGTATCCCTAATATATCTTCCTATACCTTCTTTTCCTGTCTTTCAGTATGTCTATATCATAAGTTATTATTTTTATGTTTCCGGTCACTGTGTAATCCACTATTGTATATCCCCTTATCCTACACCTAAATGCGGCTGGTTCTCGTTCTAATCTTCATCTTGGCATTTATTCCCTAACTTTTCCTTCTTAGTTTTTCTCTTTTACTTGTCTATATCTTGATACCTAGTCCATATCCTAAATTCTCCTACCTTCTATGTTTTTACTATTTCCTGTGCCCACCACTGTTTTAATAATCGTTGTCTGACTGTTATCTTTTCTCCTGGTCTGCGCCCCCGCTTTCGAATTTCATGTACCAATTTGGATCATTCTATTTGTGCCCCTCATATTCTTATTATTCTTATTTGTGCCTATTTGTTCCCTTATTACTGTTGCTCGTTTTGGAATAACCCACCGAAATTCTCTCTACTATAGACACTGCTTTAGATTGTGCCCCTTTCCGATTTTTGCAGGATTACTTTATCAATTGAGATCATGGCCACAGCTCTATCGCAATTGCCAGTCCGCTATTATTAGAAGTAAGTAGATCTAGGTAACTGTCCTTTCTGATTAGGCTACAGGTAACAAAACAAACACTTGCTGTAGTTTACAAGCATATATTCAATTAATTTCCATATTCCATTCAATATTTAAAATTACAACCCCGTTTCCCAGGAGGTTCCTCCGGCAAACCATTAGGCCACACAAAAAAAAAACGATTCCCTCAATCGTTCCGCTATTCATGTTCAAAAACGTTTTGAACTGAGCGAGCTGCTAAATTATTCAGTTTACATCTTAAAATAAACACTGGCTGCTATAGCAACCCATGGCCATAGTCGAATTATAATCAGAAACGCAGATTTGAGTCAGTAACACAGAACCTATGCCTATTCAAATGACAAGTATATCCTGCAAATATCCCAATTACAATGGTTTGTAGTCTTAACATCTGTCACATAACACAATTACCAGAAAATAGCCTTAAAGGTCGTCCAAGTGTTTCTTTGCAAAGATCTCACATGCTCAAAAGGAATAAATTAGCAGTCAACGAGTCAAATCTACATTCATTGATTTGGAAACCGATCTAACAAGTTTAATCAAATATTATATTTTCCCTTACGACATAATTAAATTCCTTTACTACACCATCTTAGCTCCGCAATGAGAGACAGTCATATAATGCTTAACCTGATCTCTATCAAATGATCTATGTATTCTTTCCCACCCCTCACGTACGTCTACGTTTTGGGTGCGCAAGTTAGTAAATATTATTTCACTTATTACTTTATCAAATCTCTAGTAATCGATTACACGCACATTAAATTCACCATACACAAACCCAATGAGAGGAACCAATAAATTCTTGCCTAGCAACAGAGATGTACCCATGTTTAACCCTGGCTCCATGTTCATCATGTTTGTGATTAACTTTGTTTATCTCATAGTTAACTGAAAAATCCTCATCACCAGTTACCGTATGGTTATTCTTAACTCATACTTTCAGACAGATTATAGGTATATTGAGAAAGGACAGCCAATTCCCCCTCAATTTGTAGATCGCTTGCGAAAGGGGAAACCTCCACCACCCACTAGAGAAACAGACAACTCTCATATAGGGATTTAGAAAAAGGTCCCTTACCTCTTAGTTTTGGCCAGGAGAAGTTGTCTGGTTCCGAGCCGGCGATATGTGTTAGTGTTCTGCTGCAGCGATCCGGGCCACAGCACCAAAAATGGTGGTAAAAAACCACTCATAAGGCAGTTCAATCTCAATATACAAAAGCTTTTTTGAACAGAATACAGTAAAGCTTTATTACGAGCATGCATGCAAGGGAAAAAGCAATTCAACTCACTCTTTGTTCCCTCAGACATCTTATACAGACCGAGGATGGGTGGGGTGTTTCACATGCCCTTCGAATGAGTCCGGGACTTCTGGTCATCACCACAGATAGTTAAGGAAAGAGAAAGACAAATCATACTAAGGACATGTCCACTCTCCCACACGTCCTGGGATAACAGGAACCATGAAAGATTGTTTCACAGAAAGTTAGAAACAGTTATAAAACAGACTACAAAAACTTAAAGGACAACTTGAAGCAGAGAGATTTAGTAGTCTTACAGAAACTAATAAGAACAGGATGTCCCTTCTTCAGGCCATATAAGATACATGTATTTTGTTTCCTCTTTCACATTAACCAACCAGTTTTTGTCACTCTAAACTCTGACAAACAGCTGTAACTTTTGACTGGTATGAGGTAATTATGTTCCGAGTCCAGATTTGAATAACAGAGAAGTAGACCAAGATGTCATACCCTCTAACTTTTTGTCTAAGGTCATGTGAAAATGGTCAATTTCAGTTGTTGGAAAGAAATGTGTTAGTGCGGTTACTAAATAAGCTGTATCGTTAGATTGGTAACAATTATTTTTGTTCTGACATCAGATTTGAATAGCAGAGAAGTAGACGAAGATGTCATGCCATTTACCCTTTTGTATAACTTGTTGGGAAAGTGGTCAACATTTCAGTTGTTTATAAAAAGTTATGGAAAATGTTGTTGATGCGGTTACTAAAACAGTTGTAACGTTTGATCGGTACCAGATAATTCTGTTCTGATTTCAGATTTGAATAGCAGGGAAGTAGACCAAGATGTCATACCCTCAAACTTTTTGTCTAAGTTGTTGTCAAAGTAGCTGATTTTTGTAAAAAGTTGCATTATTGCATTTACAGTGACTGGAATGTTGGAAGTGATGATGTCACAATGGGGTCTTTGCCTGGTGTTTTCCACACGCTCATGCAAGTCTAGGTCCAAAAGGCTCCTTAACAGCTTCTACTGCTGAACAATTAAGCAAATGGCCACCGGGACTATTTGCAGTTATTATCTATGCATAGTCACTTTACCGCTACCTACCTGTACCCCCGCACATTAACTCGGTACCGGTACCCCCTGTATATAGGCTCGTTATTTTTATTTTATTTTTTTATTTTTTTTACTTTCGTTTATTTAGTAAATATTTTCTTAACTCTATTTTCTTAAAACTGCATTGTTGGTTATGGGCTTGTAAGTAAGCATTTCACAGTAAGGTCTACACCTCTTGTATTCGGCACATGTGACAAATAAAATGTGATTTGATTTGGAGAGATAGTTTGAAATAAGTTAATCGAAGGCAGACGTCGGGAGGTTTAAGTCGCCAAGTGCGAAGAGCGGTGAGCCATTGTCAGGAAATTAGCTTATCAAGGTGTCAAGCTCATTGAGGAACTCTCCAAGGGCACTTGGTGTGTGATAATTGACAATAATGTTAAGCTTCAGTGGACAAGTGACAGCCTGGAATTCAAATGAGGAGATGGACAGGTGAGAGAGGGAGAAAAGAGAAAATCTCCACTTAGGAGAAATTAGTAGACCTGTGCCACCACCGCGATGACCAGATGCTCTTGGTATATGAGAAAACATTTAGTCAGATGAAGAAAGAGCAGCTGGAGTAGCAGTGTTCTCGGGGGTGATCCATGTCTCTGTCAGGGCCAGAAAGTCAAGAGACTGAAGGGCAGCAAAAACTGAGATCAACTCTGCGTTCTTGACTGCAGATCGGCAGTACCAAACGCTGCCAGAGACCAGGAATTCCATATGAGTTGTGCGTGTAGGGTACACTACATTAGAAGGGTTGTAGCCAAGTGTTGGGGAGCGTCTGTAAAGCCTACAGGGAGATGTGCGAACAGGTATAGAAAACACACACATAGTTGCCAAAGCTGTTAAAAATAGCATAAATTCGATCATCTGAAAATAACTAGTTAAGATACTCAAGTAAGAGGGTGGTGTGTAGCCTTCCTCTCTTTCCTTACTCAAACAACTTGGCAGAACAACTCACCAGAACCATCTTTGTTTCAGCATCGGTCTTAGTTTTGCCACAAAACCGCCACTGACACGACCGGTGCTTACAGCTGCCGCTGAGAAACCAGGGGAGACTGAAGTACTAACACCAATTGCTAATTGCCTAGCAGAGGTGGAGAGCACACCTCCCTGTACTAATTGCTGATTTCCTAGGAGAGGTGAAACCACTCCCCCTCCAGTCACAAATTGCCGTGCCCCTTGATCCTGGTTGATGTGTCAACAACTATCTGCAAATGATGAGCAGTCAGCAGTTCACACACTAAGTAGGCCACTGGGAAAGACAGGCAGCACTTAAAGTAGATGGCCCTAGCTAGCAAAAAAGAAGACAGTACTAGACCACAACAGATAAAGACAAATAATTACACTTATCACACCTAAAGATATCAGGAGTCCTATAGAATGAAACCTTTTGGCATTGTGACCCACCTAAAGAGTATTGACATTGTAAAATGCTTAATTATGTGTGTTAGATAACAATGAACCTACGGTTATACTTCTAATAAAGCTCAGTGTCGTGAAGTGACTTTTAACATTAATCTGAAGACTGTTATTTTTCTAATTAACTAACTATGTTTAATTGTTACCCTATTAAATTAATCTTGTAACAATTAACTCATTAGGATTTAGGGCACCACGAGAGCGGTTGTTTAAAGAGTTACCATCTCCCGATTTAAACTCTAGAAGGTCTATACCTATCACATCGATAAACAGTCAACTTATTAATCATAACCTGTAGTCCCGTGTAGCTCAGTTGGTAGAGCATGGCGTTTGCAACGCCAGGGTTGTGGGTTCGATTCCCACGGGGGGCCAGTATGAAAATGTATGCACTCACTAACTGTAAGTCGCTCTGGATAAGAGCGTCTGCTAAATGACTAAAATGTAAATGTAAAATAACCTCGTATCATATCATCATTCTGAACGTCGTAACCTCCTTGCATCTGTAAAAACCTGAGCCGTACTTATGATTCAGTACTACACAAATATGTTTAATTATTTATTTACTAGCTAACTAAATGGTAACACAGGATACACACACACACACACACACTGTACAGGTTATTTATTGACTGGAAACTTAATACGATGGAAACAGGTCCCTAGCGGACTGATAACAATATGGCTGCTTATTACAAAGGACATGGAAAGGTAGAGAAACAGAGACAGAGACACTTAACGTTGGTACATTTAGAAACTACTCTAACTTATAGTTCTCCTATACTTTGCACACAAACCGCCGCCCGCTTGGAGTAAGAAGTGATGAATGTATTTACGTGAGGTGCCGCCATGAAGATCTCTCTCGGAACCGGGCCGCCCTGGAAAGGGAGTTGGTTGGGCCTTCTCGCGGCTCGCTTGTAAGGCTCTGATTGTCCAAAAAGTATTCTACTGTTGTTCTCCTCTGTAGTTGTCCGGTATCCGGTGACTTGTCGGGTAGTCCTGAACAGAACTACAGAGTTTATTCTCCTTCCATTCGCTCTGGAAGATGCTTCTTTGAAGATAGGCTAGCCAGCCATGTTGATGGTTCCCAGTGGGGTGATAAGTAGCGTAGTAGCATGGTTTGAATAGAGTAGATACATTACTTAGGACAGCTACCCAGTGATTATCCGGGAGGGTAGTTTTCTTCTCCACCTCGTGTTGCAATTCAGAGTTCCCAAACCACATTAAACGCGCAGCTGCAGCTATGCATTTTTCTGGTCTGAATGTTAATTTCTTTACCAAACCTTTATGCACTTTGGTCGAAAGGGGCGGTTCCGTCACGCTGACACGCTGTCTGACCTCACTCTGGGCGTGGCTACTTACTGTGCAAAGTTTTATGGAAAACCCTCATCTCTTATGGCTCCTAAAATCACATTCATATTTTAACAAAAAATACTTTCATTGTTTTTCATATTTCATGCACAACGTATAGGATGGACATTTCGTACATGTGGTGGACATACTTTCCAAATTACAGTATTACATTTTTAATGACCTCACAAAATAACAAACCAAATGACTTTAGTGTCCAATAGATCGTCTCTGACCCTTCCCCATGTTAGGAATATTGTTCTAGTATTCGCTTTAGAACGTGTTAGAGTTTCGGCGGGAAAAGTCTCTGGAAACAAAGGCACATTCCTCTGGTGGTTTTGGAGAGGGATCCGTGAATCTTCTCTCTGTGATTTACAACAGGGCATGAGGTGTCAACCCCCCACCAGGACCCTCCTCCCTCCCTCTGCTGGTTGAAGTTATTCATTGCAAACCTGATCTGACCTATTTGGATCCTCACAGGACAGTCATGACATCAGTCAAAAATAAACTCCACACAGACTCAACCTTTATATGATCCTTTTATCGTAAACGTTTCCTTATGTAAAAATATGATAGATAAATAAATAGAGCGTCTTCAACAAAGTGCAAAGGCATATAAATACAAATAATACATTGATTAATCAGTGATCCACAGTCTGCAGCTTGATTGAGCATGCTGCCATGGCAGACTGGAACAACTCAGTGTAGGAGAGCCTGTCTTTCTCTGGAAGATGCCCCAGCAACTCAGTTGTATGAGAGCGCCAGTCGTCAGCCCCAGCTGTTCTGCCATACTCAAACTGCATTTGCAGGTCCTCCAGCTTGCTTGCGATGCTGTGGGCTGTTGGCACAGAGGTCTCCTCCAGCTTTGTCAGGTTAGCCACTATCTCCACAATGAATGCTGCCTGGGCCTTCAGATGGGCCTTGTGTTCACTCAGTAGCTCATTAAGGTCCTGGACACACTTCATCATTTCTGGTAAGGTCGTAGTGAAGTCAGTGAGCACATCCATGTAAGTAAGCATTTCACTGTAATGTCTGCACCTGATGTATTCAGCGCATGTGACCAATAAAATTTGATTTGATTTGATTTGATTTGTAATCTGCCAGGTACTCCACAGCACGTATCCACAGCATACACAGGCTTCACAGGAGAATGGCCATTTTCCAGCATGAATGATCTCAGCTCCAGACGACACTGGGGTGCCTGACAGAACATCTTATTCACCACAGCACACAGCCTGTTCACGTCCTCAAACACCTCCTGGAAAAACCTCCTTCTCCAGGCTCAGGAAATGGGCAAAGCAGGTGACATGTCTGGAGTTGGGGAAGAGGCCCTTCAAGATGCTGGTGAAAGCCTTCTTCATGTAGCTAGCTGAGTCGCTTACAAAAGCCCACACATTGTTAAAGTCAACCCCATTGTTGTTGAGACAGGAAATGACAGCTTGCGACATTGTGGTAAAGTTTACTTTATCCAAGAAAGACAGGTCTGCTACAACTGGTCGCTCACCCACTGGCTGGAGTAGGATGGCGAGTGCACATCTTCCAAAGGCATCGGTCGTCTCATCAAGGATGAGATAAATGTCCCTCTACAGCATCTTTGATGTCCTGCTCATATTGTGGATAGAGCTCTGGCAGGTACTCTGTACACAGATGGGATGGCGTTGGGATAGACCCTCCCTGCTTGCAGTGTTTCTTCAGAAATGTGGAGAACTTGGGCCCCTTCTCAAGAGGTATATCTGCTTTGATTAATGTTCTTGTGAAGTCAAAGATTAACTCCTTTCTCTCAGCTGTGGAGGGGGTCTTTGCAAGACAGGAGGCTAGGGTCTGTGTTATTGTTTGGACAATTGTTTTTAAAGAATAATGGTTACATTTGGTAAATTATGAATTCTCAGGTTGAGTTCAATAGCAGGCCTACAGTGGATCTTAAGCTTTGAAGCTAATCACACTCTCTCCTGAAGCGACACACACACACACACAGTCCTGTACAACTAACCTTGTGGGGACACAACATTCAGTCCCATTCAAAATGTTCTCTAACCCTACCCCTAACCTTAACACACAGACACAGACACACAGCCCATAAACCTGACAGTATGTCTCACACACAAATACATTTTCAAACTATGATAGTTAACTAAAAACTTTTACAAACAAGTCACAAAAAAGATGTCTGTGACTTGCTGCTTTTGTCATTCCTAACGTCTCACTTGTTTTGATAGCTCCACCATGTCACTTTGGCTAACTTGTTAGCTAGCTAACATTACCTCAGCTAAGTTAGCTAGCTAGCCTAAATGATGTGATTGAGCTGGAGTGACAACACGGGAAGCTTGCCAGGCTAACGTTAGCTAGCTACAGTAGTTAACTTGCCACTATGTAGATACAGACAACAATGTAATTGTCAAGAACAAACCTATTAGCTAGTTAATATATCTGTAGCTAGCTAAAGCTTCAGAATGTTTACATGGTCAATTAGCCCTCCTATTTTTGTGTCGGAGTGACCTCAGGTGCAACGCCGTATATAGTCGATTGAATGCTGACAGACTTTGCAGAAAAGTACTCCTCCATCCTCGTACAGTTCAGCTGGAAACTCCAAGGCCCTGTCCCTGGCTGTGATTCTGGTCGCCAAGTGTTTACTCCTCAGCTCCTCTGCTGTAAATCTGGCCATTTTTTGTTAGATACTTCTCTCCTCTCCTGCACCTCTCACTCACAAAGGAGAGGGGCTACGTTGGGGAGAGTGGGCTACACCTTTCGGTGATTGAAATACATAAATGAAAACAGAGGAAAAACTTAAATTCAATAACAAGTCAATTTAATTTAACTTTGCTTTCAGCTGGCAGCTTATTTTTTGCTTTAGAATCCTATGCATTCTATTTGAAATTCTGTGGAGTTTCGTTGGAATTCTGCGTGTGCAGATTCAATGCGGGTCTGATTATGAGTTTCAGCTGGCTATTTTCCAATTTAATGGCTCATCAAGGCGTGAACTGTGACCAATGTCCATTACTACTTTAAGCCGAGTATTGTATTCTAAAAACAAAAACAGTAGTAAAAAAATACTTTCAACATGCATATCTTTATTAGGCTACTGTGCAGTGTGACAAAAACAGTAATGAGATTTTTACTGTAGGCCTATGCCTAATTCCTTAGATAAGGGAGATCAGGACAGGTCCAGATATTCTCTGAGACCTCAAGTAGGCTACTCATTAACTCTTTCATGCTTTTTTGGGTTGCATCACTCATGGATAGAAACCTCTGAGACACAGTATTCATGATGAACACTGAGGTTCACTGGTAAGCCACATTTTCCACGGGATCCATCCCAGTTGGTATTCTGTGTCCACTCATGGTATCTCTCTTCGGTTACGCATCCTTGGAATAGCAGAACAGCATAACGGTCCGGACGGCCCTTGCTGTGCTTGGTGAGCAGTTTGTCAAGCTCTGGTGTCAGAAGAGGAATGGAAATGTCAGGGTGAACCGACGACCTGACGAACCCGCCACGGTTGTTGCTTTTGCCTCTAGGAGAGGTGGAGTTCCAGAGCTCACAGGTGTGCCTGGCTGGCATGGATTGTGACTCCATCTCATCCCTCGTCCTCTTCAACGCGTCATTCTGACTCTCCGGCAATGCGGCCTGGAACTCCGTCAATGTGGCCTGGCACTCTGTCAATGCTGCCTGGTTCTGGACCAATGCATCAGCCAACGCCCGTGTCTCTGCCTTCAGATAATGTTTCTCTTTCTGCTGGTCTGCCTTCAATTACTCGATCTCGGTCTTCAGTTTGAATCTGATCCATGTGCACCTTCATCAGATGAGCAGAATGGTACCCAGCTAGCACAGAACGTTCCTGTAACATTCCCTAAAGGTTCTCGTTGTGGGAAGAAATTTTTCTAAGAACCAAAGGAGAACCTTCAGGGAACGTTGCTATTTTGGTAAGGTAGAAACACATTGTTCTGAGAACATTCAAACTTTATTTTTTGTTGAATTAGAACTTTTACATAACGTTCCCCTGTGGTCCCTTATGAAAAAGGATTGCAGTCAGAGTGCAGTATAACTGCAGTATGCTACTTTTTCCACATTTTGTTACATTACAGCCTTATTCTAAAATGGATTGAATACAACAATTTCCTCAGCAATCTACACACCAATACCCCATAATGACAAAGCGAAAACAGGTTTTTAGAACATTTAGAAAATGTATTACAAATACAAAACAGAAATACCTTCCATTGATCATCCTTGAGATGTTTCTACAACTCAGTCCACCTGTGGTAAATTCAATTGATTGGACATGATTTGGAAAGGCACACACCTGTCTATATAAGGTACCAATGTTGACAGTGCATGTCAGAGCAAAAACCAAGCCATGAGGACAAAGAAATTGTCCGTAGAGCTCTGAGACAGGATTGTGTCAAGGCACAGATGTGGGGAAGGGTACCAAAACATTTCTGCAGCATTGAATGTCCCCAAGAACACAGTGGCCTCCATCATTCTTAAAAGGAAGATGTTTGAAACCACCAAGATTCTTCCTAGAGCTGGCCACCCGGCCAAATTGAGCAATCGGGGGAGAAGGGCCTTGGTTGGGGAGGTGACCAAGAATCCGATGGTCACTCTGACAGAGCTCTAGAGAACCTTCCAGAAGGACAACCATCTCTGCAGCACTCCACTAATCAGGCTTTTATGGTAGATTGGCCAGACAGGAGCCACTCCTCAATAAAAGGCACATGACAGCCCGCTTGGAGTTTGCCAAAAGGCACCTAAAGACTCTCAGACCATCAGAAACAAGATTCTCTGGTCTGATGAAACCAAGATTGAATTCTTTGGCCTGAATGCCAAGCCTCACGTCTGGAGGAAACCTGGCACCATCCCTACGGTGAAGCATGGCGGTGGAAGCATCATGCTGTGGGGATGCTTTTCAGCGGCAAGGACTGGGAGACTAGTCAGGATTGAGGCAAAGATGAACGGAGCAAAGTACAGAGAGATCCTTGATGAAAACCTGCTCCACAGCGCTCATGACCTCAGACTAGGGCGAAGGTTCACCTTCCAACAGGACAATGACCCTAAGCACACAGCCAAGACAATGCAGGAGTGGCTTCGGGACAAGTCTCTGAATGTCCTTGAGTGGCCCAGCCAGAAACTGGACTTGAACCCGATCGAACATCTCTGGAGAGACCTGAAAATAGCTGTGCAGCAACGCTCCCCATCCAACCTGACAGAGCTTGAGAGGATCTGCATAGAAGAATGGGAGAAACTCCCCAAATACAGGTGTGCCAAGCTTGTAGTAAAGGGTCTGAATACTTATGTGAATGTGATATTTTATTTTATTTGATACATTTGTAAAGAAAATCTAAAAACCTGTTTTTGCTTTGTCATTATGGGGTATTGTGTGTAGATTGATGAGGGGGAAAAAACAATTTAATCAATTTTAGAATAAGGCTGTAACCTAACGAAATGTGGAAAACGTCAAGGGGTCTGAATACTTTCCGAAGGCACTGTATACAAAAGTATTGTGGACACCCCTTCAAATGAGTGGATTTGGCTATTTCAGCCATACCCGGTTACTGACAGGTGTGTAAAATCAAGCACACAGCCATGCAATCTCTGTAGTAAAACATTGGCAGTAGAATGCCTTATTGAAGAGCTCAGTTACTTTCAACGTGACACCATCATAGGATGCTACCTTTCCAACAAGTCAGTTGAATTTTTTATATTTTTTATTTGCCCTGCTAAAGCTGCCCCGGTCAACTGTAAGTGCTGTTATTGTGAAGTGGAAACTTCTAGGAGCAACAACGGCTCAGCCGCGAAGTGGTAGGCCACACAAGCTCACAGAACGGGACCGCTGAGTGCTGAAGCATGTAGAGCGTAAAAATTGTCTGTCCTCAGTTGCAACACTCACTACCAAGTTCTAAACTGCCTCTGGAGGCAACGTCAGCACAAGAACTGTTCGTCAGGAGCTTCATGAAATGGGTTTCCATGGACTAGCAGCCGCACACAAGCCTAAGATCACCATGCACAATGCCAAGCGTCGGCTGGAGTGGTGTAAAGCTCGCCGCCATTGGACTCTGGAGCAGTGGAAACGCGTTGTCTGGAGTGATGAATCAGGCTTCACAATCTGGCAGTCCGACAGACGAATCTGGGTTTGGCGGATGGCAGGAGAACGCTACCTGCCCCAATGCATAGTGCCAACTGTAAAGTTTGGTGGAGGAGGAATAATGGTCTGGGGCTGTTTTTCATGGTTCGGGCTAGGCCTCTTAGTTCAAGTGAAGGGAAATCTTAACGCTACAGCATTCAATTACATTCTAGATGATTTTTTGCTTCCAACTTTGTGGCAACAGTTAGGGGAAGGCCCTTTCCTGTTTCAGCATGACAATGCCCTTCGTGCACAAAGCGAGGTCCATACAGAAATGGTTTGTCGGGATCGGTGTGGAAGAACTTGACTGGCCTGCACAGAGCCCTGACCTCAACCCCATCCAACAGCTTTGGGATGAATTGGAACACCGACTGCGAGCCAGGCCTAATCAGCCAACATCCATGCTCGACCTCGCTAATGCTCTTGTGGCTGAATGGAATCAAGTCCCCGCAGCAATGTTCCAACATCTAGTGGAAAACCTTCCCAGAGGAGTGGAGGCTGTTATAGCAGCAAAGGGGGGACCAACTCCATATTAATGCCCATGATGTTGGAATGAGATGTTCGACGAGCAGGTGTGTTTATTTTCTTAAATTCATAATAGCAAAATGTCTTAATACACCACTCGAGTATGTTTCATCTTGCACCTTCCTCAGTGCGTGTCCAGTTCTTACACTTGCTTCCTGGCCCCAACATGACCAGATGTTTGATGGTTAGCAAGGGCTATTAGTTTGATTGGTTCCTATGCACAGCCAGAAGAGACCCCTTCTTCCTGTAGAAAGGTGATCTTCTCCTTGTGTATTTCCTTTCTTTTGTGCACTGCTCCACTGACTGACCATCTTCACAGATCAAACTAGATACATGGGGTATATTTTCAGTTAGCATTAGGAGAGTTTGACTTATGGGTCTAAGAGAGGCCTCAGTCTACTGGTGGAATCAAGGGCTCTGACAGATACATGGTTGAGCCCAATCATATCTGGGGGTCTGATTGAGACATGAGGCCTAAGAGAGTCGGGGGTCTGGAGGATTAATATTGTCCTTTGTCCTACTGTGAATCCTATCCTTAGGCTGCACATTCTGAGTGTGTGACACGGAATGAGAGTTTGGGTTTTGTTTCAGTGTTAGCCATTGAGCAGTTCTTTTTTGTTGTTGCGAGTCCATCCTAGTGGGCGCTTTCATGTCGCTCCTCTCCTCACTGCTTTTAAACATTGAGGGCACTAGTGTTGCTAGATATTTGATGTCCAGTTCAAACTGCCTACTTTTCCTTCGGTTTGTTTTCTCTCATTCCTTTAACACAAGTTTCTCTTCAAGAGCAGGAGCATGTACAGCAAGAGTTGACATCCCTGCTTTAGTCATTGTGAGACTTTTGATGATGCAGGATAAAGGCTTCCCCTCCTTGATCCTTTGATTGCAGACTTTGACGTGCTGCCATCACAACCAATGTCACTGTTACACAGAAAGTAATCATCCTCAGTGTGCTTTCTGCGCTGTGCAGTTTTCTTGAATCCAGACCACAGACTGGCAAAATGGCTCTTACAAAGTACACCAACAGTCAGTGACAGTAATTTGGCCCAGGTGGTGACCGTCTTTCAATATAATATAATATAATATAATATAATATAATATAATAATATAATGTCTTTCCCGGTCAGGGTTCTGCTGAGGTCCTGCTGCCAGTCTGCTTTCTGACCAATACAGCATTCTCTCTCTCATCACCTTTCTGGGTATGTGTATGTGACATGATCTGTGTTATGTCCCGGTTCTCTACCTCAGGGGTTCAGCTCGAGACCCAAATTAGGAATTAACAGTCCCCTAACAATCCAAATTAAGAAGAAATAGTGTTATACGTGATTATACATGTATTATCTTGCGAACCGCCTCTCACATACCCAGGGCTCACTTTGGGTCCTGACCAATAGTTTGAGAAACCCTACACGGCTCTACTTCCCTAAGTGTGCACCAATGGCACCCATCATTAAAGCATTGGATTGAGTCATGTTTTATTTTTCCATTCTTGTTTGGATTTAAAACCCTGATTTCTGGTCCATGCACTGGACATTTTTTCAACATAAGTTAAATACCAATGAACTACCGATGCACAATGCTAAACTTTTGGGAAGGACACAATATTCTTAAGAACCATGATAATAGTATTGAACTAATTAATAACTTTGTTTTACAGGTTGCAGAGAGGGTTGCAGAGGAGGTTGTGGAGGAGTGAGCCCTCAACTACCCAGTACAATAGACGGTGTTCAGACAAGACAATTGTGTAATCCTGTGTGTGTGTGTTATGTATGTGTGTGCCAATCAGATTGCAGATTTCTGAATTGTGTTAACTATTAATTTTTTTTTTTTTTCTTGTACGATTTTATATATATTTTTCAAACAATACAAAACATGTAACATACAAACGACAGCATACAGACGCACACAAACATCAACGACATCACACCTGGCCAGACCCACCTGCTCACACCCCAATCCATCTCCAGCGGCCGCATCACTCTCCGCCACGTGGCCTCAAACTGCACCATTTTGTTTCTCTCTGTCGCCCACGCACTTTCAACATTTAGATAATAAAGTACTTGACCTTTCCATTATGTTAGCGGTGGAGAATTGGTTGATTTACAGTTAAGTGTTTGCATATTTTCAAGATGATTGATGAGAAAAGTATTGTCCAACCTGTCGGGTATCTCACTGCTCACTCATATGCCATGTCTTGCAGACGGATTAAAAGTACATTTACATTGTGATACTTCTGACAGACAACTTTCTAACACCGCCCATAACTTTTGGACTTTATAGCATTCACAGAAGGCATGGATTATTGAGTCATTGTCCGTTGTGCTGTAGAATTTGTATAATAAATTCTATACACTAGTTTATACTGGATTAATGTACATTTGTTATCTATAATTTCATTAGTGATGTTCCAACATACCCTTCATCTAGTGCCAATATCAGTTCTTTTTAAGTCTTGGAAGTCTTAAAACATACCTTTTTATTCTATGAGTTTTATTTGCCCATATAAAGTCAGTTATGACCAAGTATACCGTATTGGTATTACCGAGAATAAATAAGTAACTAACTGTTAATATTTAAGTGTGTGTGTGTGTGTGTGTGTGTGTGTGTGTGTGTAAAAACTATTGGTCGTTAAATCCGGACAAATTATGGACCATGTAAAAAATTGTTGGTCACTAAATCCGTCTAGAAGGACAACATAAAAACGGTTGGCTGGTATGCCCTCACCCGCTATATACTTATAACTGATTGGTTTGGTTTTGCCCTCTATAGTGATGTCCGGTTATAACATGATGTTGCGGCCCATCACTGTACTCTTGATAGTCACCACCACACACACCCACACAGACACAGCTGTTTCCATTTGAAGATGTTTATATGATTTTGGTAATCCGAATGACTTGGAATCTTCTTGTTGTGGTTCTATAAGACAAAGATATGCACACATGTAAACAGTATTATTTAAGGGTTATAACTATGCAATTAATAAATGGCAAATGGCATTTCACTTATAAAGGGCTATAAACACAGCATCAATATAAACTTAAACATTCACCTCTTGGAGAGAGATAAGCTAATTACTTGGATTGACAAAGGGTCAAGATTTATGGCACCCTCTCTATCCAGCCTTGTGTAAGAATCTGCCAGGCTGAGACCTTATCAGATCTGCCCATGAGCAAGCTCCAAGAACTGTCTGGGATGACTCTAAAAGTTTGCCCATGGCAGCGCAATAAAACGCCTTAATAAAGCCACTATGGAAAACGCTGTGGTAGCGTGTGCATGCAAAATACTATGTTTATCAATACAATAATCAAACCACTTCTGCAAAAGTACTGGTGCAACCAATGCAATAATAACAAGTATGGCAGTACGGGAAAATACTACAAACAATAAACAATATGGAAAGCAGCATTGGCAACTCTAACCTTAAAGAATACTAACAGCCATACAGTAGAATTTACAATTCGATGCACGCACAACATTCAGACATTCATGTTACTGTCGACAATAAATGTCCTCAGAAACATGCATCTTCTCCCTTTGGACGACGATAACACTGACCTGAGTGGGCAGGTGCAGTGTCCAGATGCGCATTTCCAAGCGCTCTGATTGGTTGGGAACCGCAGGGCTACGATGGGTGAAGGATAACTTAGGAACGCTGAGCAGCCAAACTAACGGGACTTAAGGGAAACTGAAGGGACTGTGAGGGGAAGTTAGGTAGAGAGGAGAGGAGCAGGGTGGCCTTTTTAACTGTGTGCAGGGTGGCCTTTTTAACAGTGTGTGTGTTTGTGTGTGTGTGTGTGTGCCAATCAGATTACAGATTTCTCCAAACCCGTTTTATAAAACAAATTGATAACTGAAAATATAATTGTGTTAATTGTTCATATTTAATTGTGTAATCCTGGGCGTGTGTGTTCCCAACTTTGTAACCTTCAGAGAACATTCCCAGAATGTTGCCCGCTACCTTCATACAACCAAAAGAGAAAGTTCAAAGAACGTTAAGAAAACCATCTGTTTGAACCTTTAGGGAACATTGGTGCAACGTTCAGGGAATGTTCCCAGAACCAAAATGTATCTGGGAAGGCACACAGGCTGTTAAGTGCGATAAAACGCTAAAAAGTGACACTACACACACTAGTGAGGTATACGGTTAAGGAGAACTGAACATCCAAGGTTCTACTACAACTACTACTACTTCACCGCAAACCGGGCCTAGCCCAATGAAACGCAATTGTACAAACATGCAAATTCTCTGCACACAGGGGCATACAGTGCATTCGGAAAGTATTAAGACCTCTTCCCTTTTTCCACATTTTGTTACGTTACAGGCTTATTCTTCTATGCAGATCCTCTCAAGCTCTATCAGGTTGGATGGGGAGCGTTGCTGCACAACTATTTTCAGGTCTCTCCAGAGATGTTCGATCGGGTTCAAGTCTGGGCTCTGGCTGGGCCACTCAAGGACATTCAGAGACTTGTCCAGAAGCCACTCCTGCGTTGTCTTGGCTGTGTGCTTAAGGTCGTTGTCCTGTTGGAAGGTGATCCTTCGCCCCAGTCTGAGGTCCTGAGAGCTCTGGAGCAGGTTTTCATCAAGGATCTCTCTGTACTTTGCGCCGTTCATCTTTCCCTCAATCCTGACTAGTCTCCCAGTCCCTCCTGCTGAAAAACATCCCCAACAGCTGCCACCATGCTTCACCGTAGGGATGGTGCCAGGTTTCCTCCATACGTGACGCTTGGCATTCAGGCCAAAGAGTTCAATCTTTATTTATTTTTAATACAAATAAATTAATAAATGGGGGTAGATCAGCTTTAATATTGCAGATAGATTGTAGCTTCCATCAATGTAACTGTCTGTATCACTTCCAATCCCCCGTATACAGTGAGGGAAAAAAGTATTTGATCCCCTGCTGATTTTGTACGTTTGCCCACTGACAAAGAAATGATCAGTCTATAATTTTAATGGTAGGTTTATTTGAACAGTGAGAGACAGAATACCAACAAAAAAATCCAGAAAAACGCATGTCAAAAATGTTATAAATTGATTTGCATTTTAATGAGGGAAATAAGTATTTGACCCCCTCTCAATCAGAAAGATTTCTGAAGGTGACAACAGTTGGTGCGATTATTCGCAAATGGAAGAAACACTAAAGAACTGTCAATCTCCCTTGGCCTGGGGCTCCATGCAAGATCTCACCTCGTGGAGTTGCAATGATCATGAGAACGGTGATGAATCAGCCCAGAACTACAAGGGAGGATCTTGTCAATGATCTCAAGGCAGCTGGGACCATAGTCACCAAGAAAACAATTGGTAACACACTACGCCGTGAAGGACTGAAATCCTGCAGCGCCCGCAAGGTCCCCCTGCTCAAGAAAGCACATATACAGGCCCGTCTGAAGTTTGCCAATGAACATCTGAATGATTCAGAGGAGAACTGGGTGAAAGTGTTGTGGTCAGATGAGACCAAAATCAAGCTCTTTGGCATCAACTCAACTCGCCATGTTTGGAGGAGGAGGAATGCTGCCTATGACCCCAAGAACACCATCCCCACCGTCAAACATGGAGGTGGAAACATTATGCTTTGGGGGTGTTTTTCTGCTAAGGGGACAGGACAACTTCACCGCATCAAAGGGACGATGGACGGGGCCATGTACCGTCAAATCTTGGGTGAGAACCTCCTTCCCTCAGGGCATTGAAAATGGGTCGTGGATGGGTATTCCAGCATGACAATGACCCAAAACACACGGCCAAGGCAACAAAGGAGTGGCTCAAGAAGAAGCACATTAAGGTACTGGAGTGGCCTAGCCGTCTCCAGACCTTAATCCCATAGAAAATCTGTGGAGGGAGCTGAAGGTTCGAGTTGCCAAACGTCAGTCTCGAAACCTTAATGACTTGGAAAAGATCTGCAAAGAGGAGTGGGACAAAATCCCTCCTGAGATGTGTACAAACCTGGTGGCCAACTACAAGAAACGTCTGACCTCTGTGATTGTCAACAAGGGTTTTGCCACCAAGTACTAAGTCAAGTTTTGCAGAGGGGTCAAATACTTATTTCCCTCATTAAAATGCAAATCAATTTATAACATTTTTGACATGCGTTTTTCTGGATATTTTTTTTGTTATTCGGTCTCTCACTGTTCAAATAAACCTACCATTAAAATTATAGACTGATCATGTCTTTGTCAGTGGGCAAACGTACAAAATCAGCAGGTGATCAAATACTTTTTTCCCTCACTGTATGATATAATTTACGAAGATTATACCTTTTTTTTTTTTTTTATCAAAACATATATGTTTTTTTAATCAATTAGTATATTTGAGTTTAACCACAATATTTGTTGCATTATTCGTTCTATCCTTTCTGTTGGATTAAATTGCAACCAACTTTCTATGGCTTGTTTTAAAAATAGCGATATTTGGGAGATTATTTCCTTTTCAAGTAACTGAGAGATTGTAATCTGAAAAAAGGGAAAAAGGCCATTCTTGAACATAGGGTGAGACATTCTTACTAAGAGTTCAGTCTTGATTTCATCAGACCAGAGAATCTTGTTTCTCATGGTAAGAGTCTTTAGGTGCCTTTTGGCAAACTCCAAGCGGGCTGTCATGTGCCTTTTACTGAGGAGTGGCTTCCGTCTGGCAACTCTACCATAAAGGCCTGATTGGTGGAGTGCTGCAGAGATGGTTATCCTTCTGGGTCTCCCATCTCCACAGAGGAACTCTGGAGCTCTGTCAGAGTGACCATCGGGTTCTTGGTCACCTCCCTGACCAAGGCCCTTCTCCCCTGATTTCTCAGTTTGGCCATGCGGCCAGCTCTAGGAAGAGTCTTGGTGGTTCCAAACTTCTTTCATTTAAGAATGATGGAGGCCACTGTGTTCTTGGGGACCTTCAATGCTGCAGGAATTTTTTGATACCCTTCCCCAGATCTGTGCCTCGGCACAATCCTGTCTCGAAGCTCTACGGACAATTCCTTCGACTTCATAGCTTGGTTTTTGCTCTGACATGCACTGTCAACTGTGGGACCTTATATAGACAGGTGTGTGCCTTTCCAAATCATGTCCAATCAATTGAATTTACCACAGGTGAACTCCAATCAAGTTGTAGAAACATCTCAAGGATGATCAATGGAAACAGGATGCACCTGAGCTCAATTTTGAGTCTAATATTAAAGGGTCTGAATAGTTATGTAAATAAGGTATTTCTGTTTTTTATTTTTAATACATTTGAAAACATTTCTAAAAACCTGTTTTCACTTTGTCATTATGGGGTATTGTGTGTAGATTGATGAGGAAAAACATTAATTTAATCAATTTTAGAATAAGGCTGTAATGTAACAAAATGTAGAAAAAGTCAAGGGGTCTGAATACTTTCAGAAGGCACTGTATATTATTTAGTATATGTAAAGACCAGATTAAATCAAGAATAGTCTGATGGGTGACAATATTACCCTCACTTGTGAATGATGCCCAGCATAAGAAACAATGCCTTTTTTTGCGACTTTTTCAAATCATAGTCCCACACCTCATGTAGCCTAGCCCATAGGCCTACTTGTTTTGAGAAGGTTTGTATCACAACTAAAGTTGTCAAATAACTTTTTAAAATGAAGCACATTAATCCGCTTTACAATGGGTGTAGAGACTAACTGGCATACATACGCAGCGCGTTAGTTTCAAGTTTGGGGAAGATAATTTTCATCATAAAAATGCACCTTTATAATAACAGCATTACATGCATAATCGCATTTGTGGTCACTTTTGAGAATGGTGTTTTCCTGCTAATGGAACATTCACATTTTGTGCGCATTGCTGCGCTTATAATGTGAAGAAATAGCCTAATAGTGTAGGCTACATATGAAACATTATATCCATGAAACATTATGTGGTCCTCTGTAGCTCAGCTGGTAGAGCACGGCGCTTGTAACGCCAAGGTAGTGGGTTTGATCCCCGGGACCACCCATACACAAAAATGTATGCACGCACGACTGTAAGTTGCTTTGGATAAAAGCGTCTGCTAAATGGCATATTATTATTATTTTTTTTATTATAATAGTTTATCAACATTTTAAGCTAAACATTCTCATCTGTTGCGTCAGGCTCATTGCTTAAAACAGGTTTGTTGATGCTAGTGGTTGTATTAACTTGGGATCTATGTCCCGGACTATGTTTTGAATATTTATTTATTGCACAGAATAGGTACATTTTTGTACTATGGGGGATAGTAGATTGACATAGGCTAGCACTTTTGCTGTTCGTTAGGCCTACTCATCTTGTTGGCTGATGAAACGTAAATGTGGACAGTTCTTCAATATCTTCAAATATGCGCCTCGGAATTGGATAAGGACACGCGCAGTTGGATAAGGACACGCGCAGTTGCATCCCCGATGTGTCTGTCTTCACTTGTAGCCTGTGAGAAAGACCCGGTCACATGACTGAGAGCCATGTGAGTGAGAGGTGCGAGTGAGAGGTGCTTCGGCACGCAGCCGTGAGAAGGGAATTATAATTATTGGTAACACTTTACCTTAAGTGTACATTAATTAATAGTAGTTACATGTAATTATTATGTAAATACTATTTAATTACACTGTAAAAGGGTTTAAGCTATAGGTTATTACACAAGTGGAACAAGGATATGTAATTACAAATCAGCTTGTCAGAGGTTATTCCACATGTGTAATTACTCATGATTTCTGTATATGTAATTACAAGATGTCTTGTTCCAAATGTAATTAACATGTTCTGTAATTACACTTTTGCAGTCTCCTGTGTAGCACCATGTTAACAATGCATCATATTATGTAACCTTGTTACATGTAACTACATACAGTGGGGAAAAAAAAGTATTTAGTCAGCCACCAATTGTGCAAGTTATCCCACTTAAAAAGATGAGAGAGGCCTGTAATTTTCATCATAGGTACACGTCAACTATGACAGACAAAATGAGGGAAAAAAATCGAGAAAATCACATTGTAGGATTTTTAATGAATTTATTTGCAAATTATGGTGGAAAATAAGTATTTGGTCAATAACAAAAGTTTCTCAATACTTTGTTATATACCCTTTGTTGGCAATGACACAGGTCAAACGTTTTCTGTAAGTCTTCACAAGGTTTTCACACACTGTTGCTGGTATTTTGGCCCATTCCTCCATGCAGATCTCCTCTAGAGCAGTGATGTTTTGGGGCTGTCGCTGGGCAACACAGACTTTCAACTCCCTCCAAAGATTTTCTATGGGGTTGAGATCTGGAGACTGGCTAGGCCACTCCAGGACCTTGAAATGCTTCGTACGAAGCCACTCCTTCGTTGCCCAGGCGGTGTGTTTGGGATCATTGTCATGCTGAAAGACCCAGCCACGTTTCATCTTCAATGCCCTTGCTGATGGAAGGAGGTTTTCACTCAAAATCTCACGATACATGGCCCCATTCATTCTATCCTTTACACGGATCAGTCGTCCTGGTCCCTTTGCAGAAGAACAGCCCCAAAGCATGATGTTTCCACCTCCATGCTTCACAGTAGGTATGGTGTTCTTTGGATGCAACTCAGCATTCTTTGTCCTCCAAACACAACGAGTTGAGTTTTTACCAAAAAGTTATATTTTGGTTTCATCTGACCATATGACATTCTCCCAATCCTCTTCTGGATCATCCAAATGCACTCTAGCAAACTTCAGACGGGCCTGGACATGTACTGGCTTAAGCAGGGGGACACGTCTGGCACTGCAGGATTTGAGTCCCTGGCGGCGTAGTGTGTTACTGATGGTAGGCTTTGTTATTTTGGTCCCAGCTCTCTGCAGGTCATTCACTAGGTCCCCCCGTGTGGTTCTGGGATTTTTGCTCACCGTTCTTGTGATCATTTTGACCCCACGCGGTGAGATCTTGCGTGGAGCCCCAGATCGAGGGAGATTATCAGTGGTCTTGTATGTCTTCCATTTCCTAATAATTGCTCCCACAGTTGATTTCTTCAAACCAAGCTGCTTACCTATTGCAGATTCAGTCTTCCCAGCCTGGTGCAGGTCTACAATTTTGTTTCTGGTGTCCTTTGACAGCTCGTTGGTCTTGGCCATAGTGGAGTTTGGAGTGTGACTGTTTGAGGTTGTGGACAGGTGTCTTTTATACTGATAACAAGTTCAAACAGGTGCCATTAATACAGGTAACGAGTAGAGGACAGAGGAGCCTCTTAAAGAAGAAGTTACAGGTCTGTGAGAGCCAGAAATCTTGCTTGTTTGTAGGTGACCAAATACTTATTTTCCACCATAATTTGCAAATAAATTCATGAAAAATCCTACAATGTGATTTTCTGGATTTTTTTTTCTCAATTTGTCTGTCATAGTTGACGTGTACCTATGATGAAAATTACAGGCCTCTCTCATCTTTTTAAGTGGGAGAACTTGCACAATTGGTGGCTGACTAAATACTTTTTTCCCCCACTGTAAGTCACTACCACCAAAATAAGCTAGGCTAGGACTCCGACAGCTGTTGTAACAATGCACACCCTATCATTAACTACAGCTTCAGTTATCTTATTTCCATATTATTTGGATGTACTGAATTAAATGTAAGAGCAATGTATTTACAATGGATATGCATGTACCTACCCAGTAGCAAGCAACTTAATGTAAAGTGAAACACATAATGGTATAACCTTTGTAAATACTATGTATCCATCTCAATCTATGAAAAACGTTTTTACAGCACTTTTAAGTGTAATTACTATGTACTTTCAATATTATTAAATATTTGGCAGGGTATATCACAATTTTAGTTATAAAGAAATGTATTGTAAATGCAATATTTCTACGCAGGAACAAGCAACTTAATGTCAATTCTGTGATTATCTTTTGTGGAACGTGTACAGATTGCTCTCTCCACTGCACATCTGGAGCAAGCATCAACCACTCACAGTATTTTGTTTATTTTTGTTTAGAATTTACAGCCAGAACATGCTGTATCCTTAACTGTTAAACATAAATGTGTGCAAAATCACATTTATAGGAGATATAGAGCAGTTCCATGCACCTTATTTCATTTACTCTTACTTTCTCTCACATTATCTCTATCTAGTGTGTGTGTGTGTGTGTGTGTGTGTGTGTGTGTGTGTGTGTGTGTGTGTGAATGTGTGCATAATCAATGTGTATTTGAACTTATAAGTGCTAGGGAGCTGTTCATTACGCCTGCAATATGCCTAAAACTTGACCTTAAAGACAAGGTTCCATGCTAAAATATTCCCAAAAGTAACAACGTATGTCACTTACAGAACCCCTAAGCAGTTGAAATTTCCCAAAAGTAAAAATGTATTTTAGTGTTTTAAAGGTAAAATTTAGATTGTCCCTCATATTTTTCTACTGCATCTGGACCTTGTTTCATAACTCTACCCATAATGCACTATTTTATGACAGGAGGGTAACCCAAGCAACGAAAGAACAAGGCTAACTCATGCTAGCTCAAAGTTTACCATCTAGCTAGCCTGTGCAGGAGTCAGCTAGCTGCACTTCAAACTGATTTGAGTAAATTGACAGGAATATGTGTTGACATAAACAGTAGGTAATGTATGTATTGACATGTATGCAGACTATAATATGCTTTTGTTGAAATAGCTGACAGCAATTCAAAGACGTATGACCTTAGTTGTAAAACGTAGTAATTTTGCTGGGAGAGACCGGGAGCTGGTTGCTTGTGTTCCCCTTACAATCATAGGGCATGACCTTGGGATTGTCCGTGGGTGTGGGCAAATATTGTTGAATTTCTACTCTATGGTAGTATTGAGAGAACTTTAAATTGAAACTTTTTTTTCATTAGTGTGTCATGAATATACATGCCAAATGACAGCTTGATTGTGCTAGCTTTCCTTTAAACACTTAAAAAGTGTCTACTGTTCTTTGATTTCAATGAATGCATTTAGCTGTTTCCTTTTGTTGTCCCTTCTTGTTTTTTTTTCTTCATTTTCACTGTTTGTGGATGACGAGCTGTCTGAGCTTGAAAAATCAGAGCTGTTGTCTGGCTCACACATCTTGTCAACGTTGTCCCCTGAAACATAAAGTGAGAGTTAGTCATATGTCATTGAAAAAACCGTTTCCAGTTACACATAAAGATAATGATTTCTGAACCTGACTGTGCAGTGCATGCATCCCGCTGACAACCCACCACAGCCTGTTAAACAAGTAATCTTTCCCCCACTTGATTTGTGTTCAGGTAATTACACAATAGGGCTATCAAAGCATTGAATTGTATCCCTCCATTTGGCACTCACACACACGCTACAGTTTGGTATTGATAAGATTGAATTGATTCCTATACTTCATGATCCGATTCCTCAACGATTCTGTTAATGGTTCCAAATTGGAAAAATATTATTTTTTATTTTAACAACTCTTAAAGGCTCTGGAAAGATACATTGAGTCTCTAGTTAAAACAATGAGCACGTGCCGATTTAAAAGCATATCTCATATCCCATAGAATTCCATTCATTAGTAGTTGGGGTAGTTGGGGTATTTAGAGTAGTTGGTGTAGTGAAAGAAATAAAATAAATGGTATCAAAGCGGGAGTTAAGCAGCCCTTAAAGTACTCAAGAGCTGTTTTAATTTGAAATGACAAGAGATAGAACTCAGCAGACTTAACAAGGGCCAGTTTGGAATGTTGAGGAAATTTAATAGGAGTCTATAGGAGCTTTTGGGGTATTAAAAGATCTTTAACATAAAAAGTAAAAGTAGTATCAAGAACAAAAGTCATAGCTGGAAATAGCATGTAACCCTGGACTGAATACAGTTTAAGTGATGATAATAGTTTAAACTGTTTTTAGAGTAGATAGGGAGCACAGAAAGTGGGCGGAAGAGGAATAATAATAAGTATGCAGAATAACCAGAGTGTTCTTGCTTCCAGCAAGCACATTAATTATAAAACCTCAGTGAGATTATCTAATTTCCTTTCTGCATGACTGCAGCCAAGCCAACCAGGCAGTAGTCTACACAGGCAGCACGTTTCTGCCAAAATTGGATCATGAATGAATGCATTTGCGTACCTGGGCCCGCCCCTTTTGTGATGTCAAATGACACATTCATGACTAGCTGTGTTCATGTCACATACACAGAGTCATATTTGCCTAATTTGGCATGAACAAAACCAAGACACTTAGGAAGACTTCTTAAACCCAGTCTGAGGAAACAAGGACAGAGGAATGATTTAACAGCTAGTAAGGTTTAGAGACACAGCTCTAGTCGAACTTGTAGCTATCATCATTATCATCATCTTAATTACTATCTCTCTTATTGTATGTGAAAGTGCTCTGTCCCTTACTTTAAAACAAAACTTTAAAGATGCCATTAAACAATGCAAATAAACTTACTGACAGAGGAGGTAGGACTTGGTCCTAGGGAGAGAGTCTGACCCCCTTGTCCTACAGTAAAGGGAGAAATAAAGATAACATTCAGGCTACTGTCAGCCAACAGATGATTGGTTACAGTTATTATCAGTGACTGTCTGTGATATAAGCCACCTTCTCTTCTTTAATGACAAATTGGGTTGGGTTGGATTGACAGCAATTATGTTGGCAAAAACCCAGACAGATATATGGAAACAGACTACTGACATTATCTTACCATACAACTGGTTAACAGATTTGCGGAGGAAGTCCTGCTCTTCTTCCAAAGCCTCCATCTCAATTTTCATATTTTCAGTTGTATGGTCGGAGGGACTTGACACAGACACCAAAATTCAAACAAAGGGCATTCGGTACAACATTATAAGATATTCTACAGCACAATTGTTTAAAGATGTCATTAAACAATGCAAACACACTGACCAACAGATGAGGCAGGACTTGGTTGTCCTAGGGAATGAGTCTGACCCCCTTATTCTAAAGGGAGAAACAAAGAGAACATTCAGGCTAATATCAGCCAACAGATGATTGGTTACAGCAGAAACGAACCACTAGGCCATGGACCGGCCTGCCCTTTTTATAGTTTATAGCCTGGCTGATGCACAGATCTGTGATACACACAAACAGGTCGGATAACCGTTCTTTCTTCCGCAATATTCAAAACACAAACAATCAACATGGATTTAGGGCTGACCTAATAACACGTGTAAAACATGGGTGAACCATTGGTAAGTATGGGTCGACCTGTGTTCACTGACCCGTAGTCAGTAATGTCTAAATGCAACAGCCCTACTTTTTTCCTTTTCCATGAACGGCCCTGCATGCTTTATACCTGTGTCGTAGGTTTAGTATGATTGGGTCTGACACGGGTTAAACCCACTTCAAATATACAGAGTAAAACCCTGGTTCTTGGAGTGAAAGGGGTGTAAGTATCTGCATGGGGCGAGGCTCCCACCACCCTCTCTGATCAATTCATTGTTGCCATACTTCTGAACTGAAATATGAACTGAAGCTTACTTACAAAGGTTCTACAGTGAGGGAAAAAAGTATTTGATCCCCTGCTGATTTTGTACGTTTGCCCACTGACAAAGACATGATCAGTCTATAATTTTAATGGTAGGTTTATTTGAACAGTGAGAGACAGAATAACAACAACAAAATCCAGAAAAACGCATGTCAAAAATGTTATAAATTGATTTGCATTTTAATGAGGGAAATAAGTATTTGACCCCTCTGCAAAACATGACTTAGTACTTGGTGGCAAAACCTTTGTTGGCAATCACAGAGGTCAGACGTTTCTTGTAGTTGGCTACCAGGTTTGCACACATCTCAGGAGGGATTTTGTCCCACTCCTCTTTGCAGATCTTCTCCAAGTCATTAAGGTTTCGAGGCTGACGTTTGGCAACTCGAACCTTCAGCTCCCTCCACAGATTTTCTATGGGATTAAGGTCTGGAGACTGGCTAGGCCACTCCAGGACCTTAATGTGCTTCTTCTTGAGCCACTCCTTTGTTGCCTTGGCCGTGTGTTTTGGGTCATTGTCATGCTGGAATACCCATCCACGACCCATTTTCAATGCCCTGGCTGAGGGAAGGAGGTTCTCACCCAAGATTTGACGGTACATGGCCCCCGTCCAACGTCCCTTTGATGCGGTGAAGTTGTCCTGTCCCCTTAGCAGAAAAACACCCCCAAAGCATAATGTTTCCACCTCCATGTTTGACGGTGGGGGTGGTGTTCTTGGGTTCATAGGCAGCATTCCTCCTCCTCCAAACACGGCGAGTTGAGTTGATGCCAAAGAGCTCCATTTTGGTCTCATCTGACCACAACAATTTCACCCAGTTCTCCTCTGAATCATTCAGATGTTCATTGGCAAAGTTCAGACGGGCCTGTATATGTGCTTTCTTGAGCAGGTGGACCTTGCGGGCGCTGCAGGATTTCAGTCCGTCACGGCGTAATGTGCTACCAATTGTTTTCTTGGTGACTATGATCCCAGCTGCCTTGAGATCATTGACAAGATCCTCCCGTGTAGTTCTGGGCTGATTCCTCACCGTTCTCATGATCATTGTAACTCCACGAGGTGACATCTTGCATGGAGCCCCAGGCAAAGGGAGATTGACAGTTCTTTAGTGTTCCATTCCAGCCTTGTGTAGGTCTACAATCTTGTCCCTGACATCCTTGGAGAGCTCTTTGGTCTTGGCCATGGTAGAGAGTTTGGAATCTGATTGATTGATTGCTTCTGTGGACAGGTGTCTTTTATACAGGTAACAAGCTGAGATTAGGAGCACTCCCTTTAAGAGTGTGTTCCTAATCTCAGCTCGTTACCTGTATAAAAGACATCTGGGAGCCAGAAATCTTTCTAATTGAGAGGGGGTCAAATACTTATAAATCAATTTATAAAATTTTTGACATGCGTTTTTCTGGATTTTGTTGTTATTCTGTCTCTCACTGTTCAAATAAACCTACCATTCAAATTATAGACTGATCATTTCTTTGTCAGTGGGCAAACGTACAAAATCAGCAGGGGATCAAATACTTTTTTCCCTCACTGTACCTACTAGCTAGCACTTTGCAGTGTCAATATTGCAGACTTGTCACATAAACAATATCAAAGAGCCAACAGAGTCTGGTGCTTTGGTCGTGTCAGATATTTAACTTTCTCCCAAAAATGATGATGAATCAAGCAATACTTACCATCTATGGGAGGTATATCATCATCTATAGCAACCACAGTTGGTTCCTGTACCTCTTGCTTAGGGATCTCGACAACTACCACTTTGGTTATGGCATCATTCTCTGCTGATGAGGCCATCTTCTTGCATTGTTTGTAAGTCCTTTTACGTGACATTCTATGGATGAACAAAGAACACATTTTCAATTTAAACCAAAGTACTATTTGAAAATTAGATTTTTAGAAAGTAATGGAACATATAGTCTGGTTGCATGCTATTTAATGTCAATCATATTGCTGCTTGTAGCCTATAACTGATACTTCGTGGTCTTATGCTGCCATCTATTGGAAATATTTAGCAATTAAAAATTATTAATTCACGTAAAGACATTGGTGAGGCAGATGAGAAATAAAGTGTATTTTCCTTATTCATTCCTGAGATCAGTCTCAAACCTGCCCCACCTATCCCACGCCAATTGCTGGACTTTCACAGAGGTTACTAGGTCACACCCAGTTCAAACCAGATTTGGAAAAAATAACGTCTTGTTTATTGCAATAAAAAATATCTTAAAATAACTAATAACAACAACAACAAAAACAGCTAAATGCTTACATAGGTTTTTATTTTAAAAATTACAATGAAAATGCTATTAATAATATAATGGTATTTACTAACATAATATTATTACTAAAATAGTTTCTAAAAGTGTTCTAGGCTACCCTACCCTAGAATTAGGGTTAGGGTTAAGGCTAAAATAGGTCATACCTGGGGTTAGGGCTAAAATAGTTTATAACTAGGGTTAGGGCTACAGTTAAGGCTAAAATAGGTTCCACCTATGGTTAGGTTTAGGGCAGGGCTCCCCAGCTGGCGGCCCACGGGCCGAATCTGGCACGCCAGCAATATTATTTGGCCCCCCAAATGAATTATGAATATTTTTTTCATAAAAAACAACCATTTTGTGGCGCTGAAACGTAAAGCTGCATCCGCAGTGCAATGAATAGAAGGTGAACGGCGTCTGGTGCTGAAAATATAGCTAACTTGTTATGCAAGCGTTGCACAGCAACAGATAACCTACACCAGTCGAGTCATTCATTTCAACAATCATCTTCATTTTAATTTGACTATACAAACAACAAGAGGGCTTAATTGGAATCTATTTCTTCTGAGCCTAGGCCTATATAATATAACTTAACTGGCTATGTGGCTTAACAGCATCTTTCACAAAAAAAAAATTTGCCTGATAGAAGTGGGATTTTTTTTTATTTCGGCCTACTTACAATTGCAACTGGCCAAAAATTTAGCATCCAACATAAAACAATAATTTATAAAAAAAAGGCGATGTCAATGTCTGTATCGGGATAGCCTGCTCCTTTGACGACAGAACAAGCAGAAAATACTGTCAGCTTGAGACCTAAATATCCTTGGATAAGCACTCACAATAATGTTATTATTTACTAAATACAGTCATATAGGGCACTAAGTTTTAGATGTCACGTGAGATGGGTGTGATTTTGATGCACAGGCAGTCCTCAATTGAAAGCCGGTTCCTGTTGTGAGTCTATATTGTGTTCATAGAGGAAAATTAGGACTTGCAGGTGTAAGTCGATCCAAACATTGGTAGCACATAAAATGCATGTTTCTTTATTTTGCTGTATTCCTCTGAGCATGCCACCCAAAACGCACACAAGGATTCGGCACTTCTGAGCGCATCCCTGATTTGGCTCGATGTCTGGAATTCAATCAGCTCAGTTTGAATTGCGGCATCATCCAACGAGGGTATCGTATTCTTAGCAAGGGAAGATCAAGTACAAACGCAATGATATCCTTGGGCATGCTGTAGTCTTCAAATTTGGTGGAGAAGATGTCCCTCAGCTGCTTGAGGAAATCTTCCATCACCTCTGTGACAATGCTGCGGCCTGGTCCCTCTGCCTGTCGTTTCTTCAGTGTGCTGAAGTGCGGTAGCCTTCCAGATGACAAAACCAAATTGAACAACTCAAGCTTCCTAGTAAAGGCCTCAAGTTTTTCCACCATGTCCACGACTGTTTTCTCTCTTCCTTGTAACTGGAGATTTAACCCGTTTAAGTGACAGAATATGTCAGCTTGCAGTTAACACTTAAATGTTTCTGTGTCGGGGTAGGAAAGCCACTTTGAAAGTTCCATGGTTAGATTCATAATGACGTCTGAGATTTAATTATTTGTAAACAGATACATTTTCATTGCAAATAAGACACACTGGCTTGGCATTGGGAAAATATGGTAAGATGAATGCATATCTCTCTGTACATTATTCCCTGAAACTTCGATTTTCATTATCCACCTTTCTTTTGATACTTTTTGAGAGCTACGTTTTCTGTTGCTATCAAGCTAACTGTTCTGAACGAATGTTGACATTAAAAAAGTAGTGAAACCTACAGTTACAATCACCCCACAGATATATAGACAAAATAATATTAGAATAGAGACATGGTGATTTTATGAGCGTAATCAGATCGAAATTATTATGTTATTGTCACTGAATGTATGTACTAATCGGATTTGATAAACATGTTGTTCAATTTGTAGTGTAGGCCAATTAATTGTGCTAATATTATATACTAATTATGTTCTGGTCCACTGAGGTAGCAACTGTGTCAGATCTACAAATCAATGAGCTAGACCTATCCATTTGGTTTGCAACTCAGTGAACCTGTGCAGCATTCGCTCAATTCGATGCCTATGAACGAACAGATTTTGACGTATATCAAATTACCCAGCAGCCATTTATAAGCAACAAATCGTAAAAAAAAGAAAGGTTATTTCTTAATCTAAAAATGTATTCTGGCTGTTTAAACCGGCCACATCTTTAAAAAAGAGGACAGAGACATGCGTTTTGTTTAGGTTTCACAAATTTTTCTGAAAACAAAATATGGTTAACCATGACCAGAACATTTTTACCGTTTGATGGGTATGCGCCAGCCATCTCTAGTACTGTGGGTTGCCACAACGTGTACACAAGCGAACAGCGAGCTTGCTCACAAAGTAGCTGTAACTTTATGAATAATAAGTTACCTAAGGTAAACTTACAAGGTTAACGCGGTCAGGTCTCATTGCCAACAATAGCGAAGCTGTCATTGTGACGTAGAACAATGGGCTGGAAATAGAACGTTTGGAAGGCGAGTTAGTGCCATGGCGCTCAATAGACCTAACAGGAGCTAGCAGGGTGAAAACTGCCCTAAAATAAGGCCTGTTTTTTCGTGATTACTTCAAAACTACGGCAAGCAGCTGGGACATATGGTAATATTATGAAACTGGGCTCCATGGCGGATGCAATGAGCTAGTTTTTATCCGAAAAAAGCGTTGTTAAAAATGTAATGTGTCCAACCTATAGTAATGGCTGGAATGGAGTCAATGGAATGGATAAACCACGTTTGATACCATTCCATTGACTCCATTCCAGCCATTATTATGAGCCATCCTCCCCTCAGCAGCCACCACTGCTAGCTACACAACCAGCAATAACGTTATCTAACGTCGTTAGCTAAGTTACACCAGAGAGGTCATTATATTCCAGTATCTGGTTATAATCACCACCACCAGTCGTTGCATACTAAGCTAACGTTATTGGTGCAGACTTGGGGGCCGACGAACTCTAAGCACCTATTCCGACCGCATACTAGGGTCCTTCGGCACGGCATGCAAACCTTAGAACTTTCGCTGTGGAGGCATGGTCAATCCATATAGGGCGCATGATCCGCGTTGGGGGCGATGAAGCCCCATTCAATGAAGGGAAGTGTGTGGAGGGGTGATTTGCACGTGAAGCTTGACAAAAGGGGGCATGATTTGTTGACACAATTGTAATCCAAACCCAACTTTCATTTACTTGTTGTGATGCACTGAGTTTCAAATCAAATCTTTCAAATGTTATATGCCACATGCACCGAATACGACAGCTGTAGACCTTACAGTGAAATGCTTACTTACAAGCCCATAACCAACAATGCAGTTTGAAGGAAAATAAGTGTTAAGTAAAAAAATTGATAATTAAAAAATATAAATATAAATAATTAAAGAGCAGCAGTAAAATAAAAATAACAGTAGGGAGGCTACATACAGGGGGTACCGGTACAGAGTCAATGTGCGGGGGCACAGGTTAGTCGAGGTAATTGAGGTAATATGTACATGTGGGTAGAGTTAAAGTGACTGTGCATAGATAATAAACAGAGAGTAGCAGCAGCGTAAAAGAGGGGGTGGGGTGGGGTGGGGGGTGGACAATGCAAACTACCCTCTGTAGTGTCTTGCTGTCAGAGGCCGAGCAGTTGCCATACCAGGCGGTGATGCAACCAATCAGGATGCTCTTGATGGTGCAGCTGTATAGCTTTTTGAGGATCTGAGGACCCATGCCAAATCTTTTCAGTCTCCTGAGGGGGAATAGGCTTTGTCGTGCCCTCTTTACGACTGTCTTGGTGTGTTTGGACCATGATAGTTTGTTGGTGATGTGGACACCAAGTAACTTGGTCTATCAGGAAGTCCATGACCCAGTTGCAGAGGGAGGTGTTTAGTCCCAGGGTCCTTAGTTTAGTGATGAGCTTTGAGGGCACTATGGTGTTGAACGCTGAGCTGTAGTCAATGAATAGCATTCTCACGTAGGCGTTCCTCTTGTCCAGGTGGGAAGGGCAGTGTGGAGTGCAATAGAGATTGCATCATCTGTGGATCTGTTGGGGTGGTATGCAAATTGGAGTGGGTCTAGGGTTTCTGGGATAATGGTGTTGATGTGAGCAATGACCAGCATTTCAAAGCACTTCATGGCTACAGACGTGAGTGCTACAGGTCGGTAGTCATTTAGGCAGGTTATCTTAGTGTTCTTGGGCACAAGGACTACGGTGGTCTGCTTGAAACATGTTGGTATTACAGACTCAGTCAGGGACATGTTTAAAATGTCAGTGAAGACACTTGCCAGTTGGTCAGCGCATGCTCGGAGTACATCCGTCTGGCCCTGGGGCCTTGTGAATGTTGACCAGCTTAAAAGTCTTACTCACAACAGCTGATGCTCTCATGCATGCTTCAGTGTTGCTTGCCTCGAAGCGAGCATAGAAGTGATTTAGCTTGTCTGGTAGGCTTGTGTCACTGGGCAGCTCGCAGCTGTGCTTCCTTTTGTAGTCTGTAATAGTTTGCAAGCTCTGCCACATCCGACGAGCGTCGGAGCCGGTGTGTTACGATTAAATCTTAGTCCTGTATTGACTCTTTGCCTGTTTGATGGTTCGTCGTAGGGCATAGCGGGATTTCTTATGAGCGTCCGGGTTAGAGACCCGCTTCTTGAAAGCGGCAGCTCTACCCTTTAGCTCAGTGCGGATGACGTCATTGATGCACTTATTAATGAAGCCAATGACTGATGTGGTGTACTCCTCAATGCCATCGGAAGAATCCCGAAACATATTCCAGTCTGTGCTAGCAAAACAGTCCTGTAGCTTAGCATCTGCATCATCTGACCACTTCCTTATTAACCGAGTCACTGGTGCTTCCTGCTTTAGTTTTTGCTTATAAGCAGGAATCACGAGGATAGAATTATGGTCAGATTTGCCAAATGGAGGGCGAGGGAGAGCTTTGTACGCGTCTCTGTGTGTGGAGTAAAGGTGGTCTAGAGTTTTTTTCCCCTCTGGTTGCTCATTTAACATGCTGGTAGAAATGAGGTATAACAGATTTAAGTTGGTCTAAATAGTGTGGTCTACAGCTTATCATGAGATACTCTACCTTGAGCAAAACCTTGAGACTTCCTTAATATTAGATTTCGTGCACCAGCTGTTGTTTACAAATATACACAGACCGCCACCCCTTGTCTTACCGGAGTCAGCCATTCTATCCTGCCGATGTAGCGTATATCCCACCAGCTGTAGAAATATTAGTTCAATAATATCTCTCAGAAACCGGAGCTTGTGAATTCAGTATACACTTTATTACAAAGTAACAAGCTGAGCTGGTCCATGGAGCAACTGTCTGTCCTGACTCGGAGCTCTCCTTTTATACAGTTTCATATAACATACATAGTCACTCCTCTTTTAATAAACTTAGTAAGTCCCAAATGAATATTTTTCTACTGCAAAAGACCCTCATAACATAATTCTGAATATTCTGAAGATCTGCGGCCCTCCCTTGCGGTCACCTCTATAACAACTATTTCAAATCTAAAACCTGTTAGAAGATTAAGGGCATGATCTGTTGTCACGGTTTCGGCCGAGGCTGCTCCTCTTCCTTGTTCGGGCGGACTTCGGCGGTCGTCGTCTCCGGAGTACTAGCTGCCACCGTTCTATGTTTCTTGTTCTTTTGGTTTTGTCTGTTCATAACACCTGTCCCTTATTTGTGTCTTGATTGTTCCCCTTATTTAGTTTGTTTGTTTGGGTCAGGTGTTATGCGTGATTGTTTTTGTCAGCCTGCCTTTTCGAGGTTGTTCTCTCGTTGTGTGTATTTACGAGAGCTCGCACTGTGTGCGCTTTTCCTTGTTTTCTCGCACTGTGATTTTCGTGCGTAATTGTTCGCGCCACCCGGTTGGGTTGGCGACGTATCCTTGTGTTTTGGACTCAGTAAAGATCTGTTGACGTCCTCCTGGTTTCCTGCGCCTGATTCCTATCATCCACCTACACCAATCTGACAGAATCACGCATCACAATGGAATCAGCAGGAGCGACCGCGCCGACCGCCGATATGGACGAACGTCTTCGTGGTCAGGAGGACCGAATGAACCAGGTCTGTCACGCCCTGGAGAGGGTGATGAACACTCTACACCGATGGGAGACCAGCGGGGTGCCCTCACCTCCAACCACCGACCCAGCTCCAGCGGTCAGCCCTCCGGTTTCATCTCCGGAACCCAGTGGGATTCGGCTCTCGCTCCCGAGGGCGTACGACGGCTCCACCGCCGGGTGTCAAGGGTTCCTGCTGCAGGTGGAGCTCTACCTCGCCACCGTACACCCGGCGCCCTCGGGACACGAGAGCGTCTCAGCCCTCATCTCCTGTCTCACCGGCAAGGCGTTGGAGTGGGCCAACGCCGAGTGGAGGAGAATGGACGCCGCAACCACGAACTATGCGGAGTTCTCCCGCCGCTTCCGTGCTGTATTCGACCATCCACCAGAGGGGAAGGCGGCGGGGGAACGTCTGTTCTACCTCCGACAGGGGATGAGGAGCGCACAGGACTTTGCCTTAGAGTTCCGGACCCTAGCGGCTGATGCAGGGTGGAATGAGCGGGCCCATATTGACCATTTCCGCTGCAGCCTCCGAGAGGACGTCCAGCGAGAGTTGGCGTGCAGGGACACGTCGTTAACTTTCGACCAACTGGTCGACATGGCCATCCGGCTGGATACCCTGCTCGCCACCCGTGGGCGTCCCGGAGGGGGGGGTTCGCCCATTCCACTCTCCAGCTCCTCCGAGCCGAGTCCTATGGAGCTCGGGGGTGCTGGCGCTAGGGAAAGGAGGAGGAGGAGCCCACGGGGACCCGGCCCTTGCACCAACTGTGGTCGTGGAGGGCACACTGCGGCTAGGTGCTGGGGCGGGTCCTCCAGGGGAGGAGATGGCAGGTCTAGCATTGGGGGGTCCCCCCAGGTGAGTAGGCGCCCTGCTTACCCAGAGCTTTCTGTCGTGCACCTAACCTTGCCTGTTTGTTTCCCACAGGTTGCACCTCGTTCCCAGCATAAGGCGCTGGTAGATTCAGGCGCAGCTGGGAATTTTATAGATCGCCAGTTCTGTTTAGAGTTAGGGATTCCCCTTCTTCCAGTGGATAAGCCTTTCCCCGTCCATGCCCTAGATAGCCGTCCGTTAGGGTCTGGGTTGATTAGGGAGGTCACAGCACCACTTCAGATGATGGCGCAGGAGGGTCATGAGGAGAGAATTCAGCTTTATCTGATTGACTCTCCTGCGTATCCGGTGGTGCTGGGTCTTCCCTGGTTGATGACTCATGACCCTAATATTGGGTGGCGAGAGAAAGCTCTTAAAGGGTGGTCTGCTCAATGTGAGGGGCGGTGTCTGGGTGTTTCCATAGGGGCGACCTCGGTGGAGAGTCCGAATCTAATGCCAGCACTGCAGATTCCCCCCGAGTATGAGGATTTGGCATTGGCGTTCAGTAAGACTAGGGCTGCGCAGCTGCCGCCTCATAGACGGGGGGATTGTGCGATAGATCTCCAGTCAGGCGCAGCTCTCCCGCGGAGCCATGTGTATCCCTTGTCTCAAGAGGAGAAGAAATCTATGGAGACATACATCTCTGAGTCTCTTAGACAGGGATACATACGGTCCTCCGTTTCACCCGTTTCCTCAAGTTTCTTTTTTGTGAAGAAGAAGGATGGAGGTCTGCGGCCGTGTATTGATTACCGCGGTCTCAATCAGATCACAGTGAAGTACAGCTATCCACTTCCTCTGATTGCGACTATGACGGAGTCACTGCACGGTGCGCAGTTCTTTACAAAATTGGATCTTAGGAGCGCATATAACTTGGTGCGCATCCGAAAGGGCGATGAATGGAAGACAGCGTTTAGCACGACTTCCGGGCACTACGAGTATCTAGTCATGCCATATGGGTTGATGAATGCTCCCTCAGTCTTCCAATCCTTCGTTGATGAGATTTTCCGGGACATGCAGGGACAGGGAGTGGTTGTGTACATCGACGACATTCTGGTGTATAGTCCTACCCGTGCTGAGCATGTAGCCCTGGTGCGCCGAGTATTGCGGAGGCTGTTGGAGCATGACCTATATGTCAAGGCAGAGAAATGTCTGTTTTTTCAGAAGTCGGTCTCCTTTCTGGGTTACCAGTTATCTGCGTCAGGGGTGAAGATGGAGGTAGACCGGGTGTCAGCTGTGCGTAATTGGCAGACCCCAACTACTGTGAAGGAGGTGCAACGGTTCTTGGGTTTTGCGAATTACTACCGGAGGTTTATCCGGGGTTTTGGACAGGTGGCAGCTCCCATAACGTCTCTGTTAAAGGGGGGTCCGGTGCGCTTGCGGTGGTCAGCTGAGGCGGACAGGGCATTTGGGAGACTGAAGGACCTGTTTACCTCGGCGCCGGTGTTGGCGCATCCGGATCCCTCTTTACCGTTCCAAGTAGAGGTGGACGCGTCAGAGGCCGGGATAGGGGCCGTTCTTTCCCAGCGTTCTGGTACTCCACCTAAACTCCGTCCCTGTGCGTTCTACTCTAAGAAGCTCAGTCCGGCGGAGCGGAATTATGACGTAGGAGACAGGGAGCTGTTAGCCGTAGTACAGGCCCTAAAGGTGTGGCGGCATTGGCTCGAGGGGGCTCAACACCCTTTCCTCATTCAAACTGACCATCGTAACCTGGAGTACATCCGGGCAGCTAGGAGACTGAATCCTCGCCAGGCTCGTTGGACTATGTTCCTGGCCCGGTTTGTGTTTAAGATCACATACATCCCGGGGTCCCAGAACGGGAAGGCAGATGCTCTGTCCCGGCGGTATGACGCAGAGGAGAGGTCCGTTGAGTCCACGCCCATACTACCGGAGTCTTGTCTGGTTGCTCCGGTGGTGTGGGAGGTTGATGGTGAGATCGAGCGGGCGTTACGCACCGACCCGAGTCCTCCTCAGTGTCCTGTGGGTCGGACGTACGTTCCGCTCGAGATACGCGATCGCCTCATTTGTTGGGCTCATACGTCCCCCTCCTCTGGCCATCCGGGTATCGGCCGGACAGTGCACTGCCTTAGCACGAAGTACTGGTGGCCAACGTTAGCTAGGGATGTGAGGATTTATGTCTCCTCCTGTTCGGTGTGTGCCCAGTGTAAGGCGCCCAGACATTTGCCCAGGGGTAAGTTACAACCCCTGCCTATTCCGCAACGACCCTGGTCCCACCTCTCGGTGGATTTTGTTACCGACCTTCCCCCCTCACAGGGGAATACTACCATCCTGGTCGTTGTGGATAGGTTCTCGAAGGCCTGTCGTCTCCTTCCCATGCCGGGTCTACCCACTGCCCTACAGACCGCTGAGGCTCTGTTCACCCATGTCTTCCGGCATTACGGGGTACCCGAGGATATAGTGTCTGACCGAGGCCCCCAGTTCACCTCGAGAGTGTGGAGGGCATTTATGGAACGGTTGGGGGTGTCGGTAAGCCTTACCTCGGGTTACCACCCGGAGAGTAATGGGCAGGTTGAACGTGTCAACCAGGATGTGGGTAGGTTTCTGAGGTCATACTGTCAGGGCCGGCCGGAGGAGTGGGCGAGATATGTGCCCTGGGCCGAGATGGCACAGAACTCTCTTCGCCACTCCTCCACCCAACTAACCCCGTTTCAGTGTGTGTTGGGGTACCAGCCGGTGCTGGCACCATGGCATGAGAGCCAGATCGAGGCCCCCGCTGTGGATGAGTGGGTAAGGCGCTCGGAGGAGACGTGGGACGCTGCACACGTCCATCTGCAGCGTGCCATACGTCGACAGAAGACGAGCGCCGACCTACACCGCAGTGAGGGGCCAGTGTACGCACCTGGAGATCGAGTCTGGCTCTCAACCAGAAACCTGCCCCTCCGCCTGCCCTGCCGGAAGCTGGGTCGGCGGTTTGTGGGGCCGTTTAAAGTCCTGAGGAGATTGAACGAGGTGAGTTATAGGTTAGAACTACCTGTTGACTACAAAAATATTAACCCCTCGTTCCATGTGTCTCTCCTCAGGCCGGTGGTAGCTGGTCCACTCCAGGACTTTGAGATTGAGGAGACTCCTCCGCCCCCGTTGGACATCGAGGGGGCTCCGGCGTACACCGTGAGGTCCATCCTGGATTCTAGACGCCGGATGGGGGGTCTTCAATATCTCGTGGAGTGGGAGGGGTACGGTCCGGAGGAGCGGTGCTGGGTGCCAAGGAGGGACGTGTTAGACCAGTCCCTACTGACCGATTTCCATCGGGGTCATCCTGCGCGCCCTGCTCCGCGTCGTCCGGGTCGTCCTCGAGCTCCGGGTCGGCGCACGGCTGGAGCCGCGCGTCAAGGGGGGGGTACTGTCACGGTTTCGGCCGAGGCTGCTCCTCTTCCTTGTTCGGGCGGACTTCGGCGGTCGTCGTCTCCGGAGTACTAGCTGCCACCGTTCTATGTTTCTTGTTCTTTTGGTTTTGTCTGTTCATAACACCTGTCCCTTATTTGTGTCTTGATTGTTCCCCTTATTTAGTTTGTTTGTTTGGGTCAGGTGTTATGCGTGATTGTTTTTGTCAGCCTGCCTTTTCGAGGTTGTTCTCTCGTTGTGTGTATTTACGAGAGCTCGCACTGTGTGCGCTTTTCCTTGTTTTCTCGCACTGTGATTTTCGTGCGTAATTGTTCGCGCCACCCGGTTGGGTTGGCGACGTATCCTTGTGTTTTGGACTCAGTAAAGATCTGTTGACGTCCTCCTGGTTTCCTGCGCCTGATTCCTATCATCCACCTACACCAATCTGACATCTGTAGACTCTTGTATCCTGAAAACCCTCTGTTACTTAAATATTTAGACAAACAAATATTCAGAAGGTCTAACATAATTTATAACTTTCTTAGTTACAACTTATAACAATATCAAAAATCAACATAAGATGAGTGTAAGCATGTGCATGTACTTATTCCTTGCTATTTGTGATTTCATTTTATAAGAACATATTTCAGATCAATGTATCTTCTTCATTATCTGACCCATCACGATGAGGTCGAGGAGCCCAGTCAGGCACAGGGTATAGGTCCGGGAAGTTTCCTTCTGGGTTAACCCCCAGTTGTTGCTGTTGAGTTTTGTAACCATGACAGGCCCATCCACCCCCAGGGACAACACCATACAGACATTCAGGATTCCCAAACAGGCAGTCCAGTGGTCCTCCTTTAATATTGCAGGGCTTTCCATATTCGTTAACATACTGTCCTGAGCTCCCGGGGCGGGGTATATTTCTTTGGGTGAATTGTTAACAATTGTCTGTGCAGTCATTTGTTTTACTGTGGTTTGGATCAGGAGGGATTTCAGCAAAGGCAGTACACAGCAAAAGACCACTCCCATTACCACCAGTGCTATGCCTATCATGATTGCCATTTTTGTAAACATTGCTCCCCACTTTCCCAGGGTTAAGTCCATCCAATCCCAGGTGTGAGCATCATGCCCAGCATTGTCCTTAACTTCTTTCCGTAGTCCTTTAAGCTTAGTCATTGCTTCAGTGAATGAGCCATCCGGGGCAGTATTATTGGGAATGAAGGTGCAACACTCATCCCCAAACATAACACAAACTCCACCTTTTCTGCTAAAAGCCAGTTTAGAGCCTGCCTATTCTGCCAGGTCATTCTACATGTTGCCTGTACTTGCTCTCCCAGAGCTATTAGCGCAGAGTCTGTGTAATTAATAAACCTCTGCTGATTATAGTAAATATAATTAATCCATTCTAGGTTTTTGTTGGGTGATATCCAGATGAATATTGATTCAAATCCTGATTTAATTTCATCTCTTGCCTTATATTCATTTGGAATTCCTCTAGGCTGACCTATTGAATCTAAATATACATTGGGATCATATTCTTACGCTCTTTTTACCCTTTTATTGTTATTCTGTGTATCCTGGTCTGTTGTTTTTACTGACTCCCATTCTGATATAACTACTTCCTGAAGCATTTGTACTCGAGCACATATTCCCATCCATTTCTTAGGCAGGGTGGCTCTAATTCTTTGTCCTCCACATATCCAAAAGAAGTCTGCCACCGCCACCGACTGCTCCTCATAAGGAGAGATCAGTGGTAGTGATAGTGTCTGATTTTCGCATTCCCTGGGGTCACCAGGGCCCCCAGAGGTAACTATAACTCCAGTGCTTGACCCTGCTGCCTGAAAGGTTACTCTTCGGGGGGTGTCTGCATTCCAGGAGATATCGTTATTTAGATGCCATGTGGTTTCACACTTTCCCATAGACTTTCCCAAATCATGCTCCCCGCTTGTTTTGTTGTAGCACTCATACTTCTGCCCATAATCTAGTCGATATTTCTTCGGTGTTTCCATTTTTCTACGTTCTATTCTGACATCAAATTTTTTACACCACTCCCCCCATCCTGCTTGAAGGATAAGCATTCTGCAGGGAAATAGGGTCTCTCTGATCTTTTGCGGTGACAGAATTTCAGTTTAAAGTCAGCGCAGTCCCTGTAGCTGTGCGGACTTGTTATTACTATCAGTTCCTTCAATGGGGAGGGGGCGCATACCAGACAATTCGTTTTTTTATTAATCACTTTCGCTGAGACTGTACCCATTTGTACCAATTATTTTTTAATGCTCCCTCCCATAGTCCCTTCAATTTTGTTGGTGCTTTCATTGTTTCCGATACTGCTATGGGGGCTGAGCTAGATTGTTTATTTTTCTGGTTCCTCCAATTAGTCAAAGACTACCATACATTTTGAAAGAACCCAGTTGGTTCTGTTGTTTCTAATTCTGTCATTGCTGGTTTAATTGTTACGACAATTGACGGTCCTTGGGTGATTGCCATGGTTGCGTTTGCTGTCCCTGCTTCTCTTTCCTGTCTAGGTTGACGAGTGGGAATAGGAGTAATGTCAATCGTTGTTATATTGTTCCCTTCTGACCATTTAGTACTGACTATTTCCAAAACGTATTTTGCATCGTTCTCTTGCGTCAATTCCTCTAAGGTAATTTCCCAAGTGGTGTTTCCCTTGTCAATTTCTATTTTGCAACCATATTCATCCCAGATGGCTTCTCCTATTGTTTGATGATTAGCCCACCCACAGAGTGATAGCTCAGGCAGAGGTTTGCTCCTCCGTATTGAAAAGGATCTTTGAGTTTCTGTAGCTGTAATTTCTTGGGCTGGAATAAAAATACTAGTTCAGGCCGTTTCCAATGGTACCTGCTTTTTTATTCTGCTTTTTATTCTAGATTCAGGGGCTAGTTTCTTTGGTATTGGTGCTATCATAAGATGTCTGGCTTGTTTCATATCCATTCTTTTTGCATGTTCATTCCCTACAGGTTTTCCATTTTTATTTATTTTGTACTTAACTTCCACACAGTGATTATTTTAGGCATTTAATTCTAAACAGTGCATGTCCTTCTATCTGACATCCATCCTAGGCCAGCCTGTGTGCAATATTTGATCCCTGTTCATAATAGATATGCTTCCTGGTTCAGTAAGGCTATTTCTAGAGTATTGTTTCGTTGTGGGCAGACTCTCTACCATCTTTCCTAAGTTAACTGCTATTAGTGTTAGAGCCATTCCACAGCTTTTCAGTTGTTCTGTCCTCCAATTTCTGTTAGGGGGACGATGTGAGGGCAGAGAAGTCAATGATGGGGAAGTCACTTTCTTCAGTGGTAGGGAAGTCCCTTTCCCCTCTATCTCCTGTTGTCCCTCTGTTGCCTGGGTCATTGCCTGTGCTTGGGGCACCTGCCATAACAGGTATCCCATTAGCAGTATTCCCCATGTCATCAGGCCCCATCTCCTGACTCTCCGGATTTCTTGCCTTTTTTTCCTGGAGATAAATAACTTTATGTATAGCAGTTAGTTGTCTTACATATGCTTTAAGATCCATCTCTAATTGTTCCAATGAGGGTCCTTTGTAGGGTCCTCTCAGAACTGACACTGGCCTGGGTCGACCCGTAAGCATTTCATGCGGGGTTAGGTGCGTATTTCAGTTAGTTTGCATGCGATAGCTCATTAAAGAAAGTGGCAGTGCATCCACCCAGTTAAGCTTTGCAACAGTACAGATTTTATTCAATTTAGCCTTGAGGGTTCCATTTATTCTCTCAACCATCCCTTGCGACTGTGGGTGATATACACATCCCAGTCTTTGCTTAATCTTTAACTGCTGTAGTACTTGCTTCACCGTTTTCTGAATAAATGCTGATCCATTGTCTGAGCTGATTTCTGTCGGTATCCCAAATCTGGGTATTATTTCTCTGGTTAGAAATTGGATTACTGTCCCTGATCCTAGATATGCTGATGGTACCGCCTCTACCCATCTGCTAAATCTATCTATCATCACTAGCATGTATCTTTTGCCATTCACCTTTTTTTTTATCATATCCACATAATCCATGACTAGGTGTCGAAATGGTCCTTCTGGGAATGGTATGTGACCTATAGGCGTGGTTATTCCTTTTCGTACATTGTTTTGTGCACACACCTCACATTTTGTTAATGCCTCATCTACCATTGCCTGTAGCTATGGTGACCAGTATCCTTGTTTTTGAATTTTCCTTATCACTTCCCCCCTTGCGCAATGGTCAAAACCATGCCCATCAGTTATCAGTAGATTGAGCAACATAGTGGGTGCTACTATGGTTCCTTCATGAGACCTCCATATTCCTGTCACATCTTTGGTGGCCCCTCTTTGTTGCCACATTGTTTGTTCATAAGGTCCTGCTCTTTCCTGCATCCTAATTATATCATCTGATTGTGGTATAGATTCAATAATGACCATTGGTGCCGTTAACACCGGGATGGTACATTTAGATGCTTTTTTGGCAGCTTCATCAGCCGCATTATTTCCTTTAATCACCATTTAATTTCTTATGCGCCTGACACTTCATTATCGCCAGTTTTGTGGGGTACATTAATGCTGTCATTAATTTTACAAACTGCTCGTGGTGTTGTATGGGTGTACCATCACTTTTCCTAAATCCTCGCTGTTTCCAGACTGCCCCAAATAGGTGGCATACCCCATGTGCATATGCCGAATCAGTATAGATGTTAACTGTCTTTCTTTTTCCTAGAATGCAGGCCGCGGTAAGTGCTTTTAGTTCGGCTAACTGAGCTGAGCATGGCTGTGGACAGTATTCTGCTATCACTTCTTTAAACTCCTTACCTTGTTTTCGTACTACTGCATAACCTGCATGATTTCCCGTATGATCTTTATAACAGGACCCATCCACAAATTATTATTCTACGTACTCTTCCCCCATATTAAGCAAAGGGGTTGACTCTAGGTCTGGTCTAAATCTGTTAACGTCAAGGAGTCCGCTACACAGTCATGTGCTTGTCTCTCAAATTCTAAAGGAATTCTCTCAGCTGGATTTACTGTACTGCACCGTTTAATGGAAACGTCTGGATAGGTCAGTAGAGTCATATATTCTAAGGTTCTAGCATTGGTAAGGACAAACTTTCCATTCTCTATTAGCTCCACTATTTCATGGTGTGTGTGTATTGTTACTGGATATTCCATGGTAATGGTGGATGCTTTATCATATGCATATTGTAGCACAGCTAAGCCTTGATAACAGGGTGGGTATCCCTGGGCAACAGTCCAATTTAGTACTATAATACGCAATGGGCTGTTTACGTCTTCCACTGCATGTTTCTTGCATAAGTACTGCCACCGCATACTTATCACATCTATTTGCCACATACAGCAAGTATTCAACTTGGGATTGGCAGTACTGGAGTTTTGTTTTTGACACCTTGTGTTTTTGACACTGCTTTAAGACCTTCATAGAATCAGCATGGCATTGTTCCAAGGAGGAGGCACAGATCAATAGGTCATCTACATACTGAATCAATGTTCCTTCAAGTATTACATATTCTAGGTCTGCTCTTAGCACCTGATTAAACATGAGGCGAGTGCTTAAACCCCTGTGGCATGCGGGTATACAGTGGGAAAAAAAAGTATTTAGTCAGCCACCAATTGTGCAAGTTCTCCCACTTAAAAAGATGAGAGAGGCCTGTAATTTTCATCATAGGTACACGTCAACTATGACAGACAAATTGAGAAAAAAAATCCAGAATATCACATTGTAGGATTTTTTATGAATTTATTTGCAAATTAAGGGCATTGAAGATTAAATGTGGCTGGGTCTTACAGCATGACAATGATCCCAAACACACCGCCCGGGCAACGAAGGAGTGGCTTCGTAAGAAGCATTTCAAGGTCCTGGAGTGGCCTAGCCAGTCTCCAGATCTCAACCCCATAGAAAATCTTTGGAGGGAGTTGAAAGTCCGTGTTGCCCAGCGACAGCCCCAAAACATCACTGCTCTAGAGGAGATCTGCATGAAGGAATGGGCCAAAATACCAGCAACAGTGTGTGAAAACCTTGTGAAGACTTACAGAAAACGTTTGACCTGTGTCATTGCCAACAAAGGGTATATAACAAAGTATTGAGAAACTTTTGTTATTGACCAAATACTTATTTTCCACCATCATTTGCAAATAAATTTATAAAAAATCCTACAATGTGATTTTCTGGATTATTTTTTCTCATTTTGTCTGTCATAGTTGACGTGTACCTATGATGAAAACTACAGGCCTCTCTCATCTTTTTAAGTGGGAGAACTTGCACAATTGGTGGCTGACTAAATACTTTTTTTTCCCCACTGTATGTGTACTGTTTTCCCTTGTACATAAATGCAAACAAATGTCTGCATTCTTCCGCCAGGGGCACACAAAAAAATGCTCCACATAGATCAATTACTGTAAAGTACTTGGCTTCTGGGGGAACGTTGGTCAGCAGCGTGTGAGGATTTGGAACTTCAGCAGGCCAGGCCTGTACTATGTCATTTACGGCCCTTAGATCATGGACTAGCCTCCATGTATTCCCATCTGCTTTAAGAACTGGCAACAAAGGTGTGTTGCAACAACTTTGTGTTTCTATCTCCTGCTTTTATTAGTCCCTCGATTGTCATGTTAATACCCTCTTCTGCCTCAGTCTTCATATGGTATTGAGCCTTCCAAGGGGGCTTAGCATCTGGTTTTATCTTGACGCATACAGGACTTGCTGATTTTACCAATCCAACATCTGTATCATGTTGTGACCATACCTCATCTGGTATGTTTCTCTCCATTTCCTGTTTTTGCTGGTTCTCTGGTTCTGTTGCTTCCCCTAGCTGTATTTGCTGTTTGGCTGTAACTTCTACCTCCCTTGGGTCTCCAGTCATTACTATGGTAGTCAATATTTGAATGAGAGCTTTATCTTTTGAGTGATAAATCAACGGGTTGCCTGTTTTGTCGCATTGACTTGTTTTTGCTCATTTCATCATGGGGCCCAGAACTTTAGCCTCCATTCCCTTATTTACTAGTAAAGTAATGTGTGGGGCAGCACCGGAAACATTATACCATTTTGTCACAAAGTCTGAGCAGTCCCTGTCTGTTACTTCCATTGCCGCTCCCTGTTTTCCTATAATTATGTACTGAGACATAATTGGTACTGATTTCCCGTTTGCGTTTAACAACCACAGCTGTTCCAAAAGATTATCACGATAGGGATCATATTGCATTGTGCAATGATCTATCTGCTTCTGGTATCTGAGCCTGAATAAACCTACCCCATTTCTTGACTGTCTTATCTACTTCTGTCTCAATGCCCCCTAACCAATATACATTTGCTGTGCCCTGTGTCATTACCATTTGCAAGTTTAACCCTGCTTTATCTATAATCACCCCTTCAGAGGAACACCGAATTTGTATACCCATTTTGCATAGAGCATCTCTTCCTAATAAGTTGACAGGGGTGTGTTCTGATACTAGTATAGAATTTGTCGTCTCCGGAGGAGACTGCAGCCACCATTCTTGTATCGGGTCACGGGTGCTGTTACTGGAGCCTGGATTTTCTTCTTCCCTTTGTCAGTTCTTCCAGCTGGAGTTGAGTCAGCTTTCTTTGAATGTCTCTCCCCTGTTCCGTGAGTCTTTGTTCATCCTTCCTGTGTTTTTCTACTGCATCAGCGGTCACAGAATTCTTTGTGTGATTTTGAGGTTAGTCCTACCACATCCTCCAGCCTGCTTTTCACTGGCTGGGGCATGGCCTCTATCACTGAGTTTTGGAACAAAGTTGTCATCAGTGGGTCCCCCTCTGGATTTCGTTCTGTTTCCAGTCTCCATCGTTTGAGTTGTTTGTGTAGATAGGCAGCTGGATTCTCTGTTTCCCCCAGTGTTCCCCCTTTTAGTGACAGGATCAATTCTTGACGGATATTCCAGTCTCAGTGCTCTCCAGACTTCAGGGCGGTGTGAGTCAAAGTCCGTCCCGTCTCCTTGCATGTCTCTCACTTTCCTCCTCAGGTCACTGTTCCCCAGTATATCCTCCATCTTTGCCACTCCTACCACCCTTGCCAACAGTGCCTTTAGATCCACCACAGCCAGCAGTTTCCCCATGGTTTGTTCCTCAAAGGTCCTTATCCATTTTCCTGCCCCATCATGCAAATCTGGCAGGCGGGCAACCAATCCTTCCAGGTCCTGTGATCCCCACGGAACATAATGTGCCTGGGTACCTTTTATTAAGATTGGACATTGCGCCTCATATCTTTCAGGTTTTTCACTGTTCTCCTATTCCGCACTCTTCCCTCTCTTTTTTCTTGGTTATAAACTCCCTCCCTTGATTCAGCCGCTGCTCTTTCTTCTTCCTCATCTAGTTCCCTGCCAGTCTGTTGTCTCAACCAGTTCTGTTCTATTTCCTTTCTTTCTTCCTTTTTCATCAGTTTTCTCATCATTTTGTCTATTTCTCTTTCTATCAGTTTGTTTGTTGCTTCAATAGTTGTCATATCTTCATCCGGAGATTCCTCATCGTCTTCCTTCGTCACCTTCATTTTTCCTAAGGCCTCCTTAACCCTCCATAGCAGTCCAATCTTTTTGGATTTATTTATTTGTTTGATTCTTTCAGGTCCTTTTCTCTCCTTAGAGAAGGTGTTTCCCTTCCTTCTTCCATTTCTATTTCTCCTTTTATTGATACACTCCGGACACCTGTGGATATTTTCCACCGGTGTACGGCGGAGGTCCCATGGACCAGTCCATATTCTTTCTGTTTGTTTTCTCATCATCCTTTCTCAACATGTTTCTGGCTCCCTGTATATTTTTCAGCAGTCCTTCTCCTTCTATTTTAAACATGTTTAGTACCTCTTTTTCTCTTTTGGCCTTTCTCTTCTTTCCTGTGTCATTTGTTTTATAATTTTTTATTAGTGTTTCCATTTCCTCACACACCGAGACGTCAAACGCTCCTCCTTCTGGCCATTTGATGCCCATCTTCCTGGTGCGTCGTTCCCATTTTTAGATGTTTTTATTATTTCTTCCTTTTATAGGGGATAACAAGCACTCAGGATTTTTACTGCCGTTTGGTTCATATCTATAGCTTGTATTCTTGAACTCCCCAATGCCAGTCCCAAGTTCAACCCCCTTTTGGCTTCTTGTAATATCCATACTATTTTGTTCCCTAGTTCCTTTTTACCTTATTTGCTTTTTCCTATTGTTAATTTGTCCAGACTCTTGATTCTCCTAGCCAGAACTTAGTTATCGTAAATGTGTGTGTTCGGTTTTCTCTTATATCTCCTGATGTCTTTTGTGTGGAACACCTCATAAATCTTCTTTTTATTCTTCTTTTTCTTATTTCCAAACCACTTGACACCATGTATCTTTCCACTCTTAGTACTTTAATGGGCATTCACGCACCATTCACTCTTCCTCTCCCAGTGCGAGACTGGGTGCGTCCTCTCTGCCAGGTTACACTTAAGCAACGATCCAGGAGAGGTGCGCAGCCCCTTCCCCACCCAGGACAAGAATCTCTTTCACACTTCCAGTATTTTTTAATCAGACACTCATTCACGTTCTTCCTTTCCAGTGCAGACTGGGTGCGTCCTCTCTGCCAGGTCACTTTTATGTGACGATCCAGGAGAGGTGCGCAACCCCTTCTCCACTCGAGACAGAAGCTTTCACACTTCTTACTTTCAGTACTTTAATCACACATCCATTCACACTTTTCCCCCTACTGCAAATTGGGTGCGTCCTCTCTGCCAGGCCACTTTAATATGACGATCCAGGAGAGGTGCGCAACCCCTTCTCCACCAGAGCAGGAATTGTTTTCACACTCACTTGCACTCTCACACTTCCATACGCTTTCCTAAGCGACCTGCAAATTCAACCCATTTCCTGATTCACTTCCTCAACACAAAAAAAGCAGTATTATACAGGATTTTTGCCTACCTGTGCAGTCCTCTTAGTGATACACTTCCTCGACACACTTAGAGTGGTATCCGCAGGACTTTTTGCCTACCTATGCAGCCCTCTTAGTGATATACTTCCTTGACACACTTTGAGCGGTATTCGCAGGACTTTTTGCCTACCTATGCAGCCCTCTAGTGATACACTTCCTTGACACACTAGAGCGGTATTCGCAGGACTTCTTATTTATTTTCTGATCGCCCAAACTGATTGGCAGCCGCTCACGCTGAAATGAATCAGACAGAATGACCAGCAGGACGAACAAATGAATCAGACGAATTGCACAAATGCCTCAGATGAACAACCGAGTGACCTCGATGAATTGAATGCACAAATTGAGTCGGACCAGTTGACCAAGATGAAAGAGTTGCTTTCACAAACTCAAGCAGGTCCAATAAAGCCACTCTTCTACAAAACGAGTCAGACAAAACAATCGAATCAAACGGATTGATCAAGCTGATCAGATGAGCAACCTGAATGAGACAGATGAAACATCCAACTTGACCACAACCGAATGAATCACAGCCGCTCAAGCAAACCACCCACCTGCTCGGGCTGAGCAGATATTTTCCTACTTAGGCTTTTTCTATGTATTGCAACCCTCAAGGCTTTTTATTTCTTTATTATTTTGCATGCATTTTTTTATTTCAAAAGCTCCCAGTTTCTGTTTTTCTAGTTCTTAAATTTGGAGAGACCTACTTGGTGTCCTGCAGCTGAGGCCGGGCCCCGGAGTGAACCACACAAACTTTATACTATTAAGCAAGAATTTGCTTACATTTTTAGTGGCCACTTGTTTGTGTAGTTCGTCCAAGCCATCCACAGTCACAGGTGTTCACCATCTCTGGTCCCTGTTTGTCACTCCTGGCAAGCTCGCCATTTATGTGGTAGAAATATTAGTTAAATAATATCTCTCAGAAACCGGAGCCTGTGAATTCAGAATATACTTTATTACAAAGTAACAAAGCCAAGCTGGTCCATGGAGCAACTTTTATAACTTCTCCTTTTATACAGTTTCATGCTTACACAACATGCATAGTCATGCTTATACAACATACATAGTTACTCCTCTTTATGTAAACGGTCTTTCAGTGCCACGCCACCATTAGCTTTCAAAGTCTACATGTCATCTCTCTAGGCAGGGCCTTTACCTCTTATCTCATTATATTGGTGGCGTGACTCTGACACTTTCCCAAAAAAGTATATACATACATACGTTAAAGGACAGTTACACAATGTATCGACTATAGTCACTATCCAGGCATGCATCTGGATTAAAAAGTGTCAATCATGTTTATTCTGTTTTGCCCTTATCATTTCATAACATATGTACTAGAAAATTACCCATAGTGACTGGTCTCAGACGATCCCGCAGATGAAAAAGCCGGATGCGGAGGTCCTGGACTGGCATGGTTACATGTGGTCTGCGGTTTTGAGGCAGGTTGGACGTACTGTAAAATTCTCTAAAATTAATTTGGATGCGGCTTATGGTGGAGAAATTAACATTAAATTCTCTGGCAACAGCTTAGCTCTGGTAGACATTCCTGCAGTCAGCATGCCAATTACACACTCCCTCTACACTTGAGACATCTGTAGCATTGTGTTATGTGACAAAACTGCACCTTTTAGAGTGGCCTTTTATTGTCCCCAGAACAAGGTGTGCCTGTGTAATGATCATGCTGTTTAATCAGCTTCTTGTTATGCCACACCTGTCAGGTGAATGGATTATCTTGGCAAAGGAGAAATGCACTCTAACAGATGCTCTCTAAAATTGTGCACAAAATGAGAGAAATAAGCTTTTTTTTAATTATTTGTATGGAAAACATGGGAACAACACTTTACATGTTGCATTAAAAATTGTTCAGTGTAGTTTCTAACTCATTAAGTTCTAATTTATATTAAGTGATACTTAACAGTCTTCACCATTAAGAACCCCTTTAAAGGGTATCTTAATGTAAAGTGTTACCAAAACACAAGACATGGAACAACGTTGGCAAACTTAAGGTTGGGTACACAGTTGACTGTGTTGAGGAACAAAATGATAACTAAATGAATGACCTCGAGTGGTGTAGAGCAGTGGTTCCCAAACTTTTTTCGGTACTGTACCCCTAAAACACTTTGACCTGCCTGAAGTACCCCCACATGTGCGTGCGACCGGCGTGATCCATAGATTAGGTGTAAATTTGAAAAGAAAATAGGTCAAGTTTGGCAGACTTGTTTTCAATGTCAGGGAAGTAGGAGTTGAACACACTGTTGAGTTTGGATAAATGTGAGCTTACTATTTGCACCATAGGAGCTCTGTCAACATCACCTGTAGAAAGTTAGGTGTCAAGCTGCTGGAAACAACTTATATCCCCATCTTCACAGTTCCTTTCCCAGAGTTTGATCTTCTTCATGAATCCACACACTTTGTCATACATGTTTAGAATGTGTGTGTCTTTACCTTGCAGTTAGATTCAGCAACATAGACAAGGCGGGCTACCCAGTCTGTCCTCGAACACAGCCACAAAGGGGTGTGAGTGCTCATACAGAAAATCACTTCGACGCGCAGTTCAAAAAGCCTCTGTAGCGTTTTCCCTCTGGATAGTCAACAGACGTCGGTGTGAAGTAGTAGCTGCTGGTGTTCAGTCCCACTGTCATCACAGAGCCTTTGATACAGTCGGTAATTCAGAGGCCTAGACTGGATAAAGTTACTTTCACTGTGTCATTCAAAACATCATGTAACTCAGGATTCTCTTGCTGGCCAATGCCTTTCTGTGAATGATAGTGGGATTTACCTCCATGTGGGCAATTAATCATTTCACTCTCCCAGGCAAACTGCATAGAAAATCGACCAGAATTATCTTTTCACCACTTGATCAACGCCCATGTCATCGATCCTACGGCACACTACATTTTTTGACAATGGTACAGCCTTCACTGCATCAGCAGCTATCTTATCATAGTTTCTGTGAGGATAACAGCAGCAGGCACTAGCGCACGGAGCAAAGGATCACGTGCACTTGGCGCGAGCAGATGATAAACCATTGATCCAACGGGCGGGCGCGCAGAGGCCAGGTATGACAGTGCCATGGCACACGCACCATAAATAAAGTAAAAAATGAGGCCTATAAATATAAAATAACTAGAGATTTCATACCAGTGACCTCAGTAAACGTTTTCCTGCCTATTAAGATTTAAATAACATTAACATATATTTTGTTAATATATAATTTTTCCTTCAGATTTTGTTAAAGATCTTCCCACGTACCCCTGGTTGGGAAACATTGGTGTAGAGAATGACTATGCCAGGTCACTTACCATTCACAGCATACTGATGTTAGCATCTGCTTTGGATAGAGCATTGAGAGCATTTTAAAATATGATTACAATTATGAAATAATATAACATTAGCAAGATTTTTAATACTACATTGCCATACATCAGGGTTCAAATCACGCTAACATTGATATTCCTGTTCTATGTAGAGTTCACTGCTCCCCGTAGACCCCTGTAATTCAAACCCTGCAAAAGATAATTGTGAGTCAATCCAATCACCAAAATGTGAGTTCTTGCCAGTCTTTAGTGGTTCAAACCAGACTAGACTCTTCACTATACCAATCAAGTCCAGTCGTACATTTTTTGTAACAAATGTTTTTATTGGCTTCTCTAATCAGTTTATAAATGCAATAACATGTACAGCCCTGGAAATCATATCACAAGGGTCTAGAACAAAAAGGACAGGGATGGGGAGGTGTCGGCTACAACATTTGGTGTTGTGGTGACAATCAGAAAAAAGCCATACAAAAACATCACATCATGCATATTGGAAGAAACAAAACGAAAATAATGAACACACATTTTTAGTGTTTTTGTACATTTTTGTAAACAATATCCTTCTAGAGATCATATGAAAACATTTATGGCAAGTAACAAAAATAAGGGATATAACAACATAAGAGAAATTAACATTTCTATGAGGCATCTAGAATACAACACTGCTTGGTGTGAAAAAAAAAGATAATACATTTTGCACTTCAATGAGTCAATTGCTCTTCTATAATTGTAAACACAAGCGGTGTTACATGATTATACAATATGTTTAACCTACACTACAAGTATTTTCACTACATACATGAAACGTGTGTCCCTGCTTTGTGACGCTTCAACAGTGATATGAGGTATATTTAGGTCAATCCTATCGTCTGATTCTCTCAGCCTCCCGCTCTCTTTTTTCTTTAAACGCATAGAGTGTGTTTTGGAGTGAAGTAGCTGGTCGGTCAGTCTTTTGTTCCCTGTGATCTGAGCAGCTTCAAAGTCTATCAGCTGTGGAGCTCACAGACGTTGGAAAATATCAACACTGGCTGCCGAGAGAGAATGGCTTGAGCCGCAGAAGACAAAGGCCATTGTTTTTTCTCGCAAAGTTTGAAAGACAGCATTTTGGGTTGGATGCATAACGTGAAGTTGAGCCTGTATCACTGAGGTTATTTTTTAGTATCAGGCCTGATTTCATAGGGTGAGGACAGATTGAGGTGCAGTGAATACTTGCACTTTCAAAACATTCTGTAAAAATGAACTCTTGCTTGGTTAAAGACATGCTACTTTGGCGACTAGTAAGTATTATTTTTACCTCCAGCTTTGAGCTGGATGTGTCGTTGTGTAGTTCATACATGCATAATATATATGAACAGAATCACTGTCTTACCTCAATTAGCCATGAAATCCCTGGTTTGAAATATATTTTTCTGGAAGCTGTGAACCGCCATTTTCCTTACATTTACCCCCACGTGGGACAGCCCCCTATCAATTCAAGTTTCAGCAAATGAGCTTCAGCCCCTCGCCATCTGAGTGACGCACACACAGTATAGCGAGAGAGCGGGTAATGACATTGTGCACATATCTGCACATTTGTGACATAGTACGCAATTTTCATGGACCACCTTTGGCTCGTGGGCATTACTTTGAGAAATCCTGGCTAAAAAGTACTCAAAAGTACCAGAGAATATTTTAAAGAATAAATACAGGAAAAATAGTTCGATTTTTTGCATCCAGTAGTCTTAGTACATCAGTGGGAATAAAAAAATTGTGGAGTTCCAGCATAATATCTGCACCTCTCGAAACAACTTAAATACAAAGAGGTACTCTCAGAACAATGGGTAACATACAATTATAACATATCATAATTTGTACAACCCCTCCACCTGACCAAACCGCAAAAAGACTAAAGCAAAAATACATCTAAATGCCCATGGTCATTCCCGTTCAACACCCTCACGCCCTATCCCACCCACCCCTGTTCAATTTTCTCCTCTAATAAAAATAATTTTGTTTTGCTCATCCTTAATTGGGTCAGGTTGTTTTTCATTTTCAATGAAGATTTAGTTTTTCAAAAGTGCTTGTTTGATTTCCATTGACAAAAAAAGGTAACAGCCAGGAGTGGAGGGCAAAGCGGTAAAAATGTTAGCGTGTGTTTTACATGTGGCCCTTTATGGAGGAAATGTGAGCAGTTGTTTTCACATTGACACAGAAGTACCATAATCTCTACACAGCTGCAAGTTGCGGAAAGGGTTGTTCGATGACGAAAACTGAACAGGAAGAGCCATTGAATTTGTTGCAGTATTTTTGTTCTGCCCTCCTCGAGGGATAAATAGTAACAAAGCTTTGTAGTTTCAAAGTACACCTGTAAAAAGTGTGCCAATTGCATCTCATAATACAAAGTTCTCCTTATTACACAATTTTGCCTTAATTCCTGAGTAATACAATTCTTGTAACAGACAACATATAACTTTTTTTTGCCATTTGAATTCTGGGCCTTTCCCTGACAAACTTCATTATTATTATTGTAATTATCAACATCATTCATTATTACTTTACAACTGTATGATGATTGGTAAAACAATGGTTTACACAGAAATAAAAATAATTAAGCAAGTTCATAGCTACCCCCTAATTTTTTGTTTTAAATTACATAAAAATCTAGGTTAAATTCATATCATAGCAACTACACTAACAAAATAAAGACTAAATACAGATTAAAAAAAGAGAATATCAAAAAATTGCATTTGAGGCCTTGAAGACCTTCCCTGGTAGAGTTCTCGTTATCAACATTTAAATGGCAGTGTTTACATTTTTTCCCCCCCCTTGCTACAAGAACAAAATGAAGAGGGGTATAAGGACACGAAGAAAAAAACAACACCCACAACTAGGTTCACCTAGTTTTAACCTTTACCTGAAACTTTGGCTTGTTGCGGTTTTCGATCCTGTACTAACTGGCTCGCTGACGTCAGCTAACAAACTGGTATACCCTGAGAATTCTGACACGGTAGTCCGTATTCGGTGGTCGACCTCGGCCCTGGGGTCAGCGCTGTAGCCCAGTGGGGTATGGCGGCCCGACTTGAACTGGGAGCCAAAGGCCTGGGCGAAGTTCTCGATCTGGTAGGTAGCCCGCAGGTCCACTTCCTTGGGTGCATCCAGGTCGGAGTAGTTGCCGGAGCCATTGGTGCCGTTGCTCCTGTTGCCCTTGGCACCCTGCTCCTTGGGGGCTCCGCCGGCAGCCGTCAGCTCCTGGGGTGTGAGCTGGAACCCAGGGGAGTGGTGCTGCTTCTCCAGCTGCTCGGTAAGCTCCTGAGAGGGGGTGAGCTGCTGGTGGCCACTGAGGTGGAAGGCCGGCTGGGAGGGGGAGCCTACCAGCATGCCATAGTGGGACTTAGAGGATGACAACGAGGAAGAGGAAACTGCGGGGATGGGCAACGGCGAGGAGATGGCTGACGGGTAGCCACATTCCAGCGGGGATGTAGTGTAGACATGCTTGTCAGGGAAGAGGGGCCCCGTGGGGCTGGAGCTGCTAGAGAGCAGAGGGAAGGGCCTGCTGGGGCCCAGAGTGGGGAAGGGCCCGCTGTGGCTGGTGCGCTCCAGGGCCTGCAGCAGGAATTTGGAGTACTCGCTCATCACCACCTGCTTGTCGCCGCCGTTGGGTGAGTCGTCATCCAGCTCTGAGGTGACAGGCGCAGCCGGCTGCAGGTCCACGTGGTGCGGGCCACTGCTGTCGGTGAGGTCAAAGGTCACGTCGTTGTGGTGGTGGTGGTGCGTGTTGTCTGACTTGTGGCTGTAGTGGTCCAGCAGGCTCTGGAGCACCTCGTCTGGGATGCCTGACTTGTCGTGGTGCTTGAGGTCCAGGGGCAAGGCGTCCAGCATGGCCAGGGTGGGCTCGTTGTGGTGGCCCAGCGAGCCCTGAATCACACTGCTGGACTGGCCCATGTGGAGGGAGGGCACCCCATAGTCGTTGTTGGCCATATGTTGAAGGTAGCGACGCTTCTTCACAAACTGCATGGCGTCATCGTAGTTGTTGCTGGTGGCTGACAGGCCCTGCTTGATGCCCCCACCGGAGGAGCCCTGGAGGAGGCCCATGGCCTCGAGCCCTGAGCCCCCCACAAGCTCCATGGAGCCCTGCTTCTGAGACAGCAGCTTCTGCCCCTCGTCCTCCATGGAGTGGAGGTGCTTCTTGGCCTTCTTGAACACCAGCTTGGGTGTGAGGCCCTGCATGCTGGGCCCGAGGTCGGAGTCCTGCAGGCCCCCTGACGACGCAGTGGCGGCCGCAGCCTTCTTACGCTTGCGCTCGCTGCCTTCGCCTGCGTTTTTGGACTTGCCCCTCTTGCGTCCAGAGGTGGTGGTAGCATTTCCCTGAGTGAGTGAGTAGTTACCCTGGCTCATGTCCGTGTCGGCCAGCTGCAGCATGCTGGGGTCTAGGCCCTTCTTTATGGCTTCTCCACAGGACCGCTTGTGCTTCAGTAACCGATCCGTCCTCGAGAAAAACTACAGGGGGAACGGGGGGAGACGCACAGTAGAAAACAATTTCTAGTCACCCGATTGAGAAAATCGATCAACGACAACAAAATGTATTTGCCCACTGTTAGATGCACCCAAAGTCCTCTCGACCAATCGTTACTATTCAAAACAATTGATGACAGAGCACATTGCAAGCATCCAACAGTGTGGATTGCCCATGATATTTTGAGCAAACAAATAGGCTAGATTGAGACAAACCGCAAACATCAGTGTGACATCATGAACTGGCATTGTCAATCGGACCTGGGTTCAAGTACATGGGTATTTAAGTATTCGTTATTTAAATACTTATTGTCTGTGTATTTGAGAGACTTTCAAATAAATGTGGCCAAATCAGCCTATTTCTATTTGAAAGTTAAATTCCTTTAAATGGCTGAAACCATTTTCAAATACTTATCTCCAAATACATTATCTGAAATACGCCTAGGACCAAACAAACCTGAGTTTTAATGCATGGCGTATTGACATGTGTATTTGAGTATTTTCAAATACATGCCAATATTCAACTACTTGAAATCTATGCCATTTTTCTAAATACTTACTTTTAAATGTCTTTGAAAATAATTGAAATACCCTAAATAGTATTTAAACACAGGTCTGTTGTCAATCAAAAATATTTGTATCTGCTTTGAGGGTAAATCCTAGCTACCCTTGTGACTAACTGACTGACCTGTTGGCAGGTGTCACATCTGTATGGCTTCTCTCCGCTGTGGGTCCTCTTGTGCCGCTCCATGTGGTACTTCTGGATGAAGCACATGTTACACTGGTCACAGCTGAAGGGCTTCTCTCCTGAGAAATGAATGGGACAACATTGGCAGTTAGAACCAAATGTACTCACTCAAAGCTAGGGCTGAGCCATTAACCGATATTACTCCATTCAAATGTTTTTGTTGTTGTTGTATTTTACAAAATTTTTCGATCGTCTCATCGCTGCAACTCCCCAACGGGCTCGGGATGCGAAGGTCGAGTCATGTGTCTGTAGTGACGCCTCTAGCACCGCGATGCAGTATCTTAGACCGCTGCGCCACTTGGGAGGCACTACATTTTCAATTTTTAACAACTAATTGACTGACATTGGTTCAATTATTTGTTTTTATTTATTATTATTTTATTTTTTTACACCAAATACAAACATATACATACGAACAACAACTTATAGACGCACACAACGACTACATCTCCTCTGCCCAGACCCGCATGCTCACACCTCCATCCCTAGTGCCTGCATTATTGTTTACCACATGGCCTTAAATTGTACCAATTCGTTTCTCTCGGTCACCGATGCTATTTCAATAATACATCATTAGATTTTTCCATTGTGTTAATGAAGGTGGATTAATTGATTTCCAAGTATTTCATATCAGTTTTTTTCAAGATGAGAAGAGAATTGTCCAGCCCATTGGGTATCTCACTATATCCCCATATGCCATGTCTTGAAATATGCAGACAGACATTGTAATATTTCTGACAGCCAACTTCCTAGCTCCGCCCATAACTTTTGGACTTTATAGCATTCCCAGAAAGCATGGATTATTGAATCATTGTTAGTTTTACACTTAAAACATGACTCTGCCGTTGGGCTGTAGAATTTGTGATTAGTTTATACTGAATTAAGCATACATTTTCGTTAACTGTAATTTCATTAGTTATGCTCCAACTTCCCCTCCCATCTTGTGCCAACATCAGTTCTTTCAAGTCTTGGTTTCAATAGTTTATATTGTTTTCTAAGAGTTTGTCAGTTGGATATGCTCTCTGCAAGGTGTTGTACAGTGGGGAAAAAAAGTATTTAGTCAGCCACCAATTGTGCAAGTTCTCCCACTTAAAAAGATGAGAGAGGCCTGTAATTTTCATCATAGGTACACGTCAACTATGACAGACAAAATGAGAGAAAAAAATCCAGAAAATCACATTGTAGGATTTTTAATGAATTTATTTGCAAATTATGGTGGAAAATAAGTTTTTGGTCAATAACAAAAGTTTCTCAATACTTTGTTATATACCCTTTGTTGGCAATGACACAGGTCAAACGTTTTCTGTAAGTCTTCACAAGGTTTTCACTCCCTCCAAAGATTTTCTATGGGGTTGAGATCTGGAGACTGGCTAGGCCACTCCAGGACCTTGAAATGCTTCTTACGAAGCCCCTTCTTCGTTGCCCGGGCGGTGTGTTTGGGATCATTGTCATGCTGAAAGACCCAGGCACGTTTCATCTTCAATGCCCTTGCTGATGGAAGGAGGTTTTCACTCAAAATCTCACGATACATGGCCCCATTCATTCTTTCCTTTACACTGATCAGTCGTCCTGGTCCCTTTGCAGAAAAACAGCCCCAAAGCATGATGTTTCCACCCCCATGCTTCACAGTAGGTATGGTGTTCTTTGGATGCAACTCAGCATTCTTTGTCCTCCAAACACAACGAGTTGAGTTTTAACCAAAAAGTTATATTTTGGTTTCATCTGACCATATAACATTCTCCCAATCCTCTTCTGGATCATCCAAATGCACTCTAGCAAACTTCAGACGGGCCTGGACATGTACTGGCTTAAGCAGGGGGACACGTCTGGCACTGCAGGATTTGAGTCCCTGGCGGCGTAGTGTGTTACTGATGGTAGGCTTTGTTACTTTGGTCCCAGCTCTCTGCAGGTCATTCACTAGGTCCCCCCGTGTGGTTCTGGGATTTTTGCTCACCGTTCTTGTGATCATTTTGACCCCACGGGGTGAGATCTTGCGTGGAGCCCCAGATCGAGGGAAATTATCAGTGGTCTTGTACGTCTTCCATTTCCTAATAATTGCTCCCACAGTTGATTTCTTCAAACCAAGCTGCTTACCTGTTGCAGATTCAGTCTTCCCAGCCTGGTGCAGGTCTACAATTTTGTTTCTGGTGTCCTTTGACAGCTCTTTGGTCTTGGCCATAGTGGAGTTTGGAGTGTGACTGAGGTTGTGGACAGGTGTCTTTTATACTGATAACAAGTTCAAACAGGTGCCATTAATACAGGTAACGAGTGGAGGACAGAGGAGCCTCTTAAAGAAGAAGTTATAGGTCTGTGAGACCCAGAAATCTTGCTTGTTTGTAGGTGACCAAATACTTATTTTCCACCATAATTTGCAAATAAATTCATTAAAAATCCTACAATGTGATTTTCTGGATTTTTTTCCCTCAATTTGTCTGTCATAGTTGACGTGTACCTATGATGAAAATTACAGGCCTCTCATCTTTTTAAGTGGGAGAACTTGCACAATTGGTGGCTGACTAAATACATTTTTTCCCCACTGTATATCTTCCCTATTAGGAATGTTAACTGTTAGTTAGCCACCGAAAATAAATTGGACTGATCATGCTTTTCGGTCTATAGGTTAAGTTGCATTATTTTGTGGAATGAAATTGGCATGTGTATTTTTGTGTCTTTGGTGTGAAATCCAATTTGAACTGTAATACAACCAAGAATGCACTTGGAAGCTTTCACATCCGCTAGAGGCCTTGCCTGGGAGCTGAGGGAAAATGAAGCATGCCAAACGCAGCTCTGTGTGGGACCATTTCGTTCAAAAGGGTGATGAAGTTTGCTGCAAGCTTTGCAATGCTTATTAAAATTCAGCAGCAGTACCAGCACGACGAGGCATCACATCAAGAACAAACACCCGCGCGCCATATCGGTAGAGGATGCTTGCAGCCGACCATCACGTTGATTCTAGCGGGGAAACTGTGTGATGCGTGCCAGTCTGATGTGATCACACAGTTGGTGTGTAGAATGATTGATAGCGATATGATGCCAATCGGTGTGGTCGAGGGAGAGCGCTTAAGGGAGTTCATTCGTTACCTTGAGCCAGAGTACTGCATGCCATCAAGAGGTACGATAACAAATTGAATTGAAAAGCACTACAAGAAGAAAAAAGTGCTGAAAGTGATGCTAGCCACAGCCGACAAGTTTGCTCGCACAACTGACTGTTGGACTGGACTGCGCTGCCCATTGAAGATCAACATCACCATGACATGCCACTTTGACGTTGACTGGGTGATGGAATCAACGGTCATCCTGACACTGAGTCTATCCATCAGACACACAACTGACAACCTCGCGGAGAAGCTGACCAGTGCTGTTGAGACACGGGGACTCAATGACGCACACAACATTGTGGCAGCCAATTCTCCTGCTCGCGTCCCCTGGGACTCCTTACCATACTATGCACACACAATTCAACTCGCCATCAACGACGGCTTCAATATGTATGTGTGTCGCGTGATTGTTGCTACTGGGAGGCTGGTTAGACACTTTAACCATAGCCATCAAGACATTGGAAGCCAAGCAAGTCCAAATGCAGCTGCCGCAGCACCACCTGTTCCAGTCATGTAAGACACGCTGGAACGCGGTCTGTGACATGTTTGAGAGGTTGGTGGATCAGAGGTGGACAGTGACAGCCGACCGGACCATCAAGGCCTCTCGCGCTCCCAGACGATCACTGGCAAATAATGACGGAGATCAAGCCTGTCTTGGCAACCCTGAAATGCACAACCACTGTCATGTCACCCCATCACATTAATCCTCCTGCAAACACACCTCCTCTGCAGAGAGGATGACAGCTGGTGGGTGTTAGAGTTCAAGGGTAAAGTTTGGGAGTCCCTAATCTATATTAAAATGAGGCTAATAGTGTTATTAAAATCACTACAGAGAGGGAAAAAAGTATTTGATCCCCTGCTGATTTTGTACGTTTGCCCACTGACAAAGACATGATCAGTCTATAATTTTAATGGTAGGTTTATTTGAACAGTGAGAGACAGAATAACAAAAAAATCCAGAAAAACGCATGTCAAAAATGTTATACATTGATTTGCATTTTAATGAGGGAAATAAGTATGACCCCCTCTCAATCAGAAAGATTTCTGGCTCCCAGGTGTCTTTTATACAGGTAACGAGCTGAGATTAGGAGCACACTCTTAAAGGGAGTGCTCCTAATCTCAGTTTGTTACCTGTATAAAAAGACACCTGTCCACAGAAGCAATCAATCAATCAGATTCCAAACTCTCCACCATGGCCAAGACCAAAGAGCTCTCCAAGGATGTCAGGGACAAGATTGTAGACCTACACAAGGCTGGAATGGGCTACAAGACCATCGGCAAGCAGCTTGGTAAGAAGGTGACAACAGTTGGTGCGATTATTCGCAAATGGAAGAAAGACAAAAGAACTGTCAATCTCCCTCGGCCTGGGGCTCCATGCAAGATCTCACCTCGTGGAGTTGCAATGATCATGAGAACGGTGAGGAATCAGCCCAGAACTACACGGGAGGATCTTGTCAATGATCTCAAGGCAGCTGGTACCATAGTCACCAAGAAAACAATTGGTAACACACTACGCCGTGAAGGACTGAAATACTGCAGCGCCCGCAAGGTCCCCCTGCTCAAGAAAGCACATATACAGGCCCGTCTGAAGTTTGCCAATGAACATCTGAATGATTCAGAGGAGAACTGGGTGAAAGTGTTGTGGTCAGATGAGACCAAAATCAAGCTCTTTGGCATCAACTCAACTCGCCGTGTTTGGAGGAGGAGGAATGCTACCTATGACCCCAAGAACACCATCCCCACCGTCAAACATGGAGGTGGAAACATTAGGCTTTGGGGATGTTTTTCTGCTAAAGGGGATAGGACAACTTCACCGCATCAAAGGGACGATGGACGGGGCCATGTACCGTCAAATCTTGGGTGAGAACCTCCTTCCCTCAGCCAGGGCATTGAAAATGGGTCGTGGATGGGTATTCCAGTATGACAATGACCCAAAACACACGGCCAAGGCAACAAAGGAGTGGCTCAAGAAGAAGCACATTAAGGTCCTGGAGTGGCCTAGCCAGTCTCCAGACCTTAATCCCATAGAAAATCTGAGGAGGGAGCTGAAGGTTCGAGTTGCCAAACGTCAGGCTTGAAACCTTAATGACTTGGAGAAATCTGCAAAGAGGAGTGGGACAAAATTCCTCCTGAGATGTGTGCAAACCTGGTGGCTAACTACAAGAAACGTCTGACCTCTGTGATTGCCAACAAGGGTTAAACCACCAAGTACTAAGTCATGTTTTGCAAAGGGGTCAAATACTTATTTCCCTCATTAAAATGCAAATCAATTTATAACATTTTTTACATGCATTTTTCTGGATTTTGTTGTTGTTATTCTGTCTCTCACTGTTCAAATAAACCTACCATTAAAATTATAGACTGATCATGTCTTTGTCAGTGGGCAAACGTACAAAATCAGCAGGGGATCAAATACTTTTTTCCCCTCACTGTATATTGTAGGCAAGTAGTAGCCAATTGTTAGTCATTGTCTTATTGAAAGAATTAGTAGAACGAAAACGATTCATTTTTTCACATTTATGAACGATTTTTGAAGGATAGGATATGCAAAACGGTATATTTATTTCACAGGTGGACGCTGATAATCTGACCTCAATGGGACACCTCATCGCATCGATGTTGGACCCTCGCCACAAGCATCTGCAATTTATTTTGCCAGCTGAGAGTGTAACCGCAAAAACAAAGCTGCTCGAGTTGGGAGGGTCGGTGGACTTGGCATCCACTGACACAGATGTGACTGCGTCAAATGGAGAGGCCCCTGATGCTGCTGAGAGAGAGGGTGACGGATCGAGCCAGGGAGCTTTGGGTCCTCAGCGGCAATGTGGGAACGACAACAACGCCATGCTGTTACTCCTTGGGTGTGACTACAGCCCCCCACTTGAGAGAGGGGCAGAAAACGAGGTGAACAAGTACTTGAGAGACATCTCCCCATCACTCGATGAGAATCCACTTCACTGGTGGAAAGTCAACAGCGCAAGATTCCCGAGGCTCGCCACTTTAGCAAGGCGCTACTCATCCATTCCCGGGACATCGGTGCCCACAGAGGGTGTTCTCAGCTGCTGGATTGTCAACAGACTGTGCACAAGACTAACCCCACAGCACGTTGATCTTCCGCAACAAAAATGGTTGACACCCAGAGTAAAGTTAAACTATACAAATATAGGCCTATTGTTTTCTTAGGCTACATTTATTTGCCACAGTATTTGTTTCAAGTGTAGGCATACAATTTGCTGACGATAGTCCACTTCGAAGGGTCTACTGTTAATTGAAAGAACAATATTAATGGTTTTGTAAATAAATTGGAAATGCTAAATAGATTGTTGTTTATTTATTTTCAATGGACAGCACCTCGAATGTGGCGCCAGAGCACATGCGAAACAGGTATAGTCAGCGGAGCTCTGTGGTGCTGAATGAAAAGTGCCTCTGTCTTGTATTTTCTGTAGGGCACGTCATTTTACGGTTTTGAGAAAATTTAACCACTTGTTGACCGGTTAATGAGGGTTGGTTAGTTGGGTGAAATTTGCATCCCTATTACCTATCATATGAAAATCCTTTTCTGACTCAAATAAGATTTCCTCAAGGTTGCATTGATGTCCAAATCATTACAAATCGACATTTTGTGATATAAAACATTTTAGCTGCATGTATTTAAAACGATCTACATTGGTCAGTCCAAAATTACTTTTTAATTCTGTAATGGAAATAAATGTATTTCCGGTTACCAAGTCATTTACGGTTTCTCTGCCTTTAGTTTTCCACGTGGAGCAATTTATCTGTAAATTCTGAAAAGCTATGTAAGGACTGTTCCATAAGGTTGTGTTTATAGGGAGTGATATTGGTTCTTGTCGAATCCAGTGCATTCGGAAATTATTCAGACCCCTTCATTTTCCACATTGTTACGTTACAGCCTTATTCTAAAATTGATTAAATTGTTAGTTTTTTTCATCAGTCTATACACAATACCCCATAAAGAAAAAGCAAAAACAGGTTTAGAAATTTTTGCAAATTTATAAAAAACAAAAAACAAATCCCTCATAAGTATTCTGACCCTTTGCTATGAGACTCGAAATTGAGCTCAAGTGCATCCTGTTTCCATTGATCATCCTTGAGATGTTTCTACAGCTTGATTGGAGTCCACTAGTGGTACATCCAATTGATTGGACATGATTTGGAAAGGCACACACCTGTCTATATAAGGTCCCACAGTTGACAGTGCATGTCAGAGCAAAAACCAAGCCATGAGGTCGAAGGAATTGTCCGTAGAGCCCCGAGACAAGATTGTGTCGAGGCACAAATCTGGTGAAGGGTACCAATAAATGTCTGCAGCATTGAAGGTCCCCAAGAACACAGTGGCCTCTAACATTCTAAAATGGAAGAAGTTTGGAACCACCAAGACTCTTCCTAGAGTTGGCCGCCCGGCCAAACTTAGCAATCGGGGGAGAAGGGCCTTTGTCAGGGAGGTGACCAAGAACCCGATGGTCACTCTGACAGAGCTCCAGAGTTCCTCTGTGGAGATGGGAGAACCTTCCAGAAGGAAAACCATCTCTGCAGCACTCCACCAATCAGGCCTTTATGGTAGAGTGGCCAGACGGAAGCCACTCCTCAGTAAAAGGCACATGACAGCCCGCTTGGAATTTGCCAAAAGGCACCTAAAGGACTCTCAGACCATGAGAAATAAGATTATCTGGTCTGATGAAACCAAGATTGAACACCTTGGCCTGAATGCCAAGCTACATGTCTGGAGATAACCTGGCACCATCCCTACGGTGAAGCATGGTGGTGGCAGCATCATCATGCTGTGGGGATATTTTTCAGCGGCAGGGACTGGGAGACTAGTCAGGATTGAGGGAAAGATGAACGGAGCAAAGTACAGAGATCCTTGATGAAAACCTGCTCCAGAGCGCTCAGGACCTCAGACTGGGGCGAAAGTTCACCTTCAACAGGACAACAACCAGAAGCACACCGCCAAGACAACGCAGGAGTGGCTTCGGGACAAGTCTCTGAATGTCCTTGAGTGGGCCAGCCAGAGGCCGGACTTGAACCCGATCGAACATCTCTGGAGAGACCTGAAAATAGCTGTGCAGTGATCCTCCCCATCCAACCTGACAGAGCTTGAGGATCTGCAGAGAGTAATGGGAGAAACTTCCCAAATACAGGTGTGCCAAGCTTGTATCATCATACCCAAGAAGACTCGAGGCTGTAATAACTGCCAAATGTGCTTCAACAATGTACTGTGTAAAGAATACTTATGGAAATGTAATATTTAAGTTTATTTTTATACATCTGCAAAAATGTCTAAAAACCTGCTTTGTCATTATGGGGTATTGTGTGTAGATTGATGAGAAAAAACTATTTAATCAATTTTATAATAAGGCTGTGACGTAACAAAATGAGGAAAAAGTCAAGGGGTCTGAATACTTTCCAAATGCACTGTACCTTTCATTTTCTTCCATATCGTTATAGTGTTCTTAACTATGAAGTTCATGTTCATAGCTTTATCCTTTGAAAATAGACATGAAAATATTCTGGGGATGAGCATGCGCATCTTCAATATGTATGCATCGTTCCTCTTTATTGCATTTAACTATATGTCGCAAGTAAAAGCCTTGGGTAGCGAGTTGATGCAATTCCATGACTGGAAGGTTAAAAACACCCTCAGACTTAGGAAGAAGTAGAAATTTCATTTTTATTCTATTCATTGTCTTAGCCCATATAAAGTCTGTTATACTTTGTAAAGAATGTCTTTGTGCAGTAATTGGTATTACCGAAAATTAAAATTAAACTTTGGGAGCCATGCCATTTTAAAAGAGGTTAATTCTGCCTGTAAGATTTATGGGAAGATTATTCCATTGAATCTCTTAAGGATCGGACCCTTTCTTTCAATTTTCGCCTAAAATGACATACTCAAATCTAACTGTCTGTAGCTCATGACCTGAAGCAAGGATATGCATATTATTGATACCCCTTGAAAGGAAACACTAACATTTGTGGAAATGTGAAATTAATGTAGGAGAATAACACATTAGATCTGGTAAAAAAACACAAACAAAAAAAACATGCGTTATCTATTTATTTTTTTGTTCCATCATCTTTGAAATGCAACTGAAAGGCCACAATATAATATTGCAGTTTAGGCGCAATTTCGATTTTGGCCACTAGATGGCAGCGGTGTGTGTGTGCAAAGTTTCAGATTGATTTACATTTTTACATTTATGTCATTTAGCAGACGCTCTTATCCAGAGCGACTTACAGTTACTGAATACATTTTTTTTTTATATACTGGCCCCCCGTGGGAATCGAACCCACAACCCTGGCGTTGCAAACGCCATGCTCTTTTAACTGAGCTACATCCCTGCCGGCCATGCCCTCCCCTACCCTGGACGACGCTGGGCCAATTGTGCGCCGCCCATGAGTCTCCCGGTCACGGCCGGCTAACGACAGAGCCTGGATTCGAACCAGGATCTAGTGGCACAGTTAGCACTGCGATGCAGTGCCTTAGACCACTGCGCCACTCAGGAGACGTGTGCCACTCATTGATCCAGTGAAGCATTGCAATACTGGACTATTTTGTATCAAGTCTGCCCAAATGTGCCGAATTTTCAAGTACATACAAAAATTATATGGTAATACAAAATGTAAGTTTACACACTCCCAGGAATGTCATACATGATGGATCATTAGCTTATACACTAACTTCTACACATCTAGATGGCTGGCTGGGTGGGGGTGAGTGTGGAGCCAGAGACAGCAGGGGTTCAAACTGTAGAACCCAGTTCCTACATTTGAATATAAAAATTGATTTTATCAAACAAAACTATGCTACATTTTATCTCTGGGACCCTTAGGATGACAAATCAGAGCAAGATTACTGAATGTAAGTACATTATTTACCTTCAGAGGTGAATGTATCAAACCAGTTGCCGTGATACATTTTTGTTGTTTTGCACTCTCCTCAAACAATAGCATGGTATTTTTTCACTGTAATAGCTACTGTAAATTGGACAGTGCAGTTAGATTAACAAGAATTTAAGCTTTCTGCCCATATAAAGACATCTCTATGTCCTGGAAAGTTTGCTGTTACTTACAACAGTCATGCTAATCACGTTAGCTCAACCGTCCCATATAGGAGAGACCGATCCCGCAGAGGTTAATTAGATCTGCTTTCATATGGTTGAGTAATGGAATAAAATTATCTTTACATAGTTGCCACTTATTAACCCTTTAGACCCCAATATAATTATAGAAAGCTGCTGTAGATTACTGAGAATTTCAAGGTAACTGTAAATGTAAAATGAGCTTTGAGGAGGATTATTTAAGATACTGTTTGAAGAGGTAGGGTTTCAGAGGTTTTCGGAAGATGGGCATGGACTCTGCTGTCCTAGCCTCAGGGGGAAGCTGGTTCCACCCTTGGGGTGACAGGACAGAGAAGAGCTTGGACTGGGCTGAGCGAGAGCTCAGGAGGTATAGAAAACACACACATAGTTGACAAAGCTACAAAAGAGCAAAATTAGATAATCTGTAAATAACTAGGTAAGATACTCAAGTGAGAGAGTGGTGTGGAGCCTTCATCTCTTTCCTTCCTCGAACAACTCAGCAGAACCTTCTTTGTTTCGGCGATGGTCTTAGTTTTACGACAAAACCGCCACTTACAGCTGCCGCTGAGAAACCAGGGGAGACTGAAGAACTAACACTAATAGCTAATTGCCTGACAGAGGTGGAGAGCACACCTCCCTGTACAAATTGCTGATTGCCTAGAAGAGGCAAACAGACAGCTCAAAAACAAAGAACAAATGACAATTACATGATAACTTAGTTTTAAAGAACACAACCTCTTCTTTGATATGACACCACATTCATGTCAATAGGAATAACACTCATTTTGTCTTCCATTGTGTAAAGATACTCACTATCAAAAAACATAACACTCAACACAACAAAAAACCTAGAGTATTTAAATTGTAGTACATTTGACTAAATTACTAACTCAAAATGTACCAAGTATGATATATTATACTTATAAATATTATTTACATATAAATAAAACAATTATCCATAATGTGACCAGAATACAATATTCAGAAAGTATTTCAAAACCCACACAAAGTAGGCTATTTGATTGACAACAAATCTTACTTTTGTAACAATGTGCTCCTGTAAGTCGCTCTGGTTAAGAGCGTCTGCTAAATGACTAAAATGTAATGTAAATGTAATGTAAAAATGCTAACAACTAGTTTCTACACATCTCCCACTCTTTGCCCTGCGTCCACTCCAGATGCACATCACACACCCACTTGCGCCCTTCAAACTGCACCTGCTTTCTTATGAGTTACAACTCAGGCCACACGCCCTGGTGCCACACTCTTGGCTCCCCTCTTCCTGATACTGCAGCTATATCATAAAGTGAATGCACAAGCTGCATTTTGAATGCCTTCAGGGACCACCGCCTGCGGTTTCTGGGAAGGGGCCTTTGCAGGTTCCCCCACACAATGTACGCATTTATGATGGCAATGTTGAGCATCCCCCAAAACACATACTTCCACCATTTTCTACCTGTGCGTCCAACATTGTATTAGCTCCTCAGTTGGTCAAGCCCGCCCATTTTCTTGTTGTAGTCCATTACAAGCTCTGGACAGATATACAGTTGAAGTCAGAAGTTTACATACACCTTAGCCAAATACATTTAAACTCAGTTTTTCCCAATTCCTGACATTTAATCCTAGTAAAAGTGCACTGTCTTAGGTCAGTTAGGATCACCACTTTATTTTAAGAATGTGAAATGTCAGAATAATAGTAGAGAGAATGATTTATTTCAACTTATTTCTTACATCACATTCCCAGTGGGTCAGAAGTTTACATACACTCAATTAGTATTTGGTAGCATTGCCTTTAAATTGTTTAACTTGGGTCAAATGTTTCGGGTAGCCTTCCACAAGCTTCCCACAATAAGTTGGGTGAATGTTGGCCCATTCCTCCTGACAGAGCTGGTGTAACTGAGTCAGGTTCGTAGGCCTCCTTGTACGCACACGCCTTTTCAGTTCTGCCCACACATTTTCTATAGGATTGAGGTCAGGGCTTTGTGATGGCCACTCCGATACCTTGACTTTGTTGTCCTTAAGCCATTTTGCCACAACTTTGGAAGTATGCTTGGGGTCATTGTCCATTTGGAAGACCGATTTGCGACCAAGCTTTAACTTCCTGACTGATGTCTTGAGATGTTGCTTCAATATATCCACATCATTTTCCTTCCTCATGATGCCATCTATTTTGTGAAGTGCACCAGTCCCTCCTGCAGCAAAGCACCCCCACAGCATGATGTTGCCACCCCCGTGCTTCACGGTTGGGATGGTGTTCCTCGGCTTGCAAGCTACCCCCTTTTTCCTACAAACATAACAATGGTCATTATGGCCAAACAGTTATATTTTTGTTTCATCAGACCAGAGGACATTTCTCCAAAAAGTACGATCTTTGTCCCCATGCGTAGTCTGGCTTTTTTATGGCGGTTTTGGAGCAGTGGCTTCTTCCTTGCTGAGCAGCCTTTCAGGTTATGTCGATATAGGACTCTTCACAAGGTCCTTTGCTATTGTTCTGGGATTGATTTTCACTTTTCGCACCAAAGTACGTTAATTTCTAGCAGACAGAACGCGTCTCCTTCCTGAGCGGTATGACGGCTGCGTGGTCACATTGTGTTTATACTTGCGTACTATTGTTTGTACAGATGAACGTGGTACCTTCAGGCATTTGGAAATTGCTCCCAAGGATGAACCAGACTTTTCTGAGGTCTTGGCTGATTTCTTTTGATTTTCCCATGATGTCAAGCAAAGAGACACCGAGTTTGAAGGTAGGCCTTGAAATACATCCACAGGTACACCTCCAATTGACTCAAATGATGTAAATTAGCCTATCAGAAGCTTCTAAAACCATGACATCATTTTCTGGAATTGTCCAAGCTGTTTAAAGGCACAGTCAACTTAGTGTATGTAAACTTCTGACCCAACTGGAATTGTGATACAGTGAATTATAAGTTAAATAATCTGTCTGTAAACAATTGTTGGAAAAATGACTTGTGTCATGCACAAAGTAGATGTCCTAACCGACTTGCCAAAACTATAGTTTGTTAACAAGAAATTGGAGGAGTGGTTGAAAAACGAGTTAATGACTCCAACTTAAGTTTATTTAAACTTCGACTTCAAATGTAAGTTCCTACCACTTTTAAAAACAACTCCAAAACCCCTGCCACTGTCAACTGTGTGGTAGAAGGGTGAATGGTGGGACTTTGGGCAGACACACTCCATGGAAACGTAGGCTCCCCTCTCGGGTGTGATCTCACTCTTCCCCTCTCGGGTGTGATCTCACTCTTCCCCTCTCGGGTGTGATCTCACTCTTCCCCTCTCGGGTGTGATCTCACTCTTCCCCTCCCTCCTCTCCCTACTTCCGCCTCTCCCCCTCCTCCCTCCACTCCCTCCCTCCACTCCCAACCCCTCCCTCCACTCTCCCCTCCCTCTACGCTCCACATCTACCCCTCCAATCATCTCCAACTCCTCCCTGCCTTTTGCTGCTGAGCCCTGACTCTCCACATCACTTCCTACACTTTCACTGACCTAGAGGAACAGAGTAACAGAGGGAGAGGAGCAACAAATAGAATACAATTGTGGTCAGCAACATAATCTCTCTCTCCCTCTCACACCGACTCTTCCTTCCTCTCTTTTTCTCAACCATACACACTCTTCCTAATAAGGGGCTTCCATAATAAATTGTGTGATATAGTTACACGCCTCCCATTTCTCTCTCATCAACTCTTACCTGACAGACTAACTACAGTGTTCGTCAATGTTAGCTGATTAGTTACGAAGCTCAGTTCCCAAATTAATTGCATCAGTAGAAAACAGGACAAAACAAGCAACTTGTTAGCTGGCTATGTAAACAAATATCCAACTCATCATATGAGGTCCAGTGCGTTGGCATCTACTACCCTAACACGACAGCAAAGCTGTCAAATAATAGGAAAATTAGGCAATGTATAGCCTATGAATAAATTGCACCTAGCAAGCATGACAAACCATAACCGAAGCCCAACAGATAAACACATTACTCTAACCTTCATTTCGGTGGCTAGTTAGCTGGTTGTCTGTATGGCTAGCTAGTGAAAGTGACAGCTGAGGTTGACGCTTAGTGAGCGCAGCCCAAATTTACCGCTACACACAGTGTTCTTGCATGACAAACTAACTAGTTAGCTAGTTAGCTATAGCAAACAGCTTGGGCCGTTTCCCTATGAATTACATCGGTAGAAACAAGACAAAACAACCAACTAGTTAGCTGACTATATACAGCTAAACACTGCAACTATTTCCATGAGACAGAGAGCAATCAATCGAGCTCCACCGCTGATGTGCTCGCCTGTACCAACCAAGTTATGACATGACAGGACTTCCTAATCTCAGAGCTATTCCCCAAGTTTCACATCAAACATCGACAACACCAAACATATCTGCTGTTTAGTTATTTCACCCACCTCGACATTGTCGCTTTTCAAAGTGCAAGGACGTGTCCGAATCTGTATCACCAACCAACATAGATACAGCCGCTTTCATAGTGAAAAGTCATGTCCGCATCGACGCCGTCATTTTCAGTAATGAAGTAAAAAAAAAAAAAAAACAGCATACCCCATTTCTGGTTGATGACAAAAGCAACGCGAATACGACAGGTTGTTAGCAAGTTAATTTTGCGATATTGACACAGATAGTTAGAAAAACAAGGCCATTCGAGGCCGCTATAGTAATATCAAGAAAGGATGTCGACTGCCACTATGGGTTCTAAAGATTTAAGCATCCTAAGTATTTAATACTTTTTGGTGGTCCATTTTAAGGATTGCTGTAGATCGGGAGTTATTTTTATTTTACCTACTGCCATTATTTCGTTTGGGTCCTGTCTAATTGTTTCTGCAAACGGGACATCACCATCTTGTTCCCCTTTCTATAGCAATTTCATCAGATAACGTATTATTTGTGTATATTTTAGCTTTAGGACATTTATACAATATTTGTATTACATTTATTATTTTTAGCTGGAAAGTTAAAACCTTCCAGAGTTTTGAATAGAAAAGGCCATTCAAGACAGTCAAAAGACTTTTCAGTATCAACAGCCATTATTGATATTTACATTTTAGTCATTTAGCAGACGCTCTTATCCAGAGCGACTTACAGTTAGTGAGTGCATACATTTTTCATACTGGCCCCCCGTGGGAAACGAACCCACAACCCTGGCGTTGCAAGCGCCATGCTCTACCAACTGAGCTACACAGGGATAAAACGTTCTTGTTTTTTAGCGTATTGTATTAAACTGAAACATGTCAACTTGTCTATTTTTAATATACCATGTTTGATTGATATGTATCTGGTAAGACTTTTGCCATTCTATTGTTTATAAGCTTTGTTATTTTATTGTCACAATTTATTAAACTTCTGGGTCTATAATCAGCAGAGGACTCTCCACATTTTCCTGGTTTTAATATAACTGACATAAGTGTGCAAAGCTGTCATCAAGGCAAAGGGTGGCTACTTTGAAGAATCTAAAATATAACATATTTTGATGTGTTTAACACTTTTTGGGTTACTACATGATTCAATATGTTTTATTTCATAGTTTTGATGTCTGCACTATTATTCTACAATGTAGAAAACACAAGTACAAATAAAGAAAAACCCTTGAATGAGTAGGTGTGTCCAAACTCTTGACTGGTACTGTGTGTGTGTAATAGATATAGATATATATATATATATATATATATATATATATATATATATATATATATATTCTTTTTTATATACAGTGAGGGAAAAAAGTATTTGATCCCCTGCTGATTTTGTACATTTGCCCACTGAAAAATAAATGATTAGTCTATAATTTTAATGGTAGGTTTATTTGAACAGTGAGAGACAGAAGAACAACAAAAAAATCCAGAAAAACGCATGTCAAAAATGTTATAAATTGATTTGCATTTTAATTAGGGAAATAAGTATTTGACCCCTCTGCAAAACATTACTTAGTTCTTGGTGGGAAAACCCTTGTTGGCAATCACAGAGGTCAGACGTTTCTTGTAGTTGGCCACCAGGTTTGCACACATCTCAGGAGGGATTTTGTCCCACTCCTCTTTGCAGATCTTCTCCAAGTCATTAAGGTTGAGGCTGACGTTTGGCAACTCGAACCTTCAGCTCCCTCCACAGATTTTCTATGGGATTAAGGTCTGGAGACTGGCTAGGCCACTCGAGAACCTTAATGTGCTTCTTCTTGAGCCACTCATTTGTTGCCTTGGCCGTGTGTTTTGGGTCATTGTCATGCTGGAATACCCATCCACGACCCATTTCAATTCCCTGGCTGAGGGAAGGAGGTTCTCACCCAAGATTTGACGATACATGGCCCGTCCATCGTCCCTTTGATGCGGTGAAGTTGTCCTGTCCCCTTAGCAGAAAAACACCCCCAAAGCATAATGTTGCCGCCACCACACTTTCACCCAGTTCTCCTCTGAATCATTCAGATGTTCATTGGCAAACTTCAGACGGGCTTTCTTGAGCAGAGGGACCTTGCAGGCGCTGCAGGATTTCAGTCCTTCACGGCGTAGTGTGTTACCAATTGTTTTCTTGGTGACTATGGTCCCAGCTGCCTTGAGATCATTGACAAGATCCTCCTGTGTAGTTCTGGGCTGATTCCTCACCGTTCTCATGATCATTGCAACTCCACGAGGTGAGCTCTTGCATGGAGCCCCAGACTGAGGGAGATTGACAGTTCAATCTCACCAAGCTGCTTGGCGATGGTCTTGTAGCCCATTCCAGCCTTGTGTAGGTCTACAATCTTGTCCCCGACATCCTTGGAGAGCTCTTTGGTCTTGGCCATGGTGGAGAGTTTGGAATCTGATTGATTGATTGCTTCCGTGGACAGGTGTCTTTTATACAGGTAACAAACTGAGATTAGGAGCACTCCCTTTAAGAGTGTGCTCCTAATCTCAGCTCGTTACCTGTATAAAAGACACCTGGGAGCCAGAAATCTTTCTGATTGAGAGGGGGTCAAATACTTATTTCCCTCATTAAAATGCTAATCAATTTATAACATTTTTGACATGCGTTTTTCTGGATTTTTTTGTTGTTATTCTGTCTCACTGTTCAAATAAACCTACCATTAAAATTATAGACTGATCATTTCTTTGTCAGTGGGCAAACATACAAAATCAGCAGGGGATCAAATACTTTTTTCCCCCTCACTGTACACATTTTTAACCCCTTTTTTTGGGTAGGCACAAAACTAGATCCATACTACTTCCGGTTACATTCAGACAAGTCCCATGACACTTGTTTGTGGCAATCTCCCCTTTCCACAGCGGCGTCAGAGTTCGTAGCCCAAACGGTTCGGACGCTAAAAACAAAAGTTAGCACATCGACGGTACTGAATTCAGACGAGTCCTGTGGGGCTTGAGGGGGTCATAGAGCAAAACGGAGAACACCGTGTTTGTAGGACAAACCGCTGTAGGCCAAGACGTTTTGGTGAGAGATGCAGAAGGCCGCCATAGTGGATTGAGACGTAGCCCATGCAAAAAAAAAGCTTAACCTGCCGGATTTTGATAGCAATTTCTTTATTATGTTACTTAGATTGATGACTCCAGGGGCTTAGAAGCATCCCAAATTATATTGGGGTTCGGCTTTCCTCTGTCCTCTAGGTCTACATTTGTAATGGTAAAGATTTTAATTTCTTAATTTACATATTTAATCAATTGCAGGTCCAGAAGATGCGCTCTGTTAATTCACCAAGCTCTGTCGCTAAGTGTATTTTTATTGGCATAATTACATGACACTGGAGAATGATAGGATATTACTATATCATTAATTTTTGAATCCAGTAAATTATTGAGCATTAAAAAAATTAAGTCAATTCTTGAATAGCTTTTCTTACTTTGAGAAAAGAAGGTATAGTCTTTCGTAGTTGGGAAAAAATAATCTCCAGGTGTGCTGTTAATCATTTGTAGAGATGAAAAGGTTCAGCCTCTGGAGGCTCCCTAAGTTTACCTTTTATTACATCTGTCAATCTTATCGAATGTTAATTTAGGCCACCTGCTAAAATAATTGTTCCTGTCTGGATTTTATCAAAAAATTGTGGGATATACAATGAAATCATTGTGTATTTTTACTGTGTAGGGTACAATAAAAAATTAGGAAACAGCCTTCTTGGTACATGTGCTGGTATATAACGTAAAATGGTGTATTCCTATTTATCAGGATGCCTACGCTGTTATTACAGTAGGTGGCAGCATCGGCTCCCCAACCCAGCTCCTCCTTAAATGTTCAATTTCTCTTTTATGTAACACTTGCAAGAAAACCACATCTGCTGACAATCTAAGTCATCATTGAAGAACCAAGTAATACATTTTAGCAGACATGACATACACTATATACAGTGCATTCGGAATGTATTCCTCAATCTACACACAATACCCCATAATGACAAAGTGAAAACAAGTTTTCAGAAAATGTTGCAAATGTATTAAAAATAGGTGAACCTATTTCCATTGATCATCCTTGAGATGTTTCTACAACTTGATTGGAGTACACCTGTGGTAAATTCAATTGATTGGACATGATTTGGAAAGGCACACACCTGTCTATGTAAGGTCCCACAGTTGACAGTGCATGTCAGAGCAAAAACCAAGCCATGAGGTCGAAGGAATTCTCCGTAGAGATCTGAGACAAAATTGTGTCAAGGCAGAGATCTGGGGAAGGGTACCAATACATTTCCACAGCATTGAAGGTCCCCAAGAACACAGTGGCCTCCATCATTCTTAAATGGAATAAGTTTGGAACCACGAAGACGCTTCCTAGAGCTGGCCGCCGGGCCAAACTGAGCAATCAGGGGAGAAGGGCCTTGGTCAGGGAGGTGACCAAGAACCCAATGATTACTCTGACAGAGCTCCAGAGTTCCTCTGTGGAGTTGGGAGAACCTTCCAGAAGGACAACCATCTCTGCAGCACTCCACCAATCAGGCCTTTATGGTAGTGGCCAGACGGAAGTGGACACCCCTTCAAATTAGTGGATTCGGCTATTTCAGCCACACCCGTTGCTGACATGTGTATAAACGGCCCATGACAGCCCACTTGGAGTTTCATAAAAGGCATCTAAAGACTCTTACCATGAGAAACAAGATTATCTGGTCTGATGAAACCAAGATTCAACACTTTGGCCTGAATGGCAAGCGTCACGTCTGGAGGAAACCTGGCACCATCCCTACGGTGAAGCACGGTGGCGGCAGCATCATGCTGTGGGGATGTTTTTCAGCGGCAGAGACTGGGAGACTAGTCAGGATCGAGGGAAAGATGAACGGAGCAAAGCATAGAGAGATCCTTGATGAAAACCTACTCACGAGTGCGCAGGACCTCACCTTCCAATAGGACAACAACCCTAAGCACACAGCCAAGACAACGCAGTAGTGGCTTCGGGACAAGTCTCTGTTATGTCCTTGAGTGGCCCAGCCAGAGCCCGGACTTGAACCCGATCGAACATTTCTGGAGAGACCTGAAAATACCTGTGCAGCGACGCTCCCCATCCAACCTGACAGAGCTTGAGAGGATCTGCAGAGAAGAATGGGAGAAACTCCCCAAATGCAGGTGTGCCAGGCTTGTAGCGTCATACCCAAGAAGACTCAATGCTGTAATCGCTGCCAAAGGTGCTTCAACAAAGTACTGAGTAAAGGGTCTGAATACTTATGTAAATGTGATATTCCAGTTTATTTTTAATATATTTGCAAAACTTTCTAAAAACCTGTTTTTACTTTGTCATTATGGGGCATTGTGCGTAGATTGATGAGGAATAAAAACAATGTAATCCATTTTAGAATAAGGCTGTAATGTAACAAAATGTGGAAAAGGTCAACGGGTCTGAATACTTTCCGAAGGCACTGTATACACAAAGGTATGTGGACACCCCTTCAAATTAGTGGATTCGGCTATTTCAGCCACACCCGTTGCTGACATGTGTATAAAATGAAGCACACAGCCATGCAATCTCCATAGACAAACATTGGCAGTAGAATGGCCTTACTTTAGAGCTCAGTGACTTTCAAAGTGGCCATAGGATGCCACCTTTCCAACAAGTTAGTTTGTCAAACGTATGCCCTGCTAGAGCTGCCCCGGTCAACTGTAAATGCTGTTACAGTGAAGTGGAAACGTCTAGGAGCAACAACGGCTCAGCTGCGAAGTGGTAGGCAACACAAACTCACAGAACTGGACCACAGTGCTGAAGCGTGTAGCGCATAAAAATCGTCTGTTCTCGGTTGCAACACTCAATACCGAGTTCCAAACTGGCCTCTGAAAGCAACGTCAGCACAAGAACTGTTCGTCGGGAGCTTCATGAAATGGGTTTCCATGGCCGAGCAGCCGCACACAAGCCTAAGATCACCATGCGCAATGCCAAGCGTCGGCTGTAGTGGTGTAAAGCTCGCCGCCGTTGGACTCTGGAGCAGAGGAAATGCGTTTTCTGGAGTGATTAATCACGCCTCACCATCTGGCAGTCCAGTGAAGGGAAATCTTAACGCTACAGCATACAATGACATTCTAGACGATTCTATGCTTCCAACTTTGTGGCAACAGTTTGGGGAAGGCCATTTCCTGTTTCAGCAAGACAATGCCCCCATACACAAAGCAAGGTCCACACAGAAATGGTTTGTCGAGATCGGTGTGGAAGAACTTGACTGGCCTGCACAGAGCCCTGACCTCAACACCATCGAACACCTTTGGGATGAATTGGAACACAGACTGCGAGCCAGGCCTAATCGCCCAACATCAGTGCCCGACCTCACTAATGCTCGTTGCTGAATGGAAGCAAGTCCCTGCAGCAATGTTCCAACATCTACTGGAAACCCTTCTCAGAAGAGTGGAGGCTGTTATTGCAGCAAAGGGGGGGACCAACTCCATATTAATGCCCATGATTTTGGAATGAGATGTTCGACGAACAGGCTGTGGACATTCCATAGAATGGGAGGATCATAGTATAAATACATAGTTATTGTATACATTAGATATATACAGCACGTGTTTGTACATGAGGTGTAATGCCTTTTTAGTGCATAGTCCTCTCCTAATGTTCCCCCCAAAAATCTGTGGATACATACATTGTACATATATTTAAAGACTACAACTTAAGTGCTGTGGTTGGTTTGTATTACCTTATAAGGTAAAGTATAGAGGCTGGTGGGGGTCTACTTGGGGTGAGTGGGTCTTCAGAGAGACTGAAATGGGATGAGTGGAGGCCCCACGAACACCTCAGAGAAGTGTCTGATGCCCTCCCAGTCACCCCATCCCAATCTCCCGGATATAGTCCCTCTCCATTCTCACCAATACCTACCATTAAAATCTTAGTTATAATGACAAACATGGAATAACAATAATTCCACATCCTTTCCTAATCTGCCAGAGCTCTTAGTTAGTTTACAAGTCCCACCCTCCCATCCTTCACCAACCTTGCCCCTCCCCCCAAGCTTATCACCACCTTCTCTCCTTGTCCTCCCAAGCCAAGTTTATCCCAACCTCAGTCTCCCCCCCCCCCTTTTCAAAACACATTTACACTCTATACATTTACTTACTCATCCATTCTACTTTAGTCACACACACAACATAACCTATGCCCCCGCACAGCCACTCTCCCACCCTCCTTCACATTCCCATTCATATGCAGACACTCTATAGAATTGACAATTAGACTTACATGCTATATTTCCTCTTTTATATTGTATTTTCAGTGTCAATGTATCATTGGCATCGGCTAATTCTATTGTTACTTCCTAGAGAAGAACAGCTACTTGGGGACAACAGAGTCTAGATTGTATTGGAATATTGAAGGAATATTGTTTCAAGTTACGATTAGCTGTCTTGGGCATCACAGTATGTAGCCTAGTGTGCTTATCTGTTTTTTCTACTTCTGCCTCTCCTCAGGCCACTGGGCTCCCTTTCAACTGGAAATGTTTCCTGCAGCCTGTTCAGGTCTTCACCGGCACTTGTGAACTCCATTCTCTGTGTTCCCTTCCATACCCACAGTACTGCCGGGAATCAGAGTTGAGACCTTTTTCCTCCAGTGACTGTCTGATTGGAATGAATTGCTTGTATTTCTTCCCTAAGCCTAGCAGACAGGTTCTGGACGAATCAAATGGACTGTCCCTTGATCTCCTTTTCCCCCTGTGCCCTCAGAATGTTGACTTTGGTCTGATAGTTCCACAGCTTAAAGATTACCATGTAAGGGTATTTAGCATTCTTCTGCTTCACGCTGATCCAATGTCATCGCTCCAGATCCTCCAGTGATACATCCACACCAAGCTCCTCCGATATTTTTTTTATTTTACCTTTATTTAACTAGGCAAGTCAGTTAAGAACAAATTCTTATTTTCAATGACGGCCTACACCGGCCAAACCCTGACCATAATCCATTGCGTGCATACTTGTTCGGCCTGCGTTTCTTTTATGCCGGCTACGTAAAAGAGAGAAGAATGCACGAGAGGGATACAGAGCCGTTGCTTCGCGAGTTCTCTACAAGAAAATACATTATATAAGTCAGGGATAGGCAAACCTGGTCCTAGGCACTTCATGTTTTTGATTTAACCAACCTGGAAAACCAGGTGTGTTGAACTTAGCTAACTGAGCAGTTCGGTGATAGCCTAAGTAGCTCAGTGTGGTGCCTGGCTGGGACAAAATCCTGCAGTACCTGCGGCACTCCAGGAACAGGGTTGGCTACCCCTGATCTAAGTGATTAATCGTTTTTATTCAGCAGTCATAAAAGTTGCCTTATTTACTTTCAATAACTACTGAAATTGTGATTTTGTCAGACAGCAGCTCTATAGAGATGAAATTATATCTTGGAATTAAATAATGAAGTCATCAAATAAAACTAATGTAATATACACAACTGAAATATTTTATTAAAGTAAAGTAATGTGAATAAATTATGGTTAATAAGTGATAAGCAGTAATGGGGCAGTCACTAACATGGGACTTTTATAAAAAAATGTATTCTGTGTTGTTACAGAATTCAACACACAATGCAAAGAGCATTTAATGTAAAAAATATATAAATCACAACCGAAATCCAAAAACGTGATTTTTAAAAATAATCTAACCAAAACGACCTCACAAAGCATGAAATGCTCAGCTGATTTTTAATTTTTTTTTAAATTATGCACGCTGGGTTCAATTAGAAATAAATAAAGGCTAAATAAAAATCAATTTGGGAAGTAAACTGAAATTCCAATTTTGTCTCTTTGAATTTGAGTTTAGTTCCTGAATTGACTGAATTTATATGGAATTGACCACAGCTTTGACTGTCATAGGTAAAGGGCAAGACTCACCGCTGTGGATCTTCTCATGCCGCTGCAGCAGGTACTTCTGGATAAAGCTCATGTTACACTGACTGCACCGGAAAGGCCTCTCACCTGTGCGATCAGAAATACAATCACCCACTCTCCACATTAATTGACTATCAGTGGGGGAAAGCAGAGGTTGGCTTCACTCAAGAAGGGTGGGGAGTGTCAGTTGATTAAACTGGATAATTTGGAGTAACACCACAAGAAGAAGAAAATGTTAGGGCAAGTTAAAGAGTGAAATCTTAAAAGGGATGGTTCACCCAAATGACACATTTACATTTGTTTCCTTACCTTGAAAGCAGTCGGACAAAAACAGCAATCCACGCTTTGGTGGCAGTGTCTAGTTCACAGAAACTAAAGCGTGGATTGCAGTCTCTCCTTGTCCATAGACCACATTCAAGTTAAGGACATTTATATATACATTTGTAATTTGGCTAAACATTCACTTTAAACAAACAAAAAAAAGAATTTCCCTTTGCGACAAAGAGTCAGACCTGCAAGAAATGTGAGTAATTTACATTAACAGAGCATTTAGAGAATATCCATTGCATCACACCAATGATCTCATCTATGCTACTCAAATCAGTGATAATGGGTGCCTTCGTTTTAGTTCACCTGGTGCCTTGGGTGGGTGAGGATTTCACTTTAGGACCAATAGATTGATCTAAAAAGTGCACACTTCACCCACCTGGTGCCACGGTCAAGCTAAAACAAATGCACCTGGTGAACAACAAAGAATTCTCATGCAAAAAGCAATGAAAGCCACTCACCTGTGTGAATGAGCACGTGTCTGCGGAGGTGGTAGGAGCTACGGAAGGCGGCGTTGCAGTGCTCGCAGATGTGTGGTTTGGAGTTGGGAGACAGGCTGGCCCCGTCGCCATCCAACATCTGTGCGGGGGCAGGACGGAATGAAAGGTCAGAATAACTTGTTTGTGCTGTTACGTCGAAGTATAAAAAACATGTGTGAGGGGGTTAACATGAGCTGATTACCACAAAAGTGAACTGTTGTGCGACGTTTTGGTAATGCAAATTAATGTGAATGCTAGAGATGTGTTGGGTTCTACCTTGGGTTCTCCACGTTTTCTTCTGGCTTTCCCTTCCCCGTCGCTCTTCCGTCTTCTTCCTGACGACTCTTTTGGCCCTTTCTCTGGTCTTCCAGACATCTGAGGACAAGGACGAGATTGGCCATGTATACAGATACGTTCTTATGATGGGATATACCATACAAACCCATACAGTGTGAATATTCTCAAAGGAGCTATAGGTCCTTTACTGTTAACTAATTTCTATCTTTAGAGAGGGAGTCAGGGATTTTTCTGCCATAGAAACCCTTGAGCGGGCTGTAAAAAACTAATCAGAATGAGTTTTTGCCCGGAAAAGTGCTTTATTACAGACATAAATACTCCTCAGTTTCATCAGCTGACTGGGTAGCTGGTCTCAAACGATCCCGCATGTGAAGAAGCCGTAAGTGGAGGTCCTGGGCTGGCGTGGTTACACATGGTCTGCGGATGTGAGGCCGGTTGGACGTACTGCCAAATTCTCTAAAACGACGTTGGAGGCGGCTTACGGTAGAGAAATTAACATTAAATTCTCTGGCAACAGCTCTGGTGAATATTCCTGCAGTCAGCATGCCAATTGTACGCTCCCCCAAAACTTGAAACATTTGTGGCATTGCGTTGTGTGACAAATCAGCACATTTTAGAGTGGCCTTTTATTGTCCCCAGCACAAGGTACACCTGTGTAATGATCATGCTGTTTAATCAACTTCTTGATATGCCACACCTGTCAGGTGGATGGATTATTTTGGCAAAGGAACATATTCACTAACAGGAATGTAAACAGACTTGTGCACAAATTGGAGAGAAATAAGCTTTTTGTGCAAATGGAAAATTTCTGGGATCTTTTATTTCAGCTCATGAAATATGGGACCAACACTTTACATGTTGCGTTTATATATGCATGTACAGTGCATTCGGAAAGTATTCAGACCCCTTGACATTTTCAAAAATGTTCTACGTTACAGCCTTATTATAAAATGTATTAAATTGTCCCCCCCCCCCCCCGCCGATCCTGACTAGTCTCCCAGTCCTTGCTGCTGAATACCATCCCCACAGCATGATGCTGCCACCACAACCATGCTTCACCGTAGGGATGGTGCAAGGTTTCCTTCATATGTGACGCTTGGCATTCACGTCAAAGTGTTGGATCTTGGTTTTATCAGACCAGAGAATCTTCTTTCTCATGGTCTGAGTCCTTTAGGTGCCTTTTGGCAAACTCCAAGCGGGCTGTCATGTGCCTTTTACTGAGGAGTGGTTTCCATCTGGCCACTCTACCATAAAGGCCTGATTGGTGGAGTGCTGCAGAGATGGTTGTCCTTCTGGAAGGTTCTCCCATCTCCACAGAGGAACTTTGGAGCTCTGTCAGAATGACCATCCGGTTCTTGGTCACCTCCCTGACCAAGGCCCATCTCCCCCGTTTGTTCAGTTTGGCCGGCCGGCCAGCTGTAGGAAGAGTCTTGGTGGTTCCAAACTCCTTCCATTTAAGAATGATGGAGGCCACTGTGTTCTTGGGGAAAATAATGTTGGGTACCCTTCCGCAGATCTGTGACTCGACACAATCCTATCTCAGAGCTCTACGGACAATTCCTTCGACCTCATGGCCTAGTCAGAATCTAGGGAAAGATGAACAGAGCAAAGGACAGAGATCCTTAATGAAAACCTGCTCCAAAGTGCTCAGGACCTCAGACTGGGGCGAAGGTTCACCTTCCAACAGGACAACGACCCTAAGCAGACAGCCAAGAAAAACGCAGGAGTGGCTTCGGGACAAGTCTCTGAATGTCCTTGAGTGGCCCAGCCAGAGCCCGGACTTGAACCCGATCGAACATCTCTGGAGAGACCTGAAAATAGCTGTGCAGCTACGCTCCACATCCAACCTGACAAAGCTTGAGAGGATCTGCAGAGAAGAATGAGAGAAACTCCCCAAATACAGCTGTGCCATGCTTGTCGCGTCATACCCAAGAAGACTCAAGGCTGTAATCGCTGCCAAAGGTGCTTCAACAAAGTACTGAGTAAAGGGTCTGAATACTTACAGTGAGGGAAAAAAGTATTTGATCCCCTGCTGATTTTGTACGTTTGCCCACTGACAAAGACATGATCAGTCTATATTTTTAATGGTAGGTTTATTTGAACAGTGAGAGACAGAATAACAACAACAAAATCCAGAAAAACACATGTCAAACATTTTATGAATTGATTTGCATTTTATTGAGGGAAATAAGTATTTGACCCCTCTGCAAAACATGACTTAGTACTTGGTGGCAAAACCCTTGTTGGCAATCACAGAGGTCAGACGTTTCTTGTAGTTGGCCACCAGGTTTGCACACATCTCAGGAGGGATTTTGTCCCACTCCTCTTTGCAGATCTTCTCCAAGTCATTAAGGTTTTGAGGCTGACGTTTGGCAACTCAAACCTTCAGCTCCCTCCTCAGATTTTCTATGGGATTAAGGTCTGGAAATTGGCTAAGCCACTCTTCTTCTTGATCCACTCCTTTGTTGCCTTGGCCGTGTGTTTTGGTTCATTGTCATGCTGGAATACCCATCCATGACCCATTTTCAATGCCCTGGCTGAGGGAAGGAGGTTCTCACCCAAGATTTGACGGTACATGGCCCCGTCCATCGTCCCTTTGATGCGGTGAAGTTGTCCTGTCCCCTTAGCAGAAAAACACCCCCAAAGCATAATGTTTCCACCTCCATGTTTGATGGTGGGGATGGTGTTCTTGGGGTCATAGGCAGCATTCCTCCTCCTCCAAACATGGAGAGTTGAGAACAAAATCCAGAAGAATGCATGTCAAAAATGTTATAAATTGATTTGCATTTTAATGAGGGAAATAAGTATTTGACCCCCTCTCAATCAGAAAGATTTCTGGCTCCCAGATGTCTTTTATACAGGTAACGAGCTGAGATTAGGAGCACACTGTTAAAGGGAGTGCTCCTAATCTCAGTTTGTTACCTGTATAAAAAGACACATGTCCATAGAAGCAATCAATCAATCAGATTCCAAACTCTCCACCATGGCCAAGACCAAAGAGCTCTCCAAGGATGTCAGCGACAAGATTGTAGACCTACACAAGGCTGGAATGGGCTACAAGACCATCGCCAAGCAGCTTGGTGAGAAGGTGACAACAGTTGGTGCGATTATTCGCAAATGGAAGAAACACAAAAGACCTGTCAATCTCCCTCGGCCTGGGGCTCCATGCAAGATCTCACCTCGTGGAGATGCAATGATCATGAGAACGGTGAGGAATCAGCCCAGAACTACACGGGAGGATCTTGTCAATGATCTCAAGGCAGCTGGGACCATAGTCACCAAGAAACAATTGGTAACACACTACACCATGAAGGACTGAAATCCTGCAGCGCCCGCAAGGTCCCCCTGCTCAAGAAAGCACATATACAGGCCCGTCTGAAGTTTGCCAATGAACATCTGAATGATTCAGAGGAGAACTGGGTGAAACTGTTGTGGTCAGATGAGACCAAAATTGAGCTCTTTGGCATCAACTCAACTCGCCGTGTTTGGAGGAGGAGGAATGCTGTCTATGACCCCAAGAACACCATCCCCACGTCAAACATGGAGTTGGAAACATTATGCTTTGGGGGTGTTTTTCTGCTAAGGGGACAGGACAACTTCACCGCATCAAAGGGACGATGGACGGGGCCATGTACCGTCAAATCTTGGGTGAGAACGAGAACCTCCTTCCCTCAGCCAGGGCATTGAAAATGGGTCGTGGATGGGTATTCCAGCATGACAATGACCCAAAACACATGGCCAAGGCAACAAAGGAGTGGCTCAAGAAGAAGCACATTAAGGTCCTGGAGTGGCCTAGCCAGTCTCCAGACCTTAATCCCATAGAAAATCTGTGGAGGGAGCTGAAGGTTCGAGTTGCCAAATGTCAGCCTCGAAACCTTAATGACTTGGAGAAGATCTGCAAAGAGGAGTGGGACAAAATCCCTCCTGAGATGTGTGCAAACCTGGTGGCCAACTACAAGAAATGTCTGACCTCTGTGATTGCCAACAAGGGTTTTGCCACCATATCTGGATTTTTTTGTTGTTATTCTGTCTCGCACTGTTCAAATAAACCTACCATTAAAATTATAGACTGATCATGTCTTTGTCAGTGGGTAAACGTACAAAAAATACTTTTTTCCCCTCACTGTACATAAATAAAAGAAAACACCAAGATGGGCGCCTTAAATGTTCTACCTAATTCAGCTGCACCGACCTTGCCCATTGCCACACCCACCACCTAAGCTCCTTTTTTATCCAGAAAAAAACTCTGGAAGTACCAAAGTGGAAAATGTCAAAGCATACGTGACCACTCAACAAACTATATGTATTGAGTGAGGCTGCTTTTCAGCCACTAAAACTACAATGCCCACAACAAACATGGCTTCCTTACCAGCTCTCCCATTCGGCCGTTGCTGAGGTCATGCAGCAGCATGTTCTGATGGTTGTGGTGGTGGCCTCCACCAAACTGCATATCCAGCATCTCGTTGCCCTTCCCCATGCCCCCTCCTCCTCCCCCACAGCTGCCACCCAGCCCTCCTACACCATAGAGGGGCACACGGTAGTCTAGCTCGCTCATCCGCTCTTGCTTGATGCCCATGCCATGGAGGAAGCTGCCGGCGTGGGCGTCGGGAGGCGAGTCACGCTCCTTTTTTAGGATCATCTCCTGGGGTTGGTTGCCCCCCATGACCGACTGCGAAGCCAGGCGGGTGAAGCTGGTGACAGGCGGCAGGTGGCTAAACATGAGCATACCGGGGGCGAAGTTGGGGTCCATGCCCCCGTTGCCTCGCAGAAACTCGTTGCCTAGCTTGTCTTGGATAATACTCATGGTTGTTCAGCAAGTGCAGGTGGGGAAACACTAGATGGGGCCAGTTGGGGATGTCCTGGAAGAGAAGGGAAGAAAGGTTATCAGGCTATGTATAGATCCACGTTATGGAAACATCTTGAGTGAGATAATACAGTGGCTTGCTAAAGTATTCACCCCCCCTTGGCATTTTTCCTATTTTGTTGCCTTATAACCTGGAAATAAAATGGATTTTTGGGGGGTTTGTATCATTTGATTTACACAACATGCCTACCACTTAGAAGATGCAAAAATATTTTTTCTTGTGAAACAAACAAGAAATAAGACAAGAAACTTGAGCGTGCATAACTAGTCACCCCCCCCCCCCCAAAGTCAATACTTTGTAGAGCCACCTTTTGCAGCAATTACAGCTGCAAGTCTCTTGGGGTATGTCTCTATAAGCTTGGCACATCTAGCCACTGGGATTTTTGCCCATTCTTCAAGGCAAAACTGCTCCAGCTCCTTCAAGTTGGATGGGTTCCGCTGGTGTACAGCAATCCTTAAGTCATACCACAGATTCTCAATTGGATTGAGGTCTGAGCTTTGACTAGGCCATTCCAATACATTTAAATGTTTCCCCTTAAACCACTCGAGTGTTGCTTTAGCAGTATGCTTAGGGTCATTGTCCTCCTGGAAGTTGAACCTCTGTCCCTGTCTCAAATCTCTGGAAGACTGAAACAGGTTTCCCTCAAGAATTTCCCTATATTTAGCGCCATCCATCAATCTCTCAATTCTGACCAGTTTCCCAGTCCCTGCCGATGAAAAACATCCCCACAACATGATGCTGCACCACCATGCTTCACTGTGGGGATGGTGTTCTCGGGGTGATGGGAGGTGTTGGGTTTGCGCCAGACATAGCATTTTCCTTGATGGCCAAAAAGCTCAATTTTAGTCTCATCTGACCAGAGTACCTTCTTCCATATGTTTGGGGAGTCTCCCACATGGCTTTTGGCGAACAACAAATGTGTTTGCTTATTTTTTTCTTTAAGCAATGGCTTTTTTCTGGCCACTCTCCCATAAAAGCTCTGTGGAGTGTACGGCTTAAAGTAGTCCTATCGACAGATCCTCCAATCTCCACAGTGGAGCTTTGCAGCTCCTTCAGGGTTATCTTTGTTATCTTTGTTGCCTCTCTGATTAATGCCCTCCTTGCCTGGTCCGTGAGTTTTGGTGGGTGGCCCTCTCTTGGCAGGTTTGTTGTGGTGCCATATTCTTTCAATTTTTTATTAATGGATTTAATGGTGCTCCGTGGGATGTTCAAAGTTTCGGATATTTTTTTATAACCCAACCCTGATCTGTACTTCTCCACAACTTTGTCCCTGACCTGTTTGGAGAGCTCCTTGGTCTTCATGGTGCCGCTTGCTTGGTGGTGCCCTTGCTTAGTGGTGTTGCAGACTCTGGGGCCTTTCAGAACAGGTGCATATATACTGAGATCATGTGACAGCTCATGTGACACTTAGTTAAATAAAGTCCACCTGTGTGCAATCTAATTATGTGACTTCTGAATGTAATTGGTTGCACCAGATCTTATTGAAGGGCTTCATAGCAAAGGGGGTGAATACATGTGCACGCACCACTTTTCCACAATGAATGTTTTAGAATTTTCTTGAAACAAGTTATTCTTTTCATTTCACTTCACCAATTTGACTATTTTGTCAATGTCCTTTCAATGAAATCCAAATAAAAATCATTTAAATTACAGGTTGAAATGCAACAAAATAGGAAAAATGCCAAGGGGATGAATACCTTTGCAAGGCACTGTATATTATTAGACGAGTTTTCTCCTGTGGCTACTTGCAAGAGAGAAAGAATCTAACAAAACAAGACAGTTATACCGATGAGGCTATAGGCTGCAAGCCTGCAATCTTGTAGTAAGGTGTTGGTTTAACCCTGACCATAGAGCTAGACTGATCCCAGGTGCATGTACAATCAGTGTGCTTACAGTCATCCATGAATTACTTGATTGAATTTATTGGGCTTTGCCTATCTAGAACACGATTGAATTTATTGGGCTTTGCCTATCTAGAACACGATGCTTGAGTAATTGCTATTTCTATGGAGTGAGGCTATGAAATAGTGGCTGGGTAAAGGTTATCAAGCTAAACCTGTGTGTTGTGGTTCCTTTTAAGACGTTTTAACGCACTGCTTCTCAAATCAAATCTTATTTGTCACAAGGGCTGAATACAACGTGTGTAGACTTTACCGTGAAATGCTTGCTTCTTGTTTAAGCAATTTGAAGCAAATATAATTGGCTAATGTTCTACGTAGCATAGCCCACATTTCCAAATTCCTGGCGGCTATGGCTAAATGTTTCCTATGATCATTCTTGAGATGTTTCTACAACTTGATTGGAGTCCACCTGTTGTAAATCGAAATTGATTGGACATGATTTGGAATGGCACACACCTGTCTATAAGGTCCCACAGTTGCCAGTGCATGTCAGAGCAAAAACCAAGCCATGAGGTCGAAGGAATTGTCCGTAGAGCTCCGAGACAGGTTTGTGACGAGGCACAGATCTGGTGAAGGGTACCAAAACAATTCTGCAGCATTTAAAGTCCCCAAGAAAAGTGGCCTCCATCATTCTAAAATGGAAGAAGTTTGGAACCACAAAGACTATTCCTAGAGCTGGCTGCCCGGTCAAACTGAGCAATCAGGGGAGAAGGGCCTTGGTCAGGGAGGTGACCAAGAACCTGATGGTCACTCAGACAGAGCTCCAGAGTTCCTCTGTGGAGATGGGAGAACCTTTCCGAAGGACAACCATCTCTGCAGCACTCCACCAATCAGGCCTTTATGGTAGAGTGGCCAGATGGAAGCCACTCCTCAGTAAAATGCACGACAGCCTGCTTCGAGTTTGCCAAAAGGCACCTAAAGGACTCTCAAACCAAGAGAAACAAGATTCTCTGGTCTGAGGAAACCAAGATTGAAATCTTTGGCCTGAATGCCAAGCGTCACCTCTGGAGGAAACCTGGCATCATCCCTACGGTGAAGGATGGTGGTGGCTGTGTGGATGTTTTTCAGCAGCAGGTACTGGGAGACTAGTCAGGATCGAGGCAAAGATGAACGGAGCAAAGTACAGGGAGCTCCTTGATGAAAACCTGCTCCAGAGCGGTCAAGACCTCAGACTGGGGCGAAGGTTCACCTTCCAACAGGACAACAACCATAAGCACACCGCTAAGACAACGCAGGAATGGCTTCGGGACAAGTCTCTGAATGTCCTTGAGGGGCCCAGCCAGAGCCTGGACTTGAACCAGATCGAACATCTCTGGAGAGACCTGAAAATAGCTGTGCAGCGACGCTCCCCATCCAACCTGACAGAGCTTGTGATGATCTGCAGAGAAGAATGGGAGAAACTCCCCAAATACAGGTGTGCCAAGCTTGTAGCGTCATACCCAAGAAGACTCAGTACTTTATTCAACAAAGTACTGAGTAAAGGGTCTGAATACTTATGTAAATGTTATATATATATATATATATATATATATATATTTTTATATTATACATTTGCACACATTTATAAAAACCTGTTTTTGCTTTGTCATTATGGGGTATTGTGTGATGAGGGAAAACAACTATTTAATCAATATTAGAATAAGGCTGTAACGTAGCAAAATGTGGAAAAAGTCAAGGGGTCTGAATACCTTCCGAATGCACTGTGTTTTCAAAATGCATACTGTCTCAAGCTCATTGCTAAGATGTGTGACGCGCTGACGCACCGTTGCCTATATGCACTTGAATGGCGAATCCCTCCACGCGAGGTAGAAAACCAAATGGCCAATAACCGATCCTCCTACTAGGCCTTTCATAAACACTTTAAGACAAATTAAAGTTATGAACAGTAGCCTTATTCCCAAATATTCTAATAGCCGAAGAATGTACTGTTGTCCTAAAGTTGCCACTTTCTAAAAGAACAAGAATGAAAGTCGGAGTCTATAGGCCTAGGCTATTCTCAATCACAGCTTTATGCGAGATAGAACAAACAATAGCCTATTAAGGGAGGATTATCATCCAGTTCTGAAGACTGTAGACTTTGCTTCTATCCAGCCCATGATTTATAACCTAACTCACTAAGGCAAGACAGCCCGTTCCTCATCAGTTCAGTGTCACTTTGCGCCATCATGTGCGCGAGACAGACACACACCTGTTCCATCCTGAATCTCCAACAGAAACAAAGATTTGAACAGATTTGCCTGCACTTAGGCTTTCAACAACATTCTTTCATCATGATTTGTCCAGTTGTAGCATGCGATTTCACGCTATAGCCCAATGGTGATTTTTTGCTAAATTTATTCATTTTAAAAAATTGGGGGACTTGGCTCATAGGGGGCAATACCATCGTATTACACAGTTTTATGAGTAAATAATCATGATAGGACAAAGGTTGACATCGCCCAACCATATTCTCTACTGTACTGTCCAAGCTTGTGAACCCAACTGTGGATTGTGACTATGATTTCCCCATTGTAGCCAATTCTATTGCAGAAATTCCATTTCAGATTCTTTAGCAGAATTTCTCATTTTAATCTCTTAATTCATTAACAAAATGGATACCAGTAAAAACACTAACTAATGGGTAAGTCTACTTGTACTTCTTACTTCTGAACGTTCATTATCCTCCTTTGCAGTGCTTAATTTGTAAATTGGGAAGTGCCGGAACAAAAAGTGAGCCAGACGGGGTGACCTGGGGGGCTCTGAGGTACCGGAACGCATTATTATCACCGTTTTTTTAAACACCTATATAATAAAGCATTGCATGCATTATCATCACTTTTGCGTATTGGCATAGAGCAGTAGACGCGCTTCCAGAAGCTGCACACATTGGGCGGGGAAAAATTGTAGCCTGGGGTCCGGAAAAAATGTGACGTTTAATAAACTGATTTCATGCGATTCTATGTAATTTTAGATGACCGGAGACTTTGGCATAATCTTTTTAAATACCTCACAAATGATCGAAATGACAGGCTACTTTGACACTGACAAACTGAAAATCTTAGATCAATAAAAATGACCTTGTCTTTGAATCCATCAAAAGCCTAGGCCTAGGTGTGTGGAAACAATCAGTGTACAATATGAGTAGGAAATTATAGTTCTAAAAAAGCTTTCCAGTTTCACTGACTCACCCAATGATGCGCAGCCCGGTGATGGCCGATGCGCTCGTGCCAAAAACGTATCTCTAAAGTAAAACAATGCTGTTCGCTCAATAGGCCTATTTGGAAGGGTATAGCTTGTTTATTTATTTTTGTACACTTATTTGACTGAGAACACACTCATTTACAGCAATAACCTGGGGAATAGTTACAGGGGAGAGGAGGGGGATGAATGAGCCAAATTGGAAGCTGGGGATGATTAGGTGGCCATGATGGTATGAGGGCAAGGTTGGGAATTTAGCCAGGACACCGGGGTTAATACCCCAACTCTTACGATAAGAGCAAAGGGATCTTTAGTGACCACAGAGAGTCAGGACACCCATTTAACTTCCCATCCGAAAGACGGCACCTTACACAGGGCAATGTCCCCAATCACTGCCCTGGGGCATTGGGATATGTGTTTTTTTTTTACCAGAGGAAAGAGTGCCTCCTACTGGCCCTCCAACACCACTTCCAGCAGCATCTGGTCTCCCATCCAGGGACTGACCAGGACCAACCCTGCTTAGCTTCAAAGGCAAACCAGCAGTGGGATGCAGGGTGGTATGCTGTTGGCCACTGACAGATTAGTCTTCTCTTTTCAACAGGATCCATTTGCTTTCCATTTGTGTTTTCCCACAATGGTATTACAAATATTGCGAAAGGCCCATTTTGGCTGCATGCTGCTCACTGACAGATTTGCCGCGTGTTCCCAACTGTAGGCATGCCTTGTTATTGGGCTACACAATCCACAGCTAGGCTATTTTTTTAAAATAAGCTGTTGATCTGCTGTGGCTAAATTATAGGCCTACGCCTGGTGTAGTGTTCGGAATTATTTAATTTATTTCCGAACAAACAGCAGTCATTCTATAACTTTGGCAAATGTATTTCAATTCATCAGGGGTGCTGCGGCACTTAGAGCACCCTTCCCGCGGCTATGATTCTATAAGGAAATAAATGACTTAGTGCAACACTGGAGATGAGAGTTGCAGGCTCACGTCTATCAGAGCAGAGAGAGGGAGAGAGAGAACATCAAGTGATTCTCATTCTAGTTATGTGAGAGATACAGGCACGCTTCTGTCTCTCACCAAAGCAAAGGCCACGCGTTGGTCTATATAAGCTACACCCAAACTATAGGCTAAACCCAGGCCGGCCCAACACAACTCAATTGTTAGAATATCAGGCACATATTCACGTTACGTTTTTTTAGGGGGCAGGAGAATTACAGAAGATTATACTTAAATTAACACAGATTGCTTTTATTATAATCTTTACATTGCAAACAGTGAAATTAATTTGTTCCGGCTCAAATTAAGCACTGCGCCCTCATGAGGGAAAGAAATGAGAAAATATCTTCAAGGTGTTGTTTTTTTGTAACGGAATTTCAAGGCAATGTTTCTTAAACTTACAGAATGCAGAACAATTTCTCCAAAACTAAATCTGTGTTGATATTAGTTGGCAGGGGTCTTTAATTCAACATTACTATGGCTTGATGTATTTCTAATACTAAGTCTGTTTCTGCTAGAGGTTTTCCAAAAACCCTTTTCCATCTCTTTGACCCAAAATCAAAGCCTTTGCTTAGTCCTAATTTTTAGAATGGAAATGGTGGGAAAATGTACATGTGCCTTAATTTCTCAAAAATATTGACTGTTAGCTTTCATTTGACATGCTCCTATGAACTTCACACATTGGTGCTCATGGGTCCTTTTTCATGTAAATGACCAGCTGCTGCTACCAGACTTATTATGATTGCTAAATCCTGCACAATTTAATCACAATCCCCAAAACACATGTAAATATTGGACTATAAATTGTGCCTTCCTGTATTATACCTATGCTAAAATGTTTATTATATTCTACTGAGACATTTACTTTATGTTAATATTCTTATAGTTGTTGCATTGTTGAGAAGGAACCTGCAAGTAAGCATTTCGTTGGACGGTGTATACCATGTGTATCCCGTACATACCACTAATAAAACTTGAAACTAACTACCTCTGTCTCAAATGACCTTGTGCTCACCTATTACCAATTAGACATCACCATAACATTAGGCCCATGTGGAATAGTGTGCGCCATTTCGCCAGTGTAAGACAGCCATCATCACCAATCAAATGTAGGCTACCTATGAAACATTATATCCAAATCACGTGTTGCTTGCTACATTTTGTATCACCTACAGCTTGGATTGTAGCCAAACAAAAAAACTGTTCTGCAATGTAAAATTTGCAATTGTATATTCTCATTAAAAATGACACTGACTGACAATTACCTCAACTTTATTACAGGGGATGTGAACGCCATGAATTTGCTGCCCTTGGCAAATGGAATATAAGAATACAGAACCGTAGGCTGAAATCACTGCCTGCAAAGTACATCAAATGACACGGTCCACTAAACTAAAGCAAACCATATTTCACCATGGATTTAGCCACAATTTGGTGTAACGTCGTTGGAGTAAAACTGCTAGCTGGCTGACTATTCCAGATGCCTCTTGAATGGCTCAGGCGCAAATGTATTGTTTAGTCTAGCCGACCATTTGGCTACGTGACATTGAATTTTATGGTAAGCGGTTGGGCTTTTGTGATGCATAGCCAGCAACTAGCTAGCCTGCTACAAATAGCTGTCCTGGTCAACTGTTGATACAAAGCACGTTTCTGTCACATAAATGCAATACTATCAAAACGCAATAACACATATGACAACAAATCGACTCATACATTATGAAAATAGAAGCTAGAAGGCGAAGGCTCAATCAATAATGGGTACGCGTTAGTAAACTAGTTACCCTAATGCTAATTCGCCATATTAAACCATTGTATCAAATTCAGGTAGCTAGTAGCTAGCTAATCTCATGCTGGCAAAACATTAGCCAGGGATTCAACGTTACCGTTCGCACGACCTAATTTGTCCAAAGGAAAGATTTGTCTTATTAAAACCCAAACACTAAGGTTAACTAGTTCACGGTGTGATAGGAGCACGTTTTATTTCCCCGTTTATGAAAGACGATTGGCTTGCTGTCCTTGGCTGGGACGACGCTCGTGAAATAAAATCTGACTAACTAACGTTAGCTAGATAGTTATCTCTGACGCTCGAGACTATTTATCGAGATAGTGTTACATTTTAGTCATTTAGCAGACGCTCTTATCCAGAGCGACTTACAGTTAGTGAGTGCATACATTTTTCATACTGGCCCCCCGTGGGAATCGAACCCACCACCCTGGCGTTGCAAGCGCCATGCTCTACCAACTGAGCTACAGGAGGCCTCTAGCTGTTTGTTAGCTAGCTAACGCAGTATAACCGTAGCTCTAATTATAGCATTCCTCAAGGTTTGCGGTGCAAGTTAACTTTAGATCCCATACTGCAAATAGTACGGGTGCTATGAGCCAAATTTGTGCTTACCAGTTAGCTAAAGCTAACGAGCTAGTCGCTCCAACTGAAACCCCGCATTAATTTATGGCCCATGCAACAGAGAAACAATGATGCTCGGCTTTGAGTGCATCTCTCGCTTGCTGAAGCGATTTGTGTCTGACATTTCCACCGCTTATAACTCGACAAATTTCAAGAAATATTCAAAAATAAAGGTCAATTTCAATAAACATTTACCTACACATGACCGCGACTGGCTTTAAACGTTCGTATTTTCTTCCCTTGTTCGTTCCTTTGAGGTGTTATAGCCAAAACATTGTTCTCTTGCGGCCGATGCTTTCTTCCATCTTGTCCTGGCGCGGGGAATTATGGGTCTAGCGGACTGGTCGTGAGAGGAGCTGCTGCAGTAGGACTAGAGATGGCTAGTGTCACTAAAAGGTAGCGCTACAAGCTTTTCCATTGTCAGGTCAATATTGTGGACTGGAATATTGTCCACTATATTCAGTTTTATTTAATTTTATTGTGTTTCACTTTTAATTCTGTATGGGCAATCATCATTGCACTGTAGATGAAACACATGCAGTTGGGCTTCTGATGACAGAAGTCACAAAATTGTTGAATTTAGTGAATTAATCAATTGATTTATGAATTGTACTATTATAAGGCCAGTGTAGTCTTTCTTGATATCATATCATTATTTGAAATGAATGTGATGACAGGCTAGGTTTCTCTCTCTCTCTCTGTGTCACATATAGAGATCTAGCTTAACTTTATCCGGCAGTCAGTCATGTATGTATGTATTCAGTTCATTTAAATAAGTAAAGAAGTATTCTTTATCAATATTGCAATGTTTCCAGATGTTTTTCAATGTATACATGATTATTGAAATGTTTTCTACGGTGAAGCAAGTTTCAAGGAAGTTGAAACTGCCTCATCCACCTTGGACGACAGGGACTCTGGTATTGAGTGAGATTTGTTTCTTTATTCTGTGTGTCTACCATGATCTGTGTGTAAATTCAACATAACTCACAAATAAAACTGTTATCTGTGAACATATTAAAATATTTCACAAATTAAACCATAATCTGTAAATATGTAAAAAAAGATCTTACAAATATTCACCATAAATCACAAATAAATCCATGATCTGTAAATATGTTCAACATAGCTCACAAATAAAACTCAAATTTGAATAAATGTAGAAAGATTTGTGAGCAAATGTTCAGGCAACATCCGCACCGAGCTAAAGGCTAGAGCTGCCACTTTCAAGGAGTTGGACACTAATCCAGACGCTTATAAGAAATCCCGCTATACCCTGAGATGAACCATCAAACAGGCAAAGCGTCAATACAGGACTAAGATTGAATCCTACTACACTGGCTCTGACGCTCGTCGGATGTGCCAGACAAGCTAAATGCCTTTTATGCTCGCTTCGAGGCAAGCAACACTGCAGCATGCATGAGAGCACCAGCTGTTCTGGACGACTGTGTGATCACGCTCTCCATAGCCGATGTGAGCAAGACCTTCAAACAGGTCAACATTCACAAGGCCGCGGGGCCAGATGGATTACCAGGACGTGTACTCAGAACATGCGAGGACCAACTGGCAAGTGTCTTCACTGACATTTCAACCTCTCCCTGACTGAGTCTGTAATACCTACATGTTTCAAGCAGACCACCATAGTCCCTGTGCCCAAGAAAGCGAAGGTAACCTGCCTAAATGACTACCGCTCCGTATAACTCACGTCGGTAGCCATGAAGTGCTTTGAAAGCCTGGTCATGGCTCACATCAACACCATCATCCCGGAAACCCTAGACCCACTCCAATTCGCATACAGCCCCAACAGATGACGCAATCTCAATCGCACTCCACACTGCCCTTTCCTACCTGGACAAAATGAACACCTATGTGAGAATGCTGTTCATTGACATTCAACACCATGGTGCCCACAAAGCTCATCACTAAGCTAAGGACCCTGGGACTAAACACCTCCGTCTGCAACTGGATACCTGGACTTCCTGACGGGTCGCCCCCAGGTGGTAAGGGTAGGCAACAACACATCTGCCACGCTGATCCTCAACACGGGGGACCCTCAGGGGTGTGTGCTTAGTCCCCTCCCGTACTCCCTGTTCACCCATGACTGCGTGGCCAAGCACGACTCCAACACCATCATTAAGTTTGCTGATGACGCAACAGTAGTAGGCCTGATCACCGACAACGATGAGACAGCCTATAGGGAGGAGGTCAGAGACCTGGCAGTGTGGTGCCAGGACCACAACCTCTACCTCAATGTGATCAAGACAAAGGAGATGATTGTGGACTACAGGAAAATAAGGACCGAGCATGCCCCCATTCACATCGACGGGGCTGTAGTGGAGCGGGTCGAGAGTTTCACGTTCCTTGGTGTCCACATCACTAACAAACTATCATGGTCCAAACACACCAAGACAGTCATGAAGAGGGCACTACAACACCTTTCCCCCCTCAGGAGGCTAAAACGATTTGGCATGGGTCCTCAGATCCTCAAAAAGTTCCACAGTTGCACCATCAAGAGCATCCTGACCGGTTGCATCAGTGCCTGGTTGTTACAGGAGGGGGTCGCAGTTCTGGAGCGATCCACTAGGTGTCCTCCTCCGACAACCTTAGGCACCTCCTCACTCACAGTCTGGACTAATCATGATCCTATTGGTGTCACCTGTGTCTACCTGTTCACCTGTGTATTTATGCCCTCACTTCCCTGTGTTCCCTTGCTCAGTTTTCTCTGCTAGTTTCTCGATGCCAAGCAGTACGAATCAGTGTCTGATCGCAAGACGTATGTACAGGTACTTGAGAAGTGTTCTCCCTGTTTCATTGTTGTTTCAGTCGCAGTTAGTATTAAGTATTTTTGCTGTCAGCTTGTTTTTGGTGACCAATTTGCTCCTTCTTTATTTTATCGTGACAAGTCTGTTATATTGTATCCTGGCCTTGGGACCACCAGTAAAGATCCTTGTTTCACCATCTCTGCCTACTGCCTACTGTCTATCCTGCACCGCACCTGGGTCACACCTCACACCAACCCTTACACCTGGTATGGCAACTGCTCAGCATCTGACCATAAGGCGCTACAGAGGGTAGTGCGTACAGCCCAGTACATCACCTGGTCCAAGCTTCCTGCCATCCAGGACCTATATGCTAGGCGGTGTCAGAGGAAGGCCCAAAAAATTGTAAAAGACTCCAGTCACCCAAGTCATAGACTGTTCTCTCTGCTACCGAATGGCAGGTGGTACCGGAGCGCCAAGTCTAGGTCCAAAAAGGCTCCTTAACAGCTTCTACCCCCAAGCCATAAGACTGCTGAACAATTAATCAAATGGCAACCCGGACTATTAACATTGTTTTTACACTGCTGCCCCTCACTGTTTATTATCTAGGCATAGTCACTTTACCCCTACCTACATGTACAAATTACCTCGACTAACCTGTATATGGCCCCGTTATTGTTATTTTATTTTGTATTTTATTTTTTACTTTAGTTTATTTAGTGAATATTTTCTTAACTCTATTTCTTTAACTGCATTGTTGGTTAACCTCTTATGGATCTGACCCTTTTTTTCAATTTTCGCCTAAAATGACATACCCAAATCTAACTGAACCTGAAGCAAGGATATGCATATTCTTGATACCATTTGAAAGGAAACACTTTGAAGTTTGTGGAAATGTGAAATTAATGTAGGAGAATAACACATTAGATCTGGTAAAAGATAATACAAACAAAAAACCATGTGTATTTTTAGTTTCCATCATCTTTGAAATGCAAGAGAAAAGCCACAATATGATATTGCAGTTTAGGCGCAATTTAGATTTTGGCCACTAGATGGGAGCAGTGTGTGTGAAAAGTTTCAGATTGATCCATTTAAGTATTGCAATGCTGGACTATTTTGTATCAAGTCTGCCCAAATGTTTCAAATTGGTCAATTGATACATTTTCAAGTACATAACTATAGAGAACATACAAAAATGATATGGTAATACAAAATGTAAGTTTACACTCTCCCAGGAATGTCATACATGATGGATCATTAGCTTATACACTAACTTTCACACATCTAGATGGCCGGGCGGGGTGGGTGTGGAGCCAGAGACAGCATGGGTTCAAACTGTAGAACCCAGTTCCTACATTTGAATATAAACATTGATTTTATCAAACAAAACTATGCTACATTTGATCTCTGGGACCTTTAGGATGACAAATCAGAGCAAGATTACTGAATGTAAGTACATTATTTACCTTCAGAGGTGAATGTATCAAACCAGTTGCCGTGATAAGTTTTTTGTTGTTGTGCACTCTCCTCAAAACAATAGCATGGTATTTTTTCACTGTAATAGCTACTGTAAATTGGACAGTGCAGTTAGATTAACAAGAGCTTTCAGCCCATATAAGACATCTCTATGGTCTGGAAAGTTTGCTGTTACTTACAACAGTCATGCTAGTCACATTAGCACACGTTAGTTCAAAAGCTATGGATGCAGAGTTTATGTTTGAGATGACAAGGGAGGGCTGCGGGCGGACTGCTCCTGGAGAAGATAGGGTGTGATGTTTAAGCATGTACTGAACAGTGTATTGGAAGCAGTGTTAGGGTTGTATAATAAGGTGTGGAGGACTGGGGTGATACTTGTTGGGTGGAAACGTGCTGTGGTGTTGCCTTTTGTAAAACCAGTAAAGTGTGTTTGATACTTTTCCACTCATTCCGCTCCAGCCATTACCACGAGCCCGTCCTCCCCAATTAAGGTGCCACCAACCTCCTGTTGCATTGGGAGACGTTTGTATAACTGGATCATGGACTTCCTGTTTGATCGAGTCATACGGGTGAGGGTGGGGTCTGAATTGTCAATGTGGTTTGAAGTGGACAATGGTACTCCTCAGGGAAGTGTGGTTAGTCCGGTGTTGTTCACCCTGATGATAGATTACATATTTAAGGAGGTGGGAGAGGGAGTGGGTGTGGCCTTGTATGCTGATGATGGGGCTGTATAGAAGAGAGGTATGTCTTTGTCTACATGTTTATCTATGTTTACAACAAGCAATGGGAAGATATCAGAACAGGGACGTTGGGGAATAATAACATATTGTATGAGATACATTTGTACTGTAGTGAAGCCGTCTCTCTATAGTAATGCAAGGTCTCTTTCATAATCATGTGAAACGTCAATTACTATGGAAATGCTGGGATGTTTTTTTCTATGAAAATGATGTTTAATGTAATTATGATGCAACTATCATTCAACTATGATGGTGATACGATATGGATTACAATTATCATCCTGAATGTTGAGGCTATACTCACTTCATGTTACACACAGACACTCAACCATGCAAATTGGCTGGGTTATTATTTATTTAGGCAGCACATATTATAGTCTTACTCTTACCCAGACATCATACACACTCTCACTAAATCACATCCAATATCACACACATCATGTCACGATCGTTGACACATGATGAAACGGACCAAGGCGCAGCGTTGAATGCGAACATTTTATTAAATGAATGAACACACGATCAAAACAACAAAACGAAACGTGACGTCCCTGGTTACATAAACAAACCAACACGGAACAAAAACCCACAAACACAAAGTGAAAAACAGACAGTTTAAATATGGCTCCCAATCAGAGACAACCAGTCAACAGCTGACACTCGTTGCCTCTGATTGGGAGTCACTCAGGCAAACATAGAACACAACAAACTAGAACACCCAACATAGACACAGAACACATAGAATGAACACACCCTGGCTCAACATATAGAGTCCCAGAGCCAGGGTGTGACACATCAACCTACTCAGATCTACTACACACATAATATTTTGACTCAATTTTCTAACATCTGTGGCATAAGCTCACAGGCAAACACGCAAGGGAATAAAACAAATATTGCTAGAACCTGTTTCTTGAATTCTAAACATCAGACATTTGAAATCTTTATTTTTGACCGTCATAATACCTCTTATGGCAGTAACTTTACAAGCACTAATTATGGTACATTTAGACTGAGAATAGTATCTAGTTATGGTAAGGGGTGAAATAAGTATAGCCAGTTATAATTGTAACGGCTTAGCAGATAAGAAAAGAAGATTAGTCTTTACGTGGCTAAAAGAAAAGGAATATAACATATAGTGTTTACAGAAAACTCACTCTACATCCTTAGATGAAGTTGTGTGGAAAAAGGAATGGGGAGGTGAAATAATGTTCTGTCATGGACAAAGGAACTCAAAAGGTGTGATGATATTAATGAACAAAAATGTAAATCCGAATGTGCAAATAGTCAGAAATGATTCGCAAGGAAGGTGGATCCTTTTGAATATGAAAGTGGATGAAAAACAGATTTGGCTCATTAATATATATGGTCCAAATCAGGATGATCCATACTTCTTCGAAAATATTGATACCAATTTATTGAACTATAACACAGTGTTAAGTACCTCAATGGACCATAAAGGAAATCACTCTACAAACTATCATCACTGTGCCCTTAAGGACATCACAAATATTATGGACACATTAGAAATAGTGGATATTTGGAGACTAAAAAACCCTGACCTAGTGAGATATACATGGAGCAGACTTAACCAATTCTGTCGTCTTGACTACTTTCTTGTCTCTTTCTCTCTTGCATCAAAAGGTTTAAAAAATATTGATAGGAGACAGAATGCGATCGGATCATCATCTAATTGGCCTTCACATAACTCTTACAGAATTTCCACGTGGACATTGGAAATGTAATCATAGTCTACTGGAGGACAATTTATTCTTAACTAAGACAAAATAATTTATAACTGAATTTTTCCAGTACAATATAGGGTCAGCAAACCTTTTTTTGTTTGGGATACCTTTAAATGTACCTTCAGAGGTAATTCAATTCAATATTAATCAATAATAAAAAAGCAGTTTCTGTCTAAAGAGACAAGACAAACAAGGGAAATACATGAACTAATAGTACAGGTAGATAGCAATAAAAACGGTACTACAGAGATACAAAATAAGTCAGAGGAAAAACAAAAAGAACTGGAGGAACTTATTCAATAATTATCTAATGTAATGTATTACAAAAATAAAGCAAACTGGATGGAATATGTAGAAAAATTCACAAAATTCTTAATGAATCTCCAACACAGGAACGCTACCAAAAATAATTTGCAGAAACTCGTTACTAAAGACGGAGTCATCTATTATTCTCCAAATTATATTTTAAAAGAGGAAGCTAAATATTTTTACCAGATGTTTTCTTTTCTGTCTCATCCTCACCCTCTAAATGATGATTACTGTAAGGAATACTTTCCAAATAATACAAACATTTAAAATTAACAAATGTACTAAAAGATCAGTGCGAAGGCTAAATTACTGAGGAATAACTTTTTGAGGCTATTCAATCCTTTCAGTCTAGAAAATCCCCAGGGCTTGATGGCATACTGGTAGAGGTATATCAAGCCTTTTTTATATACTCAAAGCTCCATTATTAGCTTGTTTTAACTACTACTTTAGAAATGGTAATATGTCAGGTACTCAGCAGGAAGGTCTGATTTCACTATTATTAAAACAAGACGTAGATGGCAAATATAAAGATCCAGTCCATCTAACAAACTGGAGGCCTCTTACACTTCAATGTTGTGATGCAAAAATACTAGTGAAATGCATAGCACTCAGAATTAAAAAGGTATTTTCATCCTGATCAGACAGGTTATTAACATGGATGATACATTGGAGATAATATACTATAACTACTAGAAATAATAGAACAACATGAATCATCTATGAAGCCAGGCCTGATATTTATAGCAGATTTTGAAAAGGCCTTTGATAAAGTAAGACTGGATTTTATTTATAAATGCCTTGAATTTTTCATTTCGGTGAGTCTCTTATAAAATGGGTAAAAGTAATGTATATCAATCCAAGGTGTAAAATAGTAAATAGTGGCTACTTCTCAGAGAGTTTTGAATTGTCAAGAGGAGTTCAACAAGGGTGTCCGCTGTCACCATTTCTATTCATTATGGCCATCGAAATGCTAACTATTAAAATCAGATCAAATAACAACATTAGAGGATTAGAAATCCAAGGCTTAAATTAAAGGTGTCCATGTATGCAGATGACTCAAGCTTTATATTAAGTCCGCAAGCTAGATCCCTACAATGTCTCATTGAAGATCTAGATAACTTTTCTGGACTCTCTGGACTAAAACCTAATGATGATAAATGCACAATTTTACGTATTAGATCTTTAAAAAACACAACTTTTACATTACCCTGCAGTTTACCTATAAAATGGGTTGACGGTGAAGTAGACATATTTGGTATTCATATTACAAAATATATAAATGAGCTCTCCACAATGAATGTCAATAGAAAAATAGTAGAAATAGACAAGCTATTATTATTGTTATTATCATTACCTTTCTATTAATGGATTACACTGATTAACTCCTTAGTCATATCTCAGTTTACTCACTTACTTTTGGCGCTGCCTACTCCTGATGATTAGTTTTTCAAATCATATGAGCAAAACATATTTTGCTTTTTCTGGGATGTTAAACCAGACAAGACAAAGCGTGCCTATCTACAGTGCATTGGGAATGTATTCAGACCCCTTGACTTTTTCCACATTTTGTTACGTTACAGCCTTATTCTAAAATGGATTAAATAGTTTTTTTCCCAAATCAATACGCCATAATGACAAAGCAAAAACAGGTTTTTAGAAATGTTTGCAAATGTATTAAAAATACAAAACTGAAATATGACATTTACATAAGTATTCAGACCCTTTACTGAATACTTTGTTGAAGCACCTTTGGCAGTGATTACAGCTTCGAGTCTTCTTGAGTATGACGCTATAAGCTTGGCACACCTGTATTTGGGGAGTTTCTCCCATTCTTCTCTGCAGATCCTCTCAAGCTCTGTCAGGTTGGATGGGGAGCGTTGCTGCACAGAGATGTTAGATCGGGATCAAGTCCGGGCTGGGCCACTCAAGAACATTCAGAGACTTGTCCCGAAGCCACTCCTGCGTTGTCTTGGCTGTGTGCTTAGGGTTGTTGTCCCGTTGGAAGGTGAACCTTCACCCCATCAAGGATCTCTCTGTACTTTGCTCCGTTCATCTTTCCCTTGATCCTGACTAGTCTCCCAGTTCCTGCTGCTGAAAAACATCCCCACAACATGATGCTTCCACCACCACACTTCACCGTAGGGATGGTGCCAGGTTTCCTCCAGAGGTGACGCTTGGCATTCAGGACAAAGAGTTCAATCTTGATTTCATCAGACCAGAGAATCTTGTGTCCTTTAGGTGCCTTTTGGCAAACTCTAAGTGGGCTGTCATGGTGGAGTGCTGTAGAGATGGTTGACCTTCTGGAAGGTTCTACCATCTCCACAGAGGAACTCTGGAGCTCTGTCAGAGTCACCATCGGATTCTTGGTCAGCTCTGTGACCAAGGCCCTTCTCCCCCGATTGCTCCGTTTGGCCGGGAGGCCAGCTCTAGGAAGAGTCTTGGTGGATGCAAACTCCTTCCATTTAAGAATGATGGAGGCCACAGTGTACTTGAGGACCTTCAATGCTGCAGACATTTCTTGGTACCCTTCCCCATATCTGTGCCTTGACATAATTCTGTCTCGGAGCTCTACGGACAATTCCTTCCACCTCATGGCTTGGTTGTTGCTCTGACATGCACTGTCAACTGTGGGACCTTATATAGACAGGTGTGTGCCTTTCCAAATCATGTTCAATCAATTGAATTGACCACATGTGGACTCCAATCAAGTTGTAGAAACGTCTCAAGGATGATCGATGGAAACAGAATGCACCTGAGATCAATTTCGAGACTCATAGCAAAGGGTCTGAATACTTATGTAAAACAGGTATTTCTGTTTTTAATTTTTTATAAATGTGCTTTGACATTATGGGGTATTGTGTGTAGATTGATGAAAAAAAAAATCAATTTTAGATGAAGGCTGTACCGTAACAAAATGTGGAAAAAGTCAAGGGGTCTGAATACTTTCCGAATGCACTGTATATAATGAATATGAACTGGGTTGGTTGAGATTATTAAATATAAAAGTACTAAATCTCTCCCTAAAAGCTTCACTTATACAAAAGTTTTACTTGAACCCTAAATGAGTCTCAAGTAGATTACTAAGAAAATATCACCCATTGTTTAAAAATAGCATTTTTGCCTTTGTGCAGATTGCCATGTCTCATTTTCGATTACAGTGATCCCTCGCCACTTCGCGGTTCACTTATCGCGGATTCGCTATTTCGCGGATTTTCATAATGCATTTTTTTTTTTTTTTTGGTGCATTGTGCTCTGCATTCTGATTCGCTAAAAACTCACTCCCGCTTCTTGTATCAAAACATGCTACGAATTGTGCTATCATTTTGTCATCTCGTGCAGTTATGTGTACGTACATAAAACAGCTTGGCAAATTTACATTAAGTTGGCCAAATTATCTTGTAATTTCGAACATCTTCTAAACCCATAATGTCGACGAAACGGCCTACACGTGAGTCACTGTATTTGTATACATGTAATAGTTGCTAATTGTAAAAAAAAAAAAAGTTTTCTATTTCGCGGATTTCACTTATCGCGGGTCATTTTCGGAACGTAACCCCCGCGATAAACGAGGGATTACTGTAATTGAAAATGAAACCTTTTTCAAAATTAATTGAAAATGAAACCTTTTTGAAACCTTTTTCAAAGTTGTCTATCCGACCCCCAATCATATCCTGCCACTGCCCTCATGAGGTTCAGCACCTTCCTACACTTAACTTCAATATACTCAACATGTCTCTTCCACGTAAGCATCTCATCAAACCACATACCTAAATACTTAGACACCCTACCTAAAGTGCATTCGGAAAATATTCAGACCCATTGACGTTTTCCACATTTTGTTACGTTACAGCCTTATTCTAAATTGGATTAAATTGTTTTTTCCCCTCATCAATCGAAACACAATACCCCATAATGACAAAGCAAAAACAGGTTTTTAGTAATTTTTACAAATGTATTAAAAATAAAACAACTGAAATATAACATTTACATAAGTATTCAGACCCTTTAATCAGTACTTTGTTTAAGCACCTTTGGCAGCGATTACAGCCTCGAGTCTTCTTGGGTATGACGCTACAAGCTTGGCACACCTGTATTTGGGGAGTTTCTCCCATTCTTCTCTGCAGATCCTCTCAAGCTCTGTCAGGTTGGATGGGGAGTGTTGCTGCACAGCTTTTTCAGGTCTCTCCAGAGATGTTAGATCGGGTTCAAGTCCGGGCTCTGGCTGGGCCACTCAAGGACATTCAGAGACTTGTCCCGAAGCCACTCCTGCATTATCTTGACTGTGTGCTTAGGGTCGTTTGCTGGTAACAATTTCAATTTCATCCCCCTGAAAAGATAAAACCAATATTACAACAAATATTATGGTTGAACTCAAATGTGCTGGTTGATAAAATATCTGTATTTATGGAAAATATGTTTGGTACCAAAATATGTCTGCAGCATTGAAGGTCCCCAAGAACACAGTGGCCTGCATCATTCTTAAATGGAAGAAGTTCGGAACCACCAAAACTCTTCCTAGAGCTGGCCGCCCGGCCAAACTGAACAGTCGGGGGAGAAGGGCCTTGGTCAGGGAGGTGACAAAGAACCCGATGGTCACTCTGAAAGAGCACCAGAGTTCCTCTGTGGAGATGGGAGAACCTTCTAGAAGGACAACCATCTCTGCAGCACTCCACCAATCAGGCCTTTATAGTAGAGTGGCCAGACGGAAGCCACTCCTCAGTAAAAGGCACATGACAGCCCGCTTGGAGTTTGCCAAAAGGCACCTAAAGGACTCTCAGATCATGAGAAATAGCATTCTCTGGTCTGATGAAACCAAGATTGAACTCTTTGGCCTGAGTGCCAAGCGTCACGTTTGGAGGAAACCTGGCACCATCCCTACGGTGAAGCATGGGGGTGGCAGCATCATCCAGTGGGGATGTTTTTCAGTGGCAGGGAATGGTAGATTAGTCAGGATCGAGGGAAAGATGAACGAAGCAAAGTACAGAGAGATCCTTGATGAAAACTTGCTCCAGAAGGTTCACGTTCCAACAGGACAACGACCCTAAGCACACAGTCAAGATAATGCAGGAGTGGCTTCGGGACAAGTCTCTGAATGTCCTTGAGTGGCCCAGCCAGAGCCCGGACTTGAACCCGATCTAACATCTCTGGAGAGACCTGAAAAAGCTGTGCAGCAACACTCCCCATCCAACCTGACAGAGCTTGAGAGGATCTGCAGAGAAGAATGGGAGAAACTCTCCAAATACAGGTGTGCCAAGCTTGTAGCGTCATACCCAAGAAGACTCGAGGCTGTAATCGCTGCCAAAGGTGCTTAAACAAAGTACTGATTAAAGGGTCTGAATACTTATGTAAATGTTATATTTCAGTTGTTTTATTTTTAATACATTTGTAAAAATTACTAAAAACCTGTTTTTGCTTTGTCATTATGGGGTATTGTGTTTCGATTGATGAGGGGAAAAAAACAATTTAATCCAATTTAGAATAAGGCTGTAACGTAACAAAATGTGGAAAACGTCAATGGGTCTGAATATTTTCCGAATGCACTTTAGGTAGGGTGTCTAAGTATTTAGGTATGTGGTTTGATGAGATGCTTACGTGGAAGAGACATGTTGAGTATATTGAAATTAAGTGTAGGAAGGTGCTGAACCTCATGAGGGCAGTGGCAGGATATGATTGGGGGTCGGATAGACAAACACTGTATACTGTATTTCCAAGATTTCAATGTTAGAGTATGTAAGCGGTTAACTGATTATGTGTCAGTGTATGCGGCCGAGTTGATGACCATGATTATAGGTTTGAGATGGGTGGAGGAGGTGGAACCACTCAGAGTGGTGATCTGCTCTGATTCGGCTGCAGTGTTGAGTTGATGATGCTGTCAATGGGATTGGAGAAGATGGGAGTGGTGGTAAGCTTTTGCTGTGATCCCGCCCATGTGGGTGTGGAGGGTAATGAGAAGGCTAATGTGGTGGCTAAGAGTGCGGTGAGGAGAGAGGGGGTAGATATTCAGGTCCCACTGGTCCGCAGGGAAGTCAAGTCCTTGATCCGGACAAAAGGGCTTGATCTTTGGCAAAGGGAGTGGGATGCTAGTAGTAACGGGAGGCAATTTTATTGTGTGCACCGGTCAGTTAAGGAAGAGGTGGGGAGTATGGGATGTGGGAGAGAGGAAGTTGTGTGGAGTAGACTAAAGTTTGGGCACACAGGTTAGAATACCCCGTTGTGGATGACAGGGAGACATGAAACAGGTCTGTGTGATGAGTGTTTAGTGGAGGAAACAGTGGAGCATGTGTTGATATTTTGTGAACTGTATCACATAGATAGGGAGAGATTGTGTGAAAGGATTAGAGAGGCTGGATGGGGTTGGGGTTTGGGTGGTGTGAGGAAAGGGGAGGGAAGTGGTGTCTAGGGCTCTATTTCACTTTCTTAAAGGAACAGGACTAATGAAGAGAATTTAATGTAGGTCGGCCGTGACTGGCCTCACATTCCAGTACAGTAGGTGGCAGTGTATGCCCCTTAAAAGATGGATGCGATCCGCCAACCAAATCTCAAAGAAGAATAAGAAGAATCTCAGATGACAGTCGGCTATCTCCATTCATTGGGATAATTTTTGTGGCACGCAGAGTGTTTACATCACGGAATTCTCATCTGGCCATTTCTTGGGAGAATATTTTCCAGGAGGATCATTAGGACAGCTAAGAGGGAGTATTGGCACCGGTTCTGTGGAAACATAGGCAGGACCACTCCTGTGGGAGAGGTATGGGGGATGATTAAGAGGATGAGAGGAGAAGAGATTGGGGTCTCCCTGTGCTGAAAAGTGGGGAGATTGCTGCAGTGAGAGATATGGAGAAGGCAGAGATGTTAGCCCAGGCATTTGTGAAGGTGCACAGCTCAAATAAATTGACAGAAGAGGGGCAGCGTGGGAGAGAGAGGGTCAGAGGAGAACATCCGGGGGTCCTGGATCAGAGAGAGATGGTGGGGGATACATTCAATAGCCCTTTTACGTTGGCTGAGATGAAGAGAGCTTTAGCTAAAGCTGGGGTAACATCTCCTGGGAAGGATGAGATGTGTTACATCATGATGGCTCATCTCAGTGACACTGCAATGGGGAAAGTATTGGGCCTTTTACAATAAGGTGTGGCAGGAGGGGAAATTGCCTGGAAGTTGGAAGCAGGCGGGAGTGGTGCCAATACGGAAACCTGGGAAAGACCCTACTAGTCCTTCAAGCTATAGGCCGATAGCGTTGACATCTCACGTATGTAAACTTATGGAAAGGATGATAACAGAAAGGCTGACACTCTCTGGAAAGTAGAGGACTAATGTCACCAGATCAAAGTGGGTTCAGGAAAGGCAGGGGAACGATGGATCCTGTACTGTGCCTTGAGTCAGTCATATGGAAGACACAGGCAAATAAGGAGGTGGTGGTAGCCATTTTCTTTGATGTAGAGAAGGCTTATGATATGATGTGGGAGGAAGGTCTACTTATCAAGCTGGATAACATGAGGGTTGGAGGAAGGGTTTTTAACTGGATAAAGGATTTTCTTTTTGGGCGATCAATACAAGTGAGGGTGGGGAGCTCTATGTCAGAAAGCTATGAGGTGGATAATGGTATCCCCCAGGGAAGTGTCATTAGTCCTTTGTTGTTCTCCATTATGGTTGACGATGTATTCTCCCAGGTGAGACCAGATATTGGGAGGTCATTGTTTGCGGATGATGGAGCGCTGTGGAAGAGAGGGAGAAATATTACCCATACAACCAGAAGAGTTCAAGAAGTGATTAGTGAAGTAGAGCAGTGGTCCCTCAGGTGGGGCTTCAGGTTTTCAGTTGAGAAAACACAGACTGTGTTTTTTTCTAGAAGGAAGGTTGGGGAGGAAATATACTTCAAGTTGTATGGAAGGAATCTAGAGAGGGTGGGAGAGTTTAGGTTCCTGGGGGTCTGGTTTGACATTCGAATGACATGGGCGGAGCATATTAACAGAGTGGTTGTCAAAGGAAAGAAAATATTGATTGTGATTCGTTGCTTGTCAGGAATGGAGTGGGGGGCAGATAGAATGACGTTGAAAATAATATATATACAGTGGGGGAAAAAAGTATTTAGTCAGCCACCAATTGTGCAAGTTCTCCCACTTAAAAAGATGAGAGAGGCCTGTAATTTTCATCATAGGTACACGTCAACTATGACAGACAAAATGAGAAAAGAAAATCCAGAAAATCACATTGTAGGATTTTTAATGAATTTATTTGCAAATTATGGTGGAAAATAAGTATTTGGTCAATAACAAAAGTTTCTCAATACTTTGTTATATACCCTTTGTTGGCAATGACACAGGTCAAACATTTTCTGTAAGTCTTCACAAGGTTTTCACACACTATTGCTGGTATTTTGGCCCATTCCTCCATGCAGATCTCCTCTAGAGCAGTGATGTTTTGGGGCTGTCGCTGGGCAACACAGACTTTCAACTCCCTCCAAAGATTTTCTATGGGGTTGAGATCTGGAGACTGGCTAGGCCACTCCAGGACCTTGAAATGCTTCTTACGAAGCCACTCCTTCATTGCCCGGGCGGTGTGTTTGGGATCATTGTCATGCTGAAAGACCCAGCCACGTTTCATCTTCAATGCCCTTGCTGATGGAAGGAGGTTTTCACTCAAAATCTCACGATACATGGCCCCATTCATTCTTTCCTTTACACGGATCAGTTGTCCTGGTCCCTTTGCAGAAAACAGCCCCAAAGCATGATGTTTCCACCCTCATGCTTCACAGTAGGTATGGTGTTCTTTGGATGCAACTCAGCATTCTTTGTCCTCCAAACACGACGAGTTGAGTTTTGACCAAAAAGTTATATTTTGGTTTCATCTGACCATATGACATTCTCCCAATCCTCTTCTGGATCATCCAAATGCACTCTAGCAAACTTCAGACGGGCCTGGACATGTACTGGCTTAAGCAGGGGGACACGTCTGGCACTGCAGGATTTGAGTCCCTGGCGGCGTAGTGTGTTACTGATGGTAGGCTTTGTAACTTTGGTCCCAGCTCTCTGCAGGTCATTCACTAGGTCCCCCCGTGTGGTTCTGGGATTTTTGCTCACTGTTCTTGTGATCATTTTGACCCCACGGGGTGAGATCTTGCGTGGAGCCCCAGATCGAGGGAGATTATCAGTGGTCTTTTATGTCTTCCATTTCCTAATAATTGCTCCCACAGTTGATTTCTAAAAAACCAAGCTGCTTACCTATTGCAGATTCAGTCTTCCCAGCCTGGTGCAGGTCTACAATTTTGTTTCTGGTGTCCTTTGACAGCTCTTTGGTCTTGGCCATAGTGGAGTTTGGAGTGTGACTGTTTGAGGTTGTGGACAGGTGTCTTTTATACTGATAACAAGTTCAAACAGGTGCCATTAATACAGGTAACGAGTGGAGGACAGAGGAGCCTCTTAAAGAAGAAGTTACAGGTCTGTGAGAGCCAGAAATCTTGCTTGTTTGTAGGTGACCAAATACTTATTTCCCACCATAATTTGCAAATAAATTCATTAAAAATCCTACAATGTGATTTTCTGGATATTTTTTTCTCAATTTGTCTGTCATAGTTGACGTATACCTATGATGAAAATTACAGGCCTCTCTCATCTTTTTAAGTGGGAGAACTTGCACAATTGGTGGCTGACTAAATACTTTTTCCCCCCACTGTATATAGCGCTGTTAAGGTAATCAATGGATTATGGAAGTATAGCATATGGATCAGCAGCTCTGACAGCTAGATGTTATCCAGGCCCAAGCCCTAAGAATATGTTGTGGAGCACTCAGGACGTCCCCTGTGGCAGCGATGCAGGTAGAGTTGGGAGAGATGCCATTAAAGTACAGAAGACAACAACTAGCCATGACATATTGGGTAAATCTACAAGGACATAAGGTTACACATCCTACAGAAAAGGTGCTCCTAGAGTTCTGGGAACATGAACACAATCTGAATACAAGCTTTGGGTGGATAGGCAACTGCATGGCGAGAGAGATGGGGATGTTTGGGAGGGAGTTTAGCCCCTCTGTGGTTCTTCCTGCTATCCCACATTGGTTTCTCCCTCAACCAGTGATAGATCTAGGGTTGCTTGAGAGGGTAAGAGATGTTGAGGAAGGAGTAGATTCAGTTGTAAGTGAACATTTAAGAACACAATACTATGCTTTCTTGAATATATTCCCAGATGGATCTAATGACCCTAAAACAGGGAGGACAGGAGCAGCTTTTAGTGTTCCTGAGTTTAAGGTGGCAGTGACAAAAAGAGCAACTGATCATTTATCTGTTTACACAACGGAGTTGTTGGCCATACTATTGGCTGCAGAGTGAGTGGGGGAGGTGAGGCCAGACAGGGTAGTCATCTGCTCTGACTCCTTTGCAGCACTGATGAGCTTAAATTCATGTGTGTCTCAGTGCAGACAGGATGTATTGTATGAGGTTTTACAGTGCTTGTATAGGGTGAAACAGATGGGGGTATTTGTGATGTTCCTCTGGGTACCAGCTCATGTGGGAGTAGAGGGGAATGAGGAAGTGGATATTATTGCCAAGCAGGCTCTTAAACATCCTAATGTTTTGATGGAATTGTCAATCAGTAAAGCAGAAGCCAAGGGATTAATAAAAACAGTGGTTAAAAATGAGTGGCAAGAGTTGTGGAACAGGGAGAGAAAGGGAAGACACCTGTATAAGATCCAGGAAAAGGTGGGGGCAGGGAGGTCCTCAGGCCGAGAGAGAAGGGAGGAAAGTGTAGTCATAAGGCTGAGACTGGGACACACAAGGCTAAATAGTACATTGAAATTGGTGGGGAAACATCCGACTGGGAGGTGTGATCATTGTCAGGAGGAGATGGAGACAGTGGAACATGTTCTATTTCCTTGCCAGAAATATGTGAGAAAAAGGGAGCGATTATTATTAGCTTTGAGGAGTAATGGGGTTGAAGAGCCAGGATTAAGTGAACTGCTGGGGAAATCTTCAGGGGATGTAGTATTTAATTATGTATTTCGTTTCCTTAGGGAGACGAGATTATTGGGTAGGAGTTAGACCTTCACTGTCTCTGGTCCACACTCCAGTCCAGTTGATGGCGGTAATGCACCTTAAAGTTGGTTGCCAACCGCCGTATAAAATCCACAGAAGAAGAAGAATACTTTAGACTTCGGAGTGGGTGTGATAGTTGAGGGTACAACAGATTTGAAAAGATGGCGGAGGCGGACGATGAAGTGATTGTGAATCTAATGGTGGTAGAATCAAGGAGGATTGTAGTATTATTCAAAATAATGGAAAAAGGAGAAAAGTAGGATACAGTGCAGAGAAAGTCCCTTTATACAGTGGGGAAAAAAAGTATTTAGTCAGCCACCAATTGTGCAAGTTCTCCCACTTAAGAAGATAAGAGAGGCCTGTAATTTTCATCATAGGTACACGTCAACTATGACAGACAAAATGAGAAAAAAAAAATCCAGAAAATCACATTGTAGGATTTTTAATGAATTTATTTGCAAATTATGGTGGTAAATAAGTATTTGGTCAATAACAAAAGTTTCTCAATACTTTGTTATATACCCTTTGTTGGCAATGACACAGGTCAAACGTTTTCTGTATGTCTTCACAAGGTTTTCACACACTGTTGCTGGTATTTTGGCCCATTCCTCCATGCAGATCTCCTCTAGAGCAGTGATGTTTTGGGGCTGTCGCTGGGCAACACAGACTTTCAACTCCCTCCAAAGATTTTCTATGGGGTTGAGATCTGGAGACTGGCTAGGCCACTCCAGGACCTTGAAATGCTTCTTACGAAGCCACTCCTTCGTTGCCCGGGCGGTGTGTTTGGGATCATTGTCATGCTGAAAGACCCAGCCACGTTTCATCTTCAATGCCCTTGCTGATGGAAGGAGGTTTTCACTCAAAATCTCACGATACATGGCCCCATTCATTCTTTCCTTTACACGGATCAGTGGTCCTGGTCCCTTTGCAGAAAAACAGCCCCAAAGCATGATGTTTCCACCCCCATGCTTCACAGTAGGTATGGTGTTCTTTGGATGCAACTCAGCATTCTTTGTCCTCCAAACACGACGAGTTGAGTTTTTACCAAAAAGTTATATTTTGGTTTCATCTGACCATATGACATTCTCCCAATCCTCTTCTGAATCATCCAAATGCACTCTAGCAAACTTCAGACGGACCTGGACATGTACTGGCTTAAGCAGGGGGACACGTCTGGCACTGCAGGTTTTGAGTCCCAGGCAGCGTAGTGTGTTACTGATGGTAGGCTTTGTTACTTTGGTCCCAGCTCTCTGCAGGTCATTCACTAGGTCCCCCGTGTGGTTCTGGGATTTTTGCTCACCGTTCTTGTGATCATTTTGACCCCACGGGGTGAGATCTTGCGTGGAGCCCCAGATCGAGGGAGATTATCAGTGGTCTTGTATGTCTTCCATTTCCTAATAATTGCTCCCACAGTTGATTTTTTCAAACCAAGCTGCTTACCTATTGCAGATTCAGTCTTCCCAGCCTGGTGCAGGTCTACAATTTTGTTTCTGGTGTCCGTTGACAGCTCTTTGGACTTGGCCATAGTGGAGTTTGGAGTGTGACTGTTTGAGGTTGTGGACAGGTGTCTTTTATACTGATAACAAGTTCAAACAGGTGCCATTAATACAGGCAATGAGTGGAGGACAGAGGAGCCTCTTAAAGAAGAAGTTACAGGTCTGTGAGAGCCAGAAATCTTGCTTGTTTGTAGGTGACCAAATACTTATTTTCCACCATCATTTGCAAATAAATTCATTCAAAATCCTACAATGTGATTTTCTGGATTTTGTTTTCTCAATTTGTCTGTCATAGTTGACGTGTACCTATGATGAAAATTACAGGCCTCTCTCATCTTTTTAAGTGGGAGAACTTGCACAATTGGTGGCTGACTAAATACTTTTTTTCCCCACTGTATCTTGTAGGAGTAAGGTTTGTTAATGAGTAGCAGCTTATCGAAATACCAATCTTGACGAATCCATTTGAGCTATCCAAACTGGTGGAGAAAGTGATGGATGAAGTGAAGGATGTGAGGATCACGAGAGGCGGGTTTGTTTTGATTTCTTGTACTTCTGCGGATCAGAAGGAACGTGTGTTGCGGCTCTCCCAATTTGAAAAGTTTGACGTGTCGTGTGTGTTTCTTCGGAATTAGGCACCCCTCAAGGGGGTAATATCTGGCGTCTCGTGGGAAGTCGATGTTAAAGAGATTAAAAATATTCCTGAAGTGATTGCTGCACGTCGGATAAATCGAGTGGTGAATGATGAAAAAGTGAAGAGTTTATCTGTTCTTTAGTTTTTTGATATGGAGTCTCTCCCTACTCAAGTGCAGTTAGAGGATATAAACTACATAGTCAGAGCATTTATGCAGTGCAGTGTGATCACTATAAAGCTTTTGGTCATGTGTCAAGGGTTTGCAGAAGGGAGAAACCGAGATGTCCAAGTTGTGGAAAATATAATTTAATGTGTTATAAAAGTGATGAAAAAGTGAAATGTTGCAATTGTGGTAGAAACCATAAAGCCACATCTTTTGAATGCCCGACAAGGGTAAAAGAAAATGAGGTGGCCAAAGTTAGGGTTGTACAGAGCATTTCCTACGCAGCAGTGGTTAAAAGGGTTGAGGGTTTGAATGGTGCTCCTGAAGAGTCCATGGTGGTGGATAGGCCTTCAATGCAAGTTGCAGGTGTTGCCTTTCACCAAGATGATCCTGACATTTTAAAGGTTAAAAAGGTGGACTTTGTGGCCTTTATCGCAATGGTGATTAATGGCACTGCCAAGGTGGAGAAAATATATAGGAAGATAGAAATCATTGTGGTTGCGGCAGAACTGTTCCTGGGGCTGAAAGATTTCTCGGCAAAAGAGTTACATGGAATATTGTCAAAAGCCGTACCACCATCATGCCGGAAACCCCAGACCCACTCCAATTCGCATGCCGCCCCAACAGATTCACAGATGACGCAATCTCAATCGCACTCCACACTGCCCTTTCCCACCTGGACAAAAGGAACACCTATGTGAAAATGCTGTTCATTGACTACAGCTCAGCGTTCAACACGATAGTGCCCACAAAGCTCATCACTAAGCTAAGGACCCTGGGACTAAACACCTCCCTCTGCAACTGGATCCTGGACTTCCTGACGGGCCGCCCCCAGGTGGTAAGGGTAGGCAACAACACATCTGCCAAGCTGATCCTCAACACTGGGGCCCCTCAGTGGTGCGTGCTTATTCCCTTCCTGTACTCCCTGTTCACCCACGACTGTGTGGCCAAGTACAACTCCAACACCATCATTAAGTTTGCTGACGACACAACAGAGGCAGGCCTGATCACCGACAAAGATGAGACAGTCTATAGGGAGGAGGTCAGAAACCTGGCAGTGTGGTGCAGGACAACAACCTCTCCCTCAATGTGAGCAAGACAAAGGAGCTGATCGTGGACTATAGGAAAAGGAGGTTGTGTTTTCTCTTGCTTTTCAAGTCTTGTGCTATCACTCTCTTAGGAACCAGAAGGAGGAAATGGAGAAAGTAAAAAGCTCCAGATGACATGTCATTACCAGTTGTACAACAAGAGGGAGAATAAGAGTGTGCATAATGTGATTATATATCAGAGGCCATAAGTCTCGTAAGGTGTAAACATACAAATCAACGGAGAATGTTAATCATGTTTTATTTTCTGTTCGTTTATAAGTAATTTCAAAGTTTATATAATGTTGAACAGTATGGAGTTACTATTCAAAAAGGAGGGACTGATGGATTCTAGCTTGAAATATACTTACTATACTAGAAATTAATGAGTACATAAGGAATGTATATGGTGGGGTCCATGGAGGGTGGATAAGAACTAGGGGTTTGGAAAGGCAATCAACTGGTTGTGGTCACTGATAAGGTTGGATAGCCGTGGATTAGGGAGGAGTGAGGAACAGTCCTATTACACACACCACTTAAGTTTCTGCCTAGCAATAGAGATGTATTGGCTGTCTAGATGTGCAAGGCATTGACTCCGCCTAGTAGGAGGGTATAAACACTTGTGCTGGTGGAAACATGTCTTTCTTTGTCTTTGCAGCTGTTTGACCCAGTGAGTGAATAAACTTGGTTTGAGATTTTACTAGTTGTCTGTTAGTTTTTCACTCTGTTTGTCAGAACCTAACACCATGGTATAGATGATGCTCATGGAAATACCATGTTTTTAACCTGCATGGTACCAAAAATGATCATATGGTACCATCTTTATTAATTATGCATTACTATGGTACAATGGCAGTATAATTCATTAAATAAATAAATCCACCAAGGTCAAAAGAGGTTGGTATTATATTGATGCATTTATCTACCATTATGTGCAAGTTTCTGATAAAGTCAGAGGCATAAGGCTACTAATTGGTCATAGTTTGTCTGTATCATCAAAGAAAAAGGGAAAAAGTTCCTGTCAAAAAGGGGTAATATTTTCTGTATTAATAGTACTGTTTTTTTCTCATGTTTGGGTTTCCTGTGTTGCCAACCAGAAATGTGGGAGTATGTCATTTGAAATATATGGTAGCGTAATCTTTGGTATGTTGTAATAATACATTTATAGTTGAGGTGTTGTGCTTGTTTCGGCACGCAGAGGGAGCCGCTCGCTCTAGTGGTTGCTTCACTAGCTCTACAGTGGCTCTTGCGCTAGCCTGCCTAGTCAGTAGTCAGTGAGTCTGTTGAATGAGAGAGCCAACTGAAAACTGAAGAGAGACGCACCAGATCAACAAATAATTGTAAACCTTATCTTCACAGTGAGTGAGTTATAAAGCATAGGATATGAAACATCAAGTTAAGCAGACCCATCAACACGGTGAGTTCGGGCCTATTCCGTTTGAGACTCCGCATCGACTCGGACTCGGAGGAGTCATATGGCCCGAGCTCTTCCCGAGTCCGGCAGAATCAAATTACTCTGGTTTCCCGCTAATGGTACTCGGGCCGATTCTGCATATCTGTCCCGATTAACTTTTTCAGAAATAGGGCCATATAAGGTTTTTATTCAGCAGGTGATGGAAGAATAAAAAAAAAAAAAATTAATTAAATAATTTCACCTCGAATTAGCTGGGACATTAGATGGAGCAGGACCCTAGAGAATCTATGCTATAAATCAATTAGACTTTACTACAGATTTTTTTGGGTGGAACCCCCTCACACTAATTCTATTAATTTAAGTCCTTCGGCCAATCCTGTCTTAATATACAGTGCGTTCGGAAAGTATTCAGACCCCTTATTCTAAAATTGATTAAATTGTTTTTTCCGCCTCAATCTAGGCACAATACCCCCATAATGACAAAAAAAACAAAATATCACATTTACATAAGTATTCAGACCCTTTACTCAGTGCATTGTTGAAGCCCCTTTGGCAGCAATTACTGCCTTGAGTCTTCTTGGGTATGACGCTAAAAGGGTTGGCACACCTGTATTTGGGGAGTTTCTCCCATTCTTCTCTGCAGATCCTCTCAAGCTCTGTCAGATTGGATGGGGAGTGTCGCTGCACAGCTTTTTTCAGGTCTCTCCAGAGATGTTCGATGGTTCAAGCCCGGGCTCTGACTGGGCCACTCAAGGACATTCAGAGACTTGTCCCGAAGCTACTCCTGCGTTGTCTTGGCTGTGCGCTTAGGGTCATTAGCTTGTTGGAAGGTGAACCTTCGCCCCAGTCTGAGGTTCTGAGCGCTCTGGAGCAGGTTTTTATCAAGGATCTCTCTGTACTTTGCTCCGTTCATCTTTCCCTCGATCCTGACCATCACGGATTACAAAGGGAAAACCAGCCACGTTGCGGACACGGACGTCTTGCTCCTGGACAAGCTAAACACCTTCTTCGCCCACTTTGAGGATAACACAGTGCCACCGATGCGGGCCACTCCCAAGGACTGTGGGTCCTCGTTCTCCGTGGCCGACGTGAGTAAGATATTTAAGCGTGTTAACACTCGCAAGGCAGCCGGGCCAGACGGCATCCCTAGCCGCGTCCTCAGAGCATGCGCAGACCAGCTGGCTGGAGTGTTTACGGACATATTCAATCTCTCCCTATCCCAGTCTACATTTTACATTTACATTTTAGTCATTTAGCAGACGCTCTTATCCAGAGCGACTTACAGGAGCAATTAGGGTTAAGTGCCTTGCTCAAGGGCACATCGACAGATTTTTCACCTAGTCGGCTCGGGGATTAGAACCAGCGACCTTTCGGTTACTGGCACAACGCTCTTAACCACTAAGCTACCTGCCGCCCCAGTCTACTGTCCCCACTTGCTTCAAGATGTCCACCATTGTTCCTGTACCCAAGAAAGCAAAAGGTAACTGAACTCAATGACTATCACCCCGTAGCACTTACTTCTGTCATCATGAAGTGCTTTGAGAGGCTAGCTAAGGATCATATCACCTCTACCTTACCTGACACCCTAGACCCACTTCAATTTGCATACTGCCCCAATACATCCACAGACATCTGTGGTAGAAATTCTATAGGAAGGGAGACTGCAGTTTCTTCAAATAACAACTTTATTATAAGATTGGCAAAAATTGAGAAATCAACCATCCACTCAACAGTGCATTGTTGAAAGCCCAACGAACACTGTTGTTTTTTTCAAATTGTAATTCGTCACATGTGCCGAATACAACACCTTACAGTGAAATGCTTACAAGCCCTTAACCAACAATGCAGTTTTAAGAAAAATAAGTGAACAATAGATAATAAAAAAATAAAAGCTGTAAAATAACAGTAAAAATAACAGTAGTGAGGCTCTATACAGGGGGTACCGGTACAGAGTCAATGTGCGGGGGCACCGGTTAGTCGAGGTCATTGAGGTAATATGTACATGTAGGTATAGTTAAAGTGACTATGCATAGATAATAAACAGAGAGTAGCAGCATCGTAAAAGAGGGGGAGGGGGACAATGTAAATAGTCTGTGTAGCCATTTGAATAGCTGTTCAGGAGTCTTATGGCTTGGGGGTAGAAGCTGTTAAGAAGCCTTTTGGACCTAGACTTGGCACTCTGGTACCACTTGCCATGCGGTAGCAGAGAGAACAGTCTATGACTAGGGTGGGTGGAGTCTTTGACAATTTTTAGGGCCTTCCTCTGACACCGCCTGGTATAGAGGTCCTGGATTGCAGGAAGCTTGGCCCCAGTGATGTACTGGGCCGTACGCACTACCCTCTGTAGTGCCTTGCGGTCGGAGGCTGAGCAGTTGCCATACCAGGCAGTGATGCAACCAGTCAGAAGGCTCTCGATGGTGCAGCTGTATAACCTTTTGAGGATCTGAGGACCCATGCCAAATATTTTCAGTCTCCTGAGGGGGAATAGGCTTTGTCGGGCCCTCTTCACGACTGTCTTGGTGTGTTTGGACCATGATAGTTTGTTGGTGATGTGGACACCAAGGAACTTGAAGCTCTCAACCTGCTCCACTACAGCCCAGTTCGATGAGAATGGGGGCGTGCTCGGTCCTTCTTTTCCTGTAGTCCACAATCATCTCCTTTGTCTCGATCATGTAACTGTCTATGTGACAGTTAGCAGATGTGCAGAAACATGGCCTGGTAACGGAATTGTACCATTCTCTGTTCCTCCATGCAATTCCCGAATAGCTATATTCCTGCCGTTCGTAAACATAGGAGGTCACATACTGCGGTCGTACCCTACGGCTCATAAATCTGTATACTCAGATTTATGACTAAGTCACACAAGACAGTTTGTATCAGTAAAAATACTAGCATAGAACAATGGACAATCCTTAAGTGTCACGTCTCCTCCCATTGCTCCCCTCCGGCGCTCTGATTCAATGGTCTACTAGCCACCAGTCTGAGCGCACAACATCGGCAACACCGGAATGGAAACCCAACGCACCCTAATCACCTCCAGCGCACCTGCACCTGATCATCTCATCACCACCCCTATTTAGCCCTGGACTGTTCTGTATGATGTTGTGTGTGATTGTTAAGCTTTGTGTCGTTTACTCTATCTTTGTTGTTCCTCTCTCTCATTGTTAAGTAAACCTTGACCTTGTTAATTCCTGCGTCTGCGTCTTCGTATACTCAGTACTCGTCACAGAATCACACACACCAAACAAAAATGGATGCAGCAGGAGTTTCCCAGTGCCTCGACCAGCACCAGCAGCAGCTTGCCCAGTTGAACGCCACCATGCAGGAAGTGCTCCAAACTCTGCATAATCTGCCCAGCGCTCCGGTTCCACCTCAGGGAGCGGCGAGTGCCCCCAATCCACCTGTTCCCGTGCTATCACCCACTTCTGCGGGAACCCTCACCCTACCGGAGCACTATGACGGTAAAACTACTAAATGTAGCGGCTTCCTGCTACAGGTTTCACTTTATCTGGCGTGTCAGCCTGGGGCATATCCATCTGACCAAGCCAGGATAGCGCTGGTGATTTCGCTACTTAAAGGAAAGGTGCTGGATTGGGCCAAGGCAGTCTGGGAAGGAGAGGAGGCAGTGGCGCTTCCCTACCCCACCTTCCTCGCTTGGTTCAGGGCGGTGTTTGATCATCCCACGGAGGGAAAGGACGGGAGTGAGCATCTCCTCCATCTACAACAGAGAGAGGGGTCCGCGTACGAGTACGCTCTGAGCTTTCGCACGGTGGCGGCATCTTCCGGCTGGAATGAGCGTGCTCTGCGCATGGCCTTCAGGAGAGGCTTACGGTAGGACATTAAGACGGAACTCGCATGTCGGGACGACGAGATGGACCTTGATACTCTCATCACCACGTCCATCCATCTTGACGACATGTTGAGAGAGAGTTGACGTTCCCAACACCTCCCGGAGCCTCGACGCTCACCCCATCTGAGCTATGGAAGCCGCCCTGCTTCCGAGTCCTCACCCATGGAGGTGGGCAGCACCCCCTACACCACCATGGAGCACAGATCTCCTGGCGGCTCCCTATCTAGGCGGTATGACACCCGTTGCCGCTCCATGAGTGTTACGTCAGCTCCTATCACAAAATCATTGTTTTTAGTTCCCATAACGGTGACTGGTTATTCCTTCTCTTACATTTCTACTGCAACGATAGATTCCGGATCAGCGGGGAATCTTATAGACAGGGAGCTGGTCTCTGAATGGGGGTTGCCCACCGTAACACTGTCATCTCCGCTACACGTCACCTCACTGGACAATAAACCCCTTGGCTCAGGCATTACACACATCACTCTCCCCATCACCGTCACCATTCCCACACTACCAGAGCACCACAAGGAGCTGTCATTCCACATCGTCACGTCACCCCTTCACCGGATCGTCTTGGGATTGCCCTGGCTCAGACTACACAACCCCACCATCAATTGGAGAACCAAGAGGATCACAGCCTGGTCCACCTCATGCCGGAAGACCTGCCTGCCGGTGGTTTGTTGTTCCACGTTAGTGGAGAGTCCGGAGTCCGCCCTCCAGCCCAACATTCCACGTGAGTATGCAGATCTCTCCGATGTCTTCTCTTCATTAAAGGCTACGTGTCTCCCTCCTCACAGGCTCTGGGACTGCTCCATTGACCTGCTGGAGGGACAACACCCCCCGAAGTCGCATTTACCACCTTTCCATGGCGGAGACTGAGGCCATGGAGAAGTATGTGGCGGAGACCCTGAAACAGGGGTTCATCAGACGCTCTACCTCTCCTGCCTCTGCCAGCTTCTTCTTCGTGGCCAAAAAAGACGGAGGACTGAGACCATGCATTGACTAGAGGGGGCTGAACGCAGTCACCACCAAGTACCGGTACCCCCTCCCTCTGGTTTCGTCGGCCATCGAGCAGCTACGAGGGGCCCGGTACTTTACCAAGTTGGACCTGAGGAGTGCCTACAACCTGATCTGAATCCGGGAAGGAGACGAGTGGAAGATGGCATTCAGCACTACCTCAGGCCACTATGAATACTGCTTCATGCCCTACGGCCTCGCCAACGCACCTTCTGTGTTCCAGTCCTTCGTCAATGACGAGTTCCAGGACATGCTGAGTAGACAGGTGGTGATGAACATCGACGATATCCTGATCTACTCGGCTACGTTCAAAGAGCACGTCAGGGACGTCCGAGCTGTCCTACTCCGCCTCAGGGAACCTGTTGGTGAAGGGGGAGAAATGCGAATTCCACTAGCAGGCCATTTCCTTCCTGGGATACCGGATCTGTCCTCAGTCCTTGGTTCATGGAAGGAGTGAAGACGGACGCCGTCAGGTCATGGCCAGTTCCCACCACCATCAAGGGCCTACAGAGCTTCCTGGGCTTCGCCAATTTCTCCTGGCGTTTCATCAGGTCCTTCAGCTCCAAAGCCGCCCGCTCACCTCTCTCCTCAAGGGTGGGCCTCAGAAGCTGGCCTGGAACCCTGAGGCTGATGCTGCCTTCAAGAGGCTGAAGGAGAGGTTCACCACAGCGCCCAATCTAAAACACCCAGATCCATCTCGTCCTTTCATCATACCAGAGTATGGAAGGATCTGGGGGTACTATCCTGCCCTCGTCTCTCATCGTTGCACCTGTCGTTTGGGATGTGGACGAAGACATCCGCCTGGCGGCTCAGGAGGACCCAGCACCTGCCATCGCCCCTCCGGGGTGCGTGTATGTACCCACCAGTGTCCGTGACCGCCTGCTGATCTGGGCGCACTCCACCCTTACGGCAGGGCACTCTGGTATTACGCGCACCCTTCATTCTCTAGCCCCAAAATACTGGTGGCCCACCTTGGCTTCTGATGTCTCCCGCTATGTCAACTCCTGTTCCGTATGTGCCCAAACGAAGACACCTCGGAACACCCGGCAGGCAAACTAGTTCCTCTCCCAGTGCCTCAGCGACTTTGGTCACACCTGTCCATAGATGAGACCAAAATCGAGCTCTTTGGCATCAACTCAACTCGCTGTGTTTGGAGGAGGAATGCTGCCTATGACCCCAAGAACACCATCCCCACCGTCAAACATGGAGGTGGAAACATTATGCTTTGGGGGTGTTTTTCTGCTAAGGGGACAGGACAACTTCACCGCATCAAAGAGACGATGGACGGGGCCATGTACCGTCAAATCTTGGGTGAGAACCTCCCCTCAGCCAGGGCATTGAAAATGGGTCGTGGATGGGTATTCCAGCATGACAATGACCCAAAACACACGGCCAAGGCAACAAAGGAGTGGCTCAAGAAGAAGCACATTAAGGTCCTGGAGTGGCATAGCCAGTCTCCAGACCTTAATCCCATAGAAAATCTGTGGAGGGAGCTGAAGGTTTGAGTTGCCAAACGTCAGCCTCGAAACCTTAATGACTTGGAGACGATCTGCAAAGAGTAGTGGGACAAAATCCCTCCTGAGATGTGTGCAAACCTGGTGGCCAACTACAAGAAACGTCTGACCTCTGTGATTGCCAACAAGGGTTTTGCCACCAAGTACTAAATCATGTTTTGCAGAGGGGTCAAATACTTATTTCCCTCATTAAAATGCAAATCAATTTATAACATTTTTGACATGCGTTTTTCTGGATTTTTTTGTTGTTATTCTGTCTCTCACTGTTCAAATAAACCTACAATTAAAATTATAGACTGATCATGTCTTTGTCAGTGGGCAAACATACAAAATCAGCAGGGGATCAAATACTTTTTTCCCCTCACTGTACGTATATATAATCACTAATGAAATGTGTATGAATAGCAAACAAGGGACTCGAAAATCACAGCATGTCAACGTCAACACATTGTCGGTCTATATGTATATTTTTTCTCCACTTTGTGTATTGTTTTGGTGTTCACTTATGACATTAGATCAGTGTTCGCTGATAACTCGTCCCTTATCTTAAATAGTTCACTTCTGTGTTGGGAGGCATTGGATCAGCATTCTCGTCGCGTCTCCTGTTAGTACCGTTTATGTACGGAAGCTAATGATCCATCATGTATGACATTCCTGGGAGTGTATAAACTTGTATTTTTTATTACCATAGCATTTTTGTATGTTCTCTATAGTTATGTACTTGAAAATGTATACATTTACCAATTCAGCCACCCATGAGGGACACGTGGGTGACTTCATACTAAATGTTATGTAGCTCCCTCATTCTTGAAGGTATCAGTCTGATACTTTGCACATACACTGTTGCCCTATTGTAGATGACATCTAAATGACCTCCAGCTACCTATCTGAATGTATGGCATTTCTTTTTCATGTCAAAGATGATGCAACACAAATAAAAATAGAGAACCTATGTTTTTTTGTTTGTTTTATCTTTTACCAGATTTATTGTGTTATGTTCTCCTACATTAATTTCAAATTTCCACAAACGTCAAAGCGTTTCCTTTCAAATAGTACCAAGAATATGCATTTCCTTGCTTCAGGTCCTGAGCTACAGGCAGTTAGATTTGGGTATGTCATTGTAGGCGGAAATTGAAAAGAAGGGTCTGATCCTTAAGAGGTTAACTACTCATAGTTAGTGTAATAACATGTAACTGGTAATAATTGTGGTCTGTAATTACAGAAGTGTAACAACGAATCCTTGTAACCATGCTTGTTACAAATGGGCAGGTTTCCTCTAAATTCACCAACTTATTGTTTCACTTCTTCTCAGCTGCATCCGATTAATTAACAACTATGACAAAAGTTGGGATCCCTTGTGGATGCGCTCGGTGTCAGATTATAGCCTATGCTCAATAGGCTCTAATTACTTAACCATGCTTAACTGCTCAAAATATATCAGTCAACGTTGTTGCTAGCACTTTCCCCAAAAATAAAATGTACCATCTGGGTTAACTTGGTTGAGCTTACGAAAACAGATCTAATACGAGTGTCATCCCAGATGAAGAATAAGACACTATCGACGGGGCTGTAGTGGAACAGGTTGAGAGCTTCAAGTTCCTTGGTGTCCACATCACCAACAAACTATCATGGTCCAAACACACCAAGACAGTCGTGAAGAGGGCCTATTCCCCCTCAGGAGACTGAAAAGATTTGGCATGGGTCCTCAGATCCTCAAAAAATTCTACAGCTGCACCATCGAGAGCATCCTGACTGGTTGCATCACCGCCTGGTATGGCAACTGCTTGGCCTCCGACCGCAAGGCACTACAGAGGGTAGTGCGTACGGCCCAGTACATCACTGGGGCCAAGCTTCCTGCCATCCAGGACCTCTATACCAGGCGGTGTCAGAGGAAGGCCCTCAAAATTGTCAAAGACTCCAGCCACCCTAGTCATAGACTGTTCTCTCTGCTACCGCATGGCAAGCGGTACCGGAGTGCCAAGTCTAGGTCCAAAAGACTTCTCAACAGCTTCTACCCCCAAGCCATAAGACTCCTGAACAGCTAATCATGGCTACCCGGACTATTTGCACTGCCCCCCCACCCCATCCTTTTACGCTGCTGCTACTCTGTTAATTATTTATGCATAGTCACTGTAACTCTACCCACATGTACATATTACCTTAACTACCTCAACTAGCTGGTGCCCCCGCAGATTGACTCTGCACCAGTACCCCCCTGTATATATAGCCTCCCTACTGTTATTTTATTTTACTTCTGCTCTTTTTTTCTCAACACTTTTTTTGTTGTTGTTTTATTTTTACATTTTTGTTAAAAATAAATGCACTGTTGGTTAAGGGCTGTAAGTAAGCATTTCACTGTAATGTCTGCACCTGTTGTATTCGGCGCATGTGGCCAATATAATTTGATTTGATTTGATTTGATTTATTTCAAAGCATAGTACATGTAATGTTTGCTTAAGTCCAATGTAATTACTAGTTGTTACACAGGATTTAGCTAGTTAAAATTAAATGTATCTTGAGGGGTACTTGCAATTATAGTGTACCTACAAAGTATGTTATCCATCCTGACAATCTAAACGTCAGCTTCTGAAAGCGCCATCCAAGTAAAAAATAAACACACTAGTCCACCACAGAGTACATGTAATATCTGCATAAATACAATGTAGTTACTAGGTGTTACACAGGATTCAGAAAATGCTATATAATTACATAGACCTACCAAGTGAAAACACCTACTAACAATAAATTAGCTTACAAAATAATTGGGATTTTTGTTAGACTAATAGATTAAACAAAGATGTAACATAAAATAACTATTGTAGTGGGGACTCAAATCTGTAGCCTATGGAATAGTGACTAGCCTAGATAGCTGATTTAGAAAAACGGTATTGTCTTTTTCTAATAATGGAAATCAACAACTCTGTCTTTATATGTGCATTTCTTGTTAGCAGTTTCCCATCCTGGAGTCTGAGACCTTGTGGAAATCTGTGGTAGAGAAGAAGAATGTATGACAATTTAGCATTAGACACTACGTTACCCTATCCTAGTTATCATCATCATGCTTTCTATAGTTTAGCTAGTTCTTGTGTTGTCCAGCTAGCTATAAAAGAGGAATACCTTTGTAAGTTTGCTGTTCATTGACTACAGCTCAACCTTCAACACCATAGTAGCCTCCAAGCTCATCATTAAGCTCGGGGCCCTGAGTCTGAACCCTGCCCTATGCAACTGGTTCGTGGACTTCTTGACGGGCTGTCCCCAGGTGGTGAAGGTAGGAAACAACACCACTATGCTGATCCTCAACATAGGGACCCCACAAGGGTGCGTGCTCAGCCCCCTCCTATACTCCCTGTTCACCCATGACTGCATGGCCACGCAGGCCTCCAACTCAAATCATCAAGTTTGCAGACGACACAATAGCAGTAGGCCTGATTACCAACAATGACGAGACCGCCTACAGGGAGGTGAGGGCCCTGGCGGAGTGGTGCCAGGAAAATGACCTCTCCTTCAACAAAACAAAGTGGAGAAGGTGAAAAGCATCAAGTTCCTTGGCGTACACGTCACTGACAATCTGAAATGGTCCACCCACATAGACAGTGTGGTGCTCTTCAACCTCAGGCTGAAGAAATTCGGCTTGGCCCCTAAGACCCTCACAAACTTTTACAGATGCACCATTGAGAGCATCCTGTCGGGCTGTATCACCAACTGGTACGGCAACTGAACTGGTGCGGTCTGCCCAACTCATCACCGGGGGCACACTGCCTGCCCTCCAGGACACCTACAGCACCCGATGTCACAGGAAGGCCAAAAAGATCATCAAGGACATCAACCACCCTAGCCACGGCCAGTTCACCTCGTTATCATCCAGAAGGCGAGGTCAGTACAGGTGCATCATAGCTGGGACCGAGAGACTGAAAAACAGCTTCTATCTCAAGGCCATCAGACTGTTAAATAGCCATCACTAGCCGGCCTCCACCCAGTACCCTGCCCTGAACTTAGTCACTGTCACTAGCCGGCTACCACCCGGTTACTCAACCCTGCACTTTAGAGGCTGCTGCCATATGTACATAGACATGGAATCACTGGTCACTTTAATAATGGAACACTGGTAACTTTAATAATGTTTACATACTGTTTTACTAATTTCATACAGTTGAAGTGTTTCCAACAATTGTTTACAGACAGATTATTTCATATAATTCACTGTATCACAATTCCAGTGGGTCAGAAGTTTACATACACTAAGTTGACTGTGGCTTTAAACAGCTTGGAAAATTCCAGAAAATGATGTCATGATTTAGAAGCTTCTGATAGGCTAATTGACATCATTTGAGTCAATTGGAGGTGTACCTGTGGATGTATTTTAAGGCCTATCTTCAAACTCAGTGCCTCTTTGCTTGACATCATGGGAAAATCAAAAGAAATCAGCCAAGACCTTAGAAAAAAAATTGTAGACCTCCACAAGTCTGGTTCATCCTTTCCAAACGCCTGAAGGTACCACGTTAATCTGTACAAACAATAGTACGCAAGTATAAACAGCATGGGACCACGCAGCCGTCATACCGCTCAGGAAGAAGATGCATTCTGTCTGCTAGAGATGAACGTACTTTGGTGCGAAAAGTGCAAATCAATCCCAGAACAACAGCAAAGGACCTTGTGAAGATGCTGGAGGAAACAGGTACAAAAGTATATATCTGTCACGCTCGTTCATAGATGGGTCAGACCAAGGCACAGCGTGATATGCGTACATGTTTATTAAATATTAAACACAACGACAAAACAACAAACAAAACTAAACGTGAAGTCCAAGGCAGCACAACACAACATACCTTAACTGGAACAAGATCCCACAACCCACTAGTGCCAATAGGCTGCCTAAGTATGGTCCCCAATCAGAGACAACGAGCAACAGCTGCCTCTGATTGGGAACCACACCGGCCAACATAGAAATAGACATACTAGATTCTACAACATAGAACTAACACAACAAGGAATACACACACCCTGACTCAACATATAAGCGTCCCCTAAGTCAGGGCGTGACAGTACCCCCCCCCCAAAGGTGCGGACTCCGACCGCGCAACATAAACCTAACAGGGTAGGGGCCGGGTGGGCATTCCGCATCGGAGGCAGATCCGGCTCCGGGCGTGACCACCACCTATTCTCTGCCTCCCTGTTGCGCCACTGGTCTGGTCTGGACCTCGGCGCGCTGCTTGCCCTCTCCTTCCTCCCACGAAGTACCAAGCCCTGTTTGGACCCTGGTGTGGGAGACCCCGAACCTGGAGAGGGGCTGACGTCTGGGTCTGGACTGGAACCGCTGACTGGAGCTGAACGCGATGACGGTGGAGCGAACTGCTCTGGCTCCGCAGTAGAGCTGCTGACCGGAGCTGGATCAGGCACCGGTGGAGCGGACTGCTCTGGCTCCGGAGTGGAGCTGCTGACCGGAGCTGGACTGGACCCCGTTGGAGCGGATTGCTCTGGGTCCGGAGTGGAGCAGCTGACCGGAGCTGAACTGGGCACCGGTGGAGCGGACTGCTCTGGCTCCGGAGTGGATCCGCTGACCGGAGCTGGACCAGGCACCGGTGGAACAGGCACGGGCCGGACTGGACACACGCACCACTGGTCTGGTGCGAGGAGCAGGCACCGGCCGGACCGGGCTGGCGACGCGCACCACTGGCTTGATGCGAGGAGCAGGAACGGGCCGGGCCGGGCTGGCGACGCGCACCACTGGCTTGGTGCGAGGAGCAGGAACAGGCCGGGCCGGACTGGCGACGCGCACCACTGGCTTGGTGCGAGGAGCAGGAACAGGCCGGGTCGGACTGGCGACGCGCACCACTGGCTTGGTGCGAGGGGCAGGAACAGGCCGGGCCGGGCTGGCGACGCGCACCACTGGCTTGGTGCGAGGGTCAGGAACAGGCCGGACCGGGCTAGCGACGCGCACCACTGGCTTGGTGCGAGGAGCAGGAACAGGCCGGGCCGGACTGGCGACGCGCACCACTGGCTTGGTGCGAGGGGCAGGAACAGGCCGGGCTGGCGACGCGCACCACAGGCTTGGTGCGAGGGGCAGGAACAGGCCGGACCGGGCTGGCGACGCGCACCACTGGCTTGGTGCGAGGGACAGGAACAGGCCGGGCCGGGCTGCGAAGGCAGACTGGAGGTCTGGAGCGGAGAGCTGGCACAACCCGTCCTGGCTGGCTGCCCACTTTTGCACTACACGTGCGGGGCGCTGGCACAGGACGCACTGGGCTGTGCACGCGCACTGGCGATACAGCTCGTAGAACTGGCGCAGGATATGCGGGACCGAGGAGGCGTACTGGAGACCAGGAGCGTTGAGCCGGCACACCCCAACCTGGCTGGATGCCCATCTTCGCACGGCACGTGAGTGGTGCAAGCACAGGACGTACAGGACTGTGCCGGCGCACTGGCGACACAGTACGTAGCTCCGCATAACATGGAGCTTGCCCAGTCATACGCCTTCTCGCGTGAGTACAGGGAGTTGGCTCTGCTCTAACCCTAGGCTCCGCCAACCACCCTCTTAGCCCCCCAATTTTTTTTTATTGGGGCTGTCTCTCGGGCTTCTTCCTCGACCGGCTTCCTCTGTGCTGCCATTGCTCCTCTCCTGCCTGGGCATCTACCTTTGCCCATGGCCCTTTCCCCGCAAATATCTCCTCCCATGACCACCATTTGCCCACCTGTGACATGGCAATTTGCTCTTCCTGGGCACGCTGCTTGGTCCTCGTTTGGTGGGATCTTCTGTCACGCTCGTTCATAGACGGGTCAGACCAAGGCGCAGCGTGATATGCGTACATGTTTATTAAATATTAAACACAACGACAAAACAACAAACAAAACGAAACGTGAAGTCCAACAAGATCCCACAACCCACTAGTGCCAATAGGCTGCCTAAGTATGGTCCCCAATCAGAGACAACGAGCGACAGCTGCCTCTGATTGGGAACCACACCGGCCAACATAGAAATAGACATACTAGATTCTACAACATAGAACTAACACAACAAGGAATACACACACCCTGACTCAACATATAAGCGTCCCCTGAGTCAGGGCGTGACAATATCCACAGTAAAAATAGTCCTATATCGACATAACCTGCAAGGAAGAAGCCACTGCTCCAAAACCGCCATAAAAAAGCCAGACTACGGTTTGCAACTGCACATGGGGACAAAGATCATACTTTTTGGAGAAATGTCCTCTGGTCTGATGAAACAAAAATAGAACTGTTTGGCCATAATGACCATCGTTATGTTTTGAGGAAAAAGGGGGTCGCTTGCAAGCTGAAGAACACCATCTCAACCGTGAAGCACGGGGGTGGCAGCATCATGCTGTGGGGGTGCTTTCCTGCAGGAGGGACTGGTGCACTTCACAAAATAGATGGCATCATGAGGAAGGAAAATTATGTGGATATATTGAAGCAACATCTCAAGACATCAGTCAGGAAGTTAAAGCTTGGTCGCAAATGGGTCTTCCAAATGGACAATGACCCCAAGCATACTTCCAAAGTTGTGGCAAAATGGCTTAAGGACAACAAAGTCAAGGTATTGGAGTGGCCATCACAAAGCCCTGACCTCAACCCTATATAAAATCTGTGGGCAGGACTGAAAAAGCGTGTGCGAGCAAGGAGGCCTACAAACCTGACTCAGTTACACCAGCTCTGTCAGGAGGAATGGGCCAAAATTCACCCAACTTATTTGTGAGAAGCTTGTGGAACGCTACCCAAAACGTTTGACCCAGGTTAAACAATTTAAAGGCAATGCTACCAAATACTAATTGAGTGTATGTAAACTTCTGACCCACTGGGAATGTGATGAAATAAATAAAAGCTTAAATAAATCCCTCTCTACTATTATTCTGACATTTCACTTTCTTAAAATAAAGTGGTGATCCTAGCTGACCTAAAACAGGGAACTTTTACTAGGATTAAATGTCAGAAATTGTGAAAAACTGAGTTTAAATGTATTTGGCTAAGGTGTATGTAAACTTCCGACTTCAACTGTATGTATAATTATTGCTGTATATATACACTATTCTATCCTACGTATTCTACAGATACTGTATACTAAATATTCTATCCACATACTGTCCATAATATCTATAGTGTCTAATATAAGGAATGTTACATTTTTTATACTTTTACTTTGATGCTTAAGTATATTTAAAACCAAATACTTTGAGACTTTTACTCTGAGTATTTTACTAGGTGACTTTCACATTTACTTGAGTCATTTTCTATTAAGGTATCTTTACTTTTACTCAAGGATGACAATTGGGTACTTTTTCCACCACTGGCTATCGGTTCACCATAATTAGAAGTAAGTACCTCTAAAGATACACTTTATTATAACTAGCCAAATACCGTGTAACACCTAGTAATTACATTGAACTTATGCAGATATGTACATAAAAAAATAATGTTGTCATTCAGCAGACGCTCTTATCCTGAGCGACTTACAGTTAGTGAGTGCATACATTTTCATACTGGCCCCCCGTGGGAAACGAACCCACAACCCTGGCGTTGCAAGCGCCATGCTCTATCAACTGAGCTACAGGGGACTACATTACATGTACTCTGTGTTGTACTAGTGTATCTATTCTCCCACTTGTGGTCCTCTGTAGCTCAGCTGGTAGAGCACGGCGCTTGTAACGCCAAGGTAGTGGGTTCGATCCCCGGGACCACCCATACACAAAAATGTATGCACGCATGACTGTAAGTCGCTTTGGATAAAAGCGTCTGCTAAATGGCATATTATTATTATTATTATTATGTCGTTTCCATAAGCTACAAATTGAGGGCCAGGTTAACAGGATGGGTAATGTAGTGTATAAGTACACATTAACTACAAGTAAGTACTCCTCAAGATACACTTAATTGTAATTAGCTAAAACCTGTGTAACAACTAGTAATTACATTGTACTTATGCAAACATTACATGTGCTTTGAAATAATGTCTTATTCCTCATCTGGGATGACACTCGTAACCTTAACCAAATTAACCCAGATGTTACGCTTTATTTTGGGTGCAAGTCCTAGCAACAGCGTTGACTGGAGATATATTTTAAACAGTGCACATTCATGGTTAAGTAATTCAAGCCTATTTATCATAGGCTATAATCTTTTAGACACCCAGCGCATCCACAAGGGATCCCAACCTTTGTCACAGTTGTTAATGTATCAGCCTACCAGCCAGTTTTTCCCCCAGTACTCCAGTTCTCTCTAGTCCCTGTTTTCTAGTTCTCCCGGTTCTGACCTATTCTGCCTGCTCTGACTCCGAGCCTGCCTGCCGTCCTGTACCTCTCTGACTCTGACCTGGTTACGAACCTCTGCCTGTCCTCAACCTGCCCTTTGCCTGCCTCCTGTGGTTTTAATAAACTACTCTGTGTATTGAACCTTCCATCTCCTGTGTCTGCATCTGGGTCATATCCTGAGTCGTGTTACAAATAAGACCCTTTGTCAGAAGCTGACTTGAATATTACAAGAATGGTTTTATTTATCAAAATACAAAAAGAGCATTTATCAGTCATTCAAATGTGTTATTTTTCTTCCCCTCTAGCATACCTACAGTACATTTGCTAGTTGTGCTTATTCAGTAACAGCTCAAAAAAAATACTCTGTTAAGTGACATGATTTTAAATTGCTAACAGACAACAATAATAAAATAACTCTTAAGGGAAGTCGCCTACAATGTAGTACTTTCTCCAAGAGAAATACAGTGGGGAGAACAAGTATTTGATACACTGCCGATTTTGCAGGTTGTCCTACTTACAAAGAATGTAGAGGTCTGTAATTTTTATCATAGGTACACTTCAACTGTGAGAGACGGAATCTAAAACAAAAATCCAGAAAATCACATTGTATGATTTAAGTAATTAATTTGCATTTTATTGCATGACATAAGTATTTGATACATCAGAAAAGCAGAACTTAATATTTGGTACAGAAACCTTTGTTTGCAATTACAGAGATCATACGTTTCCTGTAGGTCTTGACCAGGTTTGCACACACTGCAGCAGGGATTTTGGCCCACTCCTCCATACAGACCTTCTCCAGATCCTTCATGTTTCGGGGCTGTCGCTGGGCAATACGGACTTTCAGCTCCCTCCAAAGATTTTCTATTGGATTCAGGTCTGGAGACTGGCTAGGCCACTCCAGGACCTTGAGATGCTTCTTACGGAGCAACTCCTTAGTTGCCCTGGCTGTGTGTTTTGGGTCGTTGTCATGCTGGAAGACCCAGCCACGACCCATCTTCAATGCTCTTACTGAGGGAAGGAGGTTGTTGGCCAAGATCTCGCAATACATGGCGCCATCCATCCTCCCCTCAATACGGTGCAGTCGTTCTGTCCCCTTTGCAGAAAAGCATCCCCAAAGAATGATGTTTCCACCTCCATGCTTCACGGTTGGGATGGTGTTCTTGGGGTTGTACTCATCCTTCTTCTTCCTCCAAACATGGCGAGTGGAGTTTAGACCAAAAAGCTCTATTTTTGTCTCATCAGACCACATGACCTTCTCCCATTCCTCCTCTGGATCATCCAGATGGTCATTGGCAAACTTCAGACGGGCGTGGACATGCGCTGGCGAATCTTGCGTGCGCTGCAGGATTTTAATCCATGACGGCGTAGTGTGTTACTAATGGTTTTCTTTGAGACTGTGGTCCCAGCTCTCTTCAGGTCATTGACCAGGTCCTGCCGTGTAGTTCTGGGCTGATCCCTCACCTTCCTCATGATCATTGATGCCCCACGAGGTGAGATCTTGCATGGAGCCCCAGACCGAGGGTGATTGACCGTCATCTTGAACTTCTTCCATTTTCTAATAATTGCGCCAACAGTTGTTGCCTTCTCACCAAGCTGCTTGCCTATTGTCCTGTAGCCCATCCCAGCCTTGTGCAGGTCTACAATTTTATCCCTGATGTCCTTACACAGCTCTCTGGTCTTGGCCATTGTGGAGAGGTTGGAGTCTGTTTGACTGAGTGTGTGGACAGGTATCTTTTATACAGGTAACGAGTTCAAACAGGTGCAGTTAATACAGGTAATGAGTGGAGAACAGGAGGGCTTCTTAAAGAAAAACTAACAGGTCTGTGAGAGCCGGAATTCTTACTGGTTGGTAGGTGATCAAATACTTATGTCATGCAATAAAATGCAAATTAATTACTTAAAAATCATACAATGTGATTTTCTGGATTTTTGTTTTAGATTCCGTCTCTCACAGTTGAAGTGTACCTATGATAAAAATTACAGACCTCTACATGCTTTGTAAGTAGGAAAACCTGCAAAATCGGCAGTGTATCAAATACTTTTTCTCCCCACTGTATAGTCTCATATGCCCCAACTATAACTTTAGGTCTGGGAGCATAATACGAGTTTTTGCACAAATCTTCCATTGACATCAATGCATGATTTCCGTGACTGTCGAGTTAAGTGTGTGGATCTCACCCACAGTGAGATTAGTAAATAAATAAATCAATAAAATAAATAAAACACTTCTTAAAAAATACAAGGAATAAAAGTCACATTAAGGCCTAAATTCATATTAGTTATCCAAACGAAAAAACTAGAGTGGCATAAGAAAATGAGTAAAGTGATACTACTTGGGTAAAACAGAATATACTAACAAGTGATAAAAACACTAATAAGTGTTAATATTCTGCCCGCCAATATTGCTAACCAAGAAAAGATGTTACATGAGTTGACCAGAAAACTGTTCCATTAGACCATTCTTTGACCATTAACATTTTTCATGCATTAGAACATTATTTCAATGCTGTAAACAGCATTTCGGCGTAGGATGGGTTTGATCAGCAGCTAGTAGGTAGACATTGAACCTGCGAAGAAACATATCCAGCACTATCACAAATCTCTGTACGTCTCACACCATCACACCTAAAAATCCTCTCCTTGTGTTTCTTTAGTGTACTAGCTAATACACCTGAAATTGTCCGTTAACCCCATTGGGTTCCATGCACATCTGGATCCTAAAAAAACACTTGGAATTGATTACTGAACAGACTGTGGTGCATAAAGTTGAACATATATAAATGAATGGCGCAAGTAAGTCTCATAATAATAATAATCTATGCTGGTTATAATAATTAAGTTAAAGGCTCAGTGCTGTCAAATTCGTTTTTCCTGTTCCTGTATAATTTTTGTACAACCAAAGTTGAAACTAACACTGTAAAAGTGTGAAAAAATGTGATCAGTGTGATTTCCTGATAGTTGCTGGTTGAAAATACAATCTATTAAGCAGGTTTTGCATGGGTTTTGGCTTGCCTTGTGAAATAAGTTAAAAGACCAATAATAAAGAGACCTCCAAACCTCTCTACAAATAACCCGCTAGTTTTCAGGTTACATATCCCTCCCATTAGGGTTCTCTGCCTCCTTTCAAAATCCTAACTGTGGTTAATGCACTGCTCTGGCCCTCTTTCCTGCTCCACTCAGAGCACTCCCAGACAGTCCTAGCAAAATGCTTGCCTGAGAATTTTTTTTTTTTTTGCTAAAAAGCTTTTTTGTTTCTTTTTGACCATTTTAATACAAAACTACACTACATAAGTATGTGGACACCCCTTCAAATTAGTGGATTCGGCTGTTTCAGCCACACCCGCCGTTGCTGACAGGTGTATAAAATTGAGCACACAGCCATGCAATCTCCGTAGACAAACATTGGCAGTAGAATGGCCCGTACTGAAGAGCTCAGTGACTTTCAATGTGCCACCGTCATAGGATGCCACATGTCCAACAAGTCAGCCCTGCTAGAGTTGCCCCTGTCAACTGTAAGTGCTGTTATTGTGAAGTGGAAACGTCTAGGAGCAACAACAGCTCAGCAACGAATGGTAGGCCACACAAGCTCACAGAACGGGACCGCCGAGTGCTTAAGCGCGTAAAAATCATCTGTCCTCGGTTGCAACAGTTCCAAACTGCCTATGGAAGCAACGTCAGCACAAGAACTCTTCATCGTGAAATGGGTTTCCATGGCCAAGCAGCCGCACACAAGCCTAAGATCACCATGGGCAATGCCAAGCGTCGGCTGGAGTGATGAATCACGCTTCACCATCTGGCAGTCCGACTGACGAATCTGGGTTTGGCGGATGCCAGGAGAACGTGACCTACCCAAATGCATAGTGCCAACTGTAAATATTAACGCTACAGCACACAATGACATTCTAGACGGTTTTGTGCTTCCAACTTTGTGGCAAAAAGGAATTTAAGAATTTATGAGCCCTCCACTTATTGTATATAGGAGACGTTGCAATTTACGCGACAAATTGTGCCACGCCAACTGCCAGCCACAAAAGAAAATGAACCAGGCTATTTTACGCCCTCTTCCGAATGGTAGCTATAAAATGCAGGAAGCTGCGCACAGTGCAACAAGATGATGAAGTGTGAATATTTCTGCCACCCACATACAGGAAAACAGTTCCAAATAAATAACATTATTACGTGCTCCACCACCCATGTTATCTACATGATTAAATGTCCATGTGGGCTGTGTTATGTAGATAAAACCTCTTGTTCTCTCAAACAGCGAATTAGTGAACATAAAAGTTAAATCAGAAACGACAGGGATTATCCAGTCGCAGTACATTTTAAAATGACCAAAAACATGACAGTTCTACCTTTTAGATTTTGTGGCATAGAGAAAGTCAAGATATCAGACAGGGGAGGTGATAAATAACACTGAGCAAAATATGTTTTTGGAGTTTCCCCCTCCAGACATTATTCCCAAAAGGTCTTAATGATGAAATGCATGTTATGTTGTAAATGTGAACATAAACTAATGCCACCACTTCAGATTACTCTGACATTTTTTTCTTGCACTGTACCCAATGATTTATGAAAACTTACTTGATAGGTTGATGTCCTCATTGTGGTTTTACAGACGTGTTTATGTTCTGTACACACGTTATTAGAAATGGACATCGTTATATTTGGTAACGCTTTTATTTTCCCTCGACTCAAACCCATTCGATGCATTGAACAGATGTGGGTGGAACAATGTCTACATAAGGGTAAATAAAAAAAGTAAAAAAAGCTCTGACGAAGGCCTTGAGGCCGATACGTAAAGCTTAATAAAGAGTAGTGATACTAGCAAGAGCAGTGTGCGGGTTTCATTTTTTTTTTTTCTCATGTTATTCAATTGTTACCATGCACCTGCAACAAAGCTAGCTCAGATGTGTGAGAGCCTTTTGAATCACAGTAACTCACTAAAAAGTTACCCAGAAATGATTTGATATTGAGATTGATATAAAAAAACTGCTGCACCAGGCATAGTTCAGTGAAATACATGAGCCGTTCCGGCTCACACAAGCCAAGGCTCGTGCAAGGCTACTTACTTACTTACTTACTTAACAGTGAAATACATATTCTGAAAGCAGTCTAATTTCATGCACAAATCATCTCACAATGCTTTTTAAACCAAGTATTTGAGGAACACAATCTATTTAAGAGATCATTTGGGCATTCAATTTAAAACATGCAAACGGGGAGATTGATTTACAACAGTTTTTGCTCTGAAAATGCTAATATTACCATTTGTTGGCAGTAGCTAGTTTAATAAAACCAAATTGTGGATTGCAGTCACTCATTGTCCATAGACTGCTTCCAAGGTACGTATTTCCAAACAAAGGGTATTTTGAACCTCTGAGTGCATTCTACAGCAAAGTAATGGGGAGGGAGACATTCTTCTCGCTCTGACAGAAGATAGTCTTTCGGCAGATTACAGACAGGCTCACTTTAGTCTCTTCAAAGCATTTGGATAATACTTGAGGAAGATTCTGCTGACTATGTCGTAGGTGTCCCCCTGCGGTTTGGAGGGGTACTTCCGGCTGTTGAAAACAAAGCCCTTCTCCACCTGGAAGACGGCCTGGTTGAAAGCGTCTTGCCTGAAGGGTCGGCCCTTGTCCAGGCACTCCACCAGGGTGTTGACGAACAGGCTCCAGCGCTGGGAGTAGTAGTCTTCCATCAGGCCGCCCCACTCCTTGCTTGCGTAGTCCAGAATGTTACCCTCGGGGCCCCACAGGGTGATCTGGTTCCGGGCGTTCATGTCGTACAGCCGCGCCTCCACCTCGTCCAGGGCCAGGGAGCGTGCCCGCTCCAGCCATGTCCCCAGCAGGAAGTGGCCGTCGCTGGACAGCAGGCGCTCCAGCTCTGGGAAGAGGTCGTACACCAGCACGCCGCCCGCCGTCAGGAGCTCCGGAAGCTTCTGGGCCTGGAAGGCGTCCCGGATCTCGCGGTAGTAATCGGTGGTGAGAAGCTGGAGGGCCTGCCGGGTGACGTCCACCAGGTCATAGCGGAACGTCTCCTGGGCCATGAGGGGCCGGGCCGCCTGGTACAACAGCCTCCAGGCCTCGTACAGGTCGGCCCGCTGGTACCACACCTCCGTGGTCATGCGCAGTGAGGGCCGGTGCACCAGCGGACTGTGGTTGTGGTTCTTATAGTGTGGCACGGTGCAGTTGTAGACGCTGCCAAAAAGCAGCTTCCAGGCGGCCGTCAGGTTCTCGTGGGTGCTGCCGTAGCGGCGAGCTGCGTACAGCGACACCCACTTGGCCAGGTTGACTGGCTCCTTGCGCCACGCCAACTCACTCATCAGCTCGTACACCACAGGGTTCTGCTCGATGCCCTCCGGCGCCAGCCCGAGTCCAACCAGGGTGGAGTTGGGGAAGGCAAGAGCCTCGAACGGCCCCGAGTTGAGGCTCTCCACTGTGCCAAAGAGCCCGCTGTTGCCGCCAAAGTTGTGGAGCATGCACCATATGAAGGGCTGGCCGTAGAAGGACTTGGTGAAGGAGAAAGCTGGCATGGATTCAGCAAACAAGTCCAGCACAATCATCCGGCCGATAGGCACTCCGTGCAGAAGGGCCTGAATCTGGGCAGGCTTCCAGAATGCTGCGTCATGCACAAAGAGCCAGCCCTGCATCAGCCAAATGGCCTGGGGATCCACTGGAGACAAAAAAAGATTTTGGGGTGAGGGAGAAGAAAGGCAGAATTCTTAATAGGGCTCGGAAGTACAGGCAAGGGGTCGACGGGGCTGTGTACAACACCCATGGGTGGCACTATGCCAGGTCAGCCCGGGGTAATGAAAATAGGACAACTACAGCAATTACAACCCAATGTATACTGCCATTTCAACAGCCCGCCAACTGCTGTGGCCGGCAATGCCGGCAGAAAAACTACTAACACAGTGTCTAACAAAGCTAGTGTCAGCTAATTAACAGACGTTCCTTTTTATGCATCGTTCAGCATGCACATCTCACCTGAGGTCATAGTGGCGAAGACGGCATGGCTAACCGCGGACAAGGAGGCAGGGTCCGAGGAGGCCGGCGTCATCTCATTGAAGGTGTCCGTGTTGTAGACGTGGTCCGTGCCAAACTGCTTGACCAGCTGGGACAGGAACATGGAGCCGATCTGATGGAAGAGGGGGTCATGGGGTTCTAGGGTGTAGGAGCAGGAGTAGCTGCAGTTGAAATGGCTCCAGGGAGGCAGTTTGGTCAGGTTGGCTTTCGGAAAGAGCCTGGGAAATAGAACAGAAAAGGACTGAACGATCCAGTAAAACACTGTTGCCGAGCACATTGATCTTAACTGATTCAAAGACCACGAAATGGCTATTTAATTTGTATTCCAACAAAAAATATATAACTGAAGCCAAGGGTTGAGGAAACGGTTTGCAATGGTTTTGAATCAGCAGTCATACCTGGCGATGCCCTGAGGCACAATGCCAGAGAAAGCTGGCAGGACAGGCAGCATTCCGAAGGATCTCATTCGGTCTAAAATCTTGAACTGGAGGGCAGAGGAAACATATAACATACATCATTATTATTGAAAATGTAGGGGGGAAGCCATGTTTGTATGTAGACCAATCAAAATGATAGTACTTGGAGGTAGAGCTGCTTCACGTGCCAGGACTGTGGTAGGGGTCCGCCCCACTGGAACAGGTTCCCCATACGGTTCCAGGCTAGGAAGGCGGGGCCGGTGAAGAAGTGGTCGATTTCAGTCTGGTTCAGCCCCAGCGAGAGGTACATCTAATCCCTCAAAAACAGCTTGATGTCAGAGTTGCCATTTATATAATTTTTTAACACAGGTCTAGAATACAATACAGTTTTACATGGACAAAATCAGGGGTTGGAACCAAAATTATTTTCCAATTGTTCAGTTCCGAACAGAACACCTTTTTTTTTTTTTTTTTGCATTCCAGTGTTCCGACCAGAAAATAAAATCATTCTTTATTTTTTTACACCTGTGTAATCAACAGTTTTTACAAAATAGCTCATTAATTTACTACATGCAATTAGCATGGATAGAGAAGCTTCCTATGAAACACATAAGCTAGTTGTTAACATGTTTAATTGGTCAGTGCAGGTGCAAGAAGTGACTGAAATTCCACGGGTGGGGAGAGAGCGAGAGAAAGGGCTAGACAAGGTTTGGCTTAAAGCAATGAACATCATGACATGGAATATAAACTAGAATGTGTTTATGATACTACTAGCATTAACTTCTTCAAATTACAGAATTATCTACTTGACATGAGGAACATATCTGTAACAAAAAAGTACATTAACCTGTTCTCAACATTTTTTAATAGCAGTTCTGTTCTGGAACACTAGAGATCACTTCCGATCCCGGGTTTTGTTTCTGTTTCTCGAAAAATGTCATTTTTCGGTTCTCTTCCCTGAACCGGTTCCAACCATTGGTTTAAATAAGAAAAAGTCAGCAAATAATTACTTTGCACTTTTACCTGACATTACCCACTGTAGTAGGAAATTAGTTGCAATACACACAGTTTGCTCCACCTCAGAACATACAAACACACAACAAAATACACAGTATGGGATCTTGTTACCTCTTGCCACAAGGCCTCTTGTCCAGTAAATGCCAAAGGCAGATTGATGCCATTCAGCGCCATCCAGTCGATCTCCCTCTGCCATCGTGGCCAGTCCCACCACACCGTGGAGTAGCTCTGAGTGCATACGTTCTGATAGTACCTGAATCTGGAAACAAGAGAAAGACATTACTGGGGAGCTACACTGGGGCATCAGGAAAACAATAGGTGTTTAGCTGCTACACTGGATGCCAGGGTTTTCATTAGGAAAATGTGACGCCGGACAACGTGACCAGGAAGATTTTCAATTTACCAGACATTTGTGAAACCCATTAGGGCGTCCACCCACGGTGCTCAGAATGACAGAATCACATTTAGATTAAAGTAATGCATCTTAAAGGGAAGAATGCAGAATTAGGTTGCAGTTAAACATTCTGTTTGGTTTCATCTTTCCAACTAAAAGTCCCAATATGACATACTATCACTTTACATTTGTATTTTGGGAGAAATTTAAATTTTATCAGAATTTGACCGAAGTCATGTCGGAAAAGTGAAGTCAAGAGAAGAACACACGAGGGAAAACATAGCAGGAGTGAAGCCACTTCTCCAATAAGATGATAAAGACTGCTAATAAGTGTTTCAAGGCTGCTACTGGTTAGCTAGTAGGGGTAAGCCACCATGGGTGTAAAAGTGTATTTCTTATTATAAACTTTTGCATAAATATTCCATAGATGGAATATAATCAATCTACGTTGTTAGATGTGGAAAATATATCGTGCAACCTTTCCTGAAGCAGCCAATAAAACAACATTTTCAAAATGCAATTCACGGGAAAATAAAACGTATAAAGTAGCGCACCTGATGCGAGCGGTTCCATATGTGACAGAGATGAAAACCTCCATTAGAAACTTAGAAAGAGGGGGAATCTAAAGATGCAACAACTAGGATGGGTTGCTAATATGACTAGGATTGTGCCTTTGGCTTCTGGACAATGAAAGAAAGTTGATATGAAACCAATAGAACAGGATATAAATGGCATACGAGGAAGTCTTTCATAGGCGGCGCGTCCAATAGGCTAAGCTTCCCTTAAAGTAAATTGTAATGCATTTGCCAAAATTATATAATTACTCCTGTCTATTCAAAAATCTATAGAATTCATTCAAAATACTTCACCAGAGAGCATGACTTAGCCACAGAGCAATCGAGGATCATTAGCTTCTTTAATAAAATAGCTGTGGATTGTTTCAAATCACAAACTCGTAGGCCTATGCTATTGGGGAAGCCCACAATTTGGGCAGTTCGCGGGGCAAAATATATATAAAAGTGTGAAGTTAATGTGTCATGAGTATAAGTTAAAATGTTGAGCCAAGAAGGAGGAGCGGGGTGTGTAGTGAAGATACAGGCGTCTCTCTCCAGAATGCATGCTCTCAGCTCTCCAGAATGTGCTCAGGCGTCTCCCGCCAATTATTGCGCATTCATTGTTTCATTGTGTGAATTGGTTGCCCTTTGATTGTTTATTTGTATCAATTCCCCACTACATACAGTGCATTCGGAAAGTATTCAGACCGACTTTTTCCACATTTTTTTTTGGGGGGGGGGGGGGGGGGGGGGGGGGGGGGTCGCTGTACAGCTACTTTCAGGGTCTTTGTCCTGTTGGAAGGTGAACCTTCGCCCCAGTTTGAGGTCATGAGCGCTCTGGAGCAGGTTTTCATCAAGGATCTCTCTGTACTTTGCTCCGTTCTGGCCACTCTACCATAAAGGTCTGATTGGTGATGTGCTGCAGAGATGGTTGTCCTTCTGGAAGGTTCTCCCATCTCCAGAGAGGAATTCTGGAGCTCTGTCGGAGTGACCATCGGGTTCTTGGTCACCTCCCTTCCCCAGATCTGTGCCTCGACACAATCCTGTCTCGGAGCTCTACGGACAATTCCTTCGACCTCATGGCTTGGTTTTTGCTCTGACATGCACTGTCAACTGTGGGACCTTCTATAGACAGGTGTGTGGCTTTTCAAATGTCCAATCAAATGAATTTACCACAGGTGGACTCCAATCAAGATGTAGAAACAGCTCAAGGATGATTTTTTAATAAATGAGAAATTAATTCCAAAAACCTGTTTTTGCTTAGTCATTATGGGGTATTGTGTGTAGATTGATAAAATATTATTTAATCAATTTTAGAATAAGGCTGTAATGTAAAAAAATGTGGAAAAAGGGGTCTGAATACTACTCGAATGCACTGTATATGGCACAGCTGTCAATGTTTTGGTCCTTAAATGAAACTGGTATCCTTTTAGTTAGTCTTTAATGCAGGGCCGACAGACAAATTCCTTACTTTCTCCCCCTTCCACTTGCCTCTTCCATTTTTGCGGTAATGCTGCAATTAGTTGGTTGTAATTTGGGGTAGAGCAGACATTTCCATATATTTATGTTAGCTGCATGTGTGACATTACTCCACCATTCGGATTTATGATATCACTTTCAAAGACTATACATTTGTTTTTGTGTGTGAAAAATAACATTTTATCAATTAGTATAGTTGAGTTTAACCACAATATTTGTTTTATTATTTGTTCTGTCTTTTCTGGTAGATTAAACTGAAATTGCAACCAATTTTCTATGGCTTGTTTTCAAAATAGCAATATTTAGGAGATTATTTGATTTTCAAATAACCGAAAGTGAGAGGATGTAATCTGAATAAAGGAAAAAGGACATTCTTGAACATGGGGTGAGACACAGCGAGGGAAAAAAGTATTTGATCCCCTGCTGATTTTGTACATTTGCCCACTGAAAAAGAAATGATCAGTCTATAATTTTAATGGTAGGTTTATTTGAACAGTGAGAGACAGAATAACAACAACAAAATCCAGAAAAACGCATGTCAAAAATGTAATAAATTGATTTGCATTTTAATGAGGGAAGTAAGATTTCTGGCTCCCAGGTGTCTTTTATACAGGTAACGAGCTGAGATTAGGAGCACACTCTTAAAGGGAGTGCTCCTAATCTCAGCTTGTTACCTGTATAAAATAGACCTGTCCACAGAAGCAATCAATCAGATTCCAAACTCTCCACCATGGCCAAGACCAAAGAGCTCTCCAAGGATGTCAGGGACAAGATTGTAGACCTACACAAGGCTGGAATGGGCTACAAGACCATCACCAAGCAGCTTGGTGAGAAGGTGACAACAGTTGGTGCGATTATTCGCAAATGGAAGAAACACAAAATAACTGTCAATCTCCCTCGGCCTGGGGCTCCATGCAAGATCTCACCTGGTGGAGTTGCAATGATCATGAGAACGGTAAGGAATCAGCCCAGATCTACACGGGAGGATCTTGTTAATGATCTCAAGTCAGCTGGGACCATAGTCGCCAAGAAAACAATTGGTAACACACTACGCCGTGAAGGACTGAAATCCTGCAGCGCCCGCAAGGTCCCCCTGCTCAAGAAAGCACATATACAGGCCCGTCTGAAGTTTGCCAATGAACATCTGAATGATTCAGAGGAGAACTGGGTGAATGTGTTGTGGTCAGATGAGACCAAAGTCGAGCTCTTTGGCATCAACTCAACTCGCCGTGTTTGGAGGAGGAGGAATTCTGCCTATGACCCCAAGAACACCATCCCCGCCGTCAAACATGGAGGTGGAAACATTATGCTTTGGGGGTGTTTTTCTGCTAAGGGGACAGGACAACTTCACCACATCAAAGGGACGATGGACGGGGCCATGTACCGTCAAATCTTGGGTGAGAACCTCCTTCCCTCAGCCAGGGCATTGAAAATGGGTCGTGGATGGGTATCCCAGCATGACAATGACCCAAAACACACGGCCAAGGCAACAAAGGAGTGGCTCAAGAAGAAGCACATTAAGGTCCTGGAGTGGCCTAGCCAGTCTCCAGACCTTAATCCCATAGAAAATCTGTGGAGTGAGCTGAAGGTTCGAGTTGCCAAACGTCAGCCTCGAAACCTTAATGACTTGGAGAAGATCTGCAAAGAGGAGTGGGACAGAATCCCTCCTGAGATGTGTGCAAACCTGGTGGCCAACTACAAGAAATGTCTGACCTCTGTGATTGCCAACAAGGGTTTTGCCACCAAGTACTAAGTCATGTTTTGCAGAGGGGTCAAATACTTATTTCCCTCATTAAAATGCAAATCAATTCATAACATTTTTGACATATGTTTTTCTGGATTTTTTTGTTGTTATTCTGTCTCTCACTGTTCAAATAAACCTACCATTAAAATTATAGACTGATCATGTCTTTGTCAGTGGGCAAACGTACAAAATCAGCAGGGGATCAAATACTTTTGTTCCCTTACTGTATTCTTACTAATCTGCTAGAGAACCAGTTTGGATGTAAGTATAACTTTTGTATGACAGACGCCTTTAGTGAGAGGTCTAATGCTTTAATAATTTCTGCCCCTCCGAATTCATATTCATTATATAAATAGGCCTGTTTAATTTTGTCTGGCTTGCCGTTCCAAATAAAATGGAATATATTTTGCTCATATAATAAAATAAAATAAAAAAAACAGGTCGCTAGGTGTAGGCAAGACCATATGCAAATAGGTAAACTGGGATATGACTACAGAGTTCATCAGGGTGATTTTTCCACAAATAGACAGGTATTTTCCTTTCCACGGTAGCATCTATTTTTGCTAACTTTCTATTACAATGTATTGTAGTGAGATCATTTATTTCTTTCGGGAGATGTATACCGAGTATGTCCACATCACCGTCAGACCATTTCATTGGTAAACTACACGGTAATGTATTTTTTAGTGATCCAATAACGTAATATAGTACATTTATCTTCATTTGGTTGTAATCCAGAGAGGTTAGAACATTTATTTAGATCCTCTATAAGGCTGTGGAGGGATCCAAATTGTGGATTTAAAAGAAAACATGAATCATCAGCGTACAATGACACCTTTGTTTTTAAGCCCTGGATTTCTAACCCCTTGATATTATTGTTGGATCTGAGTTGAATAGCTAACATTTCGATGGCCATAATAAATAGATATGCCGATAGTGGACAACCTTGTTTTACTCCACTTGACTGTTTAATACTTTGAGAAGTAGCAATTATTTACTATTTTACACCTCGGGTTACAATACATAACTTTAACCCATTTCATAAGAGATTCTCCAAAATTGAAATATTCCAGGCATTTATATATAAATTTCAGTCGTAGTTGATCAAAAGCCTTTTTAATGTCAGCTATGAATACCAGGCCTGGTTTCCCAGATTTGTCATATTTCATAGTGTTCTATTGTTTCCAGTACTTTTCTTACATTATCTCCAATGTATTGTTCATGTAAAAAACCTATCTGATTATGATTAATAATATCCGACAATACCTTTATAATTCTATGTGCTATGCATTTTGCTAGAGTCTTTTGCATCACAACACTAACGTGTAAGGGGCCTGCAATTTTTTTAATGGACTGGTTCTTTATATTTACCACTTGGATCTTGTTTCAGTAATAATGAAATCAGACCTTGTTGAGTGTCTGATAATCTATCATTTTTATAGGAATGGTTAAAACATGCTAATAACTGTACTCTGAGTATATCAAAAAAGGTTTGGTATACCTCCACTGGTATGCCATCCAGCTGTGGAGTTTTTTAATTGCATCAAGAAGTTCCTCCTCTGTTATTTGGCGTTCACATGAGTGTCTCTGTACAGCTGTTCATTTTACATTATTAACCTTTTCACACGTACCAACAAATGGTGTGATCATTCTACAGTGGTCCCTGCAGCGTACGCTCAAACTGGTTTGATTAGAACACTTAGTTATTACGCCCAGTTTCGAGCAAGCCACAGTTTTTTCACAGGAACATTTTGCACAAACACAGTCCTTACAAAGTTATGTCCTAAATGTAAGCAGTTTATTTTTTGGATGCAATGTTCAGACATTCACAGAAGTAGCGACAGCATACACAATCATCCAAATCGGGAAATGTAGGCTACATTAGTCCTAGCGCTAACTGAAGAAAGATTGAAGTAACACAAGAGGTCAAATTTAGATAACTCTCAGCTGTCAGAAACCACAATATGAATTAGCTAATAGTAATTACTATAACTATATAATTATAACTCATCACATCACGGGTGAGTTCACCATTGCTCAAAATAATTGAGTAAAACACTTTGTAGAAATCGAAAGTAATCCGACGATGGGTAGTTTGTGCATGCCGCCGTGTTTGTTTTTTCGCCTCAACCAAAGATAATAAGAGGAGACAAGATGAGTTTGGTCTGTTTGCAGTATTCATGTTGAAGGGGGTGTGTAGTCTACGATCATTCACTTCCCTTCATTCACTTCCAGAAGTTTACTTGAAAAATGAGTGAACCATTCCTTCACCTCATTATAACATCTTTGGTCTGACAGACGTTTACGTGACACCCAGAATGCATTGTATAATGTCAACAAACATGGCGCCACACATAGCTGGCAAATAGCTTAGCATTAGCTCATTTTAAAATCAGTAGAACCTTCAAAAAAGTATTTTACACACATCATAGGTGTCCATTACGATCTATGCAAAAATCGGAATTTGTCACCAGTACTTGAAAACGTGAATAAAACTGTAAATACATTATGCTCCATACATACAAAACCTACATACATGCAAACTGTATGCTACAGTAGAAACAACAACACGATATACAGAAAATAAGGCACTTACTTTGATAGGAACGCACACATGTCCAAAGTTATTATTTGTAAGGAAAACAACAAGGAAGGCAATGCAAGCGCCAGCCAGAAAATATTCAAATTCGCGCAAATGTCTGCAAATTTGATCTGGGAAACATTAGTGAAGACGTGTTTGGGCTCTCCTCGAAGAGAGAAGTTTGTCCAGCTCAGTAAAGCCTCAAACATAAACTGTCCGCAACACTGAAATGGGCTACTTCTATGTCAATTAATGAGGAGGCGGAACACACCTCAATTCAAACTGTTAAAACATACAACTTGTTAGAAAATAATTTGAAATTGACAAGTTGAAACATAGCCTATAGATAATTAGCAGGCAGCGCGAGTTAACTGTCCTGTCGCGTAACAATCACATTTTGGAACAGTGAGTGCATTCTGACATCATGTACATAAAACAACTCACGCTGGGGTGACCATTAGAGATATTTGGAACTCACGTGTTTAAAGGTTAATAGAAAAAATATCCATACAATTAATTTCAGTTAGTGGAGATGGAGGAGACTGAAACGAAAACATATGCTTAAAATACTTTGCTTCCTCTTTCAAAATATAGTTTGGTGAATCATGGGTGACTCAGTCATTTTTAACAAGTTTCAGTAAATTATTTTTGGTAGCATTTCTATGTTGAAGATCAAAAAATAATTTGGTGCATTTTTTCCGATATTCCATCCAGTTCGCTTTATTTTTATAATATATTACACTTGCTCTTTCTTGAATAAGTTCCTCCATTTCTTTATGTTTTTCCTCTAACTTATTCTGTGCCTCTATGGTACTGTTTTTATTGCCATCTATCTGTACGGTTAGTCCTTCCATTTCCTTTATTAATATGGACTCTTTTGACCTAAATTGCTTTTGTTTTAGATATGAGTACTGAATTGCATGGCCTCTAAAAAGGCACATTTAAAAGTGTCCCATACATTAAGGGGATCTGCAGTACCTATGTTATGTCGGAAAAAGTCAGTTATAAATTCTTCTGTCCTAGTTAAAAATAAGTTATCATCCAATATGCTTTGATTTCATTTCCAATATCCTCGCCCACGTGGAAATTCTGTAAGAGTAATGTATATGCCAATTATTTGATGGTCCGACCGTGTTCTGTCCCCTATCAACACTTTTAAAACTTTTGGTGCCAGCGAGAATGACATAAGAAAGTAGACAATACGACTAGCTTGATTGAGCCTCTGCCATGTATATGTCACTGGGTCAGGATATTTAAGCCTCCATATATCCACTAGTTCCAATATATCCATGACATTCGTGGTTTCCTTAAGTGCATGAGGGTGATAGTTTGTAGTGTGGTTTCCTTTACGGTCCATAGAGGTATTTAAAACCGTATTATAATCTGACACCATAATAATAGTCTTGTATTCCTTGTAGGTTTGATAAATTATTATATATATTTTCAGAGAAGCGTGGATCATCATTATTTGGACCGTATAGATTAATGAGCCATATCTGTTTATGGTACCAGTCAAAAGTTTGGACACACCTACTCATTCAAGGGTTTTTCTTTATTTTTTTACTATTTTCTACATTGTAGAATAATAGTGAAGACATCAAAACTATGAAATAACACATATGGAATCATGCAGTAACCAAAAAAAAGTGTTAAACACATCAAAACATATTTTATATTTGAGATTCTTCAAAGTAGCCACCCTTTGCCTTGATGACAGCTTTAAACACTCTTTGCATTCGATCAACCAGATTCATGAGGTAGTCACCTGGAATATATTTAAATTAACAGGTGTGCCTTGTTAAAAGTTAATTTGTGGAATTTCTTTCCTTCTTAATGTGTTTGAGCCAATCAGTTGTGTTGTGACAAGGTAGGGATGGTATACAGAAGATGGCCCTATTTGGTAATAGACCAAGTCCATGTAATGGCAAGAACCGCTCAAATAATCAAAGAGAAACGACAAACCATCACTACTTTAAGACATCAAGGTCAGTCAATACGGAAAAAGTCAAGAACTTTGAAAGTTTCTTCAAGTGCAGTCGCAACAACCATCAAGCGCTATGATGAAACTGGCTCTCATGAGGACCGCCACAGGAAAGGAAGACCCAGAGTTACCTCTGCTGCAGAGGATAAGTTCATTAGACTTACCAGCCTCAGAAATTGCAGCCCAAATAAGTGTTTCACAGAGTTCAACTAACAGACACATCTCAACATCAACTGTTCAAAGGAGACTGCATGAATCAGGCATTCATGGTCGAATTGCTGCAAAGAAAACACTACTATAGGACACCAATAATAAGAAGAGACTTGCTTGGGCCAAGAAACACGAGCAATGGACATTAGACAGGTGGAAATCTGTAATTTGGTCTGGAGTCCAAATTTGAGATTTTTGGTTCCAAACGCTGTGTCTTTGTGAGACGCAGTGTAGGTGAACGGATGATCTCTGCATGTGTAGTTCCCACCGTGAAGCACGGAGGAGGAGGTGTGATGGAGTGCTTTGCTGGTGACACTGTCTGTGATTTATTTAGAATTCAGGGCACACTTAACCAGCATGGCTACTACAGCATTCTGCAGCGATATTGCCATCCCATCTGGTTTGGGCTTAGTGGGACAATCATGTGTTTTTCAACAGGACAATGACCCAACACACCTCCAGGCTGTGTAAGGGCTATTGGACCAAGACGGAGAGTGATGGAGTGCTGCATCAGATGACCTGGCCTCCACAATCCCCCGACCTCAACCCAATTGTAATGGTTTGGGATGAGTTGGACCACAGAGTGAAGGAAAAGCAGCCAACAAGTGCTCAGCATATGTGGGAACTCCTTCAACACTGTTGGAAAAGCATTCCAGTTGAAGCTGGTTGAGAGAATGCCAAGAGTGTGCAAAGCTGTCATCAAGGCAAAGGGTGGCTACTTTGAAGAATATCAAATATATTTTGATTTGTTTAACACTTTAGTTACTACATGATTCCATATGTATTATATCATCGTTTTGATGTCCTCACTATTATTCTACAATGTAGAAAATAGTAAAAAAAATTAAGAAAAACCCTGGAATGAGTAGGTGTCCAAATTTGACTGGTACTGTAAGTATTCAGACACTTTGCTATGAGACTCGAAATTGAGCTCAGGTGCATCCGGCTTCCATTGATCATCCTTGAGATGTTTCTACAACTTGATTGGAGTCCACCTGTGGTAAATTCAATTGATTGGGCATGATTTGGAAAAGCACACACCTGTCTATATAAGGTCCCACAGTTGACAGTGCATGTCAGAGCAAAAACCAAACCATGAGGTCGAGGAATTGTCCGTAGAGCTCCGAGACAGAATTGTGTCGATGCACAGATATGGGGAAGGGAACCAAAACATTTCTGCACCATTGAAGTTCCCCAAGAACACAGTGGCCTCCATCATTCTTAAATGGAAGAAGTTTGTAACCACCAAGACTCTTCCTAGCGCTGGACGCCCGGCCAAACTGAGCAGTCGGGGAAGAAGGGCCTTGGTCAGGGAGGTTACCAAGAACCCGATGGTCACTCCGACAGAGCTCTAGAGTTCCTCTGTGGCGAAGGGAGAACCTTCCAGAAGGACAACCTTCTCTGCAGCACTCCACCAATCAGGCCTTTATGGTAGTTGACCAGACGGAAGCCACTCCTCAGTAAAAGGCACATGACAGCCCACTTGGAGTTTGCCAAAAGGCACCTAAAGACTAAGACCATGAGAAACAAAATTCTCTGGTCTGATGAAACCAAGATTGAACTATTGGGCCTGAATGCCAAGCGTCACGTCTGGAGGAAACCTGGCACCATCCCCACGTTGAAGCATGGTGGTGGCAGCATCATGCTGTGGGGATGTCTTTCAGCGGCGGGGACTGGGAGACTAGCCAGGATCAAGATGAACAGAGCAAAGTACAGAGAGGTTTTTGATTAAAAAAAACCTGCTCAGGACCTCAGACTGGGGTGAAGGTTAACCTTCCAACAGGACAACGACCGTAAGCACACAGCCAAGACAACGCAGGAGTGGCTTCGGGACAAGTCTCTGAATGTCCTTGAGTTGCCCAGCCAGAGCCCGGACTTGAACCTGATCGAACATCTTTGGAGAGACCTGAAAATAACTGTGCAGCAACGCTCCCCATCCAACCTGACAGAGTTTGAGAGGATCTGCAGAGAAGAATGGGAGAAACTCCCCAAATACAGGTGTGCCAAGCTTGTAGCATCATACCCAAGAAGACTTGAGGTTGTAATCGCTGCCAAATGTGCTTCAACAAAGCACTGAGTAAAGGGTCTGAATACTTATGTAAATGTGATACTTCAGTTTTTTTATTTTTTATAAATTAGCAAAAACTTCTAAAAACCTGTTTTTGCTTTGTCATTATTGGGTATTGTGTGTAGGTGAGTCTGAATACTTTCTGAAGGCACTGTATCTGACTCCTGTATGCTGTGGGATGCAGTGAAGGGCTTTATTAGGGAAAGGTCAATAGCGTTCATATCTGGTCTCAACAAGGATTGAAACCATAGAGTACTTGACCTCGAAACAAAACTGTCACAATTAGAAGAAGCAAGTATGTATATATGTACCACCCCAGACAAAATTCATGAACGCAACATAAGAACAGACTTCAATCACTTAAACATAGATCTGAACACACCAATCATTACATATGACACCAAGCATTACATCTCCATATATGCAGAGAATATCCTGTTATTCTGCCAAAATACACAGCAACCTCCCTCATATTCTTTACATCTTTTGTGAATTTAGCCACATTTCTGGCTATAAAATCAACTGGGTCAAGTCTGCCCTTTTACCTATAATAATAATAATATAATATGCCATTTAGCAGACACTTTTATCCAAAGCGACTTACAGTCATGCGTGCATACATACCTCTAACATGTGAGATTATCCAACGGCAACACTTGGCACTATGGTAGTAAAACAGTTTAGATGTCTGGGAGTTGATATCCACCCCACAATCCAATCCATAGTTACAAATAATTACAACAAGAATCTCAAAGATGTGGTGTCAGCTCTCGAAAGATGGACTACATTTCCAAATTCATTCCAATCACGAATCTCTATTCGAATGTGTGACATGTTTTTGTATTAACACCTTCACCGCTATTGTCTGCTGATCTAATGAACGTGCCTAGATCGTAACGAGCAGGCTTGGGTCATTACACTATCCTCTCCGTTCAGGAGTGCGTCTCCATGCTTTACTATTGCAAATGTATGTGCTTCTCGGACACCAATGTAGCGAATGACTACAATGCAATGCCCCTTGTGGGTCACGAACCGGGTCTCCCAGCCCGTAGGCACACTTACTCACTGCTCCAATAAGGTAAACTCACTAGGAGATCGTAACAACAAAAGGGTTGTTACAATACTATTTGTGGAATGTGTTCCCAGGAACGTTTACAGCTTTAAAGGCTGTATGTATAAAATGCATAACATTCTCATATTTGTGATGGAACAAGATTCACACATTACAGCTGAGCTGCTTTTTCCTGCTTCTAAACCCACTTCACATTCAATTAAAACATGTGGCCTTATTTGGGATATTTGGATTTGTTAAACTAGAACAATTAGTTTACATGCAAATGATATTGATAATGCACAATATGCCGTTGACTTCTGCATACATCCCCAATGCATCCTGTCAGACTAAATTAATCTCGGCATCCGTAAAGTCTCGTGCACATACCTGTGTTGGGTGTTGATGCGCAGTAGGCCTGTGATTTGCGGCAAAGGGCACGGAATGTTTAGTTGATTACCTGACCAGGACACGTGACAATTACAGAAGTATTTCAAGTAATTGTAAATCCCAGAGGCGACAGCCACCCCAGTGCTGCCTGTGGCTAAGATTCTATTGTTTTTCGCTGACCGGAGCTCACATACGTCCAAACTGTCATTGGATAAAGTTCTGTTGACTGACACTATGAACTCACGCGATCTATTTCCAAGCAGACGCTTGAGAAGTTCCACTACAGCTCTTCCCTGAGTCTTGTCGTTGGCTTGCGGTTTTAAATGCGCCAGAGTCTGAAACTCGCATTGTGCTGATATATTACAGACTACTACGAGCAAAGCAAGGCTATAAATGCATCTAAATCTCATTTTGATCACAGTAAACTCAAACGAAACCGGTACATGCATCCGTGAAATAAAATACGAGTTTGGTCAACATGCAGTCGAACAGGAAGTTTTCGGTTTGCGGGAATGCTCTGGGCCAATCAGAGCGTGATATTTAGTAGTCAATCAAAGTATAAAACCAATCACAATGGAGAGGTTGGTAAACGGTCAAATCGTGGAGAAAAATTAGGGGATTCGATTAATTTGACCCGGGTTAAAGTTAATTGCATTCGTTTTGGAACCGGCCTTCTTTTCGGGCGTGAGCCAGATGCCCTGTTCAAAGCGCATGGCAAAATCGGATCAAAACAAAAGTGACGTAAGAGCACGTGGAGTAATGAGTAGGATTCTGTGTTTTCACATGCAAAAGTTGTGTTTGATGAAAACCCTTTACCTGCCTTCCAAATGAAAACTACACTGAACAAAAATATAAACGCAACATGCAACAATTTCAAAGATTTTACTGAGTTACAGTCCATATAAGGAAATCAGTAAATTAAAATGAATTCATTAGGCACTAATCTATGCATTTCACACGACTGGGAATACAGATTACATCTGTTGGTCACAGATACAGTATCTCTGACCAACAGATGCATATATGTATTCACAGTCATGTGAAATCCATAGATTAGGGCCTAATACATGCATTTCTATTGACTTGTTTCCTTATATGGACTGTAACTCAGTAAAAAAAATTGAAATGGTTGCATGTTGCATTTATATTTTTGTTCAGTATAATTGTCATTGTGATGTATTTTGACACCCCTGTTCTGTGTCTGACCCAACACACTGAGTGTGCAACATGGATAGTGCAACAAATTCCAATATCATTGTTAATAGTTTGCAGGTTTTGAAGGAGCAGCTCACTTTTTTTGCAAAGATCCTACCATGAAATGAAAGGCATTTAGGACAGTAACTTTTTAAATTAACAACTCTCTCAATTTCAAGCTAAACATACAATGTACTTGGTTCTTGTAAACGAATGTATTAGTTTTAAGTTGCAAACTACATGAGCTAGACGTTTCATTGGGCAGTGCTTACTTTCAAATCTCATGCGCCATAACTTTACAAGTTGTCCAAACATTACAACCATACGCCCATAATGAATCATGAAATTATGCTTAGGGATGAGGGGCCTGTCTGGATAGAGGGTTTTAAATAGGTTGAGATGGTCTATGACGAACTGCTTTAAAAACACGGCTAGTTCATTTGTGACTACAGGGGCAAATATTATGCTGCATATTTCCAGCAGAAGAATGAACAACTGCCAATGCAGACTTTGCACACTAACAAGGTCTCCTAGTAAGAAAGGCAAGAAAAGGATGAGACGCCACATTTGAGTGGCTGTTTGTTTTATGGCATTTTCCGATATTCTCAAGTTCAGAATTACGCTGAGCTTATTCTTCTCATTTCCATAACCGTAATCCAAACTTGATATTCGTTTTTTTTAGCTGTTCAAAAGTGAACAGTTTATCATCATAGAAATGTTTTCGTAACATTAGTTTTACTTCCAAAGGGGCCACACCTTCTAATACATCATGAATTATGTCTACACAAACATTCTCAGTTACATGAAAGTATTAAAGTGTGTTCAAACAGGAGTCCCCCTTAATCTGTAAGGCATCTGGACACCTACTGTCCAATGGATGAGTTGCAAACTTTGCACCATCACAATATTCACACATTTTACCATCTACACTTACAGTGGCCAGTCTCCAGATCTCAACCCCATAGAAAATCTTTGGAGGGAGTTGAAAGTCTGTGTTGCCCAGCGACAGCCCCAAAACATCACTGCTCTAGGGGAGATCTGCATGGAGGAATGGGCCAAAATACCAGCAACAGTGTGTGAAAACCTTGTGAAGACTTACAGAAAACGTTTGACCTGTGTCATTGTGAACAAAGGGTATATAACAAAGTATTGAGAAACTTTTGTTATTGACCAAATACTTATTTTCCACCATAATTTGCAAATAAATTCATAAAAAATCCTACAATGTGATTTTCTGGATTTATTTTTTCTCATTTTGTCTGTCATAGTTGACGTGTACCTATGATGAAAATTACAGGCCTCTCTCATCTTTTTAAGTGGGAGAACTTGCACAATTGGTGGCTGACTAAATACTTTTTTCCCCCACTGTATTTTATACTGCATATAGAGGGTCTGCATTCTATATGAAGAGTGGTACTCAGTGATGTGTTGTGTTGTGTTGGATTTGCCCCAAACATACTGCTGTGTATTCAGGAAGTAAAGTTAATTTCTTTGCCACATTTTTAGCAGTTTTACTTTAGTGCCTTATTGCAAACATGATGCATGTTTTGGAATATTTGTATTCTGCACAGGCTTCCTTCCTTTTTTTCACTCTGTCATTTAGGTTAGTATTGTGGAGTGTCTTGAGTCAATAAGTATTTAAACCCTTTTTTATGGCTACCGTAAAAGTGTGCAAAGCTGTCATCAAGGCAAAGGGTGTCTATTTGAAGAATCTCAAATATAAAATATATTTTGATTTGTTTAACACTTTTTTGGTTACTACATGATCCATATACAGTGGGGAAAAAAAGTATTTAGTCAGCCACCAATTGTGCAAGCTCTCCCACTTAAAAAGATGAGAGAGGCCTGTAATTTTCATCATAGGTACACGTCAACTATGACAGACAAAATGAGAAAAAAAAAATCCAGAAAATCACATTGTAGGATTTTTAATGAATTTATTTGCAAATTATGGTGGAAAATAAGTATTTGGTCACCTACAAAGAAGCAAGATTTCTGGCTCTCACAGACCTGTAACTTCTTCTTTAAGAGGCTCCTCTGTCCTCCACTCGTTACCTGTAGTAATGGCACCTGTTTGAACTTGTTATCAGTATAAAAGACACCTGTCCACAACCTCAAACAGTCACACTCCAAACTCCACTATGGCCAAGACCAAAGAGCTGTCAAAGGACACCAGAAACAAAATTGTAGACCTGCACCAGGCTGGGAAGACTGCATCTGCAATAGGTAAGCAGCTTGGTTTGAAGAAATCAACTGTGGGAGCAATTATTAGGAAATGGAAGACATACAAGACCACTGATAATCTCCCTCGATCTGGGGCTCCATGCAAGATCTCACCCCGTGGGGTCAAAATGATCACAAGAACGGTGAGCAGAAATCCCAGAACCACACGGGGGGACCTAGTGAATGACCTGCAGAGAGCTGGGACCAAAGTAACAAAGCCTACCATCAGTAACACACTACGCCGCCAGGGACTCAAATCCTGCAGTGCTAGACGTGTCCCCCTGCTTAAGCCAGTACATGTCCAGGCCCGTCTGAAGTTTGCTAGAGTGCATCCAGAAGAGGATTGGGAAAATGTCATATGGTCAGATGAAACCAAAATAGAACTTTTTGGTAAAAACTCAACTCGTCGTGTTTGGAGGACAAAGAATGCTGAGTTGCATCCAAAGAACACCATACCTACTGTGAAGCATGGGGGTGAAAACATCATGCTTTGGGGCTGTTTTTCTGCAAAGGGACCAGGACGACTGATCCGTGTAAAGGAAACAATGAATGGGGCCATGTAACGTGAGATTTTGAGTGAAAACCTCCTTCCATCAGCAAGGGCATTGAAGATGAAACGTGGCTGGGTCTTTCAGCATGACAATGATCCCAAACACACCGCCCGGGCAACGAAGGAGTGGCTTCGTAAGAAGCATTTCAAGGTCCTGGAGTGGCCTAGCCAGTCTCCAGATCTCAACCCCATAGAAAATCTTTGGCGGGAGTTGAAAGTCCGTATTGCCCAGCGACAGCCCCAAAACATCACTGCTCTAGAGGAGATCTGCATGGAGGAATGGGCCAAAATACCAGCAACAGTGTGTGAAAACCTTGTGAAGACTTACAGAAAACGTTTGACCTGTGTCATTGCCAACAAAGGGTATATAACAAAGTATTGAGAAACTTTTGTTATTGACCAAATACTTATTTTCCACCATAATTTGCAAATAAATTCATTAAAAACCTTACAATGTGATTTTCTGGATTTTTTTTCCTCATTTTCTCTGTCATAGTTGACGTGGACCTATGATGAAAATTACAGGCCTCTCTCATATTTTTAAGTGGGAGAACTTGCACAATTGGTGGCTGACTAAATACTTTTTTTCCCCACTGTATGTTATTTCATAGTTTTGATGTATTCACTATTATTCTACAATATAAAAAATAGTCAAAATAAAGAAAAACCCTAGAATGAGTAGGTGTATCCAAACTTTTGACTGGTAGTGTATGTACCAAGTCTCAATATTCACAAGAGAAAGATTCTAAACTTCTAAACAAAGTTGTAAACTCTTTACATATACTTATGCTACTTTCACATAACATATAGTACAATGTCAGTGTCAGTGTATGCATCCTTAGATGCTATGTGAATGTGTTATTTTGTGAAGATGTTCCCCCTGTATATATTCCTTAACATCTTAGATACTTAGACCTATCACTAAAAGCTTCAGTCATACAAAAGTTATACTTTATTCCGAACTAGTAAGATTGTCTCACCCCATGTTCAAGAATGGCCCTTTTCCCTTTATTCAGATTACAACCTCTCAATTTCAGTTATTTTAAAAGGAAATACTCTCCCAAATATCACAATTTCTAAAACAAGCCATAGAAAGTTGGTTGCAATTTCAATTTAATCCTAAACTACAGAACAAATAATGCAACAAATATTATGGTTAAACTCAAATGTACTAATTGATTAAAAAAACATTATCTTTTGAATAAAAAAAAAAAAAAGGTATAATCTTCGTAAATGATATCATAGTTAGGACTGGTGGAGTTATGTCGCACATGCAGCTAACAAAAACATATGGAAATGTCTGCTCTACCCAAAATTACAACCAAATTATTGCAGCATTACCGCAAAAATGGAAGAGGAAAGTGGAAGGGGGAAAAAGTAAGGAACTTGTCTGTCGGCCCTGCATTAATTAACATAATTGGTTAAAGAAAATTGTGATAAATAAAAAAGTATACCAGTTTCATTTAAGGACCAAAGGATTGACAGCCGTCCCATATAGATTGCAAAATAGTTGGGAAGAGATTTTTGACGTACCGATTCCATGGCATAGTGTTTATGAACTGATACGCAAAACGACGCCGGATTGAAAACTTATAATTTTTCAAATTTACATTATTATATAAAATTCTTGCTACGAATAAAATGTTATTTATATGGGTGATACAATCTTCCTAGCTCTGCAGATTTTGCTGCGAAGAGACAGAATCATTAGATCATTTGTTTTGGTACTGTCCATTTGTAGCTTGTTTTTGGTCACAGGTCCAGGAATGGCTGAAGGATTGCAATATTTACCTGGAGCTAACCCTGCAGATAGCACTACTGGGTGATCTGAAAAGTCATAGTCAATCGATCAATAGTATAATAATACTTTTAGCAAAAATGTTTATTTTCAATTTACAATCTGTAGAAACAATGACAATAGAAGGGTTCAGAACTTTTGTGAAACATCACAGTACAGTTGAAAAATATATGTCAAGTAGAAATCCAACATGGATGGTGTTAAGAGATAGCTGGTGGTGTTGAGTGGAGCTGAAGGATGGGACTAATAACAACAACTAATAACAACAAGATAACTAATATAAAGCATACTGTAGGTTATATGTTATAGGTTAAGAGCTTTTGTGAAAGAGCACAGTTAGAAAGATATGGCATATAGAAACAAACCGGATGGACATAATGAAAATGATCGGAGAGTTTGAGGGTAGAGGAAGTTCAGGAGTAAAAACAAATGTATAAGCTGGAAGTAGAGGCCTAAGCGTTGTTGTTCACTAATTTACTCCAATTAGGGAAGGGGTCGTGGGGTTGGAAAGTAATAAAGGGAAATATATTTTTTAAAAGGATATGTACAGTTGAAGTCGTAAGTTTACATACACCTTCGCCAACATTTAACCTCAGTTTTTCACAATTCCTGACATTTAATCCTAGGAACAATTCCCTGTCTTAGGTGAGTTAGGATCACTACTTTATTTTAAGAATGTGAAATGTCAGAATAATAGTAGAGAGAATGATTTATTTCAGCTTTTATTTATTTCATCACATTCCAGTGGGTCAGAAGTTTACATACACTCAATTAGTATTTGGTAGCATTGCCTTTAAATTGTTTAACTTGGGTCAAACGTTTCGGGTAGCCTTCCACAAGCTTCCCACAATAAGTTGGGTGAATGTTGGCCCATTCCTCTTGACAGAGCTGGTGTAACTGAGTCAGGTTTGTAGGCCTCCTTGCTCGCACACACTTTTTCAGTTCTGCTCACACATTTTCTATAGGATTGAGGTCAGGGCTTTGTGATGGTAACTCCAATACCATGACTTTGTTTTCCTTAAGCCATTTTGCCACAACTTTGGAAGTAAGCTTGGGGTCATCGTCCATTTGGAAGACCCATTTGCGACCAAGCTTTAACTTCCTGACTGATGTATTGAGATGTTGCTTCAATATATCCACATAATTTTCCTTCCTCATGATGCCATCTATTTTGTGAAGTGCACCAGTCCCTCCTACAGCAAAGCACCCCCACAGCATGATGCTGCCACCCCTGTGCTTCACGGTTGGGATGGTGTTATTCGGCTTGCAAGCAACCCCCTTTTTCCTCCAAACATAACGATGGTCATTATGGCCAAACAGTTCTATTTTTGTTTCATCAGACCAGAGGACATTTCTCCAAAAAGTACAATCTTTGTCCCAATGTGCAGTTGCAAACCGTAGTCTGGCTTTTTTTATGGCGGTTTTGGAGCAGTGGCTTCTTCCTTGTTGAGCAGTGTGGTATCGCGTCGAATGCTGGTGCTCATTGCTGTCAAACAAAGGAGTCTGCTCATACTGAACCTCTGATCATGTTTATTCATATCACAAGCTTCCAGCATGAGTTACAGACTTGCAGGGTCTGGAGAAACAGCGTCCCAAACATAATCTGTCTGTTTCTGCCCGCTCTTTGTCTAGCCCATACTTATAAACAATGGCAATAAATGGGTTGCTCCCTTTTTCGTCCAATCACCTATCCCCCCTGGGGCGTCACCCTACAACTGCTATATTTGAACTAAGATAAACAACATTCCATTTCTTCATGAAAAACATTTAACAAAGGCATAACCCTAATACACAACATTTCCCCCCTTCGAGACTAACTAAAAGTCTCAAAAACAAACAGAATAGGATTATGACAAGTACCAATTTATCTTATTGAGTATCTTTAACATTAAACCAAAAACATTCTCCTCTAGAGTGTAAATACCTTTCTATGAAATATGAATAACTGTTTATGAAGTGTGAATACATTACTATGAAATATGAACAAATCTTTATGGAGTGTGAGAGCGAAAAACTGTCCGGCAGCCATCTTTCCAGATCCATCCATCAATCAAGACAATAAAATTCTCTCACGGTCCCTCTGCCCCAGGCAACCACCTAGGTACTCCCAATGACTTCATAACTCTTTATAAATGCATTTGAAACTATGATGCAATTAAATACACATGTAAGCCCCAGCAAACAAAATACTATCCAAAAAATGTCCACTCTAAGGCTGGTCAACCCATTGGACCCTACAGTGGACCTCTCACTGCCTAGACTCCCTGTCCCTAAGCATCAACGAAATAATAACATCAAATATCCTTCTACAAAAATTAATACCTAAGAATATGACACAAATTATGTATTACACATGCAAATATGTCTATATTTCATTGCAGACACTGGAATGTAGTCCACTACACTTCATCTCCTCCGTAGTCTCCTCTTCTAATGCATTGTTGATGATGGAATCGGAATCTTTCCACACCTTCTTTGTTGCATCTCCTCCAGTCATTGTCCTTTCATATTGTCCCTTCATATTGTCCTTGTTTGAGTATTTCAATCTCCACATATTCCCCCAAATGCTTCTGGAAGAAAAGAAAAGACCAAACAGTATCTTTTGCAAAACAACACTTTCAAATTAAACATCAATATCAACTAAGAATATAAAAATGATATATAAATGATGTATGAATCACATTATCCTATTCCCCCCTTTGATTCATAAAATCATACTAAAAATCACACTAATATTGAAATTTTTTTTTGGGAAAAATGATCAAATAATCAAAAAGGATATTTATCCATCCAGTTCTACTTGTCCATCTTCATCCAGATCAGGAACAGTCAACAACGGCATCTGAGTGTTGTCTCCAGGCATCACTCTCCAACCTATCTCAATATCATAGCTTTCTCAAAGGTCAGTAACAAATTACAAACATCACACAGTGCTATCAAAGCTGCAACTAAAATCTGAACCATCACTGCCCCTACTGGGCCTACCTGATCTTGCAACCAAGTCTTCGCTGACCATCCAGCTCCTTCAGATCTACCAAACGCATCCCTTATATTCTTCAATGCATATATAACCCTAGTGATAATATCTGAACTTTCTGGACTCAAAGTATAACTAACATTATCAATATGATCTTCCCAAATGTTACACCATACCATGGAAAAAGTCCCCCCTTCTCCCTTAGATTTATCCTTCAATGATAGGCTTGAAGACTATGACATGTCGCCATGTCTCTTTTCACCCTATTTTCAACCCTAGCTTCAGATTTATCTGTGTCCGGTGCTACCCCTCTTAATGGTAGAAACCTCATATGGAAGCTTCAACGTTGACATGTAACAACATCCTGTCCATCCATAGGGTAAGAATATATATGCTTTATCACCACAAACCCTCCAAATATCTCTAAAATTCACAATAGTTACATTGTCAGGCAAAAGCTAATCTTTTAACCCTCAAAGTCCTGCTCTTCTTACTAACTGGAACATAAAAAGTTACATTATATTTGTCATCTCTAACCTTATGTTCATGCTTATCCAAAGTCATCATATAATCATCACAATCTAATATTCCCATAAACATACCCCTTACATCATATGTTTTATTAGAACAAAAACAACTTTTAGCCCTCACTGGTTTCACCTCCAATACTTCAGGGTTCGCTGTTACCTGATTTTACTTCCCATCTAACAAATTCACATAAGTTAATTTACTTAACCCAGAACACCTAAACCTAGGCTTAAACAAATGTTTAATTATTCTCCATAATTATCTCTCCATGTGGGAGGAACGTCCCCATCCTAACCCTAAAAACAGCGTTCCCCTAAAATTGGTGCTGGAGATATTGGTTCCCTTAAAATCAAATGCGATATATTTATGGCTTTAATAACTATCCATGTTGAAAGAGTTAAATTGCTTCTCACTGTTGTTATAATAGACTGAAGTGTTGATGTCATTGTTGTTACTTCATTCATTTTCCCCAAAGCTTTGAACTCTTTGCTTGTACTTCCATCTATCACCACTAGTGTCACTTTTTCCAACTCTCAGTCCTACCTCTAATCCCTGACTTTCAAACTTTTGATTATAAAAAAATACACCTATAATTACCTTGATCTCCCTGCTGGGAACTGTAAATATAGATACTCAATCACCCTCAATCTTCTCTTATCATTCAGCAACGCATCTGCTCCTAACAGATCTAAACTCCTAACATTGAAACTTAGCTTACTGTCTTAGAGTTCCTTCAACCCTAGTTCCTAACTTTTTTAATCTAATCTTTTCTCCTAACCTTTAAAAACCTTTTCCACTGATTTATTCACAAAATCCTTTACCACCAATTTTAGAATATGTGATGACTTCTTTACACACAGACTTGGCAAACGACTAAACACCTTTTAGCCTAGCCTGAGATCTCTTGGTGTAAGAATGTAACCCAGAATAACAGTCACCCCTTTTAACTTTATTTTTCAGACAGATTGTCTAATAGGCAGTCTAATAGATTATCATCCTTCCTATGATATTATCTTTTCAAGCAAATATGATTCCCAAAAACCCTATTCTTTTAAAAATCTTCTACCAGACAGCCGTCTAGTGTACATCTTATTGTACAGTTCAATTTACACAATGCATCTCTTCCCAACAATGCAATAGTATATGTTATAATATTAGTATGTCTATTTTAGCTTCTCTTTGATTTTTATAGCAGAGCTCAATTGGTTCATTAAGAGTAATTAGCTGTTTTACTACCTCAAATCCCTATCCTAATTAGTTAATTTTACATAGTGAGATGTTTAACCTCTTTAGGCTGAACACAGATATGGTTTTCCACTATTATTTCTCATAGTCCTCTGTTTTTACTTCAATTGTTAGATATTTTCTCTTCTTCTCTAATCGGTGCTATCAGCTGACACCCCCCTTCGTATCTTCTAGGCACTCTAGAATCCTTAGGGTTCACCTGGAGAACAGATGATCTTGACTTGCCCCTGTATCTTCCTTAAAAATGTTCTCTGTTGTTTCCTCCTGGCCCATTGCACTCACAGGTAAAGTAACCAACCTGTCCATAATTATAACAGTCTTCTGAAAGTTGCTGGAAGTGTAGCTGAAATCTTCCTCCTCCTTCTAAGCCTTCTCATCCTCTTCAATTCTGTGTCTGTCCAGAAACTGGCTGTGGATATGGAACACCTGGTACCCCCCTTGGTGGCTGGTACAATTGCGGTTGGCCTTGTTCAGTTGAAGCTGTAGCAGTGATTGTTGATTTGGTTCACTCTGATTCTTCATAACCAAAGCTTCTCTTCTCCACCAGTTGTATGATTGAGTTTTCTGAGAGTTTCTTGATCCTGTTCTTTCTTGCTGTTGACATATCAGGATTCTTCAAAAGCTTATATTCTAAGTTCGGTCCTCGAAATATCATCTTCCATCATCTTCTTACTAGTGGCCTTTCCTTGACCCCAATGTATTCTTCTCCTCCAATTCTTGGGATTCTTTTCTCAGCAGTTTCTCCTTCTGTATCTTCTCTTCTTGAGTTGTTCATTCAGTTGTGTTACTTCTTCTAAACTATTCGCTTTATCCAGGCATGATAAGCATCGGTCTATATCTCCTTCTATTTCTTCTGTGCCAATCATTGTCGAATAAAATCCTCTTGAACATAAAGCACCTTTAATCTCTAAGTCTTCTTCCCGAACCTCATTCTTCTCTTAGTTTCCAGACCTCTGGGTTTTTCTTACTTCTGGAGTTTTGGATTCATCTTTCTGGTCGTTTCTGCTTGTCCTCTATCTATTATTTGTTCATCTTCATCTCTGATGCAATAATCACCCTGCTGGAGGATCACTGGAAGCTGAGGATAAACATCCCTAAGCTCTACTTCCTTCTCATAAGGTGGGTGTCTTTGCTGAATCCGTATGTGAGAAAGGTGTACTAACTTCTGCCATTAGTTTTTCTGTCGCCTTCTCTATACCGTTGTTTATCTTATCGCTGGAATCTTTTATCAGTTTTTGTTTGAGAATGAAGGGCAACTTTTGTTTCATTTGCCGGATAACCTAGCAATACTTTAGTTAAAGGGTTACTATTTTGTACTATACCAACCGGTGTAATGACTTTCATAGCCTTGCTGTCCTTTCCCATTGTAACAACCCTTTTATATTCCTTTATTGTGAATTATGTTATTTTAGACTATATAGCCTATGGCTTCCCCCCTTTAATTATTAATATAAACCAAACAACCCAAAAAAATAAATTTACAAAAAAAATCAAAAAAAATAAATAAATCAACCAAAATATGAATATGAAAAAATTCAAAAAATTTTTTTTAATCAAAAACCATTTCTAATTAAAATAAAAAATCAATTAAAAAATCAATTAAAAATTATGAATAATTAAAACCAATTTTTATTTCTATATCCTATCTTATCTTATTCATATCACAAGCTTCCAGCATGAGTTACAGACTTGCAGGGTCTGGAGAAACAGCATCCCAAACATAATCTGTCTGTTTCTGCCCGCTCTTTGTCTAGCCCATACTTATAAACAATGGCAATAAATGGGTTGCTCCCTTTTTCGTCCAATCACCTATCCCCCCTGGGGCGTCACCCTACAACTGCTATATTTGAACTAAGATAAACAACATTCCATTTCTTCATGAAAAACATTTGACAAAGGCATAATCCTAATACACGACAGCAGCCTTTCAGGTTATGTCGATATAGGACTAGTTTTACTGTGGATATAGATACTTTTGTACCTGTTTCCTCCAGCATCTTCACAAGGTCCTTTGCTATTGTTCTGGGATTGATTTGCACTTTTCACACCAAAGTACGTTCATCTCTAGCAGACAGAACGCGTCTCCTTCCTGAGCAGTATGACAGCTGTGTGGTCCCATGGTGTTTATACTTGCATACTATTGTTTGTACAGATGAACGTGGTACCTTCAGGCATTTGGAAATTGCTCTCAAGGATGAACCAGACTTGTGGAGGTCTACACATTTTTTTCTGAGGTCTTGGCTGATTTCTTTAGATTTTCCCATGATGTCAAGCAAAGAGGCACTGAGTTTGAAGGTAGGCCTTGAAATACAGCCACAGGTACACCTCCAATTGACTCAAACGAAGTCAATTAGCCTATCAGAAGCTTCTAAAGCCATGACATCATTTTCTGGAATTTTCCAAGCTGGTTAAAGGCACAGTCAACTTAGTGTATGTAAACTTCTGACCCACTGGAATTGTGATACAGTGAATTATAAGTGAAATAATTTGTCTGTAAACAATTGCTGGAAAAATTACTTGTGTCATGCACAAAGTAGATGTCCTAACCGACTTGCCAAAACTATAGTTTTCTAACAAGAAATTTGTGGAGTGGTTGAAAAACGTGTTTTAATGACTCCAACCTAAGTGTATGTAAACTTCCGACTTCAACTGTACATAGTCAATGGTAGGCTTCGAGGGGACTCCTACGGTAGGTACACCTATAGCTAATCTCTTGGCAGTAGTACTGTAGACTACTTTATCACCGACCTCAACCCAGAGTCTTTCAGAGCGTTCAGTCAGCCCACTGACACCCCTATCAGATCACAGCAAAATCACAAACTACTTGAACGGAGCAATAATCAACAATGAGGCATCGAAGCCAAACAAACTGCATACGATTAAGAAATGCTACAGATGGAAGGAGGGTAGTGTAGAAACCTACCAAAAAACAATTGGCCAACAACAAATCCAATCCCTCCTAGACAACTTCCTGGACAAAATGTTTTCCTGCAATAGTGAAGGTGTAAACTTAGCAGTAGGATGCCTGAACAATATATTTGACCTATCAGCATGACAGAAAACAGCTCATTGTGGTTGAAAAATCCATAGACTCAAATTACTTCTGGGAAAATTGGAACGCACTAAACAAACACCACGAAGATCTATCTATCCAAAATGGAGATGTATGGATAAACCACTTCTCCAAACCTTTCGGCCATATAACAAAGAATCAGCTATTAAAGACTACCAGAACCCACTGGATTCTCCAATTACATTGGGGCAAAATACAAATCCTCCAACCCAAAAAGGCCTGTGGTGTGATGGTATACTAAACAAAATGATAAAATATACAGAACACAAATTCAAATGGTATATTCTTAAACTCTTCAACATTACCCTCAGCTCTGACATCTTCCCTAATATTTGGAACCAAGGCCTGACCACCCCAATCCACAAAAGTGGAGACAAATTTGACTCCAAAAATAACAGTGGAATATGCGTCAGCAGCAATCTCTGAAAAATCCCCTGCAGTATCATCAACAGCAGACTACATCTCCTCAGTGAAAACAATGTCCTGAGCAAATGTCAAATTGGCTTCTTAACACAATACTGTACGGCAGACCATGTACAGTGGGGAAAAAAAGTATTTAGTCAGCCACCAATTGTGCAAGTTCTCCCACTTAAAAAGATGAGAGAGGCCTGTAATTTTCATCATAGGTACACGTCAACTATGACAGACAAATTGAGAAAAGAAAATCCAGAAAATCACATTGTAGGATTTTTTATGAATTTATTTGCAAATTATGGTGGAAAATAAGTATTTGGTCACCTACAAACAAGCAAGATTTCTGGCTCTCACAGACCTGTAATTTCTTCTTTAAGAGGCTCCTCTGTCCTCCACTCGTTACCTGTATTAATGGCACCTGTTTGAACTTGTTATCAGTATAAAAGACACCTGTCCACAACCTCAAACAGTCACACTCCAAACTCCACTATGGCCAAGACCAAAGAGCTGTCAAAGGACACCAGAAACAAAATTGTAGACCTGCACCAGGCTGGGAAGACTGAATCTGCAATAGGTAAGCAGCTTGGTTTGAAGAAATCAACTGTGGGAGCAATTATTAGGAAATGGAAGACATACAAGACCACTGATAATCTCCCTCGATCTGGGGCTCCACGCAAGATCTCACCCTGTGGGGTCAAAATGATCACAAGAACGGTGAGCAAAAATCCCAGAACCACACGGGGGGACCTAGTGAATGACCTGCAGAGAGCTGGGACCAAAGTAACAAAGCCTACCATCAGTAACACACTACGCCGCCAGGGACTCAAATCCTGCAGTGCTAGACGTGTCCCCCTGCTTAAGCCAGTACATGTCCAGGCCCGTCTGAAGTTTGCTAGAGTGCATCCAGAAGAGGATTGGGAGAATGTCATATGGTCAGATGAAACCAAAATAGAACTTTTTGGTAAAAACTCAACTCGTCGTGTTTGGAGGACAAAGAATGCTGAGTTGCATCCAAAGAACACCATACCTACTGTGAAGCATGGGAGTGAAAACATCATACTTTGGGGCTGTTTTTCTGCAAAGGGACCAGGACGACTGATCCGTGTAAAGGAAAGAATGAATGGGGCCATGTATTGTGAGATTTTGAGTGAAAACCTCCTTCCATCAGCAAGGGCATTGAAGATGAAACGTGGCTGGGTCTTTCAGCATGACAATGATCCCAAACACACCGCCCGGGCAATGAAGGAGTGGCTTCGTAAGAAGCATTTCAAGGTCCTGGAGTCTCCAGATCTCAACCCCATAGAAAATCTTTGGAGGGAGTTGAAAGTCTGTGTTGCCCAGCGACAGCCCCAAAACATCACTGCTCTAGAGGAGATCTGCATGGAGGAATGGGCCAAAATACCAGCAACAGTGTGTGAAAACCTTGTGAAGACTTACAGAAAACGTTTGACCTGTGTCATTGCCAACAAAGGGTATATAACAAAGTATTGAGAAACTTTTGTTATTGACCAAATACTTATTTTCCACCATAATTTGCAAATAAATTCATAAAAAATCCTACAATGTGATTTTCTGGATTTTTTTTTCTCATTTTGTCTGTCATAGTTGACGTGTACCTATGATGAAAATTACAGGCCTCTCTCATCTTTTTAAGTGGGAGAACTTGCAAAATTGGTGGCTGACTAAATACTTTTTTTCCCCACTGTATACACCCTGCACACCCTTATTGCCTGGTGTTTTGCAGGTACTATTTAATGAAGCTGCCAGTTGAGGACCTATGAGGCACCTGTTTCCCAAACTAGACACTCAAATGTATTTGTCCTCTTGCTCAGTTGTGCACCGGGGCCTCCCACTCTTCTTTCTATTCTGGTTATAGCCAGTTTGCGCTGTTCTGTGAAGGGAGTAGTACACAGCGTTGTACGAGATCTTCAGTTTCATGGCAATTTCTCGCATGGAATAGCCTTCATTTCTCAGAACAAGAATAGACTGACGAGTTTCAGAAGAAAGTTATTTGATTCTGGCCATTTTTATTCTGTAATCGAACCCACAATTGCTGATGCTCCAGATACTCAACTAGTCTCAAGAAGGCCAGTTTTATTGCTTCTTTAAATCAGCACAACAGTTTTCAGCTGTGCTAACATAATTGCAAAAGGGATTTCTAATGATCAATTAGCCTTTTAAAATGATAAACTTGGATTAGCAAACACAACGTGCCATTGGAACACAGGACTAATGTTTGCTGATAACGGGCCTCTGTACGCCTATGTAGATATTCCATAAAAAATCAGCAGTTTCCAGCTACAATAGCCATTTACAACATTAACAATGTCTACAATATATTTCTGATCAATTTGATGTTATTTTAATGGACAAAAAAATGGCTTTTTTTGTGAAGTGACTTTTGAGGGAAAAAAGTATTTGATCGCCTGCTGATTTTGTACGTTTGCCCACTGACAAAGATATGATCAGTCTATAATTTTTATGGTAGGTTTATTTGAACAGTGAGAGACAGAATAACAAAAAAATCCAGAAAAACGCATGTTATAAATTGATTTGCATTTTAATGAGGGAAATAAGTATTTGACCCCTCTGCAAAACATGACTTAGTACTTGGTGGCAAAACCCTTGTTGGCAATCACAGAGGTCGAACGTTTCTTGTAGTTGGCCACCAGGTTTGCACACATCTCAGGAGGGATTTTGTTCCACTCCTCTTTGCAGATCTTCTCCAAGTCATTAAGGTTTCGAGGCTGACGTTTGGCAACTCGAACCTTCAGCTCCCTCCACAGATTTTCTATGGGATTAAGGTCTGAAGACTGGCTAGGCCACTCCAGGACTTAATGTGCTTATTCTTGAGCCACTCCTTTGTTGCCTTGGCCGTGTGTTTTGGGTCATTGTCATGCTGGAATACCCATCCATCCCATTTTCAATGCCCTGGCTGAGGGAAGGAGGTTCTCACCCAAGATTTGACGGTACACGGCCCGTCCATCGTCCCTTTGATGCGGTGAAGTTCTCCTGTCCCCTTAGCAGAAAAACACCCCCAAAGCATAATGTTTCCACCTCCATGTTTGACAGTGGGGATGGTGTTCTTGAGCTCATAGGCAGCATTCCTCCTCCTCCAAACACGGCGAGTTGTGTTGATGCCAAAGAGCTCGATTTTGGTCTCATCTGACCACAACACTTTCACCCAGGTCTCCTCTGAATCATTCAGATGTTCATTGGCAAACTTCAGACGGCCCTGTACATGTGCTTTCTTGAGCAAGGGGACCTTGCGGGCGCTGCAGGATTTTAGTCCTTCACGGCGTAGTGTGTTACCAATTGTTTTCTTGGTGACTATGGTCCCAGCTGCCTTGAGATCATTGACAAGATCCTCCTGTGTAGTTCTGGGCTGATTCCTGATACCATTCTCATGATCATTACAACTCCACGAGGTGAGATCTTGCATGGAGCCCCAGGCCGAGGGAGATTGACAGTTATTTTGTGTTTCTTCCATTTGCGAAAAATTGCACCAACTGTTGTCACCTTCTCACCAAGCTGCTTGGCGATGGTCTTGTAGCCCAATCCAGCCTTGTGTAGGTCTACAATCTTGTCCCTGACATCCTTGGAGAGCTCTTTGGTCTTGGCCATGGTGGAGAGTTTGGAATCTGATTGATTGATTGCTTCTGTGGACAGGTGTCTTTTATACAGGTAACAAACTGAGATTAGGAGCACTCCCTTTAAGAGTGTGCTCCTAATCTCAGCTCGTTACCTGTATAAAACGACACCTGGGAGCCAGAAATCTTTCTGATTGAGAGGGGGTCAAATACTTATTTATTTATAACATTTTTGACATGCGTTTTTCTGGATTTTATTGTTGTTATTCTGTCTCTCACTGTTCAAATAAATCTACCATTAAAATTATAGACTGATACGTTCTTTATTAGTGGGCAAATGTACAAAATCAGCAGGGGATCAAATACTTTCTTCCCTCACTGTACCAAAAATATAAACGCAACATTCAACAATTTCAACAATTTTACTTTACTACACATCAGTGAAATGAAATCAGGGGCGCAGCCATGGGTGGGACTGGGAGGGCTAAGCCCACCAACTCGGAAGCCAGGCCCAGCCAATCAGAATGAGTTTTCCCCCACAAAAGGGCATTATTACAGACAGAAATACTCCTCAGTTTCATCAGCTGTCCGGGTGGCTGGTCTGAGATGATCCCGCAGGTGAAGAAGCTGGATGTGGAGGTCCTGGGCTGGCATGGTTACACGTGGTCTGCGGTTGTGAGGCTGGCTGTAGGTACTGCCAAATTCTCTAAAACGACATTGGAAATATCTGTAGCTACAGATTATTTGGTGTAACAATGATTTAACCAAAGATTTTTGGTATCCATTACTGGGAGTTACATGATAGGTACTGTTTGGTGTAGCACAGAGAATTTTAGACTAACCTTGGCGATACTGTCTTTGTCCTCGATTTGTGGAAACAGGAGTCTCATAAAATGTCAGTGTCCAGTTGCAGGAGGTCCATTTGAATTTAGAAAATGCTCCGTTATTAAAATAAATAATTTTTGCTCCATGAAGTAATCCAACAAAGTGTAGCCGCCATCTCGTCTATTTCAATTCTTCTATTATTTTTTTTTTTTGTCATTTAGCAGACGCTCTTATCCAGAGCGACTTACAGTTAGTGAGTGCATACATTTTTTTTTTATACTGGCCCCCCGTGGGAAACGAACCCACAACCCTGGCATTGCAAGTGCCATGCTATACCAACTGAGCTACACAGGGCACATTGATCGAGACAGGTGGGTGTCCACCCCAAAGTGCCGTAGACAATGAGAGCAGATTTGAAATAGACAAGATGGCGGCATACACTTTGTTGGATTACTTCATGGAGCAAAAATTATTTATTTTAAAAACTGAGCAGTAAACTGTTAGCTAGCAAAAATAATTGTTATTTACATCTGTTTGGAATCCTATCTTGCATCATGCCTATACTTTGTGAGATTGAAATACATCCAGAATCATAACCAATGTCAACCCTCATCAATTATGTTACATAGCTAGCTAGTAAAATTATTTACAGTTGCTGATGTTACACGTTTGCTAAGAAGTTAAAAATGCAAGGCGTGGCGCATAACAAGTTAGCAGGTTTTACAATCGAGATACAATAGATCTCCGATTGTAAAACCTCTTCTATTTTTAAGTCATAGATATGGCTACCTGTAGTTGTTTAGCTAACTTAGCAAACAGAATACACAAAAATGTTTCCCCCCACTGTAACACAGTAGTATATTAGCCAGCAATACACAACATGGGTTTTAGTAGATAGACTAAAGTTAGCTAGCTAGCTAGGTGGCTTGCAGGAAAAATAACTTACTTAGCTAGGCACCGTATTTGTCATCTGCCCTCTTGGTGCTTGCATCGGCTGAAGCTGAGCTTCTAGCTAAATCCAACTCTTTGTTTCGAATCCTCTTCGCTATATTCCGGTTGAAACACGTATGGTTGAATGTCTCCATGTAGCTAATAGAACATAGAACAAAATGCTCCATTGTCGAATTCGTGTTGATGAGAGGAATCACTTGAAGCCATTAAGGTCTGGTCAGTTCTTTCAGTTTTGCCAAAAGGATTGTGTTGTTAGTGTCCCTCTCAAAAAAGCCTGCCTTGGGGGAGAGATGGGGCCAGAGCATGAAGCACCGCCCCACACGAGTTGTAGTCTTTCAGAGACTGGAAACATTTGTCAGCTTGTATATTTAGCAATGAATCCGACGATAGGAACATCGCTTAAAGACGTCCAATGGCTATATCGAACAAGGACAACCATATCTACGCGCACAAAAATGTATAGTGCGATCAGTATAACATGGAGCCTTCGCGAAATGCCACAAAGCAGGACATTTATTTTCAAATCTCTCCAGGCGGAACCGGGTGCTATGGTCATATGAGACGAAAACTGAGCTCTTTGGCCACAAACACCAGTGGTGGGTTTGGCCTCGAAATAAAGATGCATATGCAGAAAATAAACTCATACCTACTGTAAAATATGGTGTTGGATCTTTGTTTTGGGGCTGTTTTGCTTCCAGTGGTCCTGGGGCCTTTGTTAAGGTCAACGGCATCATGAAAGCTACCAAATATCAGTTTTAGCCAAAAACCTGGTTGCCTCTGCCAGGAGGCTAAAACTTCACCGCAAGTGGAACTTCCAGCAAGACAATGACCCGAAGCACACATCAACATCCAAAGAGAAATGGTTAATTGACCACAAAATAAACATTTTAGTCTCCGGACTTGAACCCCATTGGAAACCTGTGGTTTAAATAGAAGAAGGCAGTCCATTAGCGCAGGTTGAAGGCTATCAAGGATCTGGAAAGGTTCTATATGGAGGAATGTATTGAAAACAATAATTGACACCTATCTTTTGGGGATTTGTAAAAAATTACTTATTAAACAAAATATTTTTCTCTGAGCAATTTTATTAGTATAAAATAATCTTAAATTTCCAGTTTTTTTTTAGCATTCAATTTAGCTCAGTATTTGCATGATTTATTTTATAGTATTTTTTGCAAATTTTTTCAAGGGTGCCAATGATTTTGGAGGTGATTACATGTCTCATGTCGGAGGCTGACCTAGCACATGCCCTCCAAAAGCGGGAGTAGCGGGAGTTTGAATGTCTGTCTCCCCATCTCATTTATAATTTATCTTATAAAAAAAGAGAATGGGATTCCACTCCCTTAAAAAAAATATCCTTATTGTCTGTTTTTTTTATTCAGGGAAGGTTAAAGCGGTTTCACCATTGATCTCTTTTCCAATGATGTTTTATAATATCAGAATAATTTTTGTTTGATTGGCGGTAAACAAATTATTGTTATACTATTAAAAACGTAATCCCATACACAATTTACATTTTGGCCAAGACAATCTTGCCATCTTCTTTTATTATTTTCAGGTCTTACAATGTATTCTTACATTTATCTTAGATTCAAAAACATGATGCTAAAGATGACTGTATGGTGTACTAGCTGTTAAATGCACACTGCGTTACCGTTACAGTTGAATTTGTATCATGTGTCGGAAACCACATTAGGTGTGTTCTATCAAATCATCCCCCACACGTGCCAGAAGAACAGCGGTAATAATAAACATAGGCTAATAATCATTTATAAAATGGACAGATCTGGAGAAACAGTGTAAGACACATTGTCCCCTTGGAGCATCTTTTCCTGTTTCCAGATGAAGAAGATCAACATAGAAGGAAGAAAATGATTGGATAAAAGAAGGAAAAAAAGATTTTAAAAAAGAATCGCAAAATGCTCCTGCCACCTGGACAAAAAGGCTAATAGCTGATGGTATGATTGATGTCCTTTAAAAAGAGCATTAAGACATAATCCAGTTAGTATTCAAATAAAGTGAGAGGGGGATGATTGAAAGGGCAGTATAGTAGAGGGATTGATTGAGGGTAAAAGAGAGAGGGATAGAGAGTATGTGAGAGGGTCGCATTGATTCCCTCTAGCTTATGGTTTAAAAAAGGGACTCCTTTTGATTCAAGGGGGGGGGGGGGGGGGTAACAGATCAGCTCGGCTGTTAATCTCAGTTTAAGTATGGTCGGTGAGAACGGTTCCCGCGTCATTCCTCTCTATGCCGTGAACCGTTGTCGTCTTGACAATATTCGTGTTCTGGGCTCGCTTGGTCAGTTCATTGGCTATCGGCTAATTGCTCCCGCCACAGCATTGGCCGCTGCGGCCCTGGGGGGCGGGCTCCTGAAGGTCCACTCCAGTCCTGGTCCGGCCCCCTGCCCCGCCTCCACCTTGCGCCTCGTTCTTGGGCAGCTTCTTGGCTATAAGGACAGAGAGTAGAGTGGGCATTAATGCTGCATCCGTGTGGTCCTGGAATTATCAGAGACACGGAACATCCCAAATGGGAAACTAGGAAGGAACAGCTACTGGAATTTCTGTTGTCCAAAACCGTTCATTATGAGCTTCCGAAGTCTAAAATACGGGGGTGGGGAAACTCAGGTAACACCGGGTTTTCTAGTCTGGATGTTATGAATTTCCCATTTCAGAGGAGCACTTGAATGCAGCACAAGAATAGCTAAAAACCCTTTAGGTAAAGGTCAAATAATTATATAAAGTGGATTCCTCTCCATCTGGAAAGCCAATACCTAGTAGCTGAAAGCCAATTCCTATACTGTTTGCATTGTATTGGTTGATCTTGACTGTAAGACTAAGTTGTTCTTGACTGTCTGCTAAATAATGGCATCTGCCATTTTGAATTCACCCTATACCGGTCTTTTCAAAGTAGCAAAGATGTAACGGTGGAGGTCTATTCAGACTATTGTGATAAATCCATAGAATTATCATACATATGACTATTGATGATGACTATAGGCCTATCTATAGTGCTTGGAGTAAGTTGGGACTCACTAGGTAGACAGTTGCCCTTACCTATGGCCATGAAGATTTCATTGACATTCATAGCAGTCTTGGCAGAAGTCTCCATGAACAGTAGACTGTTATCATCAGCATAGGCCTGTACTTCCTGTAAAGACAGAGGTCAATTATTACTGAACAAAAACATAAATTCCACATGCAAAAATTTCAAAGGCCCTAATCTATGGATTTCATAGGACTGGGAAAACAGATACCTGCCGATATTGCAGGTTTTCCTACTTACAAAGCAAAAATCCAGAAAATCACATTGTATGATTTTTAAGTAATTAATTTGCATTTAATTGCATGACATAAGTATTTGATCACCTACCAACCAGTAAGAATTCCGGCTCTCACAGACCTGTTAGTTTTTCTTTAAGAAGCCCTCCTGTTCTCCACTCATTACCTGTATTAACTCCACCTGTTTGAACTCGTTACCTGTATAAAAGACACCTGTCCACACACTCAGACTCCAACCTCTCCACAATGGCCAAGACCAGAGAGCTGTGTAAGGACATCAAGGATAAAATTGTAGACCTGCACAAGGCTGGGATGGGATACAGGACAATAGGCAAGCACCTGGCAACAACTGTTGGGGCAATTATTAGAAAATGGAAGAAGTTCAAGATGACGGTCAATCACACTCGGTCTGGGGCTCCATGCAAGATCTCACCTCGTGTGGCATCAATGATCATGAGGAAGGTGAGGGATCAGCCCAGAACTACACGGCAGGACCTGGTCAATGACCTGAAGAGAGCTGGGACCACAGTCTCAAAGAAAACCATTAGTAACACACTACGCCGTCATGGATTAAAATCCTCCAGTGCACGCAAGGTCCCCCTGCTCAAGCCAGCGCATGTCCAGGCCTGTCTGAAGTTTGCCAATGACCATGTGGATGATCCAGAGGAGGAATGGGAGAAGGTCATGTGGTCTGATGAGACAAAAATAGAGCTTTTTGGTCTAAACTCCACTCGCCGTGTTTGGAGGAAGAAGGATGAGTACAACCCCAAGAACACCATCCCAACCGTGAAGCATGGAGGTGGAAACATCATTATTTGGGGTTGCTTTTCTGCAAAGGGGACAGGACGACTGCACCGTATTGAGGGGAGGATGGATGGGGCCATGTATCACGAGATCTTGGCCAACAACCTCCTTCCCTCAGTAAGAGCATTGAAGATGGGTCGTGGCTGAGTCTTCCAGCATGACAACGACCCGAAACACAAAGCCGGGGTAACTAAGGAGTGGCTCCGTAAGAAGCATCTCAAGGTCCTGCAGAGGCCTAGCCAGTCTCCAGACCTGAACCCAATAGAACATATTTGGAGGGAGCTGAAAGTCCGTATTGCCCAGCGACAGCCCCGAAACCTGAAGGATCTGGAGAAGGTCTGTAAGGAGGAGTGGGCCAAAATCCCTGCTGCGGTGTGTGCAAACCTGGTCAATACCTACAGGAAATGTATGATCTCTGTAATTGCAAACAAAGGTTTCTGTACCAAATATTAAGTTCTGCTTTTCTGATGTATCAAATACTTATGTCATGCAATAAAATGCAAATTAATTACTTAAAAATCATACAATGTGATTTTCTGGATTTTTGTTTTAGATTCCGTCTCTCACAGTTGAAGTGTACCTATGATGGACTGTCGTTTCTCTTTGCTTATTTGAGCTGTTCTTGCCATAATATGGACTTGGTCTTTTACCAAATAGGGCTATCTTCTGTATACCACCCATACCTTGTCACAACACACCTGATTGGCTCAAACGCATTAGGAAGGAAATAAATTCCACAAATTAACTTTTAACAAGGCACACCTGTTAATTGAAATGCATTCCAGATGACTACATTATGAAGCTGGTTGAGAGAATGCCAAGAGTGTGCAAAGCTGTCATCAAGGCAAAAGGTGGCTACTTTGAAGAATCTCAAATATAAAATATATTTTGATTTGTTTAACCAATCAATCAAATTGTATTCATAAGTGCTATACAGAAACCCAGCCTAAAACCCCAAACAGCAAGCAATGCAGATGTAGAAGCACGTAGTGAACACTTGTTTTGCTTACTACATGATTCCATATGTGTTATTTCATAGTTTTGATGTCTTCACTATTATTCTACAATGTAGAAAATAGTACAAATAAAGAAAAACCCTTGAATGAGTAGGTGTGTGTCCAAACATTTGACTGGTACTGTACATATGTTGGTCACAGAAAACAAAAACAATGGACCTCACAATGGATCTCTGTGCATTCAAATTGCCATTGATAAAATGCAATTGTGTTCATTGTCTGTAGCTTATGCCTGCCCATACCATAACTCCACCGCCACCATGGGGCACTCTGTTCATAACGTTGACATCAGCGAACCGCTCGCCCACACAACGCCATACATGTGGTCTGCGGTTGTGAGGCTGGTTGGACGTACTGCTTAATTATCTAAAACTTATGGAAGAGAAATGAACATTAAATGATCTGGTTACAGCTCTGGTGGACATTCCCGCCGTCACTATGCCAATTGCACGCTCCCTCAAAACTTGAGACATCTGTGGCATTGTGTTGTGTGACAAAACTGCACATTTTAGAGTGGCCTTTTATTGTCTCCAGCACAAGGTGACCTGTGTAATGATCATGCTGATTAATCAGCTTCTTGATATGCCACACTTGTCAGGTGGATGGATTATCTTGGCAAAGGAGAACTGCTCACCAACAGGGATGCAAACAAATTTATGCAAAACATTTGTGAAAAATATTTCTGGGATTTTATATTTCAGCTCATGAAACATGGGACCAACACTTTACATGTTGCGTTTATATTTTTGTTCAGTATATATTATTATCATCACATACAGTGGGGAAAAATGTATTTAGTCAGCCACCAATTGTGCAAGTTCTCCCACTTAAAAAGACGAGAGAGGCCTGTAATTTTCATCATAGGTACACGTCAACTATGACAGACAAAATGAGAAAAAAAAATCCAGAAAATCTCATTGTAGGATTTTTAATGAATTTATTTGCAAATTATGGTGGAAAATAAGTATTTGGTCAATAACAAAAGTTCTCAATACTTTGTTATATACCCTTTGTTGGCAATGACACAGGTCAAACGTTTTCTGTAAGTCTTCACAAGGTTTTCACACACTGTTGCTGGTATTTTGGCCCATTCTTCCATGCAGATCTTCTCTAGAGCAGTGCTGTTTTGGGGCTGTCGCTGGGCAACACAGACTTTCAACTCCCTCCAAAGATTTTCTATGGGATTGAGATCTGGAGACTGGCTAGGCCACTCCAGGACCTTGAAATGCTTCTTACGAAGCCACTCCTTCATTGCCCGGGCGGTGTGTTTGGGATCATTGTCCTGCTGAAAGACCCAGCCACGTTTAATCTTCAATGCCCTTGCTGATGGAAGGAGGTTTTCACTCAAAATCTCACTATACATGGCCCCATTCATTCTTTCCTTTACACGGATCAGTCGTCCTGGTCCCTTTGCAGAAAAACAGCCCAAAAGCATGATGTTTCCACCCCCATGCTTCACAGTAGGTATGGTGTTCTTTGGATGCAACTCAGCATTCTTTGTCCTCCAAACACGACGAGTTGAGTTTTAACCAAAAAGTTCTATTTTGGTTTCATCTGACCATATGACATTCTCCCAATCCTCTTCTGGATCATCCAAATGCACTCTAGCAAACTTCAGACGGGCCTGGACATGTACTGGCTTAAGCAGGGGGACACGTCTGGCACTGCAGTATTTGAGTCCCTGCCTGCGTAGTGTGTTACTGATGGTAGGCTTTGTTACTTTGGTCCCAGCTCTCTGCAGGTCATTCACTAGGTCCCCCCGTGTGGTTCTGGGATTTTTGCTCACCGTTCTTGTGATCATTTTGACCCCACGGGGTGAGATCTTGCGTGGAGCCCCAGATCGAGGGAGATTATCAGTGGTCTTGTATGTCTTCCATTTCCTAATAATTGCTCCCACAGTTGATTTCTTCAAACCAAGCTGCTTACCTATTGCAGATTCAGTCTTCCCAGCCTGGTGCAGGTCTACAATTTTGTTTCTGGTGTCCTTTGACAGCTCTTTGGTCTTGGCCATAGTGGAGTTTGGAGTGTGACTGTTTGAGGTTGTGGACAGGTGTCTTTTATACTGATAACATGTTCAAACAGGTGCCATTAATACAGGTAATAAATGGAGGACAAAGGAGCCTCTTAAAGAAGAAGTTACAGGTGTGTGAGAGACAGAAATCTTGCTTGTTTGTAGGTGACCAAATACTTATTTTCCACCATAATTTGCAAATAAATTCATAAAAAATCCTACAATGTGATTTTCTGGATTTTTTTTCTCAATTTGTCTTTCATAGTTGACGTGTACCTATGATGAAAATTACAGGCCTCTCATCTTTTTAAGTGGGAGAACTTGCACAATTGGTGGCTGACTAAATACTTTTTTTCCCCACTGTAATTTTGTAGGATTATTCAAGGCTCTACCAGGTTCTTCAACATTAAGGGGGGTATCCCGGACACGGATTAAGTTTAGACCTGGACTAAAAAGCTATTTCGATGGAGATTCTTCATTAACAATGCTTTTTAGCCCAGGACTAGGCATAATCCAGACCTGCCAACCTTGAAGAATTTTTATGATTACAACTTCAGCGCAGCGACAGCCCTGGTCCCCCATGATGAAGCTTGTGCGACACCCACACTGCTCAAATCATAGGCAAATGCACCTTTTTTTTGCCTAATAATTATGTTGGCAGAAGGCTGCCTCAGCAGGAATGGTAGGCTATGGACTGTTATGGGTACTTGTTTATTGGCTGCTCTTCAGTACCTAACTAGAAATACGTTTAAATGTACAATCATTGGTTCTCCCTTGGATTTTCTGACAAGGTGGTGCTGATGTAGTCCTAATGATGGGTAGGAGGGAGGTCCGGAGGGGGTCAGTAAACTTCCCCCTCAGGAAGTTGGAGCATTTAGCATTTTTGAAAATCCTGTAACTGCCATTTCGTGAAACCTAGAGTCTTAAATGATCTCAAACAATGTAGCCAACACAGAAGTCTTGTGTTTGATCCTAAGTGAAATTGGGGTGGTCTCAATGACACTTCCTAGGTTAAATATAGGGTTAATGATTATTGTAATGAATGTGTCTTTATGTGGATAGTCTAGTTAAAGTGTAACCTGGCTTCTTAATTTTGTTTGGGAAGACAATTCTGAATAATTAAATTACTGGACGCAATGTATTAGTCTAGCTTACTGTAGGCTATTTGGAATATGAAAGAACTGAACTAGACCGATCTGAGCTTGTTTCAGATCTCCATCCCTGACCTAATCCATCAAGTTAAGTCTGACTACTAGGCTACCATTCATTCAACATGCCTTGTTGTTATTGGTGAACTGACTTATCACATCATTAGCAGCCTACTGTTGATATACAGCTATATTAAGAGGACAGATCAATAACTGATTAATTAACATTGGCCTACTAATCTTTCACAGTCTTTAATAATAGTAACACAACTTTCTGTGAAGGACGGTATTCGCAGAACATAACTTTCTGCCATGTCCGGTTCCATCCACGCTGTAGCTAACTACCTTCGTCGTAATGACGCCTTAGACGCTGACTAAAACATAACCATCATTATGTGCTTGACTAACACATAACATTTTGGAAAATGTAATTGGCAAACAGTTAGTTCTTCATTTTCCCTACCCTTTCCCCTCACACATCAGTGGTATGAACGGACAAAGTGGAGAGCTGCCATCCAGCTCGAGGGAGGAAAACAGTACATGGGCAGGCCCTGAGCTAGAGATTTTTCCTACTCGCCCAGGCTCTCTGTTTGACTCAGCTCCATCTTCCGACGGTTGAGTCAAAAACTACAATGTGTCAACTAAAAGATGATTTTTTCGTATATTAGGGTAGTGTTTCATACCAGCGTACTTTGACACCAAATTACGTGCATGGCACGCAAAAGGCGTGCAGGTTGGCAGGTCTGCATAATCTGTGTCCAGGAAATTGGCCCTAAATGACAATACAGTGAGGGAAAAAAGTATTTGATCCCCTGCTGATTTTGTACGTTTGCCTACTGTCAAAGAATTTATCAGTCTATAATTTTAATGGTAGGTTTATTTGAACAGTGAGAGACAGAATAACAACAACAAAATCCAGAAAAACGCATGTCAAAAATGTTATAAATTAATTTGCATTTTAATGAGGGAAATAAGTATTTGACCCCCTCTCAATCAGAAAGATTTCTGGCTCCCAGGTGTCTTTTATACAGGTAACGAGCTGAGATTAGGAACACACTCTTAAAGGGAGTGCTACTAATCTCAGCTTGCTACCTGTATAAAAGACACCCGTCCACAGAAGCAATCAATCAATCAGATTCCAAACTCCCCACCATGGCCAAGACCAAAGAGCTCTCCAAGGATGTCAGGGACAAGATTGTAGACCTACACAAGGCTGGATTGGGCTACAAGACCATCGCCAAGCAGCTTGGTGAGAAGGTGACAACAGTTGGTGCGATTATTCGCAAATGGAAGAAACACAAAATAACTGTCAATCTCCCTCGGCCTGGGGATCTCACCTCGTGGAGTTGCAATGATCATGAGAACGGTGAGGAATCAGCCCAGAACTACACGGGAGGATCTTGTCAATGATCTCAAGGCAGCTGGGACCATAGTCACCAAGAAAACAATTGGTAACACACTACGCCGTGAAGGACTGAAATCCTGCAGCGCCCGCAAGGTCCCCTTGCTCAAGAAAGCACATATACAGGCCCATCTGAAGTTTGCCAATGAACATCTGAATGATTCAGAGGAGAACTGGGTGACAGTGTTTTGGTCAGATGAGACCAAAATCGAGCTCTTTGGCATCAACTCAACTCGCCCTGTTTGGTGGAGGAGGAATGCTGCCTATGACCCCAAGAACACCATCCCCACCGTCAAACATGGAGGTGGAAACATTATGCTTTGGGGGTGTTTTTCTGCTAAGGGGACAGGACAATTTCACTGCATCAAAGGGACGATGGACGGGGCCATGTACCGTCAAATCTTGGGTGAGAACCTCCTTCCCTCAGCCAGGGCATTGAAAATGGGTCGTGGATGGGTATTCCAGCATGACAATGACCCAAAACACACGGCCAAGACAACAAAGGAGTGGCTCAAGAAGAAGAACATTAAGGTCCTGGAGTGGCCTAGCCAGTCTCCAGACCTTAATCCCATAGAAAATCTGTGGAGGGAGCTGAAGGTTCGAGTTGCCAAACGTCAGCCTCAAAACCTTAATGACTTGGAGAAGATCTGCAAAGAGGAGTGGGACAAAATCCCTCCTGAGATGTGTGCAAACCTGGTGGCCAACTACAAGAAACGTCTGACCTCTGTGATTGCCAACAAGGGTTTTGTCACCAAGTACTAAGTCATGTTTTGCAGAGGGGTCAAATACTTATTTCCCTCATTAAAATGCAAATCAACTTATAGCATTTTTTACATGCGTTTTTCTGGATTCTTTTGTTGTTATTCTGTCTCTCACTGTTCAAATAAACCTACCATTAAAATTATAGACTGATCATGTCTTTGTCAGTGGGCAAACGTACAAAATCAGCAGGGGATCAAATACTTTTTTCCCTCACTGTATGTGGACAACAATCTATTTAATTTTTTACATACAAGTAACTGCCAAAATAAAGGAAACACCAACATAAAGTGTCTTAATAGGGCGTAAGGCCACCACGAGCTAGAACAGGTTCAATACACCTTGGAATAGATTCTAGAAGTATCTGGAACTGTATTGGAGGGATGTGACACCATTCTTCCACAAGAAATTCCATCATTTGGTGTTTTGTTGATGGTGGAAAACACTGTCTCAGGCGCTGCTCCAGAATCTCCCATATGTGTTCAATTGGGTTGAGATCTGGTGACTGAGACGGCCATGGCATATGGTTTACATCATTTTCATGCTCATCAAACATTCAATGACCACTCATGCCCTGTGGATAGGGGCATTTTTATCCTATGGGGGCATAGCCATGGTAGCCAAAATAATGGCCTGCCCAACATTTTTATACAGACCCTAAGCATGATGGGATGTTAATTGCTTTATTAAATGTACACTATTGTTGTACCACACCAAATTTAGACTATTTGGGCTATGACACAAGTCAAAGTAAATTGTGATCAACATCTGATATTAAATATCATGCTAACTGTTTTGTTATGTGGTCAAACATCAATGAATAATGCATATTAACAGATAACACTTGCCAACACACGTGCACACACACACAGGTTGGGAATTGCTCTCACCTGGAGTTCGACGGCTCTTTTGTTGGCGATGTCGGCCTTGTTCCCGGCCAGAGCGATGACGATGTTGGGGCTGGCTTGTCTCTGCAGCTCCTTCACCCAGTTCTTTGCTCGCGCAAAAGTGTCCTGGTGAAACACGCAAAGGCACAGAATGTATAATTTACATTAAGGTTATGATAGGTTAAGAGAGCTGAAATAAGCTCATAAGGCATTGAGAAGTGATATTCTTGAAGGATCAAAACTATTGGTTTCACTGGTCTTTCAATTCAATTGGGCGGCCCGCCTACACAGTGGTAGATAAAGAGCCTTTACGCACTGTGTTGGTGATGTCGTAGACCACAATGGCCGCTTGGGCTCCCCTGTAGTACATGGGCGCCAGACTGTGGTATCGCTCCTGGCCTGCTGTGTCCCAAATCTCAAACTTGACCGTTGTGTCATCCAGGCAGACAGTCTGTGTGAGGAAGGCAGCTGGAAAAGAGCAAGATGGAGGAAGGGAGGAAAAAAAAAAAAGAGGTAGAGGATATGTCAGTGGAGGAAACAGGGCTGTATTCATGAATGTTTGGAAATGTCTTATATAGAGCTGACATTATTAACAGAGAGGCAATTACATTGCACCCCATTGAGTGTGCCTCAATGCAGGGTTCACAGGTCAATCTCTCCCACTCCATTTAATGTCAACATCTGTTTAGCCATTTCTGTCACTTGAGAACCTATCCAGTGTAGAGACAAAGCTTTCAAAGTTGCAGTTCCTCAATTTGCTCTAGGCAGAGGCCTACCAACTGACTACACACACGCTCGTACACAACCGTTAAAAATGGCACAGACGTTAGAACACTATCAAAGTGACTTGCATTGATAGTCTACATAGAGACTAAGAGGTGGAAGCAAAAATGGATACCACCAACAATAAAAGGTACTTTCTAATATGCTCATAATGTTATGCAAGGCGATTTGAGAAAAATTAAAGTTTGGGTCTCATTTCATTTGTGCTTTTTAACAGAGGCCTTCCAAACAGGTTGTAGGTTTAACTTCCCAACGAGCACAGCACTGCTGCTTCTAAGGATCAGAGCCATGGAGAAAATGCTAATCCCATGTCTGTAGGCTGCAAACATTTACCTGGGCTCTCTGAGAAGTCCACAATCACATGACAGCACAGAGTCCATGGCCTCATTCCAATTCATTGACGTCTTTCCTTCCTACCTCCATTTATTGAGCCTAATCACTGACATGACTGGGTCGGTGAAAGCTATTAAAATCAGTGATTACCACTAGGAGGGAAGGAGAAAGCATTTTTTTGAACAGAGCCCTGTCGTGACGTGACTTTCATTAATATGATGACTGTTATTTAAGCTGATCTGAGGCCTTTGATCCTCACCCAGGAGAGTCATGACAGCCCATTTCTCCAGCGGTAAAGAGGTCCCATGAGACATGGCACCCTTTGAATCCTTTAACACTTCTTCCATTGCGGGTCATTTCCTGTGCCCTCTATTGTACTCTGTTGACTGGAGCTCACTATTGTACAATAGGCTAATAATAGGCAGAGACTCTGTTCTACAGTATTTCATTTATTGAGACGTTAATGAAATCCCCAGCGCTGTAGCATCATACGCTACATTGACTTGCTTGGGCATACCTTGTGTTGACTACAAAAGCCACACCAACATGCAATGCCTTTCAGTGACCCCTCTTTCCACTTGTATTAAAAACAACTACCGGTAATCCCCATAGAAAGAAATCAACCTCCATTGTTAACATGCTTTGATTTTAACAGCCATGATATGGTGATGCCATTCTAGCAATGAGAGCTAGTAAAGCCAACTATCACAGATATAAAAAGACCACTTGATGGAATAGGGAAACCTGCAGTGGGTCACAACCAACCACCTGCACAAACAATGTTTTTCAAAAAGACTGAATAACTCACCTCCGATGGTGCTCTCTTGGTACTCCTGAAACTGTCCCTTGACAAACCGCAGCACCAGGCTGGACTTGCCCACCGCCGATTCTCCCAGCAGCACCAGCTTGAACTGGCAGATCTTGTTGCCTGCCGCCGGGCTGTTGGGTCGTGCCGGTGCTCCACGACCCGCCATGGAGCTGTGCAGATGCTATCCTGAATAAAAGGGCCTGGGCTGGGCCACGCCGAGAGGCAGCAGGGGGGGTCTGGAGCAGCAGTGGAATTCCGATACGTGGGGGCAGCTGATTGGAGCCGGGAAACAGTTGAAGTAAAGTGAAGAAGTGCAGCAACTGGGAGGCTGGCGTGGAGAAAAAAATATATAAATGATTATTGACAAGAAGTAGTCGCATAAAAAAATACCACAGTTGGTCTGGCTGGAAAGTCCCTGCAGGTATAGATGAAAGTGGAAGTTAGGCTAACCACACTGATCCAGGTGTGAGATCAGTCTTACTATTGGTTTGACATTGGCCGCCTTATCTTCCTGGCATGATAAGAGTGTCAATATTGATAACTCAATGGCTCGGTTTTAGAGGCCCTCCTCTTGGCCGCAGAGACGAAATGTTGCTGTTTTAAAGCGAATTTCCTGCAATTCTACACATTTTGCCATGGCCTATGCCTTGTTCTTATGCTATCGGAGTGACTCAAACATAACAAAATCAACGAGGGCCCCATGCCATGCCATTTTTTGAATTTTGGATTCTTCCTGAATGTCTTGTTTTTATTTTGGTGATTGTTAGTTGTCAAAGGTGATCTTTAAAAAAGATATATTGCACCATTATCTTTTCTACATACTTTATATCTGGTTTTAGTCGTTTAAGTTCACACTAAGTTATCTACCTAACTTAGATGACAAAACACTGCATTCAATTTGTTTTCAGTTTGGATATTGGTTTGATATTCAGAGTTTTCTCGTCAATACCACTTCAACGTAAGGTCCTAGGATGATTAGAGTGATATAACTAGAATCAGATGACGATAGAGAGCAAGGTACAGCCTTTGTTTTCTCCCTTCTGTTCTGTTTTCAAAAAGTGACTGTTGGTTTCAATGGGGGAACATTATGCACTAAGGGACCATCTTAAAAAGGGCAATCAACAGAACCTGGTGTTTACAGAAAAACTTACTTTTGTCTTAATTAAATGATCTAGAGATCATAAAGCAACTTTTTTTCCTCACAACATTTACATTTAAAAAATGGATTGTGTTTATTTTTCATGGATTCTATGTAAATATACAAGCTCATAAAAAATAAATAGGCCTATGATCTCTCTCACAATATTTGCAACCTACGGTAGCATACTTGCATGACCTACAGAGCCAAAATCCCTAATCCATGATACATTCATTAGAATTCCCATTTTAAAATTCCCTGATTATAAATGAATATTTCCAGTAATAATTATAATTTTTGATGGCTTCCAAACCACAAGTTCCAACAGATCTACAGACAAGTGCTGTGTGTTCCCTGACCTCTATTATCAAGCAAATCACTTTTTCAAAATTCCTCCCCTTTGATATTTTTCCTGTTACAGCTGTGGTTATTCATTTAAATACAGATTAAATGTTCAAGAGCTTCAAGTCCAAATTACATATACATCTAAAACCACTCGATGTTAGGTCACTGACCTCTCTCTTCCATAGTACACTCATTAGAAATAACATTTTTCATTTAACTGATTAACATGAATATTTCCTGTGATAGGTCTAATTTTAAATAGCTCACTGTACATATGAGCTATATATCTACAGACCCGTGTGGTGGGTTCCTTGACCTCTCTTATGAAAGATACACTTCAAGCTTCCTATTAACAGGCATTTTCTCAGTTAGCTGCAATACAGGTATGATTAAAGAATGAAGAGAGAATATAATATAATAATAATATGCCATTTAGCAGACGCTTTTATCCAAAGCGACTTAGTCATTTTTTTTGTGTATGGGTGGTCCCGGGGATCGAACCCACTACCTTGGCGTTACAAGCGCCGTGCTCTACCAGCTGAGCTACAGAGGACCACATATCGAGAACATGGGCTTTGCTACACAGAAAGCAGCAGTTGACTACTCCATTGTCAACACTTTGATTAAATCAATATCTTTGAAAAAAACACAAGTATCAATAGCTTTTAAAATAATTCAATCTGTTTTCTTTTATCATACTTTGTACCAGAGTGAGGCTATCGCTCCACATTGTTCCTGCAGTGAGGAGGATTCACAAACGAGATCTTTAGTTCACTTGTCTGGATGCGATACCGTGGACATATAGGCTAACTACGTTATGATTTATGAATGGCAAGGATATGAGATCGACTTTATTCAGTTAGTTCGACACCTTTTATAAACTAGTCAAGCTTTCTGTTCGTCAATCAAAGCACAGTAAATAGCCTATCCGCCACCACTCCGTGGCTGCATAGAAAACATGCCAGGGTCCAATGTTAACTTTTTTTCCTCACTGGCCTAGTCAGGCCAGTTGGCCAAAAATCTACTTGCCCGAACAGAATTTCTACTGGCCCAAACATGGTATAGTTCTTAAACGGAATGGGGTCATGCAGGGCCTATAGGTTGGCATGCATTATCTCTATATTCAGCAATGAATAGGCTACATTTGATTATTATGATATGTATTAAAAAGCTGTGTAATATAATTTAGCAATGCAAATCATTACTCCATTCTTTAGAATTCCATTGTATTAATTGCATACATTTTTGTTTCTAAAGTATGACATTCTGAGAAGATTTGAAAATAGGACACTGCCGCTTGAAGACAAACGTTCCAACAGAGATATTGACATGGCTACAGTAATCTAGCCAAAACGAATGCTAGGTGTCTTTTTGTTGCATTCTTTTTGGAAGATTATCAACAGTAGCCAGCATATTGCTAGTATGTTCACTATTGAAAGTTTACTTTAAACACTTTCCCTAAAATAAATAAGTTCAGCAAGTAGATTGATGGGCGCTTATTTTTGCTCTGGACAGCTCGCGTTTATTTCGGAGCCTGCACACTAAATAAAATAAATGAATATGCCAGAAAACAATAGGCTTAGTGGATTTCGACTCATCAACACCACATTAAATGGGACGTTCAAATTCATGCTCTCTCCTTCCGTGTAGAAATGTTACTGCAACCAAAGTGCACACACCCAGGTACTGAGAGGCGGGACCGACAGCAGACTGTCAAACCAGCAGTGTTTCCCTGTCATTGCTCACTTTATGAAATACAATTTATGAGACTGTCAAGAAGCATTATGACCATCATAATAATATACAGTGCATTCGGAAAGTATTCAGATCCCTTACAGCCTTATTCTAAAATGGATACAAATATATATCATTCTCAATCTACATACAAATGCCCATAATTACAAAGCGAAAACAGGTTTTTAGACATTTTTGCACATTTATATAAAAACCAACAACTGAAATATCACATTTACATAAGTATTCAGACCCTTTACTCAGTACTTTGTTAAAGCACCTTTGGCAGCGATTACAGCCTCAAGTCTTCTTGGGTATGATGCTACAAGCTCGGCACAACTGTACCCCCCCCCCCCAAAAAAAATAAAATAATAATAATAATTGTAAAGTGGTTATCCCACTGGCTATTAGGTGAATGCACCAATTTGGAAGTCGCTCTGGATAAGAGCGTCTGCTAAATGACGTAAATGTAAATGTATTTGGGGAGTTTCTCCCATTCTTCTCTGCGGATCCTCTCAAGCTCTGTCAGGTTGGATGGGGAGCGTCGCTGCACAGCTATTTTCAGGTCTCTCCAGAGATGTTAGATCGGGTTCAAGTCTGGGCTCTGGCTGGGCCACTCAAGGACATTCAGAGGCTTGTCCAAAAGCCACTCCTGCGTTGTCTTGGCTGTGTGCTTAGTGTCGTTGTCCTGTTGAAAGGTGAACCTTCGCCCCCAGTCTGAGGTCCTGAGCGCTCTGCAGCAGATTTTCATCAAGGATCTCTCTGTACTTTGCTCCATTCATCTTTCCCTCGATCCTGACCAGGCTCCCAGTCCCTGCCGCTGAAAAACATGCACAGAAAAACAGGTTTCCTCCAGACGTGACGCCTGGCATTCACGCCAAAGACTTCAATCTTGGTTTCCTCAGACCAGACATTCTTGTTTCTCATGGTCTGAGTCCTTTAGGTGCCTTTTGGCAAACTCCAAGCAGGCTGTCATGTGCCTTTTACTGAGGAGTGGCTTCCGTCTGGCTCCTCTGCCATTAAGGCCTGATTGGTGGAGTGCTGCAGTGATGGTTGTCCTTCTGGAAGGTTCTCCCATCTCCACAGAGGAACTCTGGTTTTTATTTTTAATAAATTTGCTAACATTTCTAAAAACCTGTTTTCGCTTTGTCATTATGGGGTACTGTGTGTTGACTGATGAGGGAAAAAAAAACTATCTAATACATTTTTTGAAAAGGCTGTAACAAAATGTGGAAAAAGTCAAGGGGTCTGAATACTTTCCGAATGCACTGTAAGCCAGATATGCCTATCACATACATGCTCTTATATCAGTCATCAGTCTTGTCCTGCTCCTGAAATCTGCTCCTGCATTCATCCCAGTCAACAGCAACATAGCATTGGGGTAGGTGCATCAATGTGTGCGCAATTACAATGATATAATTTAATATGGTCAATTTAAAAATATATATTTAACAAACATACTGTTGACACGTAGGCTATGGTGTACTGGAATGTTTTGTCTTGTGTGGTAGGTTCTGTTGGTTTTGACACTTATGTAGGTGTCATAACCAGCAATACAATCACTACTGTGGTAGTTTTGTTTTGTTCTTTTACATTTACATCAGTTAGCGACTTACAAATTGGTGTATTCAACTTATGGTAGCCAGTGGGACAACCACTTTTTTTTGGGGGGGAAAAGGATTACTTTATATTATTCCAGGTATTCCTTAAAGAGGTAGGGTTTCAAGTGTCTCCGGAAGGTGGTCAGTGACTCCGCTGTCCTGGCGTCGTGGGGGAGCTTGTTCCACCATTGGGGTGCCAGAGCAGCGAATAGCTTTGACTGGGCTGAGCGGGAACTGTGCTTCCGTAGAGGTAGGGGAGCTAGCAGGCCAGAGGTGGATGAACGTAGTGCCCTCGTTTGGCTGTAGGGTCTGATCAGAGCCTGAAGGTAAGGAGGTGCCGTTCCCCTCACAGCTCCGTAGGCAAGCACTATGGTCTTGTAGTAGATGCGAGCCTCAACTGGAAGCCAGTGGAGTGTGCGGAGGAGCGGGGTGACATGAGAGAACTTGGGAAGGTTGAACACCAGACGGGGTGCAGCGTTCTAGATAAGTTGTAGGGGTTTAATGGCACAGGCAGGGAGCCCAGCCAACAGCGAATTGCAGTAATCCAGATGGGAGATGACAAGTGCCTGGATTAGGACCTGTGCCGCTTTCTGTGTAAGGTAGGGTCGTACTCTGCGAATGTTGTAGAGCATGAACCTGCAGGATCGGGTCACCGCTTTGATGTTAGCGGAGAACGACAGGGTGTTGTCCAGGGTCACGCCAAGGTTCTTTGCACTCTGGGAGGAGGACACAATGGAGTTGTCAACCGCGATGGCGAGATCATGGAGCGGGCAGTCCTTCCCCGGGAGGAAGAGCAGCTCCGTCTTGCCGAGGTTCAACTTGAGGTGGTGATCCGACATCCACACTGATATGTCTGCCAGACATGCAGAGATGCGATTCGCCACCTGGTTATCAGAAGGGGGAAAGGAGAAAATTAATTGTGTGTCGTCTGCGTAGCAATGATAGGAGAGACCATGTGAGGATATGATAGAGCCAAGTGACTTGGTGTATAGAGAGAATAGGAGAGGGCCTAGAACTGAGCCCTGGGGGACACCAGTGGTGAGAGCACGTGGTGCGGAGACAGATTATCGCCACACCACCTGGTAGGAGCGACCTGTCAGGTAGGACGCAATCCAAGAGTGAGCAGCGCCGGAGATGCCCAACTCGGAGAGGGTGGAGAGGAGGATCTGATGGTTCACAGTATCAAAGGCAGCGGATAGGTCTAGAAGGATAAGAGCAGAGGAGAGAGATTTAGCAGTGCGGAGAGCTTTGACACAGAGAAGAGCAGTCTCAGTTGAATGACCAGTCTTGAAAGCTGACTGGTTTGGATCAAGAAGGTCATTCTGAGAGAGATAGCAGGAGAGTTGGCTAGAGACGGCACGCTCAAGAGTTTTGGAGAGAAAAGAAAGAAGGGATACTGGTCTGTAGTTGTTGACATCGGAGGGATCGAGTGTAGGTTTTTTGAGGAGTGGTGCAACTCTCGCTCTCTTGAAGACCGAAGGGACATGGCCAGCGGTCAAGGATGAGTTGATGAGCGAGGTGAGGTAAGGGAGAAGTTCTCTGGAAATGGTCTGGAGAAGAGAGGAGGGGATAGGGTCAAGCGGGCAGGTTGTTGGGCGGCCGGCCATCACAAGTCGCAAGATTTCATCTGGAGAGAGGGGAGAAAGAAGTCAAAGCATAGGGTAGGGCAGTGTGAGCAGGACCAGCGGTGTCATTTGACTTAAATGAGGATCGGATGTCGTTAACCTTATTTTCAAAATGGTTGACGAAGTCATCCACAGAGAGAGAGGAGGGAGGGGGAGGAGGAGGAGGATTCAGCAGGGAGGAGGTGGCAAAGAGCTTCCTAGGGTTAGAGGCAGAGGCTTGAAATTTAGAGTGGTAGAAAGTGGCTTTAGCAGCGGAAACAGAGGAAGAGAATGTAGAGAGGAGGGAGTGAAAAGATGACAGGTCCGCAGGGAGTCTAGTTTTCCTCCATTTCCACTCGGCTGCCCGGAGCCCTCTTCTGTGAGCTCGCAATGAGTCGTCAAGCCACGGAGCAGGAGGGGAGGACCGAGCCGGCCGGGAGGATAGGGGACATAGAGTCAAAAGATGCAGAAAGGGAGGAGAGGAGGGTTGAGGAGGCAGAATCAGGAGATCGGAGGGAGAAGAATTTAGCAGAGGGAAGAGATGATAGGATGGAAGAGGAGAGAGTAGCGGGAGAGAGAGAGCGAAGGTTGCGACGGAACATTACCATCTGAGTAGGGGCAGAGTGAGTAGTGTTGGAGGAGAGCGAGAGAGAAAAGGATACAAAGTAGTGGTCGGAGACATGGAGGCGAGTTGCAGTGAGATTAGTAGAAGAACAGCATCTAGTAAAGATGAGGTCAAGCGTATTGCCTGCCTTGTGAATAGGGGGGGACGGTGAGAGGGTGAGGTCAAAAGAGGAAAGGAGTGGAAAGAAGGAGGCAGAGAGAAAAGAGTCAAAGGCAGACGTAGGGAGGTTAAAGTCACCCAGAACTGTGAGGGGTGAGCCATCCTCAGGAAAGGAACTTATCAAGGCGTCAAGCTCATTGATGAACTCTCGAAGTGAACCTGGAGGGCGATAAATGACAAGGATGTTAAGCTTGAATGGGCTAGTGACTGTGACAGCATGGAATTCAAATGAGGAGATAGACAGATGGGTCAGGGGAAAAAGAGAGAATGTCCACTTGGGAGAGATGAGGATTCCTGTGCCACCGCCGCGCTGACCAGATGCTCTCAGGGTTTGCGAGAACACATGGTCAGACGAGGAAAGAGCAGTAGCAGTGTTTTCTGTGGTAATCCATGTTTCCGTCAGCGCCAAGAAGTCAAGGGACTGGAGGGTAGCATAGGCTGAAATGAACTTTGCCTTGTTGACCGCAGAACGGCAGTTCCAGAGGCTGCCGGAGACCTGGAACTCCACGTGGGTCGTGCGCGCATGGACCACCAGATTAGAGTGGCAGCAGTTAGGTGTCATAACCAGCCATAAATGTCACGATCGGTCTAAATATATGTGTCATGACAGTGTTATGACCATATTATAACCGGTTATGACAAATTATGGCAGCGGTTATGACATATGACATGGTTATGACCGTATCATTATATGTTATGACACTGGGTGTCAAGTAAAGTGTTACCGTTAATCCTTTAATGGTAGGGGCGTGGATCAGAAAACCAGTCAGTATCTGGTGTGACCACCATTTGCCTCAAGTAGCGTGAACACATCTGCTTCGCATAGAGTTCATCAGGCTGTGCGAAGTTGCTGGATATTGGCGGGAACTGGAATGCTCTGTCGTACACTTTTATCCAGATCAACCCAAACATGCTCAATTGGTGACATGTCTGGTGAGTATGCAGGCCATGGAAGAACTGGGAAATGTTCAGCTTCCAGGAATTGTGTACAGGGGCCGTGCATTATCTTGTTGAAACATGAGGGGATGGCATCGGTTGAATGGCACGACTATGAGCCTCAGGATCTCGTCACGTATCTCTGTGCATTCAAATTGCCATCAATAAAATGCAATTGTGATCATTATCTGTAGCTTATGCCTGCCCATACCATAACCACCATGGGGCACTCTGTTCACAATATTGACATCAGTAAACCGCTCATCCACACGACGCCATACGGGATTAATCCGTGAAGAGCACACTTCTACAGCAGGCCAGTGGCTGGTCTGTTACGACGCCGAACTGCAGTCAGGTCAAGACCCTGGTGAGGACGAAAAGCACGCAGATGAGCATCCCTGAGACGGTTCTGACAGTTTGCACAGAAATTCTTCGGTTGTGCAAACCCACAGTTTCAGCAGCTGTCCGGGTGGCTGGTCTCAGATGATCCCGCAGGTGAAGAAGCCGGATGTGGAGGTCCTTGGCTTGCGTGGTTACATGTGGCCTGCGGTTGGGTTGTGAGGGCGGTTGCCAAATTCTCTAAAACAGCTTATGGTAGAGAAATTAACGTTCAGTCCTCTGGCAACAGCTCTGGTGGACATTCCTGCAGTCAGCATGCCAATTGAAAACTTGAGACATCTGTGGCAGTGTGTTGTGTGACAAAACTGCACATTTTAGAGTGGCCTATTATTGTCCCCAGCACAAGGTGAACCTGTGTAGTGACATCTCAACGATGATCAAAGGAAATTGGATGCACCTGAGCTCAATTTGGACTGTCATAGCAAAGGGGTGTGAATACATTTTCTAAAACTTCTAAAAACATGTTTTCACTTTGTCATTATCAGGTATTGTGTGTAGATGTATGAGAAAAATATATCAATTTAATCAATTTTGAATTCAGGCTGTACCAAAATGTGGAATAAGTCAAGGGGTATGAATACTTTCTGAAGACACTGTTTTTTCAGCGGTAGACTGGCTCTGGCAGATAAAACAGCCAAATACTCCATCTAAACATGAATCGATTCTCAATTGCGATATGGTTTTAGAAACATAAAGCCCTTTACTTTGATATCACATCAATAATTTCTCAAATGCAAAATATACACTTACTGTACACTGTTTCAACCGGTTTTATCACAGTTGCTGGTAGCGCATTCAGATTTCTATCACCTAAATGCACGAGACGCATGCATACTTGCCAAGCTCGTGCACATGTTTCCATGGTTATGTGCATGCTTATCTCCCTCACTAACTTTAAGCATCAGTTGTCAGAGCACCTTACCGATCACTGCACCTGTACACAGCCCATCTGAAATTAGCCCACCCAACTACCTCATCCCTATATTGTTATTTATTTTTGCTCTTTTGCACCCCAGTATCTCTATTTGCACATAATCTCTTGCACATCTAGCATTCCAGTGTTAATACTAATTGTAATTATTTTGCACTATAGCCTATTTATTGCCTTACCTCCATAACTTGCTACATTTGTACACACTGTATATATATTTTCTGTTGTATTTTTTGACTTTATGTTTTTTTTTACCCCATATGTAACTCTGTGTTGTTGTTTTTATCGCACTGCTTTGCTTTATCTTGGCCAGGTCGCAGTTGTAAATGAGAACTTGTTCTCAACTGGCTTACCTGGTTAAATAAAATGCTTCAGGTGATTGAAATCTGAACGCATTACCAGCGCTTTGTAAAGTTGATGCAATTATCCTTTCCTGTGGATATACTGTCTCACATTCCTACCGCCAAAAGGACCAACCGCATAGACCATTGGTAAAGTACGTTCAAATATAATTTTTTCAACATTCTGGCTTGTAGAGGTAATGAGAGGTACGTTTCCTGATTCAAATGCTAATTTCTGCTCGAGGGTAGAATTATATGCAAATCAACCTTGGATTTCCAGGCAAGCCTTCATCCAATGACTCTTGTGTAATGGAATGGAACTGAGAGTCGTGATCAAGGGATAGGCTAACCCTCCTGAATGGAAATGCAAAAACATTTGTGCCAATCACCAGTATTGCACTTTTACGACGGTCCCTAAACCACCCAAGCGCCAGAAAACAGCATATTGCCTCATGATCTGTTAAGGAAATAGTTCGACTATCGGTAAAACATTAAATAACTTTTTTTTTTTTTTTTTCAGCGTGTAACGTCGTTACCGTTCTGTCCTCTACCGTCATCTGATTCTGGATAATTCACAAGCGAACTCCCAATATCGAAAGTAAAAACACATTTGCTGTGGTCAAAAACAACAGCAAGTGGGAATGCATTGATACGTTAACTTACGTTGGCTAGCAGCCATGGCTGGTGCATTTTAGTATAGCATTTCTATCCATCTAGCTAGCTAGCTGACTGACGTAGCTAGCTCAAGGTACACAATTAACAACTATTATTTAGAGGGGGATTGTGTTGTTTCTTACCTATTTGGATTGCAGTCGTAGTTATATACTCAAATATGCCTATGCCCAAGATTTTCAACGGATTGTTTTTGCTGTTTGGTTCACTTTTCAGTTAAGCAAATCACTCTATCCCGTACTTCCGCGTTGTGTAACCGAACATCCGGGTTACACCCACCTCTTTCCTGAAACGGGGCTCTGGGATAATCTCAATTGTATCCTCCTTCCGTCCTCTCTCCTCGCCTCCTTCTCAAAACACATTCACTGCGTAAAATGGCCTGTTTCCGAGTGTGTACAATATCTTTAATGTTAAGAAGTAGGATAGAAGCCAAAATAAAAACAGATCTTGACCAGTCTTGATTAGTCGACTCTGGAAGGTCAAAATTGAGATGCCAGTATGTGCAAATTTGAGGTGCCGCACCTCAAAATGGCCAAATCAAGCACCTCATCTATTGAACTCATATAACGCGCAGTGCTTGATTTGGGCCATTTTGAAGCGCCACACCAGCACCTCAAATTTGCACACACTGGCATCTACATTTTTGGGAATTGTTTACCAGCTCCTCTATAAAACAGGCAGAAAAGGTTGATCAAAGCACAATGAAGGCGGGATCTGCATTGAATAGCAATGAAGAGTGGGCATTCATCTCCTGATACAGTTTTGTTCCTGTTTATTTGCTGCTAGTATGTTAATTTGTGTGTGACAGTAAACTGTTCGAGATTGTGCAGATTGAAAATGTGCCAGTCTGAATGCAAGCAGTTCCAAATTGTAAAAAATGAGGGTTTGTAAATTCATGAAAAGTTATGGAAATTAGTTTAATAATTTTTGTTAATGTAATTCATTAAGGCACACTTTTAAATATTATCACTCATTTAAAAATCTACATATCATCCATAATCGGAATGACCCTTCTGTGTGCCTGTGCAAGTGGGTCGTTGCCGGAGGAGAGCGAGCATGATATTTCAGCAGCAGGTATAAAATACTGACAGACAACAGACTAACTAGATAGCCAATTCAAAACATAACAGTTATCTCGCTAGTTAACTATAGCTAACTAAGCATTAATGTCGTTGTCGCCTTTCCATCGGCACTGTAGATAGCCTAAATAAATCTGCACTGTTGGAAAACTGGGATTCCCCTCTATTATACAGCAGCCATGTAATTGCAACAACGTAAAAAATATTCAGAGAATAACGTGCTGTGCGTAGATCTCCCTTGAAACATGAATGTTTGAGCCTTATATATAAACATGTTAGATACCCAGTGGTGTAAAGTACTTAAGTAAAAATACTTAAAAGTACTACTTAATTAAGTATTTTTTGGGGGTATCTGTACTTTACTTTACTATTAATATTTCTGACAACTTTTACTTTTACTTCACTACATTCCTAAAGAAAAGTATGTACTTTTTACTCCATACATTTTCCCTGACACCCAAAAGTACTCGTTACATTTTGAATAATTAGCAGGACAGAAAATGGTCCAATTCACAACCTTATCAAGAGGACATCCATGGTCATCCCTACTGCATCTGATCTGGCAGACACACTAAACACAAATGCTTAGTAAAAGTTGTCACAAATATAAATAGTAAAGTAAAGTACAGATACCCCTAAAAACTACTTAAGTAGTACTTTAAAGTATTTTTACTTAAGTACTTTACACCACTGTTTAAAACCAAATGCTTTTACTCAAGTAGGATCCTGGGTGACTTTCACTTTTACTTGAGTCATTTTCAAATAAGGTATCTTTACTTTTATTCAAGTATGACAATTGGGTACTTTTTCCACCACTGTAGATACCTTGCTTTGAAATAGCCTACCTTATCCATTTGATCCTTAATTAATAAAATGAGGGAATAATTGTATAAAGACAAAAGTATTTGGTTGTAATGTTGCAATATTTTATATCTATATATATGCAACCATCCTCCAGGATAGCAAATGGGTGTGCAGGCTTTTCTTCAAGCCCTAGTTAATTAATGGTAGCCAAACTATCTGCACTGACTCTATCTTGCACTGACCCTATGCACGCTCACTAGGCTATATATACAAACCATATACACACACACTCACTAACATTGACACTCCCACACAAAACCCACACACATTCACATACACTTCATGCGCCCACACACACATAAGTCAAACACGCAGACCAACACAACACAAACACACATACATACACATTACACACACACACACATGCACACTCAGACACGCACATTTCTACACTCATCATTTGCTGCTGCTACTCTGTTCTTTATTTTACTCGTATCATCCTGATGCCTAGTTTTATTTTACCCCGCCTTCATGTACATACAGTGGGGAAAAAAAGTATTTAGTCAGCCACCAATTGTGCAAGTTCTCCCACTTAAAAAGATGAGAGAGGCCTGTAATTTTCATCATAGGTACACGTCAACTATGACAGACAAATTGAGAAAAAAATATCCAGAAAATCACATTGTAGGATTTTTAATGAATTTATTTGCCAATTATGGTGGAAAATAAGTATTTGGTCACCTACAAACAAGCAAGATTTCTGGCTCTCACAGACCTGTAACTTCTTCTTTAAGAGGCTCCTCTGTCCTCCACTCGTTACCTGTATTAATGGCACCTGTTTGAACTTGTTATCAGTATAAAAGACACCTGTCCACAACCTCAAACAGTCACACTCCAAACTCCACTATGGCCAAGACCAAAGAGCTGTCAAAGGACACCAGAAAAAAATTGTAGACCTGCACCAGGCTGGGAAGACTGAATCTGCAATAGGTAAGCAGCTTGGTTTGAAGAAATCAACTGTGGGAGCAATTATTAGGAAATGGAAGACATACAAGACCACTGATAATCTCCCTCGATCTGGGGCTCCACGCAAGATCTCACCCCGTGGGGTCAAAATGATCACAAGAACGGTGAGCAAAAATCCCAGAACCACACGGGGGGACCTAGTGAATGACCTGCAGAGAGCTGGGACCAAAGTAACAAAGCCTACCATCAGTAACACACTACGCCGCGAGGGACTCAAATCCTGCAGTGCCAGACGTGTCCCCCTGCTTAAGCCAGTACATGTCCAGGCCCGTCTGAAGTTTGCTAGAGTGCATTTGGATGATCCAGAAGAGGATTGGGAGAATGTCATATGGTCAGATGAAACCAAAATAGAACTTTTTGGTAAAAACTCAACTCGTCGTGTTTGGAGGACAAAGAATGCTGAGTTGCATCCAAAGAACACCATACCTACTGTGAAGCATGGGGGTGTAAACATCATGCTTTGGGGCTGTTTTTCTGCAAAGGGACCAGGACGACTGATCCGTGTAAAGGAAAGATTGAATGGAGCCATGTATCGTGAGATTTTGAGTGTAAACCTCCTTCCATCAGCAAGGGCATTGAAGATGAAACGTGGCTGGGTCTTTCAGCATGACAATGATCCCAAACACACCGCCCGGGCAACGAAGGAGTGGCTTCGTAAGAAGCATTTCAAGGTCCTGGAGTGGCCTAGCCAGTCTCCAGATCTCAACCCCATAGAAAATCTTTGGAGGAAGTTGAAAGTCCGTGTTGCCCAGCGACAGCCCCAAAACATTACTGCTCTAGAGGAGATCTGCATGGTGGAATGGGCCAAAATACCATCAACAGTGTGTGAAAACCTTGTGAAGACTTACAGAAAACATTTGACCTGTGTCATTGCCAACAAAGGGTATATAACAAAGTATTGAGAAACTTTTGTTATTGACCAAATACTTATTTTCCACCATAATTTGCAAATAAATTCATTAAAAATCCTACAATGTGATTTTCTGGATTTTCTTTTCTCATTTTATCTGTCATAGTTGACGTGTACCTATGATGAAAATTACAGGCCTCTCTCATCTTTTTAAGTGGGAGAACTTGCACAATTGGTGGCTGACTAAATACTTTTTTCCCCCACTGTAATCAAGGATTGTAATAATTTAGCTAGGCAAGAAAGTTTAGAAATAGGCCGATAATTATTTAGGTCACAAGGGTCACCACCTTTGTGAAGGTGGAGTACATGGGCCGCCTTCCAAACCTTGGGGATTGTACCAGATATAATCGTCAGGTTAGAAATGTGGGTTAATGATTCAGAAATCAGGGGGACAGAGAACTGCAGCAAAAATGGACCAAGCATATCAGCTCCAGTGGATTTTCTTATATACATTAGAAGCAAGGCATCTAGCACATCATCAGATAGTAAATTGTTAAAAAGAAAACAAAGATCCACTAGAAGTTGATGGATTAACCGTCGTGTCAGCTAGAGGCTGGCAGAGAGAAGAGCAGTCGATTGACTGACCAGGGTCAACTACCCCACTGTTTCTCTCAAATAAAAAGCCTGCCGAGATAAAATGATGATTTAAAGCTTCACTTATCCCATTCTTCTCAGATATGATGCCAGAGTCAGACAGAACTTGCTTAGGCAGGGAAGAAGAGGAATTTGTACGCTTCAGTGCATTTAATGTTTTCCAAAATGTAGAAGGATCACCAGTAGAGTCAGAGCTTAAAAATTAGCTTGATTTAGCTGTCTTAATCTGTTTCTCAATTGTTTGAAAGATTGCCAGTCAACTACAGAGTGAGTTTTCCTTGCTTTGGCCCAGGCCTGATTTCTCATCTGAATGAGCTCAGATAACTCAGAAGAAAACCAAGGGTTAGATCTATCTTTGACTCTGAATTATTTAAAAGGTGCTTGTTTATCTGCCAGAGGAATAAATATGGAGGATACATTTTCTAGCGCCAACTCAGGGTCAGGAATACAGGAGACAGTGGCTCCGCCCTCAACTTCCGGACATGTCTCCGTGCTGCTGTGCTGTTTGTTGCTACTTGGCTACCTGCCAAACTTTTCGGTTTTTACTTTTAATACATTTACCAACGTCTTAACTTTTTCCTCGCTCAACCTTTTTCATTCAACTTTGTCACCCTGGACACTTCATCTGGACATGGTTCTATAGGACCGCCACCAACCAAAAAAGCTAAGTAGTAACATTAACATTATGCCATCCGATTGCAGTCGCTGTACTCATAATGGCGCCGGAGGAGATGGCTGCCGTTTTACGGCCCTCTAACCAATTGTGCTATTATGTGTGTTTTTTTGCGTTATTTGTAATTTATTATGTACATAATGTTTCTGCCACCATCTCTTATGACCAAAAAGAGCTTCTGGATATCAGGACAGCGATTACTCACCTCGTATTGGACGAAGATTTTTTTCTTCCACGAGTCGGACGTGAAGGATATTCTACAGACACCCGACAAGGTCCAAATCCCCGTCATTCGCATGAGAAAGAGACGGCGATATCGTGGATGTAGGTCGGGGTGCCTTGTAAGGATCTGACGGCGAGCGAGTAATCTGCCTCTTCCATCAGTCCTATTAGCCAACGTACAATCATTGGAAAACAAAATGGACGACCTACGATCACGGATATGCTACCAACGGGACATTAAAGAAAGTTAAGCAAGTAAAATACAGAGTACAATTTGTAAACATGTTTTATTATGTCAGTCAAGGAGAAATCAGCTCAAACAAAAAGTCAGTATACTCGGAATGTTGACCTGAGATCATGTTTTTTTTACCCCTCAGGCATGAATAGTTTGGAAGTTATAGTTAGAATATATGAAAAATATTTACCCAGGGAACTGTTTTCCCAGCTAGGAATGAATAGTGTAAACTTTCAAAAGGGATGTACACTGCTTTTTTTCAGCTTTATTTAAATGGTCATATTATATGTGCTTTGTACAGTGGGAAAAAAAGTATTTAGTCAGCCACCAATTGTGCAAGTTCTCCCACTTAAAAAGATGAGAGAGGCCTGTAATTTTCATCATAGGTACACGTCAACTATGACAGACAAAATGACGAAAAAAAATCCAGAAAATCACATTGTAGGATTTTTAATGAATTTATTTTCAAATTATGGTGGAAAATAAGTATTTGGTCAATAACAAAAGTTTCTCAATACTTTGTTATATACCCATTGTTGGCAATGACACAGGTCAAACGTTTTCTGTAAGTCTTCACAAGGTTTTCACACACTGTTGCTGGTATTTTGGCCCATTCCTCCATGCAGATCTCCTCTAGAGCAGTGATGTTTTGGGGCTGTCACTGGGCAACACAGACTTTCAACTCCCTCCAAAGATTTTCTATGGGGTTGAGATCTGGAGACTGGCTAGGCCACTCCAGGACCTTGAAATGCTTCTTACGAAGCCACTCCTTCGTTGCCCGGGCGGTGTGTTTGGGATCATTGTCATGCTGAAAGACCCAGCCACGTTTAATCTTTAATGTCCTTGCTGATGGAAGAAGGTTTTCACTCAAAATCTCACGATACATGGCCCCATTCATTCTTTCCTTTACACGGATCAGTCGTCCTGGTCCCTTTGCAGAAAAACAGCCCCAAAGCATGATGTTTCCACCCCCATGCTTCACAGTAGGTATGGTGTTCTTTGGATGCAACTCAGCATTCTTTGTCCTCCAAACACGACGAGTGAGTTTTTACCAAAAAGTTCTATTTTGGTTTCATCTGACCATATGACATTCTCCCAATCCTCTTCTGGATCATCCAAATGCACTCTAGCAAACTTCAGATGGGCCTGGACATGTACTGGCTTAAGTAGGGGGACACGTCTGGCACTGCAGGATTTGAGTCCCTGGCGGCGTAGTGTGTTACTGATGGTAGGCTTTGTTACTTTGGTCCCAGCTCTCTGCTGGTCATTCACTAGGTCCCCCCGTGTGGTTCTGGGATTTTTGCTCACCGTTCTTGTGATCATTTTGACCCCATGGGGTGAGATCTTGCGTGGAGCCCCAGATCGAGGGAGATTATCAGTGGTCTTGTATGTCTTCCATTTCCTATTAATTGCTCCCACAGTTGATTTCTTCAAACCAAGCTGCTTACCTATTACAGATTCAGTCTTCCCAGCCTGGTGCAGGTCTACAATTTTGTTTCTGGTGTCCTTTGACAGCTCTTTGGTCTTGGCCATAGTGGAGTTTGGAGTGTGACTGTTTGAGGTTGTGGACAGGTGTCTTTTATACTGATAACAAGTTCAAACAGGTGTCATTAATACAGGTAACGAGTGGAGGACAGAGGAGCCTCTTAAAGAAGAAGTTACAGGTCTGTGAGAGCCAGAAATCTTGCTTGTTTGTAGGTGACCAAATACTTATTTTCCACCATAATTTGCAAATATATTCATTAAAAATCCTACAATGTGATTTTCTGGATATTTTTTTCTCAATTTGTCTGTCATAGTTGACGTGTTCCTATGATAAAAATTACAGGCCTCTCTCATCTTTTTAAGTGGGAGAACTTGCACAATTGGTGGCTGACTAAATACTTTTTTCCCCCCACTGTATAAGGGTGTCAAATTGTACACTAAAAACCCTATTTTTTCTTCAAACATAAACATGCCTTAACTAATTTATTTATTTTTTAAACACCATGTCAACCAAAAACAATAAATATATATATTCTTTATTCTGAAAACATATATGACCAGTACGTAATAGTAAGTCAAACCATCCAACCGTCTGTGTGAATCAGCCGGCCTCGACCTGTCATGCAAGTACAGTATTCATCCATTCAGTCTACAGTATGTAAAATAGAATGCTAGCACATTAAGTCGGATATGATTTCCTTAGGAAAAAGAATAAGCAACTTTACCATGCAAGGAGTTAATAGGTCATAATAACAGCCAATTCCTCTGTGAGGAAGCCTAAAAGTATACTTCAACTTGTATACTTGTAAGCATTACAGTGCCTTCAGAAAGTATTCACACCCTTGACATTTTCAAAATATTGTTGTGTTACAGCCTGAATTTTAAATGTATTAAATTGATATTTTGTGTCACTGGCCTACACATAATACCCCATAATATCAAAATGGAATTATGTTTTTGTAATTTTTTACAAATTAATACAAAAATGGAAATCTGAAATGTCTTGAGTCAATAAGTATTCAACCCCTTTGTTATGGCGAGCTTAAATACATTCAGGAGTAAACATTTGCTTAACAAGTCACATAAGTTGCATTGACTCACCCTGTGTGCAATAATAGTGTTTAACATGATTTTTGAAGGACTACCTCATCTCTGTACCCCACACATATTATTATCTGTAAGGTCCCTCAGTCGAGCAGTGAATTTCAAACACAGATTAAACCACAAAGACCAGGGAGGTTTTCCAATGCCTTGCAAAGAAGGGCAACTATTGGTAAATTGTTTTTTTTAAAATGAAGCAGACATTGATATGCCTTTCATCATGGTGAAGTTATGAATTACATAATGGATGGTGTATCAATACACTCAGTCACTACAAAGCTACAGGCGTCCATCCTAACTCAGTTGCCGGAGAGGAAGGAAACCGCTCAGGGATTTCACCATGAGGTCAATGGTGACTTTAACAGATACATTACAGAGTAATGGCTGTGATAGGAGAAAACTGAGGATGGATCAACAACATTGTAGTTACTCCACAATACGAACCTACAGTAAATGACAGAGTGAAAAGAAGGAAGCCTGTACAGAAATAATAAAAAATCCAAAACATGCATCCTGTTTGCAATAAGGCACTAAATAAAACTGAAAAAAAAAATTGGCAAAGAAATTAACTTTATGCTCTGAATACAAAGCTTTATGTTTGTGGCAAATCCAACACAACACATAATTGAGTACCACTCTTCATTTTTTCAAGCATGGTGTTGGCCGCATCGTGTTATGAGTATGCTTGTCATCAGCAAGGACTAGGGAGTTTTTATGATAAATAGAAATGGAATAGAGCTAAGCACAGGCAAAATCCTAGAGGAAAAACGGGTTCAGTCTGCTTTCCAACAGACACTGGGAGACAAATTCACCCTTCAGCAGGACAATAACCTAAAACACAAGGCCAAATAGACACTGGAGTTGCTTACCAAGACAACATTGAATGTTCCTGAGTGGCCTAGTTACAGTTTTGACTTAAATAGTTGTGAAAATCTATCGCAAGACTTGAAAATGGCTGTCTAGCAATGATCAACAACCAACTTGACAGAGCTTTAATAATTTTTTTAAGAGTATTGTACAATCCAGGTGTGCAAAGCTCTTAGAGACTTACCCAGAAAGACTCACAGCTGTAATCGCTGCCAAACGTGATTCTAACATGTATTCACTCAGGGGTGTGAATACATATGTAAATGAGATATTTTTGTATTTCATTTTCTATACATTTGCAACAATTTCTAAAAACATGTTTTCACTTTTTCATTATGGGGTATTGTGTGTAGATGGGTGAGGAAAAAATATATTTAAACCATTTTGAATTCAGGCAGTAACAGAACAAATGTGGAATAAGTTAAGGGGTGTGAATACTTTCTCAAGGCACTGTACTGTATATATGTGTGAGTGCAGAGGTTGTTTAGGCCTCATCGTGCCAAGTGCTGCATAATGCTTCCACAAGGTCCCTCCATTTCTTCCTGTCTTGTGCTATTTTGGACGCCTCCTTCCAGGTGAGCCCTGTCTGGTTTGGAGTGCAGAGACACACTTCTATACAGAGCACATCACTAAAAATATGTGCCCTATGGCTGAAACAAAGGTAGATATTTTATCTTCTCGAAATTCCTATGGAACTCGTGTTGTGCTTAATAACCAGCTGTGGTGGAGCAGGTGAAGGTAAATAACCTTTTGTAGGGAAGCAATATCGAGAGGCTTTATCTCGACTGAATATCTTAAGGGCACCCAATAATTCACACTTTAGTTGTGTATGGCTCTGTCCCAAAAGGCACGCTATTCCCTATATAGTGTACGGGCCCTTGTCAAAAGTAGTAAACTACAGTTGAAGTCGGAAGTTTACATACACCTTAGCCAAATACATTTAAACTCAGTTTTTCACAATTCCTGACATTTAATCCTAGTAAAAATTCCCTGTCTTAGGTCAGTTAGGATCACCACTTTATTTTAAGAATGTGAAATGTCAGAATAATAGTAGAGAGAATGATTTATTTCAGCTTTTATTTCTTTCATCACATTCCCAGTGGGTCAGAAGTTTACATACACGCAATTAGTATTTGGTAGCATTGCTTTTAAATTGTTTAACTTGGGTCAAACGTTTTGGGTAACCTTCCACAAGCTTCCCACAATAAAAGTTGGGTGAATTTTGGCCCATTCCTCCTGACAGAGCTGGTGTAACTGAGTCAGGTTTGTAGGCCTCCTTGCTCGCACACGCCTTTTCAGTTCTGCCCATATTTTCTATAGGATTGAGGTCAGGGATTTGTGATGGCCTCTCCAATACCTTGACTTTGTTGTCCTTAAGCCATTTTGCCACAACTTTGGAAGTATGCTTGGGGTCATTGTCCATTTGGAAAACCCATTTGCGACCAAGCTTTAACTTCCTGACTGATGTCTTGAGATGTTGCTTCAATATATCCACATAATTTTCCTTCCTCATGATGCCATCTATTTTGTGAAGTGCACCAGTCCCTCCTGCAGCAAAGCATCCCCACAGCATGATGCTGCCACCCCGTGCTTCACGGTTGGGATGGTGTTCTTCGGCTTGCAAGCAACCCCCCTTTTCCTCCAAATATAACGATGGTCATTATGGCCAAACAGTTCTATTTTTGTTTCATCAGACCAGAGGACATTTCTCCAAAAAGTACGATCTTTGTCCCCATGCGTAGTCTGGCTTTTTTATGGTGGTTTTGGAGCAGTGGCTTCTTCCTTGCTGAGCGGCCTTTCAGGTTATGTCGATATAGGACTAGTTTTACTGTGGATATAGATACTTTTGTACCTGTTTCCTCCAGCATCTTCACAAGGTCCTTTGCTGTTGTTCTGGGATTGATTTGCACTTTTCGCACCAAAGTACGTTCATCTCTAGGAAACAGAATGCGTCTCCTTCCTGAGCGGTATGACGGCTGCGTGGTCCCATGGTGTTTATACTTGCGTACTATTGTTTGTACAGATGAACGTGGTACCTTCAGGCATTTGGAAATTGCTCCCAAGGATGAACCAGACTTGTGGAGGTCTAAAAAAAAAAATCTGAGGTCTTGGCTGATTTCTTTAGATTTTCCCATGATGCCAAACAAAGAGGCACTGAGTTTGAAGGTAGGCCTTGAAATACATCCACAGGTACACCTCCAATTGACTCAAATTATGTCAGTTAGCCTATCAGAAGCTTCTAAAGCCATGACATCATTTTCTGGAATTTTCCAAGCTGTTTAAAGGCACAGTCAACTTAGTGTATTTAAACTTCTGACCCACTGGAATTGTGATACAGTTAATTATAAGTGAAATAATCTGTCTGTAAACAATTGTTGAAAAAATTACTTGTGTCATGCACAAAGTAGATGTCCTAACCGACTTGCCAAAACTATAGTTTGTTAACAAGAAATTTGTGGAGTGGTTGAAAAACGAGTTTTAATGACTCCAACCTAAGTGTATGTAAACTTCCGACTTCAACTGTATATAGGGAATAGGTTGCCATTTGGGACACACACTACACTAGCTTAACAATAACATTAGCTTATGGTTGTGGTATTGCTTGACAAATTAATGTGTAAGTAGTAATCTTTTGGTTCAACATGCAAATGTCCCTATGTGTAGTACAAATATTTATTCATGATGTTCATAATATAACACCTTTAGTATGGCTATAGTAAGTGGCCTCGAACCTTATTAATCAGAAGAAAAACAAAACGCAAAAAAAAAAAAAGACAATCAAAAAGAAATGATTACCTGTTTTCTGGATTTATAATCTATTTTCTTGAGACGTGAATACATTTTGTTTGCATTATTTGATGACTTTTGTAAAAGTAACCATTTCAGCCAAGTGTAACGTTGTTTCATTGAACTGAAGGCATCTAATTATATTTTCATATATTTATATATTCTTGTTTTGTATTTGCTTATCATATATTCATGGTTTGTATTTGATTAATTCCCGTTTATGGAGGACTTGTGTAGGAGCGCAACAATGACCACTGTAACACATTAATATTTGATAGGGGTGTTTCAGTCAAGAACATTTCTATCGACCTATGTCACAATCACTTCTAACTTCAAACGTGATTTCAACTTCAATAATACACATTTTCAAGCTGATCTTTCAATCAAAGATAAAAACTCCTCAAAATGAGCAAAGTCTAAAAGGACACACTTGAACAAATCCAAGGTAACGCACAAAATGACATGCATTTGCATAGTAGAGCTGTACGTCGCCTGAATGTGGACAAACAAGTGAACCCCCAAAATGTGTAAAAACACACCATAGTCAAACACTCAAAATTGCATGTCCATAGCGTAGTACGATGTACTAAAGTACCCATAATGCTCTGTGTAACATATCCAGTTTTGTCTTGATAAAGATTGTTCAGTTCCCTGTCCAGTTTTTAGCTACCACCACCCTGTAAGGTTGGGTTAATGCTTAACAAGGAATGACCAGTGCAGTCCAGTCCAGGGATGGGGTGTGGTGCTACCAGGGCCCAGGCAGGGTCCTGGAACGGCCACCGAGTCTGTAATATGGGATTGGTAGAAGCTAGAGGGCCCTGGGCTAGAAGACTGAGGTTGGGGCTGGGGCTGGTAGTGGCCCTCTGGCTGTGCCCCCCCAGTGGCCCTAGCTTGGCAGCTGGCCCCTGGGGCCCCACTGTAGCCCCAGCCAGGGTGGAGTGTGTCTTTGTGTCCCCCCTCCAGGCTCCCAGAATCCTAATGGAGGTGCAGGCTGTGGGGATTAGGTTGTAGGCTGTGCCAGTGCCAGTGCTGGCAGTGGCGGTGGGGTCGGGGTTGGAGACCATGTGGACGGCATAGGGGTAGGAGGAGGAGAGGGAAGCTGTATAGTGGTGCACAGCCACCTGGGCCTACAGGAAGTGCATCATGTGATGGAGGTCCTTGGTCAGCTGAGATACTTCTTGGTTCAAGTTTCCCATCTAGGAAGATATTACATTTACTCAGCAGTTAGATTGGAGAGGGGGGAGAGACAACATATTCATGTATTCAGACTTGAGATCTGCACATTAGTCTAATATTTGTGCAAGTCTCCCATTGACATCACTGATTGAGTTACGCGAAAGTCAGAGTTTATTGCAAGGATCTCAAGTCAAAAAATGGTCCATATTAAATAGTTTAATATTTAACACAATTACTGTGCGTCTGAAATGACCACGGCACTGTAGACAATTTTCATAACACTTCCACCACTTACAAAATAGCCAAACCAAACAACAACAACTTTTCTTCTCTCATACATTTCTTTTCAACGTATTTCTATTACCTCACATTGTGACTCCTACTTCTCTAAAGCTTGCACCAAGTACGTCAACCAAACACTGACTAGCTACTCTTTTCTGCGACTCTCTTAGAAATGACTTATTTCACTTGCGGCCCAAAACCCCCAAGAGAGAGGGAGGGAGAGATTGTAACTGACGCAAATAGGGAGGAAAGTGGAAGGGAATAGAAAGAATCCGTGGAGAGAGTGGGGTGTCATCATCAGATATTTTGGTATTGTCAAGTCAGTGCTTGCAGGTTTTTCTCTGTAATGCAGAGGCACCCTGCTGATTAATTAAAGTGGAACTGACAGCATTTTAGCAACATGAAATCGTATTAAAATCTGTTAATATATACCCCAGGAAGAATATGACACTTTTAAAAACATTTTCTGACAAGCAATCACTTAGATATGGTAATTTTCTAGTTTTTTAAAAAAAATTCTTAGAATGTTTGGGAATTACGTATACTAAGGCATTTGTGAAAATTCTATAGCAATATAGAGTTGGAAAGGGGCCGTGCGTTTGGACAATTAATAGACACTGCAGTAAATAAAACGTAAAAATAAATAAAACACCTGTCTTGTCCAGCACCGGAGTCTACGCAGACAGGTGCATCATAGCCAATCAGAGCTACCATACACCTTTATGCAAACAAGCCATTGCCACACAGGCCTGCCATCATTCACTTTGAACTGGACTGTGTTTACAAGCAGTTTGCAACAGCGCAACTTTAGATAATTGGAACGCATTTGCCAAAAAATACACCTGAATGGATTTCTGCAAATACATCAATACCGCGGGAGTCGTCTTACATTTGGGAACTTTACAGTGCTATTGATCAAACAACCATGAAAAGGTGGGCCCTCTCTCCCTCAGTTATGCACATCAACAACAACAAGATCAACAACTAATGCTAGCCAGAGCAAGATAAGCTGAAATATAATGAAGGAACATTAAACCCTCTAAAACCTTTTCAGTTAGTTGGCCGCCAAAATTGCACTGATAAACGATGGGGAATTGTAGCCTACATGTCTTTCTGCCGCTTGCCTGGCTGGCTAAAGTTGACTAGCTAGCTACTTCCAAACACAAATGAGAGAACACCTCACTCTGACCATTTTACTTGCCCTAGCAGAGCTGGTTAGCTAGGCTGTTTACATGTTATCTAGAGCGTTTGTGACTAACTATTGTTTTGCCTACGTTTACTGACACCGGTCATATTCAGCGGGTGTTGTGTAAATTCATCAGTTATTATGCGCTCTGGCAAACTCAGACAGTGTGCTCTGAAATCGGAGTAGATAGCACGAGTGAATTTGCGAACGCAAGAGATATGCTAACTGGATAACAGTCATTCAAGTTATTTCTAGCTTACCAAATGACACCTGCATCTCTAGCTTTGTATAGCCACCGAAAAACGATAGGAGGGGAACAAGTCAGTCAATCACCCACTCCTCCAATGACATGACATGACATCCTCCTAGCAGCTAGCGATCTAGCTAACGTTAGGCTCCATGTTTTTAGCTTGCTACATAAATAGATACGCTAGCCTATTAGCCACGTTATGACTGACTTGTGATCATGGCCCTTGCTAGTTTGATTGTATTGACATTCCCAGCCTTACTTACATTAGTCCGTTTTTGTCCAAAATATTGAGTCATTGAAACTGAAACAGTGCATCCCGAATGGAGGCAGCAAACAATGTACCAGGCCAGCTGTGATTTACAACCTGATAGCAATATGTTTTTGTCTACCAAGAAATGTATTGGTGAATTATATTAATCATGCATTGAACTGCATCCATCTGTTCTGCCAACAATGCCTTAGTGTACATCATGGAATGTTAAGTCAAGTAGAACCTATTTTTAAAACCTCTTATAAAGTTGGTTTTGTAGCATAAACTGGGAATTTGATCGTTTTGATTGAAATTATGATTGTCTGTGTCACGATCGTCGTTACAGGAAGCGGACCAAGGCGCAGCGTGTGATACAAACATTACTTTATTTTAATAAACGAACAAACCAAAAACACGACTCGTGAAGTCCAACGGTTAAACATACCGAAATGGAACAAAAACCCACAACACCCACAGGAAAACATACAGATTAAATATGGCTCCCAATCAGAGATAACGAGCCGACAGCTGACACTCGTTACCTCCGATTGGGAGTCATTGACCAAACATAGAAATAAACCCAACAGAAATACAAACATAGAAATACACCCAACGAATGAACACACCCTGGCTCAAATTACAGAGTCCCGGAGCCAGAGCGTGACAGTACCCCCCCCTAAAGGCGCGGACTGCGACCGCGCCTCAATACGGGCTAAACAAGGGAGGGCTGGGTGGGCATACCTCCTCGGCGGTGGCTCTGGCTCTGGCCTTGATCCCCACCTCCTCTCCCACCCCCCAAAGTACCCCTGGTCCTGTCTAGCCCCGCTGGCCGGAGCCGGACTGACGACACGCGCCCCTGGCTTGGTGCGTGGAGGACGAACGGGCCTTACCAGGCTGACGACGCGCACCACTGCCTTGGCGCGGGGAGCAGGAATGGGCCGGACCGGGCTGACGAAGCGCACCCCTGACTTGGTGCGGAGAGCGGAACCGGGCCGGACAGGGCTGACGAAACGCACCACAGACTTGGTGCGGGGAGCAGGACTGGGCCGGACAGGGCTGACGAAGCGCACCACAGACCTGGTGCGGGGAGCAGGAACGGGCAGAGCCGGGCTGACGAGACGCACCACAGACTTGATGCGGGGAGCAGGGACAGGCCGGGCTGAACTGGCGACGCGCACCACAGACCTGGTGCGGAGAGCAGGAACGGGCAGAGCCGGGCTGACGAGACGCACCACAGACTTGATGCGGGGAGCAGGAATGGGCCGGACTGGACTGACGACGCACACCACTGGCTTGGTGCGGGAAGCTTGGATGGGCCGGACTGTACTGGGGACACACACCACTGGCCCTACACCGGGATCTGGAACGGGCCGGACCGGACTGGCAACACACGCCAGTACCTCTCGCCGTGCCTCTACTTCCTCCATCCCCTCTTTGACCAGTGGCCCCCGTAACCCGGCGGCCTTCTCCGGCAACCCACTGGACCGCTCTATCGCGGCCTCCTGCTGGTCCGCCGTCGTGAGCCCCCCCCTAAAAAATTTCGGGGCGTCTCTCCTACCCGTGGCCCAGGTCTCCATGTCCCTCGCCAGCTTCTCGCCCTTCTGCCATAATGTCAAGCCCCTCTCTTCCTCACTCGGCTTGACCCAGTCCAGGAGGCGAAGGAGATCTGTGAGGGATCTCCCCGGCGATGGCTCCTGGACACGCTGCTTGGTCCCATCTTGGTGGGTTTTTCTGTCACGATCGTCGTTACAGGAAGCGGACCAAGGCGCAGCGTGTGATACAAACATGACTTTATTTTAATAAACTAACAAACCAAAAACACGACTCATGAAGTCCAACGGTTAAACATACCGAAACGGAACAAAAACCCACAACACCCACAGGAAAACATACAGATTAAATATGGCTCCCAATCAGAGATAACGAGCCGACAGCTGACACTCGTTACCTCCGATTGGGAGTCATTGACCAAACATAGAAATAAACCCAACAGAAATACAAACATAGAAATACACCCAACGAATGAACACACCCTGGCTCAAATTACAGAGTCCCGGAGCCAGAGCGTGACAGTCTGTTTGTTTCATATCTGCAAAGTAGTTAAAACGTTGTCAGTTCCTGTTAGATTAATTTGTATTTTAAGAATAATGACTAAAGGATTTCACCCCAAATACAGTATAAATGTGTAAACTGTGTTACAATTATCAACCCACTAACAGAGAGGGGGGGGGGGGGACTAAACATTCCAGGGTGAAGGAGAAAGGTGGAAACTGTTTAAGAAAGCCTCCTAAAGGTGGGCGGAGCAAAGTGCCTTTGTGTGTCAAGAGGTATAAAACAGGAGTGTATGGGTTTTGGCTCCAGAGCTCTCCATGAATAAAAAGACAGATCATTCTTGTTGGTTGTGGACCTTGAATCATTTATGATTAAAACCAGAGCCTTACAACCTCTGGTAATGATTCAAGCTTAGGTTGAATTAGAGATAGAAATTCTCTTAACAGTTCCACTTTAATATCTACTTCAGACAGGGCCTACCTCGAACCATCTGTATACTCTAGCTCCACCTGCCACACATTTGCATCCACATTTGGGATCCAAGAACACATTGTGCTACATTCATTTATTATTTATTTTTATTTAACCTTTATTTAACTAGGCAAGTCAGTTAAGAACAAATAATTCTTATTTACAATGACGGCCTACAATGACGGCCTACATAAGGGATAAATATAATAGAATGTAATAGAATAAAGTAGAATTTATACAAAATAATAGAATTGGAATAGAATAACATAGAGTTGGAAAATAATTACCATCATTACGCGCTTCAGCGCTCACTGGACTCACTTGGACTCCTTCACTTTGTTGATTGCCCCTTCTATATCTGTCTGTTCCCCAGTTTGATCCCGGTGTCTGCATTGATGTTGTTTAGTTTCCCCGGTCCAGACGCTGTCCGTGTTTTGTTCCATGTCTTTTATTTATTAAATCATCACCCTGTACTTGCTTCCCTTCTCCCAGCGTCTGTTGAACCCGAGATCGTTGCAATACATATTGTACAATACATATTCATGCACTTATATACATATTGCATCGGTATAGCCATTCCGGTTTCTGTCTAAAAAGGCTTCATGTTAAAGAGGCCAACTGCAGTGCAAGTAAATGATGAAACAGGTAATATGAAGAGTCGTTGCACACTTATAAGGGTCCTTATAAGGGCATACATAAAAGTTTGCATATGTCAAACTAAAAAGAAGTCTGGTAGAGCAGATAGGCAGATTGACCTATGCATTTCTTTTAAAAAGTGCACAAATCAGGTGTTCAAATCCTTCCGGTGCCCTTCAGCAATGGAACTTGTTGTATCAACATATCAAGCCTTCACTGCCTTGTACAGAATAGGGAAATGCTATGAAAGTGGCTTTAGACAGAAGTGTCTGCTCAGCAAGAAACATAGTAGTGGTCTCAGCAAGAAACAATAGTCTCAGCAAGAAACATTGGAGAAGTGTTATGCTTTTATCTCAGCAGGTGGGCTGCACTGAGGCTTACTCTGCTGTAGTGTACTGTACCTTCTGGTTAAGCTGACTGATGCTCTGTCTAACCTCCTCAGACTCCAGGAGCAAAGTGGCATTCACCTGCCTCGTATCTGTGGAGGAAGAGAAAGAAAAAGACAAATACCTCTTAGACTCATAAAACCATGGATATTGATTGGTTGATTGGGTAATTGGTTGTTTGGTGGGATTGATTGATTCATTGGTTGATTGATTGGCTGTGTGTGATTGATTGATCAACAATACTAGATATTAGATGAGTTTGAGATGTACAGTGCCTTGCAAAAGTATTCATCCCCCTTGGTTTTTCCTATTTTGTTGCATTACAACCTGTAATTTAAATTGATTTTGATTTTGATTTCATGTAATGGACATACACAAAGTAGTCAAAATTGGTGAAGTGAAATGAAAAAAATAACTTGTTTCAAAAAATTCTAAAAAATAAATAATGGAAAAGTGGTGCGTGCATATGTTTTCACCCCCTTTGCTATGAAGCCCCTAAATAAGATCTGATGCAACCAATTACCTTCAGAAGTCACATAATTAGTTAAATAAAGTCCACCTGTGTGCAATCTAAGTGTCACATGACCTGTCACATGATCTCAGTATATATACACCTGTTCTGAAAGGCCCCAGAGTCTGCAACACCACTAAGCAAGGGGCACCACCAAGCAAGCGGCACCATGAAGACCAAGGAGCTCTCCAAACAGGTCAGGGACAAAGTTGTGGAGAAGTACAGATTAGGGTTGGGTTATAAAAAAATATCCGAAACTTTGAACATCCCACGGAGCACCATTAAATCCATTATTAAAAAATTGAAAGAATATGGCACCACAACAAACCTGCCAAGAGAGGGCCGCCCACCAAAACTCATGGACCAGGCAAGGAGGGCATTAATCAGAGAGGCAACAAAGAGACCAAAGATAACCCTGAAGGAGCTGCAAAGCTCCACAGCGGAGATTGGAGTATCTGTCCATAGGACCACTTTAAGCCGTACACTCCACAGAGCTGGGCTTTACGGAAGAGTGGCCAGAAAAAAGCCATTGCTTGAAGAAAAAAATAAGCAAACACGTTTGGTGTTTGCCAAAAGGCATGTGGGAGACTCCTCAAACATATGGAAAAAGGTACTCTGGTCAGATGAGACTAAAATTGAGCTTTTTGGCCATCAAGGAAAGAACACCATCCCTACAGTGAAGCATGGTGGTGTGCGCATAATGCTGTTGGGATGTTTTTCATCGGCAGGGACTGGGTAACTGGTCAGAATTGAAGGAATGATGGATGGCGCTAAATATAGGGAAATTCTTGAGGGAAACCTGTTTCAGCCTTAACAGAGGTTTGAGACTGGGACGGAGGTTCACCTCCCAGCAGGACAATAACCCTAAGCATACTGCTAAAGCAACACGCGAGTGGTTTAAGGGGAAACATTTAAATGTCTTGGAATGAGGGTAGTGCGTACGGCCCAGCACATCACTGGGGCCAAGCTTCCTGCCATCCAGGACCTCTATACCAGGCGTTGTCAGAGGAAGGCCCTCAAAATTGTCAAAGACTCCAGCCACCCTAGTCATAGACTGTTCTCTCTGCTACCGCACGGCAAGCGGTACCGGAGTGCCAAGTCTAGGTCCAAAAGACTTCTCAACAGCTTCTACCCCCAAGCCATAAGACTCCTGAACAGCTAACCATAGCTACCCAGACTATTTACACTGCCCCTTTTTACGCTGCTGCTACTCTGTTAATTATTTATGCATAGTCACTTTAACTCTACCCACATGTACATATTACCTCATCTACCTTAACTAGCCGGTGCCCCCGCACATTGACTCTGCACCGGTACCCCCCTGTATATATAGCCTCCCTACTGTTATTTTATTTTACTTCTGCTCTTTTTTTCTCAACACTTTTTTGTTTTTATTTTACTTTTTTATAAAAAAATAAATGCATTGTTGGTTAAGGGCTGTAAGTAAACATTTCACTGTAATGTCTACACCTGTTGTATTCGGCGCATGTGGTCAATAAAATTTGATTTGATTTGATTTGAATGGCCTAGTCAATGCCCAGACCTCAATCCAATTGAGAATCTGTGGTATGACTTAAAGATTGCTGTACACCAGCGGTACCCATCCAACTTGAAGGAGCTGGAGCAGTTTGCCTTGAAGAATGGGCAAAAATCCCAGTGGCTAGATGTGCCAAGCTTATAGAGACATACCCCAAGAGACTTGCAGCTGTAATTGGTGGCTCTACAAAGTATTGACTTTGGGGGGTGAATAGTTATGCACGCTCAAGTTTCCTGTTTTTTTGTCTTATTTCTTGTTTGTTTCACAATAAAAAATATTTTGCATCTTCAAAGTGGTAGGCATGTTGTGTAAATCAAATTATACAAACCCCCAAAAAATCCATTTTAATTCCAGGTTGAAAGGCAACAAAATAGGAAAAATGCCAGTCGCAAGCCACTGTAATATAAAAAAATTTCTTACATTTCATTCAAGTGCTTGGAGTAATTGAATGTTTAATTTGTGAAATAAAAGACTAACTAAATCATAACACATTTTCTTTCAGCATGGGAGGAATACTGTTTTAGGCCAAACCCTGGAATCTTGGTAACTGGTTTTGATTGAATCACATCCCCTAATTTGTCCTTGACTGCCTTATCTCACCTCTGAAGACACCTGAGATGTCATTTCACCTCTCTTACGTTTTACGTTCCACATATGTAGAGGGACATTATGGTATTGGCCCCAGTTTGAATCCCACGTTCACCTTCAAGCCCACACCTGTTAATTGAAATGCATTCCAGGTGAATACCTCATGAAGCTGGTTTAGAGAATGCCAAGAGTGTGCAAAACTGTCATCAAAGCAAAGGGTGGCTACTTTGAAGAATCTAAAATACAATATATGTTTTGATTTGTTTAACACTTTTTGGTTACTACATGATTCCATATGTGTTATTTCATAGTTTTGATGTCTTCACTATTAAAATAGTAAAAATAAAGAAAAACCCTTGAATGAGTAGGTGTGTCCAAACTTTTTAGTGGTATTGTATAACCGTATGTCATGTTTTATAAAGGCTTCATAAATGTGGCATAACTTTGTGACTGTGTGACATAACCACCAATGTCAAAAGTGACATAACCCACTATAGAAAATGGCATAAGAACCGCTTAATAAATGCCTTATAAATCATATTCAATTGAGGTTTTACCAAGCATTTATAACCCTGTCATGCATCTTCGTAGAGCGTTGCAAGCCACGGTATTGGGTTCAATTCCCATGAATGAACCCAATATGACTTTTGAGGTCTGGGAAAAATCTAAGAGGCTTTGATTTTTGAGTGTAGTTGCCCTTTAATTCAGTGAGCGTGCCCTGCACTGTTTGATTAGTGGTTTTCTGTAGTGCAGTAAGCGCACATGTGATGTGATTCGGCCACCGATGGAATGGGCGGGGTAAAAGGCCAGCAACACTCCGTATTATTCAGAACCCCATGAAATGACACCATATATGGATTCTACAGACCCTACTGGGTATTCCCTATAATACTTTTACTGCGGCACCCAGAATAGTTCTTGCTCTAAGCCAATATGTAGTAATATAGTAATTAGCATTAGGGGCATTTATTTGACCTTGGAACATGTTTGAGAACCGAAATGTAACGCAAATGTCACTTAAATATGAATCATTGTTAATGTTTAGACAATTATTTTTCATGTATCATAAATGGTTATTGACACTTTTCTACTATTACGTGGTGGACTTTTATTTTGAACATTTCAGAAATTTCGTGATCCGGAAGTACTTTTTTAGTGTTGTTGACGAAATGCTGATCATGTGATGAGTTAGCAAATCAAATGCCCACTTGTGCTGCCACAACAGCAAAAAACAAGTTAACCTTTATTTATTGTAATTTAAATCCATTTGTAGTAGTTACGTTTTGAGTTAGATTACATACTGTAGCTACCTCAATCGTTATTTCAACTATTCATTCATGATTCAGTGCAATATGTCTATCACATTATTCAAAATATCAGAATTGGTTAAAAAAAAAATCCATGCCAACATATTAGGCAAGAATTAAGAGTAGGCAAAATAATCGTGTCAAGTGAAAATTTTATCAAACGTTTCATTGCAACATGGTTGTCTGAAGCGTGCTATAGAGCATGACACTCATTGACATTGTTGCAAATGATGGGGAATAACCACTATCTTTCCTTTGCGGTACCTCAAGCTGTTGTGATTACATGCTGAGAAACTGTTATGAGTTGATTTTACTCCTTGCTCAGTTTGCCTGAGCAGTGTCTTAACATCCTTATAGTCTTAAAACAGGTTTTAACAGGATTCCTAGGACCTTTTCTGAGACACTTTGTGGATACGGGCATGGTGAGAGATGCTATTACATTTGCATTTATATGCTATTGGAGAAGCTTGTTAATGCAATCACATATCATTATACTGTGTATGCATTGCTACTGAGCTATAATTGTGCTGTGAAAATGTGGTTGAAGTTTACGTCCAGATAGGCGCTTTTTTAAACTGCAATTTGTCCAGTTTAGCCTTGGCTAATGACAACAACAACAAAAATACTATATCCTAATAGCACACTACTTCATACACTTTGCCAATACATTACCTTATCACAGGAGGCTGGTGAGGGGAAGACACCTCATAATAAATGATGGAATGTAGTGAATACAATGGAATGTTTGATAGCATTCCATTTATTCTGTTCCAGCCATTACTATGAGCCCGTCCTCCACAATTAAGGTGCCACCAGCCGCCTGTGCACTTCATACTACCTAGTGCACAAGTTTGGATATTGGGACAGAGATAAAGTGAAAGTCCAACAAAATGTGTCTCTGTGTGTCCTTTACCTGGGACTGAGATCTGGCGGCGCGTAACAGCTGACAGTGGGAATCAGCAGCTTGGAGGGCTTGCGGCCCTGACTCCTTGCCCCCAAATCCCCCGAGGCAGAGGGGGCTAGCGGTGGCTGCCCCTGGGATACTGTGCTACGTTTTCGGGGCCGGCTGTGGGGAAGACAGGCTGTGGCCCCGGGGTAGGCATCCCCAGCTCAAGTTGGGCGAGCGGCAGTGGCGCAGGGCGTTGAACTGTCTCAGCTCATCACCCAGCAGGTTGCCCAGGGAGGTGAGGCGCAGGAGGAGGTTGGCGCGGCAGGTGCGGGACGCCGGCGATATATGGTAGTACTCGTCCGTGTCGTCATGGAGACCTCCTCTGGTCTCCACGATGGACGGGAACTTGTGCTCTGTGGAACCTCGGGGGTTCTGGGTGGCAGAATATGTATTAATTTATCTTATTTACTTCACACTTATTTTAGCAGGGTCGTGTTTATTAGGATACAAAAAGGAAAATGCTGTAAAACGTTTGGCAACGGGGGGAAAACAAGAGTGTTTCTTATTGGATAAGTCCAGGTAGTCCCTTCCCTGTTTCAGTCTGTTTTCTTTCATTTTGTACCAAATGAACATGCTGAGAATGCGTTCTCATTGACATTGGGAAGAGTTCCAGAGAGGGATGAATGGGATTGAATAAGCCAACTGGAAACTGGGGATTCTATGATATTATTTAAGTTTATATTGACTTCATATGTACAGTGTTATCAAACTGAGGGTGGATAGGAGAACTCGAGTGGCTGCTGAATGCTGTTTCTGAATCTTTCTTTGAAAAAAAACATGCAGTGAAACGAAATAATTCATCTGAGGGAATAGCGCGATTTATTATAAGCGTCCAGATTAGTGTCCCGCTCCTTGAAAGCGGCAGTTCTAGCCTTTAGATCGGTGCAGATGTTGCCTGTAATCCATGGCTTCTGGTTGGGATATGTACGCACGGTCACCGTGGGGACGACGATGAAAACTCTCTTGGTAGATAGTGTGGTCTACAGTTTATCATGAGGTACTCTACCTCAGACGAGCAATACCTTCGAGACCTCCTTAATATGAAACATTGCGCACCAGCTGTTATTGACAAATAGAAACACACCCCCTCCCCTCGTCTTACCAGACGTAGCTGTTCTGCCCTGCCGATGCACAGAAAACGCAGCTGACTGAATATTATCCATGTCGTCGTTCAGCCACGACTCGGTGAAACATAAGATATTACCGTTTTTAATGTCATGTTGGTAGGATAGTTTAGAGCGGAGATCATCCAGTTTATTTTCCAGTGATTGCACGTTGGCCAATAGAACGGATGGTAGAGGCGGGTTACCCACTCACAGACAAATTCTCACAAGGCACACCGATCTCCGCCCCCTGTATTTCCGTCTTTTCTTCACGCGAATGACAGGGATTTTAGTCTGGTCTCGCAGAAGCAATATATCCTTCGCGTCGGACTCATTACAGAAAAAATCTTCATCCAGTTTGAGGTGAGCAACTTACATTGAAAGACTGGAACAGTACTTCATTGCAAACTACATTGCTGATAACAAGAGAGTACCAGCGTTGTTGAGTTTGATTGGCCCAAAAACATTCAGTTTGCTAAGAGATCTGACTGCCCCTCTGAAGCCCTCCAATAAAACATTTGCAGAGGTTGTGGAGATATTGCAAAATCACCTATCACCTAAACCACTCCTCATCGCGGAACGTTTTCTTTTCCACAAGAGAGACCAGAATGAAGGGGAGGGTGTTAGTACATACAGTACCAGTCAAAAGTTTGGACACACCTACTCATTCTAGGGTTTTTCTTAATTTGTACTATTTTCGACATTGTAGAATAATAGTCAAGACATCAAAACTATAAAATAACACATATGGAATCATGTAGTAACCAAAAAAGTGTTAAATATATCAAAATGTGTTTTATTTTTGATATTCTTCAAATTAGCCACCCTTTGCCTTGATGACAGCTTTGCACACTCTTGGCACTTCTGGTTGCCCGGTCTGCATCAACAGATAGAAAACATGGCGAAGAACTGTAGCGGATGTTTGGAAACGCTTCACATGCCTGCTCCTGCTCCAGTCCACCCATGGGAATGGCCCACAGAGCCATGGCAGAGAATTCATGTGGACTACGCTGGCCCCTTTGAAAAGCACATCTTTCTGGTTATAGTTGATGCCCATTCCAAATGGCCAGAGGTGTTTTGCACTGACACCTTCACCTCAGCTCAGACTATAGAGTGTCTCAGAACAACGTTTGCACTCTTCGGATTGCCTCTGCAGCTGGCAAGCGACAACATGCAAGCTTTCGTAAGTGACGAGTTTACAAGATTCATGTCAGTAAATGGAATCAAACACTCAACCTCAGCTCCGTACCACCCTGCCACCAATGGGCTGGCAGAACGCTTTGTGCAAACCCTAAAGCAAGGACTCCATGCAGCAAAACGAGACGAAGGGACTTTGCAAACAAAACTGGCCAAGTTCCTGGCCTCCTACCGAAACACCCCACATGCCACGACAAATGAAAGCCCAGCAGCACTGATGTTCGGGCGGCCTCTCCGCACACAGCTGGACATCATGAAGCCAAACAGGCGTAATGAAGTGCTGAACAAACAAGCCAAGATGCTCTCCAGTGGCCAGGTGCGCCATCTCCGAACAGGACAGGAAGTGATGGTGCGAGACTACAGAAATGGAGGGAAATGGACAAGAGGGACCGTACATGCACAAACGGGATCCAGAACTTACCAGGTTCAAGTGAGCCCAGACATAATGCGGCGGCGTCACATTAACCAAATGCATTCCACAGAAAACAGCACAACAATCGAGAGAGAACAGGCACAGAGAGCTCCTGTGAGTGACACACATGGAACTGTAGAGGACGGTGGGGCAGTACAGAGACCCCAGGCTGAAAGAAGGGAACGTGTGGATGAAGGTGCTGCTATAGCAGAAACTATTATGGAGCAAGCACACACTGAGGATGTGCAGGAGCCTCCAGACAATCCAAGGCACTACCCGGAACGAAGGCACTGTCCACCAGACAGACTGGACTTGTAAACAAACAAACACAATCAAAAACTAAGGCTGTTCAAGTTCAAATCAAAGATGCTAAATAACTACAACAAGCTCTGGGAAATGTTTTGGTTGTGGTTTGGTAAAAGTAACTATGATTGTATAAGAGAAGGAATGTTATGTTCTGTTAATTACTGATGTCCCCTTTAAGAACGGAGAGCCTTTGGTCATGCGCAGTGTTGCTCTATTTTATTATTGTACTAACTAGCTTCAGTAAATGTGAAGCTCCAGTTCACTTCCTTTTATTCTGAGTCTTTCTTATTATATAAATTAGTGATAAGAGCTAAGACACTGTAAATAGCTTCATTATGGGCAATGAAACAAATTGTTTTTATTCAAATCAATTATAGCAGTAGCAAGCTTACCTCCAGTCCTCCTTCTCATCTTCGTGCTCTCCCTCTCAAACTGAACAGGACATCAGTAGGCCTAGTCCGCGCGCACAGATATTGCGTCATAAGCAAATCTCTTATGTCATAAGAGATTTGACTGTGTGTCATAGAATTATGACTGTGTGTCACGTATGAGTGTGTCATTTATGACTGTGTGACATATTTGACCGTATGATAGGATTGTGACTGTGTGTCACGTATGACTGTGTGTCATTTATGGCTGTGTGATAATAAGAGTATTTTAAACAGTAAACAATGAGAATTATGACTGAAAGTCATAAAGGGTATCTTAGATAAGTTAAAATTGTGCAAACGTTAACAACAGTCACCCATAGGAGGCCCCCAAAATTATTTTAAAAGGTGTGGCGCCATTGACACATATTAGCAAAAGCTAGATACGGCTAGGGTCAGTAGAAGACATTTGTAATTTTAATAACAAAAAAGGAGACATTGTAAGGCATAATAATGTCTGATTGTGGGGGCCATATTCCTAACACACTCAAACCCTCCTGATCCGCCAGAAGTAGTAGTTAACCTAACACAAGTTGATAAAATAATACCTGAGCACAGTCTACGAAGGCATAGGAGACAGCTAGACGAGGGGGAAAGGGGAAGTACTAGGGACTGTAGGGAAGGACATCACCTTTTGAGGTCTTTGCGGACGAGTTGGGGACTACTGGCTGGTAGTATCGTAAAGGATGGGAGATATATATGTATGTCACCATATACATCCTGGGACTATGTAGTTGCTCATACCGAGCGGGGGGGGGGGGGGGGGGGGGGGGATATGTCAATCTCCATACACAGTTTAAGGAGAGGTGTAGTATTGTGAAAGTAGGGAATTACCAGAAATGGCAGTGCGACCCATATAAGGGTAGGTACTGTCTGAAAGTCTGAATTACGCTAAAACAGGTTACAGACCTGACAAGTGAGATATCCTCTTCAACTGGGGCACCCTATAGAGTAAACCTCTCTGAGGGAGGTAGTGAGACCGGGGCTGTGGTGAAGATAGTGCAAACTATAGACCTGAAGGAAGTAGTACAGGTGGAGACGGGGTAAAGAGATCTTGACCTGTGGTTGGAATGGATTCAGTATATGGCAAGAACTATGTCTAAAGAGGACTGTTATGCCTGTGGGACAGCCAAACCAAGGTTAACAACTACTCCGTTCCCCTTGACAGGCTTTAACTCTCTGTCAGGTTTATCCTCCATGATTAAATTGTTCAAGCCACCTGGGAATGTGGTGAAGGAGTCTTGTAGTAACTTGCACTATCTGTATCCCCTGATAACAAAGTCACCCCGACCTAGGTTGCCTCCGTTTGAAGTCTCAGGGGATTCTTATTATTGTTTTTCTAGGACTAATAAGATAGGATACAGGGTAGGGCATCTTAGCTCCTGCTCCCACACAGAGAATGTAACAACTAAAGAGACCATGACTAATCTCTCCTCTTTGTTGCAGCCAGAGGATTTTAGGAACCAAAACCAGGCCAGTGCTGACATCTGATGGTTGTGTGGTGATAACAGATTGTGAACTCACCTACATACGCAAACAATCAAATGTGTCAGAGACTGGTGAGTTGTCACGTAGAAAGTGGGACCTCCTCCTGGGATCCTTTGATGAAAGGATATATATTGATGGGATAGGAGTACCTCGAGGGGTTCCAGAAGAATTCAAAGCTAGGAATCAGATCGCAGCTGGGTTTGAATCATGTCTTTTCTGGTGATCAACAATTAATAAAAACGTAGATTGGATAAATTATATTTACTATAACCAGCAAAGATTTATAAACCACACTCGTGATGCAATAAAGGGATTGGCTGAGCAGACAGCGGCAACTAGCTTAATGGCATGGCAGAATAGAATAGCTTTAGATGTGCTTTTGGCTGAGCGGGGCGGAGTTTGTGTTCTGTTTGGATCTATGTGCTGTACTTTCATCTCCAACAATACAGCACCGGACGGGTCCGTGACCAAAGCGCTTCAGGGACTCACCACGCTGGCGAACGAACTGGCTGAGAACTCTGGTATTGATAGCTCCCTAAACGGTTGGTTTGATAACATATTTGGTAAATGGAAAACTATTGTTGTAACTATTCTGGGTGAAGTTATAGCTTCTATGGGTATACTTGTTCTTTGTGGATGTTGTCTTATTCCCTGTGTCCGAGGGTTGGTGAGAAAAGGAGATGGAGAAGGCGGTTTCCCAACAGATGGTGAGATACGGCCCAATCCCGGACTCCGACCTAAGGAATGAAGGATATGACCTACCAGGCTTGGTGGAGTGACACCCTAGAGGGTGTCTAAAGGGGGCCAAAATGTACTTCCCTGTTTGTGTTTTATGTTTTAATAATCTTGTGTTTTGTGTTCTATTAATCCTGTGTTTTATGCTTTATTAATCAAGTTAACCATTGTGAATGTTTGTCTTTCCTTATGTGAAGGTTTGAAGTTCCTGGGTGGCTGGGTAGACAACTGTTTACAAGTTCGGTGTAGATGGAAGGACTGAAAGCCTTTTTATTATCATTATTGCCTATTAATAAAAGTGTGATTCTTTTTGTTTGTATTGTATTTTAATGAGTGACACCCTGTGTTTTCTTATTTTGGGTTCACACCCAGTGGGTGTGAAAAGGGGGATTGTGGGGATCTAGATGTGATGACTAGCTTAGAAAGAATGCATTAATGATTAAACATAATGGGTTTGTACTGTACTGATATAAATTGTTTCACATAACAAGCTGTGATTCATGTGAGGAACGTTAGGGGGTAGGATGAGATAAGACTTGTATTTCTCACAGACACGAACACTGCCTCTTTGTGATCTGTGAACCGTCCAAGGACGTGTACTGCAAAAGTGCTGACTTTCTGGATAAGTTGCAAAACAACTAGACACCTGGCAACAGTGGAGCGCCAAGGGGCTGGGACCAGCCTGTGCGCCAACGGATAGGCTGAGTAAGTCTAAACCACGCTCAGTCTCTACTCTGATTGGCCAGCAGGGAGCGGGAACTATCTCTGTCAGAGTATTTTAAGAAGAACTCATAACAATGGCTTAGTTCTCTGTCTGCCCTGCGTGGTATTTCAGTGAGCCCGTATACGAACCATCATACTTATCATACATACATTTTGCATATAATAAATTTAGCTTGGATTGAACACTTATTGAACATGTTTTCTCTTATTCCAATACCAGATTTGAATTACGCTATTTCTAACAATGTGAATAAAACAGTAAATACATTATGATCCATACATTCATACGGTGTGCTACAGCAGAAACGACAACACGATATACAGAAAATAAGCTTTGATAGGAACGCACACATGTCCAAAGTCCAATTTGTAAGGAAAACAACTATGAAGGCAATGCGGGCGCCAGCCAGAAAATGTGCTGGGGGAAAACGTTTGTGCAAGGCCTTTTCTGACTAGAGATGCGCAATGTCTTCATACATGATCTGGGGAAACACTAGGGAAGTGCTTGGGCTCTCGTTGAAGAAAGAAGTTTATCCAGCTCAGTAAAGCCTCAAACATAAATTGTCCGCAACAGTGAAATGGGCTACTTCTTGTGTGAATTAACGAGGAGGCGGAGCACACCTCAATTAAAACTGTTGTTATAAAATTAAACTTGTTAGAAAATAATTTGAAATTGACAAATTGAAACATAGCATGTAGATAATTAGCAGGCAGCGTGCCTTGGTTTGAGGGTAGCGTGGATTAACTGTCCTGTTGCGTAACAATCACATTTTGGAACAGTGAGAAATTCTGACATCACACGCATGAAAAAACTCACACAGGGGCAACTGTTAGAGATATTTGGAACTCTCGCGTGAAAGGTTAAAAAGAAAGAAGGACCATATAATTAATTAAAATGCCTTAATTTGTATGGCATGTTCAATGGAAACAAAGTTTAATAACTCCGACACGTTTCGGCTGCATGGCCTTCGTCAGGGAGCACTAAGATATAATAATACAATGTCTTCTTTTGAACAGCTTTTTCCAATCAACCCTGATTTGAAGAGGGAGTGGTTACAGAATTCATTGGACAACACCTAGTAAGCAATACTATACACATTAAAAAGTGAAATACTGTAGATATGTTATCAAAAATGCAAATCAAGGTAGTTCTAACCTTGAATATGACTGGGCAAAGTGTTAAGAATAGGAGAGCCATCTATTTTATAGTACACTAGAACACAGCAAACAAGGACCACAAGAGTCTAAGCATAGCTGAGGTCAATAGAGCAATTTGTCCACTAGATGGCAGCAAAGAGACTTCTCACGACCTTACAGGAGAGGTGAGAAATCCATATCTTCATTTAAACCAGTATACTTAGTGGCCTGTAGTTTGTAAATCCAAAAACGTTCCCTTTGGTTTAGCTGTTTAAGATGGTCCCCTTTTCTAATTGAGGCCAGAACATGATCAATACCCATAGCTTGTAGGGAGGCAGGGTTGCCATGGTGTAAGGACTTGTAGTGCCTTGCCATGGGGTAGTCTTCATTGCCTACCCGTATGGCGTATTTGTGTTCTGCTAGGCGGTCTTGAAGGCGTCTCTTTGTCCGGCCAATGTAGAACACCTTGCACTGTGGACATTCCAATCTATAGATGACATGAGTGGTTTTGCAATTAATGAAATGCTTGACTTGATACTCAGTTTTATAAGATGTGTCAACAAAACACTTTTTCTGTTCAATATTTCTGCAATGGTTGCACTGGTTGCATTTAAAAGAGCCCCTGGGTTTGTGTTCTAGCCAAGTTTTTTGAGAGTCACCATCAAGATAGCTGTGGACTCATTTGTCATTTAGGGTAGGACATCTCTTAAAGCTTTGTGACTGGTGGCTCAGGAAAGACTTGGCATAGTTGCGTATCACTTTGGATGATTCCCCAATTATTTTTAATGATTATTTGAAAGTTCTCTGCTTCAGTGCTGTATTTTGTAACAAAGTACACTCTCTCTGGTGCATCACGAGGCACTGCCCTTCGCAACAAGTTCTCTCTGTCAAGTCGTCTGGCCCTTATATCTGCATCTTTCAGGACCTGAGCGCTGTAACCCCGATTCAAGAAGCGATTCTACAATTCAGCAGATTTGACACTGTAGTATTTGTATTTGTATTTATTATGGATCCCCATTAGTGTACTACTCTTCCTGGGGTCCAGCAAAATTAAGGCAGTTATACCATTAAATTTTTTTTACAATACATTCACAGATTTCACACCACAGTCTGTTTCTTTGGAATTGGCCATATGGAATGTTCTCTTTTAGCCTTTTGGGGTGGAAGCTGTCTGCCCTCAGAATGGTATTCCCATCTGTAGGCTTTCTAAAGATTGATGTGTGCAAACAACCTTTGTCATTTTAACTGATGTCAAGGTCCAAAAAAATGAATGTTATACTTGCTGTAGTCCATAGTTAGTTTGATGTTAGGGTTAATGCTGTTAAGGTATTGGTGGAAGGAAATAAGTTCATCTTCTGTGCCAGACAAGAACAGGCTAACATAATCGATATAGCGTCCCCACCATATAATCCGGTCAAAGAACTGGTTTTAGAAGGATCCAAACTGAAGTCATTTTCCCATTTACCTAAGTACAAACCAGCGTAGGAAGGGCTGCAGCAAGCTCCCATGGCACATCCTTTGACCTGTTTAGATGTTGCATTTATATTTATGTTCAGTGTACATTTCATGTTTTAGTTTTTTCTCTGCGAAGTAAGTTCATTTAAAGTTATGTGATTTGGTTTGTGTAGACACATTTCAATGTTTTTAACACACACTAACCAAAAACCGGATCTAATTTGCATATTCATACTGAGTTTGCAGTTTCCTAGAATTGTTTGCCAGAAGTTCACAAGTTGCCGCAAATGTACCGCAACAGTTTGCCACAAAACTAATTTGCATGTGAAAATATGAGCTAAAAGTTTGCCACAACTGTTTGCCAGGAGCCTGTGTTTCAGTAAGGGCAGTGTTCAAATTAGCTGTGTCAGCAACGTACGCCCGTGTTAGCTACGACTGCATCGTCAGAGTTGGGGTAAGGTGAAAGGTCAAAATGTCAACTGACTGTGTTGGAAAGGTTAGGAAGCCAGGGCCACATTAAAAGAGTGTCACAGAATATGAGTGCTGATCTAGGATCAGGTCCCCCCTGTCCATATAAACGTTTTCATTATGATTTAAATAGAAGAACAGATCCTAGAACAGCGCTCCTACTCTGAGGGCCCCATTCCAGTACTTTTACTTCTTCTTCTCTTCCTCCCTTCATTGAGGTATCACTAGCTTTTACATGATTGGATAAGTGAAATCAAAGTCTCTCCACTACATGATTACTTCAAGGAAGCGAGGAAGGAAAGATACGTTCTAAACATATTTGAACAGAATCCATGAGATACTGCACTACGAGCCATGATAATCCAACTATACTGAACAAAAATATAAACGCAACATGTAAGGTGTTGGTCCCATGTTTCATGAGCTGAAATAAAAGATTTCACTGGTGCCGAGACCAGTCTTCGCTGGACAGCTGTTACACGTGAAGGATGTTCCCAAATGCTGGAAGGGGAGCCTGAGTAAAAAACTTTGGGAACCCCTGGCCTAAGCACTTGAATGGTGAATGGGAAGCACACTTCAATTACCAGCTGAGAAATAAAAATAGTAGCTCTTTTTAATTGTGGCCATCAAAACTGTTTTTAACACAGGATTGCATTTAGAATTGTTGTGCAATGATTGGGCTTAGAAAAGCCCAACTCCAGCAGAAAAACAGGAGCTGTAGCAGCTCTAGGCTGTCTGTCATATTTTCCGCACAAACTAGGCTCTGTATCTATATGATATGCACATGTGACAAATAAGAATCATAACAACTAAGGAAAATACACACGTGCCAATTGAATGCCACGAAGTTATGCTTCGGATGGGGCCACAGTGTCTCCGGACCGCTCCTGTCTCAGCCTCCAGTATTTATGCTGCAGTAGTTTATGTGTCGGGGGGCTGGGGTTAGTTGGTTATACCTGGAGTACTTCTCCTGTCTTATCCAGTGTCCTGTGTGAATTTAAGTATGCTCTCTCTAATTCTCTCGTTCTCTCTTTCTCTCTGAGAACCTGAGCCCTAGGACCATACGTCAGGACTACCGGGCATGATGACACCTTGCTGTCCCCAGTCCGCCTGGCCTTGCTGCTATTCCAGTTTCAACTGTTCTGCCTGCGGCTACGAAACCCCTACCTGTCCCAGACCTGCTGTTTTCAACTCTTAATGATCAGCTATGAAAAGCCAACTGAGAGACCTGAGCCCTAGGACCATACGTCGGGACTACCGGCCGTGGTGACTCCTTGCTGTCCCCAGTCCGCCTGGCCTTGCTGCTATTCCAGTTTAAACTGTTCTGCCTGCGGTTATGGAACCCCTACCTGTCCCAGACCTGCTGTTTTCAAACTCTTAATGATCGGCTATGAAAAGCCAACTGAGATTTATTCCTGATTATTATTTGACCATGCTTGTCACTTATGAACATTTTTGAACATCTTGGCATGGTTCTGTTATAATCTCCACCCGGCACAGCCAGAAGAGGACTGGCCACCCCTCATAGCCTGGTTCCTCTCTAGGTTTCTTCCTAGGTTTTCGCCTTTCTAGGGAGTTTTTCCTAGCCACCGTGCTTCTACACCTGCATTACTAGCTGTTTGGGGTTTTAGGCTGGGTTTCTGTACAGCACTTCGAGATATTAGCTGATGTAAGAAGGGCTATATAAAATAAAATTGATTGATTGATTGATTATGCAAATTAATCTATAGACCGATAAGCATGACCTGTCAAATGTATTGGTATTTTCCATCAATGAATAAGCTAAAGAACATTATTTTGCAATGGGATTTTTTTCTTCTCCTGGACAATTGGCCGGTGGCAATTTCATCAGTTTTGAATTTAGTCAAGATAAAAATGAATTGCTAATTTGCTATGTGAGGCTTATTTGATCGAATAGAAGTTTCGTAATGGTTAGGCTGTTACGAATGTACTGATATAAGTGGACGCACGTGGCATTTCGGCAACAGCAAAAAAAATACTTTATATTGGAGTTGTGCCTGTTGATCACATGCACCCTGTCATTGGCTAGAATGATCGACTTCGCCTCCCACCTGCCTTCCATCTTTGAGGAAATGTATTTCCATTGTTAGAGCAGTCTCTGGACTATCTTGTCAACATAGGCTAATAGAAAATCTTCGGTTTTGCACGAGCAGGCGACCGCTTGTCCTGGTTGGTTTCTAAGTACCTCAACTCCTCCATGGAGTTGAGAGCGGACTAGAGTTTTTGAAATTAACCTTTGACTCGCTAGGCATTGCTACTTAAAAACGTTTTATTCTTAAACCCCTACTGTGTACCTGTTTGTCCTCTGTTGTTGCGTGCCTTTGTTTGTTTGCTGAAATAAAACGTTAATCAAATACAACCACTGTTTCCTTGTTGAGATTCAATTGGCACATGCACATTCACACTGAGATGCCATCTTAGAGCAACAGCAATGAGGAAACAGTCGGTAGTTGTATTTTATAAACATTTATTCAAAAATATGGATTTCAGCAAACAAAGAAAGGCACACAACCACAGAGGACAAAAATAGGTACACGGTAATGGTTTAAGAATTTACATTCTTGAAGTATCGATGCATAACTCGAAGGAGTTGGAGGGTTAATTTAGAAAACTCTAGTCTGCTCTCAACTCCATGGAGGAGTTGAGGTACTTCGGAAGACTTTTGGCGAATTGGTCCTAGGACGAATTCGGGAGGTAAGTTTCGAGAGGTAAGTAGTAGCCTCAAAGCTAAAAACATAGTGAGGTCACTGAAGTATCACCTTTTACGAATGTAAATGCAACCAAAATCTCACAAGCCGAGTGAAACAAAAGTGTAGGTTTTTGTCAGAGTAATGACTATATATGAACAGCAGAGGGCGACCTTAGCAAGCAAGTCTCGTGGATTATTTTTGCAGTGTTTTTTTTCTCCACACGCATAAAAAAAAAGCAAGGGCTAACATTTTCATCATCATAGGCCAGAAATATGAGCCTTCTCACTCACTCACTCACTCACTCACTCACTCACTCACTCACTCACTCACTCACTCACTCACTCACTCACTCACTCACTCACTCACTCACTCACTCACTCACTCACTCACTCACTCACTCACTCACTCACTCACTCACTCACTCACTCCACTCACTCACTCCAGTCACTCACTCCACTTACTCACTCACTCACACCACTCACTCACTCCAGTCACTCCACTCACTCACACACACACTGGACAGCTGAGCCTACGGTAGTGGAGGGTCTCTAGGGAGATATCCCCACCAGCCATAATATGTTTAAGGGAGTGTGCAGTACTATGAGTGATGCTTCCTTGTTTCTGTGTGTGTTTTGTGTGTGTGTTCGTTTGTGTGAGGGGGAATAAGTGTTGCGATATTGTGATATATGGTTAGACACCGATCAGCATCAGCAAAAGACAACTGAAAATGGGTGGCAGCAAACGGAGACAAAGAAAAGGAAAGGCAACGAGAGAGAGAGAGAGAGAGAGAGAGAGAGAGAGAGAGAGAGAGAGAGAGAGAGAGAGAGAGAGAGAGAGAGAGAGAGAGAGACAGAGAAGAACAGAGAAGAGAACAGATTGGGATAGTCCGAGACAGTAGACAGAAGACAGACAGACTGAGGAGGAGAGGAGGGAAGGTGCAGTGCTTGTAATTGACGTGCCCACCAGGAGCTAGCTGGCTGGCAAGCAGGGGGATAGGGGGAAGAAGGAGGGAGGGGGAGATGAGCACCGATGCCAAGACAGCAGCAGTATAAAGGGAGGCCTGGGCCTTGGGGAATGGGCTGCTGCACCACACGGGCAGATTGGTCTGAAACTGTGCCATCAATCAGGGGGTATTTCACCCTGCCATGCCAACGGGGACCCCCTCTGAGCTGAGGGGTAGAGGGGGTAAGGCTGGCACAGTTGGTAAGCCCTCCCTAAACATCAGTGTCAGTGTATCACTGCCATCGAGTAGCGTGGCGAGCAAGCATGCTGGCAGAGAGTGGGTACAGTACGGGAGTGGGCGATCCACCGCCATTTTGAGACAGTGTCCCGTTTGTTGTAGTCCTCGCCGTTTTGTTTTTGATACTGTAGAGGAGCAAAGACGAAGGGATAAAATTGACCTTTTATTGTTAATACTCCAGCTGTAGCAATGCCTTTTTCACAACTTTGCAGTAAGGTCAAAAATTTAAGACATATCCATTCTATTCTATTGCCTTTGTTTTGTGGTAGTAGGCCTATAATATTTCTTGCCCCAGGTATTTACAATATAGTGTACTGTTCTTAGTTTTCTTTTCTTTATTTTGTACAGAACAGAATATAGTTATGTACTAATATGTACACGTGTGAGATGAGCAGCCTGCCAACATACTTTCTATGAGCCGCACACAAACCTTTTAGCATACATTTCTGAAATTAAGCATATGATTAATCTGGATAAATAAAGGTCACAATGATTGATGGATAAATGAATTGAGCAGCTCATTGGTATTTTATGTAGTGCTTTCATTGGATGGTGAGGCACAACACTCTCTCCATTAAATGGCTACTTGACCATTTTTCTGCTAGATTACCCTCTGTCTGTGTGAAAATATTTGCAAATATATTTGTTTTTAAAAGAAGAACACTTAAAAAAGTGAAAGTGCAGGCTAGTTATCCAATTCTCGCTAGTTTCAAGGATGGTGACCCTAGAGCATGATTTTATACCAGGGACTGGCAAGCTACGGCCTCTTTTGTGTCAGGAACCGGTAAGTTATTTAGGGGGACCACTTACATTATAACTTGTGAAACCAACATCAGTGTGCTGCTTACAGTATAGCTTCCTCCACTGTCCCTGTACCCTTACTGAGCTCGAACTTGTGGTCCTCCACTCGCAAACACACATGTCCGTCCTCCTTGACAAGGTACCAACCAGTTGAGCTATCTTAAAGGTTCCAATTCGATAGCTCCATTGGCAACATTTAAAGCTAGCTGTGGACTCTCTGTTACACTAGCAAAACTGATTAAATAACTGTCAGTTTGTGTCTCACGGACGGACACCAGTCCACAGACCGGAGGTAGAGAAACATTGTCATGTCAACCATTTCTAAATTCAAATAGGGATGGGAAAGCAAGAGAGTAAATGCAAAATGCAAGAGAGAGAGAGAGCGAGAGAGCGTGTGAATGAGAGAGAGAGAGTAAAAGGGGGAGAGTATGTCACTTTTTTATTTTATTTACTAAGGATCCCATTAGCTGCTGCCAAGGCAGCAGCTACTCTTCATGGGGTCCAAACAAGATTAAGGCAATTACATCAATAAAACATTTTTAACAGTACATCATACAACACATTATTACACCACTACTCTACCTCTACATATCTACGATACAAAATGTATACTACCACAATACAACAATACTACAACATTACAATGTACAGTGCCTTCAGAAAGTATTCACACCCCTCAACTTTTTTTTTACAACCTGAATTTAAAATGGAATAAATCAAGATTTTGTGGCACTGCTCTACACACAATAGGCAATGTCAAAGTGGAATTATGTTTTTAGAAATGTTTACAAAATTAACTTTTAAGAAGCCATACATGTTAATTGAAATGCTTTCCAGGTGACTACCTCATGAAGCTGGTTGAGAGAATGCCAAGAGTATGCAAAGCTGTCATCAAGGCAAAGGGTGGCTACTTTGAATAATCTAAAATATAAAACATATTGTGATGTGTTTAACAATTTTTGGGTTACTACATGATTCCATACAGTGGGGAAAAAAAGTATTTAGTCAGCCACCAATTGTGCAAGTTCTCCCACTTAAAAAGATGAGAGAGGCCTGTAATTGTCATCATAGGTACACGTCAACTATGACAGACAAATTGAGAATTTTTTTTCCAGAAAATCACATTGTAGGATTTTTAATTAATTTCTTTGCAAATTATGGTGGAAAATAAGTATTTGGTCACCTACAAACAAGCAAGATTTCTGGCTCTCACAGACCTGTAACTTCTTCTTTAAGAGGCTCCTCTGTCCTCCACTCGTTACCTGTATTAATGGCACATGTTTGAACTTGTTATCAGTATAAAATACACCTGTCCACAACCTCAAACAGTCACACTCCAAACTCCACTATGGCCAAGACCAAAGAGCTGTCAAAGGACACCAGAAACAAAATTGTAGACCTGCACCAGGCTGGGAAGACTGAATCTGCAATAGGTAAGCAGCTTGGTTTGAAGAAATCAACTGTGGGAGCAATTATTAGGAAATGGAAGACATACAAGACCACTGATAATCTCCCTCGATCTGGGGCTCCACGCAAGATCTCACCCCGTGGGGTCAAAATGATCACAAGAACGGTGAGCAAAAATCCCAGAACCACACGGGGGGACCTAGTGAATGACCTGCAGAGAGCTGGGACCAAAGTAACAAAGCCTACCATCAGTAACACACTACGCCACCAGGGACCCAAATCCTGCAGTGCCAGACGTGTCCCCCTGCTTAAGCCAGTACATGTCCAGGCCCATCTGAAGTTTGCTAGAGTGCATTTGGATGATCCAGAAGAGGATTGGGAGAATGTCATATGGTCAGATGAAACTTTTTGGTAAAAACTCAACTCGTCGTGTTTGGAGGACAAAGAATGCTGAGTTGCATCCAAAGAACACCATACCTACTGTGAAGCATGGGGGTGGAAACATCATGCTTTGGGGCTGTTTTTCTGCAAAGGGACCAGGATGACTGATCCGTGTAAAGGAAAGAATGAATGGGGCCATGTATCGTGAGATTTTGAGTGAAAACCTCCTTCCATCAGCAAGGGCATTGAAGATTAAATGTGGCTGGGTCTTTCAGCATGACAATGATCCCAAACACACCGCCCGGGCAACGAAGGAGTGGCTTCGTAAGAAGCATTTCAAGGTCCTGGAGTGGCCTAGCCAGTCTCCAGATCTCAACCCCATAGAAAATCTTTGGAGGGAGTTGAAAGTCCGTGTTGCCCAGCGACAGCCCCAAAACATCACTGCTCTAGAGGAGATCTGCATGGAGGAATGGGCCAAAATACCAGCAACAGTGTGTGAAAACCCTGTGAAGACTTACAGAAAACGTTTGACCTGTGTCATTGCCAACAAAGGGTATATAACAAAGTATTGAGAAACTTTTGTTATTGACCAAATACTTATTTCCACCATAATTTGCAAATAAATTCATTAAAAATCCTACAATGTGATTTTCTGATTTTTTTTTCTCAATATGTCTGTCATAGTTGACGTGTACCTATGATGAAAATTACAGGCCTCTCTCGTCTTTTTAAGTGGGAGAACTTGCACAATTGGTGGCTGACTAAATACTTTTCCCCCCACTGTATGTGTTATTTCATAGTTTTGATGTCTTCACTATTATTCTACAATGTAGAAACTAGTAAAAATTAAGAAAAACCCTTGAATATGTAGGTGTTTCCAAACTTGACTGGTACTGTATATTTTTTTGATACCTAAAGGGATCTTAAAATTAAAAATCAAATAGCTTAATGATTGATGGTATGACCATCTTAAAACAATTCAAGATGTTAGCTTAGTAGAAAATCATTATGTCTGGTTTGCTTAATATAAGGAATTTGAAATGATTTACACTTTTACTTTTAATACTATATTTTAGCAATTACATTAACTTTTGACTTTCACTTTTACTTGAGTCATTTTCTATTAAGGCATCTTTACTTTTACTCAAGTATGACAATTGGGTACTTTTTCCACCAATACAATTATCTGTAAGGTCCCTCAGTCGAGCAGTGAATTTCAAGTACAGATTTAACCACGAAGACCTGGGAGGTTTTCCAATAGTTTGCAAAGAAGGGCACCTTTTGGTAGATGGGTATACAAGGGCAGAAATTGAATATCCCTTTGAGCATGGTGCAGTTATTAATTACATTTTGGATGGTGTATCAATACACCCAGTCACTACAAAGATACAGGCGCCCTTCCTAACTCATAAAACTGCTCAGGGATTTCATCATGAGGTCAATGGTGATTTTAAAACAGTTACAGAGTTTAATGCCTGTGATAGGAGATACCTGAGGATGGATCAACAACATTGTAGTTACTCCACAATACTAACATAAATGACAGAGTGAATAGAAGGAAGCCTGTACAGAATAAAAATATTCCAAAACATGCATCCTGTTTGCAATAATGTCGTGTAATAAAGTAATACTGCAAAAAATGTGGCAAAGATATTAACTTTATATCCTGAATACAAAGCATTATGTTTGGGGCAAATCCAACAACACATCACTGAGTACCACTATTCATATTTTCAAGCATGGTGGTGGCTGCATCATGTTATGGGTATGCTTGTCATCAGCAAGGACTAGGGAGTTTTTTTTGGATAAAAATAAACGGAATAGAGCTAACCCCATGCAAAATCCTAGAGGAAAACTTGGTTCAGTCACTGGGAGACAAATTCACCTTTCAGCAGGACAATTACCTAAAACACAAGGTAAAATATACACTGGGGTTGCTTACCAAGACGACATTGAATGTTCCTGAGTGGTCTAGTTACAGTTTTTATTTAAATTGGCTTGAAAACCTATGGCAAGACTTGAAAATAGCTGTTTAGCAATGATCAACAACCAACTTGACAGAGCTTGAATAATTATTTTAAGAATAATGGGCAAATTTTGTACAATCCAGGTGTGCAAAGCTCTTAGAGACTTACCCATAAAGACTCACAGCTTTACTCACTGCCAAAGCTGATTCTAACATGTATTGACTTAGGGGGTTGAATACTTATCTAATCAAAATAAATTAGTGTTTTATTTTTCCATATTTTATTAATATTTTTTAGAAATGTTCTTCCACTTTGACATTACAGAGTATTTTGTGTAGATCGTTGACAGAAAATGACAATTAAATCAATTTGAATCCCACTTTGTAACACAACAAAATGTGGAAAAAGTCAAGGAATGTGAATATTTTCTGAAGGCACTGTATGTGTGTGTAGATTTGTTAGCGTGTGTGTGTGTCTCTTCACAGTCCCCGCCATTCCATAAGGTGTATTTTTTTTCAGATTTTTTAAATCTGATTCTACTGCTTGCATCAGTTACCTAATGTGTAATAGTTTAATGTAGTCATCATGGCTCTATGTAGTACTGTGCATTTCCCAGAGTCTGTTCTGGACTTGGGGACTGTGAAGAGACCCAACGGTGGTATGTCTTGTGGGGTATGCATGGGTGTCTGAGCTGTGTGCTAGTCGTTTGAACAGACAGCTCGGTGCTTTCAATATCTCAATACCTCTCACAAAGACAAGTAGTGACGCAGTCAGTATTTCCTCTACTTTGAGCCAGGAGAGATTGACATGCATGTTATTGATGTTAGCGCTCCTTGTACATTTATGGGCCAACCATGCTGCTCTGTTCTGGGCCAACTGTTATTTGCCTACAGTATTTCCCTCTTTGTGGGACTTGACCATATTACTGGGCAGTAGTCCAGTTGCCATAAAACCAGGGCCTGTAGGACTTGTTCTGTTAATAGCGATGTCAAGAAAGCAGAGTAGCGCTTTATTACGGACAGACCTCTCCCCATCTTATGTACCGTTGCAGCAATATGTTTTGACCATGGCAGTTTACAATCCAGGGATACACCAAGCAGTTTAGTCTTATCAACTTGCTCAATTTCTACATTATTTATTACAATATTTAGTTGAGGTTTAGTGTTTAGTGAATGATTTGTCCCAAATACAATGCTTTAAGTTTTTGAAATTTTTAGGACTAGCTTATTACTTGTCACCCATTCTAAAACTGACTGCAGCTCTTGGTTAAGTGTTGCAGGGATTTCACTTGCTGTGGTAGCTGACGTGTATAATATTGAGTCATCAGTATACATAGACAGGCTTTACTCAGTGCCAGTGGCATGTCATTAGTGAAAATAGAAAAAAAAGTAAGGGGCGTAGGCGGCTGCCCTGGGGTATGCCCGACTCTATCTGGACTATGTTGGAAAGGCTTCCATTAAAGGACACCCTCTTTTCTGTTAGACAGTTAACTCTCAATCCACCTATATAGCAGAGGATGTGAATCCATAACACAAGTTTTTTCAGCAGCAGACAATGATCGATTATGTCAAAAGCTGAACTGGTCTAACAAAACATCTACCACTATCTTCTTATTATCTATTTATTTCAGCCAATCATAAGTCACGTGTGTATGTGCCATACATGTTGAATGCCCTTCCCTATAAGCGTGCTGAAAGTCTGTTGTTAATTTGTTTACTGTGAAATAGCATTGTATCTGGTCAAACACATTTTTTCCCAAATGTTTAAAAAAAAATATATATATATATATATATATATATTTTTTTTAGGGGGTAGATCAGCTTTAATATTGCAGATAGATTGTAACTTCCATCAATGTAATTGTCTGCATCACTTCCAATCCACCATATGTTGTTTTTTCTCGCATATATACAGTGGGGGAAAAAAGTATTTAGTCAGCCAACAATTGTGCAAGTTCTCCCACTTAAAAAGATGAGAGAGGCCTGTAATTTTCATCATAGGTACACGTCAACTATGACAGACAAATTGAGAGAAAAAAATCCAGAAAATCACATTGTAGGATTTTTAATGATTTTATTTGCAAAATATGGTGGAAAATAAGTATTTGGTCAATAACAAAAGTTTCTCAATACTTTGTTATATACCCTTTGTTGGCAATGACACAGGTCAAACGTTTTTCACCCACTGTTGCTGGTATTTTGGCCCATTCCTCCATGCAGATCTCCTCTAGAGCAGTGATGTTTTGGGACTGTCGCTGGGCAACACAGACTTTCAACTCCCTCCAAAGATTTTCTATGAGGTTGATATCTGGAGACTGGCTAGGCCACTCCAGGACCTTGAAATGCTTCTTACGAAGCCACTCCTTCGTTGCCCGGGCGGTGTGTTTGGGATCATTGTCATGCTGAAAGACCCAGCCACGTTTCATCTTCAATGCCCTTGCTGATGGAAGGTTTTCACTCAAAATCTCACTATACATGGCCCCATCCATTCTTTCCTTTACACGGATCAGTCGTCCTGGTCCCTTTGCAGAAAAACAGCCCCAAAGCATGATGTTTCCACCCCTATGCTTCACAGTAGGTATGGTGTTCTTTGGATGCAACTCAGCATTCTTTGTCCTCCAAACACGACGAGTTGAGTTTTTACCAAAAAGTTCTATTTTTGTTTCATCTGACCATATGACATTATCCCAATCATCTTCTGGATCATCCAAATGCACTCTAGCAAACTTCAGACGGGCCTGGACATGTACTGGCTTAAGCAGGGGGACACGTCTGGCACTGCAGGATTTGAGTCCCTGGCGGCGTAGTGTGTTACTGATGGTAGGCTTTGTTACTTTGGTCCCAGCTCTCTGCAGGTCATTCACTAGGTCCCCCCGTGTGGTTCTGGGATTTTTGCTCACCGTTCTTGTGATCATTTTGACCCCACGAGGTGAGATCTTGCGTGGAGCCCCAGATCGAGGGAGATTATCAGTGGTCTTGTATGTCTTCCATTTCCTAATAATTGCTCCCACAGTTGATTTCTTCAAACCAAGCTGCTTACCTATTGCAGATTCAGTCTTCCCAGCTTGGTGCAGGTCTACAATTTTGTTTCTGGTGTCCTTTGACAGCTCTTTGGTCTTGGCCATAGTGGAGTTTGGAGTGTGACTGTTTGAGGTTGTGGACAGGTGTCTTTTATACTGATAACAAGTTCAAACAGGTGCCATTAATACAGGTAATGAGTGGAGGACAGAGGAGCCTCTTAAAGAAGAAGTTACAGGTCTGTGAGAGCCAGAAATCTTGATTGTTTGTAGGTGACCAAATACTTATTTTCCACCATATTTTGCAAATAAATTCATAAAAAATCCTACAATGTGATTTTCTGGAAAAAAAATTCTCAATTTGTCTGTCATAGTTGACGTGTACCTATGATGAAAATTACAGGCCTCTCTCATCTTTTTAAGTGGGAGAACTTGCACAATTGGTGGCTGACTAAATATTTTTTTCCCCCACTGTACATACACACATACATACACATATATATACACATACATACATATATACATACATATCCTTTAAAAAAATATATATTTCCCTTTATTACTTTCCAACCCCACCATCCCCTCCCTAATTGGAGTAAACTAGTGAACAACAACGCTTAGGCCTCTACTTCATGCTTATACATACTATATACATTTTATGGACACAGTCACTAATTATATTTTGTTTGTTTTTACTCCTGAACTTCCTCCGATCATTTTCATGATGTCCATCTGGTATGCTTCTAAATGCCATATCTTTCTAACTGTGCTCTTTCACAAAAGCTCACAATATATAACCTATATACTTATTATGGACACAGCATGTCTTGCACTAGTTATCTTGTTGTTATTAGTTGTTGTTATTAGTCCCATCCTTCAGCTCCATTCAACACCTCCCATTTATCACCATCCATATTGGATTTCTATTTGCCATTTATTTTTCAACTGTACTGTGAAGTTTTACAAAAGTTCTGAACCTTTCTATTCTCATTGTTTCTACAGTTTGTGAATTGAAAATAAACATATTTGCTTAAAGTATTATTTTATTATTGATCGATTAACTATGACTTTTCAGATCACCCAGTAGGGCTATCTGCAGGGTCAGCTCCAGGTAAATATTGCAATCCTTCAGCCATTCCTGGACCTGTGTCCAAAAACAAGCTACAAATGGACAGTACCAAAACAAATGATCAAATGATTCTGTCTCTTCACAGCCAAATCTGCAGAGCTGGGAAGATTGTATCCCCCATACAAATACCATTCTATTGGTAGCAAGAATTTGATATAATAATTGAAATCGAAAAATTCTAATTTTTGAATCCAGCGTTGTTTTGCGTATCAGTTCATAAACACTATGCCATGGAATTGGTACGTCAGAAATCTCTTCCCAACTATTTTGCAATCTATATGGGACGGCTGTCAATCTTTTGGTCCTTAAATGAAACTGGTAAGCTTTTTTATTTATCACAATTTTCTTTAACCAATGATGTTCTTTAATGCAAGGCCGACAGACAAGTTCCTTACTTTTTCCTCCTTCCACTTTCCTCTTCCATTTTTGCGGTAATGCTGCAATTATTTGGTTGTAATTTTGGGTAGAGCAGACATTTCCATATGTTTTTGTTAGCTGCATGTGTGACATAACTCTACCATTCCTACCGATAATATCATTTACGAAGATTATACATTTCTCAAAAAAGAACGGTTTTTCATGAATTAGTATATTTGAGTTTAACCACAATATTTGTTGCAATATTTGTTCTGTCATTTTTGGAGGATTAAATTGAAATTGCAACCAACTTCCTATGGCTTGTTTTAGAAATAGTGATATTTGGGAGATTATTTCTTTTTCAAATTCCTGAAAGTGAGGGGTTTTAATCTGAATAAAGGGAAAATGTCCCTTCTTGAACATTGGGTGAGACAATCTTACTAGTTTGCTAGAGAACCAGTTCGGATTTAAGTATAATTTTTGTATGACTGAAGCTTTTAGTGATAGGTCTTTTCCCAAATGTTTACTATCGGTTGGTAGCAGGCAGATTAGTCGGCTGTTTGAACCAGTAAATGAGGATAAAGAGGGATGATAGATAGAAGGATGATAGATAGATGGAGAGAGTGTCAGGTTTTGGCCATGACTGTTCGGGTTTTGGTCACTAGATGTCCCCATTGCACCTTTTTTGTACCTTTTGTTTTTTCTTGATCTAATTATTGTTTGCACCTGTAGGTCATTCCCCTGTTAGTATTTAAACCCTGTGTGTTCCTCAGTTCCTTGCTCAGTGTTTGTAAGTTAGCACCCAGCCCCAGCCCAAGCCTTGTGTTATATGGATATTTCTCTGGTGGGATTTTTACCACTTTGTGGAGTTTCTTTGTTTTTTGGAGGTTTTCCTCTTTGTGCCTCTTGGCTTTATTTTTGGACATTGTGGATTTAGTTTCTTTGCCTGAGGATTTTTGTTCTTTATTAAACCACCATCTCTAGTACTGCTGTGTCTGCCTCATCTTCTGGGTTCTGACAATTATTAGTGACTGTTTCTCGCACCGGGTCCTGACAGAAACACTGAGCCATTATTATGAACCCAGAGGCAGCCAGTACCCAGGTTTTTTTTTCCATGCTGTCCCACCATGAGGGGACTGTCCAACGCCACGAAGCTGCTCTGGTTCAGCAAGAGGCCTTAATGGCTAGACATTCTCAACTTCTGTCAGAGATGCTGACTTCCATAAAGCAGATTTCGGATCGACTTTCCCCGGCAACCGCTTCTGCTCCAGTTCATCCGATTCAAGGGCTCCTGGCAGTTAATCCCCTGGCGGAACCTCGTCTGCCGCCTCCTCAACGGTTCTCAGGGGACCCAAGTGTTTGTAAGGGGTTTTTCACCCAATGTTCTCTCTCCTTTGAGCTGCAACCATCGTCGTTTCCCACCGACCGGTCCAAGATAGCATATATCATCACCCTGCTGTCGGAAAAGGCTCTAGCCTGGGCTACTGCTGTGTGGGATGCCCAAAGTCCCTGCTGTGCCAGCTACTCTACCTTTGCTGAAGAATTCAAGCGAGTGTTTCAAGGTCCTACCAACGGCCCTGACTCAGCCAAACAGCTCCTGACTCTCCGCCAAGGTCGGCGCAGCGTGACGGACTATGCCATCCAGTTCCGCACTGTGGCAGCAGCAAGTGGCTGGAACGACGAGGCGCTCACAGTGTGTTTTTTGAAGGGTCTTTCTGACACCATCCAAGATGAACTGGCCACTCGGGAACCACCGGACAACCTCGAGTCCCTTATCAAGTTGGCTTCACGCATAGACCAGCGTCTGAGAGAGAGAGAACAAAACCATAGACCGCTCACCCTAGTTCCTATCGGTTCCAACTCCGAGTCTCCACCTTTATCCTCGCTGGCTCCACCAGAACCCATGCAGGTTGGACGCATCTCCCAGGCTGAGAGAGACCGCCGAATGAGGGAGCGATGCTGTCTATATTGCGGCAAACCGGGCCATTTCCGCTCCACGTGTCCCGGGCTCCAGGGAAACGCACTCTCCCGTGCAGGCCTGGGAGGACTGTAACGGGAAACATAACCTCCTCCCATCTATCCAACTCCCGCCTGCTCATTCCTGTTACCCTTTCCTGGGACGACCACGAGGTTTCTCTTCAAGCCTTGGTAGACTCTGGAGCCGCAGGTAACTTCATGGATGGGATCTGGGCGAAGGAGAATGGCGTTCCTTCTGAACCTCTAAGTGACCCCATAAGGGTTGCTACGTTGGATGGAAGTCCTTTGGGATCTGGACTTGTCACTCGTGCCACTACCCCCTTACGACTTTCAGTTTCCCAACACAAGGAAGTGATGAACTTTCATCTGATCGCCTGTTCCGAGTTTCCTCTCGTCCTTGGCTATCCCTGGCTTCACAGCCATAACCCTCACATCGACTGGTCTGTGGGCACTATCAAGCAGTGGGGTCCCACGTGCCAAGCCACTTGTATCTTCCCGAGTTCCCAGAGTTCTCCTTCCGAGTCTCTAGAATCCATCGACTTGTCCCGAGTTCCCGAGTGTTACCATGACCTCAAACTGGTATTTAGCAAACAGAGGGCCACCAAACTACCACCCCATAGACCTTACGATTGCACCATCGACCTGTTGCCGGGGACCTGCCCTCCCAGGGGTCGGATCTTTTCCCTTTCTCCTCCCGAACGAGCTGCTATGGATACCTACATCAAGGACGCTCTGACAGCAGGCCTCATGCGTCCATCTACCTCGCCGGCGGGAGCAGGGTTTTTCTTTGTGGCCAAGAAAGACGGCGGATTACGACCTTGCATCGACTACCGGGGACTCAATGCCATAACCGTCCGTAACCGCTACCCGCTACCTCTTATGGCCACAGCCTTTGAGCTGCTCCAGGAAGCAGTTGTCTTCACTAAGCTTGACCTGCGGAACGCATACCATCTTGTGCGGATCAAACCCGGGGACGAGTGGAAGACCGCTTTCAACACGCCTACTGGTCACTACGAATACTCGGTGATGCCCTTCGGCCTGACCAACGCTCCGGCTGTGTTCCAAGCGCTCATAAACGATGTGCTTAGGGATATGCTTAACATCTTCGTGTTTGTGTACTTGGATGACATCCTCATCTTTTCGAGCTCCCTTCAAGAACACACTAAGCATGTCAGACAAGTGCTCAAACGCCTCCTAGACAGCCATTTGTACGTTAAGCCGGAGAAGTGTGAATTCCATTCCTCTCGAGTACAATTCCTGGGATTTATAGTGGAACCCGGACGAGTCCAGATGGACCCCAAGAAGGTAGAGGCGGTAGCGGATTGGCCCACCCCCAAGTCCGTTAAGGAAGTTCAACGTTTCCTGGGCTTCACCAACTTTTACCGCAAGTTCATCAAGAACTTCAGCTCGGTGGCAGCCCCTCTCTCGGCGGTAACCAAGGGTGGCAACACAAGGTTTCTGTGGGGAAGAGAAGCTGAGACGGCCTTCCAAGGACTCAAGCAGCGCATCCTCTCTGCTCCCATCCTGACACTACCAACGGCGGAGGAACCTTTTGTGGTGGAGGTAGACGCATCAGAGGTTGGGGTTGGAGCTGTCCTGTCTCAGAGGGGTGAAGACAAGAAGCTTCATCCTTGCGCCTTCTTCTCTCACCGGCTTACCCCGGCCGAGAGGAATTACGATGTGGGGGACCGTGAACTCCTAGCGGTTAAGATGGCATTGAAGGAATGGAGACACTGGCTCGAGGGGGCTTCTCAACCGTTTCAAGTGCTTACGGACCACAAGAATCTGGAGTATATCCAGCAGGCGAAGCGGTTGAACGCCAGACAAGCTCGATGGTCTCTTTTCTTCAGCCGATTTCAGTTTATCCTCACCTATAGACCCGGGTCGAAGAATCTCAAACCGGACGCCTTGTCACGAATCTACTCTCCTGCCATTCGAGAAGATACTGACATGACTGTCCTTCCGGCCGCTAAGATCGTGGCTCCGATCTCGTGGCAAGTGGAGGATACCGTGAAACAAGCTCAAGCCATCGAACCGGGCCCTGGTGGAGGTCCTGCTAATCGGTTGTTTGTTCCCAAGGCAGCAAGGTCCCAAGTCCTTCGGTGGGGGCACTCCTCTCGCCTCACCTGTCACCCGGGCATAGGCCGCACCTTGGAGTTCATCCAGCGTAAGTTCTGGTGGCCCACCATGAAGGAAGACGTTGCCACTTTCATCAAGGCCTGTTCCGTGTGCTGCCAGGGCAAATCTTCTCACCTTCGCCCTCAAGGACTCCTTCACCCTCTATCTATTCCCCACCGACCCTGGTCCCATATCTCATTGGACTTTATTACTGGCCTTCCTCCATCCCATGGTAATACTACGATCCTAGTCATCATCGACAGGTTTTCTAAGGCGGCCAGGTTTGTTCCTTTGACCAAATTACCTTCTGCCAAGGAAACAGCTGAGTTGGTGATTAACCATGTGTTCCGAGTCTTTGGGATCCCGCAAGATATGGTTTCCGACAGAGGTCCCCAGTTCGCCTCAAGGTTTTGGAAGGCCTTCTGCCAACTCATAGGGGCCACGGCCAGTTTATCTTCCGGGTACCATCCGGAGTCCAATGGCCAAACTGAGAGGATGAATCAGGAGCTGGAAACCACCCTCAGATGCATGGTTTCCAACAACCCGTCCACTTGGTCATCCTTCATTGTTTGGGCCGAGTACGCGCACAACACCTTGTGCTCCTCCTCCACTGGTATGTCCCCGCATGAGTGTCAGTTTGGCTATGCACCTCTATTGTTCCCGGACCAGGAGGCAGAAGTCAGAGTGCCTTCAGCCTCGAGGTTCATCAGACGCTGTCGGCTTACGTGGAAGAAGGCACGTCTTAATCTTCTGCGTTCCTCTCAGCAGTACCAACGACAAGCCAACAGAGGTCGCCGTCCCGGTCCTACCCTGTACCCCGGCCAGAGAGTATGGCTCTCAACTAAGAACCTACCGCTACGGGTGGAGTCTCGCAAGCTGTCCCAGAGGTTCATCGGTCCCTTTAAGATTGCCAGGAGAGTCAATCCCGTTACTTTTCGCCTGCACTTACCCAGATCCCTTAAGATCAATCCAACATTTCACATTTCTTTATTAAAACCTGTTGTTTTTTCTCCCCTTATTCCGGCAGGCAGACCTCCCCCTCCGCCCCGTGTCATCGGTGGCCAGTCGGCTTATACCGTCCACCGGATACTGGATTCCCGCCGGGTGCAGCGGTCCTGGCAGTATCTGGTGGACTGGGAAGGCTACGGTCCCGAGGAGCGCTCCTGGGTTCCTGCCAAGGACATACTGGACCCTGACCTCATTCGTCAGTTCAGGGCCCTCCACCCTGAGAAGGCTGGTAGGAACGTCAGGAGCCGTTCCTAGGAGGGGGATTCTGTCAGGTTTTGGCCATGACTGTTCGGGTTTTGGTCACTAGATGTCCCCATTGCACCTTTTTTGTACCTTTTGTTTTTTCTTGATCTAATTATTGTTTGCACCTGTAGGTCATTCCCCTGTTAGTATTTAAACCCTGTGTGTTCCTCAGTTCCTTGCTCAGTGTTTGTAAGTTAGCACCCAGCCCCAGCCCAAGCCTTGTGTTATATGGATATTTCTCTGGTGGGATTTTTACCACTTTGTGGAGTTTCTTTGTTTTTTGGAGGTTTTCCTCTTTGTGCCTCTTGGCTTTATTTTTGGACATTGTGGATTTAGTTTCTTTGCCTGAGGATTTTTGTTCTTTATTAAACCACCATCTCTAGTACTGCTGTGTCTGCCTCATCTTCTGGGTTCTGACAATTATTAGTGACTGTTTCTCGCACCGGGTCCTGACAGAGAGATGATAGATAGATGGAGAGAGAGCTACTGTTTTTTCTCTATACATCTCTGGTTGATGTGGAAGTCTAACCACTGACAGCTCATCCACCAGCCATGGGTGGCACTCCGCACTTGGAGCTGGATCAAAACCTCACATCCACCTTCCAACCCTCCATCTTTCCTCTTTCCTCTTCCCTCCTTTCCAGTTATCGCCACATCACCCCTTCTTTCTTAGCCTCCCTCTGTCTTTTTCTGTGTTGACAAATCTGGTCTGGGCTGTTCAATGCCTCTATTAACATAATATAAGATAGGACTTAGACACAGCATGTGTGCAGGTGCAGCCTGTTATCATAAATGAAGTCTCTCTATTTTGACGGTTAGCAATGTCACTTTTGCATAGATTAAGGAGATGAATACCTGATCAATTTCATCCTCAAAGCATGTGTCACTGTAAGCACTGTGTTCATAGATGGCTGTGTCAAGCCAGTTGATCATGCTGAGGAAACAGCAAACTAACGGTTTGACCTACAGTCATGAAATTTGGAAAAACATCAAGTTGGGATGGACAGGAATCTACAGTGCATTCGGAAAGTATTCAGACCCATTTACTTTTTCCACATTTTGTTACGTTACAGACGTATTCTAAAATGGATTAAGTAAAAAAAAATCCTAATCAATCTACACACCATACCCCATAATAACCAAGCGAAAACAGGTTTTTAGATTTTTTTTCAAATTGACTAAAAATCAAAAACAGAAATACCTTATTTACATAAGTATTCAGACCTTTTGCTATGAGACTCGAAATTGAGCTCAGGTGCATCCTGTTTCTGTTGATCATCCTTGAGATGTTTCTACAACTTGATTGGAGTCCACTTGTGGTAAATTCAATTGATTGGACATGATTTGGAAAGGCACACACCTGTCTATATAAAGGTCCCAGAGATGACAGTGTATGTCAGAGCAAAAACCAAGCCATGAGGTCGAAGGAATTGTCCGTAAAGCTCTGAGACAGGATTGTGTCGATGCACAGATCTGGGGAAGGGTACCAAAACATTTCTGCAGCATTGCAGGTCCCCAAGAACACCATGGCCTCCTTCATTCTTAAATGGAAGAAGTTTGGAACCACCAATACTCTTCCTAGAGCTGATCGCCTGGCTAAACTGAGCAATCGGGGGAGAAGGTTCTTGGTCAGGGAGGTGACCAAAAACCGATGGTCACTCTGACAGAGCTCCAGAGTTCCTCTGTGGAGATGGGAGAACCTTCCAGAAGGACAACCATCTTTGCAGCACTCCACCAATCAGGCCTATATGGTAGAGTGGCCAGACGGAAGCCACTCCTCAGTAAAAGGCACATGACAGCCCGCTTGGTGTTTGCCAAAAGGCATCTAAAGGACTCAGAACATGAGAAACAGGATTCTCTGGTCTGATGAAACCAAGATTGAACTCTTTGGCCTGAATGCCAAGCGTCACGTCTGGAGGAAACCTGGCACCATCCATACAGTGAAGCATGGTGGTGGCAGCATCATGCTGTGGGGATGTTTTTCAGCAGCATGGACTGGAGGACTAGTCAGGTTCGAGGGAAAGATGAATGGAGCAAAGTACAGAGACATCCTTGATGAAAACATAATCACTATACTTTATTAAAAATCAAAGTTCCTCCAGAGTTTTTGTAGAATCAAGATTGACTTTATTACAATTCAAACAAAGCCGTGCTGGTCTGCAGAGTAGCCTCCCTCCTCTGTCTCTGCTCCCCATCTATATAGTCCCATTCTCATCTCTTCTAGCTCAAAACCCCTCCCTCTTCAGTTTCCCACTCTCTATCTCTCCGCCCACTTCCTTTGTCTATGATGGCGGCTAAATTCAACTTTTATTCAGTTCAGAATCAATAGTAATACAATCAATCAATCCCTTATCTTGCAAAAACACTCATGTTTAGTTTAAACTCTGTTCAACCCCAGCTCTCCTGAGCTTGACCTGAAGATTGATTGTTGGACATGACAGGTTCACTGAGGAGAGATGCATTAGGCAACAGTCTGGTTTCAGTCTCTGATAAGGTAGGACAGGCATGGATTTAGGTAAGAGCGAGCAATTCGACCCTAGGTCAGATTCTCACTTCACACACACACAGTGAAATGACCCAATTAAGTTCCTGCCTAGCAGCAGAGAATTCTAACTATATGTTCGTGATTAACTCAGTTTTATCTCATAGTCCACTAAAAAATCTCCCTCAAAAACTGCTCCATATTCCCCCCAATGGGACTATCATTAGTCCCACAACCCCACAAAAGTATATAATGATTAATATAGTAACTAACATAAGACTAATTATGGTCATGATATCAGACACAATCCTTGCATTTAAGGTTATACTCACAATAAACAATATCAGCATTTCTACTGAAAACGATTCCCATATAAGTGTTGGTATCCTAACACATTAAAACTAACGTAGCATTGTTTTAACCATACTACCTAGGGCATGTTGAGAATAATGTCAACATCTTTATTTACTAACATAACCAAAACAAATTTAGAATGACAATTCTTAATTATTCACCTTGGTTCCATCACTCAAAGTTAAAACCCTCACCTTAGCACCCATTGACACTGGCAGAATGTATATTTATATTAACATACAGTATAATTATTAGCTTCCTCATAAGGAGAATAACTACAGATCAGTATCTCAATGCATTCTTAGTCTAAATTACTATACATTTAGCAGTGTATAATACCTCCTTAATCAACCTACTACCTCAAATAACAATCCCTTCCTCCCCCGGCACTCAATCTTCTGGCGTGTCTTCATTATGTTCTTCAGATAGCTTCATAGTTCAACTTGGATTGCCCATGACAATGTCCCAATTCCAATGTCACACCTGAGCCGCCCCACCTCTACCTCTATTATGTTTTGTCCATTTTGCCAACCAGTATACCCAAACTATGAGAAATGTTGTATTTGAATAGATCTCTCTTCCTGCCCACTCCACATGGACTCCTGTCACATTCTTGAGAGAAAAGGCATAAGAGAAAAGGCAGTTGATTGCTTCGATTGGATGCTGGTTCTGATTCAGGTCTCCTGGTAGAGGTGGTGCTGGACAGGAACATCTTCAACGCCTTTGTTGCTCCTTTTCAGCCGGGTAGAGTTTTTCTTTGTTTTATTGAGGTTCACACCGTTCTGGACCGAATTATCTCTGCTATGCATCAAGACACCATCCGTAGTAACCCTGAGAAAGGACAAATCATAACAGTTTAGTTAAGTTCATTTCCAATCCAAAAAATCCCTATAAGCATTGACTATATGACAAATTATTATGTTTAACCAATCATTCTTAATACCATTTTCTAATACTTGACCCTGCTGCCTGATATATTTTTCTTTGAGGGGATGTCTGCATATCAAAGGCTATCTGTATAAATGCCATATCGTTTCACATTCTCCCTTGAATTCTCCCAAATTCTATAACCCAATTGAACTAACAAACCCCAAGGTATCATTATATCAAAAGCTTATTTTCCAAACTTCAGATTAACTCATTTCCATATTCACACTACTCTCATTTCACATTCGCACCACGTTATTTCCCAACACACAATCAATATTCGCATAACCTGCAGGAATGTTTTCTATAAAAGTGCCCAAATCTGGAATGTTAACCCTAGCATGTTTGACATTTCACTATGGTCAATTTTACTATAATCCTACATTACTTCTAAATTTCCCAAATGTAATGATTGGCCAAAATACAATGTGTATACGTCATGATCCCGCACCCGTACATGTGACCTGTTCCTCCAACAAGATTTATCATACCCCTCCGGGAAAAGACACACACACCTTCGGATCCCCTTCTGATCCGGACACACACACACCTTCTGATTTTCTTCTAATCAGGACACACACACACCTTTTGATTTTCTTCTAATCAGGACACACACACACCTTTGGATTTTCTTCTAATCAGGACACACACACACCTTATGTTTTTCCTCGAATCAGGACACACACACACCTTCTGATTTTCTTCTAATCAGGACACACTTATTTTCTACTAGCCTGTGTGTATGCTAGCATGCTCGTCCACTAGCCTGCTTAAATGTATTTACACTTATAAACAATAACATTGCATGCATGATTATTTCTAATTCCAACAAAAACTGTACTTTTCCTAAATGTAGTCCTTAATGCTGGAGAGACCCCTCTCGTACCTAACCCTCAGATTCAGCATGCTCGAATGACACAGTTCTATGCTAATAGTAAGAACGTCGCTTACCTTTATTTAACAGTGACCACTGTATCTGTGTGATTTGTCAAAACCTCCTCCGATGGCAAAGCACTCAACAATCTCTTTCCAGCCCCATGAGTTGGGCGCCAATTATGATGTGGAAAATAATCACTATACTTTATTAAAAATCTAAGTTCCTCCAGAGTTTTTGTAGAATCAAGATTAAATTTATTACAATTCATACAAAGCTGTGCTGGTCTGCAGAGTAGCCTCCCTCCTCTGTCTCTGCTCCCCATCTATATAGTTCCATTCTCATCCCTTCTAGCTCAAAACCCCTCCCTCTTCAGTTTCCCGCTCTCTATCTCTCCGCCCACTTCCTTTGTCTATGATGGCGGCTAAATTCAACTTTTATTCAGTTCAGAATCAATAGTAATACAATCAATCCCTTATCTTGCAAAAACACTCATGTTTAGTTTAAACTCTGTTCAACCCCAGCTCTCCCGAGCTTGACCTGAAGATTGAGTGTTGGACATGACAGGTTCACTGAGGAGAGATGCATTAGGCAACAGTCTGGTTTCAGTCTCTGATAAGGTAGGACAGCCATGGATTTAGGTAAGAGCGAGCAATTCGACCCTAGGTCAGATTCCCTCTTCACACACACACAATGAAATGACCCAATTAAGTTATTGCCTAGCAACAGAGAATTCTAACTATATGTTCGTGATTAACTCAGTTTTATCTCATAGTCCACAAAATAATCTCCCTCAAAAACTGCTCCAGAGTGCTCAGGACCTCAGACTGAGGCGAAGGTTCACCTTCCAACAGGACAACGACCAGAAGCAC